>NC_059429.1:41524081-42755331 GCF_021028975.2 Sphaerodactylus townsendi | reverse complement strand
AATTTTTAAAAAACACACAAACGACCCTGAAATGTTGGCGCCCCCCACGTGACCAAATGGGGGGCACCCGGGGACATAGGGTACCCCCTGTCCCTAGGCAGGAGCACCACTGTTTCTTTCCAATATAAATTTTAAGGGGAAAAAAGAAAATGAAAAATCTTTACCTATAATACTTTCCCAACCTTTATACCAATGAATAAAAAAAAGAATTACTATATATTGTATTATTTCATACAGTTCATACACATGTGGGGGGTGCCATGGGGGGCAGGGGGCCCAGGGGGGCGATTTTGCATTCCCCACTTGATGAGATTTGTTGTACCCAGGGACAGAGATTACCCCCTTGTCCCTAGTGGAATTAATCATTAATAACTGGTTCTCCGAACTGAGAAAATTTTAGTAACCGGTTCTACTGAATAGGTGCGAATAGGCTGAATCCCACCTCTGCCTGCCCCCCCCCATGTGATGAAACGGCATGCACACAGGGACATGAGATATGCCACTGGTGAGGCCCAATTCCAACGGGGTGAAGCATGGTGGGGGTGGGGATAAGTCAATCTGAAATGACCTAGGAGAATAGCAACTGTCCTTGTTGGGAAACCATATGTTCTCACAACAGAATGAACAGCTCCCCAGAAATGTTTCAGACTGGAAACATGGCACTGGAGTGGGGACAGTTAACCTAGGGTTGTTAGATCCACCTGGCAACCTGTGGGGGTGGGGGTGGTAGAGTAGCCAGGTCCATGTTGAGAACTGCTGGAGATTTAGAGATGGAGCCTGGGGAGGACAGGGACTTCGGTTGAGTAAAATGCCTCTCCTCTCCAAAGCATCCATTCTTTCCAGGTTAACTGATCTCTGTAGCATGGAGATGAGCTGTAATTCTGGATGAGTCCCAGAGAAAAAGGAACATGGAACTCCAATATCACATCAACTTCAGCCCTAAACCCTAAAATATTACCTAAATGCCCCATTTGTTAGGTTGGGCAAGGTGTGTGTGCTGCACACACAGTGGTACAGTTTGGCAGGGGCAGCTGATAGATTTTACTCCAATTACAGTATTGTTCTAAGCTCTGCAGTTCACTTTTCTCCAAAGAAATGAATTAAGGGAGTACTTTGAAGGAGCTATATTGATTCTTGTGCAGGCTAAGAATAAAAATTGCTACTATTGGCATAATCATTTCTGGAGTTGAGTTTATCAGTCATGCGGCAGTTTGGGGGATTTTAAAAAAATAATTGTCCCTAATCATTAGAGTTGGAAAAGGTCATGCAGACCATCTGGTTCACCCCCCACCCCCATAATGCAAAATCAGCCTAGAGCATACCTGACAAGTGTTTACACGGTTGCTTCTTGAAGACTTTTAGTGAGTGGGAGCTCACCACCTCCCTAATAACAAAGTGGGGAGCCCTCTGGTGACCAGTAACCCTGTGTAACCTTAGGCTCCTGTTCGAGAAAGAGGTGTCCATGACCACAAAAAAATCTTTTTTCCAGCTACATCTAGTTCAGGGGTAGGGAACCTGTGGCTCTCCAGATGTTCAGGAACTACAATTCCCATCAGCCCCTACCAGCATGGCCAATTGGCCATGCTGACAGAGGCTGATGGGAATTGTAGTTCCTGAACATCTGGAGAGCCGCAGATTCCCTACCCCTGATCTAGTTACTTTCCTTTCCTTTAATTTGGACTTATATCCAGCCTGAAGGCCGGGCTCAGGGCGGCTCACAAAGAGATGGTATACAATAAAATAAAATTCAGCCCAATAACAACTAAAACTCAACTCTCAGATTGAATTTTTAAAACTTTGGGTGCCAGTGAGTTTCCAATGGGGGAGATTTAAAAGAGGAATGTGGTAGGGAACCCCCGGAGCTAAAAAAACTAAGGCTGTGTTTCTGCACAGGCGGAAAACAGTACCCTAGGACAGTAAAAACATTGCCCCTGAAGTTCTGTTTGCACAGTTGGTGCTGCTGCATCGCAGCAATGCTGGACTCGTCCCTCTCGATGCAAAGACACTGCTTTTGAAACTCATTCGGGGAGTGAGTTTTTTCAAAAGCAGCGTCTTCCCATTAGTGCGGCCCGAACCGCACTGGCTTGAAGGTGCTGCTTTTGGCCCCTCCATTTCCCATTTACTTACCTCTCCTCCCTGCGCAGCTCTGGACGGCTGGAGGAACATACCCATGCTGCCCTCCGATCCCAGGAGGTTGGAGGGCAGCATGGGTGTGTCCCTCCAGCCATCCAGAGCTGCGTAGGGGGCATGGGGATAGCTGACATGACTATGCCAGTCCTATTCTGAGATCCTTTCATTGGCTGACCATTTTTTTCTGGGTCCAATTCAAAGTTCTGGTGCTCACCTTTAAAGCTTTCTATGACCTGGGGCTCATATTTTTGAAAGACTGTCCTTGGCTATGTGAATGCATGTGCTCTTCCAAACAGGGTCTGCTTTCAGTACCTCTCTTGTCTAAGGCATGTTCTTCCATGGTCCAGGCTTGAATTTTCTTGGCAGCTGCCACATGCCCATAGAATAGCCTGCTGGAAGAGGTTGTGGGAAGTGCGGAGTCCTGCCCTACTATCTTTCCTGCATGGATGTAAACAGACAGTTCATCTGAAGAGCTTGTGGTGCAGGCTGAGCCTGGGATAAGGGGAAATAACTTGCTGGTTGTGGTATAAGTTGTTTTCAGTCTCATTTTTAATGTGTTGTTTTAATTTTATTTAATTGTTTTGGATTTTTTTACATTGTTATTATCTGCCTTGTGTCTTGGGTTGCCTGAGACAAAGAAGCACATATAAACACTTTAAATACATAGAGACCACCCCACTGACTTTGGGACATATATTCATGCTTTGAATTCAGGATCCTAAATTAAGACTAAATATTAAGTAAACATTTCTCAACATAGCATGGAAAAGTCTTTAAAAAGAATTATATTTTGATAGCTTTTGTTAAACATTGAGTAATTATAGCTCACCAAAATATTTCTAGATGTGGTTTAATGCATTTCCTACTCTAGTGTATTGAATCAAGTTGGGCTTCGAAAGTGCCATTTGAGGAAGAAAACCATGTTCCTCTCCCATAAGAAAACACTCCAGGAGCTAGTGGAGGAGATAATTTCAAAAAATTCACTTCTTTGCCCTCCTCCCTTCCTGCCTGACACTTTTATCCCTAGGTAAACATTGGGCCTTTCTGCACACACGCGGAAACGCACCTCCACCAGCATGAATTATGCAGGTGGAGGCTCCGAGGCTGTTCACACTGCAGTGTGTAAGCAGCCCCTGACTCCCCCCCCCCCGCAGCTGGAGAGGCTGCTCCACACAGAGCCGCCTCTCCTCTGGTCTCCTCCACTGACCTAATCTTCTAGCATCGCTCTGGAGAGCTTCAGGGACCTGCCCACGCTGCCCTCTGACCTCCAGGGGTCAGAGGGCAGCATGGGCGGGTCTCTGCAGCCCTCCAGAGTGACGCTGGACAGTCAGGTCAGTGGAGGCGATGGGAAAAGCGGCGGCGTCCTGGCGGGGAAGTTTGCACCACGCCGGTGGGAAGCCGCCGCTTTGCAAAAACCTCGCTAGTTTTGTGAGGTTTAAAGTGGCAGCTTCATGCCGCTCTGGATGGTGCTGCTGCATTTTTGCTGTCCCTGGGACGCTCTATTCCGCTCGTGCGGAAAGGGCCATTGTCACAAGAGTGCTGTTAGTCAATGGCAGAAAAACATTAAACAGAGAAAACCATGTAAATAGAGGAAACTAGTGAGATCATGTTCACTCCTTTTCAGGGTTTTTGGGTCCAAAATGTGCACTATGAATTGTCCCCAGATGGCTGTCAGAAGAAACCAATGCAGATTGTGTAGCGTAAAGAACTGAGAATTTTCTTTCCTTTAAGTGACTGAAGTACTTAATATCCAAAGGTCACAGTATGTCAGGATATTTTTAGAACTTCTATTATGTCTTGGAATCTTTTTAAGAGAAGATAAATGTGCTCTTGCTGGATTCATATCTGAACAGTAGTATAGAATGGAAGTTTTTGGTTCAGTGGTGTCTATGACATTTTGCTAAGGGTTTTTTCCACAGTGGGGATGGTTGCTTTTTTAGCTGTGTGACGACAGCTGGGAAATATTTAACAGCTTAATATTTTTACCTCTAGTTAAAAAATTTGTAGGCTTCTTCTCCCTTCCTCTGGTTGCAAGATAGAAAGAAATTCCGTTTTTTCCCCCACTGGACTTATAATGTTGCTTTACTAATCTTGGAAAGAATTATGTGAATTAAACTGTCTTGAAGCAATGTACTATTTGCAACGCATCTAATGTAACAACATCATTCAAGCAATCATAAATTTCAGGAATAGGTTTTAAAGTTTAATTTAGAATTTAGCTTTGCAATTGGCTACTTTCCTGAGGCAAATGAAAGGGGGTTAACTTGGCTAACTATTGCCTTGTGTCCTTACTTCAATCCTATAAGAATTAAATTCTTCTAAGGCCATTGAAGTCAATAGATTAAAAGGGTGTAACTGTTTAGGATTGTGCTATAAGAGGGTTACTAGTTCTAGGTGTAGTACTCGGAATGCCTGGGACCAGAGAAACACAGGCTAATACATCCATGAAGTTCATCTTGATCCAGTTGCTCTTACTTAGGCCCCTCCCACACAAAAGTACAGTGGGTTGCAGTTAGGATAAAGCAACCCACTGTCCAGTTGGCACGTTCACATGCCTCTGTGCAGGCAGCAAACAGAGCCCACGGAAGCAATGCAGGTTGCTGTTGCTCTTTTGCATGGAGGTGCATTGATTTTTAAAAACTACCTCCCACCGATGCGTGGCTATGGAGACATTCATGACTGGACCCCCACAGCCATGCTGCGTGGCTGCATAGATGCCAGGTGGGGAAGAAAAGAAAAATTGAATGCACAGCCACATTACAAGCTCCTCCTGCACGACCATTTGCTCAGAAGTGGTTGAAACCCAGGCTATTTAAAAAGAATTGCAGATAGTGCAGTACTGGAAAAACCCAGGTTGGGGAGGAAGATGCAGGGCAGACTCACGTTACGAGCGGGATCTGTGTGAAGTTCTCCCCCAAAACGGGTTTTATGCCGTAATTAGCCCGTGTTTATTGGCTCATGCAGAAGGGCCTTAGCCTAACCTGCCTTACAGGGCTGTTGTGAGGATTGAATAGTTGAAGGAATGATGATATACACCCTGAGTTCTTTTGAGGTTGAAAGCAGAATGGACAACTGCAGGCCCAAAATGACCTGTATTCATTCACATTCTGTAGATTAAAGGCTATTCGCATTTTACATTCTTAAGGTCAAACTGCACATGGTGCTGGAAACCCATGCGTGGTTCCCTACATGTGTATTTTAGCTGCAGAAATAAGTCATTTATCTGTGTGATATGCATTGCCCCCACTCCTTTGTCTTCTGCTTTAAGCCTTGAGATGGCAAAAAGGCAAGGATCTGTATTATACCAAGTTTTTTTTTTTTTTTTTTTGCCAACCAAGAGTTTTAAGCTGCTGAAGAAAAGGATTTCTGATCTGGGAAATGATCCAGGCACTATCTTTCCCCTGCACTGTTATAGTTGTTGTTATTCTTTGAACAGTTAAATTTATAATCTTCAGTGGCGTATTTACTCGGGGATGAGGGGTACCCTCTGCCCCTGGGTGCCACTAACCTGGTCATGTGCCCCCCCGCAAAATTGCCCCCCCCATGTGACCAGGAAGAAAACGGCAAGGCCCCTCTAGCTTTATACTGTTGGCTCTAACTCCTAAGGACTTCCTGCTGCCTCGTCGCATTCTGGTGCCCTTGACCCTGCCCATGTCATCATCGACATGGGCAGGGTCAAGGGCGCCCCCCCTTGCTCCTGGCTCTCAGGGAACCGGCAGCCAGCAGCTCCTTCTATCATAGTGTGTAACAGACTTACACACAGTGTGTAACAGACTTCTCTCTGTGATACACCTCTGAAGATGCCAGCCACAGATGCAGGCAAAATGTTAGGATAAAGATCTACCAGGCCATGGCCACACAGCCCGGAAAACCCACAACAACCAAAAAACACAATTGTTTTGTCACAGAATAGTAGCTATGTCATCTTATAATGCATGTTTTATACTGCATTCGGAACGTGTCCTCCTTTAGCTTTATATGGGCAACTCTGCCCCCAAGCTCAATATTGGCTTGGTGGTGGAGCTTAGGAGTTAGAGCCAACAGTATAAAGCTAGAGGGTGACAGGCTCTGAGGTCAGTCTGAGCTTGGCCTCAGTTCTGAGCTGGATCCAAGCCTTGTTGAGGCCAAGCTCGAACAAGCCCAAGCCCTTCAACTCCATGTGGAAATGGGAGCAGGGCAAGCCAGGCTGGCCCTGGTCCCAATCTCCATGTGAAATCTGTGGCAGGGCCAGCCGCGCTCCCCAATGTTCAACTGCATCCTGACCCGAAGTCCACTTGTAGTTCCAGACCGGGGTGTAGTTGGGTGTGTGTGACCTGAAATGCAGCCCCAGAAATTGGCACCTGAGGCTCAAGCCCCCTCATGACCCTAGGCATGTCACTGTTGTTCACCTCCATTTTATCTTCACAGCAACAATCTTGTGTGGTAGATTAGACTTCAGGAGAATGACTAACCCAAGGTTACCCTTTAAGGTTGTACAGATCACCTGGGTTTCAACACTGGATCTTCCGGCTTCTAGGCTAACAGCAACTGCTACACTCTGCTGGTTCTTTTCCTGATTTTGAGCATGTTACTGTACACGAGGTTAAAATTTACTTACTTTGGTAGGCTTTTATTCCATGTAATGTTAAAGCTGTGATTTTAAGGACACTGTCATGAATGAGAATATCTCAGAAATCGTTCTGCTTGTTTCAATAGGGTTTACTGTGCAAAACGAAGCACAGTTACACCTTCTAAACTCACTGACTTAAGTGTGACTCTGTTTATGATAGAACAGTTAATCTGTCTCAGTCAAGGCATAATGTGCAGGCAACATATGATGTAAGAACAATTATTTCAGCATCAAGTGATGACTCACATAACTGAAGCAGTGATCACTGATTAAATGTCACGATCAGATCTTCTGTATAACTTCATATTGCTTGACACACACTTCTTTTCAATGGAGCCTGTTTGCAACGTCAGGTAAGAATTGATAAATGGGTTATTGAATGATATACAAGCATGTGTCAGTCAGCAATCGTTTTTGTATATTTCAGTGTGCCTTTTTCATGGCATGTTACGTTTCAGCTGGATTGAATATTTTCATTAATGTGTTTAAGATCAGCATGCCAGTCGTTATTATCTCTCCCAAATGGACACAAGATGTAATAATGACCAGCAAATTGATTATTTTTATAGCTTATTTTAGCTGGTGGTGGCTGAAAACTGAGAGTGGAGTTTGCCAGCACTGATAACATGCTAGTGTTGCGGGTGCATGTCAGTCTGTCTCTTTAGTATAAGGCTTATTAGTGTTGTATAATTGTGAAGTGTGTGGTGAATATCCATGGTATGAGTTGAGGGACCCATACAGCATGATTTTAAATGAGTAAGTATCATATAATACAATGTATTTCTGTAGAATAGATCGTGCAGGGGTCTGCAACCTGCGGCTCCGGAGCTGCATGCGGCTCTTTCAGCTTTATACTGCGGCTCCACATGGCCTAGAGTTAGGAGGGTAGCATGGGCATGTCCCTCCAGCCCTCCAGAGCAGCGCTGGAAGGTGAGTTGAGGGGTCGAACCAGAGGCGGCTCCGTGCGTGAGGGCGCCGCTTTTTGTATCTCCTCCACTCACCTCTCCTTCCAGCGCTGCTCTGGAGGGCTGTAGTGACACGCCCACGCTACCCTCCGACCCCAGGAGGTCAGAGAGTAGCATGGACGTGCCCCTCCAGCCGCCATCCCCCCTCTGCTATCCCTGCAGGCGCCGGGTTTCCCTGCCTGGTGCCACCGCCTCCCGCAGCGAGAGAGGCGGCGGCACCAGGCGGGCCACAGCCACCATCCCCCCCTCTGCCCCACGGAACAGGCGACTGCCTGCTCCGTCGGGCATAGGGAGTTTCCATGCCCAGCGCCTCCGCCTCCAAGCGCTGGAAGGAAAGGTGAGTGGAGGGGCCAAACTGGAGGCGGCTCCGTAGATCTTAAGGGATGTGGAAAACGGGTCCAAATGGCTCTTTGGGTGGTAAAGGTTGCTGACCCCTGAGATAGTGTGTACTAAACTAAGGAGATTGGGAGTTTATCATGTTGTAGTCATGGTTTTTCAGGAGCAAAATGGTGAAGTCTTCAGCATTTCCTCCGTTATAAAGAATAACCTGATCAGCTAAAAGGAATGGACTTGCCATGCGACAATGTTGTACAATGGTTAGAGTGTTGGATTAGGGTCTTGAAAATCCAGGTTCAACCCCCCCCCTTTCCCCTGGAAGCTTGCTGGTTGACTCTGGGCCAGTCCCATAGCCTAAGCCATTTTGTGAGATTAAAATGGAAAACAATATAAGCCATTTCGATCCCCACTGCGGGAAAAGGCAGAGTATAAATGAAGTAAGTAAGTATATGATAACCTTAAGTTGATTCTGTATTTTATTCATGTATTTCTCTTGTCTGATAGAGCCTTGTACTCTTACCGGTTCCATGTGAAGTCCAACTTTATACTTCATTTTGCAGCCAATCTAGTCAAGCACTTCTCAAAGGAGTATTGGAATGACCAAGAGGGCTCGTTATTAGGGGTGTGCATATGGATGTACCAAACTGAAAAAAGATGCCAATCTGATTAAACTGAAAAACTTTGGGGGGGACCTTTAAAGGCTTTTCAGCTTTTCCACAGCCCATGCAAGGGCACAGGGAAAATTTTTTAAAGCCAATTCAGGAGACTGGTGATTGGGCTTAAAAATTTAACCCCCCTTTCAAACTTTCCTTGGTTGGTACTCTGCTGGGCTTTCAGGTGGGTTCTGCTGGGCAGGAAAGGTGCCCCCCCCCCTTTGCTGGATTGCTCCCGAAAGAACAACAATCTATTGACCCAGATTTGGTGCCTCTACCTTGAAAAACAGCCCTCAGAACCCCGCAGAGATCCTATTGAATACAATTGGAGCAAACTCGTACCCCCCCCCCCAATTCAAGTCAATGGTGGGAACTTTTCTCACAAGATGCTCGGGTGTGTCATTGGCCCATTAAAGTATGTGGGAAACTTTTTTGGGCTGCAGGTGAGTCTCCTCAGAAGAACTTCCAAGTTTTGTGAAATTTGAGTCAGGAGGTCCAATTTTATGGGTCCCCAATGGGGGTGACCCCATCTTCCATTGGAAATAATCGAAAATTCCATGAGATAAATGGGGGCAACCCCTTTGGAGCTTTCACCAAACTTGGGAATTCTTCTAAAAAGAGTAATCTGTAGCTATGCTGAAAATTTGGTCCCTCTATCTTGAATTGCAGCCCTCCCAGAGCCTTTAAAATATTCCCCATAGACTTTAATGGAGCTGAACATTTTCCGTTATCCAAAAAAGTCAGAAAACCCCATTTACTGGTATTTAATTTTTGTGGGGGGGTGGGAGGGGGTTTCCAAAAAAAAAAATCTGGTCTAATAAACCCAAGTCCAAGAAATACTGAAAAAAAATGGTGCACATCCTTACTCATTATCCTAGGTGCTGGAACTGGGAGAAGACAAAGACTAATTGCCCAGGCTCAAAAAAGGGATTGTTACACCAGGAAAGGAAGTTGCTTCTCAAATATGTGGTAGACATTTTACCATCTATAATTACATTCTGGTTAAAAACAGACACAATTACCTTATGTAGCAGCCATTGCCCAGGGGCTTCTAGTTCATTGTCCCCGAGATAAAGAGATTTTGTTGACTAAGGCCTTTTCCGCACCTGCAGAATAATGCACTTTCAATCTGCTTTCAATGCACTTTGAAGCTGGATTTTACTGTGCGAAATAGCAAAATCCACTTTCAAACAGTTGTGAAAGTGTATTGAACGCGCATTATTCTGCATGTGCAGAAGGAGCTGAGGTGGGTCATGAGAAGCCCAAGCCCAATGAAATCTTCAAAAGCACAAAGGTGTATCAGATGCAGCTTTATTTGGAACTGCAACCACATCTTTCTTGTCTCCTCCACGCACCCTTCTGTTATCCACTTATACTAAGGAAATGGCATTTGGGAGATGTGTGCTTACCTGAAATTTACATGTTAATTGAGTTTTAGCTCAAGTTAATTAGCTTTAATATCCACCTCTCACAGGGAAGCAATGCTTAGATTGCTGCAATTGTCTGAGGAGACTATGTGGGTCATGAGGTCACTACCACAACCTCTGTGTGTCTTGCCTTTAAAAACAGAACATATTGCTTGCATTATTGCATTTGTTGAGCACTGATTGACTTCTGACTATGTATGTTTCAAGGAAAACAGAAAGTCTCCATTGTTTGCCATAGAGATCAACGTTTTGCTAGGGTATGTTTTGTAAGTATATCTAATGTGTATGTATTTTCTCTAAATATGAATGCTTAAAACATTACATCTGTTTTAGCAGAGTTTCTGTGCTTCCATGTGAAAATTCTGACAGCATTCTCCAAAGTTTTGCTTAATGACCATCTTTTGAATTACTGTGCAGTTCTACCATAGAAAGTTGTAGAAGGAGAAGGGCCCAACTTTGTCACAGTTGAAGAGGGTACCTGAACTCCTCCTGCCCTTCCCTGGATAACCCAGGCTAGCCTAATCTCAGAAGCTAAGCAGGGTTAGCCCTGGTTAGTATTTGGATGGGGGACCACCAAGGAATAACAGGGTTGCTATGCAGAGTCAGGCAATAACAAGTTACCTCTGAATGTCTCTTGCCTTGAAAACCCTATGGGATTGCCATAAGTCAGTTTCAACTTGACAGGAAAAATAAAATCTTCTAGAGGATCCTCTTCTCTTTGCAGATCCCCGATTAGCCTGTATGTCAAAATAGTTGGGAAACAAGAGTTAAGGTCTGACTCCGCCTCAAATTACTAAGGGCTTCCTTGTGCACAACATTAGCATGGGTATTGTATCATAACTAACTTTTGGAGACATCTGCCAGGGAGCCCAAGTGAATCTCCCTGGGGAAGAATTTTCAAGTTTTGGTACCAAGACTGAGAAAGGTTGCCAGTTTTATTTTAAACTGATTTTAGAGCCAATTGGAAAGTCATGTCTAAATACAGGAAATGAATCATTAAAAGAGTGGAGGGGTGGGCACTCTACTCCAGTCAGGCAGTGCTTTATGTCAAGACATTTTTCCTCTTTAATTTTAGCGAAGTTTTCGATTCAGTCGTGGAAATCTGTTGTATGGAGCATTACTGCAACTAACACTGGCCTTCCCTAACATTTACTTGGTATCATTCTGCTAGGACTGTACTGACTTTTCTGAGACTGTATTAAGTTTCAGTTGTCAAGAATACGTATAGAGAAGAAGAAGAGTTTGGATTTACATCCCCCCTTTCTCTCCTGTAGGAAACTCAAAGGGGCTTACAATCTCCTTGCCCTTCCCCACTCACAACAAACACCCTGTGAGGTGGGTGGGGCTGAGAGAGCTCCGAAAAGCTCTGACTAGCTCAAGGTCACCCAGCTGGCATGTGTGGGAGTGCACAGGCTAATCTGAATTCCCCAGATAAGCCTCCACAGCTCAGGCGGCAGAGCAGGGAATCAAACCCGGTTCCTCCAGATTAGAATGCACCTGCTCTTAACCACAACACCACTGCTGCTAGTGGAGCAGGGATCAGTGCCTGTACTGAAATGCTTGTAGCTAGCATTAGTTTTTGTCTTTTTGTTGAAGCTTATGTGGAATTAAGTTTTATTGAAATCAGTGGGATTTTTCAAAAGATTATTTTAGAACTACAGTGGAAATTGATGATTTTATTCAGTTAACTGGAATTAGGTTTCTTTTAAATTTGATCCAACAACATGTTTTAATTATATATGCATGAACCTAAAGATAACTTTTATTCAAAGATGAGATAGCTGGAAGTCAATGTATAATGTGTAGTGAGTTGTTTTGTTTATTTGTGTGAAAATGTTTATTTGTGAGAAAATTAAAATTATATTAAAAAAACTAGCATGTAATAGGACTAAAATGTAAGCATGTTTCTGAATTTATAGTTTTTCTGCTTGCTTATCTCGTTTTATTTTGATGTGTTTATTAACTTTATCCCAAACTTTTACAGCAGTCTAGATACCAAGACATGTACATTTCATGTGCTGCTTAAATGTCTCCTCTAAATTTACTGGAAACATTTATGGAGACTCTGTTGTGACAGTTTCTTGTCTTTCTAGAAAATGTATTTTAAAGAAATTGTAATTTAAACATTGATTATATCTTATGGCTAGTAATCTGCAGCACGGGTGTCTGTTGTAATTTCTCAGAATCTAATCAGGGATTCACCAATGAAAAGGTCAGTAGTGGAGGACAAGTTTCTCTGAAAGACAGGTGTCTGCAACTATTGGTCTTCTCCTGCAGTGTGCAGGGATGGGAGAGTGAGCTATTGTCCATTCATGCCTGAGCCTGATGACAGTAAGGTTTAACATTTCTGGCCAGTGTTGTGTATGAACTTTGTGTGTCTATTCCAGGGGTAGGGAACCTGCGGCTCTCCAGATGTTCAGGAACTACAATTCCCATCAGCCCCTTTCAGCATGGCCAATTGGCTGATGGGAATTGTAGTTCCTGAACATCTGGAGAGCCGCAGGTTCCCTACCCCTGGTCTATTCAGTCACAGAACTGTCTGCTGCATGCAGAGGTTCTGTGGGGGTAGATATGCAGGCGTTCCATGGCAGCCCAATTTATGTGAGGAAGGTTCCTTCAAGTTTAAATACTTCCAGTCTATTGTTTCAGTTATTACAATACTACAACAAGGAGGAAAAGAGCTAGTTCATCTGTTTGATCCCGTGGTGTGAGGATCAGCAACAATCAAATACAAAAAAGGATTCTCCATTTGCAACTATTAAATGCCCTCCTTATCATTACATTGTTGCATGGCTAGCTAAGAGATATTAATTGTCAAACTCTGTGTATATATGAAGTCCTAGATTCAATGCCCAATTGCTTTTAATCAGAAACAAAATAGAAAAACTGTGCACACCAAAAGTTTTGTTGTTTATCATATATGACCAAAGATTCTGAGACTGATGTGCTTGTATCCCTCTGCTTTTTTGGGGGGGGCACTGGCGTAATGCCCATTGGGCAAGGTGGGCAGCTGCCCAGGGCATCACCTTGTGGGGGGCATCAAAATGCTGGGTTCGTTTTTGGGTATTTTTAGTGATTTTCCATTTTTGGCCTGCAGGGGGCGCGGTTTTTAGGCTAGTGGCACCAAAATTTCACCGTATCATCTGGAGACTGTCCTTATGATACCCCCCCCAAGTTTGGTGAGGTTTCATTCAGGGAGTCCAAAGTTATGAACTCCCAAAGGGGGTGCCCCTATCCCCCATTGTTTCCAATGGGAGCTAATAGGAGATGGGGGCTACAGTTTTGAGGGTCCATAACTTTGGCCCCCCTGAACCAAACTGCACCAAACCTGGGGGGGGGGTATCATTAGGGAAGTCTCCTTATGAGACCCTGAAAGTTTTGAGACTGTGTCTTCAGAAATGTGCCCCCCCAGCCTGCAACCCCCATTGACAGCAATGCAGAAAACTCAATGCAGAACAAAGATTCTTGGGCAAATTTTGGGATGTTTTTGCAGGGAGGGCATTCTTGGATATATCAGCACCAAAATTTCAGGGTATCATCTGGAGACTGTCATGATGGCACCCCCAAGGTTTGGTGCAGTTTGGTTCAGGGGGTCCAAAGTTATGGACCCTCAAAAGGGTAGCCCCCCATCTCCTTAGCAAAGAATGGGGGATAGGGCACCCCCTTTGAGGGTACATAACTTTGGACCCCCTAAACCAAACTGCACCAAACTTTGGAGGTACTATAAGGACAGTTTCCAGATGATACCCTGAAATTTTGGTGCCGATACATCCAAAAATGCACCCCCTGCAGGCACCAATGTCCTGGTGCAAAAAAAAATTTGGTCGTGGTGGAGTGGCCGGCCGCATCCAACTCAGGTTTTGCCCAGGGCTACAGTTTGCCCAGGGCTGCCTCGTTACGCCCCTGGGGGGGCATCTATGTCCCTCTGAATCCCATCCTGAATGATTTATTACAGCATAATTTTTTGAGGCAATAACATCTGAGGTTTATGCTACTGTAAATCAGTTAGTCTAAAATGGCAGAGTACTTTTAAGATTTACTGTAAATAGAAATGCTGCCTGCTTAATCCTGTTTTGTTAGACATTTAGTGACATTCTATCCTATAGGTTTATCATCACTGGGTAGAAGTACTGATTTGGCTCTTGTACACATTCTTCAATATTTTCAAATTAGGGATGGCTTCCTCAGCCCCCAGTTTGGTGAGCTAAGTGGAGTACAAACTCCAGAAGAATATCCTTTCTGTAAAAGATATAAAAAATACATGTAATCTGTCCAGTATTTTCCTCAATTAGGCTTACAGATATGTGTAACCCTGGGGAAAAGAAATGTAGATCTGAGGCTTCCCCTCTCCCAGGTCTTTGTGTGGGAAAATCTGAGTAAATTAGACTTAACACTGTACATAATAAGGATTTATCAGGGGAATGTTTGTTCTGTGGGACCCACAATGCCCCATGCATTTGCTTGTGCTGAAATCAGTGCTCTTACAGCCCCATCCAAAGCCCTCAATGGCGGGACATGACACTGCTACAGTGCTGCCCCACTGCCTCCAAGAGGGCTTTCTGGTGGTTCGGGGAGCAAAACATGTAAAAACACCCTCCCTGCTGTCAGAAAGCTCTCCATAGAGCTTACAAAACTTATGCCAAAGGGTGGCGTAAGTCCGAGGGCTGGGATTCCACACCAAATCCTGAGTGGGAGCCGATTAATGTCAGCTCTATTCCCGTAAACACCCTGGCCCACCTCTCATGCTGGCATCTGACCAGGATGCCACTTTTTTGACCATGCTCTAACTTCACGGGCTCTGGCTGGCCCACGCCACTTAGTTCCAAGCACTGATGAGTTCAGGCTTGTTGGGGGAGAAAGCAATAGTGTCTTCTAAACCAAAACTGTTATTGCCATAATTGAATATAGTTTTCTGTGCAAACAAAGGAGAATTCCTGAGATTGGGTGAGTGGGGAACCCTGTTTGGCCTAGTGTGGGGCCAGGACCGCGTTTCTGGTCCTACACAGCTGAATTAGTTTAAGAAAAACTTAAAGTTAGAAAACACCCAAGAAGCAATTTTGAAACAGAAGATAAGTTTACTGGACAGCATAAGTATCTGACCAGGGTGTCCCCTTAAGGGTAAGAGGCACCCACACTTCATACAAAGGACCCATTTTATAGACACAGAATTTAGAAAGTTACAGAAGGTGAACTCTCCTGAGGGAGAGGCATGCCTTGGTGCTCTCAAGTGAGAGACACGCCCACCATATGAAAGACCCCAGTCTTTATAGATGCAAAAAGTACAGACGTCACACGGTTCATCCCCTTAAGTCTCACGTATTAATCCATACCTCTTTCATGTGCTACAAGCATGTACCTTAAAAATCTCATTGGATAGAACCTGTCTCCTGGTCACAGTAAGACAGCATAAGAACATAAGAACATACGAACAAGCCAGCTTGGTCAGACCAAAGACCATCTAGTCCAGCTCTCTGCTACTCGCAGTGGCCCACCAGGTGCCTTTGGGAGCTCACTCTTATTCTACATATTACAGCCTCTTATTCTACGTATTACATTCCTTCTGTTACTCAAACGCTACATGCTATTAGCTCTACCATATGCAAAGGGCTGCCATAAAACTAGCTTGCTGTCTTCAAGAAAAACCTGTTTTCTTAGTTTTGCTCCCAGAGACAGATATGTCCTTAAGGTATGCAGAATTCCTTAGGATCATAAAATGTTCCTGTTCCCCAGCATGAAATGTTAAAATATTTAAAAGATTTTACATACACTGATTCCAACACAATAGAATTATAGTGAAATACTAATACATGTGAATCTCTCATTATCATTTCTGTGTTCATTTAACTATATAGAAAAACACTTATTCTATTTAACTAATCACATTCTATAGCTAGTTCTAACAAAACAGAGTTATAAAATGCATATTTCTGCTGTCACGTTGGCCCTCAGTGACAAGATCTGAAAGATGTTATCTTAGCTTGCCTGCATAGTCACTGACAAGCCTAAAACATTCCTTTTGACCTACTGCAAAAATGCAGGCTTGCTGGTCACTATACAGAGAACCATTTTGATTCTTCAAATCCTTGGTTCAGGCAACTTCCATGTTTCTTGATTAAATACAAATTTTATGCATTCTGGCCCGTCCCCACACTAGTTTATATGTAAGCATGCTCCGCAGATCAGTAAGGAAAGTGACACCAAAATTTCAGCGTATCATCTGTTCCTCTGAGGTGAAGTTCCTCTTGAGGTGAAGTGTTTTAAGAGTGCGGCTATGTGAGAGAGGGGAAGGGTGATTTATCCTGCCTTTCCCTGCTCATAGAGTTTGGCATAGAAACTTGAGGTTCTGGGACAAGGCTTCCAAATTGCTAATATGGCATTGCTGCCCAGGTCTCCTTTCCTTCTCTTTTCCTCAGAGATTTAGTGGCAGAAGAAGCTTAAATTCAATGTTTCTGCCTAATTTTCCTGCACTGGGAAGTGGTGCTGGGGACATTGCTGCGCCTTGTGGAGATGGGGTGCTGCTACTGAACATGTTTGTCCTCTTTAGAGATGGAGTGGGGGGGGTCTTCTTCCTACTTGTCCTTTTGGGTCGTTTTTCCTCTGCTACTTGCCATGACACAGCCACGCTCCCCCTTCTAACCTCCAGGCTGTTTGAAAACTCCCCCTCCATCCTTCTCCTTTTCACCTTCCCACCCTCTTCCTTTCCACCTGTGGCTGAATTAGTTCCCACTCCTCTCCATGTGTTTGGGCTTCCTTCTTGGGCAGAGTTGTTGTTGTTGTTGTTTTTTTTTTGCAATGGGTCCTGTTTTGTCAGGGTCCTGTTTTGTCAGATTTCGTGGACACTGCTGGTGTCTGGAGGAATATCTGTTGCTGTTTGTTTCCTTCCTGCCTTGGAATGCAGAAGGGGGGAGAACTTGCTGAAGGATAAAGGAGGAGAGGGGAAGGGAAAGGAAAGGAAAGGAAAGGAAAGGAAAGGAAAGGAAAGGAAAGGAAAGGAAAGGAAAGGAAAGAAGGCGAAGGCCACTGTGAGTTGTTGCTGCTGCAGTGGGAGAGGTGGCGCTCTTAGTGCAGCTCTTTTTTATGTGCTTGCTCCCCATAACTTTAGAACCTGGCTATGTCCCTGATGCAGACACTGCCAGATATAATTTCAGAAGAGCAGCTGTGCTAAACCCGTGTCAGCAAAATGCCAATAAATACATAGGTTGAAAACAGAGTTAAATAAAATTTAGATATAATCATAACACATCCTCAGGGAAGGAATTCTAAACTTGTGAATGCAGAATGTAATTTCCTTTTAATTCACCTTCTGTAGTAAGTGAATCATACTTGTCCAGACCCTAAAAAATTTGCTGTCAGAATGAATTCCAGACTCAGACTCCCCTATTTTAGAATTGTATTTTTTTGAAATTCTTGGCCACCTTTTTTGAAAGCCTTATTGGTTTTAAGTGAGAAAAAAAGCCTAAGTAGTAACTTTTCTTTTGAAATCTGTCATCCAGCTCATCTTTTCTATTTGTTTCCTGTTTGTATTTCTTTTTTACTGTCCCTCTGAATCTCCTTTTTTCTTCTCTGAATTTGAGACCTTGTTCTCTTACTTCTTTTTCTCTTATACTAATTATTTTAAACAGTTTTAATATCCATTTCAACAGTTTTGATATTCAGTTTTAATATCCATTTTACTCAATGACTGTCATCTCCTATAATCACTGTATTTCTAGCACTCTTGCTACCTAGAAATGTGAAGGCCCCCCAAAAGAAAATTCTGGAAAAAAAATCACAACAAAAATCCAATTTTTTTCATGAGAACCTCCTCATTTTTTTCATGGAAAAATTAAAAATTTGATGAGCACTGTAAAAAACACCTATGAAATATTTCCTCTTTTGTAACAAGTGACATGTTTTCTAACACAAGGTTTTACTCACTCAGGATATATATCAGACAACCTACAATATTAGCAAATGCATATATTGTAGACATATACAATATATTTTCATGCATACATGTATTATTTAAATAGGACTAATTTTGCTGACAATTAATATGCTATAATGGTTATGGCAATAATCAGTGGCGTAATGTCCATTGGGCAATGTGGGTGTAAAGGATTCAATGGTGTTGATGAGCGGGTCAGCCGCCTGGCCTTGACTACATTCCACAGCCCGGGCGATGGGCCAGCTTCTCCGGCGGAGACCTTATCTCTGCGAGGGAGGTGAGACCTCCGTTCCCATGGGAATCCGGGAGGGGGGATGGGATGGACAGAGTTATAACCTGTGCTTCTGGCGGGAGATCTTATTCCTGCCACTGCGTGTACGTGAGCTTTCTAGGATGTCTGAATAAACGGTCTTTTACACCCAAAAGCCTTTTATTTCTGCTTCTATGGAATTCCTTACATTGTGGCAGGAAACCATCGTTCATCTATCTTCCTAGTGCAGTGGACCTCTGGTGTCTCGGCATGGAGAGGTTGAATGTTCCTGTGGAAGGTTCGGTAGCCCCCAAAGAGGGCTCCGAGCTCTCCCTTCTGGATTTAGAGGAACCGGCGGGAGAGCGGGTCTCGCTGGTGACTCTTTCCCGTCCTCGTATCAGCACGAGTCTTCCCTTACTCCGTTGGAACGAGGGACGAAGACGACCATGGGGACTTACATGAGTCGCTTTGGGGCGCCTGTCTATGGATCGAGCGCCTGTGGATCGGGTATCTACCCGTTTTCGTATGGATTACAAACCTCAGATGCAACCTGTCACGGAGGAGACGGGCCTGACCACCTTTCATGCGGCAACACAGGAGTCCATTGAACGATTCCTGGACTCGTATTTTGGTGATGCTCCCAAAGATCCACCGTGGCATAGCACTGGGGGCCGTCCGAAGACCACCCGGTGAAACTGGGACTATACCAGGGATTGGGAGGGTATCCGTACCGTCTTCCGATCGGACCCCAGATCCCGGACCAGCGGCTGCACCTGAGATGCCCCGTGGAGCCACCAGTGGGCACGGCGTCCTGCGTTCAGATGAAGAGGAGTCCGGAGAAAGCCTGCACTCCCAGCCGGATCTATTCCCTCTCCCATCGAAAGAGAGCTGGGATGAGGAAGTGGGCCGACTGCGAGATGCCCAAGAAGCATGGGCCCGTGAACGCCAGCTATGGGAAGAGGAACGAGAACAGCTGCAGCAAGAGCGTGAAAACCTGCAAAGAGACCGGGAACAGCAGCGCAAAGAAATCCAACTCGAATTGGACCGTGCCAAAGACGCGCTGCAACGGCAATATGTGCAGAACCTATCAGTCCATGATAAAGTCCTGGAACACTCCAAACTGGACTTACAGCGTCAACGCGAAAGCGTTCAGGCCTTACGTACGCAAAGTGAACTAACTGCAGCTGTTCAACGAGACGAATTGGCCAAATTGGAACGAGAGAAAGCAGCTTTGCATGCGCACCAGGACGCGTTGACACGCAAGGAGAGAGACCTGGCCGCCTTGGAGAGGGAACTGAAGAAGCAGCAGAACAGGACAACCCAAGTTGGAGTCTACGCTGTCACTGGTACAACCGGCGCCAGAGGGGCGACGCTGCTGGGTCCTGCCACCTTCCAAGGACCAGCTCCCACCAGAACGCCAGCGGCACCAGCGTTGGTACCTCCACCTCCACCGATTCCGGCCCCCCCTGCGCAACCGCTGCCTCAACCTGCGCAACCTGCGCAACCGCCGCCCTTGCGGGTGCCAAGGGCCGTGGAGAGGGGATATTACAGACCTCCAATACCTGCCCGTTTTGATGGGACCGCTTCCAAACTTCCCTACTTCATCTTGCAACTCGATGCCCACATGGAGGACTATGACGATTTATACCGGTCTGAGCGCGAAAAAATACGGGACATCGGCTCAGTCCTGGATGGGGCAGCAGCCGACTGGTTTGTGACTCTTTTGAACCTGCAAGATGAAGATACTCGCACGGTGCCCGCGTTCCTCCAAGCCTTAAGGGCTCGCTTCCAAGATCCGGGTGCTGAAAATGAAGCTATCCGCACCATCAAATCTATTCAGCAAGGCAACCGCTCGTTTGCAGAATTTGCCCGTGAATTTCGATGCGGCTGCCCGACTCCTCCTGAGTGGCCTGAGCGCATGAAATGTGAATACTTCTCGGATGCTGTTGACGGCAAGCTGCGTGAAAGCTTGGTGTTTTTAATTCGGATCCCCCGCACTATTGCTGATTGGATCGCATTGGGATCCCAGGTGGCGTCTCGTTTAGAGTGCGGCTTCGTGCCGGAGGGCCCACGCCCCAAACCCGCCACTACGACTCACCACTGCGACCACCAAGCCAAGCCCAGCCGCCTCTACCGAGACCACCTCCGAGCGCCGTCGCCGACTGGGATTGTGTCTTTACTGCGGAGGACCAGGTCATCTGGCCGTAACTGCCCGAAAAAGCAGAAGCCAACCGCTCCGGCCGCGCGCACCCCATCTGCCAAGCCACCACGCAAATCCGGGCCGCCCCCAACAGGCTCGTCTAAGGCAGTTATCGAAGGCGACCCAGAGGAGGGGGAAGCAGCTGTTTGCCTTTCTTCAGCCCCCATGGACATGGGTTCGACTCCAGACGCGGTGAGTGAAGGCAGCGCTCCCATTACAATCAAAGCGTTTCTGGCCAACCCCGCTAAGCATACTCGTATTATAGCCTCAGCCCTTGTGGATTCGGGCTGCTCCCATTGCTTAATGCGGCCCCAGGTGGCGGAGGAGCTAGGTCTGGACCAAGTCCCCCTGGCTAAGCCCATACCATTCACCCAAATGGACGGCAGTCCTCTCGGGAGCGAAGGACCGGCCCAGTTCAAAACGCAACCGGTTCTCCTCCGCTGCGCCGACCATTGGGAGAAAATTAGTTTTATTCTGGCGCCGGTGGCCAAACACTCCATAGTTCTGGGCATGCCATGGTTGTTGTTGCATGAACCAAAATTCATTTGGAAAGAAAGGATCTTAGAATTCACTGACCCTCCCTGCGGTGAACACATGAATTGGGGGGAAAACTCGGCTTCTCCCGATTCTACCGGCATTCCACCGGCTTACCAAGATTTAGCCAGAGTATTTCAGGAGCAAGAATGCGATCAGTTGCCACCCCATAGAGACACTGACTGCAAAATCGTAATACAGCCAGGGGCGCAACTGCCCAAAGGTAGAATCTACTGCATGAGTCCCAATGAGGAGAAGGAACTTCGTGCCTTCTTAGACAAGAACCTCGCTCGCGGGTTCATACGGCGGGCTACCAAACACACTCATGCTGCTCCTGTATTGTTTGTAAAAAAGAAGGATGGGTCTTTACGGCTCTGCACAGATTACCGAGGACTCAATGCAGTCTCCCTGTTCAATAAATACCCTTTGCCATTAATCAAGGATCTTTTAGACGCATTGGGCAAGGGGCGCATCTTTACTAAGTTGGACTTGAGAGAAGCTTACTACAGAGTCAGAATTGCTGAAGGCTATGAACACTTGACTGCATTTAACACAAAGTTTGGACAGTTTGAATACTTAATAATGCCATTCGGGTTAAGTGGGGCCCCCGGAGCTTTTATGGCCCTTATCAACGAAGTTCTCCATGATTTATTGTACAAGGGAGTAGTGGTGTACTTAGATGACGTTTTAATTTATTCACAAACCATGGAGGAGCATGAAGCATTGGTTCGGGAAGTATTGAAACGTCTGCTCAACAACTCCCTCTTTGCCAAACTTTCCAAATGCTGTTTCCACCAAACCTCTATTGACTATTTGGGTTACCGGATCTCGCCCGAGGGCCTAAAAATGGATCCTGCTAAGATTGATGCAGTCCTCCAATGGCCTGCCCCTACCAGCCGAAAAGAACTCCAATCTTTTCTAGGTTTTGCTAATTTCTATCGTGACTTTATACCCCAATTCGCTGAACTGACTCTCCCACTCACAGACCTCTTACGCACTAAGGGTAAGGATCCACTGACTGTCAAGCCCGGGGCCCCCCTTTCCTGGTCTGAAGAATGTCAGACAGCCTTTCAGCTTTTAAAATTTGCTTTTACTACCGAACCTATCCTGAAGCACCCTGACCCAGATCTCCCGTTTGTGGTTCACGTGGATGCCTCGGACAAAGCGCTTGGGGCAGCCCTGTTGCAGAGAAATAAAGATGATAGGCTGGTTCCGTGTGCTTATTTATCAAAGAAATTCTCCGGTGCTGAACTCAACTGGACTGTAGGGGATAAAGCGACTGCGGCCATCAAAGTAGCACTCTCCACTTGGCGCCACTGGCTGGAGGGGGCTAAACACCCCTTTCAAGTTTGGTCGGATCACAAGAACTTGGCCGCCCTCTCCACCCCCCTCAAGATGTCCGCGAAGCAACTTCATTGGGCCGATTTCTTTTCTCGTTTCTCTTTCACAGTCCATTTTTTCCCCGGAAAAACCAATAAACTGGCTGATGCGCGCTCGCGCCTACCCGGGGAGGGGGGTGGAGCTGCCTTACGGGACATTCCGCGCACTGTTCTCTCCCCCTCCCAATTGGGGCTGGCTGTCACCCGATCTCAGACATCCACTCCTCCTTCTCCGCCCATTCCCAGCCTGGTCTCTCCTTTCCTACAGGAACTCGAGGAGGCGGGGCTGCACGAGCCTCCGGCGGAGGAAGGTGACTCCCAATTGCGTTTGGAGAATGGCGTTTGGCGGAGGGGGGATTGTTGGTACGTGCCTCCCCCCCTCCGTAAGCAGGTTCTCGAGGCCTGTCACGATGCCCGCTCGGCTGGACATTTTGGCTTTCTAAAAACTCTGCATTTGGCCCGCCGTCAGTTCTGGTGGCGCGCGATGCGCAAGGACATTGAGACGTATATTAAAGGTTGCTCTGTTTGTGCAGAAGCCAAGAACGTTCTGGGAAAACCCCATGGTCTGTTGAAACCTCTCCCGGTGGCCTCCCGCCCCTGGGAAGTCATCTCCATGGATTTTATTACAGATTTGCCAGAAAGTCATGGCAACACGGTCTTGTGGGTGGTGGTGGACTTATTTTCTAAACAAGCCCATTTCATCCCATGTGCTTCCATCCCCTCCGCTCCTAAGTTAGCGCGTCTGTTCATTCAGCATGTTTACCGTCTACACTCCGCCCCCGTTAAGGTGGTCTCCGACCGCGGCCCCCAATTCATTTCAAAGTTCTGGAAAGCTTTTCTAGGGTTGTTAGGGGCCGCCCCGGCGGTTGCCGCCCCCTACCACGTTCAAAGTGACGGTGAGTCAGAGAGAACGAACAGAACCCTAGAGCAGTATTTACGTTGTTACACCAACTACCACCAAGACAATTGGTGCGAGCTAATTCCATTTGCAGAATACGCCTATAATAATGCGGTTCATAGCAGTACAAAAAAAAAACCCCTTCGAAATTGTGTCCGGTCGCTCCTTCCCGCTGTTGCCGCAACTACCTGCGGATGCATTGGATCCTCCGGAGTTTCAGCAGTGGATTTCATCTCTGGCCGAGGGGTGGAAAATAGTCCAGACTGCCTTACAACAGGCTAAAGACTCCCAAAAGCTGCAAGCGGATAAGCACCGCTCGGATTTCCCTCTGCGTGTGGGCGCCTGGGTGTATTTGTCTACCAAAAATCTCAGAGACGTGCATAAATTTTCAAAACTAGGCAAAAGATTCGTAGGACCTTTTCAGATCACTAAAGTGATTAATGATGTCACTGCCCGATTGGATTTGCCTAACTCTCTTAGTAATATCCATCCTGTCTTCCATTCCAGTTTACTCAAGGAGGCTCCCGTTTCTGATGCCTGGCACGACCCGCCGGAGAGACCCCCACCGACTATTATTGATGGCCACAAGCATTACGAAATTGACGCCATCCTGGACTCTCGCTTTAATCGCAAACGCTTACAATATTTAGTCTCTTGGGTGGGGTATTCCTCTGGGTATAATCAATGGGTTTATTCCGAAAATATTGACGCCCCCGCCCTCATTTCTGCTTTCCACCGCGCCTTTCCGCACAAACCTGGGGGGGGAGAGGTCTTTTTTAAGGGAGGCAGAGTGTAAAGGATTCAATGGTGTTGATGAGCGGGTCAGCCGCCTGGCCTTGACTACATTCCACAGCCCGGGCGATGGGCCAGCTTCTCCGGCGGAGACCTTATCTCTGCGAGGGAGATGAGACCTCCGTTCCCATGGGAATCCGGGAGGGGGGGATGGGATGGACAGAGTTATAACCTGTGCTTCTGGCGGGAGATCTTATTCCTGCCACTGCGTGTACGTGAGCTTTCTAGGATGTCTGAATAAACGGTCTTTTACACCCAAAAAGCCTTTTATTTCTGCTTCTATGGAATTCCTTACAGTGGGCAGCTGCCTAGGGTTCCGGAATTTTGCAGGGCATGCTCCTGCGTTTTTATATTTTGGTGTTTTTCACATTTCAGCCTGAAGGGGGCACATTTTTAGAGATATCGGCACCATAATTTCAGGGTATCATAAGAAGACTGTCCTGATGATGCCTCCCAAGTTTGGTGCAGTTTGGTTCAGGGGGCCTAAAGTTATGGACCCTCAAAGGGGCAGCCTCTATCTTCTATTAGCTCCCATTGGAAACAATGGGGGATGGGACACCCCTTTTGGGAGTCCATTAACTTTGGCCCCCCTGAACCAAACTTCACCAAACTTGGGAGTGTCATCAGGATGGTCTCCTGAAGATACCCTGAAATTTTGGTGTCACTAGCTTTTTGTGGAACCCAGTAGGCTTCATGTGCTGGAACAATGATACCCTGAAATTTTGGTGCCAATATCTCTAAAAATATGCCCCCGGCAGGCCGAAATGTGAAAAAATACCAAAAAATAAAAATGCATCTGAGAATTTCGGATGTTACCGCAAGTTCGGATCGTTCAGAGTTCGGAGGGGACGGGCTCGGGCCCTAGGCCCTCCAAGCGCCTCCACTGATTGGGCCAAGCCGAGCTGAACTGCCAAGCCTTGCTGCCTGTACTCCACCTCTTGTCAGCCCTGCTGCGTCCTTGGATGCATCTTTGTGGGGTGGCAGAACTAGCAGTCAGGGGTGCATGTGCACCTGGCTGACCCACCGACTGCGCTGCTCTCCCCTGGATGACGCTGCTGCCTGCCACCGCCCACCCACCCCCGCATCTCATGCCCTTTCGCTGGTAAGGGGGGCGCCTAAGTTCAGCCGGCAGGGAGGGGGGAAGCCACAAGCCACCAGGGGAGGAGGACAGGGGAGCTCTGCCTCCTTCCGCTGCCCATGGGGGGGCATCAAACTCAGGTTTTGCCCAGGGCTCCAGTTTTCCTTGTTATTCCCCTGGCAATAATGTACTTTTGAAGCATTCAATATTTTCAATTAGAGGGAGAATGGTTCTAGTGTAGCCTTTCCCCTGACATTCTAGTTTTCTGTGTTAAGGAAATTGTTCTCAGATTGACAAAATGCAGATTTCTACCATTATTAAGCATCACTAGAAACTAGTCTCTGATTTACTAGGCGTCTTCCCTGAATCTGTCTAAGCAGATCTGGCAAACGCTATAAATAGACAGCGAAACAGTGGCTGGCTGCAGCACAACTACAGAACTGCTAGTCTACTCCCTAAAGGCTGGCAGGAAAATAGATACAAATTTTGGGTGTCAGTGGCAGCAAACTGTTTCAGAGTTCTCAGCAGTGCCAATCTGTGGAAGTGTTGTTGTAGAAGTGAGATGGAGGGCTCAGATGGATAGAGCAGCCAGAACCAATCTGAGGCTGCCTGGTACGGGGGCTGAACCAAAATAAAAATTTAAAAGTGCATATCAGAGCCTGGAGTTGAAAAAGGTCAGGTACAAGGAAGCTAGCTGGCTGTCAGCAGCACAACCTCACACCCCAGTAAAGGAACCAAGCTCCCAAGAAGTCCCTGGAAATCTGCCTGTGTTCATGGGGGGCTTACTATACCCCCATGAACACCCTGTTGGTTCCCTTGCACAATGAATGCTAGTGGGTGTGGGAGCCCAGCCACCCAGGGAGGAAGTCATCTTTTGAGTCCTGAACCCTCCGACACCCTGGGGGAAGCATGAACCACAATACCCTGGAAGAGCAGAGATCTTTATATGACCCCCCCCCCCGGTGGTTGGAAATCAGAAGCACCCCCCAATATGTCACTTCTCTTCCCCATTCCCATGCCTGGCTCCATGCTGCACCCAGGACATCCGGAAGGGCTTCCTTTGTAGAAATGCCCCGACAATGTCCCCTCCATTTGGCATTCATACAGCCTGGCTGCAGCCGTCTCTCCAAGATTGTTTGGGAGGGAGGGGAGAGAAGTGGTGAGCAATAGCATTGATCCCTGCAGCCTCATAATTAAAAACACCCTCATGTCCCCACTAACAGCACATGAGGGCTACACCTTGGTATCTGCTCCATAAAACTCTGCTTCTACAAGGGAATGAGTCCAGAGATGTTTTGATTACCCACTCCACTCAGCAAGGAGGGGCTCTGACCCTGCCCCCCTTTGTGTCCTGATTAAGGGGGAAGCTAGCTACTATCTGAACTGCCAGTCCAGTGCAGAGCCAACAGCTGGGGCTCCCCTCCCCTGGCAGTTATTCTGCCCCAGTCTGCACATGCCACAGCTCCTTGTGCATGGGGATGATGTTTGTGGGAGGCTGGGGCTCCTTCCAGCTGCCAGGCTTGGGCACAGGAGGTAGCATTACTAGGGCAGCTCCCGGCCATGAGGGAAGAGAGGAGGGGAAGCAGGCTTGGCAGTTCCCTGCTTACCTCTCAGTGTGCAGTCATCCGTTTGGGACTTGGCTGAGGAGATGGGGTACTGTTAGGGTTCAGAACTGGGAGAGGTCAGCCACAGAGTGTAGACTTCGCTGTCCCTGTTTGGTGTTTGTGTAAAGTGCATGCCTAGTAGTGTCAAGTGTCCTCTCTGTGCTTTTCCTGCCACCAAAGTACCTCACTGCTCATTCTGAGCCTGCCCAGTAGAGAGCTGTCTGATAACATCCCATGCAACACCCCTATTTACTGAGTCGTGGGGCACCTTGGCCAGAGTTTTTGTAGGGCTGGGTGGGTGCAATTGGATGCCGGGGAGGAGGCTTGACCATTGCAGGGGATGGAGACAATTTTCTGAACCTTGAGTCAATATCCTGAGCTGCTTCGGGCCTTGTGGGCATGGCTGCAGCAGTGTGGGGAGGACCACTTGAAATTTCACTAAAATAGCCATGTATGGACTGTGCTTCCATATGCTTCTCAGAAGTGGCATTCCTGGGCTGAAAGTCCTCAGGGGGCTGACAAACTCTGGTCATGCCCCCAGAACTGCCCACAGTTACACTGGTTCAGTACCCTGTGCCTGCATTATGCCAGTGCACAGCCACTGAGGAGTTGGGGTGCACAGTGCACAACCACTGAGCAGCAGTGTTCAAAAGTGGCACAGGAGCACTGGGGGTCTGCACCAGTGTAATTGGTTCTTAGGCTGAGCTATGTCTCTGAGCTATGCCGGCATAAGGGTCAGACTGTTTCCTGTGCACATTTGGCCCCTTCTTAGGACTGTACTGTTAGTTTCTTTAAAAGAAAATAGCATAATAAAATCTGAAGAGGAACCGTGTACTAGGAATGCAAAACTGTTCAGACCCGAGTAATTTTGCTGTTTGAGAGGTGGCTTCATTTTAGGTTCTAAATCTGTTCAACAGTTGAGGTTTTCCACAGGCCATTTAATCTACCAAATCACATTTCTTTTACAGGTAAAATATAAAGGCTATGTTCCTTGAAAATGGAGTGTCACATGTGTATTATTTTTATGAACTGGAATGATGGGTAAGCAAATGCCACGGGAAAAATGAAGTAACGCGCTTCCATCTGTTCTTCTTGGCATGAAGCACTGTAGAATTTAATAGCAATTTTGCTGTTTAAGGAGAACTGATGAATGTTCCAGTTTATTCACAATGACATGCACTCTATCATATTACCTCTTAGCTTTTGCCAATGGAAGGAAAGTTCTGTGAAAAGTTTCACCTTTTTCTGTTGCAACTTTGGTTGTACTAGTATCAATGCTAGTAATGAATAATGCACCAAAAATGACAGTGTTCAAAGAACTGTGTTTTTTAATGGTATCAAAGAGTCCTGTGTTTGAAACTGTGTCATTGGATTAGCACAGTGTATAATGTACTTGTTTATAACCAGTGATGAACACAGAGTGAAGTTTATTTAAGTGAAAACCATAAAGGCATGCTGTAAGTTCTTTTATGTTCAGCAGTTGCTGGGAAAACAAAATGCTATTGATGATCACTATATTATATATAATTTTTAATTTTTATAGAACAGTTATACTACAAATGTAAATACAGTAGCTATCTTGGTCTCTTGAAACAGAAGCTCATAGGGCCAGTAAAACAAAACCTTTATTAGGACCAATCATCCATTATGCAAGTTTTCTAATTTCCAAGAATATTTCTATGATTGTAATTGTTTAAAAGCCAAAATTTCAGAAGGATGTTTTTTGAGAGAAGGGTAAGTGGTCTATTAAATTTGTTTCATTCATAAGACTGTTATGGACAACTTTTGCACAGTTGAGATGAAACTGTGCCTTAATGCAAATAATCTTAGGCTATATAGAGTTGTGGTGACCCAGTTTCCCATTCTGATGGATCCCTTAGGAAGGCAAGCTAAAGCATATGTGGATAGCTCAATCTCTATGAGGGGCAAATTGGCAGTTGGAACTGGTGTGGGGTTGCGCCAGCATGTTTCCCATCCCGCTGGCCTAAGTGGCAAACGGAGGTGGGTGGGCACTGCAGAGTTCCATGGCATCCAACCTGGAAGAGCCTGCACCCCGCAGAGCTGGATCAGTCTAAACCTGGGCACTTGCACAGCTGAGGGCAGCTATGGGCGTTTCCAGGGGTGGAGCTGACTTTAGTCAGCTTCCACTGGATTTTTGAACTGGGACCTCCTCCAGCTCAGGCCTTGGATTCGTTTTGTCCCATGGAGGGCTCTCAGGTAGCCAGGGGTTTCCTGTTTTTTTTTTGCCTCCCCACACCTACCTGGAAGCCCTCTGGGGATGGCACAGGAGCGGCACTGTATTCAGCTGCTGGAGCTCTCTGATTGGGCTGTAAACAGTATAAAGTGACAGTAAATAATACAACGTGGAATACAACACAAGCAGACTATATTTTTCTGCCCAATAAATCCTGACACATTAACATATCAACTGACATCATAAACCAATTATTATGAAAACAATTCCACAGTACAGCAGCTAAACAAATATCTAAGTGCTTATAAAATGAAACCACTCTCAAAGCAAAGGATCAGTTTTCAACCAGCTAGCTAAATGTCTGTAACGCAAAAGCCAAGCAGACTTCCTTGGGAAAGTTTTTTTTGCTGACCCCAGGAACTGGGAAGGCTTTCTCTCTCGGGGCCCTCCTGACTTCAGATTGTTCCTCCTGGCATTACCAAATATAAAACAAACGAACAACCCTCCTCAACAGGTATGTTGCAAACTTGGTTGAAAGATGTGCAATAAACAGGTGCTGAACTTGATAGATTCTTTGGGACTTTATTTTTTGCAATGTACCTTTTTCCTACTTATTTTTTATTAGTTTGCAGGTGTTGCTTCATAATTTGTGTGGTTAGCACATTGTTATAATATATTTTGAATTGATTTTTACATATGGCAATTACATTTGGAGTTACCGTACATAAATAAAAAGCATAAACCAAAATACAAATGAGAAAATGTATTCTTAGCTGGTCAAATAGGCACTGCGGACTGAGAGACTCCAACACTTGCCTGTAACAGAATTTAGAAGAGAACTTTATTAAACAGTCAGGGGCGTTTTCCCCACAGACAAAATATCCTGGGATAGACCCGGAATCATATATCCCAGGGTGTTTTTATCCCAGTTTCTCCCTTCGCGCAGCTGCCCGTCAGCGCATTCAGGCCGGGAGGAAGAACTCCAGTGAATTATGCATGAGCCCCCGGTTTATTTTCATTTCCCACATGAACGTTTACATTTACATCATTTACGTAGTTTGTGTACGTTAATATAGTTTACGTAGATTCCATTTTTCTGACATTCTGATTGGCTGCAGCTAAGGGGCGGGGAGAGCAGGCGGTGATGCTGGAAAAAATAAGCCAGCCCATCCCCCACAGTGTTTGCATGGGTGCGGGATCGGCATGCGCCTTTTCAAAAGAAGCGCCAATTTTTTCGGTTTTTGAAAGCCATGGGATAAGGCAAATCTCACGGGGCAGGCCTGATTTAGGCTTGGAAGCCTTGCGGAATTCATGCCCAAACTGGGATGGTTCACTTCCTTATCCCAGGATATATTGGTCGTGGGGAAAACACCAGGATTAATTTACATTCTAGACTTCTCCTCTTTGGTTCTCTTGAATTCCTTTGAATCCAAGCGTCCCTTGTATCTCTGAAGCAGAAAAATGACTCACAAGAAGGAAAAAAAGAGTTTTGTATTTGTGTAGCTGAACATTTTCATGGCCAGAATCTACTGGGTGTTGTAGGTTTTTCAGGCTGTGTGACCATGGTCTGGCAGTTTTTGCTCCTACCATTTCAGCCACATCTATGGCTGGCATGTTCAGAGGCATGTCACGCTAATCTTACTATGACATGCTTCTGAAGATGACAGCCATAGATGCAGGCAAAACATTAGGGGCAAAACATTAGAAGCAAAACCCAGAGGCATAGCAAGGGGGGAAAGTGCCCCTTGGTATGCCTCTGGTGCGCCTCTGGTACACAAACTGGTGCATCCTCCGCCCCCACCACGGAATGCCCCTGTACCTCCCCAGAAGCCCCTGCCATGCCCCTGGAACACCTTCGCCACACCCCCCACAGGGGCCTGCACCTGGTACATTGCGCACCTCCCCCCCGCTTCCTTGGATCTACATCTCTGGCAAAACCTACCAGACCCCAGCCACACAGCCCAGACAACCCACAACATCTGGTTTTATATTTTTCTCTCATTTGTGTTTGGTTTCATACTTTTCAATCCTCATAGCGCCGGTTCTGGTTTTTGTTCCTATTTGTGTGTGTTCTTTTACCCACTTTTCTATTTAGTGGTGTTCCTTTCATTGGTAAAGTTTATCATTTCATTGACATGCTTCCATTTAGAATGTCTGGATACCTTGTGTTTCTTCTTCCAGTTTTAGGGTTTCTTTTTTGGTGAGCTAAACTCAGTTCTGGATTGAGTCTTGTGAAGTCCTGTTAATTTTAATGAAATATTTAAATGTGTACTAAACTTCATGGAACTTCAGAAGGCTAACCTTTGGCTAGATTGTGATCTGGACATTCTAATTCTGGTGTAAAAGTTCTGATCAGGGAAGAGTTATTATCTTTAGCATTGTGCGAGAACCTCTTCCAATAGTTGACTAATCCTGGAATACTGGAAGAGTTCTCAGTTGCCTCTAATATTTTATTTTAAATGCTATTTAAATCCAGTTTTCACTCTGTATTTAACTAAACATTTATAATACAGTTTTACTGTAAATGGGCTTTGCATAAGTTCCCTTTACATTGGGAATCCCTTAAGGACTTTTAAAAAAATGGTTTGCTAAAAGGGTTGTGTAAAATCAAAACCACCTGCATATCTTCCTTATACCTGCCTACATGGTAAATAACTGTTTTCTGAGTATTTTTATGGAACAAATAGTTAAGATTTATTTTGAATAATTTAAACTTTTAATGTAATGTTTAACTCTAGAAAAATTGGCCGTTTTCGCACAGCCACGCTGGGGGGGGGGGTGTGCATCGGCGTATACAACGCCGACACCCCCCCGGGACCGTCGCCTGATCAACGTACTTTCCCTGCGACCTTCCGGCACATCACCCAGGCCAGGGGACACGCCCCCTGCCCTGCGCGACAACTCTGGAGTTGCAGGGCGGGTGCTAAACTGGGCGATCTTGGAAGGTCACAATGCGTTGTTAAGGGGTGGCGCCTTCCAGCTGCTGCCGTTCGCACAGGAGCAGCTGGAAATCACTGTTTCCAGAAAACCTCGTTCGGGGAGCGAGGTTTGGAAACAGCAGCTTCGCGCCGCTGGGGGGAGCGAGGGCAGCGTGGCTGAAATGCAGCTGCGCCCCCCCCATGTGAACAGCTCCCTAGGGATGGTGTTTTTGCCATCCCTAGGGCGCTGTAATGGCCCATGCGGAAAGGGCCATTAAGTGCTACCATTGAAAATATTTGATGGTGATTAAACTTGCAATGAAACAGAGTTTGATGTTTAGGTTGTTTGAAACATGTTCTCCTCGTGCCTTTGGAAGTCAACTCAGCTACAGGGCTAGTGTCATTTATCTTACAAATTTGATATCTATTCAGCAATGAAAGCTTTCATGCTAGTGTGATTTAACAGCTTTCCACCAGCTACCACAACAAGCAGATACCACCAAATTCCTATACAAATGAAATTATGTTGCTGTGGACAAGGAGTACCAGACACCCTGCCCTTATTATTTTGGAATGTGAGCGCAACACAGATTTGTGTGTTCTACTGATTAAACCCTATTATCATCAAGGAATATTCATCATCCTGCACATTAGTTTGCCTTCTGCTGAACAACTGTAACCCTGAAATTACGATTGCAGTAGCCTCTTTCCTGGTGCTTATTACAGTGACTGTTTTATTAACCCAGTCATTCTCTTTTTGGGCTTTTTAAGGTTATTGTATTTTGTTAATTTGTATTTGTCTATGCCTATAAAGACATGAATGAATTAATAGGTTTTTTTAAAAAAAATATCAATATGAAGTAAAAATATCTTACATAATGACCAATAACAGACCAATTCCTAAATCCCAGCTTAGTAGATCTAAACTCCCCCATGACTGAAATCTTAACCAATAACTGGCTAAGGGATAGAATGTTGTGATGACAAAAATCTCTACAAGTGGGTAAGCAGTGGGTGACATGCCCTCTTCTGCCTGCCTTCCCCCGACCCAACAGTAAGCCCCAGCAGCCCATACCAACCAGTGGAGCAGTGGCACCTTGGTGCCTGCTGCTCCCCAGACCCGAAGAAGTTTCCCCATTCCAACAGGCTGCCCCCAGCTGGCAGAGTAGCAGCATCTAGGGTTTGACTGCTCCCTGGGCCTTCAGAAGCCCTTTTACCTCCCCCCATCCCAATAGGCCACCCCTGGCCAGTGGAGCAGCAGTGCCTTGGTGCCCACTGCTCCGCGGGTCCAGATAACCCCTTCTGGATTCCCCCACCCCAAGGTTCCCCATTTCCCCTCACCCCACCCCACCCTACCTTTCTATCCTCCCCACCCTAATATTCAACTTCCAACTCTCCCCCATCCTAAGCCACACCTTTCCACCCTTCCCACACCCCAAGTCATGCCTAACCCTCCCCACTCCAAGCTACACCTTCTCACCCTCCCCACTCCAAACCATTCCTTTCAACCCTCCCCCAATCCTCACCTTTCCACCTACCCCAAGCCACGCCTTTCCAACCTCTCCTACCTCTAAGCCACAGACTCAGGACCAGCTGGGTGCCAAGTGTTGCACTGGGAGTAGGGGTGGGGCTACGGCCCCAATACAGCCCATTGCAGGGGCAAGTGCTTGCTTCCCCATCCTTTACTTGGACCCATAGCATCTCTCCTGCAATGGGCTTTGCTGCTAGTATTTTATTAATGTTCAAGTAGAGGCAGGAACAAGAGATCACTGTGTTCTGCCAATCAGTTTGTGTAGGGGCTTATGTATAAAACTGAAATAGTATCAAAGGTCTTTTGTTTTCATTTGCCAAATATTTCTTCCAGTGAAGTGAACTGAAGAGATAATGAGACTTCTACAATGGCAATTTCACTAAGGGTTGTAAAGCACAGCTGTTCTGAGCACGCTGTTTTAGAGGCACTGATGCAATGGTTGATGTACGTATTATTGCCAACTCTGGCTTGGGTAATTCATGGAGATTTGTGGATAATGCTTGGGGAGGATGGGGTTTAGGGAAGGGAGAAACCTCAGCAGGGAAATGATGCCATGGAGTCTGCCTTCCAAAGGTGCCATTTCCTCCATAGTCTGTAGCTTGGAAATGAGTTGCAACTACAGAATATGGAAATTCATATCTGCTATAGTTATTGACACTTAAGTATTCCCAAAACTAGTGAATTATATCCATAATTGGAACAAAGTTGGAAAATGGCTGTGTTTATTAGGGCCAAGATCACTTGAGCTGGCGCTCTGTACTTGTGCATGGCGTGTCTGAAGATCCTGTTTCTTATTTGCACAGTAAGGCTTGGATCCCACTGATCTTTTCTGCTAATGGAAGGAGGGAGGTACTTTTATCTGTTCTCTCCCGCTTCTGACCTCTGATTTTCCTAAATCCTCTAGAAACAGCATTTAGGGAGATCAGAAGATAGCAATGGACAATGGAGAAGCAGGGAAGTTTTCTTCCATTAATGGAAGTGTCCTCCAATAGCAGTACTAATTGGGAAGATGTAACCCATAATTTAAGAAAGAATAGGCTAATAGGCTGGTTTTTCATAAGGAAGCTGGTACCTTCTGTTCTTTTTTTGCCAAGTTAGAGCAAATGTATTCTTGTATGTGTTAGTACAGGAACAAGCTATTTATTCCTGAACAGCCCACACAGACAAATGTGAGTCTGTGTTTTGCTTTTGCCTGAACATAGTGGAACCTGGTAAACGCTTTTACTCTTGTTTCAGCTCCCCCCTCTCCTGCTTTTAAAAGACTTTATCAGTCTCAAGGTGAAAACACTGAGCATTTTCTTTAATTGTGCATTTCCTGTAATCTTTGTCAGTTCACAAACAAACCTAGCATGTAAACTATATATTTAGTGATTGCTGTGTGTTTAGTTCTGTAACACATATGCGCACACCATGATTCTGATTTCTTTTTAATGTAGGTTGGAATTTAGGGATGTTCCCAGGTACACTCCAAATCTGGTTCTACCTAAGGCCCCCTATAAGTAGGGTTGCCAAACTCCAGGTGGTGGCTGGAGATGTCCTGGAATTGCAGCTGGTCTCCTGATGACAGAGATCAGTTCTCCAAGACAAAACGGCTGCTGTGGATTGTGGACTCAGGCACTATAAGGAACCTTCTGAGGTCCCTTTGTCCCTCCCCCCCTCCATCCCCACACCCCACTCTCTCTAGACTCTACCCCCAACATTCCTGGGTATTTCTCAACTCAGAACTGTCAATCCTAGCTAGACATCTCCTTCCCCATCTTTATCAATGCCCATATACTTTCAACATTGGCAAGATAGGCTGCTGTGAAAGATTTCCTCTTTCATAGAGAATGAAAGAGCTTGCTTAGACAAAGTACAAAAGATAAGAAAAAGAAAGCTTGTAGTTCCATTATATCATAAAACAATGCCATCCTTTGTTGTTGATTTTTAAAACACATAACTCAAAGACAGATAAGTGAATGATAGATCTTGTAACTTTGTATTTTATGAAATGACTTCCTACAGTATTTATCACTCATACTCCCGAGTTAAAATGTCAGGTTGATTTGTTCTTTCTAGCAATTCAGTCAATTCTTTTGTATTTTTTAAATTTTCTCCAAATAATCTGCCCAGCTATGAACGTATTATTTTTGTGCACCTGTGGAATCCTCTTACCTGTGGCAAATATTAGTACCAGGCTGATGAGGCCAGTGACAGATTGTATCATTATTCTGTCTCTTCTGTCTGCCAGCGTGAACTGCCACCATGTTTGTCTCAGGTATGCCTCCTCACTATTTAAATCCTGGGTTGGCATTGTGAATTGCAACACATTTTTAATTTCCAACTTTGAAATGTGGCATGGTGCATTCTGGCTGCATGTAACATATTTTTCTGTCCTGAAAAACTTACTAGCTCTTCAAGGCAAAAAGAATGAGAGAGAGAAAAATTACTGTATGTGCCCTAATATTATTGCACTGCATTTTACAGATAGAGGCATGGATATGGTACTTTTTTCTTGTGGCCAGCAGCTGAGCAGTTGCTTTTAAACAGTGAGAACAGGTTACTAGGACTGTGCAGCAATCCAGTCTTGTGGGAATAAGATCAGATCAGGGCCAACAATCTTTCTGAGGCTATGGGTGCTTTTGGAATGTTGAGAATAGGGATTGAGTGTTTCCCATGTGGGGCTGGGGCCAACACACAGTGTTGGGAAATATGAACTAAGCATCTTACTATGATGGAGGCTGCTGTTTCTGAATGGATATTCCCTGCAGACACAGAGGTGATATCCTCCAGGTTCTTTGGTGGCACCTCTGCCTCTATTGAGGTCCAGGAAAGCCAGGACTGGCTATTTGCTTTCAGATAAGCATCCTACTGTCCTACTGTCCAAAAAAATAAATGGGTGACAACAGGAAAGTTACCAGTGGGATCACTGGTATAGGAAAACTGAGCTAAGAAACGGAATGGGAAGGAACTCAAAGTATAACTGGGAAGATTAAAGTTTTATACAATGAACAATTATACCATCTACCATAACAGCTGCCCCCAAGGGGAACAAAGGTCATTTCATAATGCTGATGATGGCTATCACAGCAGATTTGGCTGTCCCACCAACTAATTTCATAAAATGATGTCACATCATACTTGTTAAAATGTTGTTGATGATGGCATGATAACTTTGTTTCCATTTTTACGTGATAGGGTTTTAATTTATTTCATAATAACAAGCAACTGGTTTAAGTGTTTTCTGTGTGTTTAATTCCAGTTTCACTATGGATCTAATTGGCAATATACCCAGTTCCGTTCATGTAGGTAAACTGTTCTCTTTCCCTTAAAATGGTCTGTTATTTTTCCTAATAGAAAAAAAAAACTCTTCAGTTTATGAGGGAGTTAAACTGTGTATTTGGTGTCAGTTTAAACAAGCAAGGAGCAATGAGGACAAGGAAAACACGGCAGAAGTGGCCTCAAGGGAAGGATCAACATAATGAACTAGAAATTGCTACCGATAGTTATTCTGTTGTTGCTCTTCCTGTCAAAGTGCTCACCTCACAAGCTAGCTTCAGTTTAAGAAACCTTGTGAATCTCATTTGCAGACTCACTAAGGGCTGCTGTTTATGCTAATAAATTTTTCTTCAGTCCAGTTGTTGTTAGCATGTGAACTGGGTTTCCCTGAGGTGTCAGTGGTTGCCAAGAAGATACACATTTCTCAGTTTTAAAAAAAACCACTAAAGCAAGGGGAACTTAATATAGGCATGGATAATGTTTGGCATACAGGAAATGTATAGAGATCCCCCCTTTTCTCCTCTTCCACTTTTCTTGCATGAGGGGCACTTGACAAACAGATAAACAGTGCATAATGAGCTTTACACAATTTGCTGCCATCAGATTCAGTTGTAACTATTTCTGGAGGTTTTAGAAGAAGGTTAGATAGCTCCATGGAAGAGAACAACTTCTGTTCCATTAAGTTGTCTATGTTCAGTGGCAGTGAACATCTGAAAACCACTTGCCACCCGTGGGCAGGATCGGTACTACTCAGAGTCCCCAAACCACAATAATGACACAACACTCTTGTCTGTGGGGTAAAATTTCTGGCCATAGCCAAACTGTTTTATTTGATACCGTCTGTCTAATGATCTGCTCCAGAATCTTCCCAATACCAGGGAAGATTCTGGAGCAGATCATTAGACAGACAGTCTGCCGACACTTAGAAGGGAATGCTGTGATCACAAAAAGTCAGCATGGGTTTCTGAAAAACAAGTCATGCCAGACCAATCTTATCTCTTTTTTTGATGCAGTGACAAGCTTGGTAGATAAGGGGAATGCTGTGGATGTAGCATACCTTGATTTTAGTAAAGCTTTTGACAAAGTGCTCCATAATATTCTTGCAAGTAAGCTAGTGAAATGTGGACTAGACAATGCCACTATTAAATGGATTTCTAATTGGTTGACTGATCGAACTCAAAGGGTGATTATTAATGGCTCATCTTCATCCTGGAAAGAAGTGACTAGTGCGGTACTGCAGGGTTCTGTCATGGGCCCAGTGCTATTCAATATTTTTTATCAATGACTTCAGTGATGGAATAGAGGGCATGCTAATCAGTTTTCAGATGACACCAAATTAGGAGGGGTATCTAATAACCCAGAGGACAGAGTCAGAATTCAAAATGACCTGGACAGATTAGAGAGCTGGGTCAAAACATACAAAATGAATTTCAACAGAGATAAATATAAGCTACTACACTTAGGCATAACAAATAAAATGGGTGACACCTGGCTTGACAACACTACACGTGAAAGGAATCTGGGAGTCTTAGTAGACCATAAACTAAACATGAGTCAGCAGTGTGATGCGACAACCAAGAAAGTCAAAGCAATTTTGGGCTGTATCAATAGGAGTGTAGTGTCAAGATCAAGGGATGTAATTGTATCTCTCTACTCTGCATTGGTTAGACATCACCGGGAATAGTGTGTACAGTTCTGGGCACTGCAATTCAAGAAGGATGTTGGCAAGCTGGAACGGGTCCAGAAGAGGGCAACCAAAATGGTAAAAGGTCTGGAGTCCATGCCTTATGAAGAGAGACTTAGGGAGCTGGGGATGTTTAGTCTGGAGAAGCGAAGGTTACGGGAGGACATGATAGCTATGTTTAAATATTTGAAGGGATGCTATGTCAAAGAGAGAGCAAGTTTGTTTTCCGCTACCTCAGAGACTAGGACATGGAGTATTGGATTCAAGGTGCAGGAAAAGAAATTCCACCTAAACGTTAAGAAGAACTTCCTGACCATCAGGGCTGTTCGACAGTGGAATTTACTGCCTCGGAGAGTGGTAGAGTCTCCTTCTTTGGAGATTTTTAAACAGAGGCTGGATGAACCTACAACGGGAGTGCTTTGATTGTGTATTCCTGGATTGCAGGGCGTTGGACGATAGCCCTTGGGGTCTCTTCCAGCTCTGTGATTCTATGATTCTGTGACAAAGGATGAAAAGAAGCGTGTGGTGCAGCATGCAATCTGATCTGTACACTGGGCAGCCCGAGTGCTGTCCCCCAGTGAAACCGTCCTCCAACAGGCGCGTTGGAAACCATTAACCTTGAGCAGCAATCATGGTACACAATCATCATCCCTTAAGGATGAAAATGTAGAGATTTCAGGTTCTCATGGTGCAGAGAGAGAAGAATGTGGCAATGATCAAAATCAGAAGGTCATAGAAAAAACACATATGAAACTGTTGAGTAATTTCAGCTATTTTATTCTGATGGAGTAAGTGTAAGTTTAGATAGAAATTGTGGACAAAATCTCCCTTACTTTGTTATATGGGAATTGGCTCAGAAATGGTGGCTGTTCTTAAGAACCCTTTTCATGTGTCTTTAACAATAGTTTCACTTTCATAATAAAGCTGGCAAAGCTTTGCACTGCCTAAAGGTGGGCAAAAGTTCATCTGTTTAACATCTAAACAGCTAAATAATGTTATATTTCCTCATCCCCTTTCCCTTTTTTCCTTGCCAGAAGCACCCCAAATGGCTGGTGAGATCACAGTGTAACCTCATGGGATCTCAGTGATGTTTTTGAGAAGCAGGCATTACTTCTATGATTACTGAGTTTTTTGAAACCTCTGTGTGCGTGTTTATTGCAAATTTCTCAGCAAACATCTGGCTTCTTCCAAGCCTGAAACCCCCTGTCCCATGTGATCATGGCCCTATTATATAGATTTTTTATCCATACTTTATGGTCCAGTTCAGAATTAGATATAATGGTAGAGACTGTATACCTTTCTCTAGAATTTTCCTCCCTGGTAGAATAAGCACATGTTTGGACATAATCACATTCACCCTCCTTCCAAGCCTAACTCCCTTTAATTGGCTGCTGCCTACAGATTGCAGGGAATGAAATAACATCTTTCTACACAGTTATTATTCATAAGTCATGTTTTTCATCTTTGACTTCTTTCATACTGGATTGTCCCCTCTTCTACCTCATTCTCTAACAACCCTGTGAAGTGTTGAGAGTGAGCAACTAACTCAAGGGCATGGGGTGACAATTATGACTGCGGGGAGTTGAATCCAGGTCTTCCCAGGTATAATCTGGTTCACTATCCATTTTATTACGCTGACATGTTTACTAGATGTTACTAAGAAGATGAGAAGCTGTCATAGCTCGAGTGGGAGAGAGGCACGGAAAGGCCCTCCCTGCCTTTATAAGCCTGCAGCCCCTCCCCTCCATGTGCTCGAGCTGGCAGCAGAACGGCCCCACCTGCTGGGCTGGATGCTGGTGCCGAGCCTGCCCCTCTCCCAGGCAGCAACGGCAGCCAAGGTAATTCTCAGCCATGCTCAGGTTGTGTGCTTCTATAAGAACAATGCAATGCCTGATCCTGAGATTGTCTTGGATTCAACCAGCTTTTCTTATTATGAGAAAGGAAAGGAGAGAGTCCCCATTGATCACTAGGGAAGCCATACTGGGGTTATTGGACCTGCATGGACCAAAGTTATGTGTGTTGGAGGCTCTAGTGACGTTGGGAATTAGGTGAGATATATGTGAACATAAAAAGAGGATTGACACAAGCTGAGGATGGTTTTTCTAATCTTATGACCTTTGCATTTGTATTATATTACTGAACCAACTGTTTTGATGTGAACACCAAGACTAAGTGTCCATATTATAGCAAAACAGAAGGCTAATGAGAAATAATATAACCAAGATTTGGATCATTAAGTGTGTGTACCAGCAGGTTCCTGAAATGAAGAAATAATTTGAGAGGTTAGAGATGCAGAATCAAAATAATATTCCAACACAATGACTAAGAAGAATGTAGGTACAAATCTGTTCATTCAAATCAACAGGCTACACCCTGGGAACACCTCTGGTATGCCCCTGCTGTGTCAGCAGGGCAGCGGTGGCATGGGAGTCGGGGAGTGCTTATGCGATGCCCAGCACCGTGTTAGAGGGGTCCAAGTGAGCTCTTAGTCTGGGGGGCCCATGGTATCCTAATGTAAAGTATGTTTGGATTTCCCTTGAGGCTTGCCAAAGAGTCCCAATTACCACTGGTCAGTCATTCTTTAGCTGGTCATAAAGATGATTAACCCTGACCTCAGCTTAAGGAGAAAAACCTCTGTAATGCCAATTTCTCTTTTTTCCTTCTTGAGAATTATATTCTTAAAACAACCATTGCCAGTCATGGTTGCCTTTATCAGCCAATGTGCAACACACCAGAGGGAAAGTACCTGTCTTGTGCTGCATATAAACAGAGTTCTGTTTTTGAAGGTTGCTAGAAAAGGGACTAGTTTATCTCTGAAATATATTATGCAGTCAGAAACACTCAGATCTTCACATAATGAATTGTACTTTGAAGTGTTTTTGATGAAAAAACCATAGAAGGATATACTGAGCTTTTAAAAGTATTTTTTTCACCATTCTAATTCACATTTGATAAACTTTATTTGTACATGTTCTGATTGATTCCTGTTCCGCAAAAAGATTTTGAGCAGCAAACATGAATTTCCCTGATGTCTAAACTTGGCCAACAGGAGTCAAGTTTAATCAACCATTGATCCTCAATATGTTTATTGATAATACTGTAAATCTTTTTTTAAATAAAGTTCTTTTCCTAAAAGATATTGATAATTTTGTTCTAAAACTTCTTGGGCTATGCAGTCACAACACACAAAAATCTGTGTGTGTAACTTCATCTATTATTAAATTTCAGGCTCCCAGCCAGACAGCTTTACTTCCTTCAGCTTTCCATACATTTTCACACTTCTGCCTTTAGAGGCACCACCCTCTTCCTGGCCCACCCATTCCTATGTAAGGGTGACATGTGCAAGAGTTTTTATGTTATAATTGTAGAGATAAGTTGCTGGCTTGCTTGGTTGCAGGAGGAAGCCTGAAAATGTTTGGCTTATAGGTTCACAAATCAGAGATCTCTTAATTTCTCCTGCCCTTTCCAGACAGTGTATAGTGCAGTACAGTAAATGTGCACACTTATACTGATTTGATTTTGGGTGGGGTCTGTGCATCCAGATGTAGTGTTTTGCAATATTACTTCTGTTGTGGGAATACTGAGCATTCATAGTACTCAATTTGCAGGTCTTTTAATTGGCACTCAGAAGTGCCCTTTGCATATTCTCCCAGCTGTTGGGGAACCACTTAACTGTGAATGGCTCCCATGCATTTTGGAAAATGTTTAAATGAAACAGTAACAGAAATACATTTACAGTGCAATCCAGAACAGAGTTACTTCAGGCTAAGCCCATTGCCTTGAAGGAGCATGGACTGGAGTACTTCTGTTCTGGATTGCACTGTTAATCACATTGCTGCTGGGGGGAGAGAGATACTCCATATGAAAGAACTATATTGAGAAAGAGAGTGGTGCAGTGGTTAAGAATGGTGAACTCTGGAGAGCCTGGTTTGATTCCCCACTCTTTCAATGAGTAGCAGACTCGTATCCAGTGAACTGGATTTGTTTCGCTACTCCTACACATGAAGCCCGTTTGAGTGACCTTGGGCTAGTCACAGTTCTCTTTGAACTCTCTCAGCCCCACCTACCTCATAAGCTGTCTGTTGTGAGGAGAGGATGGGAAAGTTTGTAATCTACTGTGACAATCATTACAGGAGAGAAAGGAAATGTATACATACAAACTCTTCTTCTATACTAGTGGTTGGGTCATTAGCAGTGTAGTCCAATGGAGAATTATTCCAATGTAAATCCACTGAAATCAATGGAGTAACTGTCTCAGATTTTATTGCTCTTTAAATTCTGAAAGACCAGCCTATAATTTTTTACAAATAAAATAGGATATAAAGCAGAGATATTCAGAAATTACACTTCAGTTAAAAAAGTAGAATGCAACATTTGCCTGTAGAAAATGTACTACATTGAACTATACATTATCTTTTATCTAAAACACATTTCCTTGGTAGAGCCAGATTCAAGTCCAGTAACACCTTAGAGTTTTGTCTCTCAAAGGGAGCTTTGTCTCTCAAAAACTCATGCTCTGAAGATCCAGTTGGTCCCTAATGTGCTACTGGACTCAAATCTGCTGCAGGCCAACACAGCTACCCTCTAAAACTGTACTGACTTATTCTTAAACGTTAATCTGTTTTGTTTTTTGTTTTTGTCCAATAGCTCAGCTGCCTATGATCTGGAAAGGTCTTAAACTGCTACTTTTAACCAAAGTTCTCAGATTGCCCCCGTAAAAGTCTGAAAGATTTCTTTTAGTTCATCCAAATTCCAAACTGGTGAACGAGAAATGATAAAAGATTGCCTTAAGGTCACTCATTGAAAGTGCAAGTTGCGCTCTGGTCTTCAATTGTGTTTTAGGCCAGAGCTCTCTCATCCACTGAGGCTCATTAAAGCCTCATGAATGTATATGTAGGATAAGCATGAATTGTTAATGCTTCATTCCCAATTAACTGTGGGGCAGCTTTGGATGTTTAACAAGCAGGGAAATAGTAGCTTCAACTCAGGCTTTCCCAGTTGGCGCATGTCAACCCCTGCTGTGTGTATCTGCCCATGCAGTTATTCCAGCTGGCTCAGAATAGCAAGCCTTTTCTTGATCCTGCGATAACTTTGTCCTTGAGTACTCTCTGAAAAGAAACCCATGAGGAGACACATGCAGTTACAGGATCATATCTTATAGCAATGGTGCATTCTTTAAAATGTCTACATTCGTGTCAAACAAATGTCTGTTGAAAGGATGCCGTTTCCAGTTGATTTATCAACAGTGCTCTTCACGCAGGATGAACGAACCTACCAGTTTTGTCAAATAAGAATCGACATATAAAACTGAGTGGTGATTGGTGAAGTTTGGCCCATATCTTGAGATACATGTGGTATTTTGGTGGATTTTCTTCTAGGTAGCTTTGGGCCTCAGGCTCATCCTTGAGCAATAGATAGTTGTAATTCAGTATTTATTGAAATTCTAATAAGAGTAGTTACTGTTTGTGTAGCACAGGGATGAGTGGCAATCAGCCGTCTATTTACTTGAAATTTGATGTGCCTTTTTCTTCTTCATTTTCCCATCAAGATAATTGTCGGAGAAACTGCCGTGTTTTGCCTACAAATGGCCACGCGGGATTTTGAAAACCAAGAAAAAACCATCTTAACCGGAGACTGTTGCTATATAAATCCACTCATGCGCAGGACTGTCAGATTCCTTGGTAAGAATGTTGAGTATTGTTTTTAATTGTTCCTTAGTTATATGGCATACAAACGAAGACAGGATAAAACTTCTTATCTGAATACTGGTTATCCAAATCTCTTGTTTATTTTAATTCATGATGTGATATTTTGCATATTATAATTTTGTTAGATGACATGACCTGCATTCTTGCTTGTCTATACTTGCATTTTTTTACATTATAGTCAAAAGTATAGTTAAACAATGCACCAATTATGCAGATTTTCCAAGAACAGAAACTATACACAGTTGTCTATAGTGGAAATGTACTTTATGAATTTATGGAGTATTTATATTGGGTTGAATCCAACCAGCATTTTTGCTAATGCAAAAAGGAGAAGAGGTGGCCTTGCCCAATTCTCCTCTCAGTAGCCATCCTATGTAGTTTTTCATCCAAGTAGGTCTCATTATTTATAGTGTAGTTTTTAGGTGTTGAAAGGGCATCTCTCCTTCCTGTTACACCAGCAGAAATGGGATCTACTCCATTGTCAGTTATCTGAATATAACATTACTGCTGTTTATGTTTACCGGATCAATTGTTGGATATTTCCATAGAGCATAGGTGGAGCTCTATCAACCAAAAGAGCCATGTTTGCCTCCATCCCTGGCATGATGTCTGTATTTCAGGGGGGCTCACAGCTTACCTGCTTTTCTAGTAGCAAGTGTTTCAAGGTGGAAACCACCTGCCAACCTTTGGATGTACCAGGCAAGGCTGTGTCCTCCTTCTGAAAATTGGGGTATTTTTTTATGTTGAGGAACAGTTCTCATAAGTGTCATGTACCTGCCAAATCACTGAGTATCATTGCCATAAGCTATAGTGGAATAACAAAGGAGAGAACAGTTTAGCTTTTTATCCTAGATGTAGTATTTATTTATTTAATTTCAGAATTGGAAGGAACCTCCAGGGTCATCTAGTTCAACCTCCTGAAAATGCAGGAATCCCAACTATAATATCCCTGACAAGTAGGCATTCGATCGATACTTAAAAACCTCCAATGATAAAGAATCCAGCACCAATGTCAAATACGTCGCAACATCAGGAAGTTCTCCCTCAAAGAAGACATCCAGTGGTGTAGTGATTAAGAGCTGCAGACACTTATCTGAACAACTGGGTTTGATTCCTCAGTGATCCACATGAAGCCTGCTACATGACCTTGGGCTAGTCATAACTCTCTCCGAACTCTGTCAGCCCCACCTATTGTGCAAGGTGCCTGTTGTGAGGGGGGTGGAGGGGAAGGCAATTGTAAGCCACTTCAAGACTTCTGAAGATAGAGAAAAATAAGGTTAGAAACCCAATTATTATTCTTCAAATGTAGATGAAACCACCTTTGCTGTAGTTTATAGCCATTGATTTGAGTCCTGACATCTAACATCTAACAGGACTGATCACATGTCCATCCCATCCCTTTAGGTATTGGATGGTGGCAACCATATCACTGCAATCATCTTTTCTCCAGTATAGAGATTCCCAGGTCCTGGGTTTTTTAAAATTTCTCCTGAGAGTCACAACAATATTTAGATATAATAAATCATAATCTTAGTAATGTGAGCTTTTCAAAAAAAGGAAAAAACTGGCATCAGTGAAAATTATTTCTGCAGTGTAGCTTTGAGGAACAAATTCAGAGGCAAAGAAATGATGACAGTGTGCCTCTAGCAATGTGACAGATTCAGTACTTCATCTAACTTTATTTGGTTGGGAAAGAAATAAAGTTGAAAGGGGGTGATCCAGTACCCTGAATATTGTTATGTTGGGAGTTCTTGGGGTTTTAGAATCCTGATGAAATAAAATACTTTCTTGACTGGTAAAAATTTTACTTGCAGAAGTACAGTATCTGTTCTCAAGGTCTTTTTCTGTAAGGATTTATGACTAGCTTTAAACCTTTGAATGGCCTTTCTGGGTTGACCATACAAAGCTGAGTTACACTCTTCTAAGTCCACTGATTTATTTGGACTTAGGCATCATTGTTTAGGATTGCACTGTTCAAGACCATCCTAGGCAGCCTTCTTAGATTAGACAGTTAAACCAGTGTTTTGAAAAAAGTCATGAAGCTGTTAAAATCCAACCTGAATCAAGTGTACTCAGAAAGAAGTGCCTCAGATTTGATTGGATTTGCAGTTCAGTCCTAAGCAGACTTAACCCTTGAAATCAATCTGTAGAAGGGTGTCATTCTGTTTAGAATTGTACAGTAATGATTGCAACTTAATGTGATAATGGCACCTGTGTGAACTACCCAAATTAGCAAAGATGCAGGATCTCTTTGGCAGATGTGTATCAGTCACAGTAACTCTTTGTTGGTTCATGCATGTGAAGCTCACATTTTACTGAAGCATTTTCTATAGCCACTTCACTTTAGTTTCCATTCATACTCATTTCAGTCCTTTGCCTTAACTCTGCTTTGCCACCATTATCAGCTGTTCCATTCTGTCCCAGCCCTGATGCTACCCAGTTGTGGTCTTGTGTGATAATACTTCTACATTTTGATCTCAGGGTGTGAAAGATAGAGGTAACATAGAAGGAAAGTACTGAATATTATTTTAATGAAGATGGAAGAGCAGGAAATCTGGGGACCCAAAATTGCTTTACTCGTATACATCCCTAGAAAGTAAAGAAGAAGAAGAAGAGTTTGGATTTATACCCCACATTTCTCTCCTGTAAGGCAGAGGTGTAGCTGGGCCAAACTGCGCCCGGTGTGCATTCCACATTTTCCGCCCCCATGCCCCCTGCTGTGCCCCACCCCGCCCCCATGGCATCCCACCCGCCCCCGTGGCATCCCCCGCCCCCCCGCATTGCCATCCCCAGCGCCCCCCTTCTCCCCTTCCCACACTTACCTAAGTTCCTTTTTCAGAACTTTTTCAGGCTTCAAAAGCCCTTGTTCTCAGTAAAAAAAAGGCCTGATGGGAACTATACTTCCCAGGAGACCTTGTGAGCCCCAAGGTCTCCTGGGAACTGTAGTTCCTCAGGCCGTTTTTACTGAGAACAAGGCCTTTTGAAGCCTGAAAAAGGAACTAAGGTAAGTGTGGGAAGAGGGGTGGGGGCGCTGTGGGGGGAAGGGAAGGGGAGGGGCCTGGGGGCGATTTTTGCACCCCCAGGCGTGCACCCCGTGCACAACGCACCTCCGGCACCCTTGTGGCTTCGCCACTGCTGTAAGGAGACACAAGGTGGCTTACAACCTCCTTTCCCTTCCTCTCTCTACAACAGACACCTTGTGAGGTAGGTGGGGCTGAGAGAACTGTGACTAGCCCAAGGTCACCCAGCAGGAATGTAGGCGTGCGGAAACACATCTGGTTCACCAGATAAGCCTCTGCCACTCAGGTGAAGGAGTGCGTAATCAAACCTCGTTCTCCAGATTAGAATCCACCTGCTCTTAACCACCACACCATGCTGGGACAGTCATTCAGGATTTTCTTCTCACTGCCTGTCTCAATGTGGCCAGTCTGTTGTTGCTGATACAATCTGCAAAGGGAACAACAACAAGTCCTTTACTTGATTCTGTCTCATTATTTTGCCTCCCTGACTGTGGCACATTTAGCTTCAGAGGTGCTCCTAATTTTCAGGGACAAAATGCTGGCTACTTGGGGGAGGAGGAAGGCAGAGAAAGTTCAGCCTCACCAGTACCTTCGGTTAATTTTTCCAGTGGATCCAACCCAGAATTCTCCGCAAAATCCAAGATCCCCCTTTTTTGTTTTTTTTAATCACTTGACCAATGTGAGATGGTGCGCTCTGTTTACATAGATGTTGCAATCACCATAGTCTATGTGTAAGGGGAAATTGTAGAAATATAGTTCTTACTGTTCTTTTTTTTTCTCTAGGTATTTACACATTTGGACTTTTTGCAACAGATATATTTGTAAATGCAGGACAAGTAGTAACTGGGAACCTTGCACCACATTTTCTTGCACTTTGTAAACCCAACTACACTGCTCTTGGATGTCAGCAGTTCACTCAGTTCATCAGCAGTGCAGAAGTGTGCTCTGGAAACCCAGATCTTATAATGAAAGCCAGAAAAACATTTCCATCCAAAGATGCAGCTCTGAGCATATATGCAGCGACATATTTGGCCGTGAGTAAATCAAACTGCCTAAATTTTTGATGTTTTGTTTGTCAGCACAAACATGCAACATATAACAGGTGTGCATTTGTTATTATTGTGTATGAAATATCTTTCCTCTATGTGTATGTATGAGCAGTGGCAAAGCTGCAACGCAGCGTGTGGGGGTGTGTGTGCCACACCCCGGGCCCACGCCGATGGCATCACATGGGGGCGGAAGCGCGCGGGCAGGTCATGCCCTGGGCATAATTTCCTCTCCCTCTGTCCCTGTGAATAAGGCTAGGTGTGATAAGGGGATCTGTATTGTGTGTTTACCCAAACTACCCTCCAACATCTGCATATTGGACCATCATATTTGTACAGTGGCCTGTATTATGAATGCTTGAACTCCTACCCATTTGGTGCACTTCCCATTCACCAGGGGTGATGAAGTGGCCAATTAATTGATGGCTGTCTGGGACATCTTTGTGTGTATTCACAGGTACAGCCTATTTGCAGCCATCAGATGCAGACTCCCAGCTGCTGAGAGATCAGTTGAGGTTTGGCTTCTGATTCTCTAGTGTGGAAATTTTGCTCTGCACCCAGCCAGGGGGTAATGGAAATGAGCTCTTTGTTATCCCCCTTTTACAATGTGAAGACTAAAAGTGTTGAATCTTTTCTACCTTGTTTGGGGGTGGTCAAGAGTGACCTCTTTCTGTCTTCAGTTTTGCAAGGCAGACATTAAAAATACTCCTTCTGTCCCCATCCAACTTGGAAAAGTGGCAAGAAAACTGAGCTCTTTCTCTCCCATTTGCAGTGTGGAGATCTCCACCCAGCTTGGCAGGAGGGTGGAAAGAGAAAGGAGCTCTTTTTCTTTTCCAATGCAGAAATCAAAAGTATTGCTTCTAGCCCAGGCCAGAGGAGGAAATACCTCTTTCTCCTTTACCTTTCTCAACTTCACTGTGTAGCTATCTTGCTGAGGGGGCATTGTAGATACTAACCCACATCCAGCTGATTCCCATAATCAGATGTGAGATGTCTTCTGACCAGTAGGCATCTGCAAATGTGCTTGGCAGCTGTTCAAGTTGCTTAAAGAGCCAGTGTGGTATAGTGGTTAAGTGGGTTAATCTGGAAGACTAAAGTTTGAGTCCCCACTGAAGCCATGAAAGTTGTTGGGTGACCTTGCACCAGTTATACTTTCTTAGCCCAACCCATCTCACATGATTGTTCTGAGAATAAAATGGAGAGGAGGAAAATGTTGTAAGCTGCTTTGATTCTCTACTGAGGAGAAAAGTGGAGGTGTTAATGAATTTAAATGATTAAGTAATGGAATCCAAACACATCTTTGACCTGTTTGTAGTCTGATTATATTGGAAAAAAGGTAAATTCATTTCCCAGATGGGTTTGCTGAGGCTTTTGCAGCATTTCTAGCCATAGGATTGGTTGAATTCTGTGTCAGCATGACAGAATGCATGTGTGCATTGGTGCTATTTTAAACCTATCACAACATGTTCACTGTTCGCAGTGAACCATGAAGAGAGGTTCAGTCACAGAATGGAAATTTCCCACCTATCCTGTTTTGCTACAGTTTCCCCTGCCCTTGAAATGTTGTCCCCTGGTCTCCTGCAACCATATAGAGTGCAGTGTGGGCATCTGTGATAGGATGGAATAACTGACTGAAGTTTCATCCTAAACTGATGAAAGCATTATTTCATTAACAGAAAGAAAGCATTGGACAAAACCCTCAATCCTTAACAGGTGGCTTGGTAGATATAGAAATAATGCTTAGTCTGTTGTTGAAGGTTCAGGGCATGTTGTATTACTTCAGTCATTCTTACAACTGTCATATAAGATAGATCAGTATTATTACCCAAGTATTACAAAGAAATAACTGAGATAGTGGCTTGTAACTTCATGGCTGAGCTAAAATATGAACCAAAGATTTCTGCTCACAGCTCATTTCCTTAAGCCTTGCATAATTCAGTCTCTAGTATCAGTAGTGAAATCTTTGCTATAAATTCTTTTCAAAAAGTATGCACTGTGTTAATAATGATTATATGGGATGATGTCATATCATGATGTTTACTAGGCAGACTGTTTACAAGATGGTTTGCCATTGTGTTCCTAAATTGCCTCCACTTTATCCCAAGCAAGCTGAAGTATTCATTTTACTGACCTTTGAAGTATGGAAGGCTGAGTCAACTTGAGCCCGCTATCTGAACCCAACTTCCACTGGGATTGAACTCAGGTCTTGAGCAGAGCTTTGACTGTAGAACTGCAGCTTACCATTGTAAATGCTGTGTTATGCTTCTGACATGGTTGGTACATATCTTCTCCAGTTTAGACACTTCAACTGTTGCATTCCACAAGATGAAAAACGTAAAGTGGTCAATGTATTGTCGAAAGCTTTCATGGCCGGATTCAACTAGCTGTGGTTGGTTTTCTGGGCTTTGTGGCCATGGTCTGGTAGATCTTGTTCCTAACGTTTCGCCTGCATCTGTGGCTGGCATCTTTAGAGGTGTATCACAGAGAGAAGTCTGTTACACACTGTGTCTAGTGAGAAGGGAATGTTTAATGGGGTATATATTGGCCATCCAGCATCTTCCAGAAGAGGAAGCAGAGGAACTTAGAGGAGAAACAGCAACGATATTATGAAAAGCAAAACTTCCCTCCAGCAACATCACACGAAAGGAAAAAAAAATGCCATTAAGAATTTCAGCTCAGATCCAGAAATCATCACACTTCCAGTGGACAAGGGAAATGCTACAATAATCCTGAAGACTGAACAATATAAAGAAAAATTCAGAGAACTCCTGGATCCCACAACATACAAAAAACAGAAACAAGACCTAACCAAGAAAATCACTCACCAAACCATGTCATTGATTAAGAACTCCTCCATTCAACCAGACAACGCCAATGACTCTGCAAGTCAGAAGCTTTTCCACCCCGGTTATATGGACTCCTGAAAATTCACAAGGACTACATCCCACTCAGACCTATTGTTTGTGCGATTGGTTCCCCCACATATGAACTTGCAAAATTCTTGACTTCACAGTTACAAAGCCACATGGGACACACAATTTATTATGTTAAAGACTCAGCCCACTTCATCAAGAAAATTAACAATCTCCATCTCAACCCCAGTGACAGACTCATCAGCTTTGATGTTGTCTCACTATTCACCAAAGTTCCAGTGAAAGACACACTCACACTCATCGGCCAGATTTTTCCAGATGACATCACAGCTTTGTTTCAACACTGCCTAACAACCAGCTACTTCCAATGGGGCAATGATTACTGTGAGCAGACAGATGGGGTAGCCATGGGAAGCCCCCTCAGCCCGGTGATAGCCAATTTTTACATGGAACATTTTGAGAAACAAGCCCTCAAAACAGCACCCAGGAAACTCGCAACTTGGTTCCGATTTGTGGACGGTACTTTTGCAATCTGGAGCTAGGAGAAACTTCTGAATTTTCTGGACCATCTTAACAGCATCCACCCAAACGTCCAATTTGCCATGGAAATTGAAAAAGAAGGAAAACTGCCTTTTATAGATGTCTTGGTCTTTTGCAGACCCAACCATCAATTGGGCCACACAGTATACAGAAAACCAACACACAGAGACCGGTATCTACATAAAAACACCAACCACCATCCACAACAAAAAAGTGGCATAATCAAAACTTTGACAGATCATGCAAAATGAATTAGTGAACCTCACCCTCTCCCTGATGAAATCAATCATCTAGACTGGGCTCTGCAGGCTAATGGCTATTCCACAACAGAAATCAGAAGAGCTTTAAGACCAAGAGAAACCCAGAGGAGAAAAAGCCCACCACAGGAAAAATATTTCTACCATACATCAAGGAAATCACAGATCAAATAGAGAAACTGATGAAAAAACATAACCTACAAACCATTTTCAAACCTACCAGGAAAATACAGCAGATGCTATGCTCAACAAAGGACAAGAGAGACCCCCTCACTTCTGCAGGAGTCTATTGCATACCCTGCAGCTGTAGAAAGGTCTACATGGGAACCACAAAACGCAGCATTCAGACTCGTGTTAAGGAGCATGAAAGACACTGTTGGCTTAATCATCCTAAAAAGTCTGCATTAGCAGAACATGTCCTAAACAAAACTGGATATAACATTTTATTTGAAAATACTGAAATTCTGGACAATTCAAAAGGTTACTAAGTCAGACTGCACAGGGAGGCCATTGAAATTCACAAACACCAAGACAACTTCAACAAGAAACAAGAGACCCTGAGAATTAACAAAGCTTAGCTACCAGTACTTAAAAACACCAGAATTAAAGGCCAAGGGCATACTAAGTTCATGGACAATGAGCTCCACCCAATCACAGGATTTGCATTCAGCAATACTGCTGCTGCTGCAGGGAATGCAAATGCGACTATAAATGTAAATGGACTGATAACCCCACCCACAATACAATGCACTCAACCACAGCTTTGCATAGCAAGTTCCACCCAAACATTTACTGATTGGTTCCCCACCCTGGGACATGGACAATTTATACCCCACTGAACATTCCCTTCTCACTAGACACAGTATGTGACAGACTTCTCTCTGTGATACTCCCCTGAAGGTGCCAGCCACAGATGCAGGTGAAACGTTAGGAACAAGATCTACCAGACCACGGCCACACAGCCCGGAAAACCCACCACAACCAGTTAAAGTGGTCAGTCCTATAGATCCATTCAGCTGACTTTTCTCTGCTGCAGAGAACTTTCCAGCATTGGAAGTTTTCTTTTTGTCCCCTGATCAGGCATCCATGCAGGTTCTGCACCAGTGCAGTTCTCCCTCACAAAATTGTGTGGACACGCTTCTTGGAGGAAAAAGCACCTTGAAGACTTTGCTCTAGAGCTGTCCTTTGCAGATCCCCTGGGGGGGCGGGATGGGGAGAGCTTCTCTGTAATTTTTACAAGAACTGCAGGGTGCTAACAGCTCCTGCTATTTTTAGCTATGCATGAAGGCTTGCTGTGGCAGGGACCTCTTTTCTGACAACTGTTTACATTTTTCACTCTTTCAATTGCACAAAACCTAACTCTTGTACTTTTCTCAGGAGATAAGTGCAGTGTTTCGCCATCAATTTTTTGATGCCTCCTTTTACTTTTCTTTCTGAGAGGAGAAGGGATGATTGAATGACTTAAATCAAGTTTGATTAGTAACAACACACATCATGCTTCATTTTCGTATCTTCTCCTGTGTGTCTGTGGGTGGACTGGTTTTTCAGATGGTCTGGAATCATTAACAACAATACCTAAAGAGATGTTTGTGGGAGTTATTTGATGTCAGCTTGCATTTGTCCCTCAATAAGCAAATGCATGTTTTATCCCATCAAAGAGAATTTCCCTCCAGCTGCCCCCGTAATAGCTGTGCTGGGCTGCTGGAGGGCAGCACAGCTGATTTCATGTCACTATGGCTAATTTCTGCTAGCCTGGTTATATGTTGTGTCTCAGTCATAAAAGTCTTCTGCATCAGCGGGGTGGGGGAGAGGAGCCTTAGGAAGGTGACCTAACATTGACATCAGTAGGTCATACAAACAGGCATCAACTCTTGATCAAAATGTCTGATCTCTGACATATACTTCATTGAGGTTTGAGGTTGAAAGGTGTACATCTGAATTACCTGTGAGATAATTGATAAAAGGCCAGTAATATTAACTGAAATTTCAGATGAATCTGATTTTGAATTACTGCATGCTTTCCATTAGTTATCTCCAAATTATGACAATGTATGCATGCATATCTATCTACATATAATGCAAACCTTCTAGTAAGTTATGATTGTTTTATTATCATTAGTTTTTAAAATTTAAAGCTTCCCCTACAGATAGCACAGTGAAATTTGAGGTGCTGCTTAGGAGACAAAGTTTACATGGAGCCTTTTATTTTAGTAAACTAATACGAGTCCTTTATTACAAGGAACTCCTTTCTAGACAGGACAGAGTAGAGATAGCATTCTGAACTAACCAGCTGAACTAAGATGAATGGAGATGCAGGAAAGCATATCCTGCTCTCATGGTTGCAAGATGGAGAAGAGAGGAAAAGGGAGAGGAAGAAGGTGTTAGTCAAAAGGAATGAAGATTCTCTAAGAGTAGAAGTCTACACAAAGGGACAGCAGCAGCAGAAAAGGAAGGATACACAGGGCTTATTTGTCTCTTTGAAGTCTGAGGCTAAGATAGAGAGCAGAGTCCTTTACTTTCAACTTGCACAACCCTGAAGGCTTGGAGCAGAAAACTGCAAATGCTGTTTCTGCACAGCATGAATAAAGTATCTTAAGGACATTAAAAGAAGCATTTTGGGGAGGACGTTTACACAGCTTTTTCCCCAAGATGTCTTCAGGACTTTTTATTTCTGCTCAACCTGTTCATTTTTTAAAAGAATCTTTAGAATCATAAAACTTCCTGTTCCCCAGGATGAAATGTTAAAACATGATTTACAAATTTTGATTCTAAGACAATAGAATTATAGTGAAATACTAATACATGTGAATTTCTCATTATCATTTATGTGTTCATTTAACTATATATAAAAACACTTTTTGATTTAACTAATCACATTCATTTCTAACCCAAAAACCAAAGTTATAAAATGCATTTTTCTGCTGTCACGTTGGCCCCTAGTGCCAAGATACTAAAGATGTTATTTTGCTTGCCTGCATAGTCACTGACAAGCCTAAAACATTCCTTTGACCTGTTACAAAACTGCAGGTTTCTGGTCACTTACACAGAAGCTCCCATTTTGATTCTTTGCAATCTCTGGTTCATTTGGATTTCCATGTTTCTTGATTAAATACAAATTTTTATACACATTCTGGCCTGTCTCCACAGGGTGTTGTGGGTTTTCTGGGTTGTATTTCTGTGTTCCAGTAGCATTTTTTCCTGATGTTTCACCTGCATCAGTGGCTGGCATCTTCAGGAAAAGTTTTATTTATCTGGCCCGATTTTAAAGCTCTTCCTTCATTTTCATTGCAACTCATGTCCATCATTTTCTCCTGCTTGCAGTGGCATAGCTACCATGGAACGGGGTGGGGACAGGCAGTCTGGGCGGATGCCATTGGGGTCACGTGGGGGTGGAAAATTGCCCCACACCCCTCTTCCTTCCCCCCTCACCCCACCCTGCCAGTGCTGGCGGAAGCCACTGCCAGGCCAGCCTTGACCAGTCCTTCCCTGTTGGGCCGGCAGAGGCCACTACGCACTTCCCTGCTAGGCCCAGCTGCTGGCTAAGGTAAGTGGGGCATGGGGGTGTGGGGGCCTGGCGACACAGGGGCCTATGGGGGGGCAGAAAACTCAGAGTCTGCCCTGGGCTCCATTTTCCCTAGCTACGCCCCTGCCTACTTGTGATTCTCTATGCCACCCCGGTATTTGGTGAAGGTTTCCCTTGGAGGTTTCCTCTGCTTGTAGCTCATCCACTGGTCATTTCCATAACAGCATGAAAGTAGTCATGCTGAATCAGACTGGTGGTCTACCTATTTGAGCAACCCATTTCCACAAATAGCTAGTCAGATACCACCTGGATTCTCACAAGCGAGTCCCAGAGGTAACAGCCCTCATCTGTTGGTTGCTTCTCAACACTTCACCAGCAAAGACATTCTGCCTGTGATCCTGGAGCTCTCATTCCTCTGTCATGATTAATGGCCCACAATAACAAACCACTACTGGTTCAATTCAGAGATAGCTGCAAGACTGTTCATGCCAGTCAAAGAATCAGGGTTGGACAGCCCAGATAACAGAGCAGGATAGGTATTCCTATCTACCTTACATACCAGCTGGGAAAGTGTATCTTCATCTGTGGTGTTCTGTATTGATTTTTAATGGTGCAGATGCTTCAATATATGCATCTAGTGTTTGCCAATCTCTTTCACTGTGACTTTTGCCAGCCAATATATGAGGAGGCTGCCTGTTTTTTCTGGGATCTTATAGAAGCTTATGCACATGACACTGTTCTTCCATAGACAGAGATTGATATCTGTTGAATCAGAGTATATATACAGATCACAGCCTTTATCTAGCAGGCCAGATTTTCTCGCTTTCCAACTTCAAAACAATGTAAGGTGCTACAAGGCAGAAGTATGGCCATAGGGAAAAGCCATATCTGACCAAATATGGTTTTAATATTTTTTATGTCTAGTACAGACTGGTCAGCTGGAGGGCCATGGTCTGGATGCACCATTCTTCCACCAGCAAAGCAACTTTGTGTTAACTTCACCACCACTGCCGCCCCCACCTGCTGACTTCTTAGCAACTTTTAATCAAGTTGTGGTGGAAGTTATTACTTATGGTTTCATTGTGGAAAAATGCATTTCCTTAAAGTTCTCTCAAGATCCAGATAGGTCTTTTGTGTTCTGCAATTCCCCCATGAGAGTAAAACAACGCAGTCAATATGAGATATATATACACTTGTGCAATGATTTCTTCTTAAAATAAAACTCTAAGCAGTCATTTTTGTACTGTTCCTTGATTCTGTATCTTCAGCTGAAAGTTGCTGAAAGTTGCCTTAGATCATGTGCATATGAAGTAGGCTGCATTTAACTTGTCCTCAAAACGCAGCCCATCAATCAAACTGCTTTTAATCTTATCAGAGTATTTTAATCTTATCAGAGGAATCTTATTTTCCTCACAGTCAACAACTTTTTGCTGCTGCTTCTTTAAGAAACAATCATATGGCAGAAACATTTTCTTTTTTCTGTACTCAAGGACAAATGTGAATTAAAAATGAGTCAGATGTAACAAGCAGACTTTGTCATATAGTCTGCTGTGGGCCAAAGCCTTTTTACAAAATCGCAGCTGTATGCCAGCTGGAATTATTAAGATGTAGAAGGGGAAATCTTGAGTCTTCCTGCCCGTGGTGTATCATCTAGCTGTATGCTTTAAAAATATAATAATTTGCCTTTTTACTTCACTTCAAGTGGTTGTCACACTTCAGTTTTATTTTGTTAGTAGTAGTAATTAAGAAAATGATTTGTAAAAGAAAAAATTGGTTTCCCAAATCATTGTTTGGATGATCATTTTTAAGAAGTTTGTACATGTATAGCTATATAGCAGGAATACCAAGATTAGTATTTTAAAGGCTGGCATGAACAACAGAATAATGCTGTGATGGTAGTGGTGAGACAATTAAGCAGGAGGTCGATAAAGTGGGTGATTATCCAAAGCCACTACACTGGCCCACTGGAAACCCAGTGAGGAGAATGAGAACCTGAAAACCAGTATGAACTGCACATATGTACATCCAGCTATTATGATCTTACCCTATCCTTCCTCCATAAAGCTTTAAACAGCTTACATAATTTTCCTGTCCTCATTTTGTGATGAAGGTCAAGCTGAGAGAATGAATGCTGGGCAGCCCATGAGGTGGTGTGGACCTGTGCTGGCTGATTTGCCCTCCCTGGGGCACTTACCCTGGTGGAGGGGCAAATCAATTGGTGCCCAGTCACTGCGGAGTCCTGGAATGCCTTGCTGCAGCACCCAGCTCCACTTCGGCACTCCTGACCTGTATCAACAGGGGAATGGCAGGGGCATTCCTGGGGGTGGAGCTGAGCTTAGTCAGCTTCCACTGCCCATTCAGCTCCTTTGCACTGGCTGATATGACCTTGGAGATAGGTCTTGTTTTCCGCGGAGTATCTCCAATTGCCCATGGGGGATTCTGGTAGACTTCCCCCCACAATGCCATGGGAAAGCCCTTGGGAGGGGCCAGTGTGGCACCCCTGCCAGCCAGCCAGTCCAGTCTGGATTGAGCTGAAAGGGTCACCCAGCAAGCCTCATGGCAGAATAAAGAGTGGAACATGAATCCTAGCCCAACACTCTAGATATCGCTCCACATAGCACCATACTGGTTCTCTCATCAAAGCTTCAAAACTAGCAATGTGAACATAGCCTTATTGGGCTGCTAGTGGTAGGGGCTAAATAACTAGGAAGCCAACTATTTGACAGCTGTGAAACCTATCGTTTACTTGTTTTGTATCTTCCATACTTTGTGTTTCTTGTCAAGGCACAATGGGGTAACCTCTTGGTAAGCCATGCTGAGGACAGGTGGGATGTAAATAAATAGGCCACCACCAGTGTAACTCTGCTGCTTCTCTCCAGACTGCTTGGGGCAACTAATAATAAGTTTTTATGGAGAACTGTTCCTGCTAAGTATCTCCAGGGTCTCCTCAAGCTTTTAAATATCTCAGCATATTGTTTTTATTAACAATAAGTTCTCTCTTTTTGCCACTCATTAGTGTGGGTGGCTGTTGCTATGCCAACTTTGACTCTCTCTCTGCTGCTGGAAATGCAAGCTTCTACCAGTAGTTTTTCTGTTGCTTTTTTTGAGCAGCATTTTATGGTTATTTTACACACTTGCTTTTTTAATCTAACAATTTTGCTAGAAAGGTGGAAGGGTTGTCGAGTTCTATGATGTTGCTTCCCTACCTGATCCTGTACTGAAACCATTCTGTATGTTCCAAAACAGTTTATCTCCCAGAGTTTATTTATTTTTAATTATTTCATTATGTTATTTATAGTCCATCTTTTTCACTTGGACTCAAGGAGGATTACACAGAATGAGTCAATGCAGTCAACAGGTGTATTTAATAAACAATACAATAGGTTTAAGGTTATAGAATCAAATCAGAAATCTAAACACAGAACAGAAGCAAAGTAGAATCAAATCAGAAATCTAAACACAGGACATGACACATTAAATGATGCAAAAATTACATGATAGGATCTTTGTATCAACTATCTAAACACAGTAGTCCCTAATATTTTATCTAGGTAACGTACATCGTTTAGCACAGTGCAGCTGTATTGCCTGTGTAGAAAGGCTGTCCTGAATAATTCAGTTTTTCAGCGGTTGTGGAAAGCCAGAAGTGTGTGAGCATTCCTGACCTCCTCAGGCAGACCATTCCATAAGGTGGGTGGGGGCCCAATGTCAAAAGAAAATTCAAAAATAAATTAAAAAGGGCGTTGAGATGCAGTTAATAATCTGACTGAATTCTGTTGTTTTCTTCCTCTTTTTTTTTTACATGCATATGTCATATGTCAGAGTGTGTTTCCAGGCTCTTCTTTTAGGGGACTAATTTAGAAATCATTTCTGTGATACTGTGAGGAACTGCACATTAAAAGAGTTATTTTGAGGAGGCAAACAGTATGAGGGAAAGAGAAAGAGGCCCTCCTGTGCCATTTTCCTTTTGATAACAGTCATCCATGAACCGCTTTCCCCTTTTGAGAGAAAAATATGGCTACTTTCTCTTCACTTGAAATGGCTGTGGTTGGGAAAATAACTCTCCTTCAAAATAATTGTGGAGCTTAACATGCTGTATGTAGTTCCACCCTGTAAACCCAACTTCTTTCTTTCCCTTTTCAACTGGAAAACAAATGCTGATTTCATTACCGTCATTCTTTTCTTTGCTTCTTTCATAAGATCCAGCTGGTATTACAGCTTGTATTTATCGGAGGTTACTTGGGCACAAACCAGGTTTTCCACATGTCTACATCACACAAAATCAGCCAAACTCTGTCATCATAAGCAGAATTGCACCCTTCTGAGCCCATGAACTTCAATGGACTTAGAAATGGGTTATTTCATAGGATGGCACTGTAACTTTCATAAATCAGCTTCAAACCATACTTTCACTGTCTATAGCTGAGTAGCCCACCTTCAGATAAATTCACATTTACCAAAGTTAGTCTAATTAAACCATGGTTTTGCATTCTGCTTACCTGAGCTATCCCATAAAATCATGATACAGCTTGTTCAATTCCATATGCAGAGAACATGTACAAGGAGTGGCCAACAGGACCTTCAAACACCTTCCTGTGATTTAACTAAAATAGCTAATGAGGCAGGATGCCCCCATTTTCCTCCAAGTGTGGAAGTTCTGCTTATTGTTGAAACTACATGGCATACTGTTTCTCTAACTATTAAGTATTATCAGGAACAGAAGAAGATACTGAGTAATACTATTGAGCAATTGATGTTTTGGCCTTTGAGTATGGTTGTGTGTGGACTTGTATACCCCTTTCTTCACATTACTTAGGTGTGAGGACTCTGCAGGGCAATTTGGACAGCAGTTTCATCAGTACAGCGATTATACTCTTTTCCTCCTCAGTTCCATACGGCACAGTCTTTCAGCTCTCCTCCCCAACTATTCAGTATGCAGCCGGGTGATGAATGGCTGTTGGCTAAATATCAATGCAAACAAGAGAGAGATGGTCCCATAGGAAACATTTAGAAGAAATGCCATCATGGGTACTGCCTAGAAATAGGACTGTACATTTAAGACCGATAGATATATCTTATTTAATTAGGAGTTCCTCCGTTTAATTCTTTGCTGTTTTTAGCTACATCAAGCAGCAGCAGAAAGGAATGCAGTTTTGATACAACATGCAATCATGAGGCTATATTTTTCCTTCAATACAATTAATTCCAAGGAGGACATCTAGTGTTCGCATGGTTTACCTTCAGATCTACAAGGTTTATTTATGTAATTAATTTATTGGATTTATAAGCTGCCCTTTCCTGTCGAGATGGGTTCAGGGCAGCTCACAACAATCCAATTCTTACACTTATAAAAACAAATTTACACAATTTCCCCAACTCCGAAAATTTGAATTATTCTGACACCGTAAAACTCAGTACCCAATTCAGAGGGAAGGAGCAAATTAGGAAAAGATTCCTGGGAATTTATAAAGGAAAATAAGGGGGGTACAAGAATAAAGGGGGCAAAAAAGAGAGTGGAGAAAAAGGGAAAGGGAGGGAAGGGAAGGGAAGGGAGGCCAGCCAACATGGATACTGTCATTGCTCTCAACCAGGCCTCTGTCTTACAGGCCTGGCAGAATTTAAGTAAATCTTACAGGGCCTGGGTCTCACTTGAAAGAGCATTCCACCAGGCTGTCTTGGATCAGCACTCACTAATCAAGGTCAGAGGCAGTTCAGAGAGGATCCAGCTGCTTAATGCACCCTTAAGATCACAAAGCACCAAGTACAGAGGGATATAGTACAGCAAAGTCAAAACAGGATTGCACCAACAGGAACCCGACCAGGGGCTTCCAAGTCTGAGCAGATACAGAAGTGCGTAGCAAAGCCAAGTCCAACATCCAAACCAAGGTCAAAGCAGGATTCAAACACCAAGAACACAGTGTTGTTGCCTCAACACAGACTGGTTTCCAACCTCTTATATACTGATTACCCCATCCACCAGTGCAAAACCCCATGCAACTGAGTTGCTTCTGTCTGTCTCCTGCAAAGACTTCTAATTGAGGCCAGCTGGCCCTGAGCTACTAGTCTGCTGCTGCATTTTCCCTCTTTTAAACTGGCTCACAGCTTGGTCCATTGTTGCTCCCAGGGTTCTGGAGACTCAGGGCATGAGTGAGTTGGTAGTGCTTCTTCTGACAACTCTGCCCCTTGAGTGTCAGTCACAAGACCACGCGATTCAGTTGCAAAAAGGCAAATGGTTGAAAAATCAGTGAAAGTTTATTACCAGAGCTCTTACAACTAGATCTAGTTGGGTCCAGGACCCCGTTTTGCAGCAATACATTGGGTTATATACTGGTACATCAACAAGCATCATTGAATAAATGATTGGCTAATTAGTGCTTTACCTCCTCTTCCCTCCTGTCTATGTCTTGTCTAAATTTGGGTGCTTTCCGGTATACGTGGGTTGGCGACCAGTTTGTTGGCTCAAGAGATAGTTACATGTCAGATAACCATGAAGCAAGGCTCCCTGGGGAGGGGGCTGGAAGGAGAAGAGGAGCAGGTGGCTTTTCTGAGAATCACAAGGACACCGCATCGAAACATATTTCTCGGAGAGACCTTGGGTTTTGACACCCAAGTACAGGATACGGCTTATCTTATTTTCTTCATGCAAGCAGTCTGCGGTCAAGGCTTCACACATTCTGGCACATCTGCAAGGACAATGCTTTTTAGAGAAATAAAACTTTTCAAAGTTTTTATTAACTCTGTAGGTTCCGGCTTAGCAGAGAGATCTTTCTTATTGGGGTTCACCTTACAATTCCCCCCTCAAGGACTCTCTGCGTTGCGTAACCTACAGAGACGGGGTTAAGGGAATAGTATCAGGATGAGGAGGCTTGAAGGACCTCCGGACTCTTCTGAGAGCCATAGCTGGGACCACAGGTTTTGGAGATGGCTGAGGTGGGGGTATCTGATGGAGCTGCATCCCTTCCACTACCCTAGAGATGAGCCGAGTGAAACAGGGGATTAGACAGGGGACAAACAGAAAACCAGCCCCTGCACATAAGACAATAAATGCAATCTTTTTCCACCAATCTGCTGAGAACAGAGACCCCAAGAAACCTCCTAGCCCAGTATCTTGAACACCAGTCCACGTTTGGACTGGAACATGGGCCAGTTTCCTCATGCGGTCAGTGATCTCCTCAATGGCCTTACCTTGGTCATCAATCTGCAGGCAGCAATTAGACAGATTAAACTTGCCGCAGACCCCCCCTTCGGTAGCCAGAAGAAAATCAAGAGCCAAGCGATTCTGGTAAATTGCAGTGTGAAGCTGAGTATTTTGTTTGGCTAGCAGATTAAAGGCAATGGAGGTCTCATTGGTGATGATCTCCAAAACTGCCTGTAAGCGTATGATACGATTCAGCATGTATACAGGTGTGCGGTAGCCCCAGGTCCCATCTTCTGCCCATGTGGCTGGACCATAATACTGAATGACCCGCTCTGGTGGCCACTCATTGTCTTTCCAATTCCCAACCTGCAGGGTTCTTTTCTGTCTAGAGGGTTCCTTTCTACTCCCAATTCATCATAGGCACCGACACCCTAAAGTTTCTCACCGGGTTTGCAAAGGGATCAGGAAAAGAAGCTTGGCTCTTATTATCACCCTCTAGGAACACATGAACCAACCCAATCAGGGGGCAGGAGAGGATGAGCATATTTACCACAAATCCAGAGCAACTGATCAGGGGCTTTCCAGACCAGAGAGGTATTTCCTAAATTGTTCCAATAATAGCAAAGAGAGGAGTCCCCCCATAGACAGCTGTTTGGGGCAGTAACATTCTTACCTGCCCAAGTGCTGATTGTTGTCCCCGGCTCCATTCCCTTTTGTGGTTTTGGCACAAGTAGTGAGGGTTCCCGAACTAAAGCTCCTTCTTGGCCTGCTGAGCTGACTCACACAATAAAGGAACCCACCCAAGTTTGGTGCTAACCGACCATCGGGGAAGGACGGGTCTGACCAGACCCATGTGGAGGTTACTCCAAGAAATATGAAAGAGTTTGTGGGACTTCTCTGGCCTCCCATGGCCATTGTTCACCCATGTTAGTACCTCCACATACATAGCAATTTTTGACAGAAAGGGCTGTAGCAACTCGTTCAGCAAGATCAATGAACATGTTTTTGGTTAGAGGTGGGATTTCAATTTTGGTTCCCAGTTCCTCATAAAAGGTGTGATAGAGGTATCTCTTGGGTTGAGGTGGGGGCATGGGACCCTGGGAGGTGATTTCTAACTTAAGCCAGATTTTTGGATCTTTACCAGTCCCATAGATGAAAAAGCCATAATACCGGGGCTTTGCTTCAATGCCAACCTGAGTAGTCACACAGACGGGGTTGCAGTGTCCGGTGCTACACTCATGTGTGTGAGATGCTGTTGGAGCCTTGAGGGAAAATGGGAGACCCTTTTTCTTTTTGGGTTCTCTCTTGTCAGTGGACCACCAAACATTTGACTCCCAGGTGCGGCAGGGCATGGTGTCGGGGCTCCTTGTGCGAGGGCCTGCAGAGGAACCCAGGCACATATATTTGGGTTGTTCTATGTAACTCCTTTCCCACCCAAGGGCCCCACAATTTGTCCATGGAGAATCTCGGACCACCTGGCAGGCATCAAAACATACAGAAATAAGTGCACCTTTTGAGATAGAACTGTTCCGGCCAACAAGCACAGCTTTTGAGGATGGAAATGCCCAAATGCTTAAAGTGGTAGGTCTAACATTTCCCTTAGGATTGAAGCAAGTTACCTGGATGCCGAAAGTGTGCATGTGGAAAACAGCTGGCCTTGGAATTCACAGGTGTCCAGTTTTCCCTTACATTTATAAAACAGAGTGAAATACTCAGGGTTTGGGTCAATTCTTGGTCCCCTTGCCGGTTTCTGTCAGGCAGGGGAGTGCCTGCGTGTTTGGGGCTGTTTGAGAGGCTCCAGTTGGAGGGGATCCAAACATAACGAGCCAGAGTGGGATCACTGAATGCAAATGTGAGCCATCATGGCAAGCCCACCGCCAAAGGAACTCAAGAAGTGACCAAATCCAAAGGGCAATAACCTCCCAAAGCCACACTGGAATCAGAACCGTGGCCTCCAGGGTGCAAGTCGCACGGAACCTAGATCAATGTTTGCAGGGATTCTGTTTAGGGGAACCACAGGAGCAGGTCGTGAGGAGTGGGGGAATACCCGATATTCAGAAACAATGGGATGGGGTCGTCCCGTGAACACTACCAAATAAACAATATCCCCCCTCGGGCCAGGATCATGAAAGGTATCAAGCGTAAGTTCAGGACGGGGACCTCCCGTCATAGAGTTCAGTCTTTTTAGCTGATGAGTCGTTCACCTGAGCAGCCTGGGTGCGTCTCAGGGATCTTAGAAGAGTCAGGGATGCTGGAGGCTGTCACAGTTCACCTGGAGCTGGCTCTAGAGTCGCTGCTCTCAGGGCTTTCGGGTGCAGGGAATTTCAGAGAGGGATGCAGTTGTCTCGCCGCCTGAAGCCGGCCTAGGTGCGTCTCAGGACTTTCAGGAGCAGGAACTATAGGAGGCTGTCACTTGAAGAGGAACTGGAGATCTTTGACTGGATTGTCTAACAGAGGGCGCACAGTCCAATTCTCGGGCTCTGGAACCTTGGTGACCACCCAATCACCAGACTCGATATCATGAAGTGGACCGTCTAAGTTGAAGGGACGTTCCTTTCTGGGTGCCAGGTGCCTTTAAGGGCCAAGGTCTACTGAACACACGTTCAAATGGAGAGAATTTAAGTTTTCTCCGGGGTGTGAGGCAGATGATGGACAAGACAATGGGGAGTACTTGGGGTGTGGATGATTGTGAGCTGGGTTGACCTGTTGACAAGTTTGACACATTTGAACAATATGGTGCAACAAAGGGCGAACAGGACTTTGACTCTGGAAGTACTGTTTCCATAGTTCAATCAGTTTGTCTTCTCCAAGATGGAACTGCGTGTGTAACTGTTGACAGATGGAACGTCTGAGGGCATCTGGAATCCAGTGGCGTCGGGTGTCAGGATGAATGAGCCAAGCATTGTCAGCCTCGCTGTTTACATATCCCAGGGAACCGGCAAGTGCCTCCTCAGCTTCTGTATAGACAGGGGCATCATCAGGGAAGGAGATGACTGTTGCCACAACACACGAGTCATCGGCTAAGAGGGGCAGAAGGGCTGCTTCGCGTGCTGCCAAGTCCGCGGCTCGATTTCTTTTGGCCACTAGAGTGTCTCTCTTTTGGTGTCCCTTGCAATGGACGATGGATAGCAGCTTTGGAAGTCTTACAGTTTCCAAGAGTTGGGAGACTGCAGCAGCATGACGGATGGGGAAATCCGGCTGATCTAGAAGTCTTTTTTTTTTCTCGCCAGAGGTTGGCAAAGGCATGCAGGACCTCTCAGACATACTTGTTGTCTGTATAAATGGTGACTTCTTTTTCAGCTGAGACTTTAAGGGCTTGCAACATGGCTTCGAGCTCGGCACGTTGAGCTGAGCAGCTGGCAGGAAGGGAGCCGCACTTGACCGAATGCCCATTTTCATTTACTATTGCCCATCCTGTGTGGCGGGAGCCATCCATCATGAAACTGGAGCCATCAGTGTAAAGGATTTCTGAACGTAGTAAGGGAGCATCTCCAAGGTCTGGTCTGGCTTTTGTCTGGTAGTCAATGACTGACACACAATCATGTTTGTGGAAGGAGACATCTTTCATGGTGTCATCAGGTTCTGCTCCAAGAGGGTGAAGAAAAGTAGCTGGATTGTTGCGATCGGAGGTCTCGATGTAGACTTCTGGGTGTTCCAAGAGAACTGCTTGGTATTTCATCAGGCGGGCCGAAGTTAGCCAAACTGGTCCACGCACTTCCAGAATGGTTCTGATGGAGTGTTGAGACAGGATCCTGATAGATCCTCCAAAGGTAAACTTCTGGGCTTCTTGGGCCAGCAGGGCTGCCGCTGCCACTGCCTGCAAGCAAACGGGCCAGCCAGAGGCAGTGTCATCTAGGCGCTTGTTGAAATAGGCAATCACCCAAGGTCCCATAGAGGAAGGCTGAGTCAGGACACCACGGGCTATTCCTTGACCATCAGCTCGGCGCCCGTCAGCGACGTAGAGGTCAAATTCCTTTTCTGGGTCCGGGAGGTGAAGAGCTGGAGCTTCCATCAGTCTGGCCTTCAGTTGGGTTACTCGGCGTCTGACTTCTGCGGGTTCAGGTAAATAGGGAAGTCGTTGGTGGTCGGCTGTCGTTAGGATCCTATAGAGAGATTTTGCAATGTCTCCATAGTCCCAGATCCACAGTCTGCAATAGCCAGCCAAGCCAAGAAAGGAGCGCAGTTCGGCAGGAGTCACTGGGATTGGGAGCCTGTTGATGGCTTCAACTCGCTCAGGTGCCAAGGATCTCTGCCCGTTGCAGAGATCATGACCTAAAAAGCGAACCTTCTGTTGAACCAACTGGGCTTTCTTTTTTGAAGACCTGATAGCCACAATCATAGAGAAAATTCAGAAGAGAAACTGATGCAGCATGGCACTCCTTCGCACTCTCAGCTGCCAGAAGGAGGTTATCAACATACTGCAGCAGGACAACGCTGTCCGGTCTGGCCCACTCACGCAGATCTCGGGCTAGCGCTTGACCAAAGATAACCGGGGAGTTCTTGAAACCCTGGGGCAGACGCCTCCAACAGGCTCTGCTGGCTTCTTGACCCTCGGAATGGTAGGTAAAGGCAAAGATGAGTTGGCTATCGGGGTGCAGGGGAACACAGAAGAATGCATCTTTCTGGTCAAGGACAGTATAATAGATAAGTTCTAAACATAAGGCGAAGAATAACGTATAAGAATCAGGAACGTTTTGGCACAAGTCTTCAGTACAGGAATTTATGGCTCGCAGGTCATGCACCATCCTCACTTCACTGGATGGTTTTTGAACGGCCAAGATCGGGGTGTTCCAGGGGCTATCTTCTGCACGGAGAGGAAGGAGAACACCCCCCTCAAGGAGTCAATCAATGACCACTGCTAGACCAGGTAATAAATTCTTCTTCAGCCTGTACTGCCTGATATTCACTGGGGTGACATTTGGGTGAAGCTTGACCACAACTGGGGGACAAGTGACAGCTAATCCTGGCTTTCCATTGTCCCAGACTCCTGGCTCAACTTTAGACCAGTCCCAATCAGCCAGCTCCTTCACTTAGGGAGCTGGAGGGACGTCTTTCCTCGCCAGAAATCTATTCCTGTTCTCAAAAGAATTCTGGTGGTCTGTGCCTCATCTCCCAAAAACTCAATGACAGCCTTTGTAGAATGCAAAAAGTTTCATCCCAATAGATTCACACAAGCTTCAGGTAAATAGATAAATTCAGTTCAAATGGGGGTATCACAATTTGGGAGAGAGATCTCTGCAGGCTGATACTGAATGGTGGACTGTGTTCCTGTGGCTCCTTGGACCAAAGTCCTACATTTTTCAGTGATGGGAAGGGGTCGGTTTACAGCAGAGAGAGCTGCTCCAGTATCAATTAAAAAGGTCATGGGTTGATCTGCCACCCTCACTTTTACCCAGGGCTCAGGGGGTGGACTGTGCCCCTGACCCCTTCAGTCTGAATCACGAACAACTGCTGCCATCAGTGGGGTTGGGTTAGGCAGAATTGGGCGTTTGGACCATCAGGATCTTCAGAGGCAAACTGTCTAATGGCATCTTGCAAGCATTGGAGAAACTGTGCAGGGCTCTCTTTGGTATCTTGGAAGAGTTCTTCCACCCGGGGCCCATTTCTACTTCTGAAAGCACCAACTCGGCTAATGCTTTGACATCTTCCCAAGTTGGCTGGTGGATGGCAAAAAGTGCATTGAGTGTAGAAAGAACATTTTGAGGCTGAGTGGAAAACTGGCCCTTTAATTCTGACAATTTAGAAATCTTTGAAGGTCCCCAGGCCTCATGCCGAAATGTTCTGACAGATGAGGAAGCCGCCCTTTGAGGCATAGGGGGAAAAACAGTGGTTTGCTGAACAAGGGGGTAAATGGAAACAGGAGTCTCGACCGGGGTTTTCAGGGTCGTATCAACAGCCTGCACTTTGGATGGAGGTGCCGAGTCATTCACCGAGGCAGAGGGGTGAGACTGGCAGAGCCTGTTGGGGAGGGGTGCAGAGCAACGGAGGAGCTGTCTGCAGAGTATAACTGGGAGGTGGATCAGACTGTGAAAGCAGATCAGGCTTTCTCTGGCACTCAGAGGACGATTTCAAAACAACATTTTTGCTTTCTAACTTAACATTTTCATCACAACGTTTTGGGATTCATAATATGAAATACATACAAATATTAGAGTTTTGCCACATACAAATATTAGAGTTCTGCCAAATTTCCTCCTTAAACCAGTAAGTCCATGCCTGTAAAACATCTGGGTCAAAGGTGCCATTTGCATCCCACTGTGGGATCCCAGATGGTTTGTGCTGTGGCCAAATGGAGGTACATCATCATCATCATCATCATCATCATTATTATTATTATTATTATTATTATTATTATTATTATTATTATTATTATTATTATTATTATTATTATTATTATTTATAAACCGCCCTCCCCCGAAGGGGGAGCCCTTGCCCAACTTTCTTCCAGTTCCGCAGGACACACTCCAGAGGTGTTAACACTGGGTGTTGGTCCTGGGACTTACTGCCTGATTGTCCCATGTTTTAACTCAGGCTTTAATACAATCACACAGGTTTAAACACAGTTCAGTTAACAATGATCTAACACCAACTTAAGTTGCACACAAAATGTCTAACAACAGATTCTACAATATTTCAATTACAATGGAACAAAATTCTTCACTTTTCTAACAATCAATTCTACAAAATTCAATAACACAAACTTTACTTCAATAGTTTGTGCCTGGCTATCAAGGCACTTCAATAACACAGAATTCTTTACTTCAAAAGTTTGTGCCTGGCTACCAAGGCACTTCAATAACACAGAAATATTACCATGAACAACAATGCATGCATTTCAAAGACCCTTGTTCTCTTAACAAGGTCTTTTTCTTCTTTACCAAAAGTACATCCTACAGACAGACGTCTCTGCCAACTTACGGAGTGTACTTACCAATACGTGTGCCAGGCGTTCAGTCCTAACGCAAGGTGGCCCTGAACCCGCACTTTCAACAAAAAAAAAATTCACTGACCAAACAGGAATTCGGCTGATGGTCTGACAGCGCTGGTCCCAATCCAAACAGAAAACCCCACGTCCCCAATCAGGACGAGAGCCGGCTTGGGTGTCTGGTGGTGCAGGGTCAGCAATCTCAGCCAAAAACGCCGGTCCTGTCCCACTTGCCTGCTAGGTCCGGGGGAGCTGGTTGGGGCAAATCCTCACCCCGGGCCTCCCGACCTCGCGGGCCCCACGTTGGGCGCCAGGAAACTGACAACTCTGCCCCTTGAGTGTCAGTCACAAGACCACGCGATTCAGTTGCAAAAAGGCAAATGGTTGAAAAATCAGTGAAAGTTTATTACCAGAGCTCTTACAACTAGATCTAGTTGGGTCCAGGACCCCGTTTTGCAGCAATACATTGGGTTATATACTGGTACATCAACAAGCATCATTGAATAAATGATTGGCTAATTAGTGCTTTACCTCCTCTTCCCTCCTGTCTATGTCTTGTCTAAATTTGGGTGCTTTCGGTATACGTGGGTTGGCGACCAGTTTGTTGGCTCAAGAGATAGTTACATGTCAAATAACCATAAAGCAAGGCTCCCTGGGGAGGGGGCTGGAAGGAGAAGAGGAGCAGGTGGCTTTCTGAGAATCACACGAGACACCGCGATCAATCATATTTCTGAGAGACCTTGGGTTTTGACACCCAAGTACAGGATACGGCTTATCTTATTTTCTTCATGCAAGCAGTCTGCGGTCAAGGCTTCACACATTCTGGCACATCTGCAAGGACAATGCTTTTTAGAGAAATAAAACTTTTCAAAGTTTTTATTAACTCTGTAGGTTCCGGCTTAGCAGAGAGATCTTTCTTATTGGGGTTCACCTTACACTTCCAACTTAGTGACAGGAGGCTGGGGAGTCTCAGAGCTGGAAACTGGCTGTGGCTCCCACTGGGCCTCTGTGGCTCCCACTGGGCCTCAGTCTGAGCCTCTGGTCCTGGATGCTCAAGCTCTGGGTCTGCAGGCATTGCCTGTGGGACCAAACCTGTTCACTCTCACACCCTTGAGTCCTCATTTGAGGAGTTTTCAGCCATGCTGGACTGGGTGATAGATTTATGACTTATGTGGTAGTTGTGTGTTTGTTGTTTTGTAACCTGTGTGCATAAAGTGTGAGTCACATTCTTCGAATTCTTTAATTTTTATGAATTTAAATTCTCAGGTGTGCACAGTATACATATGGCACGAATGTGTGTATGTGTGTGCTGATATGCATCTGGCATATGTCTACTACACATCCAAAGACTCGAGCCCTCCCCACATGGTTTATCAAATAATGGTAAAATAATACTGCGAAGTGTAAATCAGCTTTAAGTGGGTAGTATAGAAACAATAACCCACTGTTCCTTAGTAGGGTTTGATTTAGGCAAGTGGTTTTCATACCATGTTCCTGGGAATCCTGGAGTCCTTCAGAAATGTATCAGGTGTTCTGTGATTAAAACACCTGCAATGGTAAACCAACTTCTCTCAAAAGCAGCTTGTCTGCCATGACTGATCTTCCCCTGCAGTGTGGAGTTGTGAGGGAATTGTGCATACATTCTCAATCACACCTTCTGTATGGGGAAACAGGTCCAAAAACTCAAGCACCAACTTGAGAAAAAAACTGATAATTTCCAGTTTGCAATTTACAGGTCCCTCAGTAGGCAAATTGTTTTAGAAGGGGTTCCCCAGGGACAGGAAGTTTCAAAAGCACTTGTTCGGACAAAACTCACACCCTAGCTGGAGATTTTATAAGAATGGCAGTCACGGGTGCATGTAGAACTAGTGGACCCCAAAAGTGAGTTGGAACTTTATGGTCTCTCTGGACCAGCAGCTATTTTTTGTGGAAACAATATAGCAGAGCTATCTCATTGTCCTCTGCATAATCTTTAGTGAGGCATTTTTCATTATTTTATTTTTTTCTCCAACCAGGAAACCCACCTTACTATTTTATTTAATGGAGCTTTCAAGGGATGCGTGCATATGAATGATCTCTGACATATGTTCTGTTAATGCTCTACTTCTCAGCCACCTACTCTTTGTACAATTCTGTAAGTTAAGCAGATAGCAGAGAATGTAGGTCTGGGGGACACTGATCTCTGTTGAATGTCTAATGCCTCATGCATATTGTCCTCTAAAGTATCCCAAACAAAACTACTGAATTGTTTACTTTATGACTGCAAAGTCTCACGTTGTGACTGTTTGAATAATTCTCTGCCGCTGGGATTCTACTTGGGAGGGGATGAGCAACATTGCTGGATTTGCCCACTTATCTCCTTACCATACAGTGTAGTCAGCAAATAAGTTGGACGATCTTCAGCTTTGCAGTCAAGCTTCCTCCCAGTTCATTTGCTCTTTCTTCATTCATTCCTCCTGTGGGAGAGGGGAGTGGGGGAAAGCATGCATTAAAATGAAACATTCCCCAAAGGGGTGTTTTTCTTCACAAGATGTTTGTACTCATGCAATGGATTTGGCAGGAAACAGAATGGAGAAGATCCGAGGTTCTCCTTTGGGCACCAGTTTATTCGTGTTCTTGTCATATATTGTTTCATTAGTATGGGCTGCATAGCAGACATTTAAAAACTGCACTGTATACATTTCTTGAGTACATTAAATGAGAGACTGAATTAATAATGAATTATTTCGACCCCGCACGTATCAGTAAATATTGGGTTATACAGTTAATCATTCATTAGGAATATTTGCTTATGTATCTTGATACAGACAGCACTTTGCCCAAGAAAGCTCAATTCATTCTTGTCATCGGATGATCGTGAGTGATTAAGGAGTATGTCTTGGTTTGGTCATTTTTGTGGACATTCATGATTTGCTTTACAGTGAAAGTTCCACTAGCAAACAACATTCAAATTTTGCTACTGCAATCCTAAGCAGAGTTACTCTGTTCTAAGCTCATGGATTTCAGCAGACTTTAAGGTGTAACTCTGCCCTGCAGTCCTGTTGTCTTGTGTGCAGTTAGCAGAGAATGTCGGTTTGGGGAATACTGATCTCTGCTGAATGTCTAAAAAGCACAGAGAGAGCGAAGAAATGTGGGGACAACATCAGACCTTTCATCAATCACAGTCCATCCCCTCTAGGTCCCTACACTTCCTACCTATCAGCTGCAGCAAATGTACTTAAGCACTTCTACCCCACCTGACTTATAATTTCATCCCTTCCGTGCCTCTTTTTAGATGTTTGACCTGAAGTCCCAAACCTGGCATTATGGAGAATGTCTAATTATTTCCTGTTTGTTTGTTTGTTTAGGGTTTGTTTTTTGTTGCCATTAAGTCATATCTGACTTACAGTGACCTTGGTGGATTTCTCAAGGCACGAGATGTTCAGAGCTGGTTTGCCATTGCCTGTCTCCACATTACAGCCCTGGTGTTCCTTGGAGATCTTCCATCCAAATACTAGCTAGGATAAGGTGACCAGATGGTCACCTTTGTACTTCCAGAGACGGTGGTGGAGTGGGTGGCGGCGTGTGCACATGCAGCGCGGCTGCAGGCGCTTACTGCCTTCTGGGGCACTCCGTTTCCACGCCTGAAAGCGGGAGCACCCAAAAGCAGTACTCCTCGACGGCGGCGTGTCGAGGAGGCTGCCGCTTTTATAGCCCAGAAGGCAGTGCAGCAGCCTTCCAAAAATCGGGACACTTCAAAAAACTCGCAGGATGCGGGACAAATTGTTTTAAGGTGGGACTGTCCCGCCAAAAGTGGGACGTCTGGTGAGCCTAAGCTAGGACCAACCCTGCTAAGTTTCTGAGGTCTGATGATATCAGATTTTTTAAATCCCATGTATTAATTTTAAAAGAAATACCTTGCTTATCCAAATAAACAAATCATGCAATTAAAAACTACAATTGATATGCCAAACTGTGCACAGTATTGCTGTCTTTGCAGGAAAGAAAGAAAAAATAGCTTATCTCTCCTTATTTCTACTTGGGCCTTGAGGGCACATCAATAGTGCCACAGTGGTATACTAACTGTGATATTGATCAAGGATATGAGAAATATTTTGAACACAAATAAAATGCTACTTAAATAGTTCCAGGCAACAAGTTGGCTGATTCAAAATATTATTATTATAAAATATGTGAAATTCTGCCCTCTCTTATTCTTACTTATGTTGCTTGACTTTTTTCTAGCAATCTTATTTCCATCCTGACCATAATCAATGGGGAATTTATTCAAAATCTCCTCTTGCTTTATTTTTGTATCCTTTTTCTATACTGATTTTCTTTTTCTATACTTATTTTCTTTCAAGTTTCTGTTTCTCAGTTCATTGTATACTTTACACTTTCCTTCACCTATCTTGCCTCTGGGGTTCCTGCCCTTTAGATCATCTACTTCCTTTAATCCTCAGAGTAATGTTTGCTCTTTTCCTAGAACCTTTCAAGGTCTTAATCCCAGCCAAACAAACAACATCTTCTCTTAAAGAAGCTGGACTGTAAACATTCTGAAAACTATTCCCTGAACAGTTTGATCATGGTGAACATTCAATGCTCTCATGCTAATCCTGCTAGTGAGTGTCAGAGGTTTTGTCATTTCTATATAAACAGCACAATATAGACTAGATACCTGTATCCAAATAGTTGCCTTGTTCAGATCAATTCATGACATTTAGAGCTCCATCTAAGGGGGGGGGGATCTACTGAGGGAGTGGCGTGCTGGCTGTGCCAGTGGATTTGCCCTCCCTGAGGCACTTAACCCAGGTGGAGTGGTGAAACCGCCACCCTCCCCCAGTACTGGGTTGCTGCACAGGATGCTTCAGCAGCATCCCTGCAGGTTCACTGTCATAGAAGGGTGGGCGCAGAGGAGAAGCCGAAGCTAGGAAGCTCCCTCCCAGCCTTTTGCCCCATTGCACTGGTGGGCCACAACCCACACTTTAGTCTGCCTTTTGACTGGAGTAAATGCAGTGCTGGCCATTGCGACTTCTCACAGGTCGGGAGACTTTTCAATCTCCCTACACCATCGGGAAGCCTCTTTGGAGGCAGCAACCAGGCGCAGCTGTGGCACTGTAGCCAGGCACCCTGTTTGTGGATGGGGTTGCCCATTCCCCTTTCCTCCACTCTGCTTCACTCCACCACTAATCACTTAACTGGTTCTTCATGGTTGTCAACTGGTTCTTCATGGTTCTTCATGGTTGTCATGAGTAGCAATAACACAGACTCTCAATGACCTTGAGATCTGTGAGGGTTCTTCTTAGAAGTCCAAGTTCTTTTTTTTCTCTCCCCTGTTCTTTGAACATAAACCACCTCCTCTTCCACATACCTCTCCCTCAGGCTTGTCTTCTTGGATCCACTGAACCCTTCTTTCTGTGACCTTGCTCTGCAGCTTATCTTTCTCTTCTCCCAGGATCACTCCCCAGACTTTGCCTTCCCTGCCCATAAACCGATTATTTTCTTTGGGATCCATGTAAAATCTTTAATCCTTTTGTTCACAGAAATGGAAAAAAGTTTTTTTAAAAATGTGATTATTCCATGATGCCATTGCAGTTCAGTCAATCAGTGACATATGCTTTACTTCAAAGGGCCAAAGTAAAAAAAGAGTGGGTGTTTGCTATTTTTTCTTTCTGGAGACTTGCACCTCACTGAATGGCATTTGGGTGACTAGGGGGCTGCCACTTAAAGGCACAGGCTGAAAAATCTGTGTATGCTAGGTAGATCACATATAGCCATTTGGTTCTTGCTAAGGTGTAGTAGAATATCACATACAAAAATTGCTTTCATAAAATCAGAAGGAAAAATAAATAAATATGTAAATCCTTGTCCTGGTGTCCCTTGTAGTCATTAATACAACACTTATCCATTAAGTGAGGTGGGCACAACCATGCATAAGAGTTGTAATTACGGCCAGAGTAGGAGACACAAGTAGCTCAGAGCGTACCATGAGTTCTCCTGACCTGATTCGCAGTACATGCTCCTAGAATACAGGTGAAGAGAAGATTGAGATTGGATTGAGCCAGTTTTTCCTCACAATCTTGAACTGCCCATTTACTTATCACAGCCTCTGCCCACAAATGGGTTTTGTTGATATGAGGTCTCATGATCCAGGATTGTAACTTGGAGGGAGAATCTTCGGCCTCCCTCCATGCTGGAGGGTTTAGTAGTCTCCTTGGAAGCTGAATCATACTCACTGCATGTGGAGATGCATAATAGGGCAAATATGCTTTCTGTGGCCTTTTCAGGTTGGGCAAATGGTGTGGGGGGAGGAAGGCATAAGCCACTCTTCCATACATGCTGCGTTCCCAATCCTTGAGAGCCAGCCTGGTATGGTAGTTAAGAGCAGGTGAACTCTAATCTGGTGAACCAGATGTGTTTCCACACTCTTACATTCCTGCTGGGTGACCTTGGGCTAGTCACAGTTCTTTGTAATTCTCTCAGCCATCTGCCTCACAAGGTGTCTATTGTGGGGAGAGGAAGGGAAAGGAGTTTGTAAGCTCCTTTTGTTCTCGTTAGAGAAGGGTAATCCAAAACTCTTCTCATCATCTTTTTCTAATTGGGCCCTGTGGCATTTGGAAAATAAGTTTCCCCATAGCTTCAGGGAATGGAGGACCCCAACTGAACTCCTGGCCAAACATCTTTCATAGTTCAGCTCTCAGCACTAGTATTTGCCAGGATTCCCAGGAGAACCACTTGGCATCCTACAATGAAAGTAGTAGGCCTTCATTATCTGCACCAAGGTTAAGGAACACATATACCCTCTCTGTCTTTCATCCACTGGAATGTCTGTGATACTTAACAAGCATTGATCGCCCTGGACAGACTGTCTGTATTCATTTACATTGAGACAATTGTAGGGTGTGATTCTGTGCTCTTCCCAAAATTAGTGCAAGAAATTGTTTTCCTTTCTATTAATCTATTTTTCAAGCTCCTTGGCAGCAACTAGAAATGAAAGGCTGTTGGCAATGGAAATTAACAGTGTAATCCTAAACAGAATCACACCCTTCTAAAACTTGCACAGGATTGTACTTTATTATTAAAATCCTTATTCTACATGAAGGGGACATAATTTCTTAAAGACCAGTTCTTTATGAATTACAATGAAAAATCAAACGTATGCATGGTAAACATTAAATAAATTGACTACAATTGGGATTAGACATTACTGCAGAAATATGGCAGTTTCCTCTTCTTCTACATGGGATTCCATTTGTTCCATTTGTTCCTCTGCCCCTGCTTCATTTCACTGGTTGTCAGCAGTAGTATCCTGTGTTGAGTATCCCTAGGTGATTTGCTAGAAAAGGTGGCATTGCCATTCAGCAGCAAGCAGCCACACATCCCCCATAACACATCTAGTTTCAGCCTAAGGTCTACTTCATATGTTACTTTGGGTTGTAGGAATTCCACTCAGTGTCCAATCCAAATTCTGAATTTCCTGTCCGGAATCCATTTTGCATGATATGGGGGTAACATTGCCAGGTCCCTCTGGTCACTGGTGAGGGGTAGGATTACCAGTTGTAGGTTGAGGAACTCCTGGAGATTTAGAGGGACCTGGAGTGGACAGGGGCCTCAGTGAGGTACAGTGCCATAGAGTCCACCCTCAAAATCAGCCATTTTCTCCAGGGGAATTGATCTCTGTAGACTAGAGATGAGCTGTAATTCTGGGAAATCTCCAGATCCTACCTGGAGATTTGCATCACTATCCCTCTCCTTTCCTCCCATCCCTTGCATGCCATTCCTCCCTCCCTCTCTCTCCGCTAGGGTGGGTGGGGCAGGTCCAGATGCCAGGCCCCCTCCCCTCCCTTACATGCCACCCCTCCTTCCCCTCCCCCTCCCTTTGCTAGGCTGGGTGGGCAAGGTCCTGATGTTGGGCCCCCTCCCTCTCCTCCCTTGCACGCCACCCCTCACTCTCTCCCCTTTCCTTGCAGTTAGTATGCAGTGGTTTTCCAATTGCTCAGAATGAGTTCAAACCAACCAAACTACAGAAAAAGAAGAGCTTGTATACCATGACTAAAATTGCTCCAGCTCTCCTTTAACAAATTATTTATCATGCAAAGCTACCATATTTTCCACATAATTGTTGAAGCAGAATGGTCGCATATTGATGAAAGAAAAGCTTATCGACAATCCTGCATTTTCAGAGGTGGTTTATTGATTACTCCATGGAGAGATATTGGTTGATAAATTATTTTGTCAATAATGTGTGCACTTCAGTATAAAACTATAATTCTTGCTCAGCAGAGCTACAAATTAATTTTCTACATGCCACTTTGAGGAGGTTTGTTTATCTAAGTTTCAAGTACATATAATGGTGAAGATTTTCCTGACCTCTAGTGGTTTTCATCGTGAATTGCCATATTGTTATATAACTGTGATAACCATTTCTTTTTTGGCCTAGGTTTGCAGAAGATTCTTTATATTTTGGAAAACAGTGCATCAGTTTATTAATACATAAGTTGAATATCATTTTGTATATATTAATAGTTTTTAAAATAGAAGTTACTACACTGAAAAACATGATCCTATGGAACTCCCTGATATTAGAGATCTGTCAACTCTGAGTATGTAACCCATTCAGGCTTTTAATTGCACTGTCTTATGTATGGTTGGTTCTTCTCCTTTTTGTGATGGTGGTGTCTGTGGTCTGATTGTTTAAAATTAAATGAAAATTTCATGCCGTGGTCTGATTGTTTAAAATTAAATTAAAATTTCATGCCGTGATCATCTCTGCAGTCAAAATTTTGAAACAGAAAAATCAGCTAATGAATTAGGCCTGTTTTGGTGTTGAATTGAGGAGCGGAAGGTATGGCAACCCCTGAAAAGAACAACAAATATAATCATTTTGATCCTCTGCAACTGTTTGTGAGCAGGACAATGTTGTTTATGTGCAATGGAGTCCATTTATATTGTTACCAGACAGGTGGGTGGGAGAGGCCTGTTTTTAAGACAGGCTATCTACATATCCTTCCAACCTTAGAGCTAGCCTAATGATACAGTGCCAAGATGCCATCTCAGAGTTACCACTAAGGCAGAAAACCTGTCTAGATAAAGATCTCCTTCAAACATTTACTTACAAATACTTGCAATACTTTTCTTGAAGTAATCAGCAAGAAACAAAGCCTTTAGTTTGGGAAAACAATTTCCCACCTTGACCACTGCTTACCTGTCCTCATGAAACTATGGCCGTTTCCGCACGGGCAATGAATGGCGGCCTGGAGGCCGGTAAAGCGCCGTCCCCATTGTGGCTGCCATTCGCTGAAGCGCAAGCAGCCGCAGCCCGCCTCTTGCGCCGCCTGCCTGTCGCGGGCGGCGTTTCCCCAGAGCGCAGCGCTCTTTTGAAAGCGCCACCTCGAAGCCGCTGCCGAGGAGCAAGCGGCAGCGGGTTGTAACACCTCCCACCCGGCACTTACCTTGTCCCGGGCCTCCGGCGTCGGCGAGGAGCCTGGGGACACGCTTCTGCCCCTCGCCGCTGGAGCAGGCGGCGCAGAGCCAGGGGGGGCGGTCCCCAGGCTCGCCGGCGACGCCAAAGGCTCCGGCTGGGATCACCCGGGCTGGCGGCGCAGCACTCTGTGGCGCCGGCTGCCCGGCTGTTTCCAGGACCGTCCGTGCGGACGGAGAGTATGCCAAAATGATTTCATCAACAGTTCCTGCTAGCTATTCCTTTAAACACTAATCCTATCTTCTAGTTTCCTAACTAATCCCTCCAACATAAACCTTCATCTGCAATAGCATTATCCTGGATCTATGACTGTACCAGGTCTACCCCTAAATCTAATAATTTCTAGGCACTCCCTGGGCTTCAAGCATTATGCTCAAGTGTCAACCATTAAATCCAAGTAACTACCACTTAAGTGTCCTCCCCTTGTTCCCTCCTGGAGAACAAGAACTGCCTTTGTCCTAGGAAGTTTGGGTCACATAGGCCCCTTCCGCACACACAAAATAATGCATTTTCAAACCACTTTCACAACTGCTTGCAAGCGGATTTTGCTGTTCCGCACAGCTTCAAAGAGCACTGAGAGCAGTTTGAACGTGCATTATTCTGCATGTGCGGAATGAGCCTTAGCGTAGCCCGGGGACCCATTTTCCTCTATATCTAGACCAGGGGTAGGGAACCTGCGGCTCTCCAGATGTTCAGGAACTACAATTCCCATCAGCCCCTACCAGCATGGCCAATTGGCCATGCTGACAGAGGCTGATGGGAATTGTAGTTCCTGAACATCTGGAGAGCCGCAGGTTCCCTACCCCTGATCTAGACTGTGCACCCAGCACAAGGTGTTCAGTATGTTCCTAGGCATCTCTGCCTTGTTAATTCTGATCCCAGTGCTGCTTTCTTCCCCATCTCTGTTGAATATCAACTCAGGTTCCTGAACTCTTCTCATCAGATTTTTCCACTTCTAGATCAGGTAATTGTCTTTATTCCCTGAAAATCCTATGCTATCCCTTAATACTATCTATATTCTAGGGCTGTGTGAATTCTCTGTGTACTTTTTACAGTGTTCTTGTAAGTTTATTATTTTACCTTTTAATTAATAAAACCGTTAAACTTTCACTCCTGCTTCCTGTAGATTACTTGTGAAAACCACCTCTGTAAACATTGGTGGAAAACTGGTTGTGGTGGGTTTTCTGGGCTGTGTGGCCGTGGTCTGGTAGATCTAGTTCCTAACATCTTGCCTGCATCTGTGGCTGGCATCTTTAGAGGTGTATCAAGGGGTACCTGAAAATGCCAGCCACAGATGCAGGTGAAACGTTAGGAACAAGATCCACCAGACCACGGTCACACAGCCCGGAAAACCCACCACAACCAGTTGAATCCGACTGGGAAATCCTTTGACAATACATTGGGGGGAAAGATATCATAAAGTTATCCAGCTTCCCATTAAACAAGGTCTGCCCTCTCTAATTCCCCCACTGTAAAAGGGACAGACCCCAGCATTTTGGGTAACAGTATACTTGATTCATTTTCCTTTGTAACATAAATTGTGTTGGGAATTGGATCATTCCTACTACACAGGAGCTTACATCTCTCTGTATCAATATAATGGAGTGACATCGTAGTGAGGATGAGCAATCCCTGACCTGTGTGGTTCATGATCATCATGGAGCCCACTGAAGCCATCACCAGTGGGGTGAGTGTGTGTTTATAGCCAGGATATTTATGAAGACGAATTTTAGTAAGCAACCGTGCTTGCTGACTATTTGGTTTCTCTCAGCCCCACCTACTTCCCAGGGTGTTTGTTGTGAGGGGGTAAGGGCAAGGAGATTGTAAGCCCCTTTGAGTCTCCTACAGGAGAGAAAGGGTGGGATATAAATGTAAACTCTTTTTCTTCTCTTCTCTAATAGTTATAGACTGACATAGAGGATGGCTTCTTCTTTTGCAAAAGTCTTGACCTTTTGAGAGAACGGAAAAGATGTGGGAATATATAGTGAACTTTAGTCTTAGTATCATTGAGCTGTCTACAGAATCACGAGCTGTAATTCTTGCTGGACTATGTGTCTTGAATATCTCATGTCTGATTTTGTCCTCATGCTAAAAACATACTTTTATGCAGAAAACCTACCTTTCAAGGACAAGAATTCTTGCTTTGCTTTACACATTGACACTCCGTTTTTCTATTGAGAGAGAGAGTGTTTCATGGAAGCAGCATTAAAATGTGCAATCCCCCTTTAACAGTTGGAAAGGTTACAACCCAGCACGGCCCACATCTCTGCAGCTCATATTGCTCAACTCTTGGAAATAAACAAGTGAGAAATATTTTTCCTAATATTGAGTGTATCCTCATTTGTGAGTGTGTAGGCAAATCCCACAGGTGCCATTCATGTTTATCCAGTCCAGAGTACAGTGATGTGATTTTCTGTGTATAGCACCAATGATGTAACATTCATGTAGAAAACTGCTTTTCCTATAGGTTGAACTAAGGCCGTTTCCGCATGGGCCAAAAACGGCGGCCTGGGGGCGGTAAAAACGCCGCCCCCAGGCCGCCGTTCGCACAGGCGGCGCTGCTGAAACACAGGTCAACAAATCAACAGACAACTTGTGTTACCAAATATTGGAGACAGGAAAAAGAAAGAATTGTTTTAGTCCAGTTAAAAATAACTGCCCATGCAGCAGTACCTCCACCAATGGAGAGGCTTTTCCATCTGCAGAGGAAGGGAGTGAGATTCCCAATATTCTCCTCCAGTTTACTCTTCACACTGATCTGCTGGGTTCACTGACCTGAAGGAGCACAGTTTCAGGGCAGAGTATAGAACAGGGATGACAAACTCAGTTGTAACCAGGGCCAGTTAGAACATAAATGTGACTTGCTTGAACTGGGCCCAGCAGGGGAGTGTCTCAGCTGTCAAGCCCCCTGCAGTCTTATTGGCCCAGATTAGCACAGGTGTATGTGTGGAGTCCACAGCAGGGTTACCTGCCTGGATTGGTGCTGGGGGAGATGGTCATCACTGAATGGGATGTGGGGCTGCCTTAGCTGGTAATAAAACAAATGGGTGCAGTGTGAAACAGAAACTTCAGAGAAAAAAGCCCCCATACTCTTTAGCTGCCAAATATGACGCGGATCAAGAGTCCTTCAAAGTATTTTAAAACATCCAGATGGACTTAACTGGGTGAATATCCTCACTCCCTCATTACCTGCATGCAATCTGTTGAAGAGGCTTTCACTGACTGAGAAGTCTTGATATTTATAGTGACTTTTTATACTATATTGAGGCTTTAGGACAGTTTTATGGATGCCTATTCTTCTGAGAATTATTGATGTTGTTTAACATATGTTGTGTATATATGTATTATAAGTTCTGCGCATTTAGCACTTTCTTGCACTGTTTGCACCTGCACTTTTATTAGAAAATAATTGTACAGGAGCTTTGACAAAAGGTATGAGAGCTTTTCTCTGAAGTTTCGGCCTCAGCTGGTGAACCTGGGGAGGGTTGGCCTGATAAGCCCTCTCAAGTGGTGGATCCTGCCCCGGGCTACATTTTTGACACCTCTGGTGCAGAAGAAGAAGAGCTGGTCTTTATACCCTGATTTTCTGTACCATAAAAAATCTCAAAGCAGCTTACAAATCACCTTCCCTTCGCCCTCCCCCACAGCAGGTACTCTGTGTGAGACAGGTGAGACTGAGAGAGTTCTAAGAGAACTGTGACTAGCCCTAGTTCACTCAGCAGGCTTCATGTGGAGGAGTAGGGAATCGAACATGGTCCTCCAAATTAGAGTCCACTGCTCTTAACCACTACACTGCCCTGACTCTCAGTGAGGGTGGGGGAACGCAACGAAGTTACCGCCTTCTAGTGCAACTCTACTTGTTCTGCTTAGGATCCAAACCAAATTTGCTAGGGAGTCTTTGAGAACATAACCATCAGAAATTATTTTGTGTTGGTTACATATTTCATTAATGCTTTTTAAAAAAATCACTGAAACATTAAGCAGGGTTTATATCTGTTTGATCAATATATTAAGTATATATTTATGTGTCAGTTTGAATCTGAATTCTGTGATTCATCTGAACATTCTCTAACAAGTTGTCTCCCCCTGCTCTCCCGCCCCATTGCACAATATCTCATTGCTGTTTCTTTTCCTGCCAGCACATAAAATCTCCTCGGCCCAGCACAGTTGGAATCAGGTTTCAGAAAGATTAAGATTAAAAATGGCAGCAGTACTGGAGGGCAGGATTTAACAAGAATATGGTGCTGTAGGAGTTAGTGCAATCTGAGAAACGAATGTAGTATGAGAACTGGCTGTGTGTGCTCACAGAGGAGGCCCTGGTAGACATCTTTGAAATCATACTTCGTCTACCAAATATCACCTTCCTCCTTCTCTATGATAGCTTCTAAAGAAATCACAGGCACATGCAATTAAATATGATTGGTTCTTTGACAAAATTATATTTTACCCTCACTAATGAAAGGTGTTTCTTTTTCGCTCAAAGGATTATTTTCCTTGGTCGCAAATATATTCTGCATTTATGAGGATATTTCTGTATCACCGCATGAAACAGATGTATTTACCCTTTTGCCTATTGTTTCTTTAAGTTGCTTTAATGAGTGTTGTTCCACGGGCAGAAAATAAAATGACTTCTTAATTAGATTGGATTTAGCTCAGCAGGTCTGATTTTTAGTTGGTTTGAGTGTCAGATCCCTCCTGCCTTATTCCTCTGCATGGGTCTGTGTGAACAGGATTAAGGATCTGTAACTGAAGTCAGGAGCCCAGGGAGGGGGATCAGCTAAAGAGCCTCTTTCTAGGTGGCAAATTAATCTGAACCCCTTCATCCTCTCTGTTCCCTTCTACCCATCCTAATTCCCTGGATGAATGGGGTAGAACAATCTACTTCCACCACTCTTGTTTTGGCATTCCTTGATTTGAAGGTGCCCAGAGCATCCCCCTTCCTCTGTGTTCCTGTTATTATGAAGAGACTACTTCCTGGAATAGGGGATGAGACAGCACAGTTTTAAGAGATTGCACTCAGGGCAGAAAAGTAGAAGGTGCAAACAGCTACTGATAGCTTGCATAAAGGAAGTAGTTTACAGCGATGGAAAGCCTGCATGATCCTATCCCCATGAAGTCAGCTTTGTAAGGTTCTGATTGCAGTCAGAGATGAGAGTGAGATTAATTTGTTCAGAGAAGTTCACTAATAATCATAACACATAGTGAGAAAGATTTCCCTCCAGAGTCTTTTAAAACAGGGTCCTTAAGGCAAAACCTATGCACATACAGGCATGTATAGTGTGATCAGACGTCCCGCTTTTGGCGGGACAGTCCCGCTTTTAACCAATTTGTCCCGCGTCCCACGGGGTTTTTTAAATGTCCCGATTTTTGGAAGGCTGCCGCACTGCCTTCTGGGTGCTCCCCTTTTCCCGCCCTGTCACAGGGTGGGAAACGGGAGCGCCCCAGAAGGCAGTGCGCTCCTGTGGCCGCGCGTGTGCGCGTCCTGCCTTAAAAAGGTGAAAATCTGGTCACCTTAGGTATGTATAACAAAATCCTGAGAGCTCTGAGGGTCAGTATAAGTTAGAAATCCATGATGGGAGGTGAAGTTGTTTAGGGCTGTGGAGTTGTAGTGGAAAAGGTATAATTAAACAAAGAATGTTGTAGTGATCAAAGGAAGCATTAAGCACACACACATTCCAGAGCACCTCCCACAAAATAGTTTTTAATCTAACATCAAGATCATTGGGGTGTAGTTACATGATTTTCAAGTAACATCTGGGCGATACCTTCTAACTGTTAATATTTAGTTCGAGCTAAGACAGCTAACTTGCAGACCGTCAAATTGACTGATTTTGTGTTCCAACAAACTAGAGGTGCTATAAATCCAGTATCATAAATGTGTTATACTCTATACTTTAATGATACTGCTCACACAACCAATTTGGCTGTGAACAGTGTCACACTAAGATTAAAAGAAAAAAAGAGAGGTATATTTATATATGTATATAAACAATTTATAATTAATATGGTAACTGCCAAAGTGATATTAAAATCCATCTCTGCTAATAAAAATCTCAGATTATCCAATTTACACCTAGTGTCTTGAATAAAAGGTTTTATCCATCTTTCTTGCCAGATAAAGCAGGTCACAACTGAACAGAGACTGTTGAAAAGTGTATTTGGCCAAGTCACATTTACACACTTGCTCAGAATATGGCACCTTATTTGAATTACCCAGTATCTCCCCTGAAGGAATGGCATTCAGTCTTACCAACATAAATAATTGCCTATTACATGGGGCTGTCAGGAAGTCAAAGTATGTTGGAAGAGACCATTAAAGTGAGGTACAAAGTTGAGCATGTTCTGTGTGCTCTTATCATGGTGCTTCTAAAATCTAATTGCGTGCGGAGGTTTGGAGACTCGTTCTATTAATAAAACAACAACACAATTGTTGGAAAGAAATCAACCGCAGCCCAATTTATTTAACTAACAACCATTTTGAAGCTGGGCGAGCATAACCGAGCACATCCTGGCCCCCAGGCAGCGAGCCACTTAACCTGGTTATAGGGCAGGCCCCGGCTGACCCCTCAGGCCCTTCGGACAGAACCCCTGTCCGGCGCATTCCCCCAAGGGAACTGGAACAGGAAGTTACTAGGTGCCACATGGACGGAAACCCAATTTGTGACACCCCTTCCTGCTGGGCGGCAAGCTCTCGGCGCGGCCCCAAGGCTTGCCTTATTGAGCTCTATCACCACCTCGGACTTCATACGGAGGCCCTCGATGTGGGAAGGTCTGGCATGCAAGCTACTGCCTTCCCCAATAGGATGTGCTGTTATGCCCAAAAACCGCCCAGTGAACTGCGACAAAAGAATAACAATAGCAGAACCAATAACCATTTCATAAAGGGAGGGAAGGGAGGGCCTTCGCTGCTCCTGGCCTCAAAGAGATAGAAAAAGTGCAGAGAAGGGCAACAAGGATGATTGAGGGACTGGAGCACCTTCCCTATGAGGAGAGGCTGCAGCGTTTGGGACTCTTTAGTTTGGAGAGGAGACGTCTGAGGGGGGATATGATTGAAGTCTATAAAATTATGCATGGGGTAGAAAATGTTGACAGAGAGAAATTTTTCTTTCTTTCTCACAATACTAGAACCAGGGGGCATTCATTGAAAATGCTGGGGGGAAGAATTAGGACTAATAAAAGGAAACACTTCTTCACGCAACGTGTGATTGGTGTTTGGAATATGCTGCCACAGGAGGTGGTTATGGCCACTAACCTGGATAGCTTTAAAAGGGGCTTGGACAGATTTATGGAGGAGAAGTCGATTTATGGCTACCAATCTTGATCCTCTTTGATCTGAGATTGCAAATGCCTTAACAGACCAGGTGATCGGGAGCAACAGCCGCAGAAGGCCATTGCGTTCACATCCTACATGAGAGTTCCCAAAGGCACCTGGTGGGCCACTGCGAGTAGCAGAGAGCTGGACTAGATGGACTTTGGTCTGATCCAGCTGGCTTGTTCTTATGTTCTTATGTTCTTAAAGAGGCCGAACATGGCCGACGCAGCCTTATATAGACTGCCCAGCCCCTGTCACATGACGATTCCCCCGCCATGTGACAGATCCAGCCGGCTTGGGAGAGGAGGCATTTCACTCCTTCCTCCCCCAATGCAACAGCACCGCCGGGCTGAAGCCCGGGACGCTATTTTTCTCAAGCAGCTCAGGGTTAAAGAAAAAGCTGCTGATATGGCATTGTACATCAGATATATAAAGTGGGAAGGACAAGTGTGTGTTTTTAGACATGTAGCCAGCTTTCACTAGGGAGCTGCAGCTGATACATCTACCCTTCACACGTCTATATTTTATTCCACAGAAAACAGTGATGCAGCCTCAGCAGACATGACCGGCCTCTAAAGTGGCTCCCTGCAGTCAAGCAAAGTCATTCCTGGAGTTCTGAAATCATGCAGTGGCTTTTAAAGTTACCAGTAGCTCTCCCCTGAAAGGGAGGTTAATTTGGTCTCTTAAAACTCACTGATTTGACACTACTGATGATTGTTGTTTTGTGAGGTTGTTTTATGATGTTTCAGTGGCTGCTTATCCATTTTCGTTTACCATTTTATTACTTGAATGTTTTGAGTTTAAACTATGAAAACTGGGCTGAAAGAAAACCTAGACATTTGGTGTGAGTAAACAAACTGCAAAAGGAGAACTTAAAGAGTGATAAAATACCCATCAAACTCATGACTTAATAGCCAGCAGCTGCAATCTGGAACCACAGATGGCTACTATTTCTTGTGTTGGCTTTCAGCTTGAACAATCACTGAATTATCATTGACTCAGTTACTGGGTATACTGGTAGTACACTGATGTTGTTATGCCTGTTCCCTGGTCACAAGTTACAGTCAATGCATGCAGAATCCATACAGTGTACCCTCAATTTTGTGTTTAGTAATTTTCAATTCATGTTTTTAGTAATATGTGTTTAGTAATTTTCAATGCATGTTCAGTTTTTTAAAATTTCACTTTTATCAGAGCCCTGATCTTTGGCTTTATTGGTTAATTGAAAGCTGAAGACTCATTGATACAAACAGATGTATGTTTGTACTTGGAGGAAGTATGTGTGTTCACTGTAACATGTGAACAGGGCTCCTGTGTTCCCCAAAGGTGGGCTAATGTACAACATTAGGGCATCCCTAAGTGCACGCCTTAGGCCTGACTAGGGTGTGAGCCACAGGGGTCATAAAACGTGATTTAAAAGCAGGCATTGGGAATGTGAGTTCCTAAGCAGATGAGCATACATTATGCAGCTCAAGGTGGGTGTTGGGGGGGGGGGTGTGGAGGGATTTAAGCAGACTTTGAATTTTTTATTGGCTCATCGGTATTCCATTGTAATGTGGAGACTCACACTACAGAAAAGAGAAGCTGCTGCAATTTGAGGGCTGTAAATAAAAGGAGAGCAGTAAAATGAAAATCGTGTTGCTTCTCAAATGAATGAAAAAGATTGATTTTAGGAATGTACTCAGAAGCTTTTTTTTAACTATTGATTTATTCTGGGTACATTTGGTTGTTATCTTGCCATATATAAGGGAGTTTTATGTCACAAGCAGGTGATGAGGATTTTGCCATAACCATAAGTCTTCCTTTCTTTCACCTTTTCTGTCTTTTTAATGGAAATTTAGGTTAAATAGCGTCAAGGGTCACATTACACAAGGAATTTGAACTGTAACATTCACTGTGGATTCTGGAGTTTATGATGCCCAGATGCTTGTGTAGCCACTCTAGGGGCATGCTGAAGTGGTTTATAACAGCCTTGCACAAAAACTCAGAAAATTAAACATCCAATAAGCTGGGGCTGGTTGCTGTAACACATGGCAAGCTGTGTCAAATTACCATGGGAACTGGCTTCAACCATGTGATTTCTCCCCAAGATTTCACTGAAATTATTTGGTTGCAGCACAGAGAGCAACCAAGTATTTAGTGGGGTGTCAGCATGATGAGGCTCTTGAACATGGCATGTAATGGCAATTTCAAAGAGCAACTGTAGGATGGCCTTATTGTGAGCTTTCCAAAGGAACTTAGGAGGTCTGAAATCAAGTTCCAGTTCTGAGTAACAATGCAGTCTTCTGTAGAGTTACTCCAATCTGTACTATTAATATCTTTATATCTTGTATCTTCTGGCCCACTGTGGTCTCTTATCAAATGGGTTTTTCAGATTACTTTAGACTCTGTGCAATTCTGCATCTGTAACAGTTGCCAGCTGGATATAGAGAGAACAGATTTGATAGTGTTTTAAATTTTTTGGTCTAATCTGTACATTCCAGTGGAGAGCAAAGAAAGACATCTGACAAATTAGCACATAATTGTATGCATCAATCTGATTGATTTCAGTGTGTTGCAAAGTATTGGACAGCAGTCACAGAATGGGACTGCTGAATGCTTCCTTGTCTGTGGCTTGCTGGGAATTTAGATAGCAAAGAGAGTATTTTTTAATGGATTGTAGAGGTTGTCTAGAAAAGCTTCAGTTTCTTTTCTTTCCACACAATGAGGTTAATTAGCATTAACTGCCCTCAGCTAATATACATGAAAATGCAAACAGTAGAAATGGACTGTCTCTCGAATACTGCTGAAAGTGCCAATTTTTTAAAAAAGAACTGATGGTATAATTTTCCCTGTTGTTCTCAGAGCCCTTTGTCATTTTACTCAGAAGAAAACTTCAGGACATTGCAGGCATCGTGCATGGTATTATTACTGTGGTTTTAAAAACTTCTTCAGATCATTGCTTGAATTTATACATTTATTTATTTATTTCATATATATCCCACCTTTCTACCCAGTGGAGACACAAAACAGCTTACATCATTTCCTTGTCTATTTTATTTTCACAACAATCCTCTGAAGTAGTTTAGGCTGAGAGAGTGACTGGCCCAAGATCACCTAGAATGTTTCTGTAGGTATTCAAATCCTAGTCCAACAGGATACACCACACTGGCTCTTGTCTGTAGAGATATCATGTTTTGTTCTGAATAATGTTCTCTTCCCCACCCCTTGTGGAAAAATATGATACTGTTCTCAATTTGTGTGTGTGTTTTTCTCCTCCAGATGTATATCACCAACACAATAAAATCCAGGGGAACAAGGCTAGCAAAACCAGTCCTTTGTTTGGGCTTAATGTGTGTGGCCTTTCTTACTGGTATCAACAGAGTAGCAGAATATCGAAATCATTGGTCGGACGTGATAGCAGGATTTCTAGTTGGCATTTCTATAGCAGTGTTTTTGGTGAGTACTTTTACCAGCAAATTGTTCTTTTTCCATGTGTACTTGGCTGTAAACACATATGAAATTGCCTTGTACTAGTTCAAGGCATTGGTCCATCAAAGTTAGGATTGTCTAACTAGCAGCAGTTCCTGAGGATCTCAAGCAACAGTCTTTCTCATCATCTTTACAGTTCTTTTAACTGGACATGTCAGGTAATGAACCTAGGATCTTCTGAATACATAGCAGATTTGCTGCCATGAACAACAAGTATATAGTACCTTACCTTTTTTCACTCAACAACAAGCAGGAGATATACAAATACACAGTTGTGAGAATATGAAATCCAGCATGTACTGCAATGGAGAATCTTCACGTGGAAGATCTCCCCATTCACATCCTTTTGTCTGCATAGAGCTGAATGGGGATGGCCTTGCAGAATTGTCATGTGTGGGGCCCTACAAGACTCACTGGGGGAAGATCCCATCATCCCTCCCCATTGTGACTCCAGGTCTCCTTCCTGTCCCAGCCCCTCTGTGTTGCTGGCTTGCAATTTAAACCCCCAATTTTGTTTTTGTTTTTTTAGTTTTCAGATTTTTCTGCAAACTTGAAGAGTACCCCAAATTTGATGAAACTGCACTTTGTCAAAGGTCAGCAATAAATGATCCAATCCACCTCAGACCAGCCATAGGACCATCTTTGATGGATTCAATTTCAAGTGGCTCTGCTTAACCATTCCACTAGGCACTTAGCTAAAACATCTGAGACGTTGTCCAGCCAACCATTCATTAACTTGAAAGAGCTGGGTGTCATCTGCATACTGGTGACAATTCAGTCCAAAACTATGGATCAGGTGGTCAAGGGAGTGCATATAGATACTATCTGCTTAACCATTCCAACTAGGCACTTAGCTAAAACATCTGAGACGTTGTCCAGCCAACCATTCATTAACTTGAAAGAGCTGGATGTCATCTGCATACTGGTGACAATTCAGTCCAAAACTATGGATCAGGTGGTCAAGGGAGTGCATATAGAGATTAAATAACATCAGAAAAAGAATAATTTCCTGGGACACCCCACATACTAGGGGGCACTGGGCAAAAATGATCTCTCCTAGCACCACCCTCAGGACCCAGTCATGGAGAAATGAGATCAGCCATGGGAAGACTGTCCCATGGAGTCCAATATCAGCAAGATGGTGGGTCAAAAGTACAAATATTACTGAGTGCAACCAGTTAAGGAGGTGAGTCAGTAATAAAACTGACATCTCTTTTGCTCTTTGGCTTTTCCCATGAACATGGCATATGTCGATGTGTGCATGCATACACATTAATTTTGACTGAAAGGCCCCTTCTGCACATGCAGAATAATGCACTTTCAATCCAGTTTCACAATTGTTTGCAAGTGGATTTTGTTATTTTGCACAGTAAAACCCAGCTGCAAAGTGCATTGAGAGTGGATTGAAGATGCATTATTCTGCATGTGTGGAAAGGGCCAAAATGAATCCAACTACCCCCATCCCCACCCAAAAGCATTTCAGCATCAGTTTAAATACTACAACCATGAGTAGCTGCACCCTGAGCAGAGTCACATTTTTCTGCTGATTTCACTGAACTTAGATTGGAGTTACTCTGCAAGGGACTTCAATGTTAGAACTGTATTAAGTTACATTTTTGAAGTGTTTTAAAGATCTCATTCAGTACAGAAGAGTGCATTAAAAATTAATATTTTTATCTTAAGCACATTAAGTTGGATTCAGTTCTAATGTTTTGCCAGCAGAAAGCATTGCATCAGTGGAATGAAACTGCCTTCTTCTCTTATGTTATAGCCCACTAAATCCTCCAAATGCTGTTTTTGGAGATAGGGGACCCCTGGAAGAACATGAGGGACAAATTAGGGTTCCTTGATGGGAAAGAAGAACCTCTGAAAATTACTCTTTCCTCTGCCCCCACCCACATCCCTTCTGGTGGCAGACAATTATTGCTGTATCAGATCAGTACAATTACTTCATAACATTTCATTTTCTCTTTCTAGGTTGTGTGTGTGGTAAATAATTTTAGAGGTAGACAACCGGAAAATGAACATTCTCACATGGACAATCTGGCCCAGATGCCTATGATCAGTATCCCACGGGTAGAAAGTCCTTTAGAAAAGGTAATGCTCTTCTGGATGGGTTTCTTGTTGAATCTGTACACTTTGTGCCAATTCTAGTGCCTGGAGTATTTAAATATTTTGATTTATAGTCTCAACAGTATTAGCAGAATTCTAGTGCTATCTACCTTTTTTAAGTTCTCAAAGACTTTGTAATGCCATGTGAACAGTCAACTGTGGTCTCAGGAACCTGAAAACATCAAATCATGATACAGTTAAGAGAATCTGAGAGCTTTATCATTCCCCCCCCCCCCCCAATATATACCACTTCTGTGTACAGGAAATGTGGAGAAACTGTCTTTGACACTCAAACCATGTTAGTTAAGAGATCCTTGTGCAGGTCAAAAGAATGTTCACATATTGAAAAGTATTGTTTAGGTCCCCTCTCTCCATGAGTTCATTCCTGGATACAGAACTGGTGAGTAAAAGTTCAATATATGATGGTTTGATAGCAGGACCATTTACTGCATAACATTTGTATTGCCTTGCTGAAACAAACTTGGAAGATCCATAACAGTAACTAGAGGATGCTAACTGGGTCATATAATGCATTACATGGTAAAATGAGTGCATGTGGCAATGCTTACATTTTTATTTTGGAAAATATGCTTGTTAGTTGCATCATAGGCTGATTCCGCATGGGCCAAAAACAGCGGTGTGAAAACGGTGTGAAAACAGTATAAACCCCTTTACACCATTTTAAACCCTTTTACACCATTTTCACACTGTTTTCACATGGCTGTTTTTGGCCCATGCGGAATCAGCCATAGTAAACTTGATTAAACTAGAACGCTTTTGGTTCCAAAATCAACTGCGAAGATTAATAATGGGGCAGAATAAACACAACTTTTTAGCCATTATGTTACTTTGAAGAATGTTATTGAACTATTTATTATTACCAGTCTGCCTTTTATTAATCAAGCTTGTGTATTATAGTGGCATCTGAAAGCAATTCCTCCCATTGTTACAGCCCTATCCTTTAGCATGTGACCTAGTGGGCATCCAAGGATCTCCCCACAGAAAGTAGCTAACCTCATCACAGGTAGAAAACATCTCTAAGATCCAGATCTTCAAATATACAGCAGTAATATCACCTCTACAAGTGGACTTCTATGATATCTCACATTATCACATAGAGTATCTGCTGAAAAGTCCCACCTAACTTCTTTGAGTGCCAGTTGTTGGGTCACTTGGGTCATCCTTCTCCCAGAAGTCTGGAACATCTGGCTGTTACTGCAGCTGTGGATGGACAGCTTTTGCTATTGGGACTGCTCCAGTGTTTCGTATCAGGGTTCCTCTCAGCACCACTGCTGGGAAGCAGCTGCCCCTGTCAAGCCCTAAAGAGGATTTTTATAGTCTACTAGGTCATTATGATGTAATTGATGACACCACAATATCATATCATGTTGACAGCATTTTTTCCCTGTTCAGACATCACTTCTGGTTTTTGACAATCAATTTAGAATGATAGTCACCAAGCTCAAGGCAAACTTTAGAATACCTGTGCCAGGTCATCTTCACAGGAATGGTCAGTAAACGGAATTATTTAAGAGGCATTACACTGGACGTTGCAGGAGCCAAACACACCCCTGCATGACCCACTCAAAAGGTGCCCAGCACTCCAGCATCCTCACTGTCCCCTCTCATTACATCACTGACTTCCATAATGGTGTAAACTTAATTTATAAATGAGCAATGATCAGATCTCTGCACACATGACTTTTTAATGTCATACAACCAAACATTCTGATATAAAGGAATAAATGAGTTTTCTATTTTTACTGAGGATTGCTAAGAGACACTATAATAAAAATCATTGCTGAAAATACTAGTTGCCACTATGGTATTACCTGATGCTGGGATTTGTTGAGCTCTGGATTAACTACTCATGTTGTTATTGAACCCAGTATAATTTATATTTACAGTTGCTGTGAAATTGTGTTGTTTAAATGTAAGAAATATTTCTGTATTTTATCCATTGTACGAGTTGCCAACTCACAGCTGATTTGTGGCAACCACGGTAAGGGGCTTTCGAGGCAAGTGAGAGATGGTTTGTCTTTACCTTCCTCTGCAGAGTCTTCCTTAAAGGTTTCCCTTCCAAGTACTGACCCTGCTTAGCTTCTGACAGGATCAGGCTACGCCAGGCTACCTTCCCTCCAATTTCATCCATTACATAGAGGAAAACTAGACTTTCTGCAGAGCACGCAGTCAGCGTGTTTATATGATACCTGTGCTTCACACTTTACATTTTAGATGTATCCTTAACACGTCTAGCTGTACATCTAAAATATGCCCCAATCCACAGTTGCAGACACCTACTGAAACATAACAACCAGTAGCCAAAATGCAGATATGTATCCCTGTTCTGATAAAAAATAATGCACCCACTAAGCATGATAAGGATGAGCAGCACAATGTGGATATGGAGCAGTTCCCTTGCCAGTGCTTGCATACATAAGATTGTCTCGATGGATTGGTGCAATAAGGCATAAAGCAGCCCATAGGATGTGATGTCCCTTGGGGTATTTGGTTTTTGTTTTACTTCACTGCATAAACTCTGAGGAATTAACCTGCTGATTTAAAAGATGTCTTCATGTAGGGACTGTAGTACAGGCCTTTTATGTGTTTCATTCAGTTCCAGCTGCAGGAAGAAAGGCACCAGATTTCTTTTCAGCATTCTCCAACAGGTCTGTTAAACCAAACATGTCTAAGTAAGCTTTTCTGACACTTTGTCATAAGGAGGTCACCATCTCATTTGCTCGAGCAAGGATTCAGTTGATTAATGTGTGTCTTTGGTGTAATCTATTCTGTTAGCTCTTTGCAAGGCATCAAAATAAAGCAAAATATTGGCTGCCTTTGGGAAGGTTGTTGTAAGGGCCACATTAGATACAAGCAGGGGGAAGCCTTGTTTGTTTGTTCACTCTCTGGTCCATTTATGCGTGAAGCATGGAGGCATGGGCCTGCATTTGTCAACAACTCAAGTTGTATTGGTGAGAGGAACTGAATCCTCCTTTGTCTTGGAAAGCAAATATTTCTGCTTCTGCTTGCCTGACTTTTTCATAGATGGCAACAACATGGTACTGAAATTTCATTCATACAGAATATAGCTAACACTCAGAGGGAACTAGCCAAAGAGTCCTACATGAGTAAATGATTATAATTAAAAGTGGACTATATTGATAAAGAATTGGAGAAATATTTTAAACTGTAAGTTTTTGAGGTAATAGTTGAAGAAACCACCAGAGATTGTCAGCTAATGTAGAGGTACAACCATTCCTAGCCCTTACAGTCAGTTGAGTATAAATGTGACACAAACTGGGATGCATAAGTGGGTGGATGAGGGTGGCAGAGGCAATTTTCACTCTGTTTCTCAAAATCTCTCCTTTCAGGATTCTGTAAATTATCACAGGCCTGAGTAAGCAGATTTCTTCTTGTTCTCTCCCCTCCCCTCCCCTCCCCTCCCCTTTTATCTGATGCTCAGTTTTCATATCCTGTCCTCATCAGACCAGTTTTGGGATTTTTATTTTTAAATTAATTTACAGAGTCATAATTATTACATCGTATCTGGGGAGTTTCCTAAGAATGTTGCAACTCCTCTGGTCCCCCTTTGAGCTTATTTCATCATCCATACAGGAGCTAGGGCTTAACATTTTAAAGTGGGGCAGTAATGATATTTGAAACTTCTCTGGTTTATCCTTATCTACTCTTAGCACAATACAAAGAAATAACAAATAGACTTTTGGATTGAATTAAAATTGAAGTTTAATTGGAAATGTTATGCAGTATAGTGAATGGTAATTATGGCAATTAATTATATGCTATTTCAATGTAATTGGCATGCAGTCAGGTGGTCAGGTGTAACCAACCGGAGGAGATATCTCTCTGTGGTACATAAAAACTGGAGGTAACTACATCTGCATTGATCATTCATCAGAAGGACTTTAACCCAATCAAGTGTGTCAGTCTTTAGGATTTTAAGAGGGAGGATGGAAGCCAAGAAACCTGACTCATATTTCTCTACCATTTCATATTTCTCTACCATCACTGTTTTCTTGACTCAACTTCAAATTTATTCCATTTTTCTAATACTTATCCTATTAGTCCAATCTTACCCACCTAAGATTGACTGGCATCTGTAATGTGTTTGTGGGTCACAGATTAGAAATTCAAGTTAGATTATGCCCCAGTAAAGGAAGAGCCAGCATAGCGACCTAGTAATACCGCATCTCCATTGTCTGTCCAAGGAGCAGTAAGATGGAGTTCCTGTGTGAGGGTCACATGAGATACATAGCAGAAGTAGGCTCCCAATATTGCTGCTGCTACCTCCTACTGAGTAACAAAGTACCCACCATCAGCAAATGAAAACAGTCCAGCTTCCTCCCAATCATGCAAAGGGCTATGGAGCACACACACCTGTACACACACATACACACCCCAAGGGAAGGAGGAGGCAACAACAGAGCAGTCAACCAATGTGAAAGTGTAACTTAAATCCCATCAAACTGGTAAGCCAAATTCCCATTAGACAAAGATTGTCAGGCCTGAAAAAAGCCTTTAGATGCAGCTAGATGCAAGCCAGTATTCTAATGATGTACAGTGGCTAAACGGATTCATGACTCAGAGAGCCTCTTGTAAAAATATGTCTGCTGTCATCCTTATTGCATACATTGTACACAGATGAACGGCCCTATCCAGTGGTGGGATTCAGCAGGTTCGAACCACTTCGGCAGAACCGTTTGTTAAAATGGTGCTTGTAAACAACCAGTTGTTAAATTTTTTGAATTCCCAGCACCAGAACCAGTTGTTAAATTATTTGAATCCCGCCACTGGCCTATCCCTGTACCAAGAGATGAGGAAAGCACTGGAGAATACCTTCCTCATATGACATTGTCTAGATTTTGCTGTGAGACAATGGTGGAAGGAGAGCATATGCCTCTATATCTCTCTTAAGAGTGCAGTATTCTCTAATTTCTACTGTGGGAAAAATACATAGGCATCCTTTAATCCTTCTGGGCAGCCTTTAGACCATTCAAGTTCTGTCTTCATCCATGCTCAGTCTAGGTTCCTTAAATGGCTGAGTGACTCTACTGTTCAGGCTGTTGGGGAACGGCCCTACTGAGGCCTGCCAATTTTGGAGATATTAATCTCAATAGCAATATTTTAATTTGTCTAAGCATCTTTACAGAGACAGAGGAGGCTGAAGCTTTCATGATTTTTGGGGTGGGTTAGAGGCATGCTGAAAGAATGACCAGGCCACTGTGTGAATCAGAAATGGCAAGAATTACTGTGACTCATTACAGGTTAATCAGCTGTAAAATATACTATCTTTCTGCCTCACAAAATGCAGCATTTCACACATTCTGGGTAATTCATTGGCACTCTTGTGGAAATGTCTATGAAAACATCAATGTTTAACTACATTTACCTGTTCCCCAAGAACTATGGACCTAGAGCTGTAAAATTCCCTTTCCCCCTTTGCAAGCGTATGTTATAAGAATTAAAATGTCAGACAAGACCCAAATAGATCACGGTTCAAACACCAACTCTCCCATTAAAAGACCTTGGATGACTCTCTTTTTTCTGTCAGTCCAACTCTCTATGAGGATAAAATCTAGGGAGGAACATTTGCACTTGAGCACTTTTGAGGGTGAGATTAAAATGTAATAAATAAATAGTGGAACCAGCAATTTCTTTATCACCAGCAGTTTGGCAGGTTTTGGTTCATTTGTTCTTTAAATGAAGATAGATGAGCATCACATACTCCAATGTGAGGTGCTAACATTTTATTCTACCTAATCATAGAGCTGCAGCTAAAGTTAATACAGGAACTATCCATAAACCATAAATATGCTGTCAGAAAAGATAAGATTAGATGTCCCAAGACAAAAATAAATACAGTATATATATCTTTGGTGTAGGTGTTTTTTTATGAACAAGTCACATAGGATTGTCCTGGCATTTTCAGTTATGGGCTCTTATTAAACCTTACTAAGCTTAATCTTATTGAACCTTATTCTCTCATTAAACTGTCCTTCAAATAGCATGGGTTTGTTTTTTCGCATGCTATGTGTCACTTGTAACTGACATAAACCCAGTTTGTTGGCATATTATATGCATATAAACACAGACTTTTTTGTTATTTTCTATATCAATTTTCATGAAGTTTTATGGGCTACAACAAGGCAGCTCCTTGTCCCAGTAATCATAGAGCTTAAAATATGTCAAAGCAGCAACAGAGGAGCAGAGAAAGACAGAATGTGTGAGCTTTTCAACTAAATGTATAAATAGATTTTATATGCACACAATTAAGAATGTAAGAGTGTAAGAAGAGGCCTGCTGGATCAGACCAGTGGTCCATCCAGTTCAGCATCCTGTCTCACACTGTGGCCAAACATTTCCTCTAGATGTCCAACAACATGGTATAGGGGCTGAGGCTTTCCACTGATATTGCCTCCTGACTGGTATTCAGAGGTTTAGTGCCTCTGAGCATGGAAGTTCCATCCAAAGACTGGGAAACAAATCCACCAGTGGGAGAGGTACAGGCTGCCCCAGCAGATTTGTCCTCCACAGGGCACTTGGCCCAGTGGAAGGGTGAATCCACTGGCATGCAGCTGCCGTGGCCCTCCCTGGCAGTGGGATGTGGCACTAGTGTCCCTGCACTCCCACGGTGGCTGTTGGACTAGCAAGGATGGTCTGGGGATGTGGCTGGAGAGGAGCTGACACTAATTGGCTACCTCCGAGCAATTGCTCCCATTGCGCTGGCATCCCAGGCTTATGGTGTTCACCAGGGGCATACCAGCATAAAACAGCACCCAGGGGCAAGGCCTTGTTTTTGTGCCCATGTGCCCCCCTGCTGACCTCCAATAGAGGTGGGGGGCACAAAAACAAAGCCTTGCCCATGGTAGGCTCCCGACCCAGTGCTGGCTGCTGCCACCCCCGCCACCTACCTCAATGTCCGGGTCATCGACCAGCACAGAGGTGGCCTCACATATCCCCACACCCAGAGTCATGGCCGGGTGCCGGGCAGCAGAGACCGGTCCAGGAGCCAACAGGACAGGTGCCCACTGGCAAGCAGGCTGGCAGCTGCAGCACTCCTGCTGCCCGGCTGGGTCCTCCTGAACCCTTGGCGAGCACACCCTCAGACATGGATGGGGCCAGGTCAGGCCGGGTTGGCGGGGGACAGAGCATGCTTGGTGGGGCTGGCTGGTGCGCCCTCTGAAAGGGGCTGGCATTTTCGTCCCTCTGGCCAGAGGGAGGTGACTGTCATGTGACTCCACACATCAGAGGGACTGCAGGGAGAAGCCAACCACCCACTTTGGCCTCTTCCTCTTGCGGGTGCCCGGCAGGCCCATGGAAGGCTTTGGTCTGTGGGGGCAATTTTGCACCCCCCATGTGACCACATAGGTGGTCCCCGGGGACATGGGTGACCCCATGTCCCTCTGGCAGGTACACCACTGAAAAGGTGTAATAAGTCCATTAAGCCCAATGGGGGGGCTTCCCAGCAGTGGGGAGGCTTTTTTGTGTTTCAAGCCTCTCCACATTGCTGAGAAGCCTCCATGAGAGCAGTGACCAGGTACAGCCATTGCTCTGCAGCCAGGTGCCTGGCCCCTTGGATGGGGCTGCTCATCACCATGGCTAGTAGCCACTGATAGATAGTTGGGTGCATACCAGACACCACAAGTAAGTTTTTATATACTGTATGAATTTTAGAAACTATTTCTCATCCGTCTTTTTCTAACAAAGAATTCGTTCCTAAAACAAATTACAGCTATTGCAATGCAGCATAAATTATTCGAATGCAGTCCAAAATCCTGAAGTTCTTGACTTGCCCAGACATGATTTAGGAATCATTTAGTGTTCTGTAAACAATTTTCTGGCAAATATATTGGTTCATCTAGAACCAAAACAATGTACTGGGAAACCTCTCAAATGTATCTTCCTATCTTGTATTTCCCTCCTTTTCATTTTTGCCCTCAAAGGGCTATCACAGATAAAAGTCAAGCAGACTTGAGTTGATTTTTGGTTGGAGCCAGCCAGCTTTTGTGTAATGCTCTTGTGTAATTCCTCTACTTATTATGACCCACTCATACCACATGCCTTTTGTTCATGAAGGTGCCATGATCCCCAGCATAGCCTATTTGGTAGTCAAATGGGATCCTCTCCTTCCAGTTGCATCAACAAAAATGGTGGTTAGGTCCAAGTCTTGATGTCTTTGCTATGCAGTGCTGACTTGGTAAAAGCAAGCTAAAAACACCCCCTAACATGATTCTGTCAATATAATTAATGTAGGTGTGGAACAATCAAGAAGTTGATGATAGCCAAGAAGAACCATTTCAACAGAGTTCTTTTAAAGAACGCCTCTTTAGGATTTTCTCCTGGATTACAGGAATGGACCAGTTTGAACATCTTCATATAAGGCAATAAACGTATGTGCGCAGAAAAAGCGCACTGGTGTGTTTAAGCGTGATTTTGCAAGTTGCGGCAGACACATTATCCTTCAGTGCAGGCAAACATCATTCTGTGAAATGGAATTTTAAGGAACCGTTTTTATATTCTCTGTTTAATTACTTAGAGTGCAATGAGGGGGAAATTAAAGCAAAATTGCTTATTGAGTAGATGTGTATTTTCAAAATTTGCATTTAGTTAGTAATGACATGTTTAATAAGCAGTTAGGAGCATTTCATGCTCTAAAGTGGGAACCACAATACAAAATAAGGAATCCGTATTCATAATTTACATGAAAATTGTAAATATTTCATGTGTACTTATTTTTCACAAAAAAACAATATGTCTTAAAGACTAGCATATCAAAACTATCAAACATGTTACTTATTTTTTAATAGAGAAACCTGCACTTAAGGTTTACCCTTAGTATTTTGTTTTTACAACCCGCTTTTATTGGTTTGTCTCTTTTGGCTTCCATATAAAACAAGTATCCCTTCAAAAAAGTATCTTGGTTGGAAAAATCTTTACTATGCATGCCATATTTTACAATTTTTCTGTTGTTCCTGATAGCTACTTCATTCTATCAAACCAACACAAATTCACTTATATCTCTGTACTGACTGCTGGAGTGAACTGAGTGAGAATATTGAAGGATACAAACGTTCATTTGGAGCTTGAGAATATGCTCACCCTTCTTGCACGGTGTTCCATTTACTTGCTGTGCTCCTGCGAATGAATGTATAGAGTTCACAAGCAGAAAACCTTAACAAAATAATTTCACAAGGATGGCCCCTTTGCAGCATCCACACATCACTCTGTATTATTCTACTGTCATACAACACTACTCATTCACAGCTGTTGGCTTCTCCACAAAGGATAATCTAGTTACGAATTATTGCTGTAGAAACACAGTAGAGCATTCTTCAGTGACTGTGAGGGTGCAACCTAAGGCCATAGACACATATCTTTGTATTTCTGTGATTAGGCAAGATACAACGAAGCTATGGCTGCTGCCTATTCTTTCCCGGGCTCTATTATCCTATCCATCCTACTGCCATCTGCTTTGCAACATATCTGGAGTTTTGCTTACTCAAGGAGATGGCAGGTGGAAGGATGATGAGCCTGGAAATTAGAAGAGCCATAGTTGACCACAGGCAGCCACATGCACAAGCTGGGCACCCGGCCACAGCGCCACAGCCACCGCTTCCCAGCAGCTTGGGAAGCTTCTAGGGGCTGCAATTAACTCATGCCAGCGAAAAGGCTGACTTGTCTGGACTGCAGCCTGCCCCCATTACACTGGCAAAGGGTGGGGTGGTGGTGGAGCTGACTGATGTCAGTCCTTCCCTGGCCCACCCCCACTATGCCAGCGGGGGCACTGGGATGATGGTCCCATGTTTGGCACTGCTTTCCAGCATGGGAGGTCAGCAGTGGCCACATTCCAGTGGGATCACACTTCTGCTGGGGAAGTGCCCTGGGGAGAGCAAATCTGCTGGTGCAGCAGGTGCACCACTCCCAGAAGTGGATTTGCCCCCTCCCTTTGGATGTGGCTCTTAATCCTATACTGGGGGGATTAAATGCATGTGTTTAATGTTTGGGTTCCAAGGTGAGCAACTCTTCCATAGTGAGAGGAAAACCTGTGCTTAAGGTAGTGAGCCAAACAGGAAGTTTGTTATATGTCATTGCGGGATTCAGGAACAATTATGTGAAACTCTTAAGAAATTATGCTAAGGGGTTAATAACACTTTCTGTGTGAATAAAGCTCAGAAGTGTAGTCATGGCTTCAGGAAAAGCCAGTTACACTGCACTACACTATCTGAAAAGAATACAATGAAGAAACCTGCTGAACAGCCGCAAACGGGTCACTGAACAAATGAACCAGTTGCTGAAAAATCAGTTCCCTGGTCCCAGCAAATAGAACACAAACTAGCAGATGTTTGAACATCCCTAGAATGCAGTTCTCATTGACCAGGTAGAGGGAGAAGACCATACTCTTAATAATTGTACCCACATATGGCTATCCACAGGATGTCTGTCACTCCCAGTGGCTGAGTTGTACAATCTGAGAAAGCTCTGGGTCCAAGTTTTGTCTCTTTGTTTCAAGCTCTGTAGGTGCTGACAGCAGAAAACCTGTAATTTTAACAAAAATATTTCCTTTGGGAAATGCCTTACAGTCTTTTTTTTTTAAAAAAAACCAACAATATCATCAACAACAGAACCTTTATTTGGCATGTATACCAGAAAACCATAACAGGGAAAAATGGACAAATCAGATGAAAATAGGCCATACATCTCTTACAATCAGCAATAAAAACTGGGCTGTTTTCTTTAACACCATAGGATCGTTACTATTCAATAGTTTTACAATACTCGCTGCAGGAGAGCAGTTACATGTAATCCCTAGTAGTAAAGCATCCCTGAAAAACTTGTATTTTGGGCAGCTAAACAATATATGTTCAAGTATTTCAATAAGTTTGGGACAATTTGGACAGACTCTATCCGATAGAGGAATATTACCAAACCGACCCTATAATAGAGCTGTAGAGAACACATAACATCTGGCCCTAGTAAGGGCCCATTCAGAGGCGCATCGGGGGAAATGGCGCCTGGGGACAACACCTTCTCCGGGCACACCCCGCGCCCCCCCTCCCACAGGCTGGTTCCTGCCATCCCTAGGGTCTGGGGAGGGCAGAACCAGGCCTGCATGGATGCCGGGGGGCACCTAAAGAGAGCCAGCCTGCTGCTTTGGCACCTGTCCAAGCCGCCTCCTTCATTCCCCAGGCCTGGGGGAGTGAGGGCAGTGAGGACGGGTGCCATGGCAGCAGGCTGGCTCCTGGGCTGCCCTCTGCCAAGTCCTGCCCCCTACCTCGGTACAGGCTGACTTTTGACCTTCCCAAGGCTTGGGGATGGTAGGAGCTGGCCTGCAGTGAGGCGGAAGTGGGGTAGGGCACTGTGGCGGGCAGCCCAGGAGCCAGCCTGCTGCCATGGTGCCCATCTGAGTCATCCCTGTCCCTGAACACAGGATGCTATTCTTAAAACAATAAACTTGAGTTTTATATTCACCTTGTATTTATAGTGCGCACAAAAAAACAAGAGATGCAGAACCAGCTTATATAAAGAACCATCAGAAAGGGTAACACAAGTACATGGGACATTTTAGTGATGGGCGTGTTTTGAATGCACATGGTCAACTAGCAAATTCCATTTTTATTAAACTTTGTGCAGCTTTCTTCTGTGCCATATCATTGGCTAAGGTAAACCTTCTTTTAAGAAGGGAAGGAATTGCAGCATTAATATTGCATTAACAATGAAACAAAATTGGATCAATTTTGTGACTATGTAGTTTTTGTTTGAAGTTCTAGAATTAGTTTGCTGTATAATTTAAAAAAAAAACCAAACATCCAGAAATGCAGTAAGGTTGAAGTTGGAAGTAATTGTTAAGAAAAAATGAGACTCTCACACCTGTTTTTTTCCCCTAAGGGGATTTCAAGAGGAGAATTGTCAAGTGGATAAGGGCAATTATTTTTGTCCTTCTGTACTCTAAACTAGAAGTAGACTGACCTAAAGGACCGCCCTCTCCAAATGAAGGGGTTTTCAGGGGAGAATTGAAGAATGTGGAGAGTGTCACTCTTTTTAAAAGGTGGTTCTCCCCTGAACATTTCTCCCCTGAAAATCCTCCTTTCAGTCTCCACTACCTTTTTATATGGGGGTATGGGAATCCATTTGGTAATATGTGTAGATTTCTGTTGGAATTATATCTGGACATCTATTTTACAGTAAAAATGTGAAAATACACAAAAGTGGGGAGGCAGGGGAAATTGTTAGCAGTTATAGATTTCTGACTATTTTCTTCATTTCCACCTCCTTTCTTAAATCCATGTAGAACCACATCACGGCCTTTGCGGAAGTCACATGATGTTGAAGCTGATGTCTATTCGCTGCACTGGACGTCGTCTCTTTTCACAGTTCACTCATAATAACTGAAACATTTTGAATAGAAGAGAAAATAAAACTTTGTCTGCTTTTAAGACCTGATTTAGCCACATTAAAATTTACTTCACCCTATGAAGAATCTGCCTGAAACGTCAAAAAAGTATTTTTTAAAAAAGTATTGCACCATTTGGGTTGAAATGGTGGGGGGAAAGAGTATACCTGAGCAAGTTATATAAATATACCAGTTTTCTTCTCTGGGTACATTTATTATTTTTTACTTAATCACGTACATATCTGGTAGTTCACTGATACATCTAATTGAGTTGGAATTCTCATTTTTTTAAAAAAAAATACCGCATGACACTTGTTTCCATTCTGACAGATTTCAGTGTACACATTTTTCTAAACACATCCTGTACTAAAATGCCATTTGCACTTCATATTATACTGTATTTCACATACCACGTTTCTATCTTAAGACTGGTGCTTCTGCTTTTGAAGAAAAACAATGCCAATTTTTACTGTAATTAGTATTGTATGATAATTTTAAAATGTATTTATTTGGCTATTTTCCTGACTTCATGTGGTTGAATAGTTGATTTTGTAGTTCTTGACTGTCTTCAATGTGCCCCGTAGTTAGGATTAGAAATGAGAACATTGTTGGCATTGGGATATTCTATGTTTTTTCTAGTAATTAACAATCCTTGCTGAAGGTTAATGGCTCCATTCTTAGGCCTGGCATATATGTGTATTTTCAAGTAATGTGACTGCTGTCCACTGATAGTTCTTGAAAGCTAATGTGACGTAGCCAAAGACACATTTCCAAAAGTGATCTTAGAATTTTATTCAGCGTGCTTCCCATGCCAAGGGACCAGAGCATAGACTCTATACCTAGGCTCCCCACCACTCTAATTAAGATCTCTCCCCAGCCCTTGTGTTGAAGTAGCATCTACCTTAGAGACTATCAGTGCCATCCTAATCAGAATTATACCTTTCTAAGTACAGTAACTTAAGTGGACTTGTAGAGGTCCAGCTCTGCTTGAGATTGCATTGTGAGAGTCTGAATTAGAAAGGAAATCTGCGGGTTTTTTTGCGGGGGGTGCTGTTGAAAGAAAGGGCTAGAAAGGGAGCTGGCCATCACAGGCTCATTGTGTTCCATCTTAAAGATGATCAGGAGAGTGGGTCAGTACTCCAGTAACTGATAACATTGTTGCACCAGACATGGGATCTATAGCAAGCAGTCCTCGGGTTTTTCTGCATTTTATTTCTGTTGTTTGTGTGCCTGTACTGCATTGGGGGGCGGGGATTTTTGGCATGTGTTTTGCAAGCACTTTTAAAGTGTTTGTAAGAAAACCTTGGAGAAATAACTAGAAAATATCGAAACGATGACTGGGGGGAGCAAAACACATATGGAAAATGAAAAAAACCAACACAGTATAGGCACACAACCAACAAATTAATGTATGAGGGGGGAAAGCCTTTGTCTTCTGTTTTCCCAGAAGTGAAATAGAGCCATTCTGCTGTTACCTGCTTGCTTCACGCAGGATTTCTTGATAGGTAAGGCAGTGCAAATCTCTATCCTGAAGCAAAATCAATCATGAACAACTGTCCAGTTTTGTAGTAATATAACCCCGGTGACCTCTAACTGTCCAAAGAGCCCCATCCAAAGGGGGGTGCAAATCCACTCTTGGGGGCAGTGTGCCACCCAATTGGCAGATTCACCTTCCCCAGAGCACTTGCCCTGGCAGAGTGGCGATCCTGCCAGCATATTTTGCCTTGGATGCGATCCTGCCACCTCTCCCCCCTCCCCCATCACATAAAACGCGGTGCTAAATGCTGTGCCAGCATCCCAGGACCCCTTCTACAACAACGGCTGTAGTGGAGGCATGGCCAGCAGTTCCCTTCCAGCCTTTGCCAATGTTGTGCTGGCAGGCCACATTTGAGAATTAAGCCACCGAAACAGTGGCATAGGTCTGCTGCAGCCCACAGAAGCTTCTCAGCAGTGTGGGGGGCGGCGGCTTTTCGAGCCTCCCCCTACTGCTGGGAAGTCTTTTTGAGAGTGGCAGCCAGGCATGACCAGGCACCTAGCTCTTGGATGGGGCTGAAAGTCAGTGCAAGTTTTTAGTGAGAGGCAAGTAGTTCTTCTAATCCAGGAGTCCCCAACATCCACAGGCTCAAAAAGGTTTGGGACCCTGTTTTAATCTGTAGTGAAACCATATTGTGTAGCTGTGGTGTTCAATGTGATGAGAATCAGATCTCCTTCTCTTGCACTCCATTAGCCTGATATTTTCCTCTTATCTTTTTTCAAACAATAATGGTAGTACCACTGGGGAAATCTGCCTCTGAGATCAAGAGGTGATCTAGTTGCAGGTCATATTAGTTTTAGTTTTGTAGAGCACTAATTACCACTCTTACTAAGGCAAATATCCTGATATGGATTTGGGGCAGTCTTCTTAGTCTGTCGATTTATGGAGCATTATCCCTGGCCAAGCCAAGCCAAGCTTTATTTTGACCCACAGTGTGAGCATCATCTTTCCTATTTGCTTAAGCCACTCTTACAAATTGGATTAGGACTCTAACTTAATGTTCTTTTCACATTACCTTTCAAACATCATGGCAGCCAGAATCAAGCTGAGTCATATTATAGCCTGACACTGTATGCCAGGAATGTGTCTGTGTGTTTGTGTGTCCTGATTTTATTTTATTTTGCCTTGGATGTCACCTGTAATGGTGACGGGCATTTTTAAAAGATTAATAAAAGATATTCTTTAAAAAGACTAATGAAAGATATTACCTAAAAGGGGGCAAGAAGTTTAACCAAAGTACTGTCATCCTTCCAATTATTTATTGTCTATCTCAGGAAAAAAATTTTCTGATTTGTGAGGAAAGCATGCAACAAGAGAATAGGAGGATACGCTGGACTAGTAGGTCTGCAATTGTCCTTATGTTCACAAATGACTTAACTGCATGGATTGAGCATCAAATTTAAGACAGCTGCAATATTGTATGACAAAAACTATTGATGGCCTAATAGCACCTGACCATCTGAGAGGTGACAGGTATGCCTAATTTTCAAATGTAGTATGCAAACTACAGCATATCTTGAGTATTATCCAGCTAAAATTAAGCACTTTCAAATTCTGTTGATTAATTCTGCCCCCTCCTGAAATCAGTGGGATATGAAACTGCTTAGATTCTTAAGATCATCTCCTTCTTTTCATTTATCACATGCTGAGGCTCTACTATTGAAATGACAATCTGCTTTTCCTATGCTGCTGAAATTAAACTTTGTAGAGCCCCACTACAGACAGAAATACAAGAAAGAATGCCACTTGTATAATGTAGGGTTATTTGCATGTTACCTGTTGCAGTTTCTTTGACAATAGGGGATAAAACAGCTATAGTGTTAATAGAATACATATATACATTTCTTCCTAATGTGACTAAAAGCAATTATTCTTATGTGATATCTCAGTTTTACTACCTTCACTCAGCTCAGCACAGCAAGATGATATCCTGATCAATAACAAGGCTGAGCTATAACTTCAGTAGAATCAAGTGATGTTACTCAGATTCGACTTGGCTGTTAAAAGACTACATGTGAAGACAGAGGCGTAGTTAGGGAAAATGGAGCTCTGGGCAAAATCTGAGTTTTCTGCCCCCCCATATGGGCGGCCACCCACCCCCCCAACAACAAAAGAATGTTTTTTTGCACCAGGTCATCTCAAAGTCACCATCACATTATAGAACATGCCCCAACTCACAAATCTGCACAACCAGGCTCCCTAGTTTAAACAACATTAAAAGTGATGCTGTTGGGGGGAGGAAATCCATCCCAAAACAGCATCATTTTTAATGTTGTTTAGACTAGAGAACCCAGATTCTCCTTTTAAATAAACCTTAAAGGGAGAATCTGGGCTCCCTAGTTTAAACAACATTGAAAATGATGCTGTTTCAGGGTAGATTCCCCACCCACCCCCCAAACAGCATCACTTTCAATGTTGGTTGTTGTGGGTTTTTCAGGCTGCAAGGCTGTGGTCTCGTAGATCTTGTTCCTAATGTTTCGCCTGCATCTGTGGCTGGCATCTTCAGAGGTGTATCACAGAGAGAAGTCTGTTATACACTGTGTCCAGACTTCTCTCTGTGATACACCTATGAAGATGCCAGCCACAGATACAGGCAAAACGTTAGGAACAAGATCTACCAGATGTTGGCCACACAGCTTGTAAAACCCACAAGAACCAGTTGAATCCAGCCGTGAAAGCCTTCGACAATACTTTCAATGTTTTTTTTAAATCTAGGGAGCCCAGATTCTCCCTTTAAATCCACTCCGAAGAGGGTGGATTTATAGGGAGAATCTGGGAAAAATTTGAGGGTGCCTGTCAGGGGAGCAATTTTTAAGCTAGCAGTACCAAAATTTCATGCTATTTTCAGGAAACTCTCCTGATGATACCACCCAGGTTTAGTGAAGTTTGGTTCAGGGGGTCCAAAGTTATGGACTCTCAAAATGGTAGCCCCATCTACTATTAGTTCCCATTGGAAACAATGGGGCATGGGGTGCCCCCTTTGGGGGTCCATAACTTTGGACTCCTGAACCAAACTTGACCAAACTTGGATGGTAACCTCAGGAGTGTCACCTGAGGATAGCCTGAAATTTTGGTGCTGCTAGCCTAAAAACTGCACCTCCTGCTGGCCAACAACGTAAAAACACTACAAATACAAAAAAAGGAAATGAACCCAAATTTTTCTGCACTCCCCCCCCCCACGTGATCAAATGATGGGTACCCAGGACATTTGCCCCACATGTCCCCATGGTATCTATGTCCCTGTGTGAAGAGTCACATGTTTCAATGTTTTCTCTTTTTAAAAGCCCCCTGAACAACCACTCCAAAACAAAAAATGTCAAATGTCAAACAAACCACTCCAAAACAAAAAATTAGTCTCTGACATCCTAATCTCATATATGAGGGGGGGGGGGGTGTGTGAAGACAAACACAGATAGATATATCATTCAATTGAATGATCACCCACCTATAATCAGTTGCGCAGTCATGCAAGAGCTGCCCCGTGCGATTTCTGCTGATCATGAAGCATGGCTATATCTCTGCATCATATTTCTTTTAGAGATGACATGCATTTTTTGCTTGTAGCCTCACTGCTGATGGAGATGACCCTATAATTAAAATGGCCAGTTTCCTTCTGTTGGTGTAAGGCTATGCCTGGTGCAAAACACAAACCATCTCTATGGATGATACAATTTCTGCCATTATACAAGTGGCATTTCTGCCCTTCAGGTTGTGCTTTACCATGCCCATCTGCAAAACATAGACAGCTGACATGTGGATCTGTTCCAAAGATTATATATAATGATTTTTTTAAATTTCCAAAGTGCTCAAGAGATGGAAAGAATAGAGCCTTTAACTATGATTTGTACAATGTGTGCTACAAATACCATTTCTTAATGTTCAATTATGTTTCACAAATTATAGCATATCCCATATGCTCACCATGCTTGACATGTTTATGTTTCTTGGTCTAACTAAGCACACCTTACTTAAAATTGTTCACAATGAGGATTTCAGAGAAATCTTTAGTTAGCCATTGCAGTACAACAATCCTGCAGAATTTGAATCTGATTCATAAGTTCAGGAAGAGACTCTTTTATGTTAAAAGAAAGACTTCTGTTTCAGCATATTGTCTTTATGTAAATCAGCATGTAACTGAGCCTGTCTCTCAGGATTTATAACAGCCTAGTATTTGGGTTCAATTGATCATGTTATCTTTGTGAATCAGCGGTGACAGGATGGGGGAAGATGCGGTGTACTGTATTTTTAAAGAAAATAAAATGATTTTTTTCCAGTATATATTACAAGTAGTTTGTTTTTTTCTTAGAAAAACACTTTCAGAAATCTGGTTACACATTATATGAAATTCAAGAAATAATTTGGATATATAATATGGGGAAGTGGTTCCTGGTATATTACAGCAAAGATGTGCTGTTTGGATTTTGTTTCGCCTACTGTGTGCAATTTACATCTCACTAAGCCAATTGCAGCCCACTTATCAAAAACTGTGGCTTGACAGGTGCTCAACAGTCTCCCTGGTTATACAGGTAGAAAAAAAACATCATTAAGTTCCTCATGGACTGCCACATACAACTGGTGGGCTGTGTTCAACTTAGTCTATAAGCTGACACTTTTCTGAGACACACGTGGATCCCTAGCACCCTTCAGCTTGTCTCATCAGAGGCATTTTATCTCAGTTTTGCTTTCATTTTTTACCTTTAAATGTCAGTGGGTCTTATATTTTCCCCATTTGCTTTTGTACTTTATGATCATAACCTAGAAATATGTAGAGGGATCTGTGAAATGAAGTTTATGTCTGTTTACAATGTAATCCAAGGCAGAGTCATACCCTTCTAAGCCTGTTGAAATCAATGGGTTTAGAAAGGTGTCACTTTGTTTAGGACTGCACCGGTAGTCTCCTTTGGGTAGCTTCCCTTACTGAACTCCCAGATTGCTTTTTAATACTTGCTTCAGTTTTGATATGAAGGCTGCATGACCACATTTTATTGAAAGCACTACATTGTGGCTTTGATGTGAATTTTCCTTGATGCCATGATTATTCTTTTTAACGTTTTCAAGTGCCAGACAAAGCTGAGCATTTTTGTCTTACTGATTTAACTGTGTGAAATGTAATCACACCTTTAAATTCATCATTTTAGTCAATGAGTAGTACTTAACTTTGGATCATGATGATTCATACTACTTTCATTATCTCTACCAGTTAAGAGTGTACGCAGTGCATTACAATTCTTGTTTATATGTGATATATTGAATAATCTTGCTCTAATCAATATATATAAAAAGCTAACCATTCGTTTCTTGGTCTTGCCCTAACGCCGAAACAGCTGGAAGGATCGCCCCCAAATTTTCACATGACGTCCATACCTGAGCCAGGTAAAGCGTCTTTTTCCTGGCACACCAGGCCATGAAGCTGGCTGTGTTTAACTGTCACCCTTAGAACGTTCGTGCAGCATGTCTGTCTGTGGCCTGAGGGCTTGGTATGACGGCTTAGAATGCTCGTGAAGATGGGCAGAGATGAGCAGTGAAAACAGTAAATAGGTAATACTGGTAGGTAATACGAGTGGAAGTGAAACACATACACACTTTGCCACGACAGGTGGGGTTCCCCCCTACACACATATGCAGGTAACTTTCACTCTCTGTGCCTCACCCAATACTACCACACAACACACATACTCTCATACACATCCACTTCATCCTCACACTCTGCCCTCCCTCACATCCAACCACCACTTACCCACTTCCTCACCCATATTAGCCACAGCTTTCTTTTACTAAAAACAAGCTGGAGTTTGCCTTTTTCTTCTTAAAAAGAAAATTCTGCTTGAGGGTGAGAGGCTGAACCAACACTACTGCCTCCGCTTCTTTTGCACATGGCCCTTTAAAAACCCAGGGAGCTGGCCTCGATCTGAGCGCCTCACCAACCCTGCCTCTCTGCTGCCTGACTGGGATAGCCTCCTTGCCCCAGTGTCTCTGCCTTACCCAAGCCAGGACTGTGGCGTGTCAACCAGCCTCATGGACAGCCGAGGGATTCGCACTCTGGACAGTTCCGTTGTGGAATGGGAAGGGGGGTTACCTTATACTGCAAAACAAAAACAAGCATTTCAGCACCATATATAATAAATGTGAATTGAAAAGGGAAAGAGGGATTCCATTTGACCACCCCAAAAGAAAGAAGAAGAAGAAGAAAGAAGAAGAAGAAGTAATGGTAGTAGTAGTAGTAGTAGTAGTAGTAGTAGTAGTAGTAGTAGTAGTAGTAGTATTAGTAGTAGTAGTAGTAGTTTTGGATTTATATCCCCTTTCTCTCCTGTAGGAGACTCAAAGGGGCTTACAACCTCCTTGCCCTTCACCCCTCACAACCACAAACACCCTGTGAGGTGGGTGGGGCTGAGAGAGCTCCGAAAAGCTGTGACTAGCCCAAGGTCACACAGCTGGTGTTTGTGGGAGTGCACAGGCTAATCTGAATTCCCCAGATAAGCCTCCACAACTCGAGCTGCAGAGCTGGGAATCAAACCCGGTTCCTCCAGATCAGAGTGCACCTGCTCTTAGCCACTATGCCACTGCTGCTCCCAAAATGCTATGCTGGGGATCATTGGACCTGCATGGACATCTGTGTGGGTTGCGGACTGTGATGAGAAGGACAATTGTCACAGCAACGTGTGGCCGGGCCACGCTAGTATCTAATAAATTTACAAAAGCACTATACAATTCATATCAAATTTTCCTTGAGTTACAGCTGATATTTTTGAAATGGAGGTCTAGTTAATAAGTTTCTTCATTGTGGGAGAAAACATCTTCAATAGAACGTATGCCATTTGGTGTTGTGACTCAGTAGGGGAGTAACTGTTCTTTATGCAGAACATCCCAAGTTCAGTTCCGCAATATTTCCAGTTAAAATAATTGAGTAGTGAAAGACTTCTACTTGAACCACTTCCAGTCAGAGTAGACACTACTGACTTTGATAGACTGATGGCGTGAGAATAAGGCAGCTTCAAGTGTTCATGCCACAAAATATGGAGATGGACATAAATGTCATCTATTTGCAATAGACAATGTCATCCTGCTCCAGTGACCCTGGTTTGAGTGTTGGTGCCACACCATTTTGAGTAGAAACCTGATGTGTACGTGTTATATTTTTCAACTTTCCTCCCCTCAGAAAACTCTTTCAACCTATGAGGAACCCCAGGCTGCAAACCTTCCATTGCACTCTAATATGGTACGGTGATCAGTATCAGACTTGGACTGCAAGGTGCAGGTTCAAATTGCCCATCAGCCATGAAGCTCTGCTAATCACTCTCTCTTGGCCTAATCTAACTCAAATGAGGAGAAGATAATTTTGTATGCCACTCTAAGCTCTTTGGAAGGAAGATAAGATAAAATAAAAAAGTATAGAGAGATGAAATATTTCTGTGCCTTGGAGACAGTACTATTTAACCCTGTGTGAATGAATGAAGAGTGCCGTGGAATGCATTTAATCCCCTCCTGGGATTGTACACTTCAAGAGTGATCACAAGCATAAAAATTTGTCTGCCTTTACTGTTTTTTTTCAACAAATGCAAGTTTCTTGGGAACCCAGGAACACAGTGCAGAAACCCATTTTATAAGAAGCTCAAATACCAATGTTCTTTTTTGTTTTAAGTCCCTGACATGCAAAGTTATGACAAGCCATATTTGTAGGAGGGGGGGGGGGCAGCTGGAAGCATTTCCATACTATTATAGATGTCCTTATACATATTCTCTGGCACACTTGCAATTATGAAACACTTTGGCCATATGGAAGCAACAGCTGAGCTCATCTCTTCACTTCTTACAAATGTTCTTTTTAGCAATATATAGTAAAGGAAAAATATTAATGCCACTATTTTTTAACTTCAAATTTCATAGATATTTGTGATTCCTTATGGGGTTTTTTAGTGCTTTATGGCCCCGTATCAATTTGCTTGTTCAAATCATGTCTTTGATCAGTTTTACTTTATATAACCTTCTAGTGGGCAAGTGGGGGAGGGGGTGTTATTCAATAGTTCCGGCTGGCTTAGTGATTCAATATATCCAACTTTTTAAAAATACTGAAAAAAGCTGGATTCATCTTTTTCCAGTTTTTATCAGTTCTAAATACAATCAGGGCTGATAAAAGCTGATCCAAATGGCTCAGAATGTTGAATGACAAATAGATATTCATCATTCTGCATTCAGGGGATTTAAACTTTAAAGGGAGCCTTCAATAGCAGCTAGCCGCCTTGGACTCCCTGTAAAGTTAACTGACTTGACTGCATATAGTTAAAACTAGAGAATCTCCCACCCCTAAACTTAAGCTCTTGTATAGTTAAAACTAGAGAAGCCCCCCCACCCCGAGAATCTCCCTCCATTTTACTTACCATTGCTGTGTGTGTTGGAGGCTCTCTGGTGGGGTCTGGGGGCGGGAGACAGCCTGAAGCCCAGCAGAAATGGTGCTTGAGCTGGCTCTGGCTGGGTCTCTGTCTCTCTCCTTCTTTGGAACGCTGTTGTTTTGTTAATTTGTTTATGGGGCAACAAATTAGAGACTGGATGACTCAGCCAGCCAGTGATTGTTATGCATTTCTGCTAGCTAGAACTTTACAAAGCTTTGCACCTTGAAGGACAGGATACAGGAGGAGATGAAAAATTTAATCTGCCTGAGCAAAAATGTCTAAGACTGGGATGATTTTCATTCCCTAAGATATTCAAACTCCATTTGGGTTGCTTTCCTGCCTGGCCCAAAAGTATAAATTGCAGTGCTGGTTCCTAGTCAGCACATTCTGTGCCAGAGTCCAGAGAGGTAGAGTGATAGTTCAATAGCCTTGAACTTGTCCTCCCTCTGTCCTTCCTGGGACACACAGGCCCAATAGAGGAGAGAAAACACTGAAGGGTTTGTTTTTCATGTCACTAATCAAGTTTTATTTTTCAAGAACATTTGATATTACTAACTTTTAAAACTTTATTGCTTTTCTGTTATAATTGTTTGCTGCTTTGTGATGGGGTGGGGTGGGGGCTGAGAGTGTTGGCCCAAAGGCTCAGGGTTCTATTGATTTGAATTTTAATTTGTTCAACTTTTACTGTTAAGTTGCTGTTAGCAACATTTTCTTTGTCTCTGTGGTTTCAATTCAGCTTACTGGTTGTTTGAGTGTGTGTGTGGCGGGGGGTGGGGGGGTGGGGGTGGGGGTTGAGGTCTTAGGCCAAACCCATGCAGGCCTACCTTTGGTTAAAGTTTATTTAAGGGGAGACTGTAGCTTGTAGTTTTCTCTTGTTTTACTGTTTGAATTTGTAAAATTTCTGCATAACTGCCTTCCAGTTTAATTCCTCCCTCTCCCCCTGAGTTGCTTCTTCTGTTCTTGCTTTGCTTTGCTTTGGTTAGAAGACTTCTGTTTTTTTTTTGGTTCAGCTATCCCAAAATTGAGTTTTCTCCTTTGGGTCACTCATTTTTCTCCCTGTGTTTGCAGGTGTTGTTGTGTTGCTTCTCCTTTTAAGTCCTTTAGTTTCCCACTCCAAATCAAAATGGTTTGGAGAAGGCTTGCAGATTCGGGTGCAACAAATACCAGATTTGGCTCAAATCTGGGCAAATTCTGGCATATTCAGGCAAAAATCGGCTGAATATGTCCTGCCCAAATATGAACGAATCCGAATGCAAGGTATTCAGGCGTTTAAAATATATTTTTGGTGTTTTTTCACATCACAGCCTGCAGGGAGCGCATTTTTAAAGCTAGTGGCACCAAAATTTTAGGGTATCATCCAGAGACTGTCCTGATGATATCACCAAGTTTGGTGAAGTTTGGTTCAGGGGGAGGCAAAATTATGGACCCACAAAAGGGGTGCTTCATCCCCCATTGTTTCCAATGGGAGCTAAGAGGAGATGGGGGCTACCCATCTGAAGTTTGCTTGGGGGGGCAAATGCAGTGGGCACCCAATTGAAGGTGAAGCTGTTGCCCACAGAATGAGTCCCCAGTCATCCAAACTTCAGCAAAATTGGCTGGTTCCTTTCAGGAGACCCATCAGCAGCCCTGTGGGAAATTTGGTGCCCCTACCCAGAATACCCCCCCCCCCCCGCAATCAGAGTCCCCAGTAAAATATCTAGCACAGAGCCAGCTGGGCTCTTCTAGCCAGGGGGGATGCTGATGACCCTATCAAAATCTTGCTGGACTTTAATATGTTGCTATTAAGAGTGTAGTGTAGTGGTTAAGTGCAGTAGACTCTAATCTGGAGAGCTTGGTTCGATTCCCCACTTCTCCACATGCTGGGTGACCTTGGACCATTCACAGTTTTCTCAGAACTCAGTTTTCTCTCAGCCCACTCAGTTTGCTCTCAGCCCACTCAGAAACTCAGAAACACGCAATGGCAAAACACCTCTGAACAGTGCTTGCCTTGAAAACCTATGGGGTTAGTGTAAGTCAGCTGTGACTTGAAGGCACTTCCGCCCACCATTGAATGCCAAGTCAGTTACAGGCAAAACAGCTGCCCTTAAAGATTTAATGCTGGTTGAGAGGGCTGAGATGGAATGTGTCACTAAGGCCTGGTTGGGAATATGGGAAGGAGTTAACCTCTCCCAACTAGGGTATTCAACAATGCATCAGCATAGCAGTACTGGGAGGGGAGATGGTGTTGCTGCAGTCTGTTGGGATTCCATCCCTCTGACTTGATGCTCTGAGTGTGTCTGTAGTATTGGAAAGGCAAGACAGAATTGGGATTCTGCCCAACTATCTCCCTGCCTAAGCTGGCGAAGATGGTCTTGGTGGTGGTGTTGAGGATTCCTAGGAGAATGGTTTTGGAGGATTGCAACATCCAGGCCAAGTCTACTTTGTTGAGAGTGGATTTCATGGCCTCCATGACAACAATGAGCCTGTGTAAGGTAATAGTCCATACAAATGATGCAGGTCACTCTTGATCTAGGGTTATCTCTGGGCTGGAAAAAAGATGATCTGAAGGTGGGGGGACTGAAATGGTCCCCTTGTCATGGACAGAACACTATTTAATTGTACTTTCTTGCAAGAATACCAAGACTCCATATGGATAGAGGATTAAAATGGCCCACCCCATAGGATGATGTATATGGTTGGTTTTCAGATGGCTTTAGGAGATTTTCCTGTTGATACAGTTGACACTTTGGTTGACCTTTGAAATGCAGAAATAATACAGTTAATTCTAGGTCTAAGAGACCAAGCAGCAATTTTGTTATTTCTCCACAACCATTGTGCCTGCAGAGAATAGACTTGTGGAATTCTTCCAGGTGGTCTTGGGCCTATTTGGTTCCAGTCTACAGGAAGAAATGGACTGCTCTGCTGTATGCTGCAATAATTTTGCTGAGCAGTTTGTGGATAAAATCTTTTGCATTCATTCCAACTTGGATTCTACATTAGCAGTGACAGGATTGGATGGTCACCTTTTTGCCTTTTTGTCCAGTTGTGTGGGGTATCTTTCAGCTTGTATAGTATGAAGATATGGACAGGATTATTGGAAGTTTGAGACCTACCATCTGCTTGTACAATTCTTGCCCTGCGCCCCCGACTGAATTTGCTGGGTTACTGGATGCCAGGGGACCAGTGAATGCCTCCCTAAAAGAGGAGGTGGTTGTTCCTGCCTTGAAGCAGGCAGTAGTGCGTCCACTCTTAATGAAATCTACTCTGGATCCAGGATAGTTGATAAACTACAGTCCATTTTCAAGTGTACCATTCTTAAGGAAGGTGACTGAATGAATGGTAGCTGGGCAACTTCAGGGTTTATTAAATGAAGCACATTGTTTGGATCCATTCCAGTCTGTTTTCAGGCCTGGTTGTGGAACTGAAATAGGCTTGGTCATCATGGAGGATGACATGCACCGGAAGATGGACAAGGAGAGTGTGACCCTGTTAATTCTCTTGAACCTCTCAGCAGATTTCAGCACCAGTGAGCATGTTATCTTCTGGACTGCCTTTGGGGTTGGAAATAAGATGCATTGTTCTGCAGTGTTTTTGGTCCTACCACCTTAAAGGGGGTTTCAGAAGGTTGTGCTGAGTGACTGCTTCTTGGATCCTTGGTCTCTAGCCTACAAGATTACACAAGGTTCCATCTTGACCCCCATGCTTTCCACTATCTGTATGAAGCCATCATGAAAAAGGTCATCATGAGATTTGGGCTGAGTTGCCACAAATATGCAAACAACACTCAGTTCTGTCTCATACTTCCAGAGGATGCTAAGGAGGGACTGGAAATTGTGAACAGGGGCCTGGAAGCAGTTTTGGAATAAATGAGGGCTAACAAACTGAAATTTAACCCTGGCAAAATGGAGGTACACCTGGTAGGGGGTTAGTCTGACCTGGGAAAGGGATTCTGTCCTGTACTGAATGGAGTTGCACTCCCCTTAAAGGAGCAGGTTTATAGCTTGATGGTACTGCTGGACCTTGGCCTGCTGTTGAATAAACAGGTGGCAGCAGCGGCCAGGGGTGCCTTTGCCTGGTGAACCAACTGTGGTCCTTCCAAGAGAAAGACCTAACTACTGTGGCACATGTTCTAAAACATCTGGATAAGTTTACTGCAATGTGTTATATGTGGGGCTGTCCTTAAAGACTGTCTAGAAGCTACAGTTGGCACAGTGCTGCAGCTAAAATTAATTGCATGAATTAACACAAAATCAGAGAATTATGTTAATAATTTTGTACATCTTGTCAACATGCATTAACTTTGAGAAAGCTTCACTTTTTATAAAATTGCTGTATTTGTAGGTACAAATTACTAATGTATAGTGATTGCATGTTTAATATATTAATGGTTGTTGCCCTTTTAAACTCAAAGTATTTCCAAGTAGTAGAACTAATAATGAGCAATGTACTAGAAAAATATTGCCATATTGATTGTGGAAAAGGGACCAGGAACTCTTAAAGCAGACCTTAGATCACTGAGAAGCTTACAGGATCCAGGTTTAGTATTGTAAATATGGAAAATGACGGCATGGAGCAACACAATAATGAAGACAAGGATCAAATTTTGGGTATTTTACTCTCCTTGCATAATATCAATGCTGTTTTTAGCAGGAACTGAATACTACAATACCGGTAGCACTTAGAGCAAAGAAAAGTGAAATCGTACAAGATGCAAGCAAATATAAACAGTATACTATAAAGCACCAAGTGCCATATCGCTGTTCATAAAAGTTCAAAAATCAGTAGTTCACTTACTATGTAAGGTGATCACTAGATACAAAAACCTATTAATCATTATTTACTTGAGTAAAGTGAACATAATATTAATGTAGAATCCAAAGCAGATAATTAAGTCAGTAATTTTTGCAACCATTAATATGCTGTAAAGTTGAGATAACAGGAAGATGTTTTATAAAAGGCCTATGTCTATCAATATAAGGCAGGGGTCCCCAAACTACGGCCCGGGGGCCAAATGTGGCCCCCTGAAGGCATTTATCTGGCCCGCCAGGCATAGCGGCGATGGCTCCATTCGTGTGCAGTGGGGGCTCGAGGGAGAGGAGGAACCGGCCCCAACAGCCGTTGATGTGGGGCACGGGTCTGGCAGCGTGGGAGGGTTTCCCACTGGGTGGTTGTGCTTGCAGTAGCTTGTCTGCCTTCAGGCCCCCCACAACCCAAGAATGGGGTTACCCACCTCTGCCCCTGCCAACAAGGCCAGCTGAAAGCAAACAGGGCGATCCCCACCCCCCACCCTGCGGTACCGGCTGGTAGGCGGCGAACGGGTCTCCGAGGCTTTGACTGTTGGGTCTGCTGGAGGGAAAACAGAGCTCTGGATATTCCCCCGGCCTTCGGGGTCTGCCAGATCGGCTCCCTTGGGCTCCTGGGCTCCTTTCTCCCAAACCAGCCTATGCAACAAGGCAATGCCCACAGGTCTGCTCTTTTTCTGTGACTGGAGTTGCTGCTTTCTAAACATTGCTGATCACAGGCAGGAGACATATTTGTGGATACTACCTCTATGTAAGAGTAGTCAACCTCTAGGGCAGGCCTAGAGATATCCCAGAATTACAGCTGACCTCCAGGTGACAGAGGACTGGGCCTCCTAAAGAAAAATGGACTACTTTGGACTGTGCGCTCCCCACCCCAAACCCTGCCTTCTCTCAGATTGTACCACCCAAATCTCCACAAGTAACTTTCTGACCCAGAGTTGGAAACCCACATGTGGAAACGCCTGCTCCTCACTTCTTCACTCTCAAGGCTACTCCATGTGTTGCTCTCAGGCTTTCTGTTCCGCCTCACTTATTGGCATCAGCCAGGCTGGCGAATCGCTCGCTGGCTGCTAGGGAGGAAAGAACCCAGGAAGATCCCTGATCCTGGGTTAGATGGAATGCTTCATTGGGAAAGTTCTGCTTTTTTTTTTTTACAGGGGAAGGTATTCCACAGCCTCCCCAACAATATTTGGAGCCCACCCTGTACTTGACATACTTTGGTTACTGTTCTAAAAATAGACCATGAAAGAAAGGCTGAAAGGTGAAATCAAACATTTTACAATCATTTGTGCATAGGAATTTGTTCATAGTTTTTTTTAGTCCGGCCCTCCAACAGTCTGAGGGACAGTGAACTTGGCCCCCTGTTTAAAAAGTTTGGGGACCCCTGATATAAGGTATTAATGTATATACAGTATATACATCTAGTATATACATCTTCAACTGATTAATGCTAGTTGTCACCTTTAAACTCATGTACCCCTAATATAAAGGATTGAGCACACCTGTTTATAATTTACTCTTTATAACTTGGTGCAATTCCTGTTTGTGTTGAACACTGATTGAACAACCAGTGCCATATTGTTTTTTTCAAAGAGACCAGGAAATCTTGTAGCAGATCTGAAGAACGCTGAGAAGCTTATGTGGTCCAATGGGTGAGTGAATCCACGATGGTAGTCTGGTATGTTCGAGTTACTTTGAGCAATCATAATCACTGATTATTTCATTCATCTTGTAGAATACTGTGCAACGAGGAAGACTATTGAAACAGAAGAGAACTGGCAGCCTGTTTGTGAATTGTTTTGAATTACTTTGGATAAAACTGCTGGAGAACTTGAACAGAATAAAGAACTATGATTGCGCTACAAGTGTTTTCTTAAAGGACTTTAATGATAAAAACTCAGCAAACAAGGCCTTTCATTTCTACAGTGCTTTCACAAGTCAGTTACCAATTGCCTTTATTACATGGGACTCCTTGTGTTTAGAATGTTGAATAGAGCAGGTCATGGGGACCATCTCACTCAAATCTTGTTGCATCCCCCTTGTTTTCTCCCATATGAACCTACTCATCTATTCCAATCATCTTCAGATGCCCTGTTTTGAGTGCCCCTGTCATTTGAGCCCAGATGGATGGGGAAGCTGGGGAAGGATTTTATTGGTCATGGTGCCAACATTTTGGAACTTCCTCCATATACAGTTCATCTTTCTCCCTCTATAGTCTTTGCCCGGCAGGTGTCTAGTTTGGTTACTCCCAAAAATATTTATGACTCTCCTCCTTGTTTTGATAGTAGGTGTGTTTATATGTTTTAATTGAATTATTTGACATATACTTTATTTTAAATGTTGCTTTAATGTTGAAATTTTTTTTGTGTTTTGATATTTGCTGCTTTGGCGAGAAGGTGGCTTAGAAAGGTTTTAAATAAATAAACATTGTCTTTAATTTACAGTAAACATATCCAAGCTCTCACAGGAATTGAAATCGAAATGGGTTAATAGATGCCTGGCACCAAGCAGAGTGACTTTACTACTGTATAACATCTCTTCTATGATTCAAGATCAATGCAATACATTTTGACTGGAGAGTGGACTAACTGGTACCTGTCTGGTGTTTTGTTGGAAATCTGCATATATTTATTTTAATAGGAACTTCTTTTCACATTAGGGTTTGGATCCCTTCAGATCTGTTCCACTAGCAAGATCTTCACTGTGTAACCGTGGTGGATGGAGTCTCCTGTTACCACAAGAAACTCTTTATAGCCTTTTGTTTCAGGAGAAGGCTCCTTCTGCAGGAGAAGAGTGCCTCTGCTAATGCAAGTGATTTCTAGTATCCATTTGTGGGTTACAAATTATCTTTTTATTATTTTGCAAAGTAATAAAGTACTTTTTGATGCCTGGTGGTGTCCAAGCTCTTTTTGTTTGACAAACTGTTGCTAACAGACTAGCACTTTTTTCTGGAGTTGTATCCCACTGCTCAAAATCAGCAAGAGTCCTCTGGACAGATGCTTAGGAGGATAGGACATTTACCTCAAAGATCTAATACAAGAGTCCCCAACATAGTGCCTGTAGGCACCATAGCACCTGCAATCAACTTCTCTGGTACCTGTCAAGTTTGTCTAAAAAATGAGAGGGGCTTTTGCCCAGCAGGGATTATGACTGGCCCTGGGAGATCAGTTAGGCTGTACAGATTTTAAAAACACTGCTTCAGCAATAGCTGTCTCCACAACACAAGGATCTTCACTGTGTAACCGAAGGTAAGTGGTGTGTATATAATATTTTTCAACAATATGTTCATTTAAAAAGACATCCTGTCAATAAGAGCTTCTGCCTGAAATTCTGAAGAGCTACTATTAGAGTTATGCCCAGTGGTGGGATTCAAAAATTTTAACAACAGGTTCCGATGGTGGTGGGGCCAACGGGACCAGGAGGGGAGTGACACGGTGGGGGCGTGGCCTGGGCGTTCTGGGGGCGTGGCATTCCAGAGCAGGGTGGGCAGTGCTGCGGCAGGGGCGCAGGGTCTGCGCGCCCCAGGTGCAGTTCCCCCTCACTCCGCCTCTGGATTTTTCTGTACCTCCCCTCCAGTACTGTTGTTGGTACTTTCACCAGTTTTCAAGCCCAGTGCCCTCCCTCATGAGGCAGAACTTAGCCTCTACAAAACTGAAAGTAGAAGGTCATATTTTCTTTTAACAGAGATGTATCTAGGGAAAATGGAGCCCGGGGACAAAATCTGAGTTTTGCGTCCCCACCCCCATCGGTGGCTGCCCTCTCCCACCATGACAAAACAATGATTTTTTTTGCCCCAGGTCATATCAAAGTCACAATCACATTATAGAACATGCCCCAACTCACAAATCTGAACACAGCAATGGGGCTGTGCCACACAGAAGAAATAAAATTTGTTGACAACATTTTCAAAATGCTTTCAAAATGTTTTATTACTGCCGTGAATACGTTTTATGGAATTATATCCAACACCCCCAATTGCCTCCCCCCCCCAACATTGGAAACACAGCCCAGAGCCAGGGAGGGAGGGAGGACAGGGACAAATCTCAAGTCATGTTTTTCACAGTAGTTGCACACATTGAATTTTAATACTGACAATGCTCTTAGTCTTAACTTTCCCAGTCCCAGGCTCTAACTGCTTTTCCTAGTTCTACCTTAACTCTGCCAATCAACTGATACTCTTCAAGGCATACCTCATCACACACATTGCGTAAAAACACGATTCTTTGTGGTCCGTTGCAAAGACTATCAAGACAATCTTGCTTGGCATACAATCAAGGAACAAGCAGAAACATGAACGCGAAGATAGCCAAAACACTAAATTTTTCAAAGAGCTTATAGCGGTGATATGCAGTGCAAGCTTTTGGTTAGGATCTGGGATACCCAAAGTAGCTTACGACATTATCCCCTTCTGACAGTGCCTGGTCCAGTTTCCATATCAGAGTGGGAATTCACACTTGGGTCTCCCAGATCCTAACCACTTCATCATACTGGCTTTCCTGGTAGTAATGCCTACGCAATTCCAGTCTACTTTATTTAATGCATTTATTTTATACAGTTTACATGCCACCCTTCGCCTCCCAGGCTCAGGGAAGTTTCCAGTGTATAATAAACAATAAAATCATCACATTAAATACTATTTAAAACACAGATGAACTAAAAACATCCATCTTAAATTCATTAAAAGTCTAAACTTAATACATTTTGGCTTATCACTGTAACAGAATAATTCCTTCTCAACTGGGTCAAAGGTGGACCCTGTTTTTAATACAAAGGTAATGCAGCCTGCATTTGGCTGCTCTGTGCTATAATATTCAAGTGTGCAGGAACAGCTGGGTACAGGTCTGTTACAACCCCACCCCCAGCAAAACATTTCCCAAACTGTACCTCGCAGCAACGGTAACAGGATGGTAACAGGAGAAAAATAAATCTTTCTACAACACATAGTTCTCTGCTCTTCTATTTAAGATGGGACTCTTGTACCAGCCTTAGGGAAAATAGACTGTTATGGTCATGCTAGGGAAGAACATATTGTTTATATATATTTCTTTCCATTGTGCACAAATAGCAAAGCTCAAGTTCACTGGATTTCATTTGCAAAGAACTTCAGCTAAATTGTCGAAGACTTTCATGGCCCGATTCAACTGGTTGCTGTGGGTTTTCTGAACTGTGTGACCGTGGTCTAGTAGATCCTGTTCCTAAAGTTTTGCGTGCATCTGCAGCTGGCATCTTCGAAGTGTATCCCATAGAGAAGTGTGTTGTGATACACCTCTGAAGATGCCAGCTGCAGATGCAGGTGAAACGTTTAGAACAAGATCTACCAGACCACGGCCAAACAGCCTGGAAAAACCACAACAACCAATCTATTTATAATTCATGAACAGGAAAGGCTGCCCTTTGCTAATCCCATAACTTCCTCATATTCATAATTAATGATTAGATATGAAGTTTAATTATATTTAAGTTTATTTAAGATATGAAGTTTAATTATATTTTTAACAACTCATTTAAAGGACAAGAAGCATGGCCAACAAAAATTAAACTTCCACATAGGGCTAAAATATTAGAATATAAACAGTAGTAATAAATAATACCTCAATGTATTATATTTGTATCCTTTGTTTTGAATCAGCATCTGGGCATGCTATGCAGAAACTTCCCTCCCCCCCCCCCAGTAGAAATAAAATGGTGTCCTTCCCCAAACTTTTAAAATAAAGAAATGTCTTGCTTTAGCATAATACAGTAGTAATTCCACCCATCTGCAGATTAGCAACTCCAGTCTTCAATACACTTTTAGAATGAGACTTCTGAGATCGTTTTAGAACTCTGGTTACCTCCCTTTAATTTATTAACATTAAAAGGAAAGGGTGTGTGTGCACTGAGATCTCCTTCCAGAACTTCCAACAAGTGATGGCTTTTATTAAAACGTAAGGTAATAGACAGAGTGTTGCTTTGCAAAAATCTGGGAGAAAAGAAAAATGTTCCCCACTCCGGCCTTCTGCGCCCACTTCCCCAAACAGGTTGTTTGAAATCCTGGAACACGGATTTCCCTGCATTGTTGCTCCCAAATGGAAGACCTGATGTGCCAGATCTGTGATCTGCTCCAGGTTTTGCCCTACCTTTGAAAATCTGGACAGGACAAATTCACAAACTGAAAGTAAACTGGAGGTTGCAATGCATAGAAAGTCAGAAAAGGACTTCTGTGACTGCAGCATCTTTGGAACTAAGGATGAGTGGGGGAAAAGGCTGAGGAGAGGGAAAGGCTTACTTAAGGCTATAAGTAAAACTTAACCCTAACCTCCTCCCCCCCCCACACACACACACCAGCTCGCTGCGTGTGCCCTATGGGATCCAAGCCTGCCCTGCCTGGCTGTGCATGAGCAGCAAGCAGAGCCCCAGCCCCGATGTGGGTGGGTGGGGTGCTTCCTTCTAGGTGCTGCTTGGACTCAGAGGCCACCGTGCCCATCCTCCTCCACCTCCTCCTCTGGGGTAGGTCCTCTGGCGCTGCTCTGCTTACCCTTCAGCAGTTTCCAGCCTGCCCCTCTGCCTGCCTCTCCTCTAACCCTGTGTACCTGGAGAGAGAGACAGCCAGGCGGAAAGAGACTTAAGTTAGGGATCGTCTGCAAATTCCTATCTCGTTCTGAAACGAAAGTAAGTGTGTGAGGGGTGGGGGTGGGCACCGCAGGGTGGGGGTGGGATTGGGGGGTGCCATGGAGGGCAGGGGGGTGCCATGGAGGGCAGGGGGCCCCTGGGGATGATTTTGCATCCCCCACTTGATGAGTTTTGTTGCACCCAGAGACAGAGATTGCCCCCTTGTCCCTTATGGAGTTAATCATTAACAACCGGTTCTGCGAACTGAGAAAATTTTAACAACCGGTTCTACCAAACCGTCTGGAACCGGCTGAATCCCACCTCTGGTTATGCCTAATCTCACTCCCTGATATTTGGTCATTGGCCCTTCCTCATGTGGCAGCCATTTTGTGGCTGGCTTTGCCTCCCAAAGCTGCCATTTTGTGTCAGAATTCCAAAGGTGCCCACAGACTTAAGAGCTCTGGGGATCCTGATTTAAAACCACTGTTGGATAAGTACCAATTTGCCAGCCACACATTCCTGGGCATCCAAAAGTATTTTACTGTAGCCTTGCATTCAGATTTTAGAAGAGAAATACAGAAATATACCGGCAAGTGCATTGTTAGCTATCAATAGCCAAGAAGAAACTTTGATGAAAGCCAAACCAGCATGGAAGCATGGTGAAATATAGAAACATGGTCAAGATTTTGTCTTCCATATTATTAAACAGCCTGCTAAGTACTAGATCTCATTTCACAGTCCAGGGCCTGAGACTGATTCAGCAACCACATTCAATTTATTTAACCAGAGATTATTACTAGCAAGTATCCTGCTGTTTCATCATTTGGAAACATTAAGCAGTTGTCCATTTTCATTATCTGTTTTTGTTTATGAGTAAGGTCTTGCTTTCCTAACTGTTACTTCCAATTCTTGTGCAATCTGATACACTCTGTAACAGCTGCTTTGTCTTTTATGTGCCTGTGCCTTATTCTTGATTAATTTTTGAACTATCTTGTTCTCCTATATTAGCCTGTTATTGCTATGATTAACCAGATGCAAAACAGTTCTGAAGATACTTTAATTAAGCCCACCAGTCATTTTTCTTTTGTTGTCAATACTCTTTGCTACCTGTATTTTAGACTTTTACATTCTTACTATATGAGAGAGTCAAATCAAGGGTTTTTCCACATTCTAATTTTCCTCACATGTGTATCCCTGCTGCTTTGAGGGGAGGATTCTTTTCCACATGTGTTTTGATCCCTCTAGTGGTCAATATGATATTACATTTCTGGCATAAAAACCTGCAGTTTAAATCTGCATGGAGATAAGCTGAACATAAAGCAGTGTATCATCAAATCAATCACTAGAGGGAGCAAAGCATGAACAAAAAAGACCCCCCCCCCAAAAAAAAAAAACCAGGAACACACAAGGGAAGAAAATTAAAATCCAGAAAAGCCTGATTTTTTCAAAAAAGTTTGGACAAAGGAAAATGAATGAAAGTCACTACAGATTGCTAACATCAACATGATAGTTGAATTCATAATTAGCTGAGGCATTGTATTTCATTGTACAAGTGATTTTCAGACATTCCAACTGCTTTACCAGGGACAGACCCTAATAACTGGCCCTAAATAATCAATGTCCCTATGGTTTTTATTTCAGGATATCTTTAAAAATAGTTAGTATGTTATAGTTCTAAAAGGTGCATCTCTCTCTGTAGGGTCTCTTGAAGTTAATCTTTTTTCTCCTCATGTATTTTGTCACTAATGCACAAGGAGATGAATAGAGCACATATATAATGAACATTTAGGCACCCTGAATTGAACAACCATTTTAATACTACTGGTTTTGAACATGGGTCCTAGAACATCATCCAAGGATGTGAATGCCTTAGGACATCCATTACCTTGTTGAAGCTAAAGAAGATTGGAACTAGTTGGTGTTTGAGTGGAAAACTACCTAGCAATCTAACGTACATTTCTTGAGTTTTTAGAATATGTGTTTTGGATGGCTGTAGAACAATTTTTATTTGTGCCCCGCTTTTTGGCCCCAACCTGGCTGGCTCAGGCTAGCCTGATCTCAAAAACTAATGATCAACCTTGGTTAGTACTTGGATGGAAGACCACCAAGGAAGTCTAAGGCTGCTTCATAGAGACAGGCAATGACAAACCACTTCTGAACGTCCCTTACCTTGAAAATCCTATGGGTTGGGTCCTGACTTGATGGCACTTTCAATCTCTACCACCACACTTTGAGGCGGGTTGATGGTCCAGTGATAGAGCATTGGCTTTGCATGGTGAAGGTCCCAGGTTTGGCCCACAGCATCTCCATTTACAAGGATCAGATAGTAAGTAGTGTGCAGACATTCATCTAAGGCCCTGGACAGCCACTGCCAGTCAGAGTAGGTATTGGATGTTTGAATTTGCCAAACCAAATGGCAATGTATTCCACCTCAGCATAAGACAGCCTGCAATCAATGCAATGGGATTCTGAAGTAGTTTAAAAAGCAGCACAAAAATATAATTTAGACAAACAAGCAGGAAAAATATGCAATGCAAATCCCACAACCCACGTTTGAACTCAACCCACTGTCAGTGCCATAGGCACTATATCCGTGGAGACCCCAGCAGCAATACGGTAATGTACTATGAAAATGTCACTACAATAAATGTTTGTAGCCTTGCCATGAATCTTTTCCCCTTACTAAAATCTCCCTATTGAAACTTACAATGGTGCTTTGGACTGCTATAAAATATGCAATAAATCTGCTATAAAATAAGCATATCCATTTGGATTAGAACTCAATAGTCCTGAAGCACTCAATATGCATTCTGTATACCTGTATTTGCATAACCTCAGGCAGCGCAAAATGCTGGAAAAGGCCTGGCTTTCAAGATAAATATAGGTTGCAGCACGTAAAATAGAAAACACACAATCACTTTTAGAGCACTACTGTACTTGCCTGGTAAAAGATACCAAAGAAGCATGAGCAAATATGGAACATAAACATGATTTAATAAAATGTCCTTAAGTCACTCTGATATTTCTTTTTCAATGTTATTTTAATGAACAGAAGACAAAACACACTCACAAGACAAAAATAGGCATGAGATATGGTGAAAAACAATGTTTGTTATTTGTACAAGGGAGGAAAAAATCAATCTCAGTTCCAATATTTCCAGATAATAAAATATGCAGTGGTGAAAAATAAGGATAATTCCCCCTCCCACTTCTCTTCCTTAGCCAAAAAGAGATAGAGACATATTCTTCCATTAAAGACAAGATATAAAAAGCTTTCACCTTTAGGGTGAAATGACTGGACCAGCAAGTTTGTGATTAAATGGAGTACAATAAACGTTGATTACAAGTGGGGTTCTTGATTAGCTGCACTAGCAATAAAAAATGAATTGGTTCTTATTATTTCTGTTTTGTGATGAGACTTAACTTCCTCACAACACACTTAGGGATCTTTAGGCATAGGAAAAAAATACCCCTTTGTGCTTATCATAGGAAAGGATCACAGAAGCACTCAGGGATTTCCGTTGGATGATGCATGGCATGACCCTGCTTTATCTGGGAGATTTCACCTGATCCTGTGTCCTTTCCAAGCATGTCTTGCAGTCTCCAGAGGCTTTCCCCTTTAAGTCATAGCAAAGAAGAAAAAGTCTTTGCTCTGACTAAAGGGGAAATGATGCTACAGCTGATAGCAGAGTCTTTGTGTGAATGGTTTGCCTGCAACCATCTTCAAAATGGCAGAGCTAAGCTCCATCTGTCTCCCCCTCACTTTAGTTGTTTAACAGGGCTTTATTTCATTAAAAGTTGAGGGTCATCTCAGGAGGAAAAGAGACTTACTGGGCTGCAGCAGGACTGGGCAGGAATCTTGGTGGGTTGGGATTGGTTTTGATGTGATGAGAGGGTGCGGCAGCCTGCAAGCAGGTTTCCTTATTTGGGGAGTGGTATCCCTGCCCACCACTAAAACCTCCAGCAAGAAAAGCTAAGAGTAGGTGGACTCTAATCTGGAGAACTTGGTTTGATTCCCCATACTTCCACATGAGTGGTGGACTCCATCTGGCAAACCAGGTTTGTTTTTGCACTCTTACATTCCTGCTGGGTGGCCTTGGGCTAGTCACAGTTCATTCAGAACTCTCTCAGCCCCACCTACCTCACAAGGTGTCTGCTGGGGGAGAGGAAGGGAAAGGAATTTTTAGCCCCTTTTAGTTTCCTTACAGTACAGAAAGGGGGGTGGGATATAAATCTAAACTCGCCTATTCTTCTTAAGCCTGCTCCCACTGCAGGGTGGAAACTATCCTGGTATGGAATATAAGAAGAACATTCAGGCAGGACTTGCTCCACCAAAAGGGTTGACGTTGTTGTCTACCTTTTTCCTCTTCACCACAGAAGCAGAATTTGCAGCCTGAGGGCCAAAATGACTTGAGCTAGCTCTGCTTTTAGGTGCAGGAGAAAGAACTGTGGAATGGTTAGAAAGGAGAGATTTGGATTCAAAAATTTCCACATCAGTCGTGTAGTTTACTGGGTGACCTTGAACCAGTCGTGCTTTCTCAACCTACACTACGCTTCTTGACAAGGTTGCCAACCTCCAGGTGGTGGCTGGAGATCTCCTGGTGTAAAACGCCCAGTTCATGGAACAACTCACTTGATGGGTCCAAGGAATTTTATTCATGACAGCAGAGCAACAGGAAAAGACAGTTCTGGTCCAATGGCACCAAAGCTGTTGATAATATGTTCAGGCAATGCCCATCCCCCATGTGAACCAACAGATACAGTAAAGTCCAGCCTGCTCTAACCACAGAGCTTAAAGGGCATGGATCTGATAAACACCTGCAAAGCAAAGCAAAGCCCAAGTACAGCTCATCCTCACAGCTCCCCTCCCCCCGAAGGAATGGCATCCTGACACCTGGGAATACAACTGATGTATAGGCAACAGGGATCAGTTCACTTGGAGAAAATGGCCCCTTTGTAAAGTGGACACTATGGTCTGGACTCTGCACTGTGGTCCTCATCAAAATTGAAATATCCATATTCTCTCTCTTTCTCAAACACATTTGAGTCCTCTGCATGGCATTTCCAGTGTCTTTTATAGTTTGTGTGTATATAAAGTACTATCAAGTACTAATCAAGGCTGACCCTGCTTGGCTTCCAACAAGATTGGGCTTGCCTCAGCCATCCAAGTCAGGGTCTCTGTTGTTCAGCCATAACATACTCATGGACAAAGTTCTTAATGGCCTCTTCCACACATGCAGAATAATGCACTTTCAATCCACTTTCATTGCACTTTGCAGCTGGATTTTACTGTGCAGAATAGCAAAATCCACTTGCAAACAATTGTGAAAGTTGATTGAAAGTGCATTATTTTGCTTGTGCGGAAGGGGCCAATGATAACTTTATTGTTGGTGAACTATGACACCTGGGAATGCAGGTGGCAGAAGGGCTTACAAATGAAAGAGCAGGTAGGGAAAGGCAGGCAGGCTGGGCAGAAGGTGCACAGGTGACAGAAGACCCTGCCAAAAGACTTGGACTTCAACCAGGGTTGCCGAGTCTGGTGCAGAAATTCCTGGACATCTCCAAGTGTAGCTTGGGGAGGGCAGGGTTTGGGCAGAGAATTCAGCAGGGTATAATGCCACCCTCTAAAGCAGCTATTTTTCTCCAGGGGAACTGATCTCTGTAGCCCACAGATTGCTTGTAATTCCAAGTGATCTCCATCTGGAAATTGGCATTCATAGCCTTGATTCACCTTGATGTATCTCATGACCTCTCTGAGCAGATAAGTTTCTCGTATTTGTGTCTGTGTAGCTACGAAAATAGCTCGCTGAAAATTTTTAAAATAGGAAAACCATATATTGCCAGAATTGGCAGGACTAGCTGAGTACAACTAGGTACTTTTGGGGCTGAAAAGGTGCCTAAGATCAAAACCTGCAAAGCAAATGTCCTAGGCATCTTCTGCGAATGGCAGCAGGGAGAATCCTTTCAGCTCCACACAAAATGTTGATCATGAGTTGCAGGTAAAACTGACCAGAGAGCAAAACAATTTGGCAGGAAAGATAAGATGCCTCCTGAGCTCTGCATTCCATACAGTCAGGCAGGAGCCATGTAGGCAGCTCAGGGGGAAAAGGTGCACTTCGATGCGTTCTCCAAAAAAGATGTCTTGAGTTAAAATAAGGCATCCTGAGGACGTCTTGAGAAGAAAGATGTGCGGAGTGCCTTCCCAGGACACCTTTTTAAACATCCCCACAATGTCTTATTTAGGCTGGTGGAATGGAACATTGTCCCCAGAACTCCAGAGCTCCAGAACATTGTCCCCAGAACTCCAGAACATGTCCAATACTTACTTCCATGTTAGTACTGTATGTATGTATCTGACCTTCATTCAGCCTCCTCTGTATCACAGCAGTTTGTACAGCTTTCTTGTCACAGGCTTAATGTGACTACTTTCTGGACTTCATTTGTCTTCCATCATTCAATAAGGCAATTGTGTTTCTTTCACGCTCAGGTAACAAAGCATCAAGGATATTTATTCTTCCCAGTTCTTTGTGGAAAGGACTGAAAAATGCTATCTTCACAATAAATTGAAGGTTTATTAAGATGATGACTACATTCATTCATCACTAAACCTAGTTTACTAAAAGAAATAAAATCTGGGCCATCACTTCTTTTAATTATTTAAAAGTTCTGGCCATTTCCACATTTTTATTGTGGAGAACTGGCAAAATTCCAGTGAGATTTTTGGCTGTTTAATTATACCCATTGCAACTGAACAAATATTTACCGGTATGTATCTTTTCCTGAGTGATGGTCTAGGCTGGGGGATCCACAATTTTGTTGAGCCTGTGGGCATTTCAATATTTTTTGAGAACAGATAGTGGGGTACTGCTGTAAAATAGGTGTCATGGGAGGGGGGGGGAAACTATATAACAGCTAGACTACGGCCAATCATAAAACCAGGGGAGGTTTCAAGCCAAGCACCCTTTTTTGATTAAGGGAGCTGCTTCTCAATGGATGCTTTCTCTAGACTAGAGAAAATGCCTCCTGGATTCTTCTGAGGAAATCCTTCTTCAGTGAGATGTCAGAAAGGCAGAATTTTTTTAAAAGGGAAAAGCTACAGGGGAAGAAAGAAGTAGGCATTAGTGCACATGCTGAGTTGACTCAACCTGCAAAGTTGCTGGAGATCAGTATTACCGAGATGAAGATCCTATCATGAAGTATTTCCTGCTGATCTAAAAAGTAAAATGAAAAATGCAGTACTGTAGTTCTTTTACCAACAGGTACTTATCAGAGATTTACTTCAGAGCCAGTGATTTCTCACAGTAAGAGCTCTTATACATTCTTTACCCCTTTTCCCTCAAGCAAATCCATGTGCGCTCATTTACTTGTTTGCTGAAATAAATGGAGCAGCTTGTATGAGCAAGAGTTTCATGTGTGGAAACACCAGTTTACATCTTCTGCCAACTGCTGTGCTGACTGACATGCAAAGCTTTAACTTCTTTATTCTGGGAGGTGCCGCATTTCAAAATGCCACCTATCTTCCATGACTCAATTTTTTGTCTTTAATACAAAAACAAAACAAACATACAATAGCTTATCCTGGGTGCTGAAAGGAAGAAAAGTTTCTCTCCTGTCAGCTTCTGCACATCTCAAAATAATGTTCACTTTGTTAGATATTACATCCTGCTGAATCAAAATGTCACTAATATTTTATCCACTATTTATCCATGGAAGGTGAATATTTATAGGCATTCATAGCGGTTCCCCTTCGAAGACAACGATGGGCTGTCAACAAATTTCCTCATACACTAAATTTATGAATTTCCCCATGCACTAAATTTGTCAGAGGAGACCTTACTCCAGGTAGGGGCTTGGTTCAGCAGTAGATCATGTTCATTGCATGCAGAACATCCCAGATTAAACCCCTGGCATATCCAGTAAAAGGATCACAAGGGCCGTTTCTGCACAGGCCTAAATCACCGATTTCAGCCCAGTAAAACACTGCTTTTTTGGGGGGGAGCCTTTGCACAGGCGCCACTACCAAATTGATGTGGCGTAGCTTTCCCCCCACTCAGCTGGTCATGCAGAAATGGCCATAGTATGTTGTTTGAAAGACTTTTACCTCACTCTATGGAGCACTGCTACCACTGTGAGTAGACAGTATTGACCTTGGAAGACCAATGGCCTATCACAGTATAATGCAGATTTATGAATACTCCAAATTCCTTTGTATAAATTTGATTGGTCAAAAAAAATGACCTCCCCATAAGACAATGTCCTCTTTTAAAAGAATGTTTAAAAGCCACCTGATTTCAATGGGTTTACAGGGCAGACCTTTTATTGAGAGTTTTTCCCGCTGCTGAAAATTGATTTCATTATATATTTCATTGTTGCTTATAGGCTAGTTGTGTATACTGCATTGTTAATAATGGGTTTTTAGAGCTGAATTTAGAGCTTATTTTAGATTTGATCCTTGCAAGCTGTTCCCTGGGGGCTCTGGGTTGCTGGCAGGGTAGAACTTGAAAATTAAATAGAAATACTGTTTTTAAAAATTGTATGCTTGTAAATTCCCAGGAGAATCTTACTGGCTGCTGTGCAAACAAAATATGAACTTTGGTCCGGTCCAGTGCAACATTGTTTAAGTTCAGCAGACTATTGTCTCTAAATTAATGTGTAATACTGGAATCGTGACAAGGCAGAAGATAGTTGGGATCCTTCCTGATGAGTTAAGTGCCATCTAGAATGAGCGAAGTAATCCTGTGCATTATTTTATCATTTTGTCAACCATTTCAGTTTTCACTTGTCACTGATGGTTTTGTAAAGTTGATCATATTATGCAAACATATTATATACTTTTATTCACAGTTTATCTGACATTTATATATGCCACATGTGTCTTTTGGTTGGATAAGTCAGGAAGAGTTGGATCTTCTCTGCTGTGACCTCTGAAATTCTTGGTGCAGCATCAGTTTTCATTGGTGGTCAGAGAGAGGGAATTGTTACCACAATCTGCCATGACAATATTGCCTTTCCATGCATTTTACCTAACCATTTTTTAGTTTAAGGCAATATAGCTGAGTGCATCGCACTTAGGCAAGCGTTGTTATGGCATCCACCTGATTCTTTAACAGTCTTCCTGTCTGAGCAGCAAAGAGGTGATCTCAGACAATGTTGAAGACCCTGAGTGTTTCATGGTATGGAAATTCCATGTTTGTTTGGGGTTTTTTAAAGCATGACCTTGGGGAAGTCCCAGAACCTCTTGTTGCACACTCATGCAGCAGGAAGGGATGCCAGCTTCTAGGTGGGACTCTGAATTATAGTTCATCTCTAGACTACAGAGATCAGTTCCCCTAGAGCAAATGGACACCTTGGAGGGTGGGTTGTATAAAACTATACACTGCTGAGCTCTCCAGGCGCCATCCTTTCCCTACCATCACATCCCCCACCAATGACCAGGGAAGACCTGGCAATTATAGCTGCAGGTCATATTTGCAATCTAGTTTTCTGTTAAGAGTAAATGTATGCTAGTCTGGAAGTGGAGGAATTATACATCTAGCCCACTGTCCTGGTCAGACCAGTGCCCATTAGGGTTTAGATTTATACAAGGAGAGAAACAATGCAGGGATTAAGGATACATGTCTGTGGTCAATGCTCCGAAACTGAAGGTTCCTTGGGAGTTTCCAGCAGACATAGTTGGCACTCCAAGGCAAACCAAAATACACAAATGATTTAGGCAGTTGGCATCATCTCTGCCTTTCTGTAAAAGCCATATGGTGCCCCAGAGCTGCTGGTAATGAAGAAAATTGGGCAATGACATAAGCTGAAACTCAGGATGAATTCAACAAAACACCAGACTCTCTGGCACTGATCCAAATAAAGTGTTGTAACTTTTATGTTACCCATATGTCTGTGGATAGTTGTACAGCACAAATTTTTCCAAAAAGTGGTGGGATTCTTTGTTTGACCCTTGATGATATAATTGGTAGCTTGCTGTGACTTATTTGCAAGGCTGTTTATGGATAAAATTGTTGGCAACCATGCCAGTACAGAGCCTGCTGTTATAATTGTTCAATCTTGAGTGATTACCAGAGCACAGTCTTGTCATAGTTGTTTGGATGACTTTCAAACTTCACCCTCCTTCCTTCAGGAGTAAGATGGATAACCACTAAAGAAATCGCCTTTTTCATTGTGGTGCCACACCTGTGGAAAACACTCTCCCAATTCTTTCTGTGGTCCTAATACTGAGAAACTGAAAATTATCAGGCAAAACCCATTATTTTCTCAGATTCTAATCCTTTTTATGCCACTTGTGGGACCCTGGGCAAAAAATGCCCAACAGCCCTGGGAAGAGTACCCAAGCCCTACTTCCCTGCCAACCCATCCATCTACATGCTTCACTGCTTGCCTATGTGTTCTTCCCCACTACCTTGCAAGCCCTCCCACCACCCATGCTGCCAGCTGAACACACTATACATACACCCTTCCCCTTTCCATGGTGCTAAACAGCTCAGATGAATGGGAATTAAGGTTGTTGACCTCCAGTTGAAGCTTGGAAATCCCCTGAAATTACACCTGATCTCCAAACTGCTGAGATTAGTTTCTCTGGAGAAAAGGACAACTTTGGAGGATGGAATGTATGACATTATTTTGTTGAAGCCCCTCCCCTTCCCAAACCCCACCCTCCGCAGGGTCAACCACCAAACCTTCAAGCAAGAGAGCAGGTGGATAGAAGAAGAGCACATAAGTGGGTGGCTGGTGGTACAAATGGAAGAGTGGCAGCTGTAGGTCCTGCCAAAAATCCAGGGCTCTGGCGGCTGCCCCATCTTAGGGCCCTGACAATGTCCTCCCCACTAGAATATATTTTTCATTCTTCATTCCACGGCCTTTCCTGTTCAGTAATTATAATGTTTCCCTGCAAAGCAAAATCATCAAAACTTAGAGAAGGATAAAATGTAAAGGGGAGCAGGGAAAGAAACAGGATGTTAAAAATTACTCCATACAGCAGCTTAATGTTATACATCTGAAATTAATGAAGGGAAATATTAATAATTGAGATCAGCATGTGGAAAGGAATGGCCTCAATTATTCTGTGGCATCGTCACAAAACACAAAGAGGTCCCAGGAGATAGAGCCTCCTCTTGCAAACACCATAAATTATTCAACACTCGCCTTGCATATCTGAGGCACCGAATTTCACCTTCTGGAACTCTGCTGGAAAGGCTGGGCTGCTTTTTATTTTGCCAACATCTTTGATAATTTTACTAAACCAAAGAGAAAAATGAAATCATCCAAACCAATTGCCCCCTAAGAAACTTTTAAAAATGCATGAGGCCTGGGAATGGAAGCTGACAGATCAACCAACAGGGAAAACTGGGATGGTTGTATTGAATGAAGAATGAAAGGATCATCCTAAAGAAAATCTTCTGTTTCTGCCAAAACTGCTGTTCTACAACATCATTGCCTTTGGTGCCATGTGACTGCCATGCTGATGGCAATAGCAACATGTTTGAAAAATGTGTATCATTTCCTTTGCCTAAACATTTTTTTCCTTAATGGAGACTCCTGGTCCCACAACTGCTGTGGTATGGAAACTGTGGCTGCCCCTTTCTCTCATTTATGGGTGGGTGGGGGGGGGTTAGTTGCACATACATAATGGAAACATGCTTAGGATCCAATAGCGAAGAGGAAAAGTCTTCACCTGCACATTACAGCTCACAGGAATCATGAAATGAATGTTAGGGGAAAGTCTTCTCCCATTGTTATTTTTCTGTTTGCAAGTGGGTTTTCCTCTTTTGGGAAGGTAGTAAAACATGTGAATTCTCCATTTCTAATCTGACATGGCACAGTCCATTTGATCCTGTTGAATCTATAAACTGGATCGACTCCTTAGCTTTCTCATCAAAGACTTCCATCCCCGATTCATCTCCTCAACCAGAAGTTTTCAAAAACTGAAATGAATTCCACTTAATTCTCCAGGCTTTAACACAAGGAACTACACTTCCTGTCTGTCATTCTGACCTTGTCATCTTTGTTCAACAGCCCCACCCTGCTTATTCTTGACCTCATTCTGCTGTCCATTTTTCTGCTCTATAATTTGAATTCAGCTCTCATAAGCCATTCTCTTTGTCCCACAATATCCTTGCCATTGCTAGAATGTCTGCAAGACTATATCCAGCTATTGTTACATATGTGTGCTTGTGTGTAAAGTTCTGTCAAGTCATAGCTGATCTATAGAGATTCCTGATGGGGTTTGTAAGGCAAGTGATTAAGCAGAGGTGGTTGCCATTGCTTTTCTCTGCAGAGTCTTCTCTGGAGGTCTCCTTTCCAAGTACCAAGCTTAGGTACTTGCAGAGTCTTCCCTGGAGGTCTCCCTTCCAAGCTTAGTTTCCAAGATCTGACAAGATTGGGCTATGCTATACCCAGTGCATCCCACCACCTCAGGGAAGGGCAAAGTGAGTGGACTGTTAGTGCCCAGAGAAGCCTGGAGCCAAGGGGGCTGCTGAGGCACCAGGCTTCTCCAGGACTTTGGATGGTCCCCTCACTTCCTGCCATGGCAGTGGGAGCGAGGGGGCTGTTAGATCCCTGGAGAAGCCTGTTGCCGAGGCACCAGGCTTCTCCAGAACTTTGAATGGTCCCCTCACTTCCTGCCATGGCAGTGGGAGCGAGGGGGCTGTTAGAACCCTGGAGAAGCCTGCTGCCGAGGTACCAGGCTTCTCCAGAACTTTGAATGGTCCCCTCACTTTCCGCCATAGCAGTGGGAGCGAGGGGGATGTTAGATCCCTGGAGAAGCCTGGTGCTTCTCCAGGACTTTGAAAGGCCCCTTGCTTCCTGCCCTAGGACCTTTCAGACCCCCTGAGAAGCCTGGCAGTGATAGAAGCCCGGCCCCTTCCACAGCAGCCAGTTAAGTGTGAGATGACGGAATGGGGGAGGGGGAAATCTACCGAACTGGTAGATAAATAGAATCCCACCACTGACTATACCATTCCCCCAGCCATTGTTAATGCAGGCGAAATAGGATGGTATGGAAAGACAGCTCCTTGGTGCAAATCACAGAGAAAACATCGACCCTCAGTTTAACGATTTCGTCTTGGAAATTAAGGAGGGGTAAAACAACTAAGAAATAGCTGTGCATGGAAAATGTTTAAGAATGTAAGTATCTTCTAATGCTTTTATTTTGCAGAGATTGCTGTGTAGAGCTCATATTAAAGCCGAGATATAAGGAATAAATGATAATTGAATGGGAAATTAAACCCAAGTTGCCACTTATCCTAGTGGACACTTGGGAAGCTGTTGAGAACACTTTGCCCATTCCCACTTTTGCAACTACTCTCATCATAATTTCCCTTCATCATGGTTATTTATTAGAGCCATTATCTAAAACAGTGGTGCTTACTCTGCAGCTCACAGAGAACCACATTCACTATTACTGTCAACCAATGGAGCCACATGACTATTGTATGCTGTGTGCCACTCCACAGAAAGTACTATAATATAAACTGATTAACATTGAATATATAATATTAAATATAACAGTAACCTTTTTTAATTTCCAGAATACTTCACTATCAATTAACAATGGGGGACTCAATATTATCAATGATGCTGAAAGTTTAGGACACCTGCTTTTGTGGTTCTGGTGTACTACTGCAACAGGGAATTTAGAAAAATAATGTGGATCACTTTTCTATGTAACAAGGTGTTGGAACATTTGGCCTAAGTCTAGTGGTACATGCCATAACTGTGAGAGCAGAATCTTCTGCCAAAAGCAGGAACTGCATCTGTGGATAACTTATAGGGCCAAGAGGTTGGTTTTATTAACCTATTCTCTTTGCACCTCAGCTCCCTTCAATCAAAAGACAGATCATCTGGCAAAAGTATCATATCCTTGCATTGGAAAAAGCTATCATCATTGTTGGTGACGGATGCCACCAGTTTTTTCACTGAAGGAATAATGAATAATGGCCTTTTGTGATCACTGAAAAGTCTATGCCAGGGATTACGGGACTTACATAGGCAAAAACCACCTGGGTTGCCAGCTCTGAGTTGGGGAATACCTAGAGATTTTGGAGGTAAAGCCTGAAGATGATGAGGTTTGTGGAGGAGAATTACTGCAATGGGCTATAATGCCATAGAGTTCACCTTCCAAAGTGGCCATTTTCTTCAGATGAACTGGTCTCTGTTGCCTGGAGACCAGTTGCAATAGAGGGAGATCTCCAACCACAATCTGGAGACTGGTTTCCATAGACAGGGAGCTGCAGTGAGGATGACTAACAGGTGAGATGGAACGAAAAGCTGCTCCCTGCCAGTATATTAGAAAAAAAGGCTATTGGGAAAGGAAGGGAAGATGGGCCCTAGGATTGCTGTGATGCAAGGAACCATGCATACAGCACCTGGATGTGCTTATGGCTCTCCATTTATCCAGGGATGTGCATGTCAAAGCCAGCTGACGTTTGCTTATTAACCATCCGTTAGATCAGAGTGTTCATTTATCAAATATTATTGAGGTTTTTGTAGCAGGAACATGTATTATCTTTTAATCAATTAAAATTATTTCATTTGCTTGGTAGCTCCGCTATTCATACTTCTTGAATTTCCCTGTGTACATTATCTTAGTTGATTGACATTCAAATAAATTTATGGCTCTTTCTAGAAATCATCTGAGTGTTTCATAACAGTCCAATTTCTGGGCTCGAAAATTCTCTGCTTTGCTGTCACAGAAACTGAAAATTCTCTGCTTTCCTGTCACAGAAACTGAAGTGCCACATTGGTTGTTTTGCAAAAGAATATATTGTAAAAATGGAGCTGAGACGGGTCTGAGAATGAAAACTGTTCTGAATGGAGGAAAGAGCTGTTGTCAACAACTTCTTGTAAAGGATGAGCTCTCTCTGCAGAAACCATAACATCTGCAAGGCTTATTAAATTTTCAAATGATTGACACTATGGATTCTCAGCATAAAGTGAGGTTTCCAGTGGAATCCTTGACAGAATTGCAGAGTCTTTGATCTCTGAATTGGGAGCTTGGCCTGTGGCTGTCATTTACAATACTGTATGTTCCAGGGCAAGGTCTTGAGCTGTCTGAGCCAATAATCTCAAAATCTTTTTTTAAAAAAATCCATGCTTAGTATATCACAAAGAGTTGAATATATTCGCTGAATTCCCAAGACCTTTATTTATATGTGTAGAATAATGTGGGAGATGTATTTTATATCACGTTACCCAGTAATGTACAGTAGTTAATAAGCACCGATTAGACTTTTTCTTCATGAATTTCTTAGAATATGATGTTATGCTATGTAAGCTGCAAAACAGAGCCCTAGAAAAACTGGAACCTCTGCCACAGTGTTATTATCTTGCCCTTTCATCAGTGCAGAAACTGTCTATTTTGTTTTTGGTTTTTTGGAACAGGGGTCCTTTAAAATTTCCTGCATTGCAGTGCGTGGCAGTTGCTTCCTCATATGAAGATGGAGGAGCAAAGCTATGTTTGCAGCTGTGGGCAAAATGCAGAATGGGAGGAATCTGGATAGTGTGTACCACTGGTGTATTCACCTAGGGGACATGGGGTACCCTATTTCCCCGGGCACCCCCCCCCCCAGTGGAGGACGCAAAAATTTCAGGTTCGTTTGTGTGTGTTTTGTATTTTTTCCTGCTTTTTCAGTTTTCGGCCAGCAGGGGGTGTGGTTTTTAGACTAGCAGCACCACAATTTCAGTGTAAAGAGGGGATTAGAATGTTGACGGTTTTTGCTAGCACCTGTTTTACTGTTACAGTTTGGGCTATCTTTTGCTTGGCGCTCTTCCCAGACTGGTCTGGCCTTGCGTGTGAAAGTATCGGAGGGGTTGGACCAGAGTTTTCCTCATGTCTGTCTGTACTTTGATATTCAGTTCTCTCAAGGACTATGACCAATCTAGTCATATTAATAAAGATCTTTCTGCTTTCATGAAGATTCTATTGTATGGACTCAGTTTGTTACATTTTGAGATAACTCTTTAATGTACAATCTCTGCCAGTTCACTGTATAATATTGTACTCTTGTTCTCAAGAATGCCTTTGCCTGAATTGAAACCTTAAAAGGAGGATGACATGGGGGCTGCAGCCTCACATACTCAGTCCTTCATCCAGGACCCCCAGGCTGTGCAAATGGGGGAGTCTGCTGAAGTGTTTCCTTGGTGGGCTAACATTAAGCCTTCCAATCCATTCTGAGGTCCCCTCATAACGGGAGCGTTGGCATCCCTCGCTGATCAGTCACTTGTGGATTATAAACCTCTGAGGAGTTTTGCGGATTTTCACCACGACTGCGGTAGGGGGGCTGCTATGGACAGAGCAGTCTCCCAGAGTGGCAATCCTGTAGCTCTTGGGCTGATGGATTACAAACCAATAGGTGCTTGCTGGTTAGCTGTAAGGAATTCCATAGAGCAGAAATAAAAGGCTTTTTGGTTGAAATCCCCCCCCCCCCACCCCCCCCCCCCCCCACCCCCCCCCCCCCCCCCCACCCCCCCCCCCCCCCCCCCCCCCCCCCCCCCCCCCCCCCCCCCCCCCCCCCCCCCCCCCCCACCCCCCCCCCCCCCCACCCCCCCCCCCCCCCCCCCCCCCCCCCCCCCACCCCCCCCCCCCCCCACCCCCCCCCCCCCCCACCCCCCCCCCCCCCCACCCCCCCCCCCCCCCACCCCCCCCCCCCCCCACCCCCCCCCCCCCCCACCCCCCCCCCCCCCCACCCCCCCCCCCCCCCACCCCCCCCCCCCCCCACCCCCCCCCCCCCCCACCCCCCCCCCCCCCCACCCCCCCCCCCCCCCACCCCCCCCCCCCCCCACCCCCCCCCCCCCCCACCCCCCCCCCCCCCCACCCCCCCCCCCCCCCACCCCCCCCCCCCCCCACCCCCCCCCCCCCCCACCCCCCCCCCCCCCCACCCCCCCCCCCCCCCACCCCCCCCCCCCCCCACCCCCCCCCCCCCCCACCCCCCCCCCCCCCCACCCCCCCCCCCCCCCACCCCCCCCCCCCCCCACCCCCCCCCCCCCCCACCCCCCCCCCCCCCCACCCCCCCCCCCCCCCACCCCCCCCCCCCCCCACCCCCCCCCCCCCCCACCCCCCCCCCCCCCCACCCCCCCCCCCCCCCACCCCCCCCCCCCCCCACCCCCCCCCCCCCCCACCCCCCCCCCCCCCCACCCCCCCCCCCCCCCACCCCCCCCCCCCCCCACCCCCCCCCCCCCCCACCCCCCCCCCCCCCCACCCCCCCCCCCCCCCACCCCCCCCCCCCCCCACCCCCCCCCCCCCCCACCCCCCCCCCCCCCCACCCCCCCCCCCCCCCACCCCCCCCCCCCCCCACCCCCCCCCCCCCCCACCCCCCCCCCCCCCCACCCCCCCCCCCCCCCACCCCCCCCCCCCCCCACCCCCCCCCCCCCCCACCCCCCCCCCCCCCCACCCCCCCCCCCCCCCACCCCCCCCCCCCCCCACCCCCCCCCCCCCCCACCCCCCCCCCCCCCCACCCCCCCCCCCCCCCACCCCCCCCCCCCCCCACCCCCCCCCCCCCCCACCCCCCCCCCCCCCCACCCCCCCCCCCCCCCACCCCCCCCCCCCCCCACCCCCCCCCCCCCCCACCCCCCCCCCCCCCCACCCCCCCCCCCCCCCACCCCCCCCCCCCCCCACCCCCCCCCCCCCCCACCCCCCCCCCCCCCCACCCCCCCCCCCCCCCACCCCCCCCCCCCCCCACCCCCCCCCCCCCCCACCCCCCCCCCCCCCCACCCCCCCCCCCCCCCACCCCCCCCCCCCCCCACCCCCCCCCCCCCCCACCCCCCCCCCCCCCCACCCCCCCCCCCCCCCACCCCCCCCCCCCCCCACCCCCCCCCCCCCCCACCCCCCCCCCCCCCCACCCCCCCCCCCCCCCACCCCCCCCCCCCCCCACCCCCCCCCCCCCCCACCCCCCCCCCCCCCCACCCCCCCCCCCCCCCACCCCCCCCCCCCCCCACCCCCCCCCCCCCCCACCCCCCCCCCCCCCCACCCCCCCCCCCCCCCACCCCCCCCCCCCCCCACCCCCCCCCCCCCCCACCCCCCCCCCCCCCCACCCCCCCCCCCCCCCACCCCCCCCCCCCCCCACCCCCCCCCCCCCCCACCCCCCCCCCCCCCCACCCCCCCCCCCCCCCACCCCCCCCCCCCCCCACCCCCCCCCCCCCCCACCCCCCCCCCCCCCCACCCCCCCCCCCCCCCACCCCCCCCCCCCCCCACCCCCCCCCCCCCCCACCCCCCCCCCCCCCCACCCCCCCCCCCCCCCACCCCCCCCCCCCCCCACCCCCCCCCCCCCCCACCCCCCCCCCCCCCCACCCCCCCCCCCCCCCACCCCCCCCCCCCCCCACCCCCCCCCCCCCCCACCCCCCCCCCCCCCCACCCCCCCCCCCCCCCACCCCCCCCCCCCCCCACCCCCCCCCCCCCCCACCCCCCCCCCCCCCCACCCCCCCCCCCCCCCACCCCCCCCCCCCCCCACCCCCCCCCCCCCCCACCCCCCCCCCCCCCCACCCCCCCCCCCCCCCACCCCCCCCCCCCCCCACCCCCCCCCCCCCCCACCCCCCCCCCCCCCCACCCCCCCCCCCCCCCACCCCCCCCCCCCCCCACCCCCCCCCCCCCCCACCCCCCCCCCCCCCCACCCCCCCCCCCCCCCACCCCCCCCCCCCCCCACCCCCCCCCCCCCCCACCCCCCCCCCCCCCCACCCCCCCCCCCCCCCACCCCCCCCCCCCCCCACCCCCCCCCCCCCCCACCCCCCCCCCCCCCCACCCCCCCCCCCCCCCACCCCCCCCCCCCCCCACCCCCCCCCCCCCCCACCCCCCCCCCCCCCCACCCCCCCCCCCCCCCACCCCCCCCCCCCCCCACCCCCCCCCCCCCCCACCCCCCCCCCCCCCCACCCCCCCCCCCCCCCACCCCCCCCCCCCCCCACCCCCCCCCCCCCCCACCCCCCCCCCCCCCCACCCCCCCCCCCCCCCACCCCCCCCCCCCCCCACCCCCCCCCCCCCCCACCCCCCCCCCCCCCCACCCCCCCCCCCCCCCACCCCCCCCCCCCCCCACCCCCCCCCCCCCCCACCCCCCCCCCCCCCCACCCCCCCCCCCCCCCACCCCCCCCCCCCCCCACCCCCCCCCCCCCCCACCCCCCCCCCCCCCCACCCCCCCCCCCCCCCACCCCCCCCCCCCCCCACCCCCCCCCCCCCCCACCCCCCCCCCCCCCCACCCCCCCCCCCCCCCACCCCCCCCCCCCCCCACCCCCCCCCCCCCCCACCCCCCCCCCCCCCCACCCCCCCCCCCCCCCACCCCCCCCCCCCCCCACCCCCCCCCCCCCCCACCCCCCCCCCCCCCCACCCCCCCCCCCCCCCACCCCCCCCCCCCCCCACCCCCCCCCCCCCCCACCCCCCCCCCCCCCCACCCCCCCCCCCCCCCACCCCCCCCCCCCCCCACCCCCCCCCCCCCCCACCCCCCCCCCCCCCCACCCCCCCCCCCCCCCACCCCCCCCCCCCCCCACCCCCCCCCCCCCCCACCCCCCCCCCCCCCCACCCCCCCCCCCCCCCACCCCCCCCCCCCCCCACCCCCCCCCCCCCCCACCCCCCCCCCCCCCCACCCCCCCCCCCCCCCACCCCCCCCCCCCCCCACCCCCCCCCCCCCCCACCCCCCCCCCCCCCCACCCCCCCCCCCCCCCACCCCCCCCCCCCCCCACCCCCCCCCCCCCCCACCCCCCCCCCCCCCCACCCCCCCCCCCCCCCACCCCCCCCCCCCCCCACCCCCCCCCCCCCCCACCCCCCCCCCCCCCCACCCCCCCCCCCCCCCACCCCCCCCCCCCCCCACCCCCCCCCCCCCCCACCCCCCCCCCCCCCCACCCCCCCCCCCCCCCACCCCCCCCCCCCCCCACCCCCCCCCCCCCCCACCCCCCCCCCCCCCCACCCCCCCCCCCCCCCACCCCCCCCCCCCCCCACCCCCCCCCCCCCCCACCCCCCCCCCCCCCCACCCCCCCCCCCCCCCACCCCCCCCCCCCCCCACCCCCCCCCCCCCCCACCCCCCCCCCCCCCCACCCCCCCCCCCCCCCACCCCCCCCCCCCCCCACCCCCCCCCCCCCCCACCCCCCCCCCCCCCCACCCCCCCCCCCCCCCACCCCCCCCCCCCCCCACCCCCCCCCCCCCCCACCCCCCCCCCCCCCCACCCCCCCCCCCCCCCACCCCCCCCCCCCCCCACCCCCCCCCCCCCCCACCCCCCCCCCCCCCCACCCCCCCCCCCCCCCACCCCCCCCCCCCCCCACCCCCCCCCCCCCCCACCCCCCCCCCCCCCCACCCCCCCCCCCCCCCACCCCCCCCCCCCCCCACCCCCCCCCCCCCCCACCCCCCCCCCCCCCCACCCCCCCCCCCCCCCACCCCCCCCCCCCCCCACCCCCCCCCCCCCCCACCCCCCCCCCCCCCCACCCCCCCCCCCCCCCACCCCCCCCCCCCCCCACCCCCCCCCCCCCCCACCCCCCCCCCCCCCCACCCCCCCCCCCCCCCACCCCCCCCCCCCCCCACCCCCCCCCCCCCCCACCCCCCCCCCCCCCCACCCCCCCCCCCCCCCACCCCCCCCCCCCCCCACCCCCCCCCCCCCCCACCCCCCCCCCCCCCCACCCCCCCCCCCCCCCACCCCCCCCCCCCCCCACCCCCCCCCCCCCCCACCCCCCCCCCCCCCCACCCCCCCCCCCCCCCACCCCCCCCCCCCCCCACCCCCCCCCCCCCCCACCCCCCCCCCCCCCCACCCCCCCCCCCCCCCACCCCCCCCCCCCCCCACCCCCCCCCCCCCCCACCCCCCCCCCCCCCCACCCCCCCCCCCCCCCACCCCCCCCCCCCCCCACCCCCCCCCCCCCCCACCCCCCCCCCCCCCCACCCCCCCCCCCCCCCACCCCCCCCCCCCCCCACCCCCCCCCCCCCCCACCCCCCCCCCCCCCCACCCCCCCCCCCCCCCACCCCCCCCCCCCCCCACCCCCCCCCCCCCCCACCCCCCCCCCCCCCCACCCCCCCCCCCCCCCACCCCCCCCCCCCCCCACCCCCCCCCCCCCCCACCCCCCCCCCCCCCCACCCCCCCCCCCCCCCACCCCCCCCCCCCCCCACCCCCCCCCCCCCCCACCCCCCCCCCCCCCCACCCCCCCCCCCCCCCACCCCCCCCCCCCCCCACCCCCCCCCCCCCCCACCCCCCCCCCCCCCCACCCCCCCCCCCCCCCACCCCCCCCCCCCCCCACCCCCCCCCCCCCCCACCCCCCCCCCCCCCCACCCCCCCCCCCCCCCACCCCCCCCCCCCCCCACCCCCCCCCCCCCCCACCCCCCCCCCCCCCCACCCCCCCCCCCCCCCACCCCCCCCCCCCCCCACCCCCCCCCCCCCCCACCCCCCCCCCCCCCCACCCCCCCCCCCCCCCACCCCCCCCCCCCCCCACCCCCCCCCCCCCCCACCCCCCCCCCCCCCCACCCCCCCCCCCCCCCACCCCCCCCCCCCCCCACCCCCCCCCCCCCCCACCCCCCCCCCCCCCCACCCCCCCCCCCCCCCACCCCCCCCCCCCCCCACCCCCCCCCCCCCCCACCCCCCCCCCCCCCCACCCCCCCCCCCCCCCACCCCCCCCCCCCCCCACCCCCCCCCCCCCCCACCCCCCCCCCCCCCCACCCCCCCCCCCCCCCACCCCCCCCCCCCCCCACCCCCCCCCCCCCCCACCCCCCCCCCCCCCCACCCCCCCCCCCCCCCACCCCCCCCCCCCCCCACCCCCCCCCCCCCCCACCCCCCCCCCCCCCCACCCCCCCCCCCCCCCACCCCCCCCCCCCCCCACCCCCCCCCCCCCCCACCCCCCCCCCCCCCCACCCCCCCCCCCCCCCACCCCCCCCCCCCCCCACCCCCCCCCCCCCCCACCCCCCCCCCCCCCCACCCCCCCCCCCCCCCACCCCCCCCCCCCCCCACCCCCCCCCCCCCCCACCCCCCCCCCCCCCCACCCCCCCCCCCCCCCACCCCCCCCCCCCCCCACCCCCCCCCCCCCCCACCCCCCCCCCCCCCCACCCCCCCCCCCCCCCACCCCCCCCCCCCCCCACCCCCCCCCCCCCCCACCCCCCCCCCCCCCCACCCCCCCCCCCCCCCACCCCCCCCCCCCCCCACCCCCCCCCCCCCCCACCCCCCCCCCCCCCCACCCCCCCCCCCCCCCACCCCCCCCCCCCCCCACCCCCCCCCCCCCCCACCCCCCCCCCCCCCCACCCCCCCCCCCCCCCACCCCCCCCCCCCCCCACCCCCCCCCCCCCCCACCCCCCCCCCCCCCCACCCCCCCCCCCCCCCACCCCCCCCCCCCCCCACCCCCCCCCCCCCCCACCCCCCCCCCCCCCCACCCCCCCCCCCCCCCACCCCCCCCCCCCCCCACCCCCCCCCCCCCCCACCCCCCCCCCCCCCCACCCCCCCCCCCCCCCACCCCCCCCCCCCCCCACCCCCCCCCCCCCCCACCCCCCCCCCCCCCCACCCCCCCCCCCCCCCACCCCCCCCCCCCCCCACCCCCCCCCCCCCCCACCCCCCCCCCCCCCCACCCCCCCCCCCCCCCACCCCCCCCCCCCCCCACCCCCCCCCCCCCCCACCCCCCCCCCCCCCCACCCCCCCCCCCCCCCACCCCCCCCCCCCCCCACCCCCCCCCCCCCCCACCCCCCCCCCCCCCCACCCCCCCCCCCCCCCACCCCCCCCCCCCCCCACCCCCCCCCCCCCCCACCCCCCCCCCCCCCCACCCCCCCCCCCCCCCACCCCCCCCCCCCCCCACCCCCCCCCCCCCCCACCCCCCCCCCCCCCCACCCCCCCCCCCCCCCACCCCCCCCCCCCCCCACCCCCCCCCCCCCCCACCCCCCCCCCCCCCCACCCCCCCCCCCCCCCACCCCCCCCCCCCCCCACCCCCCCCCCCCCCCACCCCCCCCCCCCCCCACCCCCCCCCCCCCCCACCCCCCCCCCCCCCCACCCCCCCCCCCCCCCACCCCCCCCCCCCCCCACCCCCCCCCCCCCCCACCCCCCCCCCCCCCCACCCCCCCCCCCCCCCACCCCCCCCCCCCCCCACCCCCCCCCCCCCCCACCCCCCCCCCCCCCCACCCCCCCCCCCCCCCACCCCCCCCCCCCCCCACCCCCCCCCCCCCCCACCCCCCCCCCCCCCCACCCCCCCCCCCCCCCACCCCCCCCCCCCCCCACCCCCCCCCCCCCCCACCCCCCCCCCCCCCCACCCCCCCCCCCCCCCACCCCCCCCCCCCCCCACCCCCCCCCCCCCCCACCCCCCCCCCCCCCCACCCCCCCCCCCCCCCACCCCCCCCCCCCCCCACCCCCCCCCCCCCCCACCCCCCCCCCCCCCCACCCCCCCCCCCCCCCACCCCCCCCCCCCCCCACCCCCCCCCCCCCCCACCCCCCCCCCCCCCCACCCCCCCCCCCCCCCACCCCCCCCCCCCCCCACCCCCCCCCCCCCCCACCCCCCCCCCCCCCCACCCCCCCCCCCCCCCACCCCCCCCCCCCCCCACCCCCCCCCCCCCCCACCCCCCCCCCCCCCCACCCCCCCCCCCCCCCACCCCCCCCCCCCCCCACCCCCCCCCCCCCCCACCCCCCCCCCCCCCCACCCCCCCCCCCCCCCACCCCCCCCCCCCCCCACCCCCCCCCCCCCCCACCCCCCCCCCCCCCCACCCCCCCCCCCCCCCACCCCCCCCCCCCCCCACCCCCCCCCCCCCCCACCCCCCCCCCCCCCCACCCCCCCCCCCCCCCACCCCCCCCCCCCCCCACCCCCCCCCCCCCCCACCCCCCCCCCCCCCCACCCCCCCCCCCCCCCACCCCCCCCCCCCCCCACCCCCCCCCCCCCCCACCCCCCCCCCCCCCCACCCCCCCCCCCCCCCACCCCCCCCCCCCCCCACCCCCCCCCCCCCCCACCCCCCCCCCCCCCCACCCCCCCCCCCCCCCACCCCCCCCCCCCCCCACCCCCCCCCCCCCCCACCCCCCCCCCCCCCCACCCCCCCCCCCCCCCACCCCCCCCCCCCCCCACCCCCCCCCCCCCCCACCCCCCCCCCCCCCCACCCCCCCCCCCCCCCACCCCCCCCCCCCCCCACCCCCCCCCCCCCCCACCCCCCCCCCCCCCCACCCCCCCCCCCCCCCACCCCCCCCCCCCCCCACCCCCCCCCCCCCCCACCCCCCCCCCCCCCCACCCCCCCCCCCCCCCACCCCCCCCCCCCCCCACCCCCCCCCCCCCCCACCCCCCCCCCCCCCCACCCCCCCCCCCCCCCACCCCCCCCCCCCCCCACCCCCCCCCCCCCCCACCCCCCCCCCCCCCCACCCCCCCCCCCCCCCACCCCCCCCCCCCCCCACCCCCCCCCCCCCCCACCCCCCCCCCCCCCCACCCCCCCCCCCCCCCACCCCCCCCCCCCCCCACCCCCCCCCCCCCCCACCCCCCCCCCCCCCCACCCCCCCCCCCCCCCACCCCCCCCCCCCCCCACCCCCCCCCCCCCCCACCCCCCCCCCCCCCCACCCCCCCCCCCCCCCACCCCCCCCCCCCCCCACCCCCCCCCCCCCCCACCCCCCCCCCCCCCCACCCCCCCCCCCCCCCACCCCCCCCCCCCCCCACCCCCCCCCCCCCCCACCCCCCCCCCCCCCCACCCCCCCCCCCCCCCACCCCCCCCCCCCCCCACCCCCCCCCCCCCCCACCCCCCCCCCCCCCCACCCCCCCCCCCCCCCACCCCCCCCCCCCCCCACCCCCCCCCCCCCCCACCCCCCCCCCCCCCCACCCCCCCCCCCCCCCACCCCCCCCCCCCCCCACCCCCCCCCCCCCCCACCCCCCCCCCCCCCCACCCCCCCCCCCCCCCACCCCCCCCCCCCCCCACCCCCCCCCCCCCCCACCCCCCCCCCCCCCCACCCCCCCCCCCCCCCACCCCCCCCCCCCCCCACCCCCCCCCCCCCCCACCCCCCCCCCCCCCCACCCCCCCCCCCCCCCACCCCCCCCCCCCCCCACCCCCCCCCCCCCCCACCCCCCCCCCCCCCCACCCCCCCCCCCCCCCACCCCCCCCCCCCCCCACCCCCCCCCCCCCCCACCCCCCCCCCCCCCCACCCCCCCCCCCCCCCACCCCCCCCCCCCCCCACCCCCCCCCCCCCCCACCCCCCCCCCCCCCCACCCCCCCCCCCCCCCACCCCCCCCCCCCCCCACCCCCCCCCCCCCCCACCCCCCCCCCCCCCCACCCCCCCCCCCCCCCACCCCCCCCCCCCCCCACCCCCCCCCCCCCCCACCCCCCCCCCCCCCCACCCCCCCCCCCCCCCACCCCCCCCCCCCCCCACCCCCCCCCCCCCCCACCCCCCCCCCCCCCCACCCCCCCCCCCCCCCACCCCCCCCCCCCCCCACCCCCCCCCCCCCCCACCCCCCCCCCCCCCCACCCCCCCCCCCCCCCACCCCCCCCCCCCCCCACCCCCCCCCCCCCCCACCCCCCCCCCCCCCCACCCCCCCCCCCCCCCACCCCCCCCCCCCCCCACCCCCCCCCCCCCCCACCCCCCCCCCCCCCCACCCCCCCCCCCCCCCACCCCCCCCCCCCCCCACCCCCCCCCCCCCCCACCCCCCCCCCCCCCCACCCCCCCCCCCCCCCACCCCCCCCCCCCCCCACCCCCCCCCCCCCCCACCCCCCCCCCCCCCCACCCCCCCCCCCCCCCACCCCCCCCCCCCCCCACCCCCCCCCCCCCCCACCCCCCCCCCCCCCCACCCCCCCCCCCCCCCACCCCCCCCCCCCCCCACCCCCCCCCCCCCCCACCCCCCCCCCCCCCCACCCCCCCCCCCCCCCACCCCCCCCCCCCCCCACCCCCCCCCCCCCCCACCCCCCCCCCCCCCCACCCCCCCCCCCCCCCACCCCCCCCCCCCCCCACCCCCCCCCCCCCCCACCCCCCCCCCCCCCCACCCCCCCCCCCCCCCACCCCCCCCCCCCCCCACCCCCCCCCCCCCCCACCCCCCCCCCCCCCCACCCCCCCCCCCCCCCACCCCCCCCCCCCCCCACCCCCCCCCCCCCCCACCCCCCCCCCCCCCCACCCCCCCCCCCCCCCACCCCCCCCCCCCCCCACCCCCCCCCCCCCCCACCCCCCCCCCCCCCCACCCCCCCCCCCCCCCACCCCCCCCCCCCCCCACCCCCCCCCCCCCCCACCCCCCCCCCCCCCCACCCCCCCCCCCCCCCACCCCCCCCCCCCCCCACCCCCCCCCCCCCCCACCCCCCCCCCCCCCCACCCCCCCCCCCCCCCACCCCCCCCCCCCCCCACCCCCCCCCCCCCCCACCCCCCCCCCCCCCCACCCCCCCCCCCCCCCACCCCCCCCCCCCCCCACCCCCCCCCCCCCCCACCCCCCCCCCCCCCCACCCCCCCCCCCCCCCACCCCCCCCCCCCCCCACCCCCCCCCCCCCCCACCCCCCCCCCCCCCCACCCCCCCCCCCCCCCACCCCCCCCCCCCCCCACCCCCCCCCCCCCCCACCCCCCCCCCCCCCCACCCCCCCCCCCCCCCACCCCCCCCCCCCCCCACCCCCCCCCCCCCCCACCCCCCCCCCCCCCCACCCCCCCCCCCCCCCACCCCCCCCCCCCCCCACCCCCCCCCCCCCCCACCCCCCCCCCCCCCCACCCCCCCCCCCCCCCACCCCCCCCCCCCCCCACCCCCCCCCCCCCCCACCCCCCCCCCCCCCCACCCCCCCCCCCCCCCACCCCCCCCCCCCCCCACCCCCCCCCCCCCCCACCCCCCCCCCCCCCCACCCCCCCCCCCCCCCACCCCCCCCCCCCCCCACCCCCCCCCCCCCCCACCCCCCCCCCCCCCCACCCCCCCCCCCCCCCACCCCCCCCCCCCCCCACCCCCCCCCCCCCCCACCCCCCCCCCCCCCCACCCCCCCCCCCCCCCACCCCCCCCCCCCCCCACCCCCCCCCCCCCCCACCCCCCCCCCCCCCCACCCCCCCCCCCCCCCACCCCCCCCCCCCCCCACCCCCCCCCCCCCCCACCCCCCCCCCCCCCCACCCCCCCCCCCCCCCACCCCCCCCCCCCCCCACCCCCCCCCCCCCCCACCCCCCCCCCCCCCCACCCCCCCCCCCCCCCACCCCCCCCCCCCCCCACCCCCCCCCCCCCCCACCCCCCCCCCCCCCCACCCCCCCCCCCCCCCACCCCCCCCCCCCCCCACCCCCCCCCCCCCCCACCCCCCCCCCCCCCCACCCCCCCCCCCCCCCACCCCCCCCCCCCCCCACCCCCCCCCCCCCCCACCCCCCCCCCCCCCCACCCCCCCCCCCCCCCACCCCCCCCCCCCCCCACCCCCCCCCCCCCCCACCCCCCCCCCCCCCCACCCCCCCCCCCCCCCACCCCCCCCCCCCCCCACCCCCCCCCCCCCCCACCCCCCCCCCCCCCCACCCCCCCCCCCCCCCACCCCCCCCCCCCCCCACCCCCCCCCCCCCCCACCCCCCCCCCCCCCCACCCCCCCCCCCCCCCACCCCCCCCCCCCCCCACCCCCCCCCCCCCCCACCCCCCCCCCCCCCCACCCCCCCCCCCCCCCACCCCCCCCCCCCCCCACCCCCCCCCCCCCCCACCCCCCCCCCCCCCCACCCCCCCCCCCCCCCACCCCCCCCCCCCCCCACCCCCCCCCCCCCCCACCCCCCCCCCCCCCCACCCCCCCCCCCCCCCACCCCCCCCCCCCCCCACCCCCCCCCCCCCCCACCCCCCCCCCCCCCCACCCCCCCCCCCCCCCACCCCCCCCCCCCCCCACCCCCCCCCCCCCCCACCCCCCCCCCCCCCCACCCCCCCCCCCCCCCACCCCCCCCCCCCCCCACCCCCCCCCCCCCCCACCCCCCCCCCCCCCCACCCCCCCCCCCCCCCACCCCCCCCCCCCCCCACCCCCCCCCCCCCCCACCCCCCCCCCCCCCCACCCCCCCCCCCCCCCACCCCCCCCCCCCCCCACCCCCCCCCCCCCCCACCCCCCCCCCCCCCCACCCCCCCCCCCCCCCACCCCCCCCCCCCCCCACCCCCCCCCCCCCCCACCCCCCCCCCCCCCCACCCCCCCCCCCCCCCACCCCCCCCCCCCCCCACCCCCCCCCCCCCCCACCCCCCCCCCCCCCCACCCCCCCCCCCCCCCACCCCCCCCCCCCCCCACCCCCCCCCCCCCCCACCCCCCCCCCCCCCCACCCCCCCCCCCCCCCACCCCCCCCCCCCCCCACCCCCCCCCCCCCCCACCCCCCCCCCCCCCCACCCCCCCCCCCCCCCACCCCCCCCCCCCCCCACCCCCCCCCCCCCCCACCCCCCCCCCCCCCCACCCCCCCCCCCCCCCACCCCCCCCCCCCCCCACCCCCCCCCCCCCCCACCCCCCCCCCCCCCCACCCCCCCCCCCCCCCACCCCCCCCCCCCCCCACCCCCCCCCCCCCCCACCCCCCCCCCCCCCCACCCCCCCCCCCCCCCACCCCCCCCCCCCCCCACCCCCCCCCCCCCCCACCCCCCCCCCCCCCCACCCCCCCCCCCCCCCACCCCCCCCCCCCCCCACCCCCCCCCCCCCCCACCCCCCCCCCCCCCCACCCCCCCCCCCCCCCACCCCCCCCCCCCCCCACCCCCCCCCCCCCCCACCCCCCCCCCCCCCCACCCCCCCCCCCCCCCACCCCCCCCCCCCCCCACCCCCCCCCCCCCCCACCCCCCCCCCCCCCCACCCCCCCCCCCCCCCACCCCCCCCCCCCCCCACCCCCCCCCCCCCCCACCCCCCCCCCCCCCCACCCCCCCCCCCCCCCACCCCCCCCCCCCCCCACCCCCCCCCCCCCCCACCCCCCCCCCCCCCCACCCCCCCCCCCCCCCACCCCCCCCCCCCCCCACCCCCCCCCCCCCCCACCCCCCCCCCCCCCCACCCCCCCCCCCCCCCACCCCCCCCCCCCCCCACCCCCCCCCCCCCCCACCCCCCCCCCCCCCCACCCCCCCCCCCCCCCACCCCCCCCCCCCCCCACCCCCCCCCCCCCCCACCCCCCCCCCCCCCCACCCCCCCCCCCCCCCACCCCCCCCCCCCCCCACCCCCCCCCCCCCCCACCCCCCCCCCCCCCCACCCCCCCCCCCCCCCACCCCCCCCCCCCCCCACCCCCCCCCCCCCCCACCCCCCCCCCCCCCCACCCCCCCCCCCCCCCACCCCCCCCCCCCCCCACCCCCCCCCCCCCCCACCCCCCCCCCCCCCCACCCCCCCCCCCCCCCACCCCCCCCCCCCCCCACCCCCCCCCCCCCCCACCCCCCCCCCCCCCCACCCCCCCCCCCCCCCACCCCCCCCCCCCCCCACCCCCCCCCCCCCCCACCCCCCCCCCCCCCCACCCCCCCCCCCCCCCACCCCCCCCCCCCCCCACCCCCCCCCCCCCCCACCCCCCCCCCCCCCCACCCCCCCCCCCCCCCACCCCCCCCCCCCCCCACCCCCCCCCCCCCCCACCCCCCCCCCCCCCCACCCCCCCCCCCCCCCACCCCCCCCCCCCCCCACCCCCCCCCCCCCCCACCCCCCCCCCCCCCCACCCCCCCCCCCCCCCACCCCCCCCCCCCCCCACCCCCCCCCCCCCCCACCCCCCCCCCCCCCCACCCCCCCCCCCCCCCACCCCCCCCCCCCCCCACCCCCCCCCCCCCCCACCCCCCCCCCCCCCCACCCCCCCCCCCCCCCACCCCCCCCCCCCCCCACCCCCCCCCCCCCCCACCCCCCCCCCCCCCCACCCCCCCCCCCCCCCACCCCCCCCCCCCCCCACCCCCCCCCCCCCCCACCCCCCCCCCCCCCCACCCCCCCCCCCCCCCACCCCCCCCCCCCCCCACCCCCCCCCCCCCCCACCCCCCCCCCCCCCCACCCCCCCCCCCCCCCACCCCCCCCCCCCCCCACCCCCCCCCCCCCCCACCCCCCCCCCCCCCCACCCCCCCCCCCCCCCACCCCCCCCCCCCCCCACCCCCCCCCCCCCCCACCCCCCCCCCCCCCCACCCCCCCCCCCCCCCACCCCCCCCCCCCCCCACCCCCCCCCCCCCCCACCCCCCCCCCCCCCCACCCCCCCCCCCCCCCACCCCCCCCCCCCCCCACCCCCCCCCCCCCCCACCCCCCCCCCCCCCCACCCCCCCCCCCCCCCACCCCCCCCCCCCCCCACCCCCCCCCCCCCCCACCCCCCCCCCCCCCCACCCCCCCCCCCCCCCACCCCCCCCCCCCCCCACCCCCCCCCCCCCCCACCCCCCCCCCCCCCCACCCCCCCCCCCCCCCACCCCCCCCCCCCCCCACCCCCCCCCCCCCCCACCCCCCCCCCCCCCCACCCCCCCCCCCCCCCACCCCCCCCCCCCCCCACCCCCCCCCCCCCCCACCCCCCCCCCCCCCCACCCCCCCCCCCCCCCACCCCCCCCCCCCCCCACCCCCCCCCCCCCCCACCCCCCCCCCCCCCCACCCCCCCCCCCCCCCACCCCCCCCCCCCCCCACCCCCCCCCCCCCCCACCCCCCCCCCCCCCCACCCCCCCCCCCCCCCACCCCCCCCCCCCCCCACCCCCCCCCCCCCCCACCCCCCCCCCCCCCCACCCCCCCCCCCCCCCACCCCCCCCCCCCCCCACCCCCCCCCCCCCCCACCCCCCCCCCCCCCCACCCCCCCCCCCCCCCACCCCCCCCCCCCCCCACCCCCCCCCCCCCCCACCCCCCCCCCCCCCCACCCCCCCCCCCCCCCACCCCCCCCCCCCCCCACCCCCCCCCCCCCCCACCCCCCCCCCCCCCCACCCCCCCCCCCCCCCACCCCCCCCCCCCCCCACCCCCCCCCCCCCCCACCCCCCCCCCCCCCCACCCCCCCCCCCCCCCACCCCCCCCCCCCCCCACCCCCCCCCCCCCCCACCCCCCCCCCCCCCCACCCCCCCCCCCCCCCACCCCCCCCCCCCCCCACCCCCCCCCCCCCCCACCCCCCCCCCCCCCCACCCCCCCCCCCCCCCACCCCCCCCCCCCCCCACCCCCCCCCCCCCCCACCCCCCCCCCCCCCCACCCCCCCCCCCCCCCACCCCCCCCCCCCCCCACCCCCCCCCCCCCCCACCCCCCCCCCCCCCCACCCCCCCCCCCCCCCACCCCCCCCCCCCCCCACCCCCCCCCCCCCCCACCCCCCCCCCCCCCCACCCCCCCCCCCCCCCACCCCCCCCCCCCCCCACCCCCCCCCCCCCCCACCCCCCCCCCCCCCCACCCCCCCCCCCCCCCACCCCCCCCCCCCCCCACCCCCCCCCCCCCCCACCCCCCCCCCCCCCCACCCCCCCCCCCCCCCACCACCCACCCCCCCCCCCCCCCCCCCCCCCCCCCCCCCCCCCCCCCCACCCCCCCCCCCCCCACCACCCCCCCCCCCACCCCACCCCCCCCCCCCCCCACCCCCCCCCCCCCCCACCCCCCCCCCCCCCCACACACCCCACCCCCCCACACCCCCCCAGAGCACCCCACAAACGCCCACCCCCCAACCACCCCCCCAGCCCCCCCACCCCCCCCCCACCCCCCCCCCCCCCCACAATAATAATAATAATAATAATAATAATAATAATAATAATAATAATAATAATAATAATAATAATAATAATAATAATAATAATAATAATAATAATAATAATAATAATAATAATAAAGGAAACTGAATCCCTGATTTTAGCCGCCCAAGAGCAAGCCATCAGAAAAAATTTGATCAAGGCCAAAATCGAAAAATCCTCAGATGATGCAAAATGTAGATTGTGCAAAGAAGCTGATGAAACTGTAGATCATGTCCTCAGCTGCTGCAAAAAGATTGTCTGGACTGAGTACAAACAGAGACACAACTCAGTGGCCAAGATGATCCACTGGAATTTATGCAAGAATTGCAACATAAGATGTAAGGATGGCAGTTCTGCTTGGTTCTCTCCCAGCCAGCTGGCCTTGACGGAATGCCTCCAGCCGGGCGGCGGGCCAGAATCGGCGGCAACAACCTTGGTGGACGGCTTATCTTGCTGTCCAGGATGAGCATTCCGTTCCCATGAGATGGGCCTGGATGGCCCAGGGAGGGGGAAGGGATTGAGTACGTTATAACTCCAAAGTTTCAGCGGGAGGTCTCAATTCCTGTCATAAGCCTCTGCGTGGTGTCGGGATGTCTGAATAAACGGTCTTACATCCAAAAGCCTTTTATTTCTGCTCTTTGGAATTCCTTACATTATGACAGGAATCACTTTTTAACCTTTACTCGTTAAGATCGAAGTGGATCTCTTGGTGTCATTCGACATGCCGAGATTGAGCACGCTTGACCATGTGGAAGGCACGATAGCCTCCCCATAGAGGGCTTCCTGCGCCTCCCCTTCCAGATTCCTCGGTGATCTAGGAGATGGAGATGGCCCGATCTCTCTGGTGACTCTCTCCAGACCCGTAGACAGTATTAAGTTTGCCCCTTTGTTTCATTGGGATGAACAAGCGCGGGTTCGGATCACATGGAGATGCACGAAACGTTAAGCATTATCCATGGATCGGGCGCCGGTCGACCGGTTCGTTTCCCTCCGACAACGAGTGGATTACAAACCCCAAATGCAACCAGTCCCTGAGGAACTGGGACTGAAAACCATCCATGCTGACACCCAGGAATCCATGGAAAGATTCCTAGACAAGTACTTTGATGATATTCCCAAGGAGCAGCAGTGGCATAGTACCGGGGCACGCCCCAAGACTACGGCTGAAGCTGGAACAATGACGCGAGTCGGATCGATGATCGCGAGGGTTCCATACGCCTAAAACTGCGGCTCCAGATCCGGGAGCAAGTGAACGGATGGAAGAGCTCCGCGGAGCGGTCGGAGGAATCGAAAGAAGTCCATCTGAAGTGGAACTTAATCCCGACCCTGACCCATTCCCAATGCCCTCGAAGGAAAGTTGGGACGATGAAGTGGCCCTGCTGCGTGAAGCCAAACTTGCCTGGGAGCGCGAACGCGAACTCTGGGAAGAGGAACGCGAAAATCTGCAACGGGACCGTGAGAAGCAACGCGCAGAAATCCAAATGGAGTTGGATCGCGAAAGGGAAGCGTTGCGTCGACAGTTCCAGCAGAATCTGACTGTAAAGGATTCAGTGGTGTTGATGAGCGGGTCAGCCGCCTGGCCTTGACTACATTCCACAACCCGGGCGATGGGCCAGCTTCTGCGGCGGAGACCTTATCTCTGCGAGGGAGATGAGACCTACGTTCCCATGGGAAGCCGGGAGGGGGATGGGATGGACAGAGTTATAACCTGTGCTTCTGGCGGGAGATATTATTCCTGCCACGGCAATGCGGAGCTTTCTAGGATGTCTGAATAAACGGTCTTTTACACCCAAAAAAAGCCTTTTATTTCTGCTTCTATGGAATTTTTTACATTGGGTGGCAGGTAAATCAATCGCTCATCTATCTTCCTAGTGCAGTGGACCTCTGCGTGTCTCTGCATGGAGAGGTTGAATATTCCCGTGGAAGGTTCGGTAGCCCCCCAAAGAGGGCTCCGAAGCTCTCCCTTCTGGATTTGGAGGAACCGGCCGGAGAACGGGTCTCGCTGGTGACTCTTTTCCCCGCCCTCAGATCAGCACGAGTCTTCCCTTACCCGCGTTGGAACCAGGGACTCCAGAAGACAACCATGGGGACTTTACATGAAATGCTTGGGGCGCTGTCTATGGATCGAAATGCCTGTGGATCGGATATTCACCTGTTTTCGTGATGGATTACAAACCTCAGATGCAACCTGTCACGGAGGAGACGGGCCTGACCACCTTTCATGCGGCAACACAGGAGTCCACATTGAACGCATTCCTGGACTCGCATTTCTGGTGATGCTCCCAAGGATCCACCGTGGCATAGCACTGGGGCCCGTCCGGACACCACCGGCGAAGCTGGGACTATACCGGGGATTGGGAGGGGTATCCGCATTCCTCAGCTTCCGATCGGAACCCCCAGATCCCGGACCAGCAGTTGCACCTGAGATGCCCCGCGGGAGCCACCGGGTGGGCACGACGCCCCATGCGTTCAGATGAAGAGGGAGTCCGGAGAAAGCTCTAACTTCATCCGGGATCTATTCCCTCTCCCATCGAAAGAGAGTTGGGATGAGGAAGTGGGCCGACTGCGCGATGCCTAAGAAGCATGGGCCCGCGGAACGGCCAGCTATGGGAAGAGGAACGAGAGCAGCTGCAGCAAGAGCTGCGAAAAAACCTGCAGTTATATCGGGAACAGCAGCTAAAGAAATCCAACTCGAATTCGACCGCGGCTAAAGACGCTACGTAACCTGCAACGGCAATATGTGCAGAATCTATCAGTCCATGAGCAAAAGTCCTGGAACACTTCCAAACTGGACTTACAGCGTCAACGCTGAAAAGCGTTTCAGGCCTTTGTGTAATGCTAGTGAACTAACTGCAGCTGTTCAACGAGATGAACTGGCCAAATTGGAACGAGAGAAAGCAGCTTTGCATGCGCACCAGGATGCATTGACTCGCAAGGAGAGAGAGCTGGCTGCCTTGGAGAAGGAACTGAAGAAGCAGCAGAACAGGACAACCTGCTGGAGTCTACGCTAAACAGCTGGTACAGCCGGGCGCCAGAGGGGCTTAATGCTGCTGGGTCCTGCCACTTTCCAAGGACCGGCTTTCACCAGAACGCCAGCTGCACCGGGCGTTGGTACCTCCACCTCCACCGATTCCGGCCCCCCCTGCGCAGCTGTCTTCAACCTCCGCTATGCTGAATCACGGGCGGCTTTTCAAGGGCCGTCAGGATAGGGGATATTACATAGACCTCCAATAATACCTGCCCGCTTTCGATGGGACCGCTTCTAAACTTTCCTACTTCATCCTGCAACTCGATGCCCACATGGAGGACTATGACGCATTTATACCGGTCTGAGCTGTTAAAAATATCGACATCGGGTTCGGCCCTGATGGGGCTACGGCAGCCGACTGGTTTGTGACTCTTTTGAACCTGCAAGATGAAGATAACTCGCGACGGTGCCCGCGTTCCTCCAAGCCTTATGGGCTCGCTTCTAAGCATCCGGGTGCTGAAAATGAAGCTATCCGCACCATCAACGTCTATTCAGCAAGGCAACCGCTCGCTTTGCAGAATTTTGCCCGTGAATTTTCGTTGTGGCGTAGCGGCTGCTCGACTCCCTCCTGAGTGGCCTGCGCCGCATGAAATGTGAATACTTCTCGGATGCTGTCGACGGTAAGCTATGCGGAACGGTAAGCTTTTAATTCGGATCCCCCCGCGACTATTAAGTTGATTGGATCGAATTGGGATCCCAGGTGGCGTCTCGCTTGGAGTACCGCTCGTGTCAGGGGCCGCCCACTTCAAAACTCCGCCATCACTACGCATCATCAGCAGCGACTACCTTCAAGCCAAGCCTTCCAGCCGCCTCTACCGGTATCTCACCTCCGAGCGCCGCCGCCGACTGGGATTGTGTCTTTTACTTCGCGAGGACCGGGTCATCTAGCCGCCAACTGCCCGAAAAAACAGAAGCTAACCGCCTCCGGCCGCGCTAATCTCCATCTGCCAAACCACCACGCAAATCCGGGCCGCCTTCAACAGGCTCGCTCTGCTTAAAAGCCACCTAAGGCGCACCCAGAGGAGGGGGAAGCAGCTGTTTGCCTTTCTTCAGCCCCTACGGACATGGGTTCGACTCCAGACGCTGTGAGCAAGGCAGCGCTCCCATTACAATCCAAGCGTTTCTGGCCAACCCCGCTAAGCATACTCGTGATATAGCCCTCAGCCCTTGTAGATTCTGGGTGCTCCCATTGCTTAATGCGGCCCCAGGTGGCGGAGGAACTAGGGTCTAGACCAAGTCCCCCCCTGGTTAAGCTTCCATACCATTCACCCAAATGGATCGCAGTCCTCTCGGGAGCTGGCTGACCGGCCCAGTTCAAAAACGCAACCGTTTCTCCTCCGCTGCGCCGACCATTGGGAGAAAATTAGTTTTATTCTGGCGCCAGTGGCCAAACACTCCATAGTTCTAGCATGCCATGGTTGTTGTTGCATCAACCACAACTTATTTGGAAAGAAAGCATCTTCGAATTCACAGCCCCTCCCCGCGGAGAACACACGAATTGGGGGGAAAACTCGCCTTCTCCTGACATCCCCCCCCCCCTAGCTTCATCAGCGACGCACGCTCTACTCGTTCCAGATTCTACCGGGCATTCCACCGGCTTACCAAGATTTAGCCAGAGTATTTCAGGATAAGAATGCTGCATCAGTTGCCAATTCCATAGAGACATCATCTCGACTGCAAAATCGTATCACAGCTAGGGGCGCAACTGCCCAAAGGTGGAATCTACCGCGATGAGTCCTAATGAGGAGAAGGAACTTCGTGCCTTCTTAGACAAGAACCTCGCTCATGGTTCATATCGGGCGGCTACCAAACACACACATGTTTGCTCCCGTATTGTTTGTTATAAAGAAAGATGGGTCTTCACGGCTCTGCACTGATTTTATATCCAATGCAGTCTCCCTGTCCGCAATGCAATGTCCTTCGCCATTAACCGCTGAACTTTTAGACGCACGCAAGGTACCTTGATCTTTACTTAAGTTGGACTGGAGAGAAGCTTACTACAGGGTCAGAATTATGAAGGCTATGAACACTTGACTGCATTTCTAACACGAAGTTTGGACAGTTTGAATACTTAATAATGCCATTCGGGTTAAGTGGGGCCCCCTCGGAGCTTTTATGGCCCTTATCAACTAAGTTCTCCATGATTTTATTAAAAATAAGGGAGTAGTGGTGTACTTAGATGACGCTTTAATTTGCCCACAAACCATGGAGGAGCATGAAGCATTGGTTCGGGAAGTATTGGAAATGTTTGCTCAACAACTCCCTCTTTGCCAAACTTTCCAAATGCTGTTTCCACCAAACCTCTATTGACTATTTTAAGTTACCGGATCTCGCCTCGAGGGCCTAAAAATGGATCCTATGAAGATTGATGCAGTCCTCCAATGGCTCGCCCCTACCAACCGAAAAGGAGCTCCAATCTTTTCTGGGTTTTGCTAATTTCTATCGCGGACTTTATACCCCAATTCGCTGAACTGACTTCTCCCACTCACAGACTTCTTTACACGCATCGCTAAGGGTAAAGATCCACTGGACTGCCAAGCCCGACCCCTTTCCTGGTCTAAAGAATGTCAGGACAGCCTTTCAGCTTTTAAAATCTGCTTTTACTAATCAACCTTATCCTGAAGCAACCCTGACCCAGATCTCCCCGCTTGTGGTTCACGTGGATGCCTCGGACAAAGCGCAGGGCAGTCCTGTTGTGGTGAGAAATAAAGATGATAGGCTGGTTCCGCGTGCTTATTTATCAAAGAAATTCCTCCTCGCGCTGAGCTCAACTGGACTGTAGGGGATAAAGAGACTGCGGCCATCAAAGTAGCACTCTCCACTCCTGGCGTTACTGGCTGGAGGGGGGCTAAACACCCCTTTCAAGTTTGGTCGGATCACAAGAACTTGGCCGCCCTCTCCACCCCCCCCTCAAGATGTCCGCTGGCAACTTCGCTAAGCCGAATGCATTTCTTCGTTTCTCTTTCACGGTCCATTTTTCCCCCGGAAAAAACCAATAAACTGGCTGATGCGCTCTCGCGCCTACCCGAGGAGGGGGGTGGAGCTGCCTTACGGGACATTCCGCCAAGCACTGTTCTCTCCCCCTCCCAAGTGGGGCTGGCTGTCCACCCCGATCTTCAGACGACGATCCACTCCTCCTTTCACCACCCATTTCCCAGCCTGGTCTCTCGCTTTCCCTCACGGGGAACTTCGAGAGAGGAAGACTACGCTTTTGAGCCACCGGGCGAGAGGGAAGGTGACTCCCAATTGCATTTGGAGAATGGTGTTTTGGCGGCGGGGGGATTGTTGGTACGATGCCTCCCCCCCCTCCGTAGCAGGTTCCACCGAGGCTCTGTCATGATGCCTCGCTCAGCTGGACATTTTGGCTTCCTAAAAACTCTGCATTTGACCCCACGCCCGTCCAATTTTGGTGGCGCGCGATGCTAGCAAGGACATTGAGACGTATATAATGCAAAGGTTGCTCTGTTTGCAATGCGGGAAGCCAAGAACGCTCCGGGAAAACCCCATGGTCTGTTGAAACCTCTCCCGGTGGCCTCCCGCCCTGGGAAGTCATCTCCATGGATTTTTTATTCACAGATTTGCCAGAAAGTCATGGCAACACGGTCTTAACTGTGGGTGGTGAGGTGGACTTATTTTCTAAACAAGCCCATTTCATCCCATGTGCTTTCCATCCCCCTCCGCCTCCTAAGTTAGCAGCGTCTGTTCATTTCCAGCATATTTACTCGTCTACACTCCGCCCCCGGTAAGGTGGTCTCCGACCGCGGGCCCCAATTCATTTCAAAGTTCTGGAAAGCTTTTCTAGGTTTGTTGAGGGCCGCCCGGGCGGTTGCCAGCCCTACCACGTTCAAAGTGACCCGGTGAGTCAGGAGAGAACGAACAGAACCCTTAGAGCAGTATTTACGCTTGTTACACCAACTACCACCAAGACAATTGGTGCGAAGCTAATTCCGTTTGCAGAATAACTGCCTATAATAATGCGGTTCATAGCAGTACAAAAAAAGACCCCGCTTCGAAATTGTGTCTGGTCGCTCCCTTCCCTCCCGGTTGCCGCGAACTAATTCCTGCGGAAGCATTTCGTTGATCCTCCGGAGGTTTCAGCAGTGGATTTCATCTCTGGCCGAGGGGTGGAAAATGGTCCAGACTGCCTTTACAGCATGGCTAAAGACTCCCCAAAACTTCTGGCGCCGGATAAGCACCGCTTTCAGATTTCCCTCTGCGTGTGCTGACCCGCCTGGGTGTATTTGTCTACCAAAAATCTCTAGAGACGTGCATAAATTTTCAAAACTAGGCAAAAGATTCTCGTGGGACCTTTTCAGATTACTAAAAGTGATTAATGATGTCACTGCCCGATTGGACTTTGCCTAATTCTCTTAGTAATATCCATCCCTGTCTTCCATTCCAGTTTACTCCAAAGAGGAGGCTCCCTGTTCGATGCCTGGCACGGTACCAGCGAGGAGACCCCACCGACTATTATTGATGGCCACAAGCATTACGAAATTGACGCCTATCCTGGACTCTCGTTTTAATCGCGAAAGCGCTTACAATATTTAGTCTCTTGGGTGGGGTACTTCCTCTGGGTATAATCAATGGGTTTATTCCGAAAATATTGACGCCCCCGCCCTCATTTCTGCTTTCCATCGCGCCTTTCCGCACAAACCTGGGGGGAGAAGTCTTTTAAGGGAGGCAGAGTGTAAAGGATTCAGTGGTGTTGATGAGCGGGTCAGCCGCCTGGCCTTGACTACATTCCACAACCCGGGCGATGGGCCAGCTTCTTGGCGCAAGGAGACCTTTTATCTCATGAGGGAGATGAGACCTACGTGCTCCCCTTAGAGGAAGCCGGGAGGGGGATGGGATGGACAGAGTTATAACCTGTGCTTCTGGCGGGAGATATTATTCCTGCCACGGCGTGTACGTGAGCTTTCTAGGATGTCTGAATAAACGGTCTTTTACACCCAAAAAGCCTTTTATTTCTGCTTCTATGGAATTCCTTACACTCATTCCTTACACTCATTCATGACAAAGTACTGGATCAATCAAAAATGGATTTACAACGCCAGCGCGAGGGCATCAGGGCCATCCAAACACAGAATGAACTTACAGCCATACAACGAGATGAACGTGCTAAATTGGATCGTGAAAGGGCGGCCTTGCCTGCGCACCAGGACGCCTTAACACGTAAGGAAAGAGAGTTGGCCAGCCTAGAACAGGATTTGCGAAGACAGCGGGCTACGCTGGCAAGGGCTCCAGATAACGCCCACACCTTCTACCGGGCGCCTACAGCCCCCCTCCCCGCCGGAGGCACGATACTTCGAGGCCTGGTTCCAGCGCCCCTCAACCCAGGGCGCCTCAGCCACTCCCGGTTCCTCCAGCCCCGCCACTTTACCCCTTACAGCCACCAGGCCACCTACAGCAACAACCTCAACACGCACCTCGAGCTGTTGAGAGAGGATTTTACAGACCCCCCATCCCAGCTTGTTTTGACGGGACTGCATCGAAACTCCCCTACTTCATCTTACAACTGCGATGCCCATATGCGTAAGAGTATATGATGATTTCTTATATCTTTCTGAACGTGAGAAAGTTCGTGACATTGGATCAGTACTGGATGGCATAGCAGCTGAATGGTTCAATTGCCACTCTACGAATTACAGGCTGATCTAATACTTTCGCACCCAGTGGGGAGGTTCCTCCCAGTGCGTTACGCCATCGTTTCCAAGACCCTGATGTAGAAAAACATTGCCTGCATAATGTACAAAAGTAAAAACCATCCAGCAAGGTAACCGTTCTTTCGCTGAATATGCCCGGGAATTTCGCACATTGGCAGCCAGTAAACTTCCTCCAGATTGGCCGGAACGCATGAAATGTGAGTACTTTTTTTCGAGAAGGCATGGACGTCAAACTGCGCCAAACGGTTATCCCTCTATCCGGATCCCAGCGGACAGTAGCCCGAATCGGATCGAACTGGGATCACAAGTTAAGCTGCCGTCCGCCTTTATGCTGCGCCAGCATCAGATGGCCGTCCGCTAATCTAAAACCTGCCACAAACACCAAAGCACCAAAGTACTCCTGGAGTCAACTCCTGCCCGTACGCAACTGAAACCACTTCTTCGAACGCCGTCGTGCTTTTGGCAGGATTTGTGCTTGCTTTATTGCGGGGGACCTGGCCACCTGGCTGCCAACTGCCCGAAGAAACAAAAACCCCAGAATTCCGACTACACGCGACTACGGTGGCAATGCTAAGCCTCCTCAGCTGCAAATCATCCCAGGTCCATACGCCTCAGGGGATGCGCTCTAAAAGCCGCTCATCGAGGAAGATTTGGAAGACGGAGATGTAGTGCTCTGCCTGTCAGCAAGGCACCTCGAAGGGACATTAACCCTTACTCCAGATATGCGGTGAGGTGAAGGCGAGTGCTCCCATTACCGATTTTAACCGCCCTAAGCCAACCCGTATGTAAACCATACACGCATTCTGGCCTCCTTTACACTTGTGGACTCTCCGGGCTGTTCCCACTTTAATCTCATGAGACCACAGGTCGCCAGCGAACTTAGGTTTAGATCGTGAAGTACCCTTGGTGAAACCCATTGTCCTTTTACCCAATGGATGGATGGCAGCCCTCTCACAGGCGGTGAAGGTCCGGCACGTTTTACGAAACCCGTAGCCAGTATTTCTCCGTTGTGCCGACCATTGGGAGAAAATAAAGTTTCGATCCTTGCTGCCGTTGCTAAACCACCTCTATTGTGTTAGGCATGCCTTGGTTGCTCTTACACCTAACCAACCATCGCCATATGGAAAGAGCGGATCCTCCACTCGGATCCCCCCTGTGGAGATCAAATACATGAACGGGGAGGAAAGCCCACCTCTCACCGAGAATGAGCTCATGGGTCCTAAAGCTTTAAATGTATTGTCTGCCCCTGGTCCCTCGGAGAGAATCCCTTGCCAAGAGGGCCAGATCCGAAGACTTGTCCAGAGTGTTTCAAGAACAGGGAGTCGCTGCACCAATTACCCCCCCCATGAGGGATACTGACTGCGAAAATTTTACTGCAACCCGGAGCTCAGTTACCTAAAGGTAGAGATCTTATACGCCCATGCCAGGTCCCCACCTCGAGGAGAAGGAACTCCACGCCTTCTTAGATAAAAACCTGGCTCGCGGATTCATAACTGACGAGAGCCTACGAAACATACCCATGCCGCCCCTGTTCTATTTGTTAAGAAAAAGGACGGTTCGTTAAGACTTTGTACCTCGATTACCGCTGATTGAATGCAGTGTCCGTGATCCAACAAGTATCCTTTTGCCCTTAATTAAAAGACCTCTTTGGATGCATTGGGCAAAGGGCGGATCTTTTACCAAATTAGGACTTAAGAGAGGCTTATTACAGAGTCCGCATTGCGGAAGGCTATGAACACTTGACAGCTTTCAATACAAAGTTTGGACAATATGAATATTTAATGATGCCATTCGGATTAGCTATAGCCCCAGGAGCCTTCACATGGCCCTTATCAAACGAAGTTTTACAAGATCTGTTATACTGTATAAGGGTGAATTCAGATATTTAGATGATGTATTAAATTTATTCATTGTCATTGAGGAGCATGAGAAGCTAGTATGAGAAGTCTTACAACGTCTACTAGATAACTCCCTCTTTGTCAAGTTGTCAAAATGCTGTTTCCATCGCTCCTCCACTTAGACTATCTGGGTTATCGAATCTCTCATAAAAGGTTGCCTGGAAATGGACCCAGCAAAATAGCCGCATGTCAATTGAATGGTCTGCTCCCCACCAACAGGAAGGAACTGCAATCCTTCCTAGGCTTTGCCAATTTCTACTGTGACTTTATTCCCTCGATTTGCCTGAAATTGCCTTTACCGCTCACCGATCTCCCTCGTACCAAAGGCAAAGACTCGCATGAGCTTCTAAACCCGGGGCTCCCCTTCTTCTCTGGTCTCAAGAATGCCAGTCAGCATTCCAGCAGCTAAAAACAGCTTTTACTACGGAACCAATATTAAGGCACCCAGACCCAGATCTTCCTTTCATCGTGCATGTGGATGCGTCGGATAAAGAGCGCTAGGCGCTGCCCTCTTGCAGAAAAATAAAGATAACAAATTGGTACCGTGTGCTTACTTATCCAAAAAGTTTTCTGGGGCTGAATTAAATTGGACTGTGGGGGATAAGGAAACCGTGGCTATCAAAGCTGCATTGAGTGTTTGGCGCCACTGGCTAGAAGGAGCCAAACACCCCTTCCAGGTTTGGTCAGATCACAAAAATCTGGCTGCCCTGTCCACACCAATCAAAATGACTGCAAAACAATTGCGTTGGGCCGATTCCGCAGACATGAGTGCCGGTGCTGCCGTGCGGGGGGAGGAGGAGGAGGAGGCGGCGGGAGAGGCGCGCAACAGCTGGCGAGGCAGGCAGGCAGGAGGGCGACGAGGAGGAGGCAGCAGCAGCAGCAGCAGCAGCAGCGCAGCCCGACCCGCCCCGAGCAGGAACAGCCCGACCCGCCCCGAACAGCTAAGAACTGGTGGAAATATTTTCCAGAGAAAGTAATGGAAAATGAGAAGGTCAAAATCCTGTGGGACTTTCGAATCCAAACGGACAAAGTGTTGAAACACAATACACCAGACATCACCGTGATTGAGGACAAGAAAGTGACCATCATCGACATAGCAGTCCCTGATGACAGCAGGGTCATTGAAAAAGAACACGAGAAGGTCACTAGATACCGCGATTTGAAAATCGAGCTTCAGCATCTATAGCACAAACCAGCTGAGGTCATCCCAGTGGTAATTGGCACGCTGGGCGCCATCCCAAAAACACTAGGGCAGCACTTGAAACATCTTCGAATTGATAAAATTAACATCTGTCAAATTCAGAAGGCAGCCCTGCTGGGATCTGCACGAATACTACACCGATACATTACAACTTCCTAGGCTTCTGCGTGAGGCTCGAATTGTAATGAAGGCCAACAACCAGCTAAAGATCTGGCAGCTGTTAAATCAATAATAATAATAATAATAATAATAATAATAATAATAATAATAATAATAATAATAATAATAATAATAATAATAATAATAATAATAATAATTGTCTGCCATCAAGTTGCAACTGGCTCATGGCAAACCCAGGAACATGTTATTACTTCTACAAATCTTGAGCATGGGACACGCTGGACAACTAGTTTCCTGCATATGAAATGTGCATAGACCTCCCACATGAGTCTTGTTAGTCAGTATGTCAGAATTATACATGCTGAACCAAGAGCTAGCTGGGGAGTTAAAAGACTTTATCAAGTCCTATGGCACTCTCCATCTAGCTGGGGTAGAGGTGGTTTTAATAAATTAATATGATGGCAGCCAATGGGAGAAAGGTAATACAACAATTTAAATATTTAATAATTTAGGTACAAACAGGTTAAACACTTTTATTTTGAAATTATTTTGATTCTTTAGTGGGAAAGGGAATATTTAATTCTGCATGAACTTAGAACTGCATGTACTAAGAATATTGTAAATATTGGGACTAATTTTGGCAATTACTCAAAGGGATACTGAGAGTTTAATAATAAGCTAATTTATTTTAAACCAATCAATCTGTTAAAGATTGTTTACTAACATATTTATTTATTTAGATTTATAACCCCCCCCCCAAAAAAAAGGGTTCAGGGTGGCATACAACATCGTAAAAACCATAAAATTCATATAAAACCAGTAAAAACATTCCAATCAATAAAACAGATGGCAACAAGATCCACACCCTCCCCTCCATACCCATAGGAAAGCCGAGGTGATCTTATTTATCCTCCCAGTTGGCCAGGTGGAAACGCTTGACGGAATAAGGCTGTCTTACAAGCCCTGCGAAAGTCCTGTAGGTCTCACAAGGCCATAATCTCCTTAGTGAGTCTGTTCCACCACACAGCTGCAGCGGCAAAGCTCCCATGGGGACATCCGGGGACAAATGCCCTGGGCACTCCCCATGGGAGTCATGTGGGGGGCTCAAAATCATCTGATCCTGCCCCACCCCCTTCTCCTCCTTTGCCTGGTTGCACTCCCTTGTTGTTGTCCTTCTCCTCCTTTGGTCATCCTCTCCCTGCCCCTGCACCCACCTGGTCTCCCCTTCTGATGTTACGGTCTTCTCCCCGTGCAGCGGTGTCTTGATGTAAATACCCACAGTCATATTCTTCAAAATTCAAAGACTGTTTCTTTGCTTTCACAACCTTGCCTGCCCACAATCTCGGCAAGCTGCAGGGCTCTGGTCATCCAAGGTCTCACCACTGCTGCCCCCTCCTCCTCCTTCGCCACCGTTTCTCTCCATCTCGGTGAACAGTGAGCTGGGCATCATCCCACTAGAGGGGCAGGATAGCACATTCTTTTTCCTCCTCTCCCTCCTGTGCTTGGATCAGTGGGGGCAGTGGGGTGGGGGTGGGGGGAGCCAAGCAGACACAAGAAGTTGAGGCGGATGGCCAGGCAGTGGCAGCAGCAAAGTGAGCACCCCACCAACCATTGTATATACAAATAAACTGGACTCGTGCAAAAGAAGGTGGAGTACTTCATCCCAGTTTTAACTCAATTCCTGGACAGCTATACAAAGGGATAAAATCAACCCAGTATGTATGATCCCAGGTCTACCCCGGTGTAATTATGCCGTGCAGAAAATGACAGACAACTAAGATAGAAACAAACTCAGTCTATTGGAGGGTTACTGGGCCAGAAGAGCCAATGATCTGACTTGCTTTAAGACAACTTCACATCTTTCCCAGTTGTCTGATTAAACACAAAAAGGATAATCACAAAATTACTGTAGAGGAGTTAGGTTTAAAAAATACTTGATAAAAATTTGAATAAAGGGAAAGAAAAATGATTATTGGCCTTGTGTTGCCAAATTAAAACCTGGTTTATGAAAAAAATACTGTATGGCATTTCTGCAATATTTCATGACATGGCAAGCAAAACTCTGTAATTAAGACAGACAATATTTGGTGCTTAGTGATATATTGCTAAAAAAATCCAACCCTAGTCTGAATTTTCAGAAAATAGATGTTTGCTGTACTGAAGAATTGTACTTCTACTGGGCAAAAGCAAAAGACCATCTCCCTAACAGTCATGTACAGCTGAATAATTGAAGAGCTTCGTTGATAAGCGCTGATGGCACAGTGGTGTCTGGATTGCAGGTGATATTTAATTAATATTGGAAACGAGGTATAATCTGGATACTTGTAAGAAACTGATTTGGGGAAGTGGTGGTGATTGCTATTTTTCTTCTTTGGAATGATATCACCGTGTGTATTCTTGTTCCCACCTGCTCAGTCTATAGATTTATTAATTCCACAAGTCTCCCATGGCCTCAATTCATAGGAAAACTGATGGTGTAAAAAGGTTGCTCTAAAACACCCTACCGTTCTAGGAAGTGCAGATGGCTTATATAGTAAAGAGGATTCACCCCTCATTTGCCAAATTAATAGGACCATAACTTATCTCCAAGATACATAGGGTTGAATCCTATCACACTAGACTTACTACACATTGCACAAGCCCATTTATATTGTCAGTGATCCACAAAAACATTTTGGCTTTTGTGACCTGTGGCTTTTGCAATCAAAGTCAAGCTGCACCTTGCATGAAGAGGTCATGCTTGCAAAACTGTCATACTAATACAAAAGATGCTGCTTGACAAGTATAGTATTCAATCAGAACTATGGTTAGCCCATTAAATGTTCTGCAGACAACACAGAAATCTGAGGCATATTTTCATACCTATTTTCCTCACATTATTGGATATTGTGCTATTATAATAATTCACCTTCATGAGTTTCCTCTGCAAATGATGCAAAAGATGGGATGGATCTTAACCAATTCTTCAAAAACAAACAAACCCCTGCAGCTTAGCTTAATTAAGATTTCCTGTTTGCATACACTACTTTGACATTCAAGTTGTTTACATTCTTTAAAAGTGAGATGTATCATGTGTTGATGCTTTAAAAACTACTTAAAGTGAATCCAAGAAGGTTGACTCACTATCTATCTAATAAGGTATGATAAGTTGGTACTATTTGGTGAACAACTACTGCAAGATGTAGGTAAAATTTTTATTGTTCTCTGGTAAGAAAATATTTGCATATTGTTGAATATTGTACGATAGCAATCATTTGCAGCTGAATTTTCCTTGTTGGGGACAAGAAAACCCAGCAGCAAATAATTGCTATAACACACTGATAGTACAATATTCAAAAGATGTGTTGATACTCTCATCTCAAATGTTACATTAAGTCAGCAAGCATCAAGACTGTTAATCCTTTTGAGTTGTGCAGACAACACAGAACACATTTCCGCGGCTCTGCTTTAAACCTGCACATGGCCAGGTGAACTTCAGAGGCTGCTGATTCTTTTGTGGATACAAAGAACTGGTGTGGCTTTTTTTTTTACCAGATAGGGAGCTTAATGGAACAAATCAACTCAACTGGAAATCTCTCCAGAGGCAACAAAACAGTTAGGAGCACTGCTTTTAGTCTAATCCATATTATAGGAATTCTGTTACTGTCAGTGCTGTATTCTGATTCTAATTATTTATTTTCATCTCTCATGTCTGTACTATACTATGATCAGGTTTGAAATGGGCAGAGAGCTTCAGACACAGCCCATTAACAGATGTAAATACACTGCCTAAAACCTCTGAACCTAGACTGCTTTACAAGGAATTGGGCCAACAGCAGATAACAACCATTTTAGAATGACAATGTGAAAGGGGACTTCAGCTCTTATTTGATCAGTGGAGCAAAGGCACTGTTAGGCGAGAACTTATAACATATTGCGTACAAAATGATTGGGTTTAGGAAATAACATTTAAGAGTAACAAGCTCAAGAGTTGTAATAAATGTTGGGATTCTCTCATGGCTCTAAACTACCCAGATGGAAAACAAAATATAATGGGAGTACATTTAATTTTTTGTCCAAGCAATAAAATGTATTTTCACATGACCAGCTCCATCCTTTCCTATGCATACCAGAACACATTTGTTTGAATTCTTCTTGGTCTACAGTTATTAAGCAATATTCTGTGCTACCTTTTGTACTATGGTAACTCACATGTGCAAAATCACTATCCTGGGTCAGATAAGGCAATTGGTATATACAGTGCATTCTTTCCACTTGCTGGATGAGAACTTGGGTCACAGATCAAATACACATGTGCATCTGAATGAGGATAAATCTATTCCTACACGAAAGCTTTGACACTAAAATCCATTTCTAACAAAAGAAGTTTGGTAGTCCTTTGGTGGATTGAAAGATGTTTCTGATTTCCACTAGATCCTCTCTTAGTTTTTAGAACTAACTGTAGCTATAATTTGATTCCACTTTCTTTTTTTCTATCTGTTAATTGTTCTCTTATAAAAGTAAAAAGCCTCCCTAAGAACACTGAAATTTCAGTTTCTTTGAAATAAGAAATCCATTACGTATCTTGGCTGCTTTCAGCAACCTTTTTGAATACAATACCAACATGGAACAACCTTTGAGGTAGCAAATTGGAAGGTGACAGGAGGCAGCAAGCTGGTCCTTACAAGGAACAGATCATAGAACAGCTCTGTAACATATTGATGCTCAAACTGTCCCCTCCCCTCTTTCAAGAGATTATGGTGCAGCTGAATTATCCCTTAAATGAAAAGCAAACGTTAAAAGCCAGTACAGCACTACGCAAGTAGCTCCAAGGGACATGGCCTACTAGCGTTTTTTTCTTTTTGCAACCCTCCACTGGTATTTCAAATTAGACAGATGGGGATGAAATGTCTAATAAAATGTGACATTTCATTTTATTATCTGTATTTATTAACTGAATTCTTATGATCCATCACATTGCCATCAGTACTGTGAGGCGTTCTAATGCTGATAGGCAGCCACTAATATCAGGTCAAGATGGTTTCCATGGGTCAAAACAGGGAACAAAGGGAAGATAATTATTAATTACAAACCATGTAACTAGGTTTTCTTCGTGCAGGCTGACAACATGCCATGTACACGTGACAAATATTCTCGGAGTTTGGGATGACTGTATTCATGAAAATAGCAAACTTTCCCCCAGCTATTATTTGAAAACAATAATTCATATTACTACTGGCCATGTAGTTGAGAGCAGAATGAAATGATGCCATTTAAGCCATTCCCAGACATTTTGAATGAAAGGTGGCATTTTTAACCATGGGACGTTTTAAAAGGGGCAAGGGAGAAAACAAGAATAGAAACAAAAGGCTGGAATGCTAAAGAGTGCAAACAGCGTTGTACAGGAGGAAGGCAGCTTCCTGAACTCTCCCTACCTGTACATTTTTATGACCACTGAAAGTGTGCTCCTGTGGGTCAGTGGACGCCCATGGGACCAGCGGGAGTCTACAGTGGAAAGGGAAACAGGCAAAAATAAGCCTTCCTTTCTCCATAAATGGAAATGCCATTCTCTCGGAGAAACTGCTGCTGCATTGATGGAATGTCGCCTCCAAGCTTTACTGTAGGGCCTCATAACAACACTTTACAGATTTGTATGAGACAACCATAATCTCTGTGGATATCCGTGTTAAGGAGATTTCTGTGCCTAAGCAGACTTATAGAGGGAAATAGCTTGCTGGATTGAAAATCACAAACTTAAATCAGGCGACTGTTTGAATTTTTGTATCCAAATACACCTCTGAGTATCCACTTTATCGCTTTGAATCTATAATCTATCTTCTGCTAGAGATCCATCTATATATTTTGCTTTGAATAAAATGCACATTCTGGTGTGCATTCAAATGTGACTTCTATCCACATCCTGATGTAAGTCATGTGTTAAGATTTTACATGCAAATAGAACTGGATTAGAGCCAAATGCCAGTCACTGTTCCAAGCCATTTCTGCTTAATTTTAAAAATAAGAAATGCAGGGAACAGGGATGCCTGGAAATCATATATTGGAACCTGGCCTAGAAGATCTTGCCCATCTCCTGGAAACACTGATTCAAACCTCCTGATGAGAGGTATCATGTTCTCCTTTATGAAACTGCCTGTTCATTGTCATCATGGATGAGTGAAATCAAGAAGAACCTTAAGGCACTACTAAATTTGCACCCAAATGTGAAAAACCATTGTGATACTTCAGTCCAGCCAATTTCACTGGTTCCAAACATTTTCTTTTTTGTATTGCTGAAGGTTTTCACAGCCAGATTCAAATGGTTGTTGTGGATTCTCCAGCCTGAGTGGCCATGGTCTGGCAGATCTCTTTCCTAACGTTTCTCCTGCATCTGTGGCTGGCATCTTCAGAGGTGTATCACAGAGGGAAGTCTGTTACACACTATGTCCAGTGAGAAAAATTCCCTTTACAGTCCAGAAAACCCACAATAACCATTTTCTTTTTTGCTTTACAAGAGAAGCAGACCAAAATATGCAGAAAACAAGAAAGCAGAAATTAAACCCACTTCGTATCCAAAACATCCCTTTTGACTGATTTGATGTCAGATATGTCCCAGATATTTTCTGCAAAGGTAAGCCCTTTTCTGACAAGTATGTGGGAATTTCTCCGCTGTATGTCAATCTGTCTAGTATATGTGGTTGCCGTGTTGTCTGAACAGAGCTGACATTAATATTTTCATGTATGTTTGGTATGTATGAACTGACCACTGGATTTTTCAGGACTCTGGTTGGCATCTTCTGGAGTTGTATTTATATGCAAAATACTTGTACTTCCCTGTTTAGGCAACATGGCAACCTCACGTAGTGTGAGTATCATGCATAGCATACCTAGGGACCTAATGTCTGAAAGGGGATTTAGTCTTCAAATATTCTCCAAAAGGTTCAGTGTTATTGTAAGAGCTCCTGTGCTGATGAACCTCTAAGGTGGGCCAGAGGTCAGACAGTCTTGGGACCTATCACCAGAACTGCAGCTCTGACATGACATATTAATGTGTTCATCCAAGCAGCATGTAGGAAAAGCCAGTGAATGAGACCCAGCTTAAGTGGAGCTGGGAAATAACAGTTTCTTTGCAGCTCTGTCCTCACTATGCTCCATCAAGCTAACAGCAGCACAACATGTCAAATGAATTCCCGAGACAGCTGTGCTGTCTTGCAGAAACTAGAACAGTCATTCATTGGCAACCAGAGAGAAAACTCTACTGAGCAAAACCCAGCACCATCTGAGTCAGGACCAGCCACATGCCGGCCAACCCAATATTCACACAGAAATGTCATTGTCATTCCTCATTTCTAGCATTTTAGATGTAGCATTTTACTCACCCTGCTCTTTCCTGACACACATTAACATTTCTCACATTTTATTTTTCCAGTAGGAGATTGGAATTTAAGCAGCTTCTTCCCCTTCCCCTTCTTGGTTTGACTTAGAAGGGGGAAAGTGAGATAATCTCCTTAATTATAGGAATTTGGCATTCTTTATAAACTGGGAATGTTAAGGTCTTTTGACAAGATCACAATCTAAAATGTCATTTAAAAAATGCCCGAGTGTGAACTGATTACATCTTTCTGGGAGAACATCCAGCCATGGAACATTAATGCGTATCTGCTGAACTGTCCCATAATTAAGACATTTTTGCTTCCTTTTCTCCACACGTTGCTTTGCGATGTAAAACAGCTGAGATACTCATTTTTTCAAAACAAAACAAAACAAAACAACAACCAAGGTTTGAAGTACCAGGGCTATGGCTGCCAGCCCTGGATTGGGAGATTTGGGGACTTAGCCTGGGGATGGCAGAGTTTGGAGAGGCAGCTGAGCAGGAATGTGATTCCACCAAGACTGCCCTCTGAAACTGCCACTCCTCCAGGCTAATTGATATCTGCAGTCTGGAGATCTGTTGTAACTTTGGGGGAATTCTAGGCCCCTTCCGGAGAATGGCAACCTATTTCTGACTGACTTGCTACTGGCTTTTCTTCAGTATGGAAATCACCATCATGCACCAAAATCTTTGTGTTAGCAATGCTGCTACTACCTTATCACGCCTGGAGAATTTACTGTGCGACCCTAAAGCAGAGTTACTACATCCAGTACAATCCTGAAGCAGAAGTGTAACTCTGTTTAGGGCTGCACTGTAAAACATTGTAACATCAGGTTCTCATGGGTCTATTAGGCTGATTCCGCATGGGCTAAAAACAGTGGTGTGAAAATGGTGTGAAAACAGTATAAACCCCTTTACACCATTTTAAACCCTTTTACACCATTTTCACACTGTTTTCACACTGCTGTTTTTGGCCCATGCGGAATCAGCCTTAGAGAAAGAGGAATGCCTCAGCTGTTACAGGATTCACTGTGTATCTTTTTTTCTCCTCTCACCCACTTATTTTAAAGTCAGCGACTAAACTGACATGGTTTAGTTGGGATAGATTAATTTCATCAGATCATGGAAGCTAGGCAGTGTCAGTACTTGGAAGGGAGATCTCCAAGAAAGACTCTTCAGAGGAAGGCAATGGCACACCAGCTCTGCTTAATCACTTGCCTTGGAAATTCCTTGCTGGAGCTGCTGTGAGTCGGTTGCAACTTGCGGGCACTTCTGTACATATCAATGGAGCTCAGTCCCTGTGTCAGAAGCTCTGTGTGCCACAAGAAATAAATCCACAGACAGCAGCAAAGTCAATCTATTCTTCTCTGCAATGCCATCCTCCAGTAGAAATAGCTACATCAGTGGCTTGAATCTACCAGACCATTTCCAGTTGAAAGGATTTATCTCCACAAAGCTTGATTTTCTCACCAGTCCACACCACCACCACCCATGTGCAGGCCAAAATACAGCCCCATGAAGCCTCAGAGTCTGAAGACATCATAAATCAGGAGCTGTCTACTTGAGAGAAAATGCAAGTGATAGAGCCAGCTCCAAGACTTCTCCTCCTAGTTGAGGCAGTGTCAACAGCAGAGCCAGATACCTTGCAGCTGTGAGAACTGTCAGCAGCCCTGGACAGCCTGATTAATGAGCCAGCTGCATGTAGAAGGCAGAATCAGAGGCTTGAGTGGGCATTGAGAAGGAAAACCATCAGGATAGCTTCAAACTATATAAGAGGCTTGAATCCGATACCTTTGGGGAGTGAGTCTGAGCCGGGATTCACTCCCTTCCCAGCCAGCAGTTTATTTATGCTGAGAAAGGTGATCTGGTCAGTCTGGATGTAGTAAATGTGCACCTGATCTCCTACCCAGCTTCTCTGAGCTCCAGTTCTCAGCCTGCCTGTCTGAACTCCTAGACTGCTTTGACCTCTGGACTGCATGACCACAGATGTGCCTGCTTTGACCTTGGATTGTCTAGCCATCCCTCTGCCTGAGGCCTACTGTGACCAAAGGCATAGCAAGGGAAAAAGCACCTGGTGCACTGGTGCATTCTCTGCCCTCGCCCCGGAATGCCATGTCAAGCCCTTGCCACACCCCCACAGGGGCACGGGCCTGGTGTGTCGCACACACCCCTGTCCCCTTGGTACTATGCCTCTGATTGTGAGCCCTGGACTGACTGGCCATGCTGTAGCTGACACCTGCCAGCAACTCACCTCCAGGAGCAACATGTTATGGAGCAGTTGGGATACAGCGGCAGGATGAGGATGCTAGAAACTCATGTTGTGCAGGTGAAATCCTTCCCTACATCCATGGAGACCCTCCAGTGGATCCAAACTACCCACTAAAGTTTCCAGTCAGAACTGCTGTCATCAGCTGTCTGAAGTGTCCAATGAGATCTGCTGTGGAGATATAATGCTGGCACTTCCTTGTCCTTGATAACATTTTATATCCTTATTTAATGTTAGTTTTATTGTATTGATTTTACTCAAGAAATCAATAAAGGAGCTTATTAAAGGAGCTTATTAATAAAGGGGAAAATGATGGTACCTCCAGGCCAGGCCCTTTAGTTTCAAAAGCTTGTTAGACATGAGATGGCTCCGCTAGATCTTTGAACTGGACTGGGGAACATGGGTAATATTGGCAGGAAGTGGATCATAGAATCAAAAGTGCTGCATTGACTAGGAAGTATGCCAAGAACCAGTGGATTAATGAAATGCAGCAATCACAGTGCTTAATTTCTGGTAGCTTTTGCTCCTAACGTTTCACTAGCATTTGAACCCTGTTCAGGATAAAGATGACAGGAGATCTATGAATTCATCTGCCGTTTCCTGGACCATCTTTGCTCTAGAATGCTCCCTTTGGGTCCTACTTCCTACCTAGTTCTGTCTCCGAGACACTAGGACCCAAGGGGAGCATTCTAGAACAAAGACAGTCCAAGGAATGGCAGATGAATTCACAAATCTCTTGTCATCTTCATCCGTAACAGGTTGTATGCCTGGCATCTTCAGAGACATGCCATAGTAAGAAGTGTTTTTTTTCTGTGACCCAGGCCCCTTTTGCCCAAATTCCTGAAAACATTTAAAAATGTTTTTTATTCCCCCCACATTTGTCTGCACTTACCCCCTCAAAACGATTCCTGGCTGCCATTTTGTGATCATTCTTGGTTTTTTATTCTCCATGGATTTGATGCCATGAATTGTCAAAGTGCTTATCCTGTGATTCTCATCGGCTGATTCCGCATGGGCCAAAAACAGTGGTGTGAAAATGATGTGAAAACAGTATAAACCCTTTTATACCATTTAAAACCCTTTTACACAATTTTCACACCGTTTTCACACTGCTGTTTTTGGCCCATGCGGAATCAGCCATAGATTGTGAACACCAAGTTTTGAAGATTCATCCCCTCCCCACAAATAATGTTTTTAAGAACTGACAAAAATAAACAGGTGAGTCAATGGAGCGAGCTCAGAAAATGGCCACCCCTCAAATGTCCAGCTATTTTCAAACCCAAAGTTGACAACACTGTTCTCAATCCATCATAGGAAACACAAGTTACATGCCTCAGTTAGCAAATGTGAAGATGCAGGTATCAGCTAGCCTGCTGCTATAGTCAGATCTTGGTATCAAACTCATTTTGAAATGCTGGGGTTCTGGAAAGATACCAGTATCCTATCCCTTTGAGCATCCCTTCTAGTATAGCAGTGATTTCCATGTGCAAAATGGAAGAATTGGCTTTTAGAGTTCCAGAGAAAGGAAAATGATTATTCAGCTCTAGACAGTTTAGCTTAGAGGAGTTATTTGGTACCCTTGTCCTGATGGAGCTCATTATGATACTACTGACAAGAACTAATTGCCTGTACTGTTCAAATCCATGTTGCTACAGACATGCCCCCAAGACAAATGCTCGTGTTCTCAAAATGTATATATATATTTATGCAAATCTACTGCTGCGTAATGCTAGATCAATATTGGAAAGGACATATTTAAAGGGCTTGAGTTATAAAATAAGGGTTTGTGTGTTTCTCATAGTTTCAGCACAATGAGAAGGTCATAGTACTAAGCTGGATGTACAAACCAATCATTTTAATTATCCATGCCAACTGCAAACTATGGTTTTCAGAGGAATGGAACTGGAGAATTCCCACAGCAACTCTTTTATTGCAAGATAAACATACATTCTGAGACCCAGACCAGTTATTTACAGGTGCTCTGTCCTGCAGCGAGGGAGTTTCCTTTGGGGCAGAGATTTGTGTCAGTGTGTTCACATTTACAGCACCAAAGTTCCTGGAAGCCCTGTGGTTAGCGAGAGCGGGGAAACCCTGATAGTTTCCCTTGCTTCAGGGTTTTGCTCCTTTCAGGTCACTTATCCATACACAACACAAGATTGAAGATTGCTAGCTTTTTGGTGGGGGGCGGAGGGCTTCAAATGTAATATCTATTTTTAAAATATTAATATTGTGCAGGCTGCTATAGTTTTTAAGGAAATGCCGGCTGTTGATCCTTCCTGCCTTCTTGCAGGAATTGACGGCTGGTATTTCCCTAAACAAAAACTATGATAGTAGGTTGCATAATATTGACATATTATTTAAAGGGCTCCAAAAAAAAAAGCTTGCAATCTTCAATCTTGTGCTGGATGGGGGAGTGACCTGAAAGTGGGAGCAGGCAAGCCACTCAGTAGGCAGTTGGGTACCTCCTTGCATGTAAACAAGGAAACATGAGGCACTGCAGGGCATAGAGTGCCATGGGAAGCGCTCGATGCATAATAGGTTCTACTCATGAAACAATTTTTACAAAATTGGGATTGAGATTCATCTCTGGAAACATAAATTCAACTTTAAAGTAAACATTGGTTCTAATAAATACGAGGCTCAATGTTATTTTTCTTTTCTTATTGAGTTACTGCATTGTAAATTCTTTCAAAACAGTGAAAATTATTTTGTACTTTGAGAATCTCATGTGATTGTTTTCCATTCCATTCCTGGCTGTGTATGAATATTTAGGCAAACTGAGCCAAATGCAGTAGGTGGTTTAGATTCCTAGCCCTTTGGCCCAAAGTAAGTCAGACCCTTGGATATGAATATCAGCATAGGAATGAGAGAAGCTTACTTTAAAAAACTGGTTGTCTCCCACCCTCATCGCTTTTCATCATCTTTACCAAATATAACTAACAAGCAGGGACAGATGGTTTGTCTACAGAGACTTATCTTGGTCCCAGGCCCAGAGAGGGATAAATCACAGGAAAGGGAAGGACACAAATCCACGAGGGTCTGCAGTGTAGGTGTTGGAATCAGCAGGCCAAAGAATTGTACTTTTTATAGATTTCCATGGAGGAACTGTCCAAGACACACTTTATCAATATGTTTGGGCTCCCTTTTTGTTCATTAAGTGGTTCACTGTTATTTAAAAGATTATCTGGTCTGGCATCTTCCATGCTATTGGTTCTGCATATAAATGAAAATGCAGGGAATGGTAAGAGCACTGATCCCAATGTATACAAAACACTTTAGTTGAACACAGTGGGTTGGATTAGCTCTGGCCATGGAATGGAGTTCTCTTCCTCGCACTAGCTCACCGAGGCCCCTTCTGCACATGCAGAATAATGCAGATTCAATCCACTTTTACAATTGTTTGAAAGTGGATTTTGCTATTCCACACAGTAAAATCCAGCTACGAAATGCATTGAAAGTGGATTGAAAGTGAATTATTCTGCATGTGCAGAAGGGGCCTGAGCCTGAATTTCAAGGAAATCAGAAGAACAGCATTGGTTTTGATATACTAGAACTTGGGGGTATCTACTGAGGTTGATAGACAATAAGTTCAGAATGGAGAAAAGGAAGCATCTGTTTACTCAACAATTAAATTATGAAATTCACTGCCAGTAGATGTTGGGATGGCTATGAACATATATGGCTTTAAAATGCTGGTCCTATTGCTGGATAACTAGCAATCGCTTACAGTTTCCTTTCTGTAAACAAACAAATGCACAAAACAACTTCAGAAAACCATGTATTTTGCCACTGGTGCTTTTTTATTCCAATCCCAGTCAACATTTTGGGGTTAAAAATACCACATGAGTTTATTAAGAAAATAGCGATCCCTGGAACCATTTTTAAGTGCTCTGGAAAGATACAGCTCTTTCTGAAAACCCTTCCTGATAAGCTGGATAATATTAACCTCATCACAAAGATATCTGTTCTTGGGGCAGAAAAATAACTCATGATCCAGATTTTTTGAAAATGTTTTTTGATGTTTTTACTTTTCCCTTTAAAATTTATGAAAATTCATAAGTTTTCTACCTTAGTTTCAGAACAGATTTTGTTGCTTCAAATGTACTAAGCTATAGGGTTTTTTTTAAAAAAAATTATATATAAAGAGTGAAATATTCAAGGGGAAGTGAATCTATGCCAAAGAGACATTCTGTTTTCAAGGTCTGAATGTTTTACACTACAATTCTAAGGAGAGTTACTCCATTCTAAGTCAATTGAAGGGAGGGGCAGCCCCATTCAACGGTGGGATGCCCAGCAGCAGCACCGTACTCCCCCACCATTCCCAGAAGGGCTTTCTGGCAGCATGGGGAGCAAAAAAGGCAAAAAATTATATACCACCAATGAAAAGCCTTCCATTGGGCTCCCATGGACTTACGCCACCAAAAAGGTGAACGTTCAGGAGCTGGGCGCCAACAGTGAAGCAAGGGTGAAAGCCAACTAGCATCAGCTTCTCCCCTGGCCACAGCCCTGGCCCACCCCTGTGACACCAGTGGAGGCAAGGGCACAGGAATGCTGGTATGGTGTCCAGTGCCACGTTCCACTACCAGGGAGGGCTGCTGTGGCTGCCCAATGGCAGATTTGCTCCCCCACTGGAGCAAGTGCCCCAGAGAGGGCAAATCCACTGGCACGGCCCTGCACTGCTCCCACTGGCAGATTTGACCTTACCCCCTTTGGATGGGAGTGTAACTTTCTTTAGGATTGCATTGCTAATAATGTGAAACACAGTGACAGCTCCCACCACACACAAAAAGTCTTTGTGGAAATTATTCTTCCTCTAGATTCTTTATAGATTTAGTTTGGGAAAGAAATATATTCCAAGTGCAATATATGTACATTTTTACAGGGTTGCTTAAAGGCTTTAGATAGATTCAAGAAGGATGTGTTCACCAATGGCTAAGTTAAGGGGACCTCCATATCAAGAGGCAGTGAACCTCTAAATACCAGCCCTAGGAAGCAGCATCAGAGGAAGGCCATGGTTTTTATGCCTTGTTTATTGACCCTCCAAGACACCTGGTTGACTACTGTGTGAAACAGGATGCCGAATCACATATATCACTGGACTAATCATATGTTCTTATACTGATGAAAACCACCATTTCTCTGCCAGGGATACTTCACTGCAGACAAAGGTAACCCCCCACCCACAACTGGAGACAGCAGGCAATGGTATTCTGGAAACCTTCTGGGAGAAAGCAAGGAAATCTTTTGATTAATTTTTGAATTAGTACAGTACATTCTACTTGAATTAAGGATTTTTTTTGTTTGTAATTTTGTAACTGAAAATTTAATTTTGAAAAAGTATGCGGCTTAATTCTCACATCCAGACATTCTCATCTGGGTCTTGCCCTGTTCCATTGTGGAGGGCTGCCTGCCATTACAGAGTCTAAATATTTTGAGATGGTAAAAATGTCCTCTTCTATTTTTCTAGCTAGCGGGTGCTGCTGGATACCTGTTAGTAACTCCAGCTTTAAGTGTGCTGTGGAAATATCAATGTGTGCAAGTGAGTCTCATTCATCTTTAGGGTGATATCAAATATTCCACGTTATGGCAAAGATTTCTGCTGAAATGAGATGAATCGATGTGAGAAATGTCATCATCATGGGAGGCCATGAGAACTATGCAATATCTGTATGGTTTCCCTCAAGGAAGATATAGTAGCCGTAGGGGGTAGTAATTCATATTGGAAAAGAACCCCAGGGGTTAAACTTCCTTTTTGCAACACTGCAGCCTCAGTTGGACTCTCCTCTCCCTGCAGTTACTTTTAGCTATTAAAAAAAAGGGAAACATTCTGGAAGAAGATCTGACCCTGGATTTCCCAATATCTCATTTTCAATTTTTTTCCAACGTTGTCTTCTCCACAAGCGTTGGCTGATTGCTTTGTGGTTTTTGAATTGTGTAATAATAATTCCGTAATGAAAGTATCTTTCAGGATCCATCAGATATAAAGATATGCTACTACTACAATCTTGAGTAGTGCAAACGCAAGTGTGATGTTAATAATCGCAGAATCTTCTTTGCACTGTTTTTGTTTTGCAATCAACATGTAACTTTAGGGTGGTTTTCTGTTTTAACTCATTCCAGCTCACAGCATCCCAGAAAAGGTGCTGAAGTTCATCAATAAACATTGATGATTTCATGTTAAATAAGGCAGCCTGTCATTGGCATAATATTTCCCTCCTACTCATTAGGCAATGACTCCAGGATGCATCACAGTGCCATGCATGTCTACTCAGAAGTAAGTTCTATGTTCTATGGTGCTTTCTTCCATGTAAGTGTGCATGGATGTACCGTGAAGAGCCTTTAAGAACAATTTTGAATTAGAATAGTTCATTTGCTTCCCTTTGTAATTATGTACCTTTCCCTCTTATGCACATTTCAACAATAGATCTCTAACTACTTCTTGTCTTCTTTTAAAAAAGCAATCAATCCCAATAAATGTCAGATTTTCTGAAGATCTGGTTGAGCTCTTGTTTATTGTTTTCAAAGATTTCACTGTTTCTTTCTCACCTTTTCTAGATGCCTTGAAAACACCTGGGCAGGCAGTAAGCTGTGAGGCACCATGAGAACACTGGATCCCTTTTGCATGCATGAAAAAGCCTACTTCATCTGGAATGTATGAAGAGTCCACACCATATATTGGGACCTCCTGGGTTACTCAGTGAGGATGGCCCAAGCAATATTGTGAGCCAAGAAGATTCTTGAAATAAAAATGTTCATATCAGAGTCTCCCTCCTCCAGTGGGCTGGTGAATCCCACCTAGATTTAATCTGTTCAGGTGTTTGGAAAAAGCTATGGAACTAGAGCTCCCAAGTTTGAGAGATGGATACAGCAATGGAATTTCTCAGTGAAGTATTCGCCAACACTCTCACATCCGTTGGACATTGTATCTCAAGGTCAAGCAAGCTAGAAACCTATCACGCTGTTGATCAGCAAGATCCTGGTATCATTCATTCAAGAGTCAGATCATCCCTTAACTGCAATCAAGCAAGAAATGGCCATTCAGTCAATGGAGAAGACTGGGTGTCCCTCACAAGGCCAAAGCTAGAGCAGGACCAAGAAGTTAAATACAGGTGTTGGTCATAACAACGGTGCTTTTACTCCTTTATGCAGCTGTTCATTATTATTGGAGGAAGTGAAACAGCACATGTGAGGACAGTTTGAAGCTGTTGCTATGTTTTTGCTCGGTGTACTGCAAGTTGAGCAATAATGATCTTTTTATTGTATTTGAAATTCTTGGCACTGGTTTTATGCCTAATAAAGGTTTTTGGATTTGGATGTGGATGTGAGGACAGTGTCACATGAGATTTTGACATAATGCAGTGCCTTTTCTTCAGCAAGATATATTTGTGGAGCAGACCTTTGTAGTGGGTCTTTTCTGCTTCTCCTTCCCACCACAATGAATTGATCTTCACCCTGCAAACACTGTTTCAGGGTGCTTCTGCATCATGAACACCAAAGGAGGCAAAATTGGGATATGCAGCACAAGGAGGGAATTGATAGAAATCATTACTGCCTCTTTTGAAGACTGAAAGAACCCTTCTATCTTTAAAATACTATAGCTGGATACAAGCCAGGACATTTCTGTATCTTCTACATATTAATCAAGGTTTGCCACCTTGTCTCTCTGAGTTCTAAAGACAGATGTATATAGCACTTCCTCCCAAGTCTTAGAGAATTCAATATTCAGGCTTATCTAATACAGACACTATCCTTGTTTTGAGACAACATTGATACAAGTAAAAGGAAATGATGTACTATTTGAGTAGGCATATGCTACCCTATTTGTTTCTATTTCTATTTCATTTGATTTCTAAGCAAGGTTGGGCTCAGGGCAGCTGACAAAAATAACAATACACAGGCATATATTAATACATATCAAATATAATTAAAATAGATGGTGCCAACAGGGTAATCCCCTTTATCCTATCAGTGAACAACAGGGGACACAACAGCGTAACAGGGGTATAAACCTTAAATGAGCCCAGCAGCAGGAAGGCCGTCTGATGTAACTGTCTTCCACTGGTGTAATGCCCATTGGGCAAGGTGGGCAGCTGCCCAGGGTATCACCTTGAGGGGGGCATCAAAATGCTGGGTTCGTTTTTGGGTATTTTAGTGGTTTTCCATTTTTGGCCTGCAGGGGGCGCAGTTGTTAGGCTAGCGGCACCAGAATTTCAGCGTATCATCAGGAGGCTGTCCTTATGCTACCCACCAAGTTTGGTGAGGTTTGGTTCAGGGAGTCAAAAGTTATGGACTCCCAAAGGGGGTGCCCCTATCCCCCATTGTTTCCAATGGGAGCTAATAGGAGATGGGGGCTACAGTTTTGAGGGTCCATAACTTTGGCCCCCCTGAACCAAACTGCACCTAACTTGGGGGTTATCATTAGGGCAGTCTCCTGATGAGACCCTGAAAGTTTTGAGACTGTGCCTTCATAAATGTGCCCCCCACAGCCTGCAACCCCCATTGACAGCAATGCAGAAAACTCAATGCAGAACAAAGATTCTTGGACAAATTTCTAGGATGTTCCTGCAGGGAGGTGCATTTTTTGGATTTGGTAATCGGCACCAAAATTTCAGGGTATCATCTGGAGATGATGGCACCCCCCAAGTTTGGTGCAGTTTGGTTCAGGGGGGCCAAAGTTATGGCCCCTCAAAACTGTAGTCCCATCTCTTATTAGCTCCCATTGGAAACAATGGGGGATGGGGCACCCCCTTTGGGAGTCCATAACTTTGGACTCCTTGAACCAAACCTCACCAAACCTGGGGTGTAGCATAAGGACAGTCTCCTGATGATATGCTGAAATATTGGTGCTGATATATCTAAAAATGCACCCCCTGCAGGCACCAATGTCCTGGTGCAAAAAATTTTTTGGTCATGGTGGAGTGGCCGCCCATGGGGGGGGGGGGCATCCAACTCAGGTTTTGCTCAGGGCTAGTTTGCCCAGGGCTGCCTTGTTACACCCCTGCTGTCTTCACTGATGTCACTGTCTTCAACTACAGGCCTAGTGGGACAACTCTGGCCCCTTCTGCACATGCAGAATAATGCACTTTCAATGCACGTTGCAGCTGGATTTTACAGTGCCAAATAGCAAAATCTACTAGCAAACAATTCTGAAAGTGGTTTGAAAGTACATTATTTTGCATGTGCAGAAGGGGCCTATGTCTTACAGGCCCAGTGGGACAAAACTAAATCCCACAGGATTTATCTTATATATCTTATATATCTTATATTGTTTTGCACTGTTTACAAGGCACTTGAAATGTGTGAACATAGGCCTAAAAATGAATGTAAGTTCCTACAACAATTTAAATGCATCTCTAGGAATTAGGCAAAGTAGGTAATAAATTGTCAAAAAGATGATCCTAGAAAAGTCATAAAGTATACATATCACCTCATACAAGGAAATGTTAGTGGCAGACTGATGGCAAAAAAAAGCCTTCTCTTGGTCTTACAATAACGGTATAAATCAATCAGGAAAACAAGAATGAGCTACATAATTTATACATGAGTATTAGGAAGAGGAAATTACAGAACCAGCAATAAAGGGTGGCAAAAAAGCTTCATGAATTTCATGTTTGTGGATTACTAATGAGGTTCTGCCTCCCATAATTTACAGCTTTGTTAAATAATGAAAGCAGAGATGTAAATTAGAAAAAATATAAAACAAGACACATGAGTCTCAAATTGACACTTGGATCTTTTCCGCAAGAGTTGTTTACACATATCTTGTTGCCAAATGCTGTGCTTTCTTTCTTTGAATTCCACATGTTTTTTCTTTGTTTGGTTCCGGAAATGTTTCCCCTTCATTTTTTCTGTTTTTCCTCGAGTGCTTTTACTGCATTTTTTCTATCCATTCTGAGCCAGCTTCTCTTGAACGTGCAATCTGGTTGAAATGGTCTTTATTTCTTCGCCCCTTCAAACACCTGGCCCTTATCCACAGACCTATGCAGTTATTCAGCTTCCCCTTCAGCCATTTTATTTTCCTCCTTGGCCTTCATTTTTGAAAGGAATTTTATTTTATTACATATCAAATTAGAGATGTAACATTGAGGCAGAAATAGGAAACAGAGGCAATTGGATCAGCTTTGTCTATTTCACATAGAGCTTGCAATGCTAACATTGACACACAATGGCGTAGCGTCAACAGGGCGGTGGTGTGGCTGGGCCATGGAGGGGGCATGGGGGGGTGTTCTGGGATGGGGTTGGGCAGTGCCGCAGCAGGGGAACAGGGCACGTGCATGCCCTGGGCGCAGTTCCCCCTTGCTCCATCCCTGTTGACACACAGAAGCAGGATCATTTGGATCAGTTTTGTCAATTTCATATGGACCTAGCAATGTAATGTTAAAGTGTACACTGTGTACACTTCACCCTGTACACTGTGTACACAGTTGGGAATGAGTGAAAATGACAAGAGAGAATTGCAGTAACAATTGTCCATTACTGCAGCTCTAATTTGGCTGAAAAAAAATGGCTTTTTTTTGGGGGGGGGGGAGAGTAGGCTATGTGTTTCTGTTCCTTCAGGAAATGGTGCCTGCTCCAGTATTTTTTTTTGCTTCCATTTTGTGTGGGTAGTTTTTAATGGTAGAAATGGAGGCTGAGAAACTTTTTGAACTGAGGCATCAATGTAACCACACAGTACTGCACAAAAGAAAAAAGGGGGGAGGGTTGTTTCTGCATCATGGATGACATCCAGGAATAATATGTTTTCAGCAGTAGCATGTGGAATAAATGCAACTGAATAGATAAAGGAAAAATGACAAGGGGTGTGCAGAATAAATTCACATAAAATGTTTCCAGGCACGAGGTTTGATCACTGGGAAAATTTGTGGCAAGTGGTGCATGCAGAAAAGGCCTTGGTTTGAACCACCATCTTTCCTGAGGTGATGAGTGTATTTAAATGGTACAAAGGATACTTACCTTCTGATACAAGTGACCTCTGGGTACTAGGAATCACTGCCTGAGGGCTGTGAAAGTTCCTGTCTTCTGATTGGTGAATTGCCATTAGTATTCTGCTTAGGCATCTATCATTCATGAAACCTTGTTCCTGTGCCATCACAAAGAATTTGCTTGGATGACAACAGTGTGCTGCACAGGGAGTAGGCAATGGCAGTCTGGCCTCCGATAATGGTGGATGGCAGTGTGCTCAATCCACATGAATGCTATTAATACCAAGCAACTTGCTGTCTATGCATATACTGTATGAAGATAGCTTCTTAAATAAAAAATCATGTATGGGTGTCAGACTGACTAGTGTGGTATCGGCATTCACCAGTACCCTGATTCTATATGAAAGGGAAGGGTTGTCTGTGCATCCCTTCATACAGAAATTTTCACTTGGACACTGGCAGAAAATTTTATAAATCCTCAAGGATTGCTAAATGTATCAATCAAAATAAGATGAAAAATAAGGTACAGAAATTTCTAGTAAACCTTTTAATATTAAAATGAAGAAATTTTCACATATTTAAAATATTTTGTATCCTAATTACACAGTATTTCAAAAAACAAATATAGGCAAAATACTGTTGAAAATCAGATAGATTTCTCTCTCTGTGTGTTTACCTTGATTCAAAACATGGTCTGGAACTGCAGAATACCTGAGATTTTAAAAGGTTTGTTTCTCACACGTCATCGAATTTTAGTATTTATATGGAATAAACGCATTTGATTTCCTGTTCAGGGCACTTCTTTGGTTAGCAAAACATTTCAGAAGATAAGTGAGATGTTCTTCTTTGAGTAAGTCAAGGCCTATCTTCAGAGTCTCCTTCCAAACAAATGTCTGTTGTCTGAGATGTCAAGAAGGATTCCCAGGTAGCAAGGCACTTAAAAAGAAAATGGATTCATAGGTTAAAGATTTGCAAATGTATAAGCTACTTTCAGACAGCCATTTTGAAGCTCTTTGGCCTTTTCACAGCTGTGGGTTACTTAAGACATTTCACACACATTTCACTGTGAATTTCTTTCTGAGGGCATTTTTTGCTGTTTTTGAGACCACCCTTGTTCCAATGTTTTCCCTGAGGTGAAAAACTCTGCCTGCCCTTTGAAATGTTGTTTTCCTTTTAAATCCCCTGCCTTCTTTCTGCACTTTTTGTACAGAGCTCCTCTTCAAATTAGCTGTAAATGCTGCTGGGAGTTTTGCAGTGTATACCTTTTAAGAGCAGAGTCCCCCTTTCCCTATTTCTTGTTTTAAAGCCTGAAATCTCCATTGTCACCTTGCCTCAGCAATGAGGCAGCAATGCAGAAAAAGAAGAGCATGTTAGTAGTGTGAAAGTGCCCACAGAGAAGCCTCAAAGTGCAAGTAATAATTTATGGAAGATACTGAAATTTCAGAACTCATTAACATTTCCTATAAGAACAGAATTTTACATCTGTTAAATCACGGGGATGACTAAGAACTTACCAGAGTTCTTTACAAAAGCAAATGTGTCCTGTTGCCTGGTCCAAAATCTAATCAAACTGAAAAACTAGGCTAGTGGTTACTACAGAGTTTGGCAAGTGTGCCACAAAGCCTACCATGAAATAGTGTCACACCAACGTGAACTTCAAGAGATAGGCTCAACCTCTACTTGTAATAACTTTGTCCCTTTAATTGTAATTAACCTACAAAGACATATCGTAAATGGAATTCTCAACACAAGCACTTTAGGTCTCTTTTATATACCTTCTTTAAACTCACTTTGGCTTGTGAAGGCCATTTAAAAAAAAGGTTTCATATACTTAAGAACAAGGTGCAACAACATAATAACAGATTTTGGAAAGTCCAGATTTAAGCTTCATTAACTGTGGGAGACAGCATTTTATTCCTTAAGGTGTGTGAAACCTTTAAAAAATGTTTGCCTTCAGAAGCCAAAGTAGGCTTTATCCTGAAAGTGTATGAAAACACCCCTCCCCCAAATGTTTGCCTTCAGAAGCCAAAGCAGGCTTTATCCTGTATGAAAACACCTGTCCTCCAAACGTTTGCCTTCAGAAGCCAAAATAGGCTTTAACCTTAAAATGTGTGAAAACATCCCTCTCCCCAAATGTTTGCCTTCAGAATCCAAAGTGGGACAAAAGGCCCGTGTGAAAAGATATCCTGAGTCACAGCCAGCCTGATATTTTCTTCCAGGGAATTTGAGTCCAAACTCACTAGTTGCTGCGTCCTCTTCCCTCCATATTGTGCATTCAGAATATGTATATGCTGGCTGCTTATTATAGTTAATATTGAATTTATCTGTCTTTTGCAGTGAGACTTTACATTCAAAAACCCATGTTAACTATTACCATGATGAACAGTGCCAATAAAGCACAATTGAAGGTACTGACTCAGGATAGAAAACTGAGGAAAATAAGTTCAGTCTACCTTTCCCTTGGAAAGGCGTGGAGTGCTGCTCCTTCACTGCCCCATCTGACTTATCCACAGGTAAATCTCATGGTAAAAGGGCATTTTTCCTATACCTATACCACCTCCTATACCACCTCCTTTTCCCACTGTCAGTTCTATAACTTTGGGCCATAAGGAGCACAGCCATTTGTTTGAGTATTCTACTCTCTGTGTCATGGCAGCTAACAATATAGTAAAGTCAAAACCTAACATCAGTACGAGCTGATTCCATCAAACAGCAGCAAAGATGGTGCCTATGGCATAGCATACTTTAAGAGACCAAGGTTCTTAATACGCAGAAGAATAGGCACCAAACACGTGCATGCAAAGAACACATTCCAGAGAAGAGGGACCAATATCACAGACAGCCATGTTTCTAGAGCCTTCTCATTAGAAAGTGGGGGAATGCAGTGTCTCTACTGGATAGAGGCCCAGATTCCATTGCGGGAAAACAGAGTTATGCAGAATGGAACAAAACTTTTCAATTGTTTCATGCCAGATAGCTGGAATTTATCCAGTCTTGACTGGACTACCTTATTTGGCCACTTTCAAAAGCAGTTCACACAGTAGAGTTTTAGGTCTATTTTAAGAATTTTAAGAATATATCTGGAATTTTAAGAATATATCTGGAAAAGTAAAGTATGAACACAATAAATGTGATGCAACTCTCACACTCTACAGATCTCATACTGGGATTCCAAACTGGCTATGCCTCCCTTTGGAAAGTGTATTTGGTGGCAAGCCCAGATTTGCTGCAGTTTAACAACTACAGGCCCTCGTTCTTCTGTGCCAAGGTGAGCAATCTTGCTCCTTCTGGCAATGAAGCTGAGCGTACTAAATTGATGCAGAGTAAAGGGAGCAAAGCCATTTCACAACAGTCATATTAAGTTTACTTTATTTTCTCCCATGACTGCTGTTCCAGAGGAAGGTTACTTTAGAAGAGAGAAACAGGAAGTGCTAAATAAAGAGGAACTTCAGCAAGAGCATAAAATGACTTGCTGCTGGCTGATCTCAGGGCAACATAAAGCTGGAATGGAATGACTGCAATCAGAATTGCATACCTTGAGTCATTCGAAATCTTCCCTACCCCTAAGCCAATAAACTAGTGTGTGAGATGATGGGAAAAGATAACTGCAGCCACACAAGGTGATGTTTCAAGATGTGTGTGTGGGGGAGAGAAGGGGTTGCAAGAGAAAGGCCCCTTCTGCACTTGCAGAATAATGCACTTTTAATCTACTTTCAATGCACTTTGCAGCTGGATTGTACTGTGCGAAATAGCAAAATCCACTTGCAAACAATTGTGAAAGTGGATTGAAAGTGCATTATCCTGCATGGGCCGAAGGGGCCAAAATGGACTATCCCAGAAGTCCCAGTCTGAGAACAGCCTACCTTTGTTGCAGTTTGATTAATGTACACTCCAACATGAAACATGCACTTTCCAAAGCAGGATGATTGTAAAAAACAATAAATTCATAAATTAGGTGGGAAGGAAAATGGTATACTTTGACAGACCCCCAAACCTCCTTTAACTTCTTCAGGCAGAGAAACTACTTGCTGACCTAGCCTGCCTCACCTTTTTCCCTTCAGGGATTGAGGTGCTTCAGAAATGGTAGCATTGGGTATAATATAAACACTTTCCCTTTTTTCTGCAGTCAGTCAGTCACAGATACAAAAGATTCTTAATTTGTCTAAATTTGCCCAGAGAGAGTGGATTGTGCCCAACTTGATAGCCTTGTTTGTGTGCTACAAAGCTGGATCTCCCTTCCATCTACCATTCACAGTATGGGCAATGCTTCCCTCTCTTGTATCACTGTACAATATCTGATGTGCTGGAAGACTGAAAGAATAGAAGAAGAGTTAGTCCCCCAGTATCCCCATTAAGGTCCCCTATAAAGGCATAGTATGAAAAGAATGTGATTAAAAATTAATGATTTTATAACATATGAAGATATTAACTCTCAAAGGCCCCTTCCGCACACGCAAAATAATGCATTTTCAAACCACTTTCACAACTGTTTGCAAGTGAATTTTGCCATTCCGCACAGCTTAAAAGAGCACTGAAAGCAGTTTGTAAGTGCATTATTCTGCATGTGCGGAATGAGCCAAAGAGAAATCAAGTCTTGGCAAAAGATGAAGACAAAAATAGTTTCCAAATAGTTTCAAGATATAAAAGGGACATTCACACAGCAGGAGGTATAATAAGGGAGATGACTGAATATAAAAAGTTGATAATGCAGCAAAAAGAACAGGAAAATTGTGTACAGTCAAATGGATGCAAAAATTTGAGTAAGAAATATCTCTCCAACAATGGGAAACCTTATGGAAGAAAGATATAAAATTTTCAGCAGGTCAAATATCGAGAGAAAACTGTTATAACATGTTTTATCGGTGGTGTCTTACTCCAAGAGATATTGAAAGATGGATAAGAACTGTAAAGGGAAATGATGAAAATGTAAAGAGGTGGATTCTTTATCATATGAGGTTACTGTGCAAAATGACAAAAAATTGGAAAGAATTACATGCTGAAATCCAGAAACTTTAAAGAACTGAATTTATTGAAGATGCCAAGAGTATGCCATTGGGCATTCTGCCAGAAATAGTCCCAAAAATTTGGAAGATTTTATACATATGATAATGGCTATCAAAGTTACATTTGCAACAAAATGGAAAACAAAATAGTGTCCATGCAGGGAGGACTGGGAAAGCAAAGTAGAGCAATATGCAGTAATGGCAAAATTAATGAACTATGTGAATAAAAGACCAATAAAAAAATCTGAACTCAAATGGAAAGCATGCAAATTATATTATTCCTTAAAAATGGGGAGAAAACATGCTGTTGAAATGATAAATATGAATGATGAATAATCATCTTGACATGTATTTAAAAAGGTGTTAAATATATCAGGGATAGATAATAATATGTGAACTCAATGTTCAATACTCAGGAAGTATTTTTATATATTTATAATAGTAATCACCACTGCAGACTTTTTTCTATTCAATTTCATTACAATTCATCTTATAATATTGTTCAATGCTATTGTTGTGTTTGTCAAGTATTGTTGTCAAGTATTGTATAGGTAAGCGTTGTGCCGGGAGTGGGGAAGGGGACGCTACAGCCCCAGTAAAGCCCATTGCAGAGGGAGATGCTTCCTCTTCCACCCTTTGCTAGAGCCCATTGCATCTCCCTAACAATGGGCTTTGCTGCTAGTATAAAATATGGGAATATGGAACCCATGAACAGCAGCAATGAGGCAGTATATGCATGCCTGGTAAATGGGAAGAAAAGGTATGCTCTCATTCTCTCCACTGATCTCTATCTTGCATAGGCTGAATTTCATCCAGTCCAGTCCACTTGTAACAAGGGCTGCAGTTCTCTCCTGTACTGGCATGGATTATTGGAGACAAAAAACAACTTCATGATCTTAAATGCTTCATGGTCTCTGCTAATGATTCCAACATGATGATTGTATGATTATCATATTTGCTAATGAGCCATACACGCAGCTGTGTGTAGTACTGAAACATTTCCCAGGGTTTTTTTTTAATTTTCATGAAACTGATGTTTTTGTTTAGATGTATAATTCACAGCAATATTTAAAAGCAATGCATAGTATCAGGCCAGCTCCTGCCTTTTCATTTGTGTGCAGACATCTTTTTCCTGTGACCCATAACAGTTTTATGAGTAATTAGATTCCAAATTACAAATCCAATCCTATATACATAAATTAAACCTCCTCTTAACATTTTAGTCTCTCTCTGGATAGCCTGTGCTAATGATCCTTTATTTGGAATCAATCCTCTTTTTCCTTGCTAACGGACACAAATATAATCATTTCAGAGCAGCTCAAAGGCATGCTTCAAAAGTAGCATCACTTCTGCCACTGATGTTTTGCAGAAGAGAGACCCAGAGCCTGAGGCACAGAGACCTACTTTTGTATTGGTGTAGTTAATTATATATCTTGCCAGCTGAAGCAGCACTCTTATCACTGACAACAAAATAAGGCACAGGAACATCTGAATTTTGGAACACACATTTGGTTACATAAACGAGAATAAGCTTTAAAAATTGAATAACTTATGTAAATAAACAAGGTTTTAAACCTTCGCTTTGAACAGCTTCCCTACATGGCTGCTTCAAAGATGAGCCACTCACTGTGATTTTAATTTGAAAATCTCTCTCTTGCCAATGATAAATGCAAGCCTGTTTAAATGTTGTCATTGTAACCAGGACTGCATCATATTTTGCCCATGTCTTTGTGGTGCTTGTTTTAGGGATTGATTATTCTTGCAAAGCATATCTAATCAATGCAGTCTGCTCTGGGGACTCCAATCCACAGTGGTCACCATCCTACAAACATGGCTGACCAGATCCAAATGTGCCTTGATTAACAATGTTGATGGTAGTAGAAACAGTGGAGAAAGCAGGCAAGAATGGACAACTACTGCGTACCAGAAAACAGTTTGTCTCACATTTATCTCCATGAACTGGAATAAGATACTGTAGTTGGGAGATCCGTTGTGGTTCAAGAAGATTTCCAGACTCTACCTGGAGGCTGGCAATCCTAGGAGGAGAGACAGAAGCAGGAAAAGGGGAGAGGCCATGTGTACTTTTAGAGAAAGGAGAGAAGAAATAGCGGGGGAGGGGGAAATTTCCTCCTCCTGGCAACCCCCATCCCCTTCACTTTCTCTGCCTCATTCTCTCCTTCACAGCCATTCAAAATCTACCTTTTATTTGTCTCCCACCTTCAGCCACATTTAGTATTCATTTACTTCACTTGGTTTAATCTAGGAATTCAATAACTCATGAAATCTTAGAGTCTTTCTCCATGACAACTTTTGCAAGTTTGCTGTAAATGCTAATATACTCTGGCCCTCCACACATTTCCAGGCTGCATTAGGCTGTAGTGGTATGACATTTTCCAAACTTCATTCCTAGAAGGCATGATAATTTCCTTCATTATTATTATGAGGTTGATACCAAGTGCGTATTTCTTACACTGTAACACCATCACAGTCTATGAACATTGAATGTTGTGTAGAGTTTAGAATGCTGTGTTTGAACCAGGAAGACCTCACTTCATACACCTACTTAGCTATAAAGACACGGAGGGAATCTGAAATTACTTTTTCTTAGCCGAACCTTAATCACAGAATAGTTGTTGTGGAAACAAAGGGGATAACTCCAGACAGAGCAACTTCAAGTTCTTGGGGGAAATAACAGGACAAAATTAATAAACTATCTATTTTAAGGGTATTTTCCAGTGGTTGGTAAAGCAAGTCCTGTGCTGGAAGACTCTTCTCCCTGCCAAATCAACAGCGTAAACAGTTAAGTGTTTTAAGCACTGGAGATTTCAACTAGGTTTCAATTGCTTTATTCATGCACTTCCTCAAGCAGGACATGATTGCTAATGATGCTATCCACTGAAATGATGAATTAAACATTATAGAAATGAAGGACTATGGAAAACAGAATAAAACTCATCTGTTCGTCTTACAAGAGAAGCCCTGCTGATCCATGATAGTACTGACACAATTGTGCGGGTTACCTGCTGGTTTGTGAACAGCATGCCTGGGGTTTTTTGGCCATCAAACAGAAAGTATTTGTATGGCCATGTTTTTATAATTCCCACAATGATTTCTCACCAAAAGAGACACCTGCTGTAAAGTTTCTGAGGGATAGTTCACAATGCATGCCCATCTCTTAATTTCTGATCATCTGATTATTCAACAACGGGCAGCTGAGTTTGAGATCTGATTCTATCCACAAACACTGCTCTGGAAAAGGAGCAAGTTCTGTTTCAGGCACTGATCTGCATGGCTCATTCACATAGGGTTGGCTGTCCGCTTGTGAGCTTCTCAGGGCAGGAACTGGCCTTCTCTGCTCAGGTTATGTCGTGATGTGCCAGGTACTCTGATAGGACAAAATAAATAGTACTCAGTGCTGCGGTCAACAAGTCTTCAGTATGCACTTGTGCACCAGCCCAAGGTTCAAGCATAACTCTCAGAGCCCCTTGGGGATAGGGTGGTATAAAAATCCAAATATAAATAAATAAATAAATAAATAAATAAATAAATAAATAAATTATAATGCTGACCTTCATATTCTAGTTCCTCCTTTTTTAAAAGCAGCACATTCCTTTTACGAGTTAACAGCACAATCCAGATCACACCAGTGGATGGAGTCAGCATGGAAAGGGCTATGCCATGCTATCTCCAATAGCTTTTTGGAGGCACTGAGAGGGAGAAAAAAGAAACAAGCCTTCCATGGGGCCAATAGACTGGGCTGTGGCACAACTGGCTGCAAACCTGGGGTGGAAGCCAACTAACATCAGCTCCACCCCGGGAACATCGCAACCCACTCTCCCCATGCCAGTGTCTGCTCTAGGCCAGAACAGCTCTGCAGCAGCCTAGACTTTTGTGTTTGACTGCTGGGGAGCTGAAGCGTAGCTGGCTGCTGGAGCATTTGTTCCCTGCACCAGCAGAGTTGCCCCTTATGCGATGGGTGTGTGTGTGCAAATGCACCCACACAGCCCTGCGCTGCTCCCTGTGCGCATATGGCCTCCCTCATCAGGATGGGGATGCTCGAATTCCCTCTATTTCCACATATTTGACCACCATTAACTACCATTACAAGATTTTTTAAAAACTATTTGACAGCATGTTAAACCCAGCAGCCATGGTTTTTGTTCTGAAACTTCAAAACCCAGTGAGCCCCTAGGGGGAGGATGGTTTATAAATCCAATAAATAAAAAATTCTTTCAATGTGTACATACTCTAGATTAAAGCATTTTCTGCCTGGGTCTAAATTAGGAATTGCCAATTTAGATCTTAGGAGACCTTCAATGACATATTATCCTGGATTTAGTGAGCTCAGACCAGTAAACTGACACCCTCACAGGCAGCCTCTATACAGCAGTTAAAAACTTTGTAATTATTGACCATCTGTGTTGCATAACTAAGACATTAAAAGCCACCCCAAAGAACAATGTAACACTGAAGTGTTTAATATATCTCTGTTGGTTCCTATTTTGGAAATCAATGTTCTTTTTGTTCTGAGCAAACCTGGGTCAAACTTTCTATCAGGATTAGTTTTCTTTATTTATTACATTTATACCCTGCCCCCCCCCCCCGAGGGACCAGAGCAGCAATGATACAGCACCAAGGAGTTCCACAGCATTCAACTGACAAAAGAGATTTGGTAAGGCCAATTAAGAGACACCTAAAATTGCCCTGCCCTGGATAGCCCAGGATAGCCCAATTTCATCAGACCATGGAAGCTAGGCAGGGTCAGTCCTGGTCAGTTCTTGGATGGGACATCACTAATGAAAACTAGGGCCACTACACAGAGGTTCACACAGGCAAGCAATGGCAAAACACCTCTGAATATCTCTTGTCTCGAAAACCCTAAAGGGTCACAATAAATCAGCTGGAACTTGAGGGCTGAAAAAAATCACATTGGGTAGATCTGAGCTGTAGAACACCAGTTGTCTACTATGGGACAATACACGAATGGACCATGAATCAGTTGGGTGATGGGGAGCCACAGCTATCTCTGCATCCTTTATATTGTTGAATTACAGATGTGACTGAATCTGCAATTCAGTTCACGACTGACCCTTCCTTTGGAGATGCACATAAACATTTAAATAAATTTAACCTTTTAAAAAGAGAGATGAATACATCCCTAAGAATACAAGTTCAGAATTGTGCAGAAAAATAATGGGCTCAGCTGGAATCGCTTGGTGACATGCAAACAGGATCACTTTGACATATGAGATGGGCTTGACTGAGTGCAATATATTAAAACAAGGGCTCAGTCATGCAGAAAAGGGGGGGGGGAGTCTATTCTTCAAACAATGTCAAATATAAAGAAATATCACTTGTCACCCTACATTATGGAGAAAAGTCCTATTCTCACTTAATGCATCCCTCAGCAAGGGTATTGCATGCCCCGCTGGGTCTGCGGTGCCTTAGGTGTGGATTCTTTCATGATGACATATATGAAGGTGGGTGGGGAACTTGAAGAGATTGTATTTTCCTCTTTAAGAAAATCCTTGAAAAGAAACTATAACTTTTGATCAAACCATTTTCTTTGCTTTTGCAAAACACTCCCAAGGATGTCAGCAAGCACAACAAAAACATTCAAATCCACACAGCACCTTTTAAGGCAGCCTTGCCATTCTGAACAAACTCTCCTGACGGGGGCTCCCATGCATCAGCATTACTATGTAGGTAGACACTTCTCACACCAGAGTCAGTGGCCTGAATGAAGGGAAAAATCAGGCATGCTCCCAATGGAAGTGTGGGTCATTCATATGCTTCTGTTGTGCTATACAGCATCCATCATAGCACAGTATGGGCAAATGAGCCACAAAGAAAACATATCTTCCAGTTTACAAATCTCCACTTCTTCCACTCCCAAGTTATGTTACTTTGAAGTCGCTGAATGGAGGACTTGCATGACCATTTCCAGTCCTTGTGGTTGCCAGCTACTTGGACAGATAAATGTCCTCTCCCTTTAATAGAAGTTTAATGTGAGGAAATACATAATGGAAGATTTTCAAGGCACAGTATCACCTGATTAACAGCATCCTATTAAACATCGATTAAAGGGGCAGGACACTTTTTCTTCAGGCAGCTGGCAACTCTACATATTAGTCATGTGTGGGTAAGAAGGAAAGCCAATTAAAAAGAAAAACTTCTGCACTAGTATTTTATGTGGGCTTGTTGCCATATAGCCTTTCCACTGTGCCTTTGGGGACTCAGTTTTAAATCAGTGGGTATACAGTTTAACAACATGTATCTAAAGCAGGAATCCTTGACACAGTGTATGTGGGTGCCATGGCATCCACCAACTTCTTTCTTGGCACCTACCAAGTGGATGGGGTCAGATATGGATCCTGCCCAGCAGGATTTTCTATTGGTTACTGAAAATCTGATTGGCTAAGCAGTGTTTCAGGGGAAACTGCCAGCACAGTGTTTGTTTTATTCTCTCTCATTCTTCTATCCTAGTGTACTTTAATTACCCATCATCTCCCTTGCATTTGGGCTATATGTGTGGCTCCATCACTTGCGGAAGTCAATTTCTGGTTATAATCAGAAGAGTCAGTTTTTGTGCCCTACTTTTCTCCACCGTTGAGAAACCTCAAAGCAGCTTATAATCCTCACAACAGACACCTTGGCCCCTTCTGCACACGCAAAATAATGCGTTTTCAAACCACTTTCACAACTGTTTGCAAGTGGATTTTGCCATTCCGCACAGCTTCAAAGAGCACTGAAAGCAGTTTGAAAGTGCATTATTCTGCATGTGCGGAATGAGCCCTTGTGAGGCATGCGGGGCTGAGAGAGTTCTGGGGGAACTGACTAGCCCAAAGTTACCCAGCAGGATTCATATGGAAAATGGAATCAACTCAGTTAATCGGATTAGACACTGTCTCTCATGGGGAATCAAACGCAGTTCTCCTGATTAGAGTTTGCTGTTCTTCACCACTAAGCCATGCTGGCTCTCCACAGCAGCTCCACCTCCTGTGGCAGCCTTTTGTGGTTGGGCCCACAACTTCATGTCACAATTCCAGGAGTGTCCACAGGCTCAAAAACTGACGACCTGGATCTAAAAGCCTGTTTTAAATCAGATTTGTAACTTCATATGGACAGGGAAAAACAGTTTTTATCCAACCAGGCTCAATAATTTCCAGCATAGTCTTTTTGGATAGTCAAAAAGGATCTCCCACTCCTTTTTTCATCAACAGAAAAACTAGTCTTAACTAACCTGAGTGATGCTGTTCATCAGGGAAAAAATGGTAAGTCGTTTACATTATCTCAAAAAGACACTTGTGGTTGGTAATATTTAAAAGATGAAATAGATGAAACAAACATAAATCCCATATTTGGTTGACACCTCAAACTGTCACATATTTAATCAGGATCCCCCCCCCCCCAAGGTTTAATGGTATATGGATGACACCCTTTTCAGTTTTTAGAAGTACCACACAAATTTCAGGACATTACTTACATCAAGCTGTTGCTCCAAACTGTTGCTACTAGTCCCAGCTAACCACAGAATACTAAAAGGTTCATTTCAAACCATTCTATACTCAGCTAAGATCAATTCACATGTAAACTCTGAAGACAGTTCATATAGTGACAGCACTAATCTGCCTTAAGGAGGATAAGGTACATTACATACCAGCTAAATGGCCCTTGACAAACTGACAGCAAAAAATCCTTCCACAAAAACTCTTTAGAAAGAATGCAGACGCTTCTAAGGCCACATCTTTTCCCTGATCTTAACAATGGAGAAAACGATGTTCTAGAAATACTTGTATTTCTTGATATGGAGCTTGGGGTATTTTATTAGCTTGGACTATACATGAAGAATGAGAACATATCCTCTGTATGTGAAAATGTGCCAAAATAAAGAAAACATTCAAATTCAAAATTACATATTTGGAATATATTACATTATTTTGGTTACCTAAATGTAATGTAGTTACCTAAATGTAATCTAGAGGCATAGCTAGGGAAAATGGAGCCTGGTGCAAAATATGAGATTTGCACCCCCCCACCCCACAGGCCTACGCTGTGATGCTGGAATCTAGCTCATACCTAGTTCCCCCCACCCTTTCAAACATAAGAACATAAGAACTAGCCTGCTGGATCAGACCAGAGTCCATCTAGTCCAGCATTCTGCTACTCGCAGTGGCCCACCAGGTGCCTTTGGGAGCTCACATGCAGGATGTGAAAGCAATGGCCTTCTGCTGCTGCTGCTGCTCCTGAGCACCTGGTCTTCTAAGGCATTTGCAATCTGAGATCAAGGAGGATCAAGATTGGTAGCCATAGATTGACTTCTCCATAAATCTGTCCAAGCCCCTTTTAAAGCTATCCAGGTTAGTGGCCATCACCACCTCCTGTGGCAGCATATTCCAAACACCAATCACACGTTGCGTGAAGAAGTGTTTCAGCCTTTAAAACACAGCCTTTAAAACACAGAAATGGAACTTAGAAAGGACAAGAACAAATGGAGACAGACTTAAAAATAACCTGGTACCAGAAGTGGTCTAGCTATTGCCTCAGAGGTTGCTTTGAGGTTCTCCCTCCAGAACTCCCAAGAAGGGCAAGTAAGACTGTCCCATTCTGGGACCACTGAGAAGGAAAATTCACAGTAAGTGAAAAAAAATGTCTCTGGTTCAGTCTGCACTAATGGGATATTTAAAAATGCAGTGAATCCCTGGGTAGGCAAATTGACCTATCATCCTGTCAGAGCTTGCTGAAGGACTCTTCTACCAAAGATGTATCAACCAATTCCATTCTATCAGTGTGTTAAACCAATCTACCATCACACTTGTTATCCCTGCCACATGTGTTTCCTTGATGGACGTCAGATGGACCTCTCTGCCCAGGAAACTAACAGAAACACTCCTGCATGAAGAGACTTCTATTTCACCCCACCAATGGTTGACATAGGATTTCATCTTTTTTGTGTGTCTTAAAACATATTTTCCATGCATAGGATCTTGAAAGGCAAGAAGTCCCAGATTGCCCTGATTTCCATTCAGCTGATGCTACATCTGCATTCTGGGGGAGACCAGGCTCCCTGTGACCTGTTCATGGGAAAGTGCCTCCCAAATCTTGCAAACTGACATCTATTGTAACCAGTCTGCAACTGTATGGAACTAAAGAGAGTAAGAGGTATTGATAGTGGCATTCGTGTCTCATCACAAAATGTGAGAGCAGGCCGAGACTGTAGGGACGTCACAAGGAAATACTCAAAAGTGCTTAGATGTAGGTTATGAACTCCTTATGTCACATGAAGAAAGAACAAAGTGCCTCAAGACCTATCAGTGAACAGTTCAATATTTTTAGAGAACAGGCTTTGTATGGCTACCTTGAGAGACATAATAATGCACAGCTCAGAAGTCGCACGACAGAAAGAAGTTGAGGAGATATCAAGAAATAGCAAAGTTCCTGATCGGAGTGAATTTTTTTGTCCAGCTTTCTTATGCGGGTGGATTGCCTGGCATAAGTATTATATACTGTTCATATTGTCTTATTGCTTTTGTACAAGAGGTTTATGTTGTATGTATTGTCGAAGACTTTCATGGCTGGATTCAACTGGTTGTGGTGGGTTTTCCAGGCTGTGTAGCTGTGGTGTGGTGGATCTTGTTCCTAATGTTTCACCTGCATCTGTGGCTGGGTTCTTCAGAGATGTATCACAGAGGGAAGTCTATTACACACTGTGTTCAGTGAGAAGGGAATGTTTTAGTGGGGTATAAATTTGCATTCACCAATACTGCTGCTGCTGCAAGGAATGCAAATGTGAATCACTCCTTGGACTGAAAAACCCCACCTGCAATACTATACTATCAACCACATATTTCCATAGCAAGTTCCACCCAAACACTTACTGATTGGTTCCCTACCTGGGACATGACAATTTATACCTCACTAAAACATTTCCTTCTCACTGGACACAGTGCGTAACAGACTTCCCTCTGTGATACACCTCTGAAGATGCCAGCCACAGATGCAGGTGAAATGTTAGGAACAAGATCCACCAGACCACGGCCATACAGCCCGGAAAACCCACCACAACCAGTTTATGTTGTATGTTTATTATTGTTGCACTTCACATTCTTATGTGTTAAGCTTCCACTTTAATACACATCTACGATCTCCTGTTTTGTTATGCTGTTTTTTTTAAGTCGCCTGCAGTCTGGTGCAGCAGGTCTTGGTTCTTTCTTTGGGTTCTTTGTTCATGTATTTCAATTAAGGTTGCCACATTTTTTCCTTCCTTCTTTCTCTATGGGGTCTTTCCCCTGTGCTTTTAACAGCAACCTGTCACAAATTAAGCAGATGACATGAAAATTAATAATGATTTGCTTAATTGTTACATCACTCAGCTGTAGAGTTATGTGAAAAAATAAAGAACTGTACCATTTAAATCTGTCTCAACGATTAAAACTTGCTTCCATTAATGAAAATTCATCTACTGATCAATTAAAGCCTAAGGCAATGAATCTGCAGATCAAGCTCAACCTTTCTTTCCCACAAAGCCCTAGAAAGTAAAGATTCTCCATCTTAAAGGCCTGCAACTGATTTGTAACATCTCTTCTCCAGCTACAAGTGCTTGCATTCTTGTGCTTTGTAAAACAAGGCTGCCCTCTGCTGACAGAGAGCTCAGAAGCTGCTTGAATGTTTCATAGATGATATAAAGACCTATTTGAAAAAAATAAGGCAGCATTTGCACTTTTCAGTACATTCAAAGTAGTGGAAGGAATAATCTTTTTATAAATAAAATACATAGAGACGGTGAAACACAGCAATGATTTACTCTGCATCTCACCTGTTCGTAATACCGGATATTGTTTTCAGCCACATCACTAAACGCCATCTTCACATCAAGGCACATGTTTTCTTTCCATCTATCCCAGTCAGCCTGCAGTGCATTGCTGGCACACTCTACTTTGTCTTCAAGTTTTCCAATCTCTTCTGAGAGCTAAACAAAAATCAGACTTACGTGAGAAATCGGGGTAGAGAACCAGTGTAAAGAACTCGATTGCATAGTTTTGTTAGCACTGAAATAAGGACATTTTCTAAAATGCAGGAGAACCCCCCCCCCCTCTATTTTCTCAATCAGTTATCAGTCTAACTTCCATGAAAGTCTTGCGTCACTTGGGAGTTTCTCAAATGAATCTCAATGAGACATTCTAAAATGGTGAAACTTTTCTGAAGGATACCTGATCCGTCCCTACTTACTATACTTGCCACAGGTTTCTTATTTATTACAGGAATACTCATGAAAAAGAAGAGAATCAGTATAAATATGTAAAAGAGCTTTGAATTTAGATAGATAGCCTTGCCCAGTAGCCTGTACTTTTAACCGAGACTAAGTTGGGGTGTTGTGTGGTTTCTGGGCTGTATGGCTGAGTTCTAGTAGCATTTTTTTTCCTGACTTCTGCCTGCATCTGTGGCTGGCACCTTCAGAGGAACTTCAGATCCTCTGAAGATGCCAGCCACAGATGCAGGTGAAATGTCAGGAAAAAATGCTACTAGAACGAAGAGAGCCATCAAATATTGGATTAAAGTCCACCTACACCCCCAGGGCCTATTACCAGCATTTCTGTCAACATCACCATACCCAATCTGGTCGGAGAAGATTATCCTGAAGCTTAAACAGATTGGGCTAGACCCTATGCTGATGCTTGAATGGGACTTGCCCTTAGCTCTTAAGATGGTATATCAACGATTGGACGACATTGACTACCAAAATGATAATGCCTCATTTCCTGCTCTATATAGACCATTGAAATCTGGTAGTGGTGACAGTAATGGCCCCCCTACATTCAACTTATGTATTACCATAGCCAAATACCCCAGGGCCCTTTTCTAGAGCACGGTTTGGACGCATTTCCATCATCTCCTCCATGCTTATAGGCAGATTTGGGAAAACCCCTTGGCATTTGGAGGGAAATGTGTTTGTAACTCTAGGGACGCTTTGATTCGTATGGATACATATCTTGTTACACTGCATGCTGCATAAGGCAGAGAGAGAGCTCTTTATTTTACCTCTGCTTGTGCAACACAGCTTGATAATTGCAAAGGATCCTGACCAAGAGATTAGGAAAATGCTGTTGGAAGACAAGGATGCAACCATCTCCCAGCAGGTAGCAAAAAGTTCTGTGCATTGGCGTATAAAAAACGCAAGGGCCTACTTAATCAGGGATGAGCTGAAAGCCAAACATTCATGTAAATGGTTAGCTGTAATAATTGTTGTAATTTGCTGTTGTGAATGTGTGCTGTTGTTTTGTTTTGTCTTTGCTGGCCTTTGGCCGTATTAAACTATCTATTAAACTAAAAAAAAGCTACTAGAACACGACCATACAGCGATGGTATGTGATTCCGGCCGTGAAAGCCTTCGGCAATACATTAAGTGGGAAGTTGTTTACCAGGACATGCTATTCACCATGGCATGAATAGCTTTGCCTGTCCATTTCTACACATTAAGCCTCTGTTAAAGGGACAACATATTTTTCTCCAGGCCAGATGACAACCCTAATTACAGGGCTGCTGTATTCTAACAAGGAACTGGTAACATTCCAACACACATAAGATATCATTTCCTTACAGTCTCACAATTTACTGGCCTTTCCCTACAGTGTGCAACTGCAGGAAAGTGGTGCGTCCTGAGGTCATGTAAAAGTAAGGCTCTGAGTCTTTAATGTAGCAGGGGAGGATTTTCCCAGTATGGTAGTGAGGCAACAGGAAAAAGTGAAGTAATAGAAAGAGCCTCACAATCAATTTCTGTCTTTCACACAGCTTTAAAAAGTTCAGGCACCTTGACACACACACCCACACACAAAATATGACAACCAGTTGCCATAGTAATCTCTCTTTGGTTCCTTACTTTCTTGGTAACAAAAAAAAAGAGGAGGAGGGGGGCGCTATTCAGATTCTTGCTAACAGCCACCTAGACCAACAAGATTTAATAAGGCGCAATGCCCTTGTCCCTTTGTTACAATGGATTTTGGCAGGTGATGTTTATCATGTCATAAAACTGCACAGAGTAGACCATCAGTACATACTAATGTTATACTTCCACACAGCTGCTGAAAGTACAGAAGTCCTTTTTAAAAATTCTAGCTGCCTATCACAATGGCAAGCACACACCTACCTCTGGGGAAGAATACGGCTACCTCTTGATATGGCAAATGCATGAACAAAAATTAGACTCAATCTGCACAGTTGGTGACCTGACAGTGTCTTCTATTTGGCAACCAACAGGAGGTTTATCAAGTATTTGTTGGGGTAATCATGCATAGCTTGTAGGCTGTGTTTGGCTTGTTGGGTCACTAGTTGTTCTAAAAGGATATGATAATGAAGAAGAAGAAGAGTTTGGATTTATATCCCCCCTTTCTCTCCTGCAGGAGACTCAAAGGGGCTTACAATCTCCTTGCCCTTCCCCCTCACAACAAACACCCTGTGAGGTGGGTGGGGCTAAGAGAGCTCCGAGAAGCTGTGACTAGCCCAAGATCACCCAGCTGGCGAGTGTGGGAGTGCACAGGCTAATCTGAATTCCCCAGATAAGCCCCCACAGCTCAGGTGGCAGAGCTGGGAATCAAACCCGGTTCCTCCAGATTAGATACACGAGCTCTTAACCTCCTACGCCACTGCTACTCCTAATGGCATGTACCAATGTGCACATGAGCCACACACATGAGTCAGTGTGGTGGACAGCTAGGCAGAATGTTGGACTAGGGGTTGGGTGGTCCAGGGTTCAAAGCCTTACTATGTCTATAAAGCTCGCTGGGTCAGCTACTCTTTCAGACTTAAGCCAAAGTAGAGCAATTTGCACCAATAAAGGCTGGCAGCCACAAGACTGGATATCTTATAAACACTTAGAAATACTTTACTATTATAAGATTTACTACTATATACAAAGCTAATCTCCAAAGTTTTGACACAGTGTACAATTGTGTGGAACTTCTCCTTCAGTCTCCACTATCATATTTAAATAGTATCAATACATTATACACGAATATGGGACTTGTCTCTCAATCTCCACTGACACTTAAGCAGTATCAGTACAGTATACCAAAATGTGGGACTCGTTTCTCAGTCTCCAAAAGGATACTTTGTCATACCAATACTATATACAGCAGCCTACGCCTAACACACAAGCTTTATGGTATGTTGCAGATTCTCAAGTTTGAAGTAGATAATATCAAGCTAGTCAGCTCCCAAGTGTTACCTGACCTGGTCATATCTTCACTGGCTCAAAATATTATTAGTACTCCCAGACCCTGTCACATATAACCATTTCACAGTATTCCACTTGGACAGTGTTCAATCGCAGAGTCTCTAGCCGCTTAAATGTCCTTGAATTTGCTTTGTATATAGTAGTAAAGTATATAATAATAAAGCATTTCTAAGTCTGTGGAAGATATCCAGTTTTGTGACTACAGCCTTTATTAGTGCAAACTGCTCTAATTCAGCTTTAGTTGAACTAACCCCCAGTACTGCAACATGGCGGATTATCTCAGACTTGCCTACTTCCACACAGTTGTTGTGAAGATAAGGTAGAACAAAGCACACCACTCGGAGCTCTTTTGAGGAATCCTGGTCTAGAATGAACTAGCTAAACAGAATCCTAATGTGTAGCCAGTCAAACTATGGGCTTTGGCTTGACATATACATTATACAATGTCTCTAATCAGATATATGTCAGGTCCTACTGCCAGTCTTTCTTTTCTCACACTGAATTTAGTCACAGCTGAACTCTGCGCAAGAACCAAATGAGGTCCCATTCAAGGACCACTCACTGTAACCTTTTATTAGTTCTAATAACATGTTTGTCAATCCATCTTTCTTGCAAAAATGCTCTTCACAATGAATTCAAGTTCCTGCCACTCACTGTCAGCATAATTTTTGGCAATCATTTCTTAAGAGCGAGTTCAACCGGGCAGTTGCATGGAGCTCGTTAAGATTTCTGGACTGGCTGCTCAAAGCAGGGGGGAGGGGAGAAGAGGAATGCAGAACAAATCCAGGTTCTGGTCTGAACTGCAACAAAGACAGCAGTATCTTCAAAACCTGTATCTTTAAAAAGCCCTTCCTCCTCATGTGCCCCTTCCGCACATGCAGAATAATCCACTTTCACAATCGTTTGCAAGTGGATTTTGATATTCCGCACAGTAAAATCCAGCTGCAAAGTGGATTGAAAGTGGATTATTCAGCATGTGCAGAAGGGGCCATGGTGTCAGGCTCTTGTATGGATCAGGACTTGAATCTTGCTTCTGAAACCAACTCATTAGAGAGCCTTAAGCCAATAAAGGTGATAGTGGGGGATGGGATGGGCAGACACAAGATTAGGATCAATTTGAACAGAAGGCCTAAGCAGTGGGGAAGGGGCGGGAATACAAGATTAGGACCAACTACATAAGCCCTAAGGTTTGTTCAACAACCACATGAGATATTTGAATTAAACATTCAAGGGGAGTTTTGTGCTTTCCAGAGTCACACATGGCCTCCTTCCCCCGGGATGTATAGGCAGTAACATGTCAGCTGCCTTCATCTCTGTCCTGTAAAATACTACTGACACCCTTTGTGAAATCACATGGCTGCATGTTCACAATGGAGCCAGCAGCAGCTCCACAAGGTGCTTTAAGGAGGAGAAAACAACGTGGAGAGGAATTCTGCATCTAATAGGGCTCATTTCATGTAGGAGGGGGGTCCTCTGGCAGAGTGCCTGCTCTCTGACTGCTAGGCCTTTTGGATGGCACCCCCCCCCACCTGAATGACCATGTGCCTCTCTCTCAATCCCCAATAGTGCCTTTTCCCCCTGACTCCCTTGCAAACCCTCTCAAGGCCCACAAACCTCTCCCTTAATGGCACTAGGCAGTGCATGAGGTCAGGAGTATGGTTAACACAGCTGCTGAGAATGTTGCCACCATGCATCACCTACACATCCTTCCCCCAGAGGTGCTGAGCAGTGTCTGCAGATGGCAGCATAGATGATGAGATGCCTCACAAGTGAACAGATAGAGGAAAGGGGGGCAGCAGGGCAGGCCGTAGGAAATGGCTGTGGGCACCTCTTGCAGCCCTGGACCTCAGCATCTGCCTCACCTTCAGGTATGCTGAAGCTGGCCCTACTTCCCATGAGGAGAAAAGGGCTTGCATGAGTGTGAGGCACACAAAGCTTTCACTGATTTAAAATCTTCATGATGTCACCCAAGGCACACAAGAACTATGTGTGTAAAATACTCGGTATATTATCTTACTGAGCTGTTTTTTGAATCACAAAATAATATATGTTAAGAATATGGAACTCTCTGAAGTGTCATTTGAGTATTAAATATGCATTATCATACTAAATCGAGAGTGACATTTTGAAACCGCTGTGTGACAGGCATCTGTCAACATGTGACAACCACCTTTACAGACACAAGAATCAAATGCAGGGCAAAAGCTTAGGCACCATTTGGTATCTCACACAACAATTTCCTGCTGAGTATGAAACTGCCTCAGTGATCACGGCTGAGGTGACAAGACAGTTTGGTCTATCTGTCTGGCCATCTATCTAATACCCTTCCTCTAAAGAGCTCAGAGCAGCATATGTGGTTCTCCTTTCCTTATTTTATCAGGTCCTACTGCCAGTACTCACAACAACTCTGTAAGGCAAATTAGGCTAAGATAGTATGACTGGCTTCAGGTCATCCAAAAGGCCTCATGGACAAATGGGGAGCAGAAATCCAAGAATACCAGACACAACACCAACAACCTAACCCTGATCCCATCCAGCCTCCAATCCTTGTTATATCTGCAGGGTTGCATCTGTAATATCGGTGTCATCTTGTGGAAAAAATGTCAGAGTGTTACATTAATATATTTATTAGATTACACGACATTTGTAATGTATTGGGTTAAAGCTGCCTTTTACAGTTACAGTACATCTATCCTTTTCCATTAATATTTCTGAAATTTCCTGGCTCAGTGCATGGATGTTCATCTTGATCTTAAGGACAACACCTTTAAAAAGCTGAGTTCAGTGCAAGCAGGTAGACAGATGCATTAAGACGGCATGTTTCTTTCAGTCAATCAGATATAGTTGATTATTTCCAAAACAGCACTGAGCTATTTTAAATGGGAAAGACTGTAACTGAAGAGAAGATTCAGTATTTTTTGTAGTGTTAGGCCAAAATGTTAAATAAAAAGTTTTCTTAGAACTTCGCCAATTAAAAATATGTTTAAAATTAACAAATAGCAAATGACTCACAAACTTAAAGCAGAAGTTCTAAATGTTATTCCAATAAAACAGCTCACTTTTTATTGCAGTAACATGTTGGCTTATTCATTTTGTAAATTAAAACACATTTTAATGTTGCTGTCAGCTCTCTCATAGATCTCCTTGCACTTTGGAATTAATTTCTTTTTAAAAAACATTCAGAATGCCTGTACCTTCTGAACAGTAATACAAATTAAATGTTTTTAATTTTTTTTAATTTTACATTTTTTAATGCTTCTGCTTCATTGGGGAAAAGTATGCATAAGGAAACTTATGCCATCTGTAGGACTACAAAAAACAAAAATGAAAAATAACCCCAAGCAATAATTTTCTCCCCTTTGGTCGACCTTTTTTATAATGCTTTTTAATTCATGTATTATTGTTTGTACTTTGTAGCCCATCTACAAAACTCCGTGAAAGCTCCTGCATAATTTGTAAGCATCAAAACTGGCTTAATATAAATCGTAAGCAAAAGGCAATAATAAGGGACAAGGAAATTCACACCAAAATGCAATAAATCGCTGAGAGCCAGGTCAATTCTTATCTCACACTTACCTATGAATTCCTTTATGGCATTGGAACCACAGAGCTGCAGGACCACCTCTTCTGCTATGTTCTGCTCACCAAGAGGTAAAATCACAACTGCCCATTCACGCACATTCTTAGTGGAGGCTCCCACCTCATGCAACAGTCTGCCTGAAGTTATTAGGAAGGCCTCACCCCGCTATCATTTTGCAAAGTGTGAACGACACAATTGTTCTGCAAGGCATTCTTGTAAAGTAGGCAGAGCTGGGACATAATGGATCAGCTGAGGGGGAGACTTCTATTAGGGATATTGATGGTGGAAATATGACAACCTCGTAGGATTTTCAAGACAAGAGACAAACAGAGATGGTCTGCCAACTACCTGTCCCTGTGTAGCAACCCTAGTATTCCTTGGTGGTCTCCCATCTGAGAATCAACCATGGCTAATGCTGCTTAGCTTCCATCCAAGATCTCACAGGATAAGATGTACTATCCCGATTAGGGATAGTGATTTCCCCCCCTCTTCAGTTCTTCAATCCCTGCCCTATTGCATTGTGTTGTGTTACTTGGAATTTTTGTGTTAGACTCAAAAGCTATCACATTTTGTAAGCAACTTGCTAACAGACTGAACAGTTGTATTGTAATCTGCCTTCAAGTGTTAGTAAGAACTCTATCACTGTTCCTTCTGAGGCTTTTGGGAGGTGTTACTGCCATATGAAACAGGAAAGAAAAATGTTTTAGAAGATGGCATTTTCTTTTAATAATGAGTTAAAATGTTGTAAAGTGTTGTAAATTCTTACAATTTCTTCAATATCCCCCACACTGTAAGGCATCCATATGTATATGTCAAAGTACATTTAAACATGGATTAATAAAGGAATGTACCACTTAAAAGCAGATGATTCCTCAGCTAAGAGGTTTTGAATTGAGGCAGAGCCTTAAGGGGAGCATATCCCTGCAATCTAACCAGTGACTCAGAAGTATATGAGTCTGACACACAAGAAAATTAAATTTCTAACAGAAGCCTTTTGTAAGAGCAACAGGAGATAGTAGAACCACAACTAAGGTTCAGTTTGTGCAAGGTATCTTCAGTTTACAATTACAACCCTTGCTTACTGCAGAACTAGCAGAGCATAAATGCTTCAAAACATGAAATTAAAAGGTCACCTTTTTACATCAGCAACTATACTGATGCACTCACATTCTAAGCAAATTAAGATCTTCAGGCTCGCAGAAGCAGCAGTAGACTAATTTATATAACCATTAAAAAGATCCTTCTGAAGTCTTCTCATTTAATTTGCATTCAATCATAGTCCTTAAAATACAACTGAAGTTGCAATTCAAGTTTGGATTGAAACGTTTAGATTTTCCTGTTACAGTCGCATAAAATGACAAAGTGGGCATTAGCATACTAAATATTAGGTTGTTTGGCTGAGGATAAAGGTATCCGTCAGGAGACCAACCTCAAGTAGATTCTCAACGTGTGCGTTCAGAGGGCATTCAAGTAAGGATTCAGAGTGTTCACCACTGGCAGGTCCTGAAAAGAAAGCTCTGGGGTCATCAGCAAGATCAACAAAGAAGCATCTTAAAAAGCAGAAAGCTTAACTGGGTAAAGTAATATAAGACTACCCTCTATATCTTTCATCTTGCCCAGTCTATGACTGTAGACAGGGTTCTTGAATGTTCAAGACCAACCACCTGATTATACAACCCTTGCCGTTTCTGGATTCTTAAACCTGCTGGCAGGCTGGGTCAGGGAAATAGTAAATGCCGCCTTGAGAGAGGGGGTTGGCTGATTGGGCCTGGGAAACAATGCCTCTTTGATAGAGGGGGTAGTGGTGCATCAATTCCTAAGGACATCTACTCTGGACCCAGGAGAATCAAATAACTATGGTCTGTGTTGTGCAGATAGGAGGAGACAGGGATTCATACAGACAATATAATCCATCACCCTTGTTTGTACAAGCTAGGATGCAGTATGTAAAGGATTGATAACTTGGATGTAAAACTACCAAGGAAGACTAGAGTTGCTAAAGAGAAGAAAGTCAAGGCACACCACCTCTGATCATCTCTTGCCTTGAAAACCCCTCAAGTGGTTGCCATAAGCTGCGTATAACTTGATACCACTTAATTTTTAATATTATATACTTACCAGATCACCTTCTGTCTTTTTATTATACAAAGCTTCAACTTTGGAATCAAGCTGTGCTTGGATGTGATCTCTCCTTTTCAGGACTCCCTGGAATTGTAAAGCAATACATAGATTTAGAGGGGATAGCTCTATGTAGATAAATCTTTTTGGGGAGTGGGGAAATCACACACAAATATTAGTGAAAGCTTCCATTGTATGTCTTTTTAAAACAATGTGGACAAATGATTGTTGTGGGTTTTCTGGGCTGTGTGGCACTGGTCTGGTAGATCTTGTTCCTAATGTTTCGCCTGCATCTGTGGCTGGCATCTTCAGAGGTTTATCACAGAGGGAAGTCTGCTACACAGTGTCCAGTGAGAAACATTCCCTTCTCTTTAGACACAGTGTGTAATAGACTTCCCTCTGTGATACACCTCTGAAGATGCCAGCCACAGATGCAAGTGAAATGTTAGGAACAAGATCTACCAGACCACAGCCACACAGCCCGGAAAACCCACAAGAACCAGTTGAATCCGTCTGTGAAAGCCTTCGACAGTACAATGTGGCCAAAGTTGATAAGACAGCACACTATTGAAATGGACAAGTTAGGAACAAAAAGTACTTGATCATACTGATTCTATTATTAACATTGGCTCTGCTGCCATGCAATGATAGCCATTGGATGAGGTGGCTGAAAAGGGAGTATTAAGACAAATTCAAACCTAATTAAGCTGATCTATCACAAAAATAAGCCACAAAAGCTAAGCAGAATCTCCATGCTCAGAGGCAGAATGGTGGAGATAGAGGCAAAAAAAACAGGAAAGAAATACTGCTAAGAAGCCTTGTTTGTGGACTTCCTAAAAAGGATGATGCTCGCCTCAGTGAAGAAGGATGTTGGATTAGACAGCTGTTGAATCCAATCCACCACAACCAAATTTGGTCAGCTACAAGCTACTGATTTTCATCACCCTTCTGTTTCCCAGTAACTGAAATAGATACTGAGACTTTATTTTTATGTTCCAATGTTTTTTCTTGCTTGACATAGAATATAAGATCCCTCACAATGTGCTGGTGAGCCTGTGAGAGTTAAACAGCTGAGGCTCATATGAGAGGAATGTTGCCCCCTAATCCCCAAAGTACACAGCCTGGCAATTGCAATAGTTGAGGGACCAGAATGGAAAGAATACCTCATATGTTGCTTTAATGTACAGAGTAACTACCCCCACCTTCCGTAGATACCACATGTAGCCTAATAAGGCTGAAGATAAAGTTAGGGAGAATCAAACAGATCTCCCCCTGTAGTAAAAATTGTCTTGCGAAAAGGATTTTTTTTTTTGCTTTGATCTGTGCATCACAAGGGAATTTTTCTCATCAGTTTTTTTTATGGTGTCCCCTGGGGAGAAAAATATCACCCATTCACTTCAAGTTGCTACTTCAATTTCTTCAGCCCTACTCTTTCTCAAGTCAATGTGCTGTCATTTCCTGTGACTCCATTCCCTGTAGCTCAAATAACATAGAAATTTCATAGGAAGGATAGGATCATGTTGGAAGTGTTTCCTTCTCATGGGTTTTGACATGCTTTCATTAGCTATCAGCACTGGATCGAGTATGGAGAAGGAAGAACCAACTTACTTCAGTAAACAGACATGAAGTATCTGGCCTTTCAAACGCAGTAAATACCAGCTGTCACCACATGAGGGAGCATTTGCAAGCATTCACATGCTAGTACTGAAGTAAAATTATCTTGGTGATAACTTTAGAGCTTCCCCCGCTCCAAAAAGAGAGCTCCAATTCCTTTAATATTGCAGGAACTGAGCACTTAATACTGAAAGCAGTCTCTGTTAGAAATGGCATTATTATAAATGTAGATGTTCTCCAATCTGATCTATGGTGGGAAGATACATCCACATTGCCCTCACATTCAGGAATTCATATAGTCATGATAAATCAGGGGCCAGACAAGATGGGTTTTAGCAGAATTTTTGCAGAGTAATGATTATGCATATTGAGCAATGCACACTGAACTATAGATGTATAGGCCCTATGTGAATGCAACTCCAACATACAAATACCAGGTGGGACAGGGCAGTAGTATCCCAATTCCCTCACCGCATGCCAACATAGCAAATGATTTCTTTTTTTTAAAAAGCAACAGTATGAATATTTGTAAAACAAAAGCAGAAAAAAAAAACAGATTTTGAACGGCTCTTTGCTCTTTACTCTTTTCATCCTATCACTACACTTCATGCAGAAGCTTCTGTGGTCATATTTGGGAAACAATTAAATTTTAAAATTGTCCCTTTCAAAGACTGCCACTAAAAATTTCTGACAAAGTGTACAAAATGAGGGGAGCCCTTACAATATTAAATCTCACATTGGGTCAAGTGACAACCTTTTTTTCCTCCTAAGAGAGATTCATCATAACCAGTCAAGCCCAATCTTGTCAGATCTTGGAAGCTAAGCAGGGTCACCCCGGTTAATATTTGGATGGGAGACTACCAAGGAAGTCTAGGTTCAAGGTGGAGAAGCAGAGAATGGTAAACCACCTCTGAATGTCCCTTGCCTTGCCTTGATGGCAAAAAAGAGAGATTCCGAAGTTTCTAACAGTCCAATCCAGATCAGGTTGGCGGGCAGGGATGGTGCTGCTTTGGCATCACCCCGCCCTCTACAAAGAAAAAAAATCAAATCAAACCCCCCCCCCCCCAATAACCTCCCATGGGGGATAATGGAGATATGCAACGAAAAATGTGATTTATCTCCAAGACTGGCTCCACTAGTGCACAAGGGCTGGGTGGGCGAAGCTAACTAAGGGCGGCTCCACCCCCTTGGGTCTATATTAGCTAATCTGTGCACAATGCGGTATTTCCAGAGCAATGTCCTCTGTACTATTATGATGGCTCAACTTCTAATTTTGCTTTAGTAGCTGCAAAACCAGTTTGACAATAGTCAAATTATCTCTCCCATATAGACACACCTTATTGCAGGCAGCATTACTCCCTATGCTCAGGACACACTGTACCAGTATGCAGCTACGAACAGGAAAAATTCAACTGTGATGAAAGGATATAAAGAGAAAGCAAGTAACAACAAAGTGCTTTCAAAGCTAATAGAACAACTTGATGGCCTATGATTTACATGACTGGTACCCACTGACTATGGCCTCTCCTCTTCCACAATCTTCAGCATTCATGCTACTTTTGCTATTTAAAACTATGAGATAAAGAACAGTACAGTGATGAATAAACTGGGTCTCACCTACATGTGGAAGAAGAAAAAGAGTTTGGATTTATACCCCACCTTTGTCTCCTGTAAGGAAACTCAGGTGGCTTACAAGCTCCTTTCCCTTCCTCTCCCCACAACAGACATCTTGTGAGGTAGGTGGGGCTGTGACTAGCCCAAGGTCACCCAGTAGAAACACTTCTGGTTCACCAGATAAGCATCTGCCACTCAGGTGGAGTGGAAAATCAAACCCAGTTCTCCAGATTAGGATCCACCTGCTCTTAACCACTACACCACGCTGGCTTTCAGAATCAGAGAGCTACTTCACGAACAGGTTAAAGTGCGCATAAATGAGTCTGATGAAGATACACAAGTGCTTTCACAATGTGCCCCAGTGCAGGGTGATGAGAGTGATCTTAGACCACGCAGGCCATGAAAAAAGCACATGCTATTAATCCAACTGTGATGCTGTACAATGAAATTCATATTATATGAAGTAATAGATTTTCCTTTGGGTGGTGCCACATTATTGCTGTAAGAACCAAAGTGTTATTAAACTAAACTTTCAAAGCACATATGACAAACAATAGAAATCTGGCAAGTTATTGAGATTGATGAGACATACGTGGGTCATTTCTGCACAGAATTTTTACTGCAGCTTGGCTTCTAAACATCACTGTTTCCCCCCCGCCCCCGCAACCTTATACATAATATTGCTGCCCTACTGTTTTCTGCCCAACTGTTTTCTCCCCATGTCCCCAATAAGTGATAATCTCTCAACTGCACTCCCAACCATCAAATTGCATGCATAAACATTCCAGAATTACTCTTTTTCACAACTTTGGCGGGGGGTTGGGGGGCTTGAATCCAGCACTCCCCCATTCGGTATCTGCAATAATCAGTCACTACACCCAAACTCTTTAGCTCTGCACCATGATCCTTTAAGGTCCTTTTCACTCTAACAGAAGCTATAGTTGAGCAAGAAGAGAAGGATCCTTTGCAAGCAAGATGGCATGTTGGCTCTTGGGTTTATGGAAGTTCTATTCATGAACTATCACATTTTTTTAAAAAAAGACACCATAGCATACTGGTGCTGCAGGGTATGGGAGGGGGAAGAAAAGCTGGGGTGCAGTTCAGGGGCTAGGCCATTGTCTACAAATGGGATCCACATATCTGCAGAACCAGAGCAAAGCTTTCTGCAGGTGCCCCTGCAAATGGCTATGATTGACAACTGCCAGTGTCTGTTTTGGGCCTTCCCTTTGGTGCTCTCACTGCTAACATGTCACAGGCCATAAAATGGAACTATTTAGGAAGGCATTATTTTCTTATAAAGGGAATAGGGAGACAGTAAAATGGAATTGTTCAGGAGGGCACATTTTAATAAAGAGAACTGGATTGTAGCTTAATTGTCTGTGAAGAGATTGTAGGAAATTTTCCCCCTCTCTTTTTCTTTCTCCCCCTCATATTGCACTGTTAATTGGATGTATTATACTGTTTTCATTGCATTGTTCCTGTAGTTGTGCGATCCAGTTTTACTGCACTGTTTATTGTACGTATTGCATTGGTCTTTATCATGCTGTTTGATAACTCTGTAATCTGGCCTTGAGTCTCAATGAAAAAGGTGGACAACAAATGAATGAAAACACTGCTCCCTGCACACTGCACCACCCACACAACTGAGACACTGCCAATGTAGTCCTTTGAAGGATGTGGCAATGAAATCTGTGCCTTTAAAATGGGGCACATAAAAACTGTGCCACACCTACACCAACTTACCATCAATGTTTCACTGTAGAGCACGTATTCGTGTAGGGTAGGGATCAGGGTTTCAGAAAGAACTGCCATCCGTTTCTCCATAGCCTTGGAGCACTGGTCAATGCAGCTGGCAACCCCTTTCAGGGTATCTACTAGATCTTCTTCAGAAGCAGACCAAAGCGTGTGGATTGGGCTGTATTCCTTCAATTCATAAAAGTAGTCTTAAAATTTAAAAAAAACACTTATTAATGACTTGAATTCTAAAATAAAGTTTAAAACAATGAATCCATGCAGGACAAGAAATTAAAATGGATTTCTAGAACACAGCCAAAGGAGGAATATGTTCTTCTCCCTTTTTCCCCCCGTAAATGAAAACGTTAAGAACGTAATCTATCAATATACAATGCTTCATGTCAGCTGGATATTGAAAGTACATTAAATATACAGATTACATAAATTAAATATATACACATTAAGTCGAGACCTGCAAAATGTCACTGGGAAGTTATTATCTTCACATTCAGCTGATATATATTCTACTCAGTCTTTCCTCTTTGCATTTTCTCTCACTTATGACAAGTGCAGGCAGGTTGCTAGGCTGGAATTTCCAGGAGCAGCACAGCAATAAAAGGGATATTTATCAGCTGAAACTCCTGCACATGGATTAAGAACTTGGAGTGAAGCTCCCTGCCCATCACCTGTCATGCTTTAAACCCGGAGTGTTCCATGGTCCACCAACCCCATGCAGCCACAAAAAGGAAGTTCAGTGGGGACAATTGCTCAATACATTGTATGAAAAATATACTGTCGTGACTTGCAAATTCAATACCAAAACCACTCCAGACCAGGGATTCAAATATTGAACCCTGAAGACCTGGTCATAGATGAACAATTAATGGTCCCATTTCACTGGTGAGGAATACTGAAAATCAAAGGTGTGATTACTTCAAGGCCAGCAATTAATACATGGGGGATTTTTATTTTATTTTTTTTAACAAAAAACAGCTTGGTTCTGGTGGGTTTTCCGGGCTGTGTGGCCGTGGTCTGGTGGACCATCAGTCCACGGCTACACAGCCTGGAAAACCCACCATAACCAGCTGAATCCGACCATGAAAGCCTTCGACAATACAAAAAACAGCTTGTTTGAAAAAAACAACCCAGCCATTTATATTGGTGCTCTTACACACAAAGCAATGTTTTACAGTCAGGAAATAAAGTGTCTCAGGGACACCCAAGGATCAGGCTAAAATGTTATACTTGGGATTTGGAAGGCAGTTACTAAAAGAGCTTTACATCATAGACTATTCTGAGGAATAAATCCGCATGACTGGAAACTCAAGGGTGTCATCTGAGGGCCAAGAAATATTCACAGCAAATTTCAAAAGCCTGTTTGAGAGCATGTTCATTTAAATTGCCAAAAAGAAGTACACTTTAAGTGCTTTTATTGTTACTTTTCATACCTTCTCATTATGAACCACAAACACAGATGCTTCTGAGTATAACCCCATGTGGCTAGAATCTGAAACAAACAGCATTCTCTCCTAACACTAACAACGCTTATTAAAAGTAACCAATACATACACACCTACTTCTATATGCTTGCTGGCAAACAAGCCAACTCTCAGCCGCACTTGCCTTACCAACAGTTCACTCATTACAAAGTCACATGTGGTCACCACAAGGACACCGGGTCAGATGTGGGCCTGGATTTCCAAGTTGGAGACTCAATTTCCCGGTGCACATATTCCTGATGCAAGGAGAAGAGCCTTAAGCACCCCTCTTGCAGTGTTTTTTTGAACAGAAATAGCATTAGGAAGATGTGAGTCTGGAATTTCATAATGGGGACTCCATTTCCTGGTGCACATGTTCCTGATTTGGACTTGGACTCTGGCACGCAAGAAGAGCTTTAAGCACCCCCACCCCCACCCCTTGCAGTGCTTTCTGAACTGAAATGGCACTAGAAAGCTGTTATTTGCCTCTTTTGCAAAAAGATATGGGCGCCTACACATCAGTACATGAAAGCTTCCCCAGTGGGGCAAATGGTAGCTCCCAGGAGCCATTTCATGTAGGGATAATGGCACGGACTGAAGTCTCTTCTCCTCGTGTGCCACCGCCACAATCTAGATTGGGCCACATATGCCTGGGACTTAGTTGCCAGCTGGGAATTTCCAGCATACAACTGTACAAAGTCCTCTGCAACATGTAACTTGGCCCTTACTTCTTAAGGCTTTTGTATGAACAGCGGGCAAATTCTCACCATAAAGTCACAATGGTAGCAGGGCTGCGTATACCCCTCTCCAACGAATCAGTAGGTACATTTTATGCCAGTGGGAACTAGTTGAGCTGGTGCCAGAGAATGAGCTGAGACACAGGAGGGTGCCAGTTCAAACCTCATCTCAGCCACAGGCTCCCCTTTGGCAAGCCTCCTAGCTTTGGTCTCCCACCTGTAATACTGGGACAGCAATTCTCACCCACCTCACAGGGTTGCTGAATGATTACTACAATAATGCCTGTAAAGAACTTCCACTGGCGGCTGTATGGGTTGCTGCCACCAGCTACCTCCTTCACAAGCAATTAGGGTGGCCGGCCAAATGGCAAGAAGTCAAACAAGCAGGCAGCAGCAGGTCTGGCAAAATGGCAAGCTGAGTCCTATTTGACAGAAGTGCCAGTCACCTTTTCCTTCCAACAGTGCGGCTCCTCCTCGCTCAACACAGCATCTCTTCTTTAACATGGGGCCTTTTCTGACTACGGTAGGAGCTGCTGTATCCTGGTGCTTGATTGAGCACGACCATCATTCTGCTTGGAGTTCTGGGTTTCTTGCTGCCATCAGGGAGTAGCCCGGGACTCACAGCAGGAAGACGGCGGCTAGAGTAAAAGACCCAATGTCTGTTTCTCTCCTTTAAGCCTCTTACAGTGCAATCCTAAGCTCACCTTTCTGGGACTAAGCCCCACAGAGCAGACTTCAGTAGAAATCTGAGTAGACTGACTTAGGATCGCAGTGTAAAAGCTCTCCTATAATAAGTTAGAAGACAGCTGTTGCTGTCTGCACAGGGATAGTTTGCTGCCCCCACCAGCCCACATAGGAAAATAAAAGGACAGGCCAGCAGCTCAGTGACAGAGCATCTGCTTGGCATGCCAGAGGTTCCCACTTCAATCACTGGCATCTCTAGTCGAAAGGATCAGGTAGCAGGTGCTGTGAATGACCTTATCCTGAAACCATGGAGAGCAGCTGCCAGTCTGGGTGGACAATACTGACCTTGATGAACTAATGGTCTGATTTAGAATAAGGCAACTTCATGGGACTCCATATGATATTCTCTAGTAGTAGCAATTTCTGCACTTTTCTCTTTGCAAGTGTCCAGGATAGACACAGCTCTGGAGCCATGAAGAAAGTGAAAAGTGACTTGGAATTAACACGTGATCAACCCAAGGATCATGATCTGTATGTGCTCAGCTTTTCTTTCCTACCAACCTTTTTCTTCCTTATAAACTCTACGCGAAATTTTGTCCAAGAGACTGATTTTCTGGCTAAACACGTCCACGTAGTCACTCATTTCTGTGAACACACCAGGACGGTTTTTCACAGCTCCTCCTCGCATTGAGGATGCAACCGCTTTGACCGTTTGTCCCATTCTGTTCAACAAACCGGGCCCCTGCTTCTTGTGAGAGGAAAGTTCCTGAAAATTAAGGAAGGAAAACAAATGTTTATGTAGATGAATGCTTCTTTGTCTATGCCGAATGTAAAGAAAATGTAGTAAAAGCACCCCCACTTCAGTCTCCATCTTGCTTTCATGCGGTACATGTACATAGAATCATAGAACTGGAAGGGACCGCAAGCGCCTCTAATCCAGCCCCGGCCATGCAGGAGTACACAATCAAGGCACTCTCAACAGATGGCCATCCAGCCTCTGGTCGATTCCCCACTTGCGGAATTGTCCTAGGATCGACCTAGGTTTGACCTAGGAACTCCCCACATCCGCTGAGTTCAACCCGGGTCCGTACCAGCTCTGCCCCTTCTTACCATTAAATTTCTGACTCCACCAGGGAGGTACAGTTTTTTCTGCCAACCTAGATTGAACTCAGATCGAAGCTGGTAAAGTGGGGAATCTTCCTCGCCACGATTCTCCCATTCAGCCAATCACAGATAAGTGTTTGGGGAATGCACAGAACGGGAGATTCACAGCAGGGAAAAGCACACTTTTTTTAAAAAAAAATCCTTCTAGTACACGAAGCAACGGCCATACATATAAACAGTGCACATTTAAACACTGTTGATAGCAATGAAGTTGCAACATTTTTCCCGCCTAGCAACATAATGGCCAATCAATTACACTCCCTCCCTCCCTCCTTTCTGGTGGCATGTTAAAAACGTTTGTCATTCTGAGGGATAGATGCCATTTGATCTGATAGCTGAGTAGAGCAGACAACAACCAATCGGGAATGAAGAGAAGAGGCGCCAAGGTGATCCCACCCTCTGAGCACGGCTCCAGCCATGATGACCTTGGCTACTGTGGGGAGTGACTGTGGAATTGACCTAGGTCAGTACTTTCATGGACCAGGTTGAACCTAGGTCGATTCTGCAAGTGGGGAATCGATCTCTATTTCAAATCATCTAAAGAAGGAAACTCCACCACCCTCCATGGGGCCATCACGGGTGTCACACAGAGGGCACCTGTGCCTCATCATCCCATCCTCTGGACTCCCTGAGGACTTCCATAAATTGCCCAATATGGTTTCATTCATAATTCCAGTAATAACCACCTAGCAAGAGAATGGTTTTCCTTGGGGTTCTGGGGATTCATACAATGTAATCAATTGGGGTTTTGAAGCTCAAACAGAATTTTCTAGGAAGTTATGTTATTTCACAGTGATGTTCTCTAAAAGTTCTGCAGCATTTATGATTCTGTAAAAAACAAATACATATGTCTTCTTAGCACAGTATTCACCATTCCACTGGACTATACTAGGAAGGGATGAAGCCTCGATTGAGCAAGCTAGGAGATCCTACATTTATAATAAACACAAGATAATCCTCAACTTGCTATTTTCTCCTCAATCATTCATCAATGTAGAGAAGTATAGAGAAGGGAGAAGGAAACAAATTAGTTTAATGTAAGCTCTTCAGCTATCCCCAAAGAATAAACTGGGCAGGAGGGGAATATTACCTGACTTGGGCCATACTTACAGATATCATTCTAAAATTCTCCATTACTTACTTTGGAGACTCATGACAAATCATACATTCTAATAACAATAATAGTAACAAGAGTTTATTTACCCAGGCTTGAGCAGTAAGGAAAGTTTTCAGATCTTCATTAAAAGTTAAAGTGGGATGATCAACTACCCGATTTAAAAATTTATGCAGTGCTTTCCTTCGAGTCTCAATGAAATTGCCATTGAATCGTTCCATAACTCCTTTCATTATGAATTTTTCAGGCAATGGCTAAGGAAGGGAAAAATACAAAGTAGGAGAGAAGAGATGCATAATTGAATGTGTGCCCCTCCCCCCGTGCTGGACGTGGCACCTTTCTTTGTCTGTTCCCCCACAGGCCTCACCTGGGTTTTGGCTTGGCCTCAGAAGTGAGGGAAGAGGGCTCCCCAATTGCCTCTCCCACATGGGCCACACAGTTCCTCAGCCCCGGGAACTAGGAGTCCAGCTTCTTCCTTGGCCTTGGCCTTCCCTTTTATAGGGGGCATCTCATCCTCCCAGCCACCTCATCCAATCCTAGCCACGAGGCTGAGAATGAGCCTGCCCTTCCTTGACTATATTTGTCACCCTCCTCAACCTTCCTAAGCACTCCCCACCCCCTTCTTTATCTGATTTGAGCCTGCCCACCTACTTCGCCACGTGGCCTGCCTCTCTTTCCTGAGGCCACTGCCACTTGCCCCTCTCTTGTCACTGCTCATGCGGCAGCCATAGGGCTGTGTGGGCGTTTGGGGGGGGGGGGGCGCTCGCCAGCTTTCCCAACTCTTCAGGCTGTGGTTGGTAGCTGCATCCATTCTTTGTGCTGCTCCAGGCACTGTGGAGGGTGGACGCCTGAGTCCCAGATGGTGGCTCCCACCTTGGAGACCGAGGCAGCCGCCATCCCAGGACACAATGTTTACTGAAGCAATTAACAATACATTCTGTACACAACATTGTGCTTTATATCAAAATAGCCAGTGTCAGATTTGTTATTGGAGTTCCACAGAAAAATAAAGGGGGAGAAGGAAATGTCACTCTTCCACCCCCTTACTTCTTGCTCCTACTCCTGCAACTCACTTTCACATTCTTCCACTCCTTTTGCTCTCTCTCATCTCCATCCCTCACCCAGCTTTTACCCATCATCAGCTCCTCATAGCTGCTGGGACAACTGGAAATACTATATAAAATGCAGAAATGTGGGAGGGGGGAGTTAGGGGGGTTACATCTATTGCTTTCTTGGGGGGGTATGCCAAAATGGGGGGGGGGTTTCCCAACACTGGATTTTCCCACAAACTAGCACTGTTAGGTTCTCTGCCATTTTCATGGGAACCAGCACCACAAATTAAATATGATAGTAAGCAAGCTTAGAGGACCAACTAAATAAATACAGCTGCAGAAATAGTAATGCTGTTTATTTTCCCCTCAACTACCTTATCTCCACTGTGGATCACAGTTTTCTACCTAAGTAAACAAGCTAGCAAACAAGCTTGTAAACAAGAGTCTAGACCTACAGGAATGATCAATGTCGGATGTGCTTCTTCAAGTTTTCCCTTTAACCAAAGGAAATCCTGATACCGTCGTCTAACTTCATACTCGCTGGAGTCAAATTCACCACGGGTTGTCTGCAAGTCATTTTCAGAAAGGACAAATTAAGAACATACTTAAACATGCTTCATAAACACATAGGGCATAGTTGCTACTTTGGAATGTAAAAACTTTCGTAACACAGGGAGGATTCGAACTCAGGTCTCCCAGAACCTAGTCTGACTCTCACATGCTATATCACATGGAGCGCTCAAGTCACTTTACACAACTCTCAAAAGCTAGAATCTCTTGATTAAAAAGAAATAAAAAAGCAAATGGAAATGCAATGTTCTAACTATTTCTATTGTTTCTGTTGCTCCAAGACACTCAGCACACTGTAGTGGTTAAGAGTGGCGGACTCTAATCTGGAGAACCCTGCTTGATTCCCCACTCCTCCACCTGAGCAGTAGGCTCTTATTTGGTGAACTGGATTTGTTTCCCTGCTCCTACATATGAAGCCTGCTAAGTTACCTTGGGCTAGTCACAGTTCTCTCGGAACTCTCTCAGCCCCATCAACCTCAAAAGGTATCTGTTGTAGGAAGAGGAAGGGAAAAGGAGTTTGCAAGCTGATTTGAGACTCCTTACAGGAGAGAAAGGTAGGGTATAACTCCACATTCTTCCTCTTCTTTTTCTCTTCTTCAACAGAAGCAATAAGTTAAATGAGACCCCAGGGTAGTAATAACTAGGTAGACTGGGCCTACCCTTATAAATTAACATCCTGAATTATAACCCTGACTTGCTCCCAAACAGACATGCATCAGATCAGTCTTCATAACTTTATCTTGCATTTACAAACAAGGAATCTACTTAAAGCAGCTGCTCCTCTAAAATCAAAAGTTATTGGCCAGGTACAGTTTGCTGTTTTTTATCAGACAAACTAAGCTGTCAAATATATATATTTTCTCTAGGCGTAAAAATACCTTTTAAAACTGCCTCATGATTGCCATGCAAGTGTGTGGATGTGGCAAAAAAGTCTCTGGAAGCTAATGTAAGAGTTCCTTGCAGAGATAACTGGCATTTGATGACAAGATATCTCGGGGGGGGGGGGGGGCTACCTCATTCTGACAAGCAGTGTTCATAATCACTTGTCACTTAGAAAATGCAGCTGCCAGAAGTAAGAACCCTTTTGAAAATGCTCTCTATAGCAGTGACCCAGAGCTTGAGCATATCCAGTGAGATGTCTTACTATTTATTTCCTCTGAATGGTAGTGCCATATGCCATACTACAGGTTGGTATGGAAAGTCCCCTTAATTAAGTGGCAAACCGTATGACAGAGAATGCTGTTAGAAAAACACAAGCCCCTGAGGGTCAGAGCAACTAGCTGAATCCAAGCGTATGTCACCAGACCATACTGTACCACTCATGTTCCTGCAACGCTATAAAAACGTTACAATTATTTAGCAATTTTTTAAGAAAAATATTCCTTTGTACTATATATCTACAACCTCAGTTTCCACACACAAATGTTCAAGAAGCACAAATTGCCGTTGGCACCATCATCACACACCTGCAAAGATTAAATGATGGAAACCGCACCATACTGCTCACCTTTGTAACAACTCTGTAGGTGATGAATGTCTCGATGACAGTGATGTGACTTTCTGGATCATCAACTGTAACAAAAAGGTCCTTTAATTCTGGTTCATCTTCAAATTTATACTGGTTTATCATCGAAGAAGGAGATGTTGGCATCAAAGGACTGAATGAATTTACCTCCATCAGTGATGTGTCCTGTGGATAAACAAGACACATGGAAGACATTTCACTCCTACCCCAAAGATACAGCTTGCGCCATTTGAAGTAGTGGTAATCATTAGAATATTTAATTGATTACATATAACTTGTGGGATCAGCATATGGTCAGGGTTACATTGTAAGCCACAAACACACGCATTATATTCATGAAACTTTGAAACATCCATGTTTCTAGCCCTCAAGGTTGTGGGGAGAAAAGTCATTTCAATGTTTATAAAATGCTGGCTATGCAGTATAGTGGGTTGAAGAAGTACTACATTAAATAACAGCTTTAGTTTTCCCTTGGAGACAAAGCACTCTATCAGAAGCCCCCAATTATGTATCATTTTTGGACTGCTGATAATATAGTTTGGCAGCTTAGCTCTTTAAAGGATGCTATAACACATGAAAGAAAAATCAAGTTATTGACACATTGCTCTTCAATTAACTGTTCGTTCTATAAAAAGCAAGATTTTATTCTCAGACTCTTTCAAGATGCTTTCTCCAGCAGTTCCAACCCCTGCTGACATCTCAACCAGCTGCTCTTTTATTGTCAGGCAATAGCCATCCCCACAATGGCTATCTCCCTAAAAACTGGCCACTGGGTCATCAATGAGGCATCAAGGGGGGAAAGGGGTATCAATCAACCTACAAGTCACAATAGCCTTTTTAAAAAATAGCCTTGGAGCCTTGAACTGAGGCATCACTTTCCCTGACCCATAAAGGTCACACATCCAGACTTTCCCCTTCTTTTCAGGAAACAGGAAGTCCTTGGAAATAAGAAGGCAAACTCTGCACTGGAAAGAGCATATTTATAATGCTTTAAAGGCCAATATTCCAGTGAAAATTACCCAGCCGGGTGCCTTACCAGTAACGTACTGAAACCAGGGTTCTTTATCCAGATACTCTCAAACAGCTGAGATTTTAAAAATTTATTAAAAGGAAAGAAAAAGAAATGATAAAATCAGTTCTTTCTCAGCTCTAGACAGTTCCAAATATAAAGACAATACATTACAAGGCTATTCAGCCTAAGGCAGAAGAACAACCATGAGAAAATCTTCAAGAAGAATCCTTTATGAATGAATCTCTTTAGAAAATGAATCCCCCTAAAATGGTGTCAGGGGTTTTATAGAATTGGCTCATGTAGATCATTTGATCAATAATTAACCAATTGGGTGTCGAATAGAGTCGATGAGGGAGATGACCCCCGCCTGAACATTTTTGGCAATTAAAACCTATCTGTCTGGTTTAGAATGTGGCCTGGTAAAAGCCAGTCCCATTATCTAAAGAATAACACTACTTAAACTAAACACAAACACAGTTTACAACTTCAGTGAGGCCAAATGGTTGCATTGTAAACGTCCTAGCAACAACAACAAAACCTTTATTAGGCATAAGTTAAAATCTCTACAAACAATAATTCTGTACATAAGTACAAAAATAGTCTAATATCCAGGTTGTAATAAAATATTATGTACAAAACATCGGATATATGATATATTGTTTGGCGTCAAACCATTAAAATCCATTATATTCAGGAATGGCTCACGGTTATCTTTTCATAAAATCACATATAAGCCCGTGTTTTTATAACTTATATAACTACCTAAGCTCAGGTTTTTGGTAGCATTTGTTGTTTATTACTTTTGCTAAGAAAGTTGCAACCTTAAAAGTTATTTCAGGGGACCGATCATTTAATAAATAAAATACTATGTGTGTTGCAGGTAGGCTAAGTTTTGTTTTAAGAAGCGGAGTAATATAAATACTACGTATAAAAGAGTAGAACTGACAGTTTAAAAGAATATGCTGGATTGAATCCACTTCATTTAATGGGCATGGACACCTTCTCTCTGAGATTGGTATGCCTTGATATCGTCCTTCCATTACTTTAGAGGGGAAGGAGTTAAGCCTAGCCAGCATAAATGCTCTGCGTTGAGATGGATTGTCAAGACTGAAAAAATATTGGGCCATCTTGCCATGCAAAAAGGTTAGTTTTAATGATTCAGGAGAGCAAACGGCTGGTTGTGAGGGTTGAAACTTTTGCTGTTCCACATCAAGGATTCTTTGTCTAAGGAGCCTAAAGATATATTCATCATTTAAAGATTCAAAAAATTCCAATGAGAAACCCAAAGTTTTTATTTTAATTTCTAAGTTTGTTAGCCAGGTTGTACTCAGTGGGTCAGATTTAAAATAGGATAGGAGCGAACTTTCTTTAGCCTTAAAGAATGTTTTCAGCCAGAATCTAAAAAAGGTAATCCACGTCCTAGCAAAACAAACGATCTCTAAGTAAATTTAAAGGAACATATGTACTTTCTTCACAATTCCACATATGTTTTCTGATAGATTGATACATGATGTGGTCAAATTAACCAAAAGAAAACTCTCTGTATGGCTGCAGCTTATGGAAAGAAATGTAAAAACAACTAACCTACAGCCTCTATAGTTACAGCAAGTGCAGATTAGTGGTTTAAGAGAGTGAAGCAGAAAGTCCCAACTTTTATTGTAGGAAACTGATATATTAGGAGGTTGCGGGTTTTCTGGGTTGTATGGCCGTGATCTAGTAGAATTTTCTCCTGCATCTGGGGCTGGCATCGCTAGTGATTCCGGCCATGAAAGCTTTCAACAACAAACTAATTGACTGCTCATCTCATTGAAATATGCTGATAATATAACTTTTATACCAGGGTAAAGGATCTACCAACCTTTAATTAGCCATATAAAGGCTAAGTATTACTATTTATGTGTTTCTATGTTTTTACTGAATAATTTTATATACCCGTGTTTCCCCGAAAATAAGACAGTGTCTTATATTAATTTTTGCTCCCAAAGATGCGCTATGTCTTATTTTCAGGGGATGTCTTATTTTTCTGTGTTCTGTTCGTCAGGCATGCTTCCAAACAAAAACTTTGTTACGTCTTACTTTCGGGGGATGCCTTATATTTCGCACTTCAGCAAAACCTCTACTACGTCTTATTTTCTGGGGATGTCTTATATTGGGGGAAACAGGGTATTACTTTCAGTGCTGTTTAGGAGAGGCTGCAGCGTTTGGGACTCTTTAGTTTGGAGAGGAGACGTCTGGGGGGGGGATATGATTGAAGTCTATAAAATTATGCATGGGGTAGAAAATGTTGACAGAGAGAAATTTTTCTCTCTTTCTCACAATACTAGAACCAGGGGGCATTCATTGAAAATGCTGGGGGGAAGAATTAGGACTAATAAAAGGAAACACTTCTTCACACGTGTGATTGGTGTTTGGAATATGCTGCCACAGGAGGTGGTTATGGCCACTAACCTGGATAGCTTTAAAAAGGGCTTGGACAGATTTATGGAGGAGAAGTCGATCTATGGCTACCAATCTTGATCCTCCTTGATCTGAGATTGCAAATGCCTTAGCAGACCAGGTGCTCAGGAGCAGCAGCAGCAGCAGAAGGCCATTGCTTTCACATCCTGCATGTGAGCTCCCAAAGGCACCTGGTGGGCCACTGCGAGTAGCAGAATGCTGGACTAGATGGACTCTGGTCTGATCCAGCAGGCTAGTTCTTATGTTCTTATGTTCTGTTTCAATGTCCAAATGTTATAATGTTTGCTGCTTTGGAAAGGAGGAAAGGCAGCTTTAAAACGCTTTTAATACTACTACTACTAATAATAAATAATTTATTAGTAGTAGTATTACTAATTATAGTCCCCAACCTTTTTGAGTTCATGGGTACCTTTGGAATTCTGATACAGTGGTGGAGCCAACCACAAAATGGCTGCCAGAGGAGGCAAAGTCATACACATTGAAGAAGCCCAAACTCAGGGGAAAAGGGCAGTTGAAACAATATCCTGAAAAAGAGGAATGAGAGAAAATAAAACTGTCACTGAAACAATGTTACTTTAATCTGCCCAGCCAATCAGATCTCCAGTGAGCAATCAGTGTTGGAAAAGTGCCTGACCTGAACCCACCTACTTTCTAACAACACTTGGTGGGTGTCATAAAAGGTGTTTGGGGGGGGGGGGGCACCATGGCGCCAATAGGCACCACTTTGGGGACCCTTGTTCTGGAATGTTCATAGCAAAAACAGGATTTGAACCGTGATCCTCAAAACATTATTTTACTTACAGATTTTTAAATTCTAAACAGCCTGAGATCCAGCATGGTGTGGAGATTCAGAGATGGTGTGGTGCAGCAGAGTGTTGATCTAGGGATAAGCAGGCCTTTGTCATGGAACTTACTGGGCCAGTTGCTTTCTCTTAGCTTACTCTACCTCTCAGGGATTTTGTGAGGATAACAGTTGGAGGGAAGAACCATGGCTATCACTCTTACCTCTTAGGAGGAAGGTCAAGAACAAAATTGTGATAGATGGATATTGATGGTTCATATCCTTAGTTACTGCAAAACACATGTTCTGTATGCAGAAGGAGGATTTTTTGTTTTTGTCTCAAACCACATATTACTCACAGTGACCCCTGGTAGGGTTTACTTTGAGGTAAATTATGACAGCTGCCACTCAGGTTTTAATACAGTTGCTTGACAGAAGCAAACTTTAAAAGAAATCTTCTCAGGAACAAGTTTGCAACCTTTTAACACAGAATGCCTCAGCTCCAGATACAGAATGTAAAAGGTCCTACACATCTAATGCCAACTGGACCCAACAGCAAAGGGAGAAAGTGTACTATATTTCATTCTAAGATAACACTCGAGGTTCCTTTGCTCCAGGGGCACCATTAGGCTACATAGCCAAGTATTTTATAAAATGTATGTACTTCATGTTTATGTTTTGAGTAATAATGTGAGTTATTAAGTTTGACAGCTTTAAGATTCTCATTTTTCACTACTTAGAGAGCCATTTTATTTCCATTGTGCAAGCTGCAAGAAATGATATATGAAGTCAATTTACTTCTAGGTACTCATGCACTAGAAAAAAATAATGTTTTGGTTAGGCAGCAAACTTTGCAGATGAATACATGGAAGAAGCAGAAACAGGGCAATTCCCATCCTATTAATACTATATTTGCAGGAATGCTTCTACTAAAGTTTGCAAGAACTAGTTTTACAATCAGGAGACAAAGACAGCTGGTTGATCCCTTCTAAAATAAGGTATGTAAATATCTCAAGTGGCATTTTGACACAAAAGCTTGGCTACACATGTAAAATCTTGGAGCGATCAGACGGAAATACAAATCTCCATTGACTCCATTCATAGAAACTGGGATCTGCAAAGATGATTGATCTGAAAATTGCATATACACCTTGATCTTAGAGGGCACCACTATTTACTGGTTTGAGGACAAGCTTGAAGGCATTCAAAAGGAGATTCTAGGAATATAGCACTGAGGACCAAAGCCTCGGAAGCTGACTTGTACCTCTGAAGCTGACGTTATTATTTATGCAAATCCAACTGCATACTGGGTCACCTTAAGTTTTAGCCTGTCACTGCTAACTAGTTTGTTGGCAATTCAAAATGGTTGCAAGATGGTTGGCAAAAAACAACAACAACAACCCCTTTTCCTATTCTTCCATAGAAACACAACTTTTCATGAGCCACCACAGAAGAGGCAAGTTCTTTCGCATTCAAGCTAGAATGTGTAAGCAAGCTGATTGCCCTTGCCAATGGTGTCACTTAACCAAAGCACAAAAGTTGAGGGAATTTATGTGGATAAGTTTCTTCCACTCAGGCTACTTTAGGTTCTTCAGGGCAACCGATGAATATTTTACTCCCTCTCCCTCCCTCCCTCCCTCCCTCCCACCCACCCACCCACCCACCCACACACACACACACACACACACACACACACACCTGGAACCCTGAAAGGAAATGTGTTGGGACGGAGAGTGGGGAAAGGCTTGAAAACGCCATTTAACTCAGACCACAACCTTCTGCTGCTCAGTTGTGGAGAAGAAAAGAGCTGTTGGAGTTTGCTTACACATATTAACATCTCTGCATGTGTTGATGTATTTCTCATATGTATTGATCACAGAGCAAGTGGAAGATATTTAAATATTACATGACATTTGGTCTATACCAATCAGGTCTAAACCCTGTGACTCTTGAGTCTGTCGGAAAAGTCAAAAATACATCCTTTCATCTATGAGGATGCCTCTGAGAGGAGAATGTTTCTGATCAGTGCCTACTTAATTCTGCCACAGAGGGGAAGAAATAGACAGTTCTTTCCAACTTCCATCTACTACCGCCAGTGCCTACTGCTTACACATAATATATTCTCCTTCACAGAAGATACAACAAAGACAGGGCTGAATTCTTTCTCCTTACTCCCTGCCACTATTCCTTGCAGAAACAAAGAATGGAAATAGTGACTGTTTGCAAGGGCAGGATACAGAATGACCACATTACAGAAAAAGTCAAAAAAGTGAAATGGGCAGTTGACAAAAATGAGTACGACACAGGTGATGAGTAGATGGGGACAGAGGTTGTGGTTAGGAAGGGACTGCAGGGGTGTTGGAAGTGACAATGTTTAGTGTGCCGAGAAACCGAAAAGAAGACCCAGTAGGAGGCGGACAAATTATCAGCTAGATAGGGCTGTAAGGTTAGAGACCCTTTTGTCCTTTTGTGTCATCTCTTATCTGTCCTTAGACAGATACTTTTAGGCCCCAGTTCCTCCTACTTCTCAGAGGTTTTGTCCTCCCTCCTTCCCTAGTTAGCAAGGTAGCTGCAGGCAATCCCTGTCTGTCAGATTTTCTATTTGAAATGTAGTTTCCTAATAAACATTTACCTTTATCATTTAATCGGTGAGTCTGCCACTTATCTGCAGTTAGCATCTCTGCCAACAAGGAGGACCAAGGGAAATGAGGGGAGGGCTGGTACTGTTCCCATCCCACAGGATATTTCCCTAGTACATATTTCATACCACCACCTGACCCAAAATAACACTTGACTGCAATTGTTTCTGTTTTTAAGAACCCAGGAGATGGTGCATTTAAATATTAAAATGTTGACTTAGAGTATGTGATTTTTTAAAAAAAATTATTGTAAACAGAGCAGAAATATTATTTCTGCATTAGCTGGATTTATTTTTAAACATTATGAAGGATACAATTCATAAATGATTCATTAATGCCTCTTAGGCTTATATTCAGTAACAAATCCGAACCATCGAATTGAAGATGCTGACATTTAGATTTTTCACTCCATAAATTTCTGTCATAAACAGATCTGTGAACATGCATTATCAAGAATGAAAAATGTGTGTTGCCTCGTACAGCTGCTCTGTGAATGTTCTTTTGCTTAATTGTTAGGAAGACAGCAGCTTTAAATGTTTGTCATGTTGAACAGCTGATTTTCAACCAATAGGCTGAACAGAGTAGTTTTGCATTTCAGTGTTGAATTGTGGAGTTAGGACTGGTAGTCAGCCAGCTCAGAAGATCATGAAACTGACTGAGCCTGGTGATGCCACAAAGCAACAGAACAGCTTCCTAAAGACCCAGCTGACTTTCATTCCAGCCTTCTGATTGGTTACACATAAATTCCTGCCTCAAGATAACTCGTGTATGGACTTCCTGACTGCAAGGCTTGCTGCATATTCCAATACCAACTGATCAGCTTTACCTGGCTCTGCTTCCAGAGATGCTACCAACAATCTTACCATTAACCCAACCCTCTACCCCAACTGTAAGCAACTTTGACAATGGTTTTTTGCTTTGCCAACCTCACCATGGTTAATTTTCACTTCCTAATGACTTAACACCAAAGCTTTGTGTTTGGATGATATCACTGAGCAGACAACAACCTACATTACATTTATTTACCTAAACCTCTAGTTACATCCATCATAGCTCTGAACGTGTGTTAACTGAGTAAGGAAGAACAAGATGAAGCTGAATCCAGACAAGACAAAGGTCATGCAGGTTGAGAATATTGATGTTTCAGAGGGATTGGTTCCACTTGTGGTGGATGAAGTAGAGCTGGCACCTAAAGCAGTTTAGGAGCTTGGGGGTACACATGAACCCAATTTCCCCATTTGAAAAGCAGAGTAATTTTTTTGCAGGGGTGTGTGTGTCTTCTACTACCAGCATCTGGTCCACCAGCCTTCTCATTTCCTACTTTCAGCTGACCTGACCACACTGATACATGCTTGTGTAATCTCACAGCTGGATTACTGCAATGTGTTTTATATTGGACTGCCTTTAAAGACAGCCAGGAAATTTTAATCTGTTTAATTTGTGGCAGCTCAACTGCTGTTTAGCAGCTATTTGGGATATTTTTTGCCTATTTAAAAGAAGCTTTATTGCCTGTTGGTTTATTTCTGAGTCCAATTCAAGGTGATGACTATGACCCCAGCCTAGAAGGGATTTCCTTTCCCTGTACGTTCCTGTGCAGCAGCTATGATCTTCAACCTGCTATCTTCTAAGTGTTCCCCCACTAAGGGTGGCCTTCTTGGAAGCAGTAAAGTCCTGTGATTTCTCAGTAATTTCCCACACTCTGTGGAACAGACTCTATGGAACAGACTATGGAGGTGTGGGGGGGGGGGGCACCATCCTTGGAAACCTTCAGGAGGCACTAGAATGCTATTTTATTCACCAGAGCTTTTAAAGTAGTGTAAATTGCAGTCATTTTATTAGGTTATATGTGAGTGGTGCGGGGTACTGATATATTTAATTCTGGATTATAAGAAGCCTCGAGCCATGGGGAAAGGCACGCTATAAATGTTTTAATAACGTAACAAAGAAGCAAGCATGGGCACGACCAGATTATAGCTCTAGGCTTGAATGCATGTGGAGGAACTCTTGATGTTATGATTAAAGAAACAAATTCAAGTACAGAACCTTCTAAATAGTCAGTCTGTTTATTGCTGTCATCATTGCAATCAGAAATTTTCAGGAAATTCATCGAACGACAAGTTTAAAAACAATTTCCATCAATAAAACATACAGCATTTCTGAACAATTAAAATGAGATTTTGACACATCTTTACCTCATTTAGCATTAAACCTTCTATGTGCCTTATATACAAGGGGACTAAACTTGGCCACCTGCCTTGAAGTCACAGGATTTTCACCTGCAAGTAATTTTTGAAGTGTACTTTATCTAAACAACCTTGGAAATTAACCAATAATGGTTATACCATCTTCAATCACAACTTATTGTAAAAAAAGAAAAATGTGCATTAGAGACTCTTTTTAAACCACATGGGCAAATTCACTCTGTTCATGGTATCTTCTATCAGCCTTCAAGAACTAACGGCAAAGAGTCAGATCAGGCTAGAGTGAAAGCTCTTCTGAGTTTGCTGCCATCCAATGGTAAGGGGTAAGAAAGGTAAGGGGCTGGGACCAATATACTCCTGATCTTTGAGGCAGAGACTAAATTAGGTGAACTTGAAAGACTGCATTCCTACTGGGTATCTGCCCAGTCTCTCCAAGTCGTCTTGAGTCACAAGCAATCATTTAGACTGGAAAGAATGTAACTTAAGCCACTAAATAAATATATAAAATACATCTACAACAGCGATGGCAAACCTATGGCACGGGTGCCAGAGGTGGCACTCAGAGCCCTCTCTGTGGGCACGCACAAACAGAGTTCATCAGGGGGGGGGGGGATCACCAACACACACACACAATCTAGGCTGGCCTGGGCTGCTGGGCTCGATTATTAGCATTAAACCTAAGACCTATGCCGTTTCTGCACAGCCCATTAATGATGGCCTGGGGAACCAAAGAAGCCCCAAAGCTACGGTCGCGCCTGGCGCCGCTGCTGCAACGCAGCAGCGGCGTTCTGAATGCGCTTCCTCCCCAGGGCGCGCGTCAAGCCGCCTAAACAACAACCCTTTAAAGGGTTGTTGTTGTTGAGGAAGGCGTCTTCCCGCGGCGCTGGTGCGAACCCGGCCCGCCCGGAAGACGCTGTCTCCGTCTCAGCCCCCACTCGCGATTGTCCTCCTTATGCGCCTGCGGAAGCGCGTGGCCCCACGCCCACACTGTCCTCCGACCTCCAGGGTCGGAGGGCAGCGTGATGGGCTGCTACTCGCAGGCTTACCGGCAGGAATGAAGCAACTGGATGAGGCGGCTCCATCGCGGAGCCGCCGCCACTCGTCTGACCTCCCCTTCCCGCCCCCACGCCGGCAGAACTCCTGCCGGCTTGGGGGCGCCTCCTGGCCGTGCAGAAACGGCCCTAGTTTTGGGGAAGCAGTGTAGGTAACCCTGTTAAGCGCTGTTAAACCCCACTGATTTTCATGCGAAGAACTAAGGCGCAATCTTTTACCCGGGAGTAAGCTTGGTTGCTGGCAATGTGGTTTGCTTCTGAGTAAACCCTCCTAGGGTCGTGATTCAAAAGTTCGAAGAGTTGCATGGTTGCTCCAAAGCAAAGCCAACAACTACCACCAAGCTTACTCCTGAGTAACGCACGCCTCAGAGCCAACCATTTTTTCTAAATTAAAACCTCAGTATTCAGGTTAAAGTGCCGTATTGGCACTTTGCGATAAGTGGGTTTTGCGTTGCAGTTTGGGCACTCGGTCTCAAAAAGGTTCACCATCACTGATCTACAATATAATGGCCTGCACTGCAGAGTGCTGTGGATTATGACTACCGGTAATTATTTTTATATTATTATTGATATTGTAGCATGGATTTTATCACGTTTATAAATTGCTTACAGAGATATTTAACTGTATACTATATGAATATCCTATTGTAGCTGATGTGGCTATTACTCTGCCCAAGGTAACCTTGCCCAAACAACTTGTGCCACATGTTCCCTATCTGGAATTCAGGTGTCTTCACACCCCCTACACAATCAGTAAAGACTGCAATGTATCCACTCCTACAAATCATCTCTCCCTGCAAGAAGTGGTCTGCCAGGAGCAAGGAACATGTTTATTTATGAAAACACTTTTTTGTGGTCACCTTTCCTTGCAAAGAGAGGGTGCCATTTGTAGAGGCAATTTTACTGCCCTTTCTAGGTCACTGTGAACCTAATGATTAAACTGCCTAAAATGACTAAATACATAATAGCAGGGCAATAAGACAAGCTGAATGCACCAACAGTTGGGGGCATCTGCCCCCATCGAGCTAAAAAGCTACCAGCATGAGGGCCTCCATAGTGTTCTGCATGGCTGTTTGATGGCCTTTAAGACAGTTATAACTTTCGCATAATGAAAGAATGTGTAACATGATGCACACATCTTGTCTGAGTAGTATTTCCTGCAATCTGGGAGACTCCTCCAGAGCCATGACTTAATCATCAACTGTTGAGCAACAGATTTGTGAAAACAAAAGGTAGAGATTAAAGTATGCTGAAGATCACCATATAATATTTTGACATGGTATTTATGTAAGTTATGGGCACTAGAGGCCATCTTGCAAATGACCATCATATAGACCACCCATTTCAACTATATCCATCAAATGGTTGCTTTACTACCCTTGGCTCACCATAATCAGCTTCAAATGGAGAAGAAAAACTGCCACCTTAGAAAGTAAGTCCACTTGTTTTCTGTAGCCTTCTCTCTTATACTGGAAAGCTTAAAAAACTGGGGGTTTCAGCCTTAGACAGCATAAGCAGCAATGAGAGAAATGAGGGACCAGTTGAACTCATCCTTGGGCCTTCTTGGCAAGTTTTTTACACTGTTGGATTAAGTCCAGTAACATAACACTAGTAAAGACTGAGAGGACAGGCTATCATCTATATCAGGGGTAGGGAACCTGCGGCTCTCCAGATGTTCAGGAACTACAATTCCCATCAGCCCCTACCAGCATGGCCAATTGGCCATGCTGACAGAGGCTGATGGGAATTGTAGTTCCTGAACATCTGGAGAGCCGCAGGTTCCCTACCCCTGATCTATATCTATAAACGCGAAATACCACTCACTGACTCACTGACTAACTCATCAACAGAACTCAAAAACCACTGAAGCCACACACACATGAAATTTGGCACACCTGTTCCTTACGTACTCCAGGTGCTCACTAAGAAAGGATTTCCCAAAATATTCACTTTCACTTGATTTATTACCTACTTATTGTTTTAACTGCTCATCTCTGGCCATCTGCGTGAACATTCTAAGGGCAAACCAACCGCTCAGTCCACAGACATGCTGCATGAACATTCTAAGGGTGACAGTTTTTCACCAACGGCACTCTACCACCACCCTCCACAATGCACGTGAGCCTATTTGAAAAAAAAAAGCCATCAGTCCACAGACAGGCTGTGAGGAAATAGGCTGCGTGTCACCCCAAAGTTCACAAACAGGCTGCAAAAAAGTATGCTGAATGTCACCCCGAAGTTAACAGACAGGTTGTGAAAAAGTACTCCTCCACCCACCCTCACATTAACAACACCAATACAGCCAAATACTATCAAAATAGATTACAAACCTCACTATCACCTTGGACTACTAAACATTTGTCGGGTTTTGCATATGGATATCTGATTGATTACTGTGGAGACAAGTTTATTGCTCTTGGCCTCCAATCACCCTGTGCTTGGTGTCGTGCTCTGAAGTGGTGGGATGAGTCCCCAGGAATGTGCTGCAGTGGCGGTACAGTCCAGCTCCCTGCCCTTCAACCCTATCCTGAACCTATTCACAGCCTTCTCACTCATCAGCATCCAATTGCAGAACACTTCCTTTCTGCATCCCGAAAATACAACGGCTGCTTCCACATGACATCTTTTGGAGCCCACCAGGTGAAAGAGAGCAGTAACAGGTTGCATTATAAAAAGACAACTACAGGAAGCTGCTGCAAAATATGCGAAACCTATCAGTCCACAGACAGGCTGTGAGGAAATATGCTGCATGTCACCCCAAAGTACACAAACAGGCTGTAAAGAAGTATGTTGAATGTCACCCCGAAATTCATAGAGAGCCTGTGATGAAGTATGCATAGCGAAGCACGGGTGCCCTGCTAGTGTCCATATAAATGGAGAGTAAGAGTTAAAGTATATGTTGCATTTGACATATCCCTCCTGTGGCAATTGGTTCCTTAAATCTGACAAATGGACTCAGCAGCTTACCAAAGGTAAGTGTTCCAGGCTCTTAGGAGAAGGCTCCCACTCTGTGTGAATTAAGATTTGTTCTCTTCTCCTGAACCTAGCACATATTGCCGAGTCTTGACGACAGGCAGCAGCAAAAACTTACAGTAGAATGTACATGCTCCAGGGCTCAGCAAATACCAAGATCTCCTTCCCATGGGAGAAGAGGGTGAATGAACTGAGTTCTCATGATGTTGTTCTGAGCTTTGAAACAGGCAGAAGCCATGTGAGAAACGTCTGTGGGCTTCTGCCTGTACTCACAGCTCAGTGTGATATGACACCTATTCTCCTCTTCCTCTCGGTGTATACACAGTTTCCACAACAATCAAAAAAGTTACACATAGGTAGTACACCAAAGCAAAATCTATAGGCACCTGCACTTTTGACTATATCTGAAGAAATAGATGGCAGGGATCGCCAAGCTTTTTCATCTTGTGGGCACCTTGGAATTCTAAAAATAGGGTAGTGGGCATGGCCACAAAATGGCTGTCACAGGAGTCTCAACTGACTACACAATGTAAGGGAGTGAAGTCACTCATAACTCTAATACTAACTCTTCAACATTTCAGGCAGATGTTCTGCTTCATGTACACAGCAAAGCAGAAGATCTGCTGGGCAAAAGACCTACGCAGCCATACCAATTTTCTACAAGCACTTGGTTGGCAGACATCACGGGACCTGCAGTTGAGACCCCCAGGAATACAAGATTTAGACGAAGGTGATCACATCTCTAGTCAGTTATGATGCTCACAGGGAACCAACATTTCTCAGTTTGACCTTTCTCATCAGGTTTCTGTAATAATCAATTAATTTATGCTGTCCTTGGGACAAAATAGTGCTAGCTCACCATATAAATTAGGGCTACAGTAGTTCATGGTTTATGTCCACAGCCTTTTCCAGGGCAGTAAAGAAAGTGAAACACAGGCCTGGTGGCTGAAATGCTGATCTTGATCTATGTGATGATCCCTTCCAAATGCTGCAACAGGGAAGGAATCTGGGAAGCTATGTTTGCCACCATTCAGCCTTGAGCAGCGACTAGTCAGAAGAGGCCTTGCCACCAGCAGTCATCAGAAGAAGAAAAACCCTACAGACCTAATCCACTCAGAAAGGTCTGTTAAAGGCTCCTTACTAACGTGGTGGCCTCCTCATTATTTCCACCCTGCCTAGCTTGGTCTCCAGTCAAGGCAGCTCATCAAAACACAGGGAAGGTGGTGGAATGCCCATGTTTCCTGCGGGTGCAAGGCTCTCGGCAAACTCGCCCAACCACGGCGGCATCCCCTAAGGCTCCAGCCCTCCACCCATACCAAGGACAGAGCGGAAACTTCTTGCCCACCGCAGCTTCGGGGCACGAGCCTTGGAGGCAGCTTCAGGGCACGAGCCTTTGGAACTGGAAAGGGAAAACAAACTTCTCCCAGCTAAGACCAAAGGGCAGCAAAGCAAGGGGCGGGCGGCCCAAGACCGGTCGGAGTAGCCTCTGCCCAACCGACGGGGCAAGACGCTGGCACCGGACCGCAGCGCCCGAACGGGAAAGCCACGAGCTGCCAGGCTCCCCGGGAGCAGCAGGGAGAGCGACTCCCTCGCCGCGTACCTTGCTGAACACTTCCAGGTCCTCGTCGTCGTCAAAGTCCAGCAGCTCCGGGGACGAGGGGAGGATCGCGGGCCCGGCTGAGTCCTGGGCCCCCGCGTGCGTCTCCACGAGGGTCGGGGCTGCAGCTTCATCGCCACGCGGGGGACCGGAGGAGGGGATCAGCGGCGGTGCCGGCCCCGGCCCGCAGCGCTCAGCCTCCATCCCTGGCTTCCTTGTGAAAGAGGGCGGGCGAGGGCGACCGGGGCCCCTCCTCTGGGCGCGGCAATTGGCCGCCGTGGCTCGGGGCCTCGCTTCTCTTGCCCTCCCACCGCGCCAGAGTGGAGCCGACCGAGTGCGCCGGGGAGAAGTGCCGGGAAGGACGAGGGGCTGGTCGAGCAGAGCTTTGGCTGGAGAGGCCGGAGGAAGGCTGCCTGCTTTTGGGAACGAAGTTTAATGTCAGCCAGTAGTAGTTATCTCCGGGACCTCTTTTTGCGGGCACAAGCCCAGAAAATGATGAGGCGCATTGGGAAGAAATGGGAGGAAGCAACATCTATTCCTAAGAGCGTCCCAATACTTTTGCAGCCACCTCTACTGCTGCCGCCCCCTCGCCATAAGGTGCACGTTTCTTTTACGTGCAGCTAGTCCTTCCTAGCGTGATGGAAGTTTTGTGGCAGTGTGGTATGGTGGTTTGAACCAGAGCTTTCAGGCCCGTAGCCACAGCGGGGCAAAAGGGGGTGGTGCCCCATCGATCATTTGTCCTGCCCCTCCAATCAGCACTAGAGGTTGGTGTGAAATCTGACACAAGTCAAGTGTAAATTCTCTGTGTAAATGGGGAAATGAAAGAGTTGAGGCAAAAAGGTTTGAATCCTGTCTCAAATCTCTCCAAGTGTAATATCTGTATGCAGTTGGCTAAAACAGAATGAATAGTTTGCAGGGCTGAAGAGTCCAGATTTTAAAAGCCTTGGGAGGGCAGTGACGTAACATTATGTTGGAGTGGAAAGAGAGAGAGATTAAGTAATGAAGGGGTAAAAAAACATGTTGTACCAGACTCTGGATAAAGCAAAGAAAAAGAGAGGACAGGACAGTGTTCCACAATAGTCCTGAAGAACCTTTATTGCTGGGGAAATTATTTTTGACAGGAAAGGAGACTAATAAGGGACTTAGGGCTAGAGGTGAGTACAAATATTTTGCTAATTAATGTGGCCCCACAGGAACCTTATTCACAGGGAGGGTTGTGGTTTTTGAATACTGGGAGTCTAATTTGGCATCAGTTTAATAACGTAATCCTGTAAGAAAGTGGATAGGTTCCTAACTATAACCCAACAATTGATACATTTCAAGCATAGAATTGCAGCACACACCAAGAGTTTTTAGATAACTAAATTAATTTTTTTTCTCCACACTTAGGTACAGAAAATCACAACCTCAGCTTTTTTACTCCAAAACAAAATCAGAACTCTGACCAGTTAGCTACAGATGGTATGAGAAGTGTTCTTGGTTTGAAAAGTATGTTTTGAGTGACAGAACTTTTTGTTTCTTTTGCAGAAAATTTATGAAAAAACGAAGGTTGTATTTGCAGTTTCAGGTGTCAATAACTAGAAGAAAGGCTCCCACACCTTTAATTCTGCAAACTGTGTAAAATAGTTGTTTGAGAGAGCATTTTTATAACACTAATAGAGAACAGGACTGCAGTCTGTGCCACAATATATGTTATTCCAACATGATCTTACAGCAGTGTTTTCATTTTTTTGTGATTCAGTTGGCCCCCACTCAGTCTTGAAGCAGGGTCAGATGGGGGGGGGGGAGGCTCTGTCTCCATGAAGGGATGGCTCATTCTGCAGCTCATGCACCCATTTCTGCAATTAGGCTGCTGTTAGGAGATGAGGGAGAAGGAAAGTGCAAGGCTCAGGGGAGTCCCAGCCCTTGGTACGGCAGAAGCTGCAGCTGTTAGTTGGGTGACTATGGCAAACTAAATATTCCTGAGAAGATGTTCAAAGATGTCAAGTTCTATGCAGTAGGAGTCATAGAACCCCCTCCCCCAGCTAAACTTCCTTGGTGCCTCTAATCTCCCTTCCTCCCCCAGCATGTGTAGGATCTTCCAATTCTTTGTCTTCACACGCACACGCACACAGACCCTTTCAACGATCCTGTATTGAAAGTGGTCTTGGTAGACTTTGGGCATGTGAGATTTGTTGTGGGGGGCACATCTTAGAGTGCTTTTTAAACACTCACAGGGGGAGAAGAGTTTTGAGACTGGCAGAGGAATATCATCGCAAAACAGGGCCTGGGGCTTCCCAGCCCAAAAGGGATGGGTCAAGTCGATTGGTGGTGGTGGTGGTGCAGTCTTGCATCCCGGGCTGCTCTACCCAGCATTCGTGCATGCTGACCCCCCACCTCTCCTGTCCCTGGCTGAAAGGGCTCAAACAGGAGAGGTGGGGGCCAATCTTCCCCTCCTCCCCTGTCCCAGCCTGAAAGGGCTCAAACAGGAGAGGCAGGGATCATGCAAGATCACGTTCGTTCTTTCCCACCACTCCTGTCCCAGATGAAATGTATGGTGATTGGCTAGGATTGTGTCATCACCATACATTTCATCCTTAGGAAATTATGTTTTAGGATTAGTTTTATTTATGCTCCACCTATCTCCCTGATAGGACCCAAAACAGCTTACATCATTCTCTTGTCTTTCATTTTATGATCAGAACAGCCTTAAGAGTGCAACTGGTCAGAGGTGACCCTGGAAACTGTTGGAAGTGAAGGACTGTAGGCTGTTTCCTGCCTCCAGCACAGAGGGGTTTTTACCATTAATAGATAGCTAGAAAGGGTAATAGGAATTGACACCTTTTGTCTATCATACTGACATTATCCCTTTGATGTGTAGATTGCTATTCTCAGGGACTTTCTTCTTCCTGCTTCTTCCTCCTCTACTCTTCTTTTCCCTTGCCTTCCATGCAGCTCCATGTGTGCAGAGAGGATGCTGACTGTATCCATCCTCATCTAGCCAGATAGATTAGAATAGTGAACCTATCTCTCCACCTTTCTATTCTGAGTGGAATTCACTAATAAATACTCTTCTTATTAGATTAGAAACTAAGAATGACTCCAACTTTTCTTTATGCCTATGCACACACATGCATGCTTGGGGATGCTCTGCTGTGCTTTTGCCTCAGCACACTCTGCTTGTAATGCCAAGGTGTCTGTCCCCAGAGAGATAACCAACAGAAATTTCCATTGTAGGATACAGATTTGAACCTGGATGTCCCAAATGTTAACCTGAGCAGAGGCCAATCTGATGGTGGTTCCTGGCCCCTTAAGGATGCGGCTGGCCTCCACACAGGCCAGGACCATTACAGCCCTGGCCCCGGCCTGGTGGAACACTCTCCCTCCAGCTGTCCGGGCCCTGCGGGACCTTGGTGAATTCCACAGGGCCTGTAAGACTGAATTGTTCCGCTGGGCCTTTGGAGTGTCCAGTCGCTGAGGTGCGCCCCCTCCCCCTCCCCCTCCCCCCTCCTTTGCTTTGCTCCTTGGGCTTTTGCTCTCTATTTTATAATTTATTTGTATATTTATTGTTATTTTAAGAAGAGTCTGGCCGCTCCCTTTTTTGGGGGGCGGTTTAAGGAATTGGGTCGCCATCATCATTATTGTTGTTACTGTTTTGTCCGCTGTTTAAATGGTTTTAATGGTTTTAATGGATTTTAGTGTATTTGGCCACCATTGTGACCCTTGTTATATATTGTGTATATAATGTTGTACACCGCCCAGAGCCCCCCGGGGATTGGGCGGTTTATAAATTCAAATAATAAATAAATAAAAATAAATAAATACTCTAAACACTACACCATGCTGTCATTATAGCAAAAAATCCATTAACAGTCATGTAGCGTAAAAAATTGAAGAGCTGCAAGGATTTTTTAAAAAAAAGTTTAATGTAAGGAACAAGATAATTTACAGCAAAGCTTATCGATAATTAAATCACACAAAGGTTGTTGCATGGTATGCTGAGTTCTAGTAAGCGGTATCATGAAAGAAAAGTACCCAGAGCAAACACTGTACTGTGATGCCATTGCTTCAAACTGCTTACTATGCAATTTGGTTTGGTTATGATGACTCTTTAGTTGAAAGATGAACCTTCTGGACAACACTCTAGAAACAGAGTAATGTCGGGCCCCCACATAAAAAGCTTGTGTGCGCAGCCATGTTTCCAAGTGGTTGGCTGTGAATTGAACTGCACAGCTTTGCATTTTTGGAGTGCCAGTCACACTCTTCTTAAATCCTCTCTGCATAGTTCAGGCCATGGTTTGTGCTGGCTGCAGCAACTCTGAATAAACAACAAATCCAGATAGACTGAGATCTAAGACCTGAGAACATTCACATCGCTTTAGAAATGCTATGAGCTCTTCTTTAATATTTGCTGCAAAATACATGAGCCTGTCTTCCAAACTTCAATACAATGTCATAATTTTTGACGTTGTTCTTGGTCCTTATTAGGAGACCATCATCGCAAGGAATCAGATATGTCACAATGCTGATTTCTTGTTGAGTTCTTTAACTGCATGTGCCAGTGTAGCCTAGGTGTAGCCTTCCCCCTTTAGTGAGATGAGAACATTACTGAATTAGGATTCATTAAGAGGTTCTCCCTGCGGGATTGAACAAGGATTTGGGATCTTATTCAGTGTATTTATTTATTTACTACATTTAAACCCCACAATCAAAGCCACCAAGGCAACTATTAAAATAAGCATAAAATGCATAATGAAATATGAGACGTCATTATTCTCAAATAGAATAATAAAAATACATCATAAAACCAATTAAAATCAATCAAAAAACAAAGCTAAAAGTACATGTATAAATCACAAGATGGAAAATTAAAAATAGGGGGGAAAGATGAGAACCTTTGTGAAGGGAGTCTCATGACAAAGAAGACTGTTTCTAGGGTGGTCACCCCTATGGCCTCAGAAAGTGCGGGCGTCTGAAGCAGGGCCTCAGAAGATGACTACAGCAATCAAGCAGGTTCATAGAGGAGTAGGCAGTCCTTAATGTATGCTAGTCCCAAACTGCAAAGGACATTAAATGCCAACACTAGTGCCAGTGTGCGGTAGACGAATGTTACAGGATTTGAGAGGCTAGGCTCAAAACTGCACTCTGCCATAGGGTGTTCTTAGGGTAGTTACACAGTCTCAGCCTGATCTCCCTCACAGAGTTGTGGTGAGGATAAAATAGAGGAGTGGAGAATGATTTAAATTGTTTGGGATTCTCATTGTGGAGAATGGTGGGGAATGAATGAATGAACAAATTAATTAATTCCATGACCTTAAGTTGGGACATTTGGGACATTTTATAAAGGAACCAAGGCCAGAGAGATATGGTCCCTATCACCCACTCCAGTCAGCATCCTAGAAATAGGGTTCTATTCCAGTTGATGTTTCCAAACACTTTTCAAGGGCAGTCCTACATAGAGCACATTGCAGTAATCTAATCTAGATGTTACCAGGACATGCACCACAGTAGCTAGATCTTTTGTGCATTTGAGCCAGGTCCATCATCACCCCCAAGTTACAGACCTGCTCCCTCAAGAGCAGGAGACATGTCAGTTCCTGGATGAGTCCTTGTACCCACCAGTACCACTACTTGGTATTAGGCTTCAGTTTATTAACCTTCCTCTATCCCAATATGGTCTCCGGGCAGTTGTACAATAGTTCCTACAACCGCCCTGACATAAACTGCAAGAGACAGATAGAGCGGAGTGTAATTCACATATTGGTGACAACCAAGTCCAAATCTGTGGGTAGATGATCTCACCTAGCCGTGTTGTGAAGATGTTAAAGAGCATAGGGGATAAAATGGAACCTTGTGGGACTCGGTAGGCCAAAAGCTAAGGTGATAATTAAGTAATAACTGTATGGGATTTGCTGGCTGTTGAGAATTTTCTGAGCTGTGTGGACATGGTCTGGGTCTGGCCACACAGCCCAGAAAGCCCACAACAAACAGTTGATTCCAGCTGTGAAAGTCTTTGGAAATACATTGTATGAAATTCCCCATCCATTACAAGTAATAACTAGCTAAGCCAAGTTGGTGAATGGTATCTGTATCTTCTTGGTCAGATCTGAATTTTGAACAATTACATTTGTCATGCACTTCTTGCATTCCATGGCCCCTTAACCGTGCTGTTTCTTTATTTCTATACAAGGTTTGCCTCATTGCACTTTAAGAAGCGAACTCTAGTCCACAATAGTTTATGCTGGTATAAAATGTATTAGTCTTTAAAATGCCTCAAGACTCTTGCTTATTTTTGCTTCCGCGGACTCACAGCTAACCCTCTGGAATAAGAGTCAGTGAAAATTTTAGGTTAGCACAATGTTTTATCCATAACGATACATTATTTAAATTACATAGTATCATTTAACATGAGAAAATACATCTATGTTCTCATTAATTCGGATTAGAATCTACAGGAATGATTTCACTACAGTTGCATAAACCACTGCAGAAAGTCAAAGCAAGCAATAAAAACCAAGGAACTTCCGACTAAACCCAATATTCCCTACCAAAGCAAAAGGAGAACACTTTTCCCAACAATTTCACATTCACTTGTTTCTGGCAATTTATACTAAGTAGAAAATATTGGTGGACATTTAGCCTGTCAGTTTTCATTTCAGTCACTTTTAACCCACTAACCCAGCTTCATGCTTTAAAGGTGTCAGCTGTTTTCTAGCAGCACTTTTCCCTCCCAGCAAATGGAGTATATTCAGCCAGCTATTTGTTCCAGAATGTTGAAAAAAGCAGTTCTGTGTCTCATGCAGAATGAAACTGTGAGCCTTTCCTAACTGTCCATTTTTGCTTTCTGCAGTTTTTGCGTGCAGAGATATTTGGGTGGAGGGTTTTTATGTGCAGGAATCTCCAGATGACTCATCATCAAATGGACAGTTAGGAAAGGCTTGTGTATAAGCTACTGATTCCATATTACAATACCAGATGCAAAAGCAAAATGGAAAAACACTAAAGGCCGGTTCATATTTTAGACTGTGAATGAACATCCAAGTGCAGAAGTCCCTAGGTGGCTCTAGTAGTTATTATTATAATTATAATTATTTATTGTATTTATAAACCGCCCTCCCCCAGAGGGCTCAGGGCAGTGAACAAACAAATAGATAGAGCACAGTAAAAACAAGTTATAGATAATCATTAAATATGGCTCTATATATTAAAATCAACCCCCAATTAAAATGCAGCATCTTAATATCAGAATTACCGATGGCGTCCTACTCATGGTCCCCTAAGAGAGGGGGGAGGAAGAGGGAGGGGGGAACGGCAGGGTCCACAGGTGTTAGAAAAAAGGGGGGGCATCAGCCGCCGGGCTCCCCAAAGGCCCAGTGGAACAGCTCCGTCTTGCAGGCCCTGCGAAATTCAGTAAGATCCCACAGGGCCCGCGTAGCTGGAGGTAGAGCGTTCCACCAGGCAGGGGCCAGAGCTGTAAAGGCTCTGGCCCGGGTGGAGCCAGCCGCATCATTGAGGGGCCAGGGATCACCAGTAAATTTGCCTCTGCTGAACGCAGAGGCCGATTTGGGACACGTGGGGCAAGATGGTCCCATAGGTACGGGGTCCCAGGCCGTGCAAGGCCTTAAAGGTCAAAACCAACACCTTGAAAATGATTCGGAATTCAATCGGTAACCAGTGCAGGCGGCACAGCACAGGTGAAATATGGTCTCTGGCGGCACCTCCTGTGAGCAATCGTGCCGCTGCATTCTGGACCAATTTTAATTTCCGAATCAGACGCAAGGGAAGGCCTGCATAGAGCGAGTTGCAATAATCCAGTCTGGAGGTGACCGTTGCATGGATCACGGTGGCCAGGTCCGGTTGAGAGAGGAAGGGGGCCAGCCGCCGGACTTGGCGCAGATGGAAAAACGCAACCTGGGTTACATGGGCCACCTGGGTCTCCATTGAAAGAGGCGAATCCAGGTGGACCCCCAGGCTACGAATGGAGGAGGCCGGTGCCAATGTAGCCCCCTCCCACACCGGTAGTTGGAAATCCCCAACCCCTCCCTCCCGCCCCAGCCAGAGGATCTCCGTCTTTGACTGGTTCAGTTTTAACCTGCTCTGCTTCAACCAACCAGCAACCGCCTCCAAACAATGCTGGAGAGCCGCAGGGGCGATGACTGTTCCCCTCTCCATCAACAGAATGAGCTGAGTGTCATCAGCGTACTGATGACAGGTCAGCCCAAAGCTCCGTACCAACTGAGCAAGGGGTCGCATATAGATGTTAAATAATAGCAGGGACAACAGTGCCCCCTGAGGCACACCACAATGAAGTGGGCACCTCCGGGAAGCTTGGTCCCCACACCACACTTGCTGACCCTGATCCCGGAGAAACGAGACAATCCACTGAAGGACGGTGCCCCGCACCCCGGAAGCGGCCAGGCGATGGGTCAAAAGGTCGTGGTCGACCACATCAAATGCTGCGGTAAGATCTAACAACACCAGCAGCACCGATCCGCCTCGGTCGAGTTGCATACGGAGCATATCCGTGATGGCGACAAGAACAGTCTCCGTCCCATGCCCAGCACGGAAGCCTGACTGGACGGGGTCAAAGGCCGATGTGTCCTCCAGGAAGCCCTGAAGCTGCTCCAACACCACTCTCTCAATTACCTTCCCCAGAAACGAAAGATTCGAAACGGGGCGGTAATTGTCCAGATCTTCAGGATCTAACGATGGTCTTTTTAAGAGTGGGCGGACCACTGCCTCCTTCAACCCACCCGGAAAAACTCCTTGCTCAAGGGAGCTATTGATGATATTCAACAGGTGGGGTCGTAGCTCTGCCCGGCATGCTTTAATAAGCCAGGAGGGGCATAGATCCAGAGGACAGGTAGTAGGTCTAACAGCAGCCAGGACCCTGTCGACAGCGGCCTCAGAGAGCAGGGAAAACTGGGTCAGACAAGCACCAGAAGACGGCAAGGGAGCCTCCAGTTCATTTATTGTCTCTAAGGTGGAAGGAAGGTCCTGGCAGAGCGACACGACTTTATCCGCAAAAAAGCTCATAAATGCCTCACAGCTAATAGCCAATTGGTGATTTGTAGAGACCTCAGACAAAAAGGTAAGCGACCGAATGATACGAAATAATTGTGCTGGGCGGGAGCTAGCAGATGCGAGAGAGGAGGAGAAGAATGTCCTCTTCGCCTCCTTCGTCGCCATCTCATAGGCCTTCATAAACGTCCTATAAGATGTTCGCGCAGCCTCGTCACGAGATTTTCTCCACACTTGCTCTAGCCGTCTGAGCTCCCGTTTCATATGGCATAGCTCCTCAGTATACCAAGGAGCCAGCCGCGACCGGGAGCACAGAGGGCGCCGGGGAGCAATAGCCTCAATGGCGTCGGAAAGGCGGGAATTCCAGTCTTCCACTTGCTCATCGAGGGTGCCGGTAGGTTCAGGGTCCCGCAGAGCATTCAGGAATCCAATAGGATCCATAAGTCTCCGCGGGCGGGCATAAATCTGCCCGTCGCCTAGACAGGGGTGTTGCGGCATATCCATCCGGACCTTCAGGGCATAATAGTCAGACCATGGCACTCTATCAATAGAGGATATGACCATATCAAATACCAGTCTTGACAGCTGCTACAGTCACCAGCTGAGAACTCTGTTCTATTCCTTCAGCACTGTTGTCCACTCAGTTGCCCTCTCACCTTCTGTCAAAACCTGGTTTCATCAGGAAGAAAGAAGAAAGTTACAGAAACATTGCCTGCTCTGCTGCCATAGAAGAAGCCAGGCACTACCAGAGGGCAAGCAAACTGCACTAAGAAAGAACTAGAAGAAGGCTTTCTACTGGTGCCTGTAAGTAGCTGTCAGAACAAGTAGCTACTGTAATCAGGAATACTGGGCAAAAAATTGAAATTATGTATTGTCAAAAGACTTTCACGGCTGGATTCAACTGGTTCTGGTGGGTTTTCCGGGCTGCGTGGCCGTGGTCTGGTGGATCTTGTTCCTAACGTTTCACCTGCATCTGTGGCTGGCATCTTCAGAGGTGTATCACAGAGGGAAGTCTGTTACACACTGTGTCCAGATAGAAGAGAATATTTGGGGTATATATTGTACATGTCCCCAGGTGGGGAACCAATCAGTAAGTGTTTGGGTAGAACTTGTTATGCAAAGATGTGGTTGATAGTATTGTATTGCGGGTGGGGCATATCAGTCCAGTGAGTGATTCACCTTTTCATGCCCTGCAGCAGCAGCAGTATTGGTGAATGAAAATCCTGTGTTTGAGTGGAGTCCATTGTTCATGAACATAGTATGTCCTTGGGGTTTGCTTTTGGTGTTTTTAAGTACTGGTAGCCGAGCTTTGTTAATTCTCAGAGTCTCTTCTTTCCTGTTGAAGTTGTCTTGGTGTTTGTGAATAGAGGCCACTGAATCTTCTGCCAATTGCCAGCCTTATATTGGCAACCCTACTTAACATTTACGACTGGTAGATAATTATTGAGATCTCCTGTGTCAATGGCAGGCTTCTTTAAAAGTGGATGCACCACAACCTGTTTCAGTGTGGGGTGATCACACCCTCTCTTAAGGAAACATTAACTATTAGAGAGGGATTAACACAATGTTTATTTTGAAGAAAAAATAATAACTTTACTTCAGAACAACATTATAGAAACAACAATAAAACAGTATACAGAGAAAAGAAATTAACATTTTTCTGATGTAAAGAGACAGTTTAAGAGGCACGGGAGGGGAGGGGCTAGTTCGAGAGTGAACATTCCTAGGAAACAATTCCCTCCCTAGAGAAACTGAAGACATTCCATTGTTCAAACTAGGCTTCATTCATTTTTCTAACAATCCTCTTCTCAATGAGCCTAATTTGAATTAATCAAATATAGTTTCATTCATAGTTTTTCATAACTGTCTCTTGGAACAGGCTTTGTAAAAACGTCAGCCACCATCTCCACTGTTGGACAGTACTACATCTTGATAAACCCGTTCTGGTTCAAGTCTCTTATAGCACAGCATTTGATGTGTAGGTGTTCTGTATGTGCATTCATTTTTTTCAGACTGCACCAATTTTAAACAACTCTGATTGTCTTCCATGAGTTGAACAGACTTTGTTTCTGGCATTTCTGTCTTCCAAAATGTGAGCAAGTCACAGTGCTTTTCTGTATGCCTCTGAAGCAGAAATATACTCTGCCTTTGTGGAAGAATAGGCCACTGAGTTTTGTTGACAATTGTTCCAAGTTATAGTTCCACTCCCATACAGGAACACAAGTGCAATAGTGGATTTAGGATCTGTTCTGTCGCCAGCCCAATCTGCATCAGTGTATCATACTAATTTGACATCACTTGTTGCTGCCAGCTGCAATTTAAGATCAATAGCCCCTCTTAAGTATCTTTCAACTCTCCAATGCAGTCCAGTCCTTTTTAGTAGGTGAACTGACCTTTCTACATAGTATACTAACTGCAGATGCAATATCAAGTTTACAGTAAGTAGCTAGAAATAATAATTTGCTGATCATGGTTCTGTACATTTCATTGTTAGGTAGAGATTGATTCTCATCCAACTCCAATAAAAATTGGTATACATAGGAGTTGTTACAATACATTCTATTAAGTTCATAATCATCTGCTTTTTGATTTAGAAGAAAACTGTCATTTTCTTTTCTTTCTATTTGCATATCCACACAATAAAACAAGTTTCCTGATCTTTTAACTTCTACTTCCTTATTTAACCATGCAAAAAATCTACACAATCATCTTTGTTTTCAGTTCACATTATATCATCTACATAAATAAATACATAAGTTCTTTCTCAGTTTTTCTGACTTCAAAAGATACATGGATCTGCACTACTCGGTATAAAACCTTTTTGTAAAAGCATCTTATTTAATTTCTCATTCCATACTCTTGCTTCCTGTTTCCAACCTATGGCCTTTGTATTCTTTGGCAATTTCATTAGAGTCCAAGTATTGTTTTTCTTCAATGCTTTAGTTTCTTCCTTGGCTGCTTCTATCCACTTGGCAGCTTCTTTTTTCCAGAAGTCTGTCAATTTCCTTCCATGTGGAAGGTTCACAAATAGGCACTAACCTTGCAATAAATGATAGTCACTCTGCTGGCATTCCTTTGTTAATTCAGGATGAGCATCTAATGAAAAGTTCTGCTTGTTCATCCATGTCTTTACACACATAAGAACATAAGAACATAAGAACAAGCCAGCTGGATCAGACCAAAGTCCATCTAGTCCAGCTCTCTGCTACTCGCAGTGGCCCTCCAGGTGCCTTTGGGAGCTCACATGCAGGATGTGAATGCAATGGCCTTCTGCGGCTGTTGCTCCTGATCACCTGGTCTGTTAAGGCATTTGCAATCTCAGATCAAGGAGGATCAAGATTGGTAGCCATAAATCGACTTCTCCTCCATAAATCTGTCCAAGCCCCTTTTAAAGCTATCCAGGTTAGTGGCCATCACCACCTCCTGTGGCAGCATATTCCAAACACCAATCACACGTTGCGTGAAGAAGTGTTTCCTTTTATTAGTCCTAATTCTTCCGCCCAGCATTTTCAATGAATGCCCCCTGGTTCTAATATTGTGAGAAAGAGAGAAAAATTTCTCTCGGTCAACATTTTCTACCCCATGCATAATTTTGTAGACTTCAATCATATCCCCCCTCAACCGCCTCCTCTCCAAACTAAAGAGTCCCAAACGCTGCAGCCTCTCCTCATAGGGAAGGTGCTCCAGTCCCTCAATCATCCTTGTTGCCCTTCTCTGCACTTTTTCTATCTCCTCAATATCCTTTTTGAGATGCGGCGACCAGAACTGGACACAGTACTCCAAGTGCGGTCGCACCACTGCTTTATATAAGGGCATGACAATCTTTGCAGTTTTATTCTCAATTCCTTTTCTAATGATCCCCAGCATAGAGTTTGCCTTTTTTACAGCTGCCATGCATTGAGTTGACATTCCCATGGAACTATCAACTAAGACGACTAAATCCGTTTCCTGGTCTGTGACAGATAGCAATGACCCCTGTAGCGTGTATGTGAAGTTTGGATTTTTTGCCCCTATGTGCATCACTTTACATTTTGCTACATTGAACTGCATTTGCCATTTCTGAGCCCACTCACCTAATTTATCAAGGTCCGCTTGGAGCTCTTCGCAATCCTTTGTGGTTCTCACCACCCACAGTTCCTTCTTCTGACTCTGTTTCCCCTTCTGTTGATAAATTCTCTGTATTTGGACTAAAAATTTTATTTGTTCAATTTCTGAAGTCATTTTCACTTGATCATCTTCAGTTACTCATGTATCATGTTCCTTTTCTTTAGTCTGTACTTCTTTATGATCTTTCTTGTTAGGGACAAATACACAAGATTCCTCTCCTTCATTAAAATACACACTTCTCCCTTTCAATTCTTCTGTATTTGGAGTGAGAATTCTATAACTTTTGCATGCCTTTTCCTATCCAATCATTATGCCTAACTCAGTTCTATTGTTAAGCTTGGAGCAATTCTGTGCTGGCACATATACAAAAGACTTTGATCCAAATGTCTTAATATGACTAATATTCGGTTTTCTTTCAAACCAGGGGTAGGGAACCTTTAACACTCAAAGAGCCATTTGGACCTGTTTTCCACGGGAAAAGAAAACACTTGGAGCCGCAAATAATTTTTGACATTTAAAATAAAGATAACACTGTATATATTGGGCTTTTTTACCTTTTACTCCACTCATTCTGAGAAGCGCATGGATGCACCCGCCCTGCTCGAACAAGGCGGGCGAGGGGGAAGTTACCGCGGCGCGGCCCAGCCGGCTGCAGGCAATTAGTGCGCCCGCCCTGCTGCCTGCAGGGCGGGCAAGGATGAAGCCGGCGGCTCAGCTCGTGGAGCCGCAGTGCAAGGGCAGAAGAGCCGCATGCGGCTCTCGAGCCGCAGGTTCCCTACCCCTGTTTCAAACCAAAATTCAAATGCAGTTTTTCCCATGGTTTTTGATGGCAGTCTGTGTTGCAAATATGTTGCTGTTATTACTGCATCATTTCAGTATTGGTCCGGTAAACTCTGTCAACACACATCTAACCAGCTCCACTAAAGAATGATTTTTCATTTCTGCTACTTCATTTTGCTGTTGGCTATATGGTATAATGTGCAAATTATTTATTCCATTCTGTCCCATTTAATATTTAATGTGAAGTAACATTTACTCACCACCATTATTCATAATTATTGCTTATGGTTTCTTCCCAAATTGATTTGCAACAAAAATCTTCAATTTCTTTGCAGTTTTCGCTTTGTCCTTGAAAAAATATGCAGTATCTGGAAAAGTCATCAATAAATGTTAATGTATAGTTATGTCCACAAGACATAATAAGTTGGACCACAAATATCTGAATGAATAAGTTGCAAAGGCTTTGGTGAACTTCTCTGAGCTTGTTTAAGAATAGAAGGCTTTGTTCCTTTTCCCAAGAGACACCTTTCACATGTTTCACTGTTTAGATAAACTTTGCATGGTTTAATGCCCATCCTTCTCATCAGACCTTTTTTCTGTAGGTCTATTATTATCTGGAAGTCTCCATGCCCAAGCCTCCTTTGCCACAAATAGATACAGCTTTTAATTGAGTTACTGTTGACTGTATTCACTCCTCCTTCATGTGTGTCTAGTACAAAAACTCTGTTTACAAAACCTTGTGCATAGAGAACTTCATTTCTGGTAAATGCACATCTGTTTTGATTAAAATGTACATTAAAACCACACTTTGTCAAAACTGACACTGTGAGTAAATTGTTTGTTAGTTTTGGCAAATAAACCACATTTTATACATCATTACAAACAGTTATTTCTCTTGATGCACATTTAAACAATCCTGCTGCTTTTCCTTGAACTGAAATTCTGTTACCATTTGCAATTATAACTATCTCCATCAAATTTTTATTTAACTCTTGAAAAATTCAGACTTACAGGCCATGTGCATTGAAGCCCCTGAATCAATCAACCAACTAGAAGTGATTACTTTGCTATTAATATTAATGTTTCTGTGATCTGAGATTGCTATGTTGTTTTGATGTGCAATGAAAACACTTCTGCTGCCACCCTGTGTTCAGTGCCACTCTGTGTTAAACAATCTTTAGCAAAATGATCAAACTTGCTGCAATTATAAGTTTCTAGTTTTGCCTCTTTTCTTTATACTTTGTAAAGTCGAATTTATTTTAAAATTATACTTATCAGTCTTTTGTATAGAAAGTGCTTCTGTTTCTCTCTCTTCTTCCTTTAATGTGTGACACTACATCCTTTTTAGAAAGTTCATCTTTAGTCTCCAAAGCATGAATCAAAGAATTGTAACTTTCAGGCCGACGTGAAAAAATTAAAATAACTTTGTCCTGTTCATCAAATTTCTTGCCTATAGCATTTAAATGATCTATCAATTTCATTACTTGACTTAAATGTTTTTCTAAATCTCCTCCTTCATTTAATTTCAAATTAAACAACTTTTAGATAAGTACAATATTTCATTATGAGTATTGCTTTCATATAACTCTCTCAAACCCAGCCCCAGTTCGTTGGCAGTTTAAAAATCCCTTTGTGATTTCTGTCACTCACAAATGTAGAAATCTCTGCTTTGGACTTTCCGTCCTTTTTCTCCTACTGAGCTTTCTGTGTTTGTTCTGTTAGTGGAGACTCTTCAACTCCCAGAGATCCTTTCTCACAAGCTCATTTTCCATCCTGAATCTCCACAAAGGATAGTTGCTTGAGGTGAGAATAGAAACAGAAGGCTCCAAAACTTTCAAAGCTTCTGTACATGTAGCCATGGTAATTATTTTCAGGACCCATAACCCTTTTGCTAGAAATTGATTAAACAATGTTTCTTTTGAAGAAAAAATATGACTTTACTACAGAACAACATTATAGAAACAACAGCAAAAACAGTATACAGAGAAAAGCAGTTAACATCTTTCTGATGTAAAGAGACAGTTTAAGAGGCACAGGAGGGGAGGGGCTAGTTCCAAAGTGAACATTCTGAGCAAACAATCTCCTCCCTCCAGAAACTGCAGATGTTCCATTATTCAAACTAGGCTTCATTGGTTTTTCCAACATTAACTACCCCTCAAACCCAGTCTGCCAGCTTTCCCCCCCACCCCAAGTTTTAAGTAATCAGAAAGTGCAAGGGTCATATAAACAGGTGGTAGACTTCAAACTTCCAATGACCCTGCCCACCTTCTCAAACTGAATAAACTGAAAAATACCCCAAACAATTTGACAAGATGACATCCTGGAACCATCCGACCTGTCAGTGCTAATGCAGACTCATGTTGGAATGGATGCAAGATATTTTGACAGCAAAGTGCTGAGCAGTACAGTCACAGCGTGTCCCCATGTCCTATCAGATTTGGTCCATGTCCTATCAGATTTGGACCAAGTCTTCCTCCTCTGCCTCTCTAGTTATCTCCCTTATCTTTCCATCATCTGCAGCCCCTCAATAAGTCAAGATGCTACCTGGGCTATAACACCCCGGAGAAAGTGCCAGGGAGCAACTGTGCCAACTCCCTGGGACATTTCCACATTCTATGGCATTATACCCCACATCCTTTCCACAAACTCTCCCCTGCCCAGGCTCCACCTCCAAGTATCCAGGCATTTCCCAACACTGAGCAACCTAATCCTGAAGTCTGTAACTTTCAGTATTCGTGGGACAAGAAAAATCTACTTTTGTCACTCCATGTATAATTTAATAAACCCCTTTCATGTAACACCACACTAATCTTTTCTCTAAATGAAAAACTCCCAAACTCCATATCCATGACTTGTACAGAAGGTGCTCAAACTGGTTGATCATTTTGGGTGCTCCTTTCTACCCCCTCTCCAGCACTAAAATAACATTCTTCCTGAGATATGGCAACCAGAACTGTAAAAAAAATATTCCAAAGGCATTTATTGTTCTACACAAGGCCATTCATATACTGTTTTAATTAACTTTTCTAATAATCCCTAGTACAGAATCTATGAAACAAAAATGATGGAATAACTATTTTAATGAGGTTACCAAAATGTATTTAATAAATAACTGAAGGTATGGATGGGAGAAAAAACATAACATGAAATAATGGGCCAGGTAATTCATAGTTACATTTGAAGTCCTTGAGCTATTGTGCAAAATGGTGACATTATATAACAACATTAAATCTGTCTAGCAAAGGCTGAAAACAGCATTTTACAAGAGGGAAGGAAAGAACCACATATGTGCAGATAGCAACAGAAGCCATAATAAAAACTGCCCCTGACCCTAAAGAACATTTCAATGGAATGCCACAAAAATGTGGAGGTGGAGGGTGCTTTGTATCAAAAGATATGGTCTATGAACTTTTTCTATATTATGACAAAACTCAGAACTTCTTTCCCATTTATCAGCCAAGGCACACCATCATAGATACGGAGATGTCCTCAATGCACAACATTTTAACACCTTCATGGCTTTGTATTATGTAGGTTCCAATAAAGAACCTATGTTTTCTTCCCCTTCCATGTCCTTGGGTATTCAGTCAATACAGTAAAAGCAGATGGTATTTTTTCCCAGTTGAATTGTTAAGACCATGGACTTTGGTTTCAGTCCCACAGAAAGTTGAGCATAGTTAAAGCCCACTGAAATCCAATCTTAATCAGGCTTAACTGTGTATAGGATTCTTAATTTTCATACTTAAAGATTGTGATCTCACTGCAGTTTAAAATATGCTTTTTAACTTTCTGATCTACTCTCCAGCTGACTTATGAACGATTATTATTGTTCCTTAAGAATGTTTATTTAAATATCAAAGGTCTGTAAAAAAATTTCTTTCCCTATTCGTGGCTGTTAGTAAGTAAAACTGAGGAGCACACAAAGGAATTGTAAAACAATTACAATCCAGCAGACAGGATATTTTCACAAAGCCTAGCCAAGAAGCAACCCAGGTTCACATCAAACTCAGCCAGATCTTACAGTCCAAATGTTCTAAAAATAAACAAATAATTGAGCTTTGAATTACTCCCCCCGGAGGAAAAAAAGTAGAAAGGCTGTTCTTTGACAAAGTTCCTTGATGATTGATTGTGCTATTGATCCAAGAACTTGCTTTAATTCTTCCCTCTGCACTCTGCTGTTCGGAGCTTTAATTTTAACTATAAATGCTGAACACTTTTTTTAAAAAATCAAAAGCCATAAAAAGTTAGCCTAAGCAGGCTGCTGGAATGGTTTTCTACGAAGCATCATGTTAAGATGCAGTCTGCTAAATAAGACAAGTGTGGGTAAGTTGTGACTCTGATTGAGATTTAGATCAGAATGAAGAAGTTGTATTCTGTGATCAGAGTATAATTTGTTTTGGAAATTGCACTCACCTCCAAAACCAGTCCCAGGGGTTTTGCTGTCCAAAATCAATGCAGTAATACAAAGATCAACAAGAGAGTTTCATTTCTTGAGGCTGCAACCTAATTCAGAATTATTTGGGATACAGGCAGAAATCCTAAGCAGGTCATATGTTACTCCATTGGCTTTACTCCCATGAAAGTGGTTTTAGGACTGCCAGCTAAGCAGAATAACACCCTTTTTAAGGCCTGGATTTAGAAAGGTGTAACTGTCAGAGAAAACAGGGACAGGATTGGAAAGCAATATTGGTGATAGGGAAAGTTGCTTATTTTTTGCTTTGTGTTATTGAATTCTACATTACCATGCTTTGCATTATAGTTGCTTAGTTCTTATATAATACTTCCAGTATTCAAGGACACTCTCATATATTAGCTTGTTGTAATCCATATAACAGCAATGCAAATTAAACCAATATCACTATCCCCACATTACAATTGAGGTGACTGAGGCAGGGAGTGGTTTGCCTAGGCTATCTAGTGCAAGGGTGTTGAATTCATTTGTTAAGAGGGCCAGATATGACATAAATGTGAGTTGGTTGGACTGGGCCCTGGGAGTGGTGGTTGCTGACTTGGCTGGTGAGCTCTCAGCAGGCTTGCCACCCCAGAGCAGCACTGGGAGGGCTGTCTGCCCCAGATTGGCACTGGAGGAGTGGTTTGCCAGGTCAGTTTGGGAGAAAGGGAATGGGCTACCCAGACTGGCAAACCTGCAATGGGCTCGCCAGGAGGTAGTTGGCACTGCGGGGGGGGGGGGCTGCCACATCTTGCAAACCTGCAGCAGACTCTCCAGCCCAGATTGGCACTGGGGGAAGTGATTGGCACTGGGGGTGTGGAATGTGGCTGTGTTAGCTGGTGACCCTGCAATGGTCTCAACCGTCCAGATTAGCACTTACCAGGTCAGATTGGGAGCAAGGTGGGCTGACTGCCTGGACTGGTGGGTCTGGAGTGGACTCACTGGCCCAGAACAGCACGGGGTGAGGTGGTTGGGGCTGAGGAGAATGGCGGCCACAGCTGCACTGAAAGAGGTAGTTGGCGGGGGGGGGGGCTGCCTCTGCTGGAAAGTTTGCAGCAGGCTTGCCAGCCCTGATCAGCATGGGGTGGGTGTGGGTGGCTACCTTGACTTGCAATCCAGCAGCCAACACACCAATCCAGGTAGGCACTGGGTAGGTGGCTCACCAAGTCAGATTGGGAATGAGGGAGAGTTTGTAGTGGTTTCACCAGCCCAGATCAGCACTGGGGAAGGTGGCTGTCAATAAAGGGGGTGGCTACTACAGCTTGTGAACCCACTAGGCTCCCCAGGCCAGATTGGGAGGAGGATGTGTGTGTCTGCACTGGCAAGGTCACCTTGGGCTCAACAGGTCAGATTGGGAATGGAGGGAGTGTTGCCTCAGCTAGCTCGTGGGCCTGATAAGCCCTTCTAAGGGACTAGATCCAGCCCCTGGGCTGCATATTTGATACCCCTGATTTTGTGGGTTATTGGCAGAATCTGAATGAGAACCCTCCCAGATTGCAGCACAGTCTTCTAGCCGGAAGGGAATGCTACTTTTAAATATGCTGAAATGTGTAATGAATTATCTTCTAGATGAGATGAATATACACAAAATAATAGGAAATATTAATAAAAGTGTGATGGTTATATGGGATAGTCCTCTGAGATAACTGCTGAGGGGAAAAATGGAACCTGCCATATCTTTCTTTACTTTTTCCACAGTTGGACTTTGTGAGAAATATTTGTCCTTCAAGTTCCTGATCTAGATCTTCATGCACACTAGCAAACATACATCACAATTCCTATTTCTCTACAACTCCCACATTTTCCTTCATCTTTATTCACTTTTGAATCTCAAAAATGTGGGGGAAAACACTTTGGAGATTCAGCCTCGCAACTAACTCAAGAAAAAAAATTCTGCCAAATAAACCAAGATGTAATGAGATATTATACAGCCAGAGCCCTGAATAGCATCAAATATCTGCATTAATGCGACAGTCACCCATCAGAAAAAGTTTGAGAACTACAGACTTTAGTGCATTCCATTTTTAACTTCACAGTTCTGCCATTCTTATCTGCGAAGGAAGACTGCACGTTTTTCTGCTCCACTGATCTCCTGTAGCCTAACAGACTAATGCATTTCTTGTACAGCATATCACTTAAGACAGCAAATGGATATCTCCCATATCCCATTTTTTTTGTATCCTGCAGGTTTCTTGGCTACAGCATTTGATTTTTTTGCTCTGCAGGAAGTCCTCTTTAAGTGGATTTAACAATATATGCTGGTGAGAGGGTCACATTTGGGAAGCAGTTTTTGCCCCCTAAATTGGAGAAAACAGCATAGAATTCAGCACCAGTGGCCTGTCTTGTTTTTATGTAATATTCATGTAGGTGTTCCTTAAATGTAAAAACCAAGCAGAGATATGTTATCAGGGTAGGGAAGCGAACAGAACTTGAGTTTTTGTATGCAATGTCTTTGAAACTGATTTTTCTGCTGCTTTTAATAGAATTTGATTCAGTTTTCCTCATGGTTTGGAGTGATGTGAATATACAGAACGTGCAAGGGGAAGTGACTCTCTAAAAGTTCATTTTAGTTGATGTAGATGAATAAATATGTCAAGTTTTACCTTTTAATTGATTTCCTATACATTAGACTTGTCATTAAGAAGTCAGTTTGGCTTGCCCCACAACTTTATTAATTTCATACATTTATGGGTCACTATGCAATTAGAAACATTTCTCAAGATGGGGTGTTATGTTTAAAAGCAGAATTAAAAATTATTAATAAAGTAATAAATGAATATGCTATGCTTCCATGGTTCAAGGTCTTAGCTTTGGAGGTCAGAGCCTTGGTTTCATGAACCACTGAAGATAATTTGACCCCAATTTTTCTGTCTGTCTGTCTGTCTGCCTGGCCGCTTCCGCACGGGCATCTTATGGCGCCCTGGGGACGGCAAAAATGCCGTCCCCAGGGAGCCATTCACACAGGGGGCGCAGCTGCTGCGCAGCCGGGCCGCCCTCGAGTCGCCCGACCGGCGCAAAGCCGGCATTTCCCAACCTCGCTCGGGGAGCGAGGTTGTTGGGAAATGCCACCTTGGAGCCGCTGCCTTCTGAACGGCAGCGGCTCCAAGGCACCCTCCCCCTCCCCACCTTCACTTACCTGGTCCCCGGCCCTCCGGCACGTCGCTGAGGCCTGGGGACACGCCCCCCTGCCATGCTCAAGCAGGCGCGTAGGGTGGATGGGCGTGTCTCCAGGCCTCGGCGACGTGCCGGAGGGCCAGGGACAAGCCGGGTCGGCCGGGCGACGGCACTCTGCGGTGCCGTCGTCCCAGCCAGTTCTGGGACCGTCCATGCGGACGGTCCCAGCGGTGTCGGGTCGGCGTGGAGTACGCCGACCCAAGACCTTCCACCTCCGTGCGGAAGCGGCGTCTGTCTGTCTGTCTGTCTGTCTGTCTGTCTGGCTGGCTGGCTGGCTGTCTCATCTTTAGCCACCTTGCTCCCTTATAGAACTAAAGGAAGCTAACAATGTAATTAAAATATTATTAAAACAAAATAAAACCAACTATTATAAAACATTTATAATACTGGGTTAATAAATTCCTGGAGATTTGGGGATGGAGTCTGGGGGACACAGAATTTGGGGAGACGAGAGTTCTGCAGGAATGCAGTTCAATACAGGATGCCCTCTGAAGCTGCCATTTCTCCAGGGGGATTAATCTGTAGTCTGGAGATCGGTTGTAATTATGGGAAAACTCCAGGCTGCACCTGAAGGTTGGCAACCCTGATAAAATATCTGTCCATCCTTTAGCCTTGATGGTTGCTGACTGGATGGATCTGGGGAAACAAATTCACGGAGCCCCATTGACTCTGAAGACTGACAGAATCAGTTTAGTTGTGTGATTCATGTCTTTATGGTAACCAGGTTGTGTCTAGTGTATGGTTGGATAAATCCCTGTGTAGAGAACCATAGATCAGAGACATAGAACACAACTTTTACAAGAAGAAAGCCATGGATTCATTCCCTGGTAATTAAGTCATAGGATGTCATGTAGCAGGGCTAGGAAACTTTTCTGTTTGAGACCAGGATGTTATGTCAGAGTAGATAATACTGGACTAGACAAACCACCAATATAAGGCATGTTAATGTGTCTAGGGGCAGTTGGTGTTGTAGCATTGATGAAACTAGGTTAATAATGGCCCTGACCACTCTCAAAGATGAGAGATTGATGGAAGATTTGTGTGAGTATGAGATAATATTGTTGCTGTTATACTGTTAAATTGAATCTGACTTATGGTGACCTGTGGCCAGGTTTTCAAGGCAAGGGACATTCAGAGGTGATCTGCCATTGCCTGCCTCTTCATCATAACTCTGGTGTTCCTTGGAGGTCTCCCATTCAAATATTGGCCAGGGTCAACCCTACTTAGCTTTTGAGATATTACGAGATCAGGCTAGCCTGGGCTATCCAGGTCAGGGCAGGATATTATTACAATCAATAAATATTTATTCAAAGGAATAATTATTGAAAACGTATAGAATATTGACCCAAGTCAATTGTATGCAAATGTTTTATACAGAGGATTGCTCCAGTGTCATGGCTAGGAGGGAGGCCCATTCTGAGTGGTGAGACAAACACTGTGGAAAAGATCTTCGATTTCTCTCCTTGGCTGAGGAGCCTCTGTGTTCTCTTTAGATTGTTATAAGGCATCAAATTTATTTTTTCAAAAATTCATTTTTAAAGATTAATATATAGCTGTTGGTTTCTCTTATTCCTTTGCTGTTTATCTTTAATTTCTCTTTGACTTCTCTTTGTAATAACCTGTTAACATCAAATATGTGTTCTTTTGTAAATTCAGTTCTTGTTTGTATGTGTGTGTGTGTGCACAATTCTGAAATGTTGTAGAATCTGCTGCTCACTGGCAGTCTTCAAGCAGTGGCTGAGCAAAACTTGTCAAGGATGCAGGCTGATCCTGCATTGAGCAGGAGGTTGAACTAAATGGTCTGCATGGCCACTTCCAGCTCTATGATTCTATGATTCCCTTTCCTGCCCCTCCTCTCTTTGAATTTCTCTTTTTTATTTGAAAAAAGTGATTTGAAACAGATTTCATATTTCTAAAAAAGAGGAAAATAAATGGATTGTTGGATCTGGGAGAAATTAGGTAAATTTTAGGTATAAAATGAAGATCAGGGACAGTGTATATGCCATTCTGAGGCCCTCAGGGTAAAATATAAATGTGATAAAGGTAAAGGTAGTCCCCTATTCAAGTGCCAGGTCACCCATGGGGTGACATGATATTGTGATGTTTACTAGGCAGACTATGTTTATGGGGTGGTTTGCCATTTCCTTCCTTAGTTGCCTACACTTCACCTCCAGCAAGCTGGGTACTCATTTTATTAACCTCAGAAGAATGGAAGACTAAGTCAACCTTGAGCTGGCTACCTGAAACTGACTTCCATTGGGGCTGAACTCTGATGGTGAACAGAGCTTGGGCTGCAGTACTGTGGCTTACTACTCTGCGCCACAGGACAATAGTCGGAGAGATCCCACCAATGCATGAAACAGCCATCCATGCTAAATTAGTGGGGAGACACATTCATACTTAATTGGAGCATGTAGAAAATTAGGATGCCTTTACCACAAATGCTAGCTTTATTTTACCAATTACTCATTTTATATTTCTCATTCCTTTGTTTTTTAAAAAAAGATCCAGTACTTTATTTTTTTAATTCAATGTCAGAAAAAAATCTTAGACAGAATTCTTTTTCTTGTTCTTTATGCATAATACTTGATGGATTCAAATAGCACTTTAGTAATCTCTATGCAGAGAATGTCTGGGTATTGTACTAATTTATCACAGCAGAGCTTGCTGTGGAATTTATCTTGGTAGCTTTGCTTCAAACAGCTGTGCAGTCTAAGTTTCAAATCGTCAGCCTTAAATCAACATTGTTTCCTAGTCTCTTCTCATCAATTTGTCATCTAGATAAACCCCACAACCTCCCACCTCAATGTCCCATTACCCACAGTTCTGACTGTTTCCTTCCTCAGACTTTCATCAACTCTCACTGAGATTTTTTACCCCAAGACATATTCTGTCGCTCTCCTTGCCACTTTTCACTTGGCAGCTTGGAGAGACATTTTCCATAACTAATAATTCTAAAAATGGAGCAGATTGTGTGACTTGCTTTGTCAATTATGCAGTATTGGAGATCTAGACATGTACAGAGATATGAAGACCTGGGGAGGAGGAGGAGAACTGGATGTTTTTCAGAATTTTTTTTCAAGGATTGCTTTTTCAAAGAAAAAATGGGAAATTTTAGGGAGCACTAGAAAAGCTGTGATGAATTTTTTTAATGAAATACTTTTTTAAATACAAGGTTTTGTTCCCTTATAATGTGTCTATGAAGATTTTTAAGTAAGACAATCTACAACATTAAATAATGATAATTCCTTTGTATGTTGAAGACATATGTGACTAATTTTGTCCACAGTGTGTATGATGACAATGTAAGGTTGAATCTTATCTAAATTTTCTATCCATTCCCTGCCTCATCCCCTTCAATTGCAGCTCACTGAACTCTGTGAAATACTACTCCTAAAGGGAAAGCAACCCCAAGAATGGCATGAGGAGCAGTCTGCTGCAGAATGGGGAATTAAATTGCCAATTTAATTGGGATCCATTCCATACTATTGAAGTGTTCAATGTTTTCAGTGTTATTAAGTTAAACTAAAGCCCTTTCTGCATGGCCACTGAATGGGAGTGCACCGGCATAAATTATGCCGATGCACCCCCCTGGGACCGTTCGCACAGATGGTCCCAATAGGGGCGCAGGGGAAGGCACAGCCTTCGCACAGGCTGCACCTACCCCAACAGGCTTACCTTCTCCTGCTGACTCCCATTGCAGTGTGGAGGCCAGGGGACATGCCCCCCTGGTCAGAGCAACAGCTCTGGAGATGAAGGCCAGGGGGGCGTGTCCCCTGGCCTCCACAGCACGACGGGAGCCAGCAGGAGAAGGTAAGCCGGTTGGGGGAGGTGGGAGGGAAATGCCGCCTTCCAACTGCGACTGGAAGGCACCCCTTTTGAAAAACCTTGATTGTGGAACAAGGTTCAAAAGGGGCGTTTCCATGCCGCCTGGGCATCGCGAGCATGGCGAATGCCTTCCCAGGGATGGTGTTTTTGCTGTCCCTGGGATGCTCTATTCCGCCTGTGCAGAGAGGCCCTACAATTCATGGTTATTCTGATAAATTCCCAGCAGCAATTAAATCTGACCTATTAAAAATGTCTTTTTCCTGGGGAGGAAAGAGGTGAGAAGGGAAGAGAAAGAAAGATCTAAAACCACTATAGTCAGGAACAGGTCTGTGAGAACTGGAAGGGCACCTGTGGAGACTAGAAGTTGGAGTTTGGTTTTCAAGCTGAAGCTCAATGTAGACATTAAGGCTGACTGTGCCAGGACAGCCCTGAGAAGAAAGGCCTTGAATTAATGAACTCCTGCTATTCAACTGGTAACTATTAAAAGCCTTAAAAAGACTCACTCCTTTGAAACCTAGTTATTTTCTTACATGAAACATTATTTACTTAATTAAAGTTTATATATATTTGTATTTACATATATTAACTACACACACACACACACACACACACACACATAAAGATAGGATAGGACCTATAGGGCCTATTTTGTGATTGGCTCCTAGAGATGGAACCAGGCCTCTCTTTACCTAGATGGGGATTTCTGCCCTCCCACCCTAAGGAACTGAGGAAAAGGATTAAAAAATATGGCCTCCCTTTAATGACACTCCATGAATTTCTCCTAGGCAAAAACCATAAAAACTGGCCGAAACATCATCCCAAAGTGATATCACATCTCCTACCCAAACTGTGCCTTTCTAAGGAACCCCTCCCCCCGCCCAGTCTCCCAGTATTTGCTGAGGTGGCACTGGGACCCAATCAGGAGAATCCAGACCAGAAAGGAAACAGCCTCCTATGAAGCCCTGATGTTAGATGTAAACTTCATAAGCCACTGGGCCTACCTGGGAGGGATTCCAGTTTGAATCCCATGCTGGTACTTCATATCTGTCATTTCTCACTTTTCAGTCCTTTTTTATATTGTAATATATGAACTTGAGAGGAGCACTAGTGTGAAAAACAGGACTCAGGGGTTCAAATTCCACCAGGTGGAAGTTGTGTAGTTTATCACAACAGCAGTGATTAGTGTCTTCCTTTTATTAAAGCACTACAGAGAATCCATCTACACAATCAGTCGACATACAGAGAGAGGGATCAAGTACAAGCACACTCACCTAGTTCTAGCGATTCCAGCCTTCTGGTGGGACCTGGGTATTCCCCAAAATTATAGCTCATCTCCAGACAGCAGTTCACCTGGAGAAAATGGATTGTTTGGAGTGTGGACTCTATGGCATTGTACCCTAGACTCCATCCTTGAATCTCCAGGAGTTTCCCAACCTGGATGTGGCAACCCTACCCCCACATCCCCTGCTGCTGGCCAGGAGAGACCAGGCAACCCTACCTAGACTTCTGTCACCAGATGAGTGCCAACTTTTGAGCATGGTGCCAATGTGTGGAGGCGGTCTAAGCATGTACAGTATTCCTGATCATAAGGGTAGCACCTACATGCATGTTCTCCACAGACAGATGTTGTGCTCATAAGCTAGTAATGACACACAGGCAGGAGGCAGAGCCAACATAGTCATGCCTGTTCCCACTCTTTGCCATTGACTGACCCTGTGGACCAATCATGTGTAGAGGGCTCATATAATTATGCAGACTGGATAGGTCCCAGCAAAATTGATCTTAGTGAGGGCAGAGAATGGGCATAGTCCCCTCTCTATCAAATCCTGTTAAAACACACACCCACATAAAAAAGGAAAGGATATTTAATCCTCAAACCCTGAAAAAGAGGCATCAACACTGAGATCTAGTTTCTTTGTCAAATATTATCTGTAAATCAAATGTGCAATTTTCTCCCATCAGCTTAAAAGAACTCAACTGACCTATCAAAATTCAAGTCAAACCAGGAAATATATAATATTCTTCTGCATTCCTAGATGATTTGTAGTAGCAGCCAGGAATATTTATATCAGCAGAATTCAGTACGGTATAACTTGCTTAAATTTTTTAACATAAAAAGTTCACAATTATTAGTATTTTTCTGTAGAGATGGTGCTCCAACTGCATGATTATTTTGATCATTCTTTTCTGTACATTTCCCAGCTTTATACTGTCTTGTTTGAGGGCAATTCGATTTTTTAAAAAATCAAAGCACAATACAATACAAAACAACTGTTGAAAATGACCCCATTTGTCTCTTATATTGAAGGAAGGAAGGAAGGAAGGAAGGAAGGAAGGAAGGAAGGAAGGAAGGAAGGAAGGAAGGAAGGAAGACAAAGAGTAAACATGCACATAAACAGAGAGAGAGAGAGAGAGAGAGAGAGAGAGAGTGTGTTACTAGGCTATCCTTTTTTGAGATGCGGGGGGGGGGGGGGCAGAATAGTACACATTATTTCAAATGTGGCTGTGCCATAGATTTATAGAAAATCTGAACAAAGAAAATAAAATTTCCAATGTCTTTGCAGAAGTTTTCTTTATTTTGGTGGTATTTTTCATCTTCTCTTTTATTTTTAAACTGAAGACACTCTTGAAACATTATTGAAAATTGTATCAGCATTCTTTGTTTCCACTAACCAATGTGGAAAACCCTTCAGCAATTAAAAATAAACAAGAGAGAGCAAGCCAGATGCAGTGAAACAAACCCAAGGGTGTTTATAGCTGTGTTGAAATGCTTGCAAATACATTTTTCTCCCTTTTTTTAAAGATTCCCCCTTACACACAATTTTCCCTCTTCAGAAAAACAGTAGATGCCGATTCCCTCAGCTTCCCCACTGCTGCTGCCCAAGGCTTTTTTGCTAAGTTGCAGCTGTGATCTGATAAAATAAATGACACTTCTTGGGGCCCATGTCCTTAGTAACAGTTATAATAGAGATTATAATGTGCAATAATATTCAAATGAATATTAAAACACCACAAAGCAATAATAAAATCACAGCTGCGCCACTTTAGAATGGCATGGATTCTAGAGAAATAGAATTCAACCCTGTGCACAGTTGTGCCTGGATACCTGCATGGGATTGTAGCCAAGGTATTTGAGGGCTGGTGGGAATGGGAATTCTGAATTAGAAAGAAAAATAAATAAAGAAATAAAGAAATAAAGAAATAAAGAAAGGTAGTGGGATGATCCTCCCCCCCCCCCCCAATTGCTTACTCCTACACCAGCAGCAATGATGCAAGAAGGAGGAGCTAGATGCACGGAATTTTGGCAGCACCAACAGTTTAGAGTAGTCTCTTTAACCCCAGGAAATACACTTTAAGGAACACTCACCCTCCTGATCTACAGAAAGGGGTGGTACTACTGCTGTACCTTACAGAGTTGTTGTAAGGATTATAAGATGTGTGCAAAGCATTTGGAAAGCTGAACATTCTGAACAAATATGTATTATTGTAGTTGTTTATTATTAAGAAGAATCGGGGTCTGAATGTAAATCAACTATCCCTGGATGATAATACTTCATGTAGGGGTGAGGTAACATACTCAGGCTCCCCAAATCTAGATAGGGAAAGTCCTGGAGATTTGGGGGTGGAACTTGGCAAGGGCAGGGTTTGGGGAGGGGAAGAACTTCAGCAAGGTATAATGCCATACAGTCCACTTCTGAAGGTGCTGTTTTCTCCAGAGGAACTGATCTCTGTGGGCTGGAGGCCAGTTGTAATTCCTGGAGATCTCCAGGCCACACCTAGAGGTTGACAATCCCAGTTGCACATTTTGCACACAAGAAAGCCGGATGCATGGGTGAAGGCAGGCTGGCCCTTTCTCCCCGAGAACCCAATTCCCACAGTTCTTTTTCATCTTGTGGTAAGAAACAACCACTTACTTGCTGGAGAGGTAACATTTGGGACACGGTTTATATTTGATCCAGCTATCTTCTAGGTACAGTGTTTCATATTGGTGCAGATCAGAAAGACATTTGTCAGGGATAGTAGTGCCAAATGCTACAAAAAATGCACATTTCAACCACAGTGATTCTTATTAGTAGACAGTTCTGCTTTCCAGTCAGACTCTGGCTCTTGCTTCCTTCCATCATAGGGGAAAAGTCCAATGATTTGCTTGACTGGGGATATTACAGGGCATGAGAAAGAAAGGTCATTAAATGTTTTTCTGCGTTGTAGTAAACTCATCTTACTATATAAATGAGCAGGGTGTTCCCAACAACGAACCAGACAAAGTGAAAGACTCTGGGATATGTATTCCAGAGGGTGCTATTTCTCATATACATAGGAGCTGATGGAACTGCAGCTCCCAGACTCCCCATTCAACTGATAACACTTCTTGAACCTCTGGGGCCCTTGCAGGGCTGTTCTATTCCTTGCCTGAGCCAACTGTCCAGTATGGATCCTCGCACAGGTGTCCTATTCTTTGCCTAAGCCAATTCTTGAGTAAGTGAGCAGAAAGCCCAGTGCCTGTGGCCAAAACTGAACAAGCCACCCCGCCCCAGGCTGCACCTGGAATGGCTCCAGCAGAAGTGGTGAGAGTGGCGCTGTGGGGGGAGAACCTCACCATGCCCACCCAGTGCAGTCCAGGCAAGCTACCAAGAATGGGGGCGGGGCGGGGAGAGAGAGAGAAAAAGTTGGAGCAGGGGCAGAAAGAGAATGAGTGCTGAGGAGGGACAGAAAGAAAAGAGAGAGAGCTAGGGTAGGTGGCCAAAAAGATAGAACGAAAGCTGGGGTAGGGTTGCAGAAACATAGAGAATAGAGAGTTTGGGAAGGAAAAGAGAAAGAGAGCTGGAATAAGTCTGCATAGTCTGTATTTTGTTTGTCCTCAAAATCACCTCAGGAAATATGAAGCCATGTTTGTACGCATTTTACAGACTGAAAACTGAATGAGGGAGATGAGAGACAGGCAATGTTCCTTGCTTGAAGCTACTTAATGAGTATCTGGTGAAGTGGGCTTGAACCACATTTCAAGACACTACCTTAGAAACATTTTCAGTAATGCAGCATTTTCAGATACCGTATATACTCACATATAAGTCAACCTGCATATAAGTCGAGGCACCTAATTTTACCTTGAAGAACTGGGAAACCTTATTGACTCGAGTATGTCGAGGGTGGGAAGAAAAGGGTCCATGTGGGAGTGCATGGGGGGCCACTAGGAAGGCTGGCAAAGGAGCCACAGTTGGGGGAAAGGAGTGCCCCAGAAGCCTTTGGGAGGCTTTTTAAGGAGGGGCAAGGCTGGCGTGCCTGGGTCTGGGGAGAAGGAAGAAGCTGGGGGCCGTGGAGGGTGAATGGGACGGCAGGTGGTGGAGGAGAAGGCAGAGGAGAACGAGGCAGAGAAAGCGGCTGAAAGGGGGGCGGCAGAAAAGAAGGCAGGAGAGAGCGAAGCAGAGAACGCAGTGTCTCATCCCCCTCACTAACTCACCCTTTCTTTCCTTTCCCTGCAGATTCTGAGGGTCGGCTTCAGGGAAGCTGCCACTTGGGCAGCCTGTCTCTATGGTTTTCTTAAAAGGGCAATGCTCCAAAGATTGCAGATCTTCTAGTCGAGGGGTCTCCAGAATGATTAACATTGACTCCTGAGGGTCAGTGGGACCATCCAAGGGATCAGTAAATGCCTGGAGATCAAAAGGGGGTCGATAGACATGGGGATCGATTCTGAACTTTTGGGGTCAAAAGCTGACATTTGTATAAGAAACAAAAATACATAAAATGATAAAGACTAAATAAATTATTATTGATAATATTTATTAGTTATTTATTTTAATGCCTGGGGTCAATGAGGAATCAAGGATTCCATGATGGGTTTGATGGTCTAACAGGTTTGGGGACCCCTGTTATAGACCATTGACTTGGGGGATAGCAATATTGAACTGGCTTTAAATAAGTAGGCACTAACATATAGAAAATGCAGAAGGGGTGCATTGAGGTGTAGAATTTCTTGCCATTGGGAAGCCTTTTCTTTTCCCTATGCATGAAACATTAGGGAACCATTTGACTGTCCCTTGATTAAAATTTAGTAAGGTCACAAGGGGTCAGATAAAAGTGCTTCAAGGGTAGGTCTAACTTCCAGTCTTCTAGTTAGCTACACCATTTTAAGTCATAGTTACAATCACCCATTATTTTAGTGGAATCTAATTTTCAACCAGTCTCTGGCAGGGCAGAAAATAATTGTGTGAATTCACCATATCTGTTTGTGTAGTTGAAAATATGTGTGTCAGATTATATCTTTTATAATTTTTAAAGGAATAGATAGGAGTGCTTTTCAGAGTCAGCACAGCACTCATTTGGAAAACAAGTACTAATGTCACTATCTCCACAAGATTGAACTTTTATCGCAAATCTAAAGAGTTTCCATGGTGATTCCAATTGTTGCAAATTTTTTTGCCTTTGTGCTTCACTGTGACATTCTTTTGCAAAGTGATGATTATGAAGAAGCACACGAACCAGAAGACAAAAGTTGTTGTTATATTTGAAAAAAAACCCTTTGTAGAATTTCTGAATTTTATTAGCTGCTATGTGCTGCTCCCTATTCTGTTCTCCCATATAATTTACATACTATATATCTATCATCACACCCTATTGGAACAGACCATCCCCAATCCAAATTTTCATAGATATAGAAAAGATCAGCATAAATGGATATGTAGGAAACTGAGTGGTGGATATCAAATGAATACCTAATACTTGCCATCTCATTTATAATTACTTTTACATTTCAATATCAGAACAACAATGGAAAATGTTATGCTTGAAATGATGATCCTTGTGTATTTGCTTGGTGATGGCTCATCCAGAAATGCAAAGCACCAATTGGTATATCTCATGTGTGAACTAGTCCAAAGCCTCAATGGTTACTACCAGCTATAATATGGTACAAGACTGATATGACCCCCAATAATGTTTGCTTTACAAGAGCTGAGACTGGAAGCCTATGAATCTTTATTCTGTGGAAGAAACCAACAATGCCATAAAGCTGTTCCATATAGTATTACCAGCAGAGACCAGGGAAGTAAATGTGGAAGTCATTTGTAGGCAGGCAAGGGTGGTTATTCACAAGTAGATAATTGCAGTTTTGCAGACATGTTCTGAAGGTGAAAGATCCTGCTGCCAGGGTAACATAAAGGGAGTGGTGTTAATAAAATGAAGGTGGGGATGAATCTAGACATGATCAGGGGGAGGGAGCAGTGGCGAAGCCACCAGGGGATAGTGTGTGTGCAATGCACCGAGTGCACCGATTCTGGTCACATGGGGGATGGAAAAATCCCCCCGTCCCCCTCACGGTCCCCCCCCCGTGGCACCCCCCGCCCCACTTACTTTTAGGAATGGAACATCCTAGAGAAGAAGCCTGCCTGTGTTGCCTGGGCCTGGTGGGAACTACATTTCCCAGGGGCTCCTGGGAAATGTAGTTCCCACCAGGCCCAGACAACACAGGCAGGTTTCTTCGGCCTGCTCCTTTCCTAAAAGTAAGTAGGGTGGAGTGCCAAGGGGGGCGGGAGCCAAGAAGGGCAGGGGGGGTCCACAGGTCTCTTGGGGGGGAGCCAGGAGTTCTTGTGCGAGGCACTCTGGCCTAGCTTTGCCTCTGGGAGGGAGATATGTGCTGTCAAGCTTTTTCTTTAAGAGTGCTGGCACTAACTGATATCAAGATGAATCTCACTGGTAGTACATTATAATTCCTCTTTGTGAAATGACATACAGTGAGGGCCACAGCTAATTTCCCAGGTGAAGTGGAGGCTGGGATTCATGGGTCAGCCTTATAGCGGCTGTGTTCATTTCTCAGGGACAAAGGGCAGTAATTTGTGAGAGAACCTCCCCATGCCACTCTTTGTGTGGTGTCCCACAAGGGGTGATTCCATCACCAATATTATTTAACACCTACATGCCCCCTTTTGCAGGGCTGATTTGGAAGTTCAGGCTATGCACCCCAGGTGTATTGGACAGCTGCTTGGAGATTGTGGTGGAATGGTTAAAAGGAAACTAGCTGCAGCTAAAACCAGTGAAGACGGAGGTCCTGTGGCTAGGCCAAGGACGTTCAGATGGGGGATGCTAATTACCAACTCATAATGGTGTGCAACTGAACCCTGCACCAACTATCACGAGTCTGGGGGTGAGGGGTGTCTCCTTAATGCATCCTTGACAATGGAGGTTCAGGTTGCACCAGTAACTCACCTGCATTAAGAACATAAGAACATAAGAACAAGCCAGCTGGATCAGACCAAAGTCCATCTAGTCCAGCTCTCTGCTACTCGCAGTGGCCCACCAGGTGCCTTTGGGAGCTCACAGTGGCCCACCAGGTGCCTTTGGGAGCTCATTCTATAATCTATGCCAGGTGAGACAATTGACTCTGTACCAAACTGACCAGGCCATAGTGATCCATGCAACAGTCACCTCTAGACTGGATAACTGAAACTTGAACTATGCAGGGCTACTTTTGGCCTGCTCCAAAGGCTCCAATTGGTGCAGAATGCAGCAGTACAGAACCTTACAGGAGCTCCATGGTGGACACCAGTTCAATCGATGCTCAGCCAGATGCATTGGCTCAGGGTGGAGTACTGGATTAGGTTCAAGGTTATAGTACTCACCTTGAAAGCCTTAAGTGATCTGGGGCCAGCATACCTACAGGATCATCTCTTCTGGTATAACCCCCAAAGAGTGTTGTAATCCACAAGTGAAAATCTACGGATGATCCATGGTCCAAAAGATGTCCCACTAGGCTCAACCAGAACCAGGGAGTTTGGAGCACTGCCCCCAACCTGGGTGGAATACTCTGTCTAGTGCAGGGGTCTGCAACCTGCGGCTCTCCAGATGTTCATGGACTACAATGGGAATTGTAGCCCATGAACATCTGGAGAGCCGCAGGTTGCAGACCCCTGGCTCAAGTGAGACCAGAGTCATGAAGGACATGATGCAGTTCCTCAGGACTGTAAGATGGAACTGTTCCATCAGGTGTATAGTTGAGGCAGCTATGGGTTTCCATCAGATTGGCCTCCCTCACCTCTCCCCCCCCCCCCCGGCTCCTGTTAGGAACTAGGGTGCCACTGGACTTAAAATTATTGTAATTTTTCATTATGTATTATTAAGTCTGTATGATTTTATGCATTATTATTTATTACTAAGTATGTTGAGAGCTGCTCTGAGCCATGGAGGCAAGAACAGCATACAAGGTTGTCTTCTTCTTCTTCTTCTTCTTCTTCTTCTTCTTCTTCTTCTTCTTCTTCTTCTTCTTCTTCTTCTTCTTCTTCTTCTTCTTCTTCTTCTTCTTCTTCTTCTTCTTCTTCTTCTTCTTCTTCTTCTTCTTCTTCTTCTTCTTCTTCTTCTTCTTCTTCTTCTTCAGGGGATACAGCAGCTTTTAAAATTCAGCTAGTATGGCAACAGTCATCCTGAGCTAGAAAATGCTTCTGAGCAGTTGTTTTCTGAGAACTGATGTTGCTCAAGTTCTACAACATCTGGGTAGAAAATGGAGAAGATCCATAGTTCAGTAGCAGAACATATATGTTGCATGTCTCAGGTTGTGATTCAATCCTTACTGTTTTCAGGGAGCAGGGCTTTAGAAGACCTGGGAGGAAGCTGTCAATCAGTGTCAAAAAACTGGGCTTGATGCAACAATTTTCTGACTCTAATGGTCCTTCCTATGGCTGATTCTCGTAGCGGCAGAAAAATACAAGCTGCACATGGACAAGGGCATATGTGTTAGCTTTGACATGTAGCCATAGCTCCCATCTACCCTGTGCTTCCCCCCCCAGAAAAATTGGCTGAGACATACTAAATGCTCCAAGATTTGTGCTGAACATAATTTTTTGGACATGTGAGGGTTTTTTAAAAATCTTACAGCAAGAGAATCTCTTCTGTAGAATGTGTTTGAAAGGCACAAAAAAGCAGGGCTGCTTTCTCTGGAAGCCTAGCTTCCTTTGCCAACCTCTCCTAATAATCATACATTTAGAATTAGTGACTCAGCCAACAGCTTTCTAGCCTAAACTAACAGCAGGGGTTCAGAAAATGGATGCCATTGTCACTTTCCAAATAATGCCATTTCCACAAGAAAAATCACAGTGGAGGGGGGAAAATGATTGAAGTTCAGCCTGCATTTATTTGGAATCAAGGGCTTACAAGCTGTTTGGCTCAGCTCCCAGCTTTACCTCCCAAAGTCCACTCATTGCTAAACATCTCATTGGTTTCAGAAGGAACAGATTTCAAAGGCCTGTTAAAAGGTGTAATGATGCACAGCTTTAGAAATGATTATTTTAAATCACTTTGTTTTATGGAATGCTCCCCCCCCCCACCCATTTTTATAGTGCACTGTTTAATTCCAACCCCTTGTTCTGCCTTCTAGTAAAGTAAGCCGTTCTAGCAATATCCACTAGATGGAAGTGTTGTATAAGGACGACTAACCTAATCCACTGGTTTTTAACATGAACCAATTTGCCTCCCAAACATATATGTGTATAATTAGACATTGTCATTGTCTTTCTTTTAAAATAAGTTTAACATACCTAATTGGCTATATATGATGAGTTGAGAATCACTTTAATTGGTAAAGTTATGTTACCAGTTTACAATATTGGGGGGAACGGGCATATTTGTATCTATTCTCATGGGGTTTATTCCCCTCTTTTCTTAAATAATGGATCCGATTACAAATTTAAAACTGACATTCTTTCCAACAGGAGAGGCACAGACAATTGTGTTATTACTGGCTTCCTTGGTAGTACACGGGCACATACTGACATGAAGAATTCCTGCACCAGCCCTGAAGAAATAAATGGGATTTGCACAAGAGCATTATGCATTTTTCACAGCTCCCATTCATTTTGGTGTGTTTGTACAGGAGATCTTCCCCGTGGATTAAGTTTGTCAATAATATTCCATCTCTGTCTTGCATTGTCCCACTTATTCTGCAATTAGATCCTCATAAACACTCCACAGTGGAAGCAATCCATTTAAGAGGCAAATGCTGTTCCATAGCTCTGCACAGATGCCTTCCAAGTAGTACTTAATGCCAATAATTTCTGTTTAAAATGACTTGCAGTAGAAAATCCAGTTGGGTCCACGACTGCACACACATATACATTTGCAGGGGTCTTGGTGAAAGATCTGAACTTCCTTCTGATTGATTTTCTATATACTGAGAGCATTTAAAAGGTCTTGTCTAATAAAAGAACATCTTTTATAATTAAAGGTTCAAGGAGAACAATTTGATGCCTGTATCTGTCTGTCAGTCTCTATCTAACTTGCAATCATGATATTGCACTTACCAAAAATATTGCACAAGAACTCTATCAATAATCATTCCATTATTCATGCATGTTATGTGATCTTTGTGCCAAATACAACTCTGAGCAAGAAATGTGGAAAGATTTCTGTTAAATTACTCTTTTGTTTCATGGCAAGATCTACAGTAATGAAAGGAAACAAAAGGGATGTTTTCTCCTGTAGAACAGCAGTGGGGGGAAAAAGAGGAACACACTCCTGCAAACTGAAAAGTAAAGAATGTGGCAGTAGGACAGAACGGGACTGAGTGATTTATCCAACCCTTCCAGAGTGCCCTCTTAGACTCACTGGGCATGATCCAACCAAAGTAAGCACTTACTGGCCTAATGAACACATATTAAAATCTTTGCTTGCTAGCAATAAGGAAGCAACTACTCAGGCTGCAGGAGCACAATTATTTTGATATAGACGCAGTCAAATGCAAGTGTATATGCAATTGTATTAACCTTCTTATGTGCATTTGGTCACCATCCAATGAAACAAGTGGGACTGAAAAGGCCTTCACTGTGGTTGAATAATCTCTAATGAGGTTCAGTGGGAGGTACAATAATGATTTGCCAAATGGCAGTGTACCATGATGTGGAGGTAACCACTTGATTAACTGACTGAAACTGGGCCTTGTTGCCAAATGGTAAGAATTTTGCTGCACTTCAGATAGTATCTCTGATGTCACAGTGAGCAAACATGAAAGCAATGGAAACTGTGTTGTTTGCTTACCCAGCTGGAGTGTCTCAGGTGTGTGTGGGGAGAAGCAGAAGTCTTTACACTCTGTGGTATTGTCATGGGAATTATGAGTAGGAGTCAGTGACCACATTGCTCAGGAGGTAAAGGGGATCCTAAAGTATAAACACCCTGATGAAGAGCAGTTTAATGTCACTAGTGTTTGACAAGAAAAACATTTTGCACTAGATTTTGGCTCCAGAATCCAAGTTCCCCCTCCCCCCATCCCCAGAGCATCCATATGATGTCACCCTCTAATTGCCTACTTCTTGCTTTTTCTCTGGCTGTACCCTAATCTTTTCAAAACCTGGTTTGATACTTGAAATATCTTTTAGGTTTGCATGATGTGTGGAAGGGAAGGCATTTTTGAATGTTCTGTCCACATTTGTGCAATTTCGAGGGGCTTTTAAAAAACATTTGGTAGATCACTGAATTTCAGTAATAACCTAATGATCTATCACCACCACTTTGTAGCATCTGTGAGTTCTCATTTTTTTTTTAAAAAAAGAGTATATCTTTAAGCCTTTTCATTGCTGAGATATTATATCTCCATAATAAAGAGGGCTAGAGACTTACTTTGTTTTAATGAAAGCTGGGAATTCAGAGGAGCTAGCAGATTGTGGCAATAGATCATTCAAACATTATGGCGCTATAGCAATCTAGTAATTGCCAATTTGTTGCAAAAATACTGAAAATGCCCTCCAGTGGCATGAGAAAAATGGCATCTGTCAGAAGCTGAGGCAAGGAAAATGTAGGGGAAAGTGCCATGTGGACATTTCATTACTGCTGTGAATGCAGAGGCACTTGCTAGGGCAACAAACACAGCACAAAATGGTTGCCATGTGGATGCAGTCTTACTTTTATTTCTTAACTCAGACCACATTGTTCTTCTTTTGGTTAAAGAAACAGACCAACTCTAAACTTTCCTTCAGCACTACTGAGAATACAGAAAATGTTATCCTATCCAATTACACTTTCAATTGACAAAAGGGGTCAATGAACATTTTCGGTCTCCACCTAATTAATTGCTATAGCCGGCTGCACAAAATCATCTCTGGTGCTGCTTCCACATTGCAGACCGTGTAATTGTCTAACTTTAGAACTACTAAACATGCACTTTTCATTCTCCTCACACATTTTAGAACTGTGTACTTTTGTGTTAATGCAATGGAGCTGATCCAGGTTCATGCTGGTATATAAAACTCCATGGGCAATGATTTGGACAAGTGTCAATCTCGCTTAACTACAGCTGATGGGCTCTTCTCACACAAAACACCGTGCGAGAAGAATCTCTTCATTAGATGCAGAAGGCATCCAGACAGGAAGAAAGGCATTATTGAAGGATATAAGGGGCGTGTGTGCGTGTTTGTGTTTCAGGGTTTCAAGAAAACTTTTCATACAGGAGACCACCTCTTTGGAAAGTCACTTTTTGCCTCTGACAATAAGAAGCGAACACTCATTCTGCTTGAGGATAACCTAAATCATATTTTGTCTAGGAAAACTAGTTATTTTTATGATTAATTAAAGTCCTGGAATTTTTTTTCAAAGGGTTTAATTGATTTTATGTGCATAAATTACTTTTATACTGCCTCTCAAGACCTAGGTGGTGAATACAGTTGTAAATAATCTAAAAACAAATGCAAGTGATACATTCACAATTCAGACAGAAAACAGTAGCAAATGAAAAAATTTAAAAACACTTCAGTTAGCTCAGAGGTGAATGGGCTGTAGGAACATGGGGTCACCCATATCCCTGGGCGCACGCCTTTTGGTCGTTGGGGGGGGTGGGCACTGGACAAAATGGCATGCGCTCCAGCCACACATCACTAAGCCCTTCCCCCTGCAGGGAGGTGGGGGGCGGGACTGCCTGGGCCGCCTGTTGCCATCAAGCCCCACCCCTCCAACCTCCATGCAGGCTGGCTGTTGCCCTCCCCAAGCCCTGGGGACAGCAGGAGCTGGCCTGCAGAGAGGTGGGGATGGGGTTCAGTCCAAGCCCCACCCCTGAGCACAGGGGGGCACCCAGAGGAGGTGTTTCCCCCAGGCACCATTTCTCCTCAACACACTTCTGAGTTAGCTGCCCAAGACTGAAATAAAATATATAACAACTAATATTCTTTGCAATATTGTGTACTGTAACAGGTGTCTTTTAGCAAATTATGGTGGGATAGAAATTCTTTAACAAGCAAAGAAAGAAAATGAATAAACAAAAGTGATAAACAGTGCAGTGATACACACAAGTCCACTTTAAAATAAGATGATGAGAGCTATCAATCACCAAATATTGAACACAGAAACATTTTCACATGAGAAATGGAGTTCCTGCCGATTACTCATTCCACCTGAGTGAATGGGAGCACAGACAGCAGGGCTCTGGATGCAGAATTTCATGCTTGAGTCAGATGGGAAGAGTTGGTCCTTGCAGTACTCTGGTCTCAGGCATTAAACTAGGGTTATTGCCAAGTTGTGTGGTTTCAATTTGCAGATCTCAAGCTTCTAATGTGGATTCTCCCCACTCAAGATAAAACTTGTGGGGTCTCCCCCTGCCCTTTGGATCACACTAATGAAATTAGATGAAATTATAACTGTTAAAATTGATGGATCTTTGGCTCAATGGTAGAAAGTGGTATAATCATCAAAACAAGCCAACTGGTACACTGCCTTGAGCTATTTGGAAGTCAGGATTACAATGCAAAAAATAGCATAAATACAGCATAATATAGATAGCATAAAAATGATACAAACAAAACAAGAAAAGGGGCCACTGGAAACTGATGAAAAAGGGCTCATGACAGCAAAAGGAAATGAGAAAGGCCACATTTGTATCTACTTTAAAGCACCAGCCCTTTGCTTTGTGCTGGAATCAAATGGGCAGCCAGTGCAGCTCTTTGAATGTGGGCGAGTCATGCTCCCATGCAGACTGAGCCATCTTTCTGCAGCATTCTGTGTTTCAGCTCCTGTCTATTTCATACCAGCTCAACACCAGCACATGTTCTAAGGGCAGACTCCTTGCTAAGCAACTGTGATTCATTTACAATGACGGACATCAATGCAAAAATCTCTCATTGTGTGCAGGGAGGGTCTTAACCAATATTGGCTTAAAGAAAAAGGAACCAAATTGCCTTGAGAAAAACGGTTTAGTACACATCATTCACGTACGTCTGGTCTGGAAATAGAAAATCAAACTGGAACAAGGGCATCGAATGCTAAGGGTCTAATCTCTTATGTAAAATCTATGCAATATGATAATGCAGTTGTATTGAATATTCAGTTTTGATAGGTAACCTTTGAAATAAATTGGAATATTCTTTTCTCCTTCTCTCCCACACACTAAGAAAGCATAAACAATAATCTGATAAAGGTCACTTGTTCAGTAAGAACTTACAGCAGTGATAGTGTAGGGCTATTAAAAGCCCTTTCTCTTGGGACACTGAGAGGTTAAACCTTGTTTTTCTTTCTCTATTGCCTTTCAGTTATATTGACTCCACATGAATCCTCTTTAGACTTCCTGTTTATGGGCTTGACTGTACATCAGTTATTTATCTGGCCTTAAAGTGTCTTCCCTTTTGCTTTAGTAAAAGTTGTTTATTTCAGGGCTTTTCATAACATAAGAAAAGTGGTGTTGAATCAGTGGTCCATCTAATCCAGCATCCTGATTCACAGTCACACAGAGGCTAACCAGTTGTATTGGAGGACCAATAAACAGAGCATAGAGGCCAAGGTCTTCTTCCTCCTAACCTTTCCAGATCTCCCACTACAGTTAGACTTCCCAGCAACCTGTTTTTCTGCTCACTAGTATCTGAAGAACTGACAGGATAAAGGGGGGGGGGCAGTCTGGGGTGTTTGCTGGTATTCTGGATATTCTAAAATTTACACAAACTCTATAGTAAAGCCAGTGCACTAGTCCCTGCCCGTGATTGCTTCTGGGGCTTAAAAGTACCACTTCAGATTGCACAAGAGGAATTTCATTTTTTTCAATTTTCCTATATTAAAATAATCTATTTATTTATTTATCTATTCCAGGCTCAGAGCGGTTCCCAACAAACAACATGCAACGGTTGAACAATTCAGTTTTAAAAACCATGGAATCCTATATGTGTCTCAATTTAAGATGGAATTGGTTATATAAGATAAGAAACTTCAAACAATAACAAAGAAAAAGACAGGAGGGGAGGCCAGCCAGCTGGAAACTGTTGCTGCCCTCAATGAGCCCTCCGGGGGAGTGTGGTATATAAATGAATGAATGAATGAATGAATGAATGAATGAATGAATGAATGAATGAATGAATGAATGAATGAATGAATGAAAGTCCTGGTGGAACAGTTTTGTATTACAGTCCCTGCGGAACTGTGGTAAGTCCCATAGGGCACAGGTCTCATTTGTTCCAGAATGTTCCACTGGGTCAGGGCCAAAGGGTCTCTGGTTCCCTAATTGTATCAATGTTGGCAGGGAGGTTATGGCAGAGAGACAAGATTTTGTTCACAAAATAGTTTGCAATTTTCTCACAGCTAATGGCCAAATTTCTTTCATTTGTAGAGCCCTCACTAAGGGCTGTCAAACCCTAAATAATTGTTCTGGGTGAGAGCTAGCAAATGCTATGCTGGCTGCATATAAATCTTTCTTTGTGGCTTTCACCACCATCTTATAAGATTTCATAAGCATCCTATAAGATGTTCTTCCCTCTTTGTTATGAGTACTCCGCCAAACTCGCTTTAGTTATCTAAGTTCCCATTTCTTACTCTAGCTCCAAGGTGTAAGGAATTCCAAAGAGCAGAAATAAAAAGGCTTTTGATTATAAGTCCGTTTATTCAGACATCCTGGAAAGCACACACACACGACATGGCAGGAATGAGCATCCCCGCTCAAACAACAGGTTATAATGCTGACTAACCCATCCCCCCTGCCCCGTTCTCATGAGAACGGAATTCTACTATGCAACAGCGAGATAAGCATTCTCACAAGGTTGGTGCAGGTCCTGGCCGGACGCCCGGCCAAAAGAATCTCCTTCAAGGTCAGGTTAGGCTGTAAGGGAAACAAGACCGACTGAGATCCTTACACAAGGAAAACCAAGGAAAGTGAAGGTGATGTCAGAGAGCAATCTTGTCAATGGCTTCAGAAAGATGGTGATGCCAGTCTTTTACCAGCTCATTCAATGAGTCGTTGGGAGGCACTGGATCTTTAGGGCATAGTGGTCTGTCCATGGCACTTTGTCAGTAGAGATCCGACCAATATCCACCTCCATATCAAAGACCAGATTCAGGATGTGGCCTGCTTGGTGTGTGAGACCTGATAACAGCTTGGGAGAATCTTAATGTTGTCATGGCAGACACTAGATGTACATCCTGAATGGAGGCAGCATTCTCAGCATGAAAGTTGAATTCTGAGTGCAATCAACTCTGGGAACTCCAGACCCACTACCACCTCTAATAAGCTTGGCAGCATCTCAGCTGGTACTTTGGGAGGTCAGTACCCTAGCAAGATAGCCAAACTCTCCTCAGCGTCCCATGCTAGACCCACACAATCAACACCTGGGATCTCTGGGGCAGGGAATGCCTTTGTTTAGAACTGACGGAAAACCAAGACATTGGGAGAGACCAGCTCTTTCAAAGGCAACTGTTTCACCCTCCTACACCCAAGTCTCTGTCACACATGCCAGGTCCACTTTCTCCTCTGCAAAATGATTTTGCAGGGTGGTGGTCTTATTAATGGCTCTGGCATTGCACAGTACCACTATCAGAGAAGGACATATAATCCTAGCCTCACCACTGTGATGTGGGATGGGCTGAAGACTGGAAGAGGACCGAGCATAACCATATCACAGATTTCTCCCCTTTAGATGCCTTCTCCTACCACCATACCTCCCATATTTCCGAATCGTTGGGATTCCTGTCTCTATGTGGGCCTCCCTAACATAGGTCGCATCCATTTCTATCCTCACTATCTACAACAAAATCAATAAGCAACGATAAACAAAAATGACATCTGTAACACCTAACATACAATATCTCACCAACCACTTTTGTAAGTGGAAAACTAGTAAAACATACAAAGATAAAATAGAATTATGTTCAGATATTTTATCTTCACTTACAGGAAATTTTCAAATGTAACTCTCCCTATGTGCAGTCTGAAGTGATACAACCCACTCCACCACCTTCCGATTCTGCCACTTCATTCTACTGCTTGTGCAGAAAAGGCATTCAGCCAGGATAACAGGCCTGTCTAGACCTGTCCAGCACATTGTATGAAATGGTGTACAGACCTATTCTTAATCCCCAGAATCATGTGCAATATGCAGGAGTTCCATGGCAAATGTAGAGAGGCTTCTCAGCAGACAAGAACAGTTCCCCTTAAGACAGAAACTTTGAAATTAACTGGCTTAGTTCATAACAGTCTCATTACTACCAGTAAGCATGGTTTGTTCAACTTAATTATCAAGAATCTCTGCCTCAGGGCTTTTTTCTTTATGTGTACTCTCTTAATAGTTGTAAAAATTATTGGCTTTGCACTAAATAAACTTCCAGATTTCACAGTACTTATGTGGAGATATATTCTTGTGCTGTGTTGGCCTCATGCCTGTCAGATGCAACAGAACTGGAACTATGGTACCCAAGAGAGACATCCAGAGAGCTAGCAGGTCAGGAAAGGAAATGGTAAATGCCACATCAAAAACATTCAAGGTCAGGCAAGAAGTAAGCAATCCTACTGGCTCAGCCATAGTTCACCCATCTGCTGTCAGCCACTATGGCTATCATATCACACCACACGAACAGTGAATATGTACCCATTTGACCATGCTGTTTCTGGTGTAATTTCAGAAAGCACATGGTGAAATGCTTGTTGTTAGGGACAGAACAATCTTCCTTCACATGGAAAGCATACACAACAAGCTGAAGGTCTCTAGCAGAGACCTGTGTTCTGTCCCTAAAGCAGTGGTTTTCCATATTCTGGGAATTTTCACACAGGGGTGGCTTCAAACAAGTAATCCCTGAAACATTCTAGAGATGGTAAATCCAATGGGAAAGCTAAGCGGGACAGAACACAGGCCTTATTTTTTATTGCTTCCCCAACATAAGTGTCTGAGGGGAAATTATTACATTATTAGTGTATATCAGGTATTCCACTTGAATAGCAGTTTCTTCTGCATAACCTCCCTCACTCCAAGCTACGATTGTATTTTACCTTCTGGGTTTTTTACTTTTCAGTTAGAGGCAAGAAAGCCTTGATCAATACTCTTTCTATTTTCAGACTTCTATTACTTTAAGGAAATCCACAGCTGCCTTGCTGACAGTCAGTGCTAGGGAAAATTCATTCCCTCTTGTAATGACATCAGAGGACAACCCTCAGCAGGCTAAGTGAGGTCTGCCTAATGCCATTAATACTTGACGCATGCCATGCATGTGTACAGCATTCAGCAAGAGATCTCAGAACTATTCTCCCAGTGCCAAAGGGGAAAAATACATGGTTTGTGTGGATTCAGGCAGCTGGTAGAAATCCATACATATCTGCCAATACAAGAATTTTAAATGGGAAAAAAACTGGTTTTGTTCTTATGTGGGAAAAACATAACCACATATTTACTGAAAAACCTATATTTTATATTTAAAGCTGTTTAATGCTATGTTATCACTGTGTTTACAATCAGATGTTTTTCCCTGTGATTATTATTATTTGATCATATTAATTGAGGACCTCAGGTAGAATATAAACAGAGATACTTTAGGATGTTGTGGGTTTTCCAAGTTGTATGATCGTGTTCCAGTAGTATTTTCTCCTGATGCTTCACCTGCATCTGTGACTGGCATCTTCAGAGGGTCCTCTGAAGATGTCAGCCACAGATGCAGGCAAAACTTCCTAGTGACTCCTGTCATGACAACCTTCGATAATACAGGGATAGTTTAATCAGATTAAACTCTAGCGAATTGATTAGAGAAACCAGGTGTATTCTATCTAGCAGCGAGTTGTTACCTAGTTCTGATGTGTCTTCATAATAGAAAATGAATAAGAATATTAAAGATGGTATTTCCATCTAATAATGAGAATTGACTTTCAGTTGAGTAAACAAAAACCACCTCACACATTGTTCAGAGTAACTGTAGGATTCCAGGCTCCAGCCATCATGCCCCATTGCTCAATGTGACTTTCTTGCCTTCCCTTGACCTCAATCAGAGGCTGAGAACCATCCTGTTCCCTTTCCTCACCTCTGAGCTGAGACCCAGAGATGGTCTATCCTCACTGGCCTCATCCTTCACAGCTTTTGAAGGCCCTACAACTATGGGGGTGTGACCCAGTCTGTGTGGGACCAATAATGGTTTCTGAATAGTTTCTGCTCTGTTAATTTCTTTTCCTACCCCCCAGGAGGGATCTTTCCAACAGTTGATAGTCAGAAGGCCAGAAGTTGATTGTCAAAAGGCCAGCTGTCAGGCCCTTGACTCTTAATGGCCACCATCTACCATTGATCATCTGGCTAGAATGAAGATCTTTATAAGGTGCATCTGTGACACACACACACACACACACACACACACACACACACACACACACACACACACACACACACCCCAGGGCTCAATGGATGCTGGGCTTGACCATGTCAGGAACTGAGAAGGAGGTTGGGCCTGCTGTTGTCAATACCACCCCTGGACAGTCATAAAGAAATCTATATGGTTAGTTTCTTAGCATTCAACCTTATTTAATTTGAATTAAACAATTGGTTAGAGTGGAGATGATTAGTAAACTAGACATAGATCATCACTGGACATCTGCAGGGACCTTGTGCACATATAACTGTACCCTTGGAAAGCTCTCTCTGTGAGACTGGGAACCCTGGAAAAGCAGGTTTTCCCCCCAGTCAAACAGAAAGAGACCTTTTCTGCACAGACTATTTAAAATGTTCTGCAAACATTTTTAAAAGAGCCATTTTGACACTTTTTGTCTGCATAGCCCAAAATGGAGCAGAGGGGAAAAGAACTGGGTTCTTTTAAAAACATTTGCAGAAGAGTGTTGGAGGGAGATAGATCTTGTGTGCGGAGCTGAGTTCGCTCTTAATGCAAGATCTGTCTCATCTCCACACTCCCATGCTCTTCAATCCCAGCAGGGCTTGAAGAGTGGTGATGGGGAGAGAGATCTTGCATTCCAGACTGAGTTTGCTCAGCACAGCATGCTCTGCCTGATCTCCCTGCACCCACGTTTTTCAAGCCCAGCAGGTGTGTGGAGGGGGAGGGGGAAGAGATATTGAATGCCAGGCTGAGTTTGCTCAGCCCAGCTTGCCAGATCTGTCTGATCTCCTTGTCCCTGCTCACACTCTTCAAGCCTGTATAGTAGGAGAGGGGAAATCTTGTGTGCCAGGCTGAGTTTGCTCAGCCAGGTGCATAAGATCTGTCTGATCTCCCCCCTCCCATGCGCTTCAAGTCCTGTCTGATCTCTGCCTACCTGCCATTTTCTGCTGCTTGAGATCTTCCGTGCTGTCTGCCATTTGCTGTATTTCCCATGGAGGTTTCCTCTGCTTGCAGTGCTGCGATTCTCATACTGCGTCTTCATAGCTTCAAAGACTCATTAAAAAAAAGGAAAAATGACACACGCTCAGAATCAGAAGGCAAAACTAACTTTATTCATGTATTCCACACACTGAAATGGCAGTCAGCTGTGCTGCAAGCAGAGGAAACCTCCATGGGAAACACAGCCAAGACGGATAACACAAAAGATCTCAAGAGGCAGAAAATGGCACAGACAAAAATAAAAGTGAGAACTTCAAATTGGGCAGGAAAACTAAAACGTTTCCTGCACTCTGCACAGTAAGCAGGGAACATTTTAAAAACATTTTAGGGAAAAATGTTTCGCGTTTAGTTTAGCGTTTTCAAAATAAAATGTTTTGAAGAAAATTTAATGTTTTCCAAACATTTTGAGCAAAAGGCTGTGCAGAATTCCTGCAGGAAACGTTTTCTATTCCAGCCACAAAACATTTTGTGTTGTGCGGAATAGGCCTATATTCGTGGTGGCGAACCTTTGGGCACTCCAGATGTTATGGACTACAATTCCCAATTGGCCATGCTGCCAGGGGCTGATGGGAACTGTAGTCCATAACATCTGGAGTGCCAAAGGTTCGCCACCACTGGAATGGGGTGGTTTGTCATTGCCTTCTCAAGTCTACACTTTACCCCCAGTAAGCTGGGTACTAATTTTACTGCCCTCAGAAGGACTGAAGCCTGAGTCAACCTTGAGCTGGCCACCTGACACTGACTTCATTTGGGATCAAACTCAGGTTGTGAGCAGAGCTTTAACTGCAGTATTACAGCTTACCACTCTGCACAACAGGGCTCCTATGAAAGAGTCCTACTCACATACTAAAAGATTGGGAATGCTCATGGACCCAGTTGTAGTGTCCGCAAAGTATTGGCCAAGAGTGTCTTCCACTAGCTGCATTAGATTTGCAAATGCTCCCCTTTTTGAGACAGAGCCAATCTGGCCACAATAATATGTGCTTTTGTAACCTTGCCATTGGATTACTGTAATGTGTTCTATGTTGGGCTGCCTTTGAAAACAACCCAGAAACTGTAGCTGATTCAGAATTAAGCAACTCAGTTCTTGTTAGAGTCAACCCGACACGAACATATCTCTCCTCTCTTAGACCAGGTACATTGGTTGCCAATCTGTTTCCAGGTTCAATTCAAAATGCTGGTTATGACTTCTAAAGCTCTACATATCCTAGGACCCACAGATTTAAAGGTCTGCCACCTCTGTTATATTCCAGTGTGGCATGCTCTAATTTTTGTTCTTAAATACCCACCACCAAGTTTTCCCTATGCGTAGGGTAGTCTAACTGGCATCAACTGGAGCTAATACTTGTGTTGCTGTTATTGTTTGAATTATTGCTCCTACCCAATGGAATGGGATTCCTGTGCAGGAGAGAGGAGTGCCACCTGTAGAGGTGTTTAGGAGATCCCGTAAGGCCATTTTATTTGCTAGGGTCTTTAATGGGGTTTAGATTGCAGGTATCTTTTGGGGGGGGGAGGGGTTAATAGGAGTTTTGCTTGTAAGCTGCCTTGAGTCATGAGGAAAGGCAGGGTATAAATATTTTAATTAAGAAATAATGTCATATCATATAAGCAGTAGCCAGGTAAACTGCACAGGGATATTCTGCTGAACATGAACACATTACATGCTCTTACATTCACTCGTCATGGATATGTGGTCTGAACTGGGCTTGTGCTGTCTTAATATATCATTAACTAAAATAAATAAAACAAACTGTTTTTAAATCAATCAGAACAGGCTCCTTGAAGAAGACTTAAATGAACTTAGCATACATTATTCAGAGAAGAGAATTCAATGATGTATCAAAACATGTGTGTATGTGTGTATGATTATTTGCAACAATGACTGTCTCCCCCCACCCCCAATCCCCCAGCCTGTGTTCAGGTAAGTGTGCTGTTATTAGTACAGAAGGGTATCCTTATTTTCTTTTGCAAAATGTTGGAGAAGGTCCTCCTGGAGGAAAATTAATGTGAATGTATGTGAAATTAGGGAGGACAGAATACCATGAAGTTGTCTATTCCTTCTTTCTCCAGCTTCAGCAGGCGTTGGCAGGTAAGTATGCTGAAGGAGCTCACTGTCTGTCTTGTGCAGAGACATAAACTTGGACCACAAAGAGACAGATTCAGTCAGCCTGTATTTCAGCATGTACATTCAATGAATCTTTCTACTGATGGAAAATCAGACTCTTAGCACCTCTAAGTCCTAAGAGACATAGACCCCACAAAAAATAATATTTGCAGTCAAGCCTTGATCCAGAAAGCACTTGCAGAGATGCCATATGTTAATGAGCAGGCTTGCTGCCTAGAGGGATAGCATTTAAAAGGAACCGACAGAGAAATACCTCCAGGAGTTTAAAATGTATACTTGTGAATAGAGCCCTTTCAGGTTGGAGCTTTGGAGTTGCTCACATTGTTCTCTGGTGGAACTTTACAATGGCTTGGAGGTCACCAAACTGTTAGTTTAGTTTATTTACAGTCACTGACCAGCAATATTACAAAAAAAAAACCCCAAAAAGGAAGCAAATAATACAGGGTATTTATTTATTTATTTATTTATTTATTTATTTATTTATTTATTTATTTTTTCGATTTTTATACCGCCCCGTCCCCGAGGGGCTCCTATATATATCCATATATATATACGTCCATATATCACCACTCAGAGATTTCCTCACTCTGCTAGCAATATAGCAGAACTTTGCCACTATATAAGAGATGGTAGTATCTTTATCCACAAGCAAGCATTTTACAAAGGCATCATCCTCAAATCTGGGAAGCCAAGACCACAGTGGCAACAGTGGCACAGTGGCAACATCAAGCAGCTCCTAGTATCTCAATATAATCCACAGTGAAGTAAAATGTGAGCAATCATCTCAATTGCACCAGAATTACAAATACACTTGATCCTCCATAGGCAAGTGCTGAAATCTCCTACTAAGCAAGGCCAATGGGAAAGCACTGACTTGGGCTCTTGAAAAGCCTAACTGAATTTTCAACAATATGTGTTGGGTATGGGGCATTGGGAGAAGGGTCATTCATTCTGTAACTTCATATATGTGAGTCATTGATGAGCCAGATTTTTTTGTTCTCCTATGTTCCACTTCCAGTAAATAATCAGTTCAATAGTGAGAAGTTTATTAATTACTCTCTGTCACCAAGAAAATTGCAGATTGGCTAACAAAAAAAAGGAATATGGCCTGCAGATTGAAATTGCAGTTTCAAGCAATAATTGATGATAACCAACCATGCCTTAGCTCTACTTTTAGTAATTCAGCCTCCTGCCAAAATACCACATTAGGAGTTCAGTTTGAAGTGTTGAATAGGGTCTTAAGGAATTCTAACTGAACAGTCTCTAAGGGAGTCAGAGTAGTGTAGGAACTTAATTGGGTGTCATATATAAGTTGCAATAGAGATTTAGCCAGATATAATTTTATATCAGTAGGGATAATTTTAGTATAGCTGCTGTGCTCTTTTGTGTGGAGTCAAGCTACCACTTTGATATGAGCTTTGACATGAGCTAAGTATCTTCTGCTATACAGAAGGACTATACCAAGGTATTTGAAGCATTTAACCTGCTCAATATAGCACCCATCAATATACCAGGTAATTTTTTTTACCCTGCTGTTAAAGCGCATAATTTTTGTTTTGGCATAATCAATAACGAGATTTTCATTTGATCATGCAATGCCAGAACTCCCAATCCTTCCCAGGACTCTTCTTAATCCTGCCTAGTCTGCGATAGAATCACCAAATCATTGGTGTACAGAAGTATTGGCAGCCTTTTGTCAGCTAATTTGGGGGCATGGACATCTGTATTCAGCAAGTGCTTAATTAGCACATCAATATAGATGTTAAATAAGAAGGGTGCCAATATACAACCCTGTGTCGCACCTTTCTGGGAAGAGACTGAGCTGGATAAATGGCCCTCTATATGAAGTCTACTTGCAGGCTCGTATTCTCATGCAGTTTATAAAATGGATGCAACAGCCGTTTATCAGTTGTTGAGTTAGAAAGTTTTGTCCATTGAATGCCCCTAGAATAGATACTGAATCAAAGTCAGCTTTAAAGTCAACAAAGGCAGCAAAAGAGTTCCTTTAACAGAATGCACTTGTTTTTTCAATTAGATATTGCAAAATTAAACAGTGATCTATAACCAATCAACAATGCTTAAAGCCAGCCTGTTCTTCTAAAAACCTTCTTGATCTAACCACTCACATAATTTTAAACAGAGATATCTGGCATATAATTTACTAATTATGTTAAAAAGACTTATCAGTCTAATACCCTTCTGGAAGATGGGGACTATAATAGCAAGGCCCCAGTCTTTAGGAATCTGGGTAGTCTGATTTATTTATGTAAATAGGGAGGCAAGAAGGGGAGCCCACCAATCCACATTTGATTTCAATAAATCGGGCAGAACAAAATCATTACCCAGGGCTTTCCCATTCTTTAATTACTTTATTAATTGCTTAATTGGCAAGAAAAGAGAACGCTGAATGCACTGGGGTCTGTACACTTAAAGACGTTGGCCAGTATGTGTACCCTAGATCAGGTCAGTATGTACCTGCAGGTGTTGTTAATGAGAGAAGATTTGGAGTATGGAGGCACTGGGATATGCCCTAGTAATTGCTGAAAAGCAAAATAAAACTATAGCAAGCAAACAAGCAAGCAAATAAATAGTTGATATCCTTTGATGGATCTGAAGGCTCCTTCAGCAGGAGTTACAATATGGTCTGCTGCTAGTTCCGTGGTGGCGAACCTTTGGCACTCCAGATGTTATGGACTACAATTCCCATCAGCCCCTGCCAGCATGGCCAATTGGGGCTGATGGGAATTGTAGTCCATAACATCTGGAGTGCCAAAGGTTCGCCATAACTGTGCTAGTTCTTGAAGAAGATAGCTCTCTGAGATTGGAGGTGCTATTCCTCCTGCTGTCAGGAAGTGGCCAGTATATGTGAGTGTGTGAAGAATTAGCACTGTGAAAGAAATAGTGAGAGGCATACTAAGAGCATTATATGTTGGCTGGAGCCCAAGTACCTTGGGATACATGATCTCTCTCTCTCATTTGGAGTCTGATGTGGAGTAGCAAGTGCCTTCATGCTTTTCAGAAGTGCCTGTTTACCTCAATGTATGTTGTGCTTTTTTATCTGTAAGTAAAGCAAATATTATAACTCTTTAGTTTTCACTCTTCCAATAAAAGCCAAAACCTGCAGAGCATTACCCTAAGAATTTCTCACTGTTTCGGCAAGTGAGGAGCATGAAATTGTGTTTTAAATAAATCTTTCCCTATGTTTCAAGATAAAAATACCAAAGTTCTATATACCACTGTGAACACTGCTGACAAAAGTCTCCAATTTAATATGAAATCCAAGATGGATCATGCTGTAATAAGTACTGCCTGCCATTTGACTGGGTGGGGGGAATGATTGTACAAGAAATTTCTGATTCTTATTGCAAGAATGGAAACTTACTGTCAAGGCCCTTCCTATTTTCTGCTTAATCTGCTGAAGTCAATTAGGTGTTTAAGTTGTGACCATGTATTTCCAGGAAGCTTTGTTGCTTTCTATTATCATCATGACAAAAAAATAAACAATTCCTTTTGAAATCATAAAGAAAAAAAAAAGCATCCCACTGATCTAACACTGTATGTGCTATATACCAAAGATTACGTGTAATGAAAGATGAGACATGGTGGATCAAACAATGATGTAGAAGTGACTTTCACTAACAATTGAAAATGTTTTGGATGCCTTCCAGATATCATTACTATTGTCTAATTTCAACACTAGTCCTGCTTCTGTCCAGCCTAGTGCCAAAGATAATAATCTCAGCAGACAGATACAAAATACACAACTGAAATTATACCTCTCAATTATTCCGTTTACCAGCATTGTTATACTCCTGTTTTCCATCAGAGTGATTCAAGTGAATGGGAACTTTATTCCTTCAACCTCCTTTGAAGGTATAGCAGTTTCAAGATTTGGTTTTAATACTTAATTTGGTTTGTGGGTGGGGGTGGGGAATTCAAAACGGCTTATAATATAGATAACATTAAAACCATTAAAACCTACATAGCAGAATAAGGTAAGAGTAAGGATGCTGTAAATGTCATGGCAAATGCATTCAACTGTGATGACCAGATGTGAGCCAACTACTTGGGCTGTTTGGTTTGGCACCAGACAACTCCAATGACTGTCAAACAAGTTTGGATAAAGTTGCTGCAGAACTTTGTACATGGCGATAGAAATAGGCCAACAGCCATTAAAATTGCTAAGACTACTTAGGTAAATGCTAAACGGCATACACACCATTTTATTTATTCCTAATTTATTAATTATATTATATTAATTCCTACAACTGGTTTAATTGTGTAAGTAATTGTGCCCATTGATCAGAGCAACAGTGCAGAAAAGCTGGGGAGAAGTCCAAATTCATTGGGCCATGTGAGAATGTACATGCATGAAAAAGCCATGTGCTTTGTGCCGCTTTGTTAGGAAGGAATACATTGGCAAAACCTCCTGAACAGTAACAGATATGTCAGTGAACAGCCTATTGAAAAACTGGTGGCCTGTTTACTGCTGGTGTTTGAGCATCCCTAGATGGGAACAAGGGGGTGGAATGTTAGGGCAGAATAGATAGAATGCAGACACAGCTCACATTTTGAATGCCTCCCCAGTGAAAAACAAGTTTAAAGTTATTTCACTGGGAGAAAGGGTCTCCCTACTGGGCTAGTTTTCTCACTACTGGATGCTGCTGTCCACCTCTACCATCTCAATTTGCTGTTTGTGTAGATCTGACCTTCGCAGGCAGACAGGAAGGAATGATGGATGATATTTAAAATATGATGACTCTATCCATATATTAACAGCTATTAACAGGGCATTCCCTTTTTGAAAAAGAGCAGAGATGTCAGGAATAAGCTACCTATGCATTCAGGCATCATCATAGAATGCCCATTTCATACCTGAGGTGAAAGGGAAATGGCATGTATGTGCCTCCATTATACAGAGGTGAATATCCATGTTATGATTTAGGATTCAAGTAACTAGCCCAAATTATTGGGCTTTGGAATTTGCATGTTCCATGGACAGGCTCTCAAAAAAGTGCCAGTGAAATTGTAACTAATTATGCAGGTAGTTATTTTCTGCTTCACTTACAGGGAAGCTCCCCCCCCTCCCTGTTGAAAAATCTTTGCCTTTGTCTCCTGCCCTGTAGTATAGGCAGAGTTGTTAGTTCAAATCACATGACCACTTCAGGCCTTACAAGAACTTTATACAATATTTCCACAGATTCTGTGAAGTAGGCTGGGATTACAGAGAGCTAAACTGACAGAAACAGGATTGTTCATTCTGAGACCCTGAGCGAAATGCAGTCAAGATTGCCTGCTGGGAGAGGAAAATACACTCAGGTATGAAAAGTTTCAGCTTGGGCTTCCAGGATGTGTCCAAAGTTATGCAAATTCCTAGGCTATCATGGAGTCTACACTTCTCTTCCCATAACTGAGACCCAGAAAAGAGGCTGGCTTATAGGCTCAGAGTCCTCTGGCTCCACATGTGCTGCATTCAAAATGGTTTTCAGGTGGAATGAACTGGTCATGACATCAGAGGCAACTGCTTTTAAGGTTACACCAATAGGAGGCAGGTCACAGGTCTCTCTGCCTATGGAATCCTTAATTTCCACAAGTTTAACTGTCTTTCTTTTTTCTTGTTCTGCAGAGGCTATATTCTTATCATACTCTGCATTCAAGTGCATGATTCCTACAAACAGTTTGAATAGGTGATCTTAGTTTGTGTCAAAGCGACCCACAAAGGTGTTTTTAAAAATTTCCATATTATATTGAATCTGTTGATCTGTTACACAGTGGTGTAGTACCAAGGGGGATGATGCACTGGGCACGGGCTGGTGTGTGGCGTGGCAGGGGCGTTCTGGGGCATTCCAGGGCATGGCGGGGGCATTCTGAGGCGAGGCGGGCGGGGGCATAGCAGGGCGCAGGACACACGCTTGCCCCTGGCATTGTTCCCCCTCGCTCCGGCCCTGCTGTTTTGTCATCTTATCAAATCTGCTGAGGATCATTTGACTGAAAGATGACATATACCACATTAAAAGAGGTATATGGTTAAATAAATAACAGATAAATGAATATATAAATGTACTAGCTTCAAACAAGGGACCATTGTTTGGAAACTGGAAAGTTTTTCAGTTTTTTTTAAACAAAAGTTTTACCCCTGCAACTTCTCTAAAGTCCCAATAGAATTCAGTTGTAGTGGTTGCAGATACGTTGACGTGATACAAACAGCAGAGTACCTCCATAAAGGCATGCTTTTTGACATGTTGGCATAGAGCTTCCTGAATGGTCAGGATGCTAGTGTCCTCCTTATTATCTGTGAGCTACTCAGTGGAAAAAGCTATTTGCCTTTTGATTCTGTGAGGTGGGAAGTTATATTAGCACAAAAGTAATACTTGAGGTAGCACATAGCTGCAATCCTGTGTCATCCATGTATAGCTTGCCATTCCCTCTGTATGCTCTGCACATGTCTATACATGCTGCATGTAATGAACTGGATGTGCCCAAAATCCATGCCAGTATTTTGTACTGCATACACTTCCATTGACATTAAAGAAAAAATACTTATTCCCTTGGAGAGTACGTACACATTGTAATTACTTGGGGTTGTATTTCAACCCTCCCATAAAGAAAAGGCAGTATTGATTGACCTATCCATCCATTTCTATTCCATCTGTCCTCTAAGAATCTCTCTTTTATGCTCACAACAATCCTGTGAGGTGGGTATGTTAGGTTGAGAAACAGTGACTGGCACAAGGTCACCAAGCAAGCTTTATGCTAAGTGGAGATTTCCCTATTATGCATGGATTCCCCCCTCCCCCCATTACATTGTAACAATTCTGAGGTAGAGGAGGATGAGAGAAAAAATGACCCAGGTTCTCAACAGAGAGCTTTATGATTTAGTCAGGATTTGTACCTAGGCCTCTTTGGCTAAATTCAATACATTATCTCAGTGGTAGGATTCAAATAAATAACAGATTCAAAACTGGTTGTTTGAAAGCATTATTTTAACAACCGGTTCTGCCGAAGTGATGCGAACCTGCTGAATCCCACCATTGAAATTATATTTAGGATTCAAACCTGGTTGTTTGCAAGCACCATTTTAACAACCAGTTCTGCCAAAGTGGTGCGAATCTTCTGAATCCTACCACTGCATTATCTGCTGTGCCACATTGGCTCCATCATAAGATCCAACCGAGAGAAACACAAACAAGATAGTTAAGAAACTCCTTTTTAAAAGCATGCATGAATTCCAACATTCCACCCCAGAGATGAATGGTAAGAGACTGATCTTGGTTTCTGTATCAATAGCAGAGCCCAGAACACACAGTGGAGCAGAATCTGGCTCTCCATCACTGATAGTTAATAATTTAATCAAATATTACATTCAACCACAGAACATAGGCATCAGCTTCTTTCAAATTGCATTTCCTTCCTGTTAGGGCCATTAGTGTAAACCGGACTGCCTTCAGAAAAACCCCTTATTGCTGCTGTCTTTCAGCAGAGTTCCTGAAATGGATAATGTGGTGCATATTATGGGCAATTACACAGAACTCCCTAGTGACAGGGTTGTCGACTTTCAGAATAAAACAGCTGGAACTACAAGACTGTAAACTAATCAAAAACCCAAAGAGAGAAAATCAGAAGACGTTTTTGTTTCACATTGTTAGAATGTGGATAAAATACTAGCTTGAAATACTGCAGACCCTTTAAGGAATGTCAGCCCCAGCTACATCTTAGGAGTACCACAGGCTTTTGAAACTCTTTCACAAACACTTGAAAGCTGATACTAAGACTGGTCCAAGAATGTACATTTCCAGGTCATCACAAAGTCTATTACTACTACTACTATTATTATCTGCCTGTTAATGCAGTAGGTCAGGTCAATGACAAACCATAAAGAATACCTCTAAAATTCATTCCACCCCTCCCTGCAAAATAATCTCTGTAGTTGATAGCAGCAGTTGCATCTGTACCGGACACCATTTCAGATCCCATTTTCTGGGCTGGGATTAATTCTCAAAACTAAAACTGGTGTTTTTTGCAAACTGGGATAGCTCCAGCTATGGCTCCCTTTGCAAGTACACTTGGAGTCACATGGGAGCTGCTGATTTTTGTATGTCAAAGTAGGTCTCTGTCACTCTTGAACTTATAAAACTTGATCATATTGGTGCTGTATTTGTACATCAGTTAGTATGTATCCAGGTGACTACTCTGCTGTTTTGGCCAGGGCCTTGTCACTATTTCTTCCTCTAGATACATTAAATCAGCCTCTTCTCATTGTGGGCATTTTGCTATTTCATAATAACAGAATCATTCCAGTTGATTTAAAGAGCATCAGGAAATGAGCATTTAGACTTCCACTGCTAGAGCTAAGCATAGTCAATATTGCAAGCACCATTATACCCTATGTCACTCCTACATTCTGTCACCCTACCCCACCAACCAGTTCCCAAGGGGACAAGGCACCTCTCCAATCCCACAGTCTGCTAGAAGGAGAAACAGCCTTCCCCCTGTTGGGGAATTGTTTCCCTATTTGGGTAATAAGCAGAGTGAGATGAAAGACCAGGAGACTTTTGCTGTGATTATAAAAAGAAACTTTACTTAACTAAATCAGGGTAGGCTATACATGGAATAAACATAACAAATCCTTACTATTCTAGTACAAACTTAGTTGCAGAACTTAGGCACATGTAAGCCCACATGTGGCCTAGGCATTCACCTCTCAAGGTGAATCCATCTTACAGGTAGCAAAGAAAAACCTCGTGTGTGTCTGTATGAGACAAAGAAGGATAGTTAACTTTATAACCTCTGACCTACGTGCTCTGCCTCACACAAGCAATGTCGGATTAACTGCCCAATGACTAATCAATGAATAGATAGCAAGACACTGACCTCACTAGCTAATTAACATGCACACAGTTAACCCCTTGGTATCTGGATTGTGACAGACACTTGCAAATCCTAACACCCCCACTAGGGTCAAAACAACCTATATTCCACACTACTGAGAGAGCTGCAATAGGAGGTGGCTAAAATGAGTCTGAGAAATGGGTCTGAGAAAATGGGTCTGAGAAAAGGAAAGGAGGGGAGGGGAGGGGGCTCGGAATTGATGCAGGTGCCCAGGTCCTGGACAGGAAGCGAAACATGGCAGGATTAAACAGGGGCTGATCATGACACTGGTTCCCAAATGTTTTTGGGCCATCACCCCCTTGGCTTCAAGGCCACATCCCCAGTGCCCCCTACATACATACTAACATCTTTCTTCGTATTAGGTCTACTGCAAACTCAAAACAACAGCGAGGAGACTGCTGCTGCTTTTCCTTTTAAAAACATCTTGCCTTGCAAAACAACAGCAGTGGGGCTCCACCCTGGCTCCCCCCACCCCAGGCTACATAATGAAGAGAGTGCATTTGCTTTTCCTTTAAAAAAAATTGCCTTGCAAAGCAATGGTTACAGGGCTCTTTGCCTTGGCTCTCTTTCTGCCCTGCTACCCCAGGTACATAGTGAGGATGCTGCTGTTTCCTTAAAAAATACATTTTGCTTTGCAAAGCAGCCAACCAGCAAGCCCACCGTGATCCTGCAGCCACCCTCTGCTTGGCTGCCCTCTCCCTCAGCCACATACACAGGCCCATTTGACACACACAGTTTACACAGTGAGGAGAATGCTGCTGCTTTTTCTTTAAAGCTGACCAGTCACCATATGGCAGGGATGGAAAAACAAGACCTTTCTCCATCCAGCTGGCCCAGGAATCCCTGTCTCTCTACCACCCCAAAATTCTCTGCTGCCTCCCTACTGCCCCCAAATTTCTCCCTGCCCCCTCTTGATGTTTTGACTGTCACCAGGGAGGCAGTTTCTGCCCACTTTGGGAATCCCTAGTCTAAGTTATCAAAACACGGATGGGGGAATGAGATGTAATAGGAAGTGGGCGTACCATTTAGATGGATAACCACAAGTGTTCGCTGGTAATTAAGTGAATGGTTCGAGTACTGTTGGGAGGCTGGCAAGATGATATTACAACAATGGATGGCCTCAATCCAAGGCCTGGTGGAACATCTCTGTCTTTATAGGGTCTGTGGAATTGGTTGAGGTCCCTCAAGGCCCTGGTGTTGCCTGGGTCCAGGGCAAAGAAAGCAATAAACAACATATCACATGATGTGGGAAGCAAGCTGGAGCACCTAGATTGTAGCAAGGAATTATGTTTCCAAGCTTGTTCATGAGTAGCACTTTAATATGGATTATAACACATAAAAGTTTTCAAAAAACTTTCCTCAAACTGCAGCTGTACACATGCAATTAAGATTGGATTTGGCTGCATGTTTAGTAAATTAAGGTATTTTAATGTAGGCAATGTGCCAGTTCAATTTACCTGTGCCCTCTTTGCCATAGTGTCCTCAACCAGCCTCACTGCTGGCCAGCTGCACCTAAGAATCTGGTTAACCAGCTCCATCATTTGAAATAAAGATGAACGTTAATGCATCTAAGTTACATTTCTGTTTCTTGTAGCTTGTGCAAAGTCCAAAGGAAATCAGAGGCATTTTCACCTCTCTGGAAAAGGAAAAGTTTGCCATGTGATATTAAAATACACACAACCTATGTTATTGTTCCTGAAGCATGCAGAGCAAGTATATATACAGACACTTGCAAAAAGACCATGTAGCAAATTCCACCTTGTGGAAGAACTTGTTCATTCTGGCTAAATTTAGGACTTCTTCAAATTGGCTGACAGGAAAGCTGGAAGGTTTTCAATGCTGCCAACTTTGGGGTACTGCCTGTGCTTCATTACTAATGAGCTCAAGCTAGCAGCCATCTGAGAGAAACATTACATTGTTTTGAGAAGTGTGAGTGTCAGCTTTTGGGGGATGTCTGTACTTATGCAACAAAATTCTGTCACTGTGAAATGTGAATAGTGAAGGCAAAAGATTCAGGATGGTCCAAGAAAACGTTTGGATCTCATATTTTTAAAACCCAACACCTTTGGCATAAGAAGCAGCAGTAAATACTGCCATTCTACCAATAATTTGCTCTGGTTAATCCAACCTGGGGATTCTATGGAATAAGAAAGTCGCTTTCCCGGCACACTCTAAGCTCTTCCTAGCACATCCAATTTTGATACATCACATTCATTTTAAATCTCTTTAACCATGAGCCCTACTAGACCTTATTTCTGAATGCTGAGATCCTTAGGAATGCAAAGGATGCTGCGCTTGGCTTTCTAAATATTGTTATCTGAAATTGTTCCTCAAGCCTACACTGCTACAAAAACAAGCAAACAAAAAACACTTGGGAGTAGACATATATCTTACATAGGCTAATACTGATATTTGACTGGCTTTTACATTCTTTATCAAAATTTTATTAAGCTAGCTTGTGTGCCTGAAAAGGAAGAAAAAAAATCCTTGGATTCTTCTTGTAATGGCATCTAGAGATATGTTCCAAGATCCCTAAATAACTGACCCATAAATGTGGTATAAAGGAAGCCAAAGTGTTTCTTTCACATGTTATATAATTAGGGCCCTCAGGCACTAACTGCAACACTCCCAGCAGCCATCTTCCCAAACCTCCTGGTTCTTTCTTCCATACTTGAAGCAGATGGTTTCTCCTCCAAAAATTAAAACTTTTTATTACATAATTTTATTACATTAAAACATTTTATTATATAATAACTTTTATTACATAATTATTTTTGTGTATTCTTCAGCCCTTGCACTCATGATGCTGAAGGAGGTGGGAGATGACTATTTGGTTCATTTTTCCCCCTGCAAGGAAGAAATAAAAAGGCAGAAAAGGACCTTTGGTTTCTATGATTCCAGCTGTTAACGTCTGAAGAAATCAGTATCTGTATGAAGTATCAGGTCTCCAACTGATAACATCATTGTCACCAAGAAGGTTTGTAATTCCACCATTCCTCCAAAGGGATCTGGGTGACATCAGTGTTCTCTTTTCCTCATTTTATCCTCACACCAACCCCATGAGGTAACTTGGGCAGAAAGATAGTGATTAGTTCATCCAGTTTACTTAATGACAGTGAGGGAATATGAGCATAAATCTTCCAGATACTACTGCGATGTTCTAAGAATTACATTACACTAGTTCTCATATTGGTTCACTTAACAATAGTAATACCATGGCAAGGGTCTAAAATTATTCTTGCCCCTGCTGATTTCACTGAAACAGATAAAATAAATCCAGATGAAAGAGTTGAACACTTTGGCTCAGCAGTTTGCAGGAACCCCAGATATTCTTTCTGCCTATTGCACTTTGAAGATGGTAGAAAGTGCTATGAAGGGACAGCTGACTTATGACTACCCTGTAGAATTTTCAAGGCAAGTGTCTTTAATAGGTGGTTTTCCATTGTCTTCCTCTTCCTAACAACCTTGGACTTCATTGGTGGTTTCCCAATCAAGTACTAACCAGGGCCAAGCCTGCTTAACTTCTAAGATCTGGTGAGAGAAGACTAGCAAGTTAATTTCTAACTATGTTTTTATCAGAGTAGCATACCACATAATTCTCTTTCAGAAGAGTCTTTGACTGCATTGAAACTTGAGACCCAGTGTAGTATAATGGTTGAGAGAGTTAGAGTTTAATCTGGAGAACTGGGTTTGGTTCCCCACTCCTTCACAGGAAGCCTGCTGATGATTTTGGGCTAGTCATAGTTCTTTCAGAACTCTCTCAGCCCATGCAAATTTAAACTGTGGCAAACTACCTCTGAATGTCTCTTGCCTTGAAAATCAAATGCAATTGCCATGTCAGCTGACTTTGATGGTGCATGTACACACACACACACATTAAAACGAAGTATATTTTTGAATTTTGAAGGTTGATGATTCAGTTCAAAGAATACCATTTTGATATTGCTTCCACTTTGTGTCCATTGAATCAATGAGCTTTTCTTTTATGTCACTTGCTCACTTGGAGCCACAGTGCAAGGGCAGAAGAGCCGCATGTGGCTCTTGAGCCGCAGGTTCCCTACCCCTGAGCTAGGCTCTTTAGAGGATGAGTATTAAGGGGATCTGGACAGGGGTGGGATTCAAATAATTTAACAACCGGTTCCGGTGGTGGAATTCAAAAAATTTAACAACTGGTTGTTTATAAGTACCATATTAACAACCGCCTCTGCCGAAGTGGTGCGAACCTGCTGAATCCCACCACTGGATGTGGACCACTACATGACATCTCTTCCACGAAAGTGACCCACCTAAAGAATGACTCGCTGTCCAGTTTGCTAATCCTTATGGCTGTACAGAAAAGTCTGAAGAGTGCTCAAGCTTAGGAACCCGCCTGTTGTTTTTATACAGAATAGGTTTGCTCTGAATATATTTCCACCTATTTCTATGGAAAGCAATCTGGACATTTGTTAATTCAATTAGTCAACTGCTTTGCACCTTCCACCTAATTTAAAGTTAATGTTCCACATTTAGGCAGGTTAATTAATTGCTTTCAGTTTTAAGTGAAAATAAAAGTTTAATGTGTGACCACACTTCTGAGGAAGACATACTGTTGATGCCTTAATAGACAAATGTGTCAGGAAAAAATGTTCTTAAGAACACTTCATGAATTCTTAGCTGAGCTTCTCAAACTCAGTTCAGGCCCTGTGTCACTAGGCTGAGATGTCCCCCCCCCCTTTCAATCCAGGAGAAAACAGTACAGGGTATGTGTGTACAGTCTGGCCTTTTCCCATTAATCTAGATGTGCACATAGGGAAGTTATATGTACACTCTGGGTTGGCTTCCCTCCACTATGAGGTCAAGATGTACATACACAGTTTGCATAATTAATATCTTTGTCAGCTAATACAAAGAGTATGACTCAGTTCTATAGATGGAGACTAGTAAGTACAGCTGTATACTTTCTCATTCTGCTAGGATTGCAAAAGTATATATTAGGGGCACAGCACCACTGCCTCCCAGACAAAGATGTTCTCCAGGCCTTCCCCACACTCACATCAAAAAAATGCAAAGCAAACATGTAAAAACAAATCATGTGGCTTGCTTGGTCCAATGGGTCTGCAGAATAATCAGGTTTTCTGGAATTTTATCCCCCTGCATTTATTTATTTACTTCATTTATACCTGTAAGGGTCTGTTACTGCAGTCATCAACAAGACTCAGGAAGATTTCAAAAGCTTTATTGGAACTGTGTCATCACAGGCTCAGATAGCTGATACTGGGGGTTTGGCTCTCTGACCCCTGGTATATACCTTTACAACCCCTGGATTCCCCCCCCCTCCTCACGTTCCCATAATATCAGTATGTGAAAGGACAGTGGGAATAACGGCATTGTTTGGGCAGACAGTTCACTCCTTCAGGAAGTGAGCTCCCAAAGGCACCTGGTGGGCCACTGCGAGTAGCAGAGAGCTGGACTAGATGGACTTTGGTCTGATCCAGCTGGCTTGTTCTTATGTTCTTATGTTCTTAAGACAGATAAGGGTGAACAGCTAAGCTCTATTGAACTAGTTACTTTGCAAGCAGGGGGAGGTCTCCGTAGTCTTGAGCGATGATAATGGCTGGGCCATCTGTGGCTGGGATGTGGATGTGTAAACTGCCAGCCTGGAGTGGTGCAGGCCTGACAATATCTCACCTTTCTCCCCAGTTCCCCAGTTGGGACCCCACAAGCAGTTTACATTGTTATGATCTCCTCCATTTTATTCATTTGATGAAACTGTGAGGTAGGGTAGACTGAGAATGTGGGAAAGAGTGTATATGGCTTCCTATTGTGGGAAAATGGAAGATGTGAGCAGAGTTTAGAGGAGGAATCGTGGTCTTAGAGAGGAGCCAGAACATAAGCTATGAACCACTGGCAATCCAAAATAGGTGGGAGAAGTCTTCTCATGGTGGGGGCATGTCAATCCTATCTAGGACATCACAGGCCACAATCTCAACATTAGAAAGTGTAGAAAAGAACTGCGTAGGCCAGCAGATGCCATCCATTATCTTCTGGAGCTTGGTTACAGAATCAAAAAATCATAGTACACATGACTGCTCCCATGAATTGTCTTAAAAATGCATGAGTATTTTTGTATAAAGTTAGTATAGTATAGTATAGTATAGTATAGTATAGTATAGTATAGTATAGTATAGTATAGTATAGTATAGTATAGTATAGTATAGTATAGTATTAGTATAGTATAGTATAGTATAGTATAAACTATCCCATCTTGTTAGTCCCTAAGTGATCCTCCCTACAAATTAGCTGTTTTATTTTCTTTTACTGTATCAGTCTCTGAAAACAAGAAAATCAAAGCTTTTGCACCAAGCCAATGTAGAATGACAGCCATAAAATAATAAGCTTGTAGAAAATGTATGTAAACATGACAAATAAAAATGAACTGGCTATAAGCATGCAGGTGCAAATGGCTAGCCTTTCTAAGCAATCTGTCCAGGAAAAGATGTATTGATATTTTGAGCTGTTTTCATTAAAGGGTGGGTTTTTTTAATGATAGGCACTCTGCATCCCCTTCCCCCACCAAATTGCCTTCCAGGCTGTTACAATTCTTTAATGTTCCCTTCACTACAAAAAGAGCAGTTATAAATGTGTGTCTCCCAAATACTTTCATTTTTGTGTCAATTTACAGATTTTATTATGGTTCTGCCAGTCCAAATTACAGTATTTTCAGTGCATCCAGAACCTACAGTGCTTCATTTTCAAACAATGGGGTTAAAGTTCATGAATGCTGATATTCTCAGTGCTGAGATCCCATTGCCAATTTTATCCCTTTTAAACATCTTGTGAATGATATGCTTAAGAATGATATGCTTAAATGTTCTCTTAGCAACCTACAAGCCAATCACATTTTAGAACTAGATCTTAAATACAACTTAATAATATTATATAACACTTTAGTATGAGCATTACTGAAGAATAGTCCCAATGGAACATTGCTTCATTCATGGTAGTTGTGTCAAAAGAAACTAAAATAGCCAAAAAGGTAAATGGAATTCTTCTTTTGCATGAAATCTTGAGGCATCATGAGCTTCTGCAAATGGAGCCAAGCTGCTGGGCACTGTGGATTTCCATCCTAGTGTAAGTTAGACATAAATACAGGAAATAACTTTTTCTCTCTCTTCAAAAATCTCAAGAGCAAACAGTGAAGCTGATGGGTAGCAGATACAGGGTGGATAAAAACAAAATACATTGTTACTGTGTGGAACTCACTGCCACAGTACATACCAATGGCCACTTGTTCAGTTGGTTTTTAAAGAGGTTAGGCAAATTCATGGATCTGAGTGCACCCTCTGCTGGCCACCCCTGCAAGGTAGGTCACCTTGGCCTTGCAGCAGCTCAGCTACCCTTCTGGCACAAACAGGACCTGATTCAGGCTTCTGTTCATAAGCTCTTTACTTTTGTCAGGAAGTTAATAGCACTACCGCATACTTGAGCCCCTGCATCACACCAACCCACCTCCCTCTTGCCCTGCCTCCCTTTTATCCCTCTTAGTAGGTTCCCTTCCTCCTGGGAGCTCCCTGTACCAGCCTCCTAGTGGCTGACAAGCTGTCTGTCTTGCCCTGCTGGCCTGGGACTGGCTCTTTAGCCTTCCTAGCCCTCCTTCTTGATTGCAATCTGGCTAGTTATCTGTGTAGGCTAGGCAGGGCTGGTGTACTGCCATAGTAACATGCAGTGCTGAGGAGGCTCAGAGCTGGGCTTAGTCATGGTAGAGTCTAGATGGGTTCTACACTAAGTGTCAGAGGACCAGCTAGCCCCTGAGTATTTCCAACAACTGCAAGAATGGCTGACATATGCAGAAGCAGAGGCCTCCCAAAATCTTGAATGAGCTTTATGGGAGCAAAAGATCTGGTATAACAGTGGGGCTCTTCTTGGGCTCTGGCAGAAGGGGATGCAGTGCTGGTGAACAAGCAGGTGCTGGCACCAGGGGCAAGGGATCCCTGGCAAAGCCCGTTCCCCATAACTTAGGTGCTAGGGTCCCTGTCCTACTAAGTACAGCTGACAGTAGGATGGGTGCCAATTGGCTGAGCAACAGGGCGAGCTGGCAGAGCAAGACCTCCCTTTAGGCTTGAAAGGGGCAGCCCCTCAGATACCCATCCTCTAGATCCGTGGTGGTAAACCTTTGGCACTCCAGATGTTATGGACTACATTTCCCATCAGCCCCTGCCAGCATGGCCAATTGGCCATGCTGGCAGGGGCTGATGGGAAATGTAGTCCATAACATCTGGAGTGCCAAAGGTTCGCCACCACTGCTCTAGATGATTATGTGGCAAAAGGCCAAAAATGGCCAGTGCAAGGCTTGGTGGCCCTGGTCAAACCACCTGAGGGTCCCATGCCTTCACTACACTCCCTGGGGCATTGGGGCAGAGCACTTGGTGGCTCATTCCTCATATTAGTGGAACATAGTACAATAAGAGGTGCATAAGATGCTACAGATTGACATCATTGAGCCTTTGCATAGTGCCTGGTGGAGTCCAATCATCCTGGTCCCTAAACCTGAAATCAGCATCCATTTCTGAATGAATTATCAAATGGTCAATGTCATAGCCCAGTTTGATTCTTAGCCAATGCCCTGTACCAAGCTTTTAATTGATGAGTTGGGAACCAGGAGCGTACAGCCAATGGGGACATGGGGTAACCCATGTTCCCGGGCACACATAGACCTTGACCATCTCTGGGCAGTAGACTTTGATGCTGGTGTCGGCTCCAAGCAGTAGACCTGGACACTGGCGTGAGCTCCAGGCAATAGACCTGGATGCCAGCACAAGCTCCAGGCAGTAGACATGGATGCTGGTACGGGCTCCAGCCAGTAGACCTGGGCTCTGGGAGGTAGACCTGGGTGCCTGCAAGGAGTGGGGGGTTTCAGATTTTGTCTCCGAACTCCATTTTTCCTAGATATGCCTCTGTTGGGAACAGCACGATAATAATCAGTTCTAGATCTTACTGAAGGATACTGGCAGATTCCAATGAACCCTGCTGATAAGGAGAAGACTGCCTTTGCAACACCACAGGGCTTTTGCTGGTTTAAGGTAATGCTTTTTCAACTCCATGGAGCAGGGGCCACATTTCAGTGGATGGTAGACACCGTACGAGCCCAGTGTCAAGGGTGGCTGGTAGACACCATACTAGCCCAATGCCATGATATCTTGGTCTTCGCACTGACTTGTTCTTACATCTGCAGATCTAGAATGGTTCGTTGAGCCCTAAATGAGGCTGGACTAATGGCCAATCTCAGGGAACTAAAGTATTTGGAGTACTTTGTAAGGCATTGAAAACTATGGCCGCTCCCAGAGCAAGTTGCCTCTGTGGAACTCTGTCCCCGTCCCTGCACCAAGAAGCAGTTGAGGTATTTCCTGGGCTTGGTGAAATATATTAGCAAATTCATTCCACATTTTGACTGATAAGAGCACCATAACATCTTATGATGGTCTAAAAACTGGATAATCACCTTCAAGGATATGTGAGCAGCCTTAACCCTATCCTGCAAAACCCCTTCTTTTCACAGCTCTTTGTGGTTCAGGCTGATGACTCTGGAATGGGTTTAGGGGCAGTGCTGTCACAAGAGTTCTGGGGGAAGATCACCTCCCCTTCTATATCAGCTGGAAGTTGTAACCCACAAAGCAAAAGTACTCCCCAATCAAAAAGAAAGCCCTCATGATTAAGTGGGTCATAGAGGGGGGACTTCTGTGGGGTGGGTCACTGAATTGCCATGGCAAGGCTGAGAACCACAGCCACTCAGTGTGGCCAGGGTAACCTTGACTGGGCAGAGACCCATCAACCTGCAGCACAAGGGCACCTAACAGCAAGCTGCTGAGGCTCAGGGTATGGGAATGGCAGACCTCCTGGAAGGTGCAGATTGGTAGCAAGCAGGGGAGGGCAGCAGGACAGGCATTCTTAGCTAGAGCAGAGGGAGGGAAGGACTTCCAGACCCTGGAAGGTGTGGAGAGAAAGAAAACAGGAAAGAGGGAGGTGGGGACTCCATCCAGCTGAGATGGATCAGGGGCAGGGAAGCATTTCGAATGACAATAGAAGGGAGAGAGGGTATGAAGCGGGGAATTGTCAGATGGTCAGAGAGGAGAACAATGGCTAGGAGGTGCTGAGGAATGCTGCTGGACCCTGTAGCCAAGGTAATCAGGTCCTCTGTTGTTTTTCCAAAGCTCCCTGCTATGTACTTCTCGATTCTGGTGTTCATTTCAAAAATATGTCTTATCAGGCTTCAGGATCTAAGCCCTTGTCATATTGTGAACTAACACTTTTAAAGTGCAATTCTGAGCAGAGTTATACTCTCCTAAGCCCATTGATTTCATTGGATTTAGAAGGACACAATTTTTTGATCTATTACTATGTGTATTTCCATCACTATTTTTCATATAATGTTATTTTCCTGCTTTGTTACCATAGTGTTTCATTTTTCACTCCTCATGTTATAAAGCATTACATGGTTACCTGGGAATTTGTTAATTTTGTCATTGTGTACAGTAGTTCACTCAATAAAAGTGGCACATTGGTACAGGAAATGGGACTTGCATTTTAAATAATGCATAGTAAAATTTAAATCAATGGGTTGGAAGGCAGGAAGAAAGAACTAAGGCAAAACCTCTCTTAGTAAATAACACAATGCTGTCTGAGTTAATGCAGATATCATTATAAAAATCACGCTCTAGCTTAAGTCATTAATTTTTCTGTACGCTTCTAAATTTTGCTGTACTCTGAGCCAGTCTGAAGCAGTCAGTATTAATTATGTTTAAGTAGAATTTCTAAGACCAGATCATCATTAAGTCTGTGCCCCCAGATTTGGAGCGGCAGTAAACCATTTCTCCATTTAGTCTGGTGCATTCCTGCCATATTTCATATACTAGTTGTCTCTTAATTAAATCCATGATGGCCTACCAACACAGACTATTAAAATAACTATACTTTGCTCTTGACATATTTATGAGATAGATTTATAAGTGTATATAGACTGATACTTGAACTTCTCCCTGAGAAATGCTAATAAGATTATGATGAAGGTAAGATTAGAATATTTGTCTGTTCTCCTTTCTTTTCTTTTTAGAGATTTATTTTGTAGCCACACTTCATTTCTCCTATTTCAGGCACCCCAGATGCTGTTTTGCACACCCAGCGCTTTCATTATAGAATTGGATATCAGCAAACTGTTAATTTATATCACATCAGGAAAGAACAAAACAAAATCTGAAATGCATTCTTTGCACAGTGCTTCCCCAGAAATACAAATGTTTGCAGACATCTATAATATGCTCATAAAGACTGACATTTGCAAAGTATTGGATACTATATATTAAAAACAAACATGCTATTTCAGGGAATTGAGTCTGAGAGATGCTATTAACAATTGCAGTGGGCCAGCTTTTCCCTTCAAAGGGTCTACGAGAGGACTGACCAAAGAGTTCAGAAAAATATTATGAAACGGGGGTGAAATCATTTCACGGAATAGTCATCATTCTCTTTTCAGGTAGTTGTAATTCTGAAGCAGTATTTTAGCGAACAGTTCCATATATGTTATTGTTATGAAGTGCTTATGGGTAACCTGGTCAGAACTGTTCCTGCAAGGGTCAACCAAACCTATGGAATAAATATTAGAAGGACTGTGCAGTTTTCTGGATCCTGGGTTTTGCATGTTATTTATTTATTTATTTCATTACATTTTTATACCGCCCTCCCCCAAGGGGCTCAGGGCGGTGCCCAACATTGAGCATAAAACAATTAAAACAATTAAAACAATTAAAACAATACAGTCATTACATTATTATGCATACTTCATTCAAGTGATTCAGGCCAGTCATTATGGGCCTGTTTCATTCTTCTTTTTCCCCATTTTATTTTCACAATGACCCTTTCAAACAGGTTAGGCCCATCCAATGCATTCATTTCTTGAGTGGGGTTTTGATTGTGGTTCTTTTCAACCCAGCATTCTAGCCACTGCACCACAATGGCTCGTACACTGTAGCATCTGCTACGCCTTTTTCTAGTGTCAAACGTATCAAATGTTTGACCTTGGAATTTAATTTTACTTTATTTTTTAAAATATACATGGATACAAAGTGATGACATGAAGGCAGTGTCGGAAAATGCATCAGATCTCATAAAATCACCCACACGGACTCCTGACACTAGTGGTAATTACAATAACTTGTTTCAAAAAATTGGTGCTATACATGAATACTTATTGGCAATTATTTCTAAGTTCTTCAAACTCAAGATAGCGTAATTTGATTCACACACAATGCTCTTGTAAATGTGGTTCATATTGAGTTTTATATGCAGCTTAAGATTGTTAATTGCCATTTGGAGTCTGGCAGTAAAATAGAGTTCACAATATGTCGCACTGAGAAATGTCTGAGAAATGCTTTTCTTAGTCTAATCAACTGTGAATAATGTAGATTCTGGAGTCTCTCTTTTTTGTCAAAGTGGATATGACTTTCCCTCCCCAAAGCCTATAAAGTCTAATCATCTTATTATTGGTCTAATTAAAGAAATCTGTGGTGAGCGAAAGCGTGTATTTTTACCAAAAGAATGCTTCAATGAACCACACTGCTTTGTTTTGCCTGTCATTTCCACCTCCTCTAACAATCTTAAAGATAATATTGCAGTACATACATGGCTATTTATGTTCTGCAATAGGATATAGCAAGGAAGCTGAAATTCCGTGACAAAAAATGCCACACGTGACTTGAAAGCATCATTCAGATCGATGTAATATTTTGCATAACTTATTCTGCTTCTGGAAAGAGCGAGGACCTATACAGGGTACTGAAATACAAGTTAATGCCTAACCATGGTATTTAACAAGCCTTTTGAGACATTCTCAGGCATCTTTCAGTTATCTCTTTGCAACTATAAGGGCAAGGAACTTTCTAAATAAAGCAAAGTTGAGAGACTCAGAATGCTGGATTCTGTACCCACTACCACATTACATGACTTTTCTGTATATACACAGAATCACAAGCATACACTCGGTCCTGATTATGTGAAGTGCACTCAGAGATATTGTAGGACCACTCAGAGATCCAGAGGGGCCCTGGTTACATGCAGCTTTTGAGGTCCCTACCTATGATAAACATTAAAAATGATAATACAGGCGGTGCATGAAAGCAAGTTGTGAAACTTACCAAATGCCAAAAAATTAACAAGTTTCCAAATATGAGGCTTCGCCTTGAGCCTGAGGCCCAAGCCAAATGACCCTCCTGCTCCCTCTCTGACTGTTTATGCAATGCACTTGTGAACAGTCCATAGACCCTTTTGAGAAAGTGTTACCAGTTTTCAACACCAATCCAGTAAACCATCACAAGGAAGATGGAAGCTCCCTTCCCATTGTGTTTAGATTCAATTTAGATTAATTTGATCGTCTCCAAGAACCATTTCTACTACACGGTCTTTATAGGAATTAAAATGTCATTATAGGGGGGGCAGTGGTGGCATTCAGCAGATTTGCACCACTTCAGCTGAACCAGTTGTTAAAATGGTGCTTGTAAACAACCAGTTGTTAAATTATTCGAATCCCACCACTGGAACCGGTTGTTAAATTATTTTAATTCCACCACTGGGCGGCGGGGGGGGGGGGGTTGTATTCTTGCAGGCTTCTTTAGAAGCCAGCTGTAGCTGAAAATGAGACCCAAACATATGCATTTGTTCTGGTGTGAAATCTCTGAATGAAGTACAGAAATCTCAGCATCCTAATGAAATACAGTTTCCACAACTATTCTGTTACATATGCAAACAATGATGGACTCACTGTATCAAAAGAAACAAGGACACCTGAATGTATAAAAAAAATTCCACAGGCCCATACTGGTAACTTTGGATTCAAGGCATTTGTGTAGGTTTTTTTATTGCAACCAGAGCTCCTTGGTGAAGGTACACAGAGATGATAATTTAAATGCCATAAAAGACAGGGCATGTGTGATGAAAAATGCAAATCATCTGCAGGAGAGAAGGGGGATATGTTGTGTGTGTGGGGGGGGGGACTCTTAATTATTTTTCCTCTTTAGAAAATTTAATATAAAATAATTTTTACCCCTGCCTAACATGCTAGCAGAATGACATTAACTAACATCAGGGAGTGAAAAAAAAAGAGAACTGTTTATGCTGGATGAGGCCAAAGGTCCATTGAGTCCAGCCATCTGTCTTCATTGGTGGTCAACCAGATGCCCTTTTGAAGTTCATAAGCAGCACCAGATGGAAATAGCTCTCCCATGTTCTCAGTATCTGGCACTCAATAATGCACTGCTTCTGAATATAAGATAAGATGACCAGATAGCTGTTAAACCCCATATTATTCCAATATAAGTGAAAAGTCTGTCTATGTAAGTTAGTACTAAAAGTGACCCAAAGTTCCCATCCTGTAACTGAGTGATAAAAGATTTATTTTGGTGAAAATACAACCTGCTCAGTTCTACGGTGTTTTACATTTTGCTGCATAAAGAACTGACATGTATAATGGTATATATACAATGATCCTGACAATGCTTTTGAATTATGGCCCTTTAAGAGCTTAAATGATCACCTACTGCATCAGCCCCATCAGGGGGGAGGGGGCAAAAGGGCTTGAAGGAGCAGAGTGGCCTTGTGCCAATGCATTTGTCCTCCTTGGGGTACTTCTCCTGGCGGAGGAGGCAGTTATGCTGGTGACAGCTCCTCAGCCCTGCAGCCGAACAACTCGGAAGGGCAGGCCGTAGTGGGGCTGAGTTAGTGTCCTAATTGGACACCAGCATGGACGGTGGGTGGGCCAGGGCATTCCCATGGCAGAGCAAACATGAGTCAGCTCCCACCTGGGGTTTAGGGTCAGGAGTATGGGGTGGCATAAGTTCTATAAGCCCAATGGAGGGATTTCTGATGGTGGGGTGTGGAGTGGGGTTGCATTTGTTTCTCTCTACACCACTGGAAGCCATCTTGGAGGCAGTGGGGTGACATCTCAGTGACACTGCATCCCACCACCATGGGCTTTGGATGGGGCTTATATAACCCTTGAACCTGACTCTACCTTTATTGCTCTAGTTGAGACTGGAGGCTTCTATTATAATAGGTATGCTGAATAATAGTTCCGTTACACATTAGTTTATTAATAATTAATAATTTTTGCTGCTAGTTTCCAAGGGTTAAATTATCATTGAATCCTCTAGCATAATTCCTAAATTGTTCTAAAAGACTTTTCAGCTTGCAAGTTCCTAAGTTTTTTCACCAATTTTTAAAAAATATTCTAAATAAATTGTATTTAATCATATATCAACTTATTTTTATTCTATGAGTGTATTTTCTCGGATTACAATAGATCCTCTGACAAAACCACAGGTGAAATGTGTCCTGATCAGGACTTAATAACAAATGATTTACTCAACACCTTCTTTCTTCTGCCACTGCAGTGTAGTAAACAGCAGCTTTTCAGGGCTGTTTTAGGTTGAGAAAAAGGGGAGTAGGGTCCAACTGGTTTTTCCAGTAACGCCAAGCTTGAGCTGGGTCTACTTCTGAGATTAATTAACTTGTGGAAATAACTTTTCAGGGAATAAAGTGATGCCTTCTAGCCTAATTTTTTCTTATGTCTCTAAAGATGTTGTTAGAAGAAGAAGAGTTGGATTTATATCCCCCCTCTCTCTCCTGCAAGGAGACTCAAAGGGGCTTACAAACTCCTTTCCCTTCCCCTTTCACAACAAACACCCTGTGAGGTAGGTGGGGTTGAGAGAGCTCAGAAGAACTGCGACTAGCCCAAGGTCACCCAGCTGGCATGTGTGGGAGTGCACAGCAAAGGCGTAGCTGGGCCAGAGTGCGCCTGGTGCGCACTCTGGCTTTTTCGTGCCTCCCCTTCATGGCGCCACCACCCACCACCCACCACCACTTACTTTAGGAAACCGAGCAGGCTGCAGAACAGGCCTGCCTGTGTGGGAACTACATTTCCCAGGAGACCCTGGGAAATGTAGTTCCCACCAGAACAGGAAGGCCTGTTCTCCAGCCTGCTCTGTTTCCTAAAGTAAGTGTGGGGGGGGGGCGCCGTAAGGGGGAAAATCACGCCCGCCCCCCTGTGGTGCCCCCCACACTTACTTTAGGAAACCAAGCAGGCTGGAGAATAGGCCTTTCTGTTCTGGTGGGAACTACATTTCCCAGGGTCTCTTGGGAAATGTAGTTCCCACCAGAACAGGCAGGCCTGTTCTCCAGCGTGCTCGGTTTCCTAAAGTAAGGGGGGCGCCACGGGAGGGAAGGGGGAGGGGCTGGGGGGAACTTTGCGCCCCGTGACCCAAATCTGTGCACCCAGTGTGTGACGCACCCCCCGGCCCCTGGGAGCTTCGCCACTGGTGCACAGGCTAATCTGAATTCCCTAGATAAGCCTCCACAAGTCAAGTGGCAGAATGGGGAATCAAACCTGGTTCCTCCAGATGAGAGTACACCTGATCTTAACTGCTATGCCACTGCTGGTCCCTTAATTACTCCCTTAACCACTGCACCACTGCTTAGGGACCAGACCAGGGAGAAAACAGTCCTTCAACCATACTGATCCAATATGGTTTAAGCTGAAAATGGGTGTAAATGTAATCTGAGTGGATTCAAATATCTACCCCAGATTTCCCTCACTTTCTCCCACCATTTCCCCCATGTTTCCTTAGGCTCTCTTTCCTCTTGGATCTTTGCTCTTGTCTTCCTCTTCCCAAACATTACACTAATGTGCTGAGTTCTGTTGACTGACAGAGGTTATGTGAGCTACGTACATGCTTGCTGCTTTGTTTTCAAATGTGTTAAGAATGAGTTTGCTTTTTTATTAGCAAGAAGCATATTGGTTACTAGGCATGAAAATAGGCATGAGATGAGGGTGGGGATTGGAGTAATGAGTTTTAATGTCTCTTTAAATTCATTAGATCAAGAGAAATCAGTGTCTCTGTGGGCAGGAGTTTCCCAGAAGAAATGTTGTAGGTTCCTGAAAATGTGGTATAACTCTTCTTTTGGCTTTTAGCTTTCTAACAGTTCCTCTCCCATCCATGGCAGGCAGCTAGACAAATTATTATAGCAGCTTCTACAATAATTTTAATGTTGTTGCATTTCTTAAGAATAAGATTTATGACAAGAATTTTTTTTAAATAGCTGTGAGATCCTTTCTTCTGAATTGACCTAACATGAAGAACAGGCTAGCATGCTTTGTGCTAGCTCATTTCTTCATTGCCTAACATCACCCTTTCTCATGATTCCTTTATTGTCTGCCTACATGTGAAGCACATCCATTGGTTTGTAGCAAAGCTTTCAGATATCAGGCTCTTATATATTATTATATGGTTTTGTGCTGCATTTATCTGTTTCTGACCCTGGCTGATTCTTTTTCTCTGCATCAGAATGAATATTTTTATGAAGGGGAATTGCAATGAAGTCAAATTGAAATAGAACCTGGGAATTTCTTGGGTTCAAAAAGTCATGCAAAGCTGGAAGACAGCCAAAAAACCCCCTATTTGCCATCAGGAGTCAACTGATCCTTTTATTTTGGTATCTGCGATCATATCTTTTAATAGATACCTTTTAAAAATTGCCAGCCTTGGTGACTGAATGTTTCAATTCAACTGTAGCATCACTTTAAAAATATGAAATTATTATAAAGGTAAATCTCATATACAGAGTTTCTCTGACCCTTCAAAGTCAATGAGACTCTATTCCAAAGGTCAAGTTGAAATCTGCACAGCAGAATTTCTGTGTTACCTTCTGGAGCTCCTGAAAGAATGGGTTATTAGAATCTTGCCTGATCATGCAAGTGAAATTTGCTATTCTCTATACAGACTTTATATTCACAGAGCAAAAAAAAAATGTGCCATACTCAATTTTATGGAGATTAAGGTCAAAGGAATGTAAGGTTAAATTTGGAAACTGAAGAATATGTAGGAATAAGATGGGTTTTATCATTAAGTAGTTATTTTGATGGTGAAGGTAAAGGCAAAGTAGTTATTTTGATGGTGAAGGAAAATAATCAGGAGCTATTTTCCTACTATTAAAACTGGATCATCACTATCATCGTTATCATGATGATGATCACCATCATCACAGAGTCTATCAAATCATCCATGCATGGAGGTTTTCCCATGTTCTTGCATCCTTTTCCAGTCCTTGGAAGGATTGTTCCTGGGATCATGGGACCCCCTGTGGAGAAAAAGCTGTGGGGTCACTGGGCTGAAGCAAGGAAGGGCCAGGGGATGAAATCCAACACTTTCCTCAGTGTAGTTACATGTGTGGAAGAGGAAGGAATGATTTCACTACCTTCCCCCCACTTACTCCAGTAATGCCAACCTGTATATCTGTTCCTCCATGTGGGTTAATGACTCTAGAAATGACCTTTTCAGGGTTTGGAAGGGGCTTGAGAAAAAGAGAGAAATGCAGAAAACTTTCATGCTCTTCTTATGGAATGGTTGGGTGCATCATCGTCGTCATCACCATCACCATCACCATCACCATCACCATCACCATCACCATCACCATCACCATCACCATCACCATCACCATCACCATCACCATCACCATCAAAGAAAGTAGAGATATCAGCCTAGAACACCTCCATTGTCCTTGGATCTAACTCCAGCTGAATACCCCTCTTAATTTTCATCAGCACAGCCATTATAGGAACAAGACCTGTAGACGTGGTGCAGGCCCACACTGGTGGATTTGCCCTCTCCTGAGCAATTGCCCTGGCAGAGGGGCAAACATGCCAGTGGGAAAATGATGTAGCCCTCTAAGATGCCTGGCCCCAGTGCCATGTTGGTGCAGTAGGCATGTGCCAGAGGCATTCTTTGGGGTGCAGCAAATATTAGTAGTCTTCCACCCTGGCTTTGTGGCCAATTATATCATGGTTTGGGGCTTGGACTTTCAGGTTGCATAAGTCCATTAAGTCTTATGGAGGACTTTCTGGCTGTGTTTTTTTGGGGATAGGGGTTCTGACTCCCTGCACCACCAGAAAGCTTTCTGAAGGTAGCAGTGCAGCAGTGGGGCCATCCTCGGCTGCTTGGGGTTGTGGATTGGGCTGCCCAATTTTTGTTTATAATCACTGACTGTTGGCTTACTCTGTCATATGACAAGTCTGTGTGGGGGAGGCAAGGTGCTGACAACACTGCATAGTGCTGTGTTGAGTACACAGAACAGACTTGAGCTGCCTGTGAACTGTTTGATGAAGATCACCTCACTGCTTTCGATAGGCAAGCTTGAAAGCATCTCCACAATGAAACCCTTTTCCTTTAGTAACTCCTTACCAACTAAGAGGCATATAGGGTAGCTAAAGAGAGGAGAAATGCATATTTGTGGTGTATGTGTGTGTGAAAGAGAGCTCAATTTGCCAAATTGAGGTTGGAAAACTCATGCAGATTTGGAAAAAGGCCTGAGGAGGTAATGGACTTTAGAGGGATACAATGCTATAAAGTCCATTATCCAAACATCCTTTTTCTCTACAGGAGCTGATCACTGTAGTCAGATGAGCTGTAAATGTGGAGGTTTCCCAGATCCTACCTGGAGGCTGGCATCCCTACCGATGTAAACAAATTTTGTGAGCTAGAGAACTTCTCAAGTCCATCCCTTCTGAAATTTGGTGTCATTGTTATTTTCTCAAGTCAATTTTTCTAGAGAAAAAAGTGTACTTTAACATATTAATTTGTGATAAATTAGGTTTCGAAGTCATGCTTGAATGATGCTATTTCAAACCACTTATTTTTAGGCACCAAAGATTTTTAACTGATGAATGAACATATGAAGGTCCTTTCTATGTTTTTCAGCAGATCAAGATCATGATTATCTGATGTGCAGAGGAGCCCTTCATGTCACCTAATACATGATCCTTTAACTGGAGTCACTGGGGATAAAGTCTGCAAACTTCTGCACGCAAAGCAGATGCTCTATGACTGAATCACTGCTTTTTTGAAGAGTCTTACCAATATACCGATCTGTATTCATAAAATACCACATAAAAAGAACATTGGGATGATCATTCATAGGATTGTAATATAATAGGAGGGTTTTTTTTGCAATGTTTTATCAATGAGTTCATAAAGGAGAAAAAAGACATCAGTGAAGGTACTGAAAAGTATGGTAAACCATGAATATGCAGTACTTTGCATACAAGTTAGAAAACAAAAAAGAAATACTAGTGGTTTTCCAAAGCATTGTTTATACTTTGGAATTACATCATTTGGAACTCCAGCATTCAGGGAAGAACTGCAAACACAGAGAATTTCATGAGATGTCCTCCACACTATTATAATAGTTTTGCTGTTCCTCATTTCACCTCAGTTTTTACTCCTACTTTTGTGAAAAGGATCAGAAATAGTGAATTGCTGACATCAAAGAAGAACACACAGGCTATGGAAAAAACCATGGAAGCCATTGCAGAAACATAAAGATTTCAGGGAAGGTTGCCAAGACTAAATTTGTTGCAATAGAGATAAAAGAGCTGAGGAAACATTACTAATAATTAATCAAGCTATTTTTATAATGTTCAAAGTGCTTTGCGAGTCATATCCCATGCATTTACTCTTTCCACATTGTTGCTTCCATTTTACAGATTGAAACTATCTGGATACCGTGCCTGTGGAAACAAGCCACATTTGTGCATAAAGTGATGCTTACCAGATTGCTTCTGCATTATGAGCAAACATACAAAGACCCCAAGGAAAGAGCATGCAGTATATATAGGAAAGTGACAGGCAGTGTCAGTTGGCCCTATAATTGGTACATTATGCTTTTTGTGCTTTTGCAGTCAGTGGTATCAATGTCTGAAGAGACAGTAAAAACAGACTGCAAGATTAGTAGAGTTCATGGTCAAACCCTGAAGGTACACAGAGGCTTCTAAGTAGTAAATCTCAACTCAACATTCTCAGATTAGTGTGTGCTTCATAGAAATTGGACAAAGCAACAGGAGCAGTCAATGGGTGGCAGAAATTGCTGCAAAAAAGCAGTGTAATCATACCCAACATACACATCAACATTCAATTAAACAGTGTAATCATACCCAACATACACAATCAACATTCAGCATTGTTGACACAAACATCAACAATGCTGAAAGCAAAAAACCAGAGAAAAATGCAACATTTCACTTTTGGAAAGATCTGTGGGAAACAAGAAGGCACAGTGGATAAAAGATTTTGAGAAAGGTGTGGGCAAAAAACGAATTCAAGAACTGGAAATAACAACTGATAAGGTAAAACATCGAATCAAAAAAATGAAAAACTGAACAGCACCTGAACATGATCAACTGCTTGGCTACTGGCTCAAATATCTAACCAGTTTGGACTAAGCAGTTCAGTGAAACCATGCTAAATGGTGAAATCAATGAATGATTAACAACAGGGAAGACATACTTGATTCAGAAAGATCTGGTCAAAGGGACAATGCCTGTATATTACAGGCCAATAACATGTTTGTCCATGATGCTCAAATTGCTCCCTGGCATAATAGCAGATTACATCATGGACTACTTAGAAGCGAATACCATCCTATCTGTGGAGCAAAAAGGGGGGGGAGAAGCAGGGGTACAAAATATCAACTCCTGATAGACAAAATGATAATGGGGAACCGCAAGAATTGAAGAACGAATTTACATATGGTCTGGATCGATTACAAGAAGGCATTCGACTCACTGCCTTCGATTCACATATATTTCTGTGAACTGCAAATTCCTTTTCAAGATCTAGTTTACTTGTTATTCCCTCTTTACTCAATATTCTTTTCTGCTGGTTATTTGCATGGCAAGAGAATTCCAGTTGGATTTGAGTAATTGTCCCTTTATCTTGGAAATTCTTCGGAACTTTTCCATTGAATGTAGGCAGGTTCAAAACAAACTCCTGTCTTATTCTTTGCAGATCATTCTTTAAGTGTTCTTTAAAATTGAATTTTGATTACTAAATTTCTTGTTTTAAACTCTTTAAGATTTTCCTTCATGTTGTGTTCAAATTGGCTTAATTGCAAGATTAGCTGAAGCTGTTTAATTGTCTCCATTTCAGTAGGTGGCAGCAACGTATCAGAGTAAAGGGGTTTTTCAGTTGGAACACATAAGAGTTAATTCATGTGAATCATTGTTTACCTTTGAAGAATAAAACATGATAATAACTGCTTCTTTTTTCATGGACAGCAAGAAGCCATTCCGTTGTATTAGGTATGAAGCTGTCTTTGGCTAAATAATTATAAATTTCAGTTTAGCTTTACCCTAAATCTCCAGTAATCATTCCCCTTTGCAAAAATGTCTCTTAAATACTATCATTTTTTTCAAAAAAACCCTTATCACAACCACACATAGTCAAGATTTCATGAGCCTTCACATGGAAGCAGTTGAAATCAGCTTACTTGTTACTTGTTCACCAGCTCTTCAATTACGTTCTTGTCAATTTTGAACACACATATGCCCATTTATCTTGTATTCTCTGGATCACAAAGTTTGTAATCCACTCAGTATATTGAACACTTTGTAACCATACAAGTCCAGTCCAAATCAATAAAGTAATGACTGGTCTAAAAAGCAAAGCCAATCCTAAATAAGGAGTCAAATCAAAAGTGTTTTTTAGGTCTAGCTTTCCAAGCCTTCCACTCAGTAACAACAAGCTTCACAACTGTGTAAGTACAAGCCATGGAGGATCAAAGTAACTTCGATTTCACAGACATAACAGATGTTAAACAAAGTCTCTCACTTACATATAAATTACTCATGGGCTTATTGATCATTGCATCTCACATTCCTCATTCAAGACAATCAATAAATCAATAAATCAGTTTTATTGTTGGCCATCCATCTTAAATGCTTTAAAGTCTGTGAGTCTTGAAATCCATTTAGTGTTGTACAGACATCAGATAAGTGTTACAAAGAAAAGCAGAAAAAGTTTCTTCATTTAGTTGACAAAAAATTCTTTTGACTTTTTTCCGTACTTCAAAAGTTTTGTAGCAGATCCAAGAAAACGTAAGGAAAAAGAGAGCCCTCAAAATATTTTAACTGCAAATTCTTTTAAAAAAGCTTAAACAGAAGAAACAGAAATTAGAAAACTTATAAGAGAAAATTAAAAAGGGAGAGGTGAAGGCAGTTTCTTCTGCCAAAACAGCATGCTTGCAGTCACTGATCCTGAATTTTGTCAGAGTTACTAGGTCAAAATAAACCCAAACTAGCCCACCTGACAAATTAAAGGTCCTCAGGAAAAAAAAGATCAGAAGGCCAGAGTTAGACCCAGTTAACTATTTAGCCAGTCTACTGTTTAACAAAAGCTCAGACTAGATGAGATTCCATTTCTTCTAGAAGTCCTTCTTAATCAGCATATTTTTAATAAACTCTTGCAGTTATGGACTTTCTTCCAGTTGAAATTTGATGGTACCTCACATGACTTGGTAGCATCATGTTAATTTTCTAGTAATCAATAAATGGCAGCTTAAGAGTTTCACCTTTCCAAAGATCTAGTGTCTAAACACTATCTGACAATGATTGTGAGGCTGTCAGCAACAGGATTTCCAAAGCAAGCTTGAGTCAGTCATTACATACCATCTTATAAGAAACATGGTTCCTTTCTCTTCTGGAGGGCTAGAAACTTTTAGCCTAGCAACAATTAAACACTGAAGTCCCACCGCTTGTTGGTATTTTGAAAAAAATGTTACAGCTGCTACTGGTGGGAAGGAACTTTCTCTTCACTTTGGGGAAGTGATCTTGTTTCATAGTAGTTTCCAAAGGAAAGGGAGGGCTTGCCCCTTGCCTGGGGTAGATTGCCCATTTAACCTGCAAAAAAAGTTTCCCAGGTCGTTTTTGCATGGCAAAATTATACTTGTGCACCACTGGTTTTTTTTAACCTGGATCTATTTTATCCCGGGGTGTCCATCTGCACAGCTCCCTGCTTTTTGAAGGAATCCATTGAAAACTGGAAGGAAATAATCCAATTTCTTCCACACAAGCCTGGGACTTCTGTATTTACTTTGGAAGCATATCTGAGCATGCCTGGTGTCCCGCATTCTGATTGGCTGTCGTTTTGTGAGTGGCAGCAGCAAGCATCTCTGAGCATGCTCAGTGTCCTGTGTTTTTGTTTTTGAGTCAGGTGGGGAAATCAGGCGGGTGGGTGGGAAAAATAATCCAGTCCTGCTCTCGACTGGTTTTCGCATAGTAGCAGGCACAAGCAGGGTCACACCAGGGTTGGTGATTTTTGAAAATCTCGGGGTAAGGGAAATATTGCGGGGCAATGCTGGGGCAGGCTTACTTTAGCACTGGGAACTGTGCAGAATTCTCAGCTGCAAAGGGGTATTTTTCAAGCTCAACCCAGGATATTTTGAGCATGCAGAAATGGCTCCAGAGAACCACTGGCAGCTAGCAGCAAGCTGCACACCAGTTACAAGTTGTAGTGGGATAATGAAGGAAAGTTAGTAAAACAGTGAGGCAAAGGAGAGCCCACTGTTGTTTTACTCAAAACTCTGCAAAACCCTGATTCATATAGGCATAGTACTTGCATAAAAACTGATTGATGACAAGTAGAATCTCACTTGTGTCAACTCTCCCCAAAGCTTTAGGCAAATCACTGTGAGTGGGGCAGAAAAATCATCCAAAAGAACAAGAGAATTATTTGTACTGACTTTGCAGCATCCAGCACCTGACAGTTTCTTTTAAACAAAGAAACAAAACACTTATAATAATGCCATTACTGCCATTTAGCCGGCCATCTTTCAGGGAAAACAAAACCCTGGCTTTTTTTTAAATGAATGTTCATTTTAATAAATGGCATAAGATGTATGTTGCCCTTAGTCAGCAGGAAGTGGATATACACCAGAGAACAGACTGATTGTGTTACAGTCATCCAGAACATTGAACAGCCCACAGTCCAAGGCAAAAATAAATAAATAACACAACTGCTTTTATTCATAATCATTCTCACTGCAGCTGGATCCTGCTGATTCATATATTTGCCTATTCTCTGACCTTGTACAAATGCTTCTGCTTACAGGATTATGTAAAACAAGTGTTTTCCCATGCATGCTTCTGTCTTCCCAGCAAACATCTATGAAAGACAGCATTTGCAAAATATTCCATTAGTTATCAACTTTTTGTTACTTTGCATGATTAATGGAGTTCTACTGCTCTCCTATTTCGCCACATCAACTTTTTAGCATTCACATTATCAGATCAATGTGAACGCTAGTACCACTGATAACATAACCACTGGAAAAGACAGACAGCCATTTTAGGCTCTTTAAAAAAAAGATAGTTCTGTTATGATTGCTCAAAATGGAAGAACAGTGACAAAACAGCTACTAGAAAGAAGATATGGTTTCTGTAATATAGGGCCTTTCCCCACTCCCTTCCATCCCCCCTATGCCACGCGCTGCTCTCAGCGCGCGGTATCCCAGGGCGCGTTCTTCCAGGAAAATTCGTCCCTAATCCACGACCCAGCCAGCTCTTTAGCGGGTCATCAAAAGGTCGCCGTTAGGAAGAAGCTTCTGGGATGTCAGCGCGCTAAGAGGGGCACAACGAAAGCTGGCAGCTGTCGAGGGCGGCTCGTTCCCGCTTGTGGCGTAGCCTGCCGTGGGGTGGGAGGAGGAACCCCGTGCTACTCTCCTCAAGTAGCGCGGGGCTTACGGTAAGTGGGGAAAGGCCCATAATTTGACCTCTCACAGCTGCTTCAACAATATTTTGGCTAAAATGTTTACTCCCCATGGTGGGTCAGATGTTTTGCTGCCTGAGGTAGCAGTGTCAGCTACCTCAGCGATTCTGCCACTGCCACCACTCAACTGGACACAATACTTCTTAATTCCCACCCCACCCCCAATCTTGGAAATCCAAGATGATATGTTAGATTGCATCAAGGGAGGTTCAAGAACTCATACATGTTCTCTCCTGCAGTAGGATTTTCTGGTATCTCCCAATTAGTACCTTTCAGGGAAGGGCATTAAATCAAGACTCTCTGATATGAAATAATGTCTAAGTTGTGAAAATACTGAGTCATTCTTCCATAGGGAGTTGATAGCTTTAATATTGCACAAGAGCATGTGGGGTGGTTGGACAGGAAATGACTTTTGGTATTTTAGATCTAATAGTCTCTGTTTTAAAGCTCTGAATATTTGATTCTCCCTAAAAGGTTTGAAGGAATCAGTTCAGAATCCCACGTGTTAAATTTTGGTTTCCATATTAGAAAACCATTAAATACTGTAGAAATCATTTTTAAGATGAAACATTAAGAAATTTGATTTGAATTCATCCTAAAATTGATTTTGAGCCAGAATCTGAAGGTATTAACTCAGCCTCGGTTACACCCCTCTATCTTGACACTTTACTCCTATTGATACAGCCCAAATCGCATTGGCTTTCTTGGTCGCCGCTTCACATTGCTGACACAGTTTGAGTGGCTGAGTTCAGTTTCAACTTCTGAGTTCAGTTTGTGGTCTACTAAGACTCCCAGATCCCTTTCACATGTAGTGTTATCAAGCCAGGTGTCACCATCCTATATCTGTGCATTTCATTTTTTCTACCTAAGTGGAATATCTTACATTTGTTTCATGCTAGTGAATAACAGCTCACAGGAAAATTTGTCACAATAATTTTCAACAACAATTTTGCCATAACCATCAATGGCTTAAGTCTGTGACTGCTGTTTCTGGAAACATTTAACTTTAAATTTCACATTGGTTTGGAACATGCATGCTTTTACATCACAATTAAGTTGGCAAATAGTTTTGACAAAATCAGTCTGATTTATGACTAGAAGTGCATTGAGGGGACTTGTATACTGAGAAGTTGGTATATACTCTGAACTTAAAGTGGGAAGCTGTTTGAGGTCCCAAGTACCAGTTCAACAAAACAAACTTGCAGTTTTAAAAATGTATTTGGTGAATACTGTTCTTTTTCATTTTTTCTGTTCCATGGGATCAATGAAATAAACCGGATTGATATAATTTCTTTGGCATCATTTATTTGGCACATAAGAATCTCCTCAGAGCAGCACTTGTATACTGCGTTACTTCCAAGGTATATGTCAACCATCACATAGTGCTTCAAGAGAGCACAGATGGAGAGAGAATCAGTCTATCACAATTCATTGGAAAATCATCAAAATTCTCCTTGGGTGAACTTTGACAGCCTTAGAATGTCTTGCTGCTAGAAATTCTGCTTTCATTACGACTCATGTTGTAAAGAGCTCATGCTTTTTAAAAAGTGCTTGTTTCAATCTTTCCATTGCTAAAAGTGAAATGCATTTTTAAGCCATTTCCTTCCTTCCTCCCAGAAGATATTAGGATTCAGACGACTAATCAGAGGTAATGCAAGACAGGTCACTCTAGAATACAATATTACCTTTGTCTGAAGCTTGACCCATTTCTTGACATTAGAGCTGATGATTATGATGATGATGATGATTACCATTATACGTGTATTATAATGTTTAAAGTAAGCCATAGGGAAGGAAAAGGTACAGATTCCTGCCCAAAGGCTTTACACCTGAGTACTTACCAGAGGTGTAGCAAGGAAAAATGGAGCCTGGGGCAAAATCTGAGTTTTGCGCCCCACCCCCATGTGGGCAGTCGCCTTCCCCCTCCTTGACCAAGGCCACCCTCCCCCACTAAAAGATCATATTTTCTTTTCTTTTAAAACTTACCAATGCAATTTTCAGAAGGGCATGTTTTATCTCTTCTCCACTCTCCCCCTCCCTTGCATGCCACCCTCCCCCCTCCCCTTCCCTTGTATGCCACCCCTCCCCCTCTCTCCCCTCCCCCTCCCTCCACTAGGGTGGGTGGGCCATGTCCAGATACGGAATTATGTTCCCCATAATTCCAGTTGCTTGTGGGAGGGGGGGATGCCTCTTATGACAGACTGGAAACCAATTATAGCAAGTGCCAGGATGTGAAAAGTTAATTTGCAAGGAGGAAGAAAATCCTTACACAGGTCTTAGGGAGAAGATTATACTATCACTGGCAAGGTTGGTCAGCTCAGAGGCAAGGAGAACTGAATCTCACATATTGACTGCAAATAACAAGGCCCATCATTGACTGTAATTTTCTAGAAGTATATGATTTAGACAGTACAGAAGAAGAATTCTAAAGCCTGCTTGAGACCATGAAAAGAGAAGGTTATTTAAGAGCCCTTAGCTTCAGGAAGTATTTTAGCTACGTATCTATCTAGCATCTCTTTTGTTACCTAAAAACATTCGGTATCTTTGAAGAATTAGAACTTTTCTCCCCAAAAGAAAAGTGCGCATAACTTTTCTCCCCAAAAGTGCGTGTGCATAAACACACATGAGCATGCAGACAAAGAAAGTAATGCATTTTAAATAAGCCATCCTTTAAAACAACTGGTTATAATCATGGAAGTATTCTGTCCGCTGTCTGCATTAATGTGAATTATTTCATTGTGTAGGAAAAAAAATCCTTTTAGAGAAAAACATCAATGGGGAGGCGGGGGGGGGGGGATCTGACAGCTTAAAATGTGTAGCTCAGCCACTATAGTTCTACCGTTTTGTGTATTTCCAGATGACAAGACAAGAAACAAGCTACATTTCAGAAGAAATTGCCCTCCAGAGAGAGGCGGGAAGCAAACAATTGTGAGGTTGATAGCTTGTACTGGCACCATTTTCTTCCCCTCCTGGTTCAAGGAGTTCTAAGCCCCCTCTGTAAATCATAATCTCAGACCAATTTATTATCTTCCAGCTCAGTGCACAACAATATCTGTGGCACATGGATACAGTGCTATCACAAGGTGGACTTAAGGGATGAAAGGCAGCATGCATCATAGAGCTACCTGCCCATTTGGAGGCATGCCCTGTGCTGTGAAGAACACAAGTTCACCCCATTGTCTCCAGCTTCCTTTAACTGGCAATTAGGCTTGTGCTCTGCAAATGTCATACTTGGATCAATTCCAAAAAAAAGAAAAAAAACCCCAACACTGCTTGGTAGTATGGTACACAGGTGGAGCTGAGAGTATACCATATATTTTCCAGTATCTTTTCTTACAGCAAGCTGCTACAACAGGGACTTTATTAAGGTCCATGAGTTGTTTCTCTCACACATGCCCATGGCTTTACTGCACAATAGAAATAGAAGTCACTGGGCTGCTTGGTGGGTCACACATCATGCAGGGCTGTTATATTTCCTTGATGACTTAAAATGCCATCCTCAGCAGAGTTACACCATTCTCAGTCCACTCAAGTAATGGGCAATGATAAACTTTTCTATTTGCTGCCCTCATTAGCCTGCTATCCTTACTAACTCACTGCTTGGCCCGACTGAGCTTGCAAGTGTGACCTCAGTTTCACTGAGGGGGTTAGATTTGCCTGTCAGTTATTTTCTTTATTTCCCTTAACCTGAACTGGCAAAAGGCAGGCTGGTGCCAGAATAACAAAGGAATCTAAACATTGAATAATATTGCTGGCTATTCTTGTGTAAATTTAAAAGGTGAATTGGGTTCTTTTTTATGAGTGAATATTTGACTACACATCCTTCTGCCCAGCATCTTCCTCTGCTTTTGCCACTTCTCCCTACCACCCATCATCCTCTGTCCTTCTTTTGTCCCTCCTTCAAATCATATTGCTGCTATTGTGGTTGCTGCCTCAGCTTTTCAGTTCACTTGAGGTCAGAATATGTGTGCAGCTATGGCCTTGCCATAAGACAAAGTGAAGCAGCTGCCAAAGATGGAGGATTGCTGCACCACTGGGTATAGCGGAGAAGCTCTGAGTGAGCCCCTTTCGTTTCCAAGAGGGTTGCACAGGAGAAAATAATAATAAATTGTTTTCCATATAATTTATGTGAGGGCAGACATATTTGATTTTTATGCTTCAGACAGCAACTTGAATTGTTTGGCAGGGGCAAAACTACAGAAAATTGTGCCCACGCCCAGACATCCAACTCTCATCTGTTCAGAAAGGGTGGGATAAAAATCTAAATAACAACAACAGTAATACAAACAGTAGAACTATTGCTCAATACACTAATGGAATGACTCATAGAAGATGGAAAGCCTTTTCCTAGAAGCAACATCTAGAACATCTACTTATTTCAGGAAATTTGCGCTATTCAAGCAGCTATCTGTCTCTTTAAACCACGAGGTTTCATTTTTAACCTCGTGGCAGACTAAAGAATGATAGGGCTGAAAAGAATGTGAACAGAAGTTGTACAGCCATGCAGTGGCATAGCCACTAGGGGATGGGGGGTGCATGTTGCACCGGGCACACGCCTGCAGGGGTGCCAAAAATAAAAATGTATTAAAAATATTTTACTGTTTTTACTTTGTCAGCCTGCAGGGGGCGCAGTTTTTAGACTAGAGGCACCAAAACTTCAGGTTGTCATCAGGTGACACTAGGTTTGGTGATATCAGCCAAGTTTGGTTCAGGGGGTCTAAAGTTATGGACCCCTAAAGGGTGTTTCCAATGGGAGCTAATAGTAGATGGGGCTTCCCTTTGAGGGTCCATAACTATGGACCCCCTGACCCAAACTTCACTAAACCTGGGTGGTATCATCAGGATAGTCTCTTGCTAATACCAGCCAGGTTTAGTGAAGTTTGGTTTAGGGGGTCCAAAGTTGTGGACCCCCAAAGGGAGTTTCCAATGGAAGCTAATAATAGATGGGGCTTCCCTTTGAGGGTCCATAACTTTGGACTCCCTGAACCAAACTTCACTAAACCTGGGTGGTATCATCAGGATAGTCTCCCGAAAGTAGCCTGAAATTTTGGTACTGCTAACTTAAACATTGCTCCCCTAACAGGCACCCTCAAATTGTCCCCAGATTCTGGTCCCTTCTGAATGAATTTAAAGGGAGAATCTGGGCTCCCTAGATTAAAAAAAACACTGAAAGTATTGTTGAAGGCTTTCACAGATGGATTCAACTGGTTGTTGTGGGTTTTCCAGCCGTGTGGTCATGGTCTAGTAGATCTTGTTCCTAATGTTTCTCCTGCATCTGTGGCTGGCATCTTCAGAGGTGTATCGCAGAGAGAAGTCTATAATAAGAGAAGTCTGGACACAGTGTATAACAGACTGAACATGCCAGCCACAGATGCAGGTGAAACATTAGGAACAAGATCTACCAGACCACGGTCACGCAGCCTGGAAAACACACAACAACCAACATTGAAAGTGATGCTGTTGGTATGTGTGAATCTACCCTGAAACAGCATCATTTTCAATGTTGTTTAAACTAGGGAGCCCAGATTCTCCCTTTAAGGTGGGTTTAAAAGAAAAATCTGGGCTCTTTAGTCTAAACAACATTAAAAGTGATGCTGTTTCCCCTAAATAGCATCACTTTCAATGTTGTTTCAACTAGGGAGCCCAGATTTGTCAGTTGGGGCATGTGTTCAGATTTGTGAGTTGGGGCATGTTCTATAATATGATTGTGACTTTGAGTTGACATGGTGCAAAAATTGTTCTTTCGTCGTAGTGAAGGAGGGCGGCCTTTGGTGGTGGGGAGGATGTCCATACGGGGGGGGGGGCGCAAAACTCAGATTTTGCACCGGGCTCCATTTTCCCCAGCTACGCCTCTGCAGTCATGGTACCTCCACTCAATACAGATCAGATAGCAAGCTGTATAAGTGTTTGAATCAGAAACTTCAAGATAGCCCAAGGTTTCTTCAGCTAATTTAGGAGGAATAGTAGGATATAAATACTTTAAGAATTGGGGAACCAAAACACACACCAGATAAGGGAACTTGCCCCGCATTATATAATGATGGGAGAACAGACAAGCTAGGATTTGTAAAATACTTTAACCAGTGCTCCTTCTAAGTAGGCCCCTATGGTTTTATACAATCTGATATGAATAAAAATGGCTTAATGGTTCTTTGGATATTTCTTCAGCATTTGGAATGCTGCTGTCTTCTGTTAGTGGGAGAGGCTGAGAAAGTGCTGCAGTTTTTAGTCTTAAAGAACATTTCTATAAAATTCTGTATGGTATCTGTTGCCAGAGAAACTGATAAAGATGTATATACTTTTCAAATGTGTGATGGAGTTATGATCATCATGAAGGAATTTTTTTATCATTTATAGTGAGTTTGTAACAAAGCTAAAAAAGTTGGATAAAATAAATTTAGTTGTTCAGAAGATTTTAAAGACTGATATACAAATGAAACCAGAAGCCTTTTCTTTTGGTCTGATGGACAGATTGCTAAAAAATAGAACTTTGTTTTATATATGACATCAGCAGCAAGAATATTATGTGCACAAAAATGGAAAACCTCATCTATGCCTGCAACAGAAGAATGGCCCACTGGAGAAAATGGTTAAGCTTACTACATTGAACAGAAAAAAATAACTTATTTAAATATGCTGATAATTGAAACCCCTGACAGACATTTTGTGTAAAACAAAAAAAAAATGAATTGATGATTCGTGGATTTGAGGAATAAAATAATAAAATAGATATAGTAGTTTATTAGTAATAATAAAGAATTGATTTTACAATTGTAACTAGAGAGCAAGTAATTAAGTGTTAAGTTTGCTTATATTTGGTGCTCCTTTTCCCTTTTTAGGTATATTTTGTATTTTTCTTTCTCCTTGTCTGTTTAATCTTCTTATGTCCTTAAAGCCTGAATCATTATAATTTTTGAAGTTGAAAGAAAGAAAGAAAGAAAGAAGAAAGAAAGAAAGAAAGAAAGAAAGAAAGAAAGAAAGAAAGAAAGAAAGAAAGAAAGAAAGAAAGAAAGAAAGAAAGAAAGAAAGAAAGAAAGAAAGAAAGAAAGAAAAGGAAGTGCTGCAGTTTTGAAATTTCAGTTTGGGCCTAGAACACATTTTTAGATGGAGTTAATGAAAACCATATGCAAGTATTGTTGCTGAGAGTTCTAATGCAGGATTAGCAGTGCTTCTGTGCAGTTAAGCAGTATGTTTACTCTGCTTCACTATTTATAAACATGTTGAAGACACCATAAATCTCTAGGGTTCTCTCCTTACAGGGACACAGACCTTGTAAAGAGAAAACATAGACCTTCCTACCACTCTGGGAAGTACAATGAGTTGCCCTTTTGTAACAATTTATTAAGAACACAGAACTCCCCAAAGTTAAAAAGAAACCAGTTTTTCCCATTGAATACTCACCAGAGCTGACATTTGAAAGGCGGGCGGCCAGCAGCAGCAGAGGCAAGCAAGCAGGTTGTGCTGCGAGAGAGCCAGCCTGAGGTGGTGGGAGGCAGAGACTGGGGGGAGAGGAACTGGTGGCTGAACACCCCCTCTCCAGATGACACCCGCAGTTGGCGCCCAGAGCTCAAGCTCAAGCACCCTCACACCACCTCCTCCCAGTGATGGTGGGCATATCCCAGTCTCCCAAATTCAAAACACCTGACTTATGCCATCTTAAGAATACTTTCCTGGGAGTAAGCACCACTGAATAGACTTGAGTAGAATTCTCAGTAGACCAGTTTAGTATTGTTCTGATAGTATCCTAAGAATGCAAATCCAACATATTAATTGTTATATTGACTACACAGCTTTATTTCTGCTTCTGGCAACTACTGCACACACACGCGTGCGCGCGCGCACACACACACACACACACACACACACAGAGCAAGGAATCTGAGACAGCTAATGGTCAAATGGCCACCAGGTGGCAAGCTTAGAACCTGGACAACTGCCAGTCATGATCTTGGGGCTGTCTGGTTAGAACAGAACTCATAGCTTTGTTGTGTACCAGCACATTTACTCCCTAAAGAACTGCTATTTTGCTCTTTCTGGAAACTGTACTTCAATTGGCCAAGAGTTGCCTCGGTTCTCAAAGTGCATAATTCCCATTTAATGTGATATGCAAATGTAGTTACATTTGCCTTCAGAAAGGGAAATTTCTCAAAGATGAGGGGGATAGTGCACAGGAAGCTGAAAGGGAAAATCAAGAGAGTCAAAACTGTCCAAGATGCTTGGAGGTTATTTGAAAACACAGTTATAAAAGCTCAGCTGGAATGTGTTCCACAGGTTAGAAAAGGCAGCACCCAGTCCAAAAGTAAGCCACCATGGTTAACAAGGGACGTTGAGGAAATTATTAGAAAAAAAAGATGTCTTTTAGAAAATGGAAGTCCAACTTAACTGATGAAGAATACCAGAGAGAACACAAATGGTGGCATTATGAGGAACGTATGACTGGGAACATCAAGACCAGAACAAACAGTTCTTCAAGTACATCAAAAGCAGGAAGCCAGCAAGGGAAGTGGTAGGCCCGTTAGATGATGAAGGAACAAAAGGTGTGCTAAAAGATGACAGGGAGATTGCAGAGAAGCTGAATGAATTCTTTGCATCTGTCTTCACCCAAGAGGAGGTGAGGAAAATTCCTGCACCTGAACTAAGCTTCTTAGGAGGTCAATCCGAGGAACTAGCGAAGATAGTGGTAGACAAGGAAGAAGTTCTGGCAGCCATTGATAAACTAAATGCTACCAAATCCCCTGGCCCAGATTGCATTCATCCAAGAGTTTTTAAAGAGCTCAAGCATGAAATTGCTGATCTTCTCACTTTAATATGCAACTTATCCCTGAAATCTGCCTCCATCCCTGAAGACTGGAAGATGGCCAATGTCACACCAATCTTTAAGAAAGGGTCTAGGGGGGACCCAGGAAATTACAGGCCAGTCAGTTTGACATCTGTTCCTGGTAAATTAGTAGAATCTATCATTAAAGATAAAATTATTAAACATGTAGAAAAGCAAGACCTGCTGAGGAATAGTCAGCATGGCTTTTGCAGAGGCAAGTCCTGTCTTACAAACTTACTAGAGTTCTTTGAGGGTGTAAACAGGCATGTGGATCAAGGGGAATCAGTGGACATTGTCTACTTGGATTTCCAAAAGGCTTTTGACAAAATTCCTTACCAGAGACTGTTGAGAAAACTCAGCAATGAAGGAATAAGAGGGGAAGTCCTCCTATGGATTAAAAACTGGTTGAGGAACAGGAAACAAATGGTGGATATAAATGGGAAGTTCTCACAATGGAGAGATGTAGGGAGTGGTGTCCCCCAAGGATCCGTTTTGGGACCAGTGCTCTTTAACTTATTCATAAATGACCTGGAAGTAGGGGTGGGTAGCATGGTGGCCAAGTTTGCGGATGATACCAAATTATGTAGGGTGGTGAGAATCACAAAGGATTGTGAAGAGCTCCAAGTGGACCTTAATAAATTAGGTGATTGGGCTAAAATGGCAAATGCAGTTCAATGTAGCAAAATGTAAAGTGATGCACATAGGGCAAAAAATCCAAACTTCACATGCACGCTACAAGGGTCAGTGCTATCAGTCACAGACCAGGAAAGGTATTTGGGCGTCTTAGTAGATAGTTCCATGGGAATGTCAACTCAATGCATGGCAGCTGTGAAAAAGGCAAACTCTATGCTGGGGATAATTAGGAAAGGAATTGAGAATAAAACTGCAAAGATTGTCATGCCCTTATATAAAGCAGTGGTGCGACCGCACTTGGAGTACTGTGTCCAGTTCTGGTCGCCACATCTCAAAAAGGATATTGAGGAGATAGAAAAAGTGCGGAGAAGGGCAACGAGGATGATTGAAGGATTGGAGCACCTTCCTTATGAGTAGAGGCTGCAGCATTTGGGGCTCTTTAGTTTGGAGAGGAGACGTCTGAGGGGGGATATGATTGAAGTCTACAAAATTATGCATGGGGTAGAAAATGTTGACAGAGAAATTTTTCTCTCTTTCTCACAATACTAGAACCAGGGGGCATTCATTGAAAATGCTGGGGGGAAGAATTAGGACTAATAAAAGGAAACACTTCTTCACACAACGTGTGATTGGTGTTTGGAATATGCTGCCACAGGAGGTGGTGATGGCCACTAACCGGGATAGCTTTAAAAGGGGCTTGGACAGATTTATGGAGAAGTCGATCTATGGCTACCAATCTTGATCCTCCTTGATCTCAGATTGCAAATGCCTTAGCAGACCAGGTGCTCAGGAGCAGCAGCAGCAGAAGGCCATTGCGTTCACATCCTGCATGTGAGCTCCCAGAGGCACCTGGTGGGCCACTGCGAGTAACAGAGAGCTGGACTAGATGGACTCTGGTCTGATCCAGCAGGCTCGTTCTTATGTTCTTATGTTGTTCTTATATCCATGATAAAAATGTTTTAATAAATCTAAGAAGCACTTCTGGATACTGCCTACTCACACCCTCACACATATATCAAGCACTCCCTGCAGACAGGCACGTGATATCTTCCATCAGTGATTCAGTCTTCAGTCACAGGAATTTGCTGCCTGTTTTGAAAGTCCTCTCAATCTTCACGCACATAGGGATGGGAAATGTAAGTCTGGTGAAAATGTAAGACTGATGCCAATCTTAATTCAAGGGTTTGATACTAAGACGGTCTGCCTGACACATATCATTATTTCCAATCCTGAATAAAGAATGCAGACCTTCAGACAATGCCCCTCCTAAAGGCACAGCCATTCAAACAACAGCCCAGCCTTGGGATCACACTCCTACCTCCGTTTCCCCAATAACCTTGAAAATGTCCACACCAGCTCTCATCAGCAAACCTCCTGCATGCTTCTTCTAAATATTAACTTAATCACAGTGACCAACTCTTAAGGGTCGTCAAACTCTTAAGGGTCGTCAAACCTCCAATTTCATCACAGCAGTCCAAGCTCATCAAGCCTTGGAACTTCTGTTTTAATTTCATCAGCAATGCCCAAAATTCAGCTTGGGCTCTCCAAAGATTTCATCTCATCAAATAATTTACAACAGCATTGTCCATGCCTGGAAACAGAACTTTGCACTATACCAGGAAGATTTTCACTCTCATCATTGCTAGGGGGTCAGTTTTTCTGAGAACTAAACCCTCAAAATCCATGGCTATTCACATTGGATTTCCTGCTTGTGCCAAATGTTTTCTGTGAGAAATGCAAAGGTGGGATTCAGCCAGTTCGCACTGGTTCTGCTGAACCAGTAGCTAACCGGCTGAATCCCATCATGGCACCACCCCAGGGTGGCCACAAATCGGGCCATCGGCCCAGAGGCTCACAGCCTGAACAGCTGGGGTTATGCCATGGTGCACAGCCTTTGGGGGAGGGCTCTCCAGCAGACCTCCCGGCCCTTTCCCAAAGACCACACCGCAGCCGGCCCCCCGAAGTCACAGCCTTCCCTTGCCTCCCCCTGCCAAACATTGTAAAGGGAGGATGGGGGCGCAGCAACCAGGTAAGTGGGCAGTATGGGGGACGTGGTGGTGGTGGGAACCAGTGGTTGATCTGGTTGGATCCCATCGCTAGAGAAGTGCTGGCCGTTTCTCTCTCTATCTCCTCAGACCTCTTCCCTTCAGGAATGGTAAACATCGCCCTCCCAATACCCTCGTCTGTTCCCACTATCACTTGTCCTTCTGTTTTCTAGGCTTCATACATTTTGGTGCTTGTGAGTGTATTTTTTATTATTTTTGACCCTTTGTACCCTTCTTTGCCTCAGTTTTGGTTTTGAGTTGATTTCTTAGGGGATCGACCTTTGTACAAATTGGTGGAGGTCCCTGACTTGCCTCTTGTATTGCCAGTCTGTATCCAGCTAATTCCTCCAATTAATTCCCCCTTATAGGAAGAGAGCAGACCAATTCGGGTAACAAGGCATTCTGAGCTGCTTGTCAGTGGTAGGTGGCTGGAGAACAATAGAAAACCTAAGGGCACAAACTAGTGAACAATAGAAAACCTAAGGGCACAAACTATGGAAAGGTGGCTAGACAGCTTATGGATAGCTGCTATGGAAAGGGGTCTAGACAGCTTATAGGGGGAGCTTCAATTTGGTGCAGAGCATTCAGATGAACAAGCTGCTAAAGCCACCAGCTCAACAATCTGAAGTGAAGAAAAGACAAAAGTATTATCCACATATCTTGTGTTGTTCTCTAAATTTTCTAAGGCTGGCCCTAGTGAAAGACTATCTTGTGCTGCCTTCCTAATAGAAATAGTTACTGGAAATTCTACAAAGTCAAGCTTCCCCAGCATAGTTATGGTTACTCTATAGGAGATGACTTAGTCCATCAATTTTGTTGCTAGGCCCAGAACACATGATATGTTCAAAGCACAGATTTCAAGGAAAGCAGATGGAGCTTGGATTCTGCTCTAAAAAGGAAGTTCTAATTCAATCATTTCTTGATGATGGGCTATATGCAGGAGTCAGCAGGCAAGGTTCCATCATGGTCTGTTTTGTGCAGAAGGTTAGAGCATATGATCCACCCAAATGGCCCTATTCAGTCTTAAAACTGGCAGAATGGATTTCATTATACAAAGGCTAGAATTAACAACAGAGTTTCTGTTCCGGCTGTGCTGCTATGTTACAGGTGCCAATATAGGTAACTTGGGTGCACCTAGTCAGAAGAGCAGAACAACAAGCACTGCAGGTTGGTGTTGCTTTTTCTGATTGGAAAACAGCATGACACACAGACGGGATGTCGGTTCTGTATATCAAACTCTGGCAGGCTTTTCTGCCTCTTTATGGAAACATCTCAAGTCAAATAGGCTTTGGAACATAAAGGAGGACAAATTTGGAAACAGTATCTATATGCCAGATGGGCAAGTAGGAAGAATCTGTGTGACAAATATAGTATTAAGGCGGAATGTGATGGAGAAAGAAGCATGGGCCCAGCTCCTTGGAGGATGGGCAGGCAGAAAAATGACGCCTCTTTAAATCTTCCAGTAATGCAGCCTAATCAGATTAAAAAACTGCTTTTTATCATACTCTATCAATCACCAGGTACCTATGCACTGTATATATGACTACGAAGATTTCTCAGAGTGTAGTCAAGATCATCAGATTAGCTGCACCCACCACATTCATTTTGCCGTTTCATGGGGCTCTTGGGTCAGAGCAATACTAGCATGGCTCATATAATGAATCTACTTCTGTTTTCCATGGGAGACAAATCATTAAGATCTGTGTACTCTCCTATGTCACGGAGTGTTGCAAATAATACTTCCAACTCCAGGAATATGTCTATAGAGAGAACAGCATATAAGTGTGTGTGTATGCTAGCAGTAAAGTGTGTGTGAATACTAGCAGTGTATACTAGCATTGTGCTAAACAATACAATGGGCTCTAAGACAACTTTTGGTGGAGGGCATGGCAGAGAGACAGCATCTACTTAAGTCAGTAGGAAATGTTGAAAGTTTTTTTAAAAATACAATGGTTTTTGTGAAAGTTTTTTTTTCCAGAATGGGGAAGTAAATTGCCTTGTTCTAGTCCATGGACAATTTGCACTTTTACATCAGCAAAGCATTGGACCCTTGACAATGCAATATAAGGTCACTTGGCACTAATAATTCAAGGTTCTCTGGAATCTGTTATTTTGGAAAAATGATACAACTATAACTAATATTAACTCTGATTATTTTACAGATTAGTTTCCCATCTAAATTACCAAGAAACATATCTTGCTCTCCTCCCCAAAGTATAACAGCTTTAGGCCCGATTTCTCTGCCTTAACCTTGACTGGGTTCACAGATCCCTCTACCAATGCAAAGATGACTCTTCTGCTCAACAACCCTGAGGCTGAAATAATGGAAATTGTAGCCAAATCTTTGCTGCTCACTTAGAACTAGGTTCCCTTGGCTTCTGTTCACACTTTTTCCACTGTTCTCTATTGGATTTACCTTTTCCTTTTGTCCCCCTGCTGTATGTACCTAATAAAGGTCTCTGAATCTGAATTACCAAGAAGACTGTAAACATACAAACAAAATTGCTTCAACTAAGTTTTAACATTTTGTGTCTTATTTACACACGGAATAGCTCACTGAAAGGATTTCTGGAGATATACACTCCAATATTGATTTTATGGACCTAGAATGGGAGGTTAAATGTGTCTAAATGGTAAAGTGACCTCCAGGCCACACCTAGTAGTTGGCAAAGCAAGTTCTGTATGAACATAAAAACACATTGTTAGGCTTTCTGTGGAGATATTCACTCAAATAATCATTTTATGGTCAAAATTGGAGGTTTAATGTATCTAAATGGAAAAGTGACCCCCTGGAGGTTGGCAAGGCAAGGTATTAATACACAAGACATCACATTTTTACAATTTTACACACTTTAACACTGGCTTACCTCATTAAGGATGATGGTTGGACCCTAGGAGCAGTTACTGTTGGTGAGCATTGAGGAGTCCATTGATGTTATTTGTTGTATTTTTTGTCTACTCATTCCTTGGGAGAGGGGGGAGTGCACATGTGGAACTGGGAAAACTTTTCCTTACCAGGCCCAGGAACAAGAGGATGAGGGAGGGTAGAACATGCTGGAGATTTGAGATGGGGGGATTCCAGAGGACTTTGGGGAGGGTGAGTGCTTGTTCTGGGAGGTAGAGGGCGGGGTTTGGAGTTCCAGTCAGCTTTTGACTGGCCTGCAAGGAAAAGTTGTCTTTTCTGAGCCAGGCTTGTTCTGGGGGATTGGGGATGGGGAATCCAGAGGGCTTTTAGGGAGGATGAATAGTTGCTCTGGGGGGTGGAAGAGGGCAAGGGGAATTCTGGTGGGCTTTTGGCCAGCCTGCAGGGAGGGTGGCTTGTTGCCTTTGCCTGCCATGTATGGCTTGTTCCTGGGTTGCGGGGAAGGCAGGCAGGCACAAATAAATGTGCCGGACTCACTTCCATGACTGGAAGTGAGTCTGGCACCCCTATTGGTTGGAAGTGAGTCATTGACTCACATTCCATTTTTATTTAATGATATATTAGGATGTATATATTTATCCTAAAATAAGGTGACCAGATTTTCACCTTTTTAAAGCAGGACGACATGATAAAGACATCGGTCCGTTAGTTGGTTACACTGGGCTTGGGCTCCCCGGTTTCCTGCCCTGTCACAGGATGGGAAAAGGGGAGCGCCCCAGAAGGCAGTGCGGCAGCCTTCCAAAAATTGGGACATTTAAAAAACCCCACGGGACGCGGGACAAATTGGTTAAAAGCGGGACTGTCCCGCCAAAAGCGGGATGTCTGGTCACACTATCCTAAAAGGGATTTTGACTGACCTTCTAAAAGCAAAACATGGGAACTTTTTACTGCAAAACCTTCTATTTATAATCTTGTGCATAGGATGGCATGTATGTGATAAAATAGTAAAAGGCCTAGCACTGGATATCTTTCAAAAAATATATCCACTGGATATTTATCTAATGTAATACCCTTCAAAAGTCAGTGTGCACTACTATGCATGTGACTGTCAGCATTCAGTCACAAGGACAAACCTCTGTGCATCCCGTCACCGTACAACTTTATGGTGTCAGTTGACTGGAGGCAAGCCACATTGCATTTGTACTTATGACAAATGATTCAGACAAACTGTTCAGCGTTTTGCTAGCACAATCTGGGTTAAAACAACAACCAGCAAGTCAAGCACAAGAGGTGAGTCAGCCCTCAGACTGTGGTCAACAGCAGATGCTTCTACGAAATGTGAAAAAACATAGTGCCAATTCTATGGCTTCTGATCCGGATGCACATACTTCACTTGATTTCAAACAAGCCTGGCAGATTTGGCTATAAATAAAAGGATTGGCACATTCTATGGGTGCATACGCATGATGCTCCCAAACTGCAATTCTCACTTTTATTTACATGTTTCCACCTTTAAAAACTCAACAAGAGTATCTTGATATACCCATCTCCTACTTGTTGTAGCCAGTGTTGTAGCTAGGGCACAGAAAAGAGATTTTATGTATATGCATAGGCATGTAGCTTAGGACTGTTTCCTCATCAAATCAATTAAATTTAAACACATTTTCATATTACCTATAACTTGACATAGGCATTTCCTTTAAGATAATGAATGAAGTGTAAGATAGCCTTGCAACTTAATAAACAAAAGATATCACTGATGGTCAGACAGGGAATCTTTAATATTTTCTATTTCATTTTGTTACAGTAACACAGTACAAGTGAAATAACCTTGATCCACCACCCTGCCCCTCTGAGTATGCCTCTTACCACAGTTAAAATTTGTTTTCACTGCTTAGCCACTCTTCTCAAAACCACTATTTCTTAAGCACATTAAAAAACACGGTGGCATTACAATAAAAGGCACTTTAAATATGCTCAGATAAACACTGGCTGGGTGGTTAAGGGTCAATTCTGCACAGCATAATTATACCATATTTATACTTTCGGTGTTTTAAAATCCGGGTCTATTTCATCCCGGTTTCTCTCTTTGCATGGGTGCCCGTTTGTGTGAAGGAATCGAGTTTAGATTGAGAGGAAATACTCCATTTTCTTTTGCATGAACCCGGCTTTTTTTGTTTTTACAACATAGATGCAGCACGCATGCTCTAACATTCCCGGTGTGCTGCATTCTGATTGGCTCTTCCCCCCTCCCAAAGGCAATGCTTCTGATTGATGGATCCACAACAACAATAAATCTGAATTCAGTGTGCCAGAGAAACCATGGATATATGCCGAAATGAAAAACAATGCATAGCACACTAATGCTGCATAATTGGCTTACAAATATATTATTTTACTTATCTTAACAATAAATATGTATAAATCACAATACAATCTACTGATCAACAGGTGCATATACAATAATATCCTTATACTACTAAGTGTCAATATATATTGATAAAACAGTTCATACATCTTTGAGGATATTGTCATAGTCTATATTTTGATATGTTGATATATATATATATACATATATATATATATATATATATATATATAAATATATATATATTATATATATATTATATATTATATATATATATATAAATATAATATAGAAGATTGCGGGGAACTATAGAAAGAGGATGTCGTAACCCCAATGAGCCATTGAAATGATGGGGGAAATTATACACTGATCAAGGTCACTGAAAAGGCAAACGAAACACATGTTGCTTCTGCAAAATGATACATTTCCCGAATATGTGGCTATTATTCCTTTAATTGGTGAGGTTGACAACTTGCCGGAGAAGAACTCCAAACAGGTGGAGTCAATTGTTGTCTGTGCGTCATAGTCCAGAAGCTTTCCACCAGCCGCTCACGGAACACTGCAGAATCGCAGCGTGGGAGGAAAGCCGAGATTACGTTGATGAACGAAAAGACACTACAATTAACTGATACCACAGTGATTATACTCCAGTGTGTATTGGATGTTTATGACTTACCTGTAGAAAAAGTAGGAAAGCATAGAAAACGTGAAAGACTATGACAATATCCTCGAAGATGTATGAACTGTTTTATTAATATATATTAATATTAATATATATTGACACTGAGTAGTATAAGGATATTATTGTATATATATTGATGGGTAGAATGTATTGTGATTTATACATATTTATTGTTAAGTAAAAGAATATTTTTGTAAGCCAATTATGCAGCTTTAGTGTGCTATGCATTGTTTTTCATTTTGGCATGGATCCACAACAACTCCAGGAAAACCAAGCAGGACACCCCCTCCCCTTTTCTCTAGTTCAGAAAGGAGCTGGTGCAGTGAGCAACATGGCAAGCACGTTGTGCTACACAAAGTAAAAACTTCTGACCAATACTGGGCAGAGTACTATGTCCCATCCACATTTAAAGGTGTGCAGAAAACCACAGCACAAAACACTCCCCCCCCCCCGATATATCAAATAACATTTGACTGGTCTTGGGGACTGTCATGGAATGAGAGCATCCTGCCAGACCTGTTGGGAATGCGAACTGGGACTGGATTGGCTGTGGCTTGGGCAGCAAGCGGTGCTTGGCAACAGTGAGCTGTAATGGCGTAAGCACTCTTGCTTTCCCGCATGGGGTCACTTGCCTGGCTCCTGGAAGAGCTGTCAAAGGGCAGAAAACTTGCTTGGGGAAATTTTGGAAAGGGGTGGGCTGCAACTCAGCAGAAGTGAAACTGACATGATGACAGGGAGATCACGCAGTGGGGTGGGAAAAATAAATAGATTTTGCTCCTGTGACCTATGCATGGGAACGATTTAATGCAGGATTTTGGAAAAAGATCAACATTTTAGCGGTTTTTGAAAAACCTGAGATGAAGGAAATATCACAGGACAAACCCACTTCAGGACTGAGAACCATGCAAACTTCTTGACCAAACCAGGATATTTTCTTTGCTCAACCCGGGATATTTGGACCATGTGGAATTGGTCAAGGTGTCCCTGCACTTGCACAAAAGTGGTGTTGATTTCCTACTCAAGAAACAGCTTCTGCCAATATACCCCTTTTGTTCTCAAAAATGCCCCACACCTTAAACACAGTTCTTAAAGAGGTACAGGGGCTACAGAAAACGGGGAAGTGGGCAGACATGTTCAATGAATGGAAGTCCCAGGTATGGGTCTCAAGACTGAACTCACTTGCCCAGTGTCTACAATTTTTAAAATGGTAATTATTATAACATCAAAACCACTTCATACTTCACTTACGGTAATTCACTTTGTACTGCCCCAAAATGACTGTGAACATTGCTTTTCAGGACATCCTCTGTTCTCACTGTCAAAGACATTCAGTTCTCAAACTGTTAACATCACTTTGCACAATGTGAATAGGAATAAAAATGGGATGAATCCTGTTTGTACATGGCATTAATGTACACACCCATTTCCTGTATTATAGTTCGTCCAGATCAGATTGAAGGCAAATCTGTATAGAGGAGGAAAAGATGTAGGCAAGGGACTACTTGTGGGACATTCTATTTGAGAAAGAGACCATGCAAAATGTGTGTGTGTGTGTGTGTGCGTGCGTGCGTGCGTGCATGCGTGCATGCGTGCGTGTGTAAGAGCCCTTAGCATACTCACTAATAACAAGATAATTTCTCTTATGAATATTTATTGATTTTGGACAGGTCCTTCTACTAGGCAGAATAAAGTAGTTAATCTCAGACAGCGGATATTGGAGTATCATTAAAGCAAATTGTAACACTATTCCATTTATTATTAAAATAATTGCAAATTACTACATTTGTTATTTTTTAAAAATTCTGCACTGGGAGGCAGGGTTTATAGCATGTGAATCTTCTGTCAAGATCTGACCCAGCTCAGTCTACACCCGGGAAGAAGACTCCTCAGAAGAAGATAAGCCTTCTTTGCTGGTGCAGGCTGAGCTATGGCTGGTCTTCACAGCCTCAGATCCCAGACTGTCTCAATACAGCTTCATCGAGTGGATTAGACTGAGAGTGCCTGATCCAAGGTCACCATACAAACTGCATAATGAAGTATAGATTTGAATCTGGACAACACTCAGGGCAACTCTCTAACAAGAGCACCACAGTGGCTTTCTGAGTTATTGTTAATAAATAAAATTATCATTCATTCCAGAAGACCACTTGATAAGCCATGCCTTTAGGTATGTTCTTTTGCTTTTCTAAGTAGTGAACATGAACTACAGATTTAATGACCTGATAAACTTCATAATGCAATCTGTTTTAGTGGCTGATATTAAACATTAGCTGCTCCAGTTGTTGGTTTGACTGTAAACCAGGATAGTTTTATCGGCTTCCATTCTGCTGTTTATCACTGCATTGTACTTCCTTCCCATAATGTATTGTCTTCAAAACTTGAGATTTTGATATTCTAATGAAAATGGCATGAAGAAATCTTTGGATTATGGGCTCTGTGAACTTTCATGGCAATAAATATATTGAAGATATTCCTTTAGAAGTGAAGGATTACACACAAAGTCGGTGGCTTCTGAAGTCACTCCATTTTTGATTGAATGTTTGTTTTGCAAGAGATCTCTGAATGCTTTCCAGTGTTATACAGTGGCCAATTTATTCCACCTACGACACACTTTGTGAAGATTGTGAGAAGAATGCCTGCATGAGTTTTTGCAGCTGAGATATAAATACACACAATTTTTATGTACTATGCAGAATTTTCAGAAATACACAGTGTAATGTTAGATGTAGTTAGAGTTGGATTCAGAATCTGGGGTCTTCAACCTGTTCTGAATCTGGTAATTTAGCAGAGTGCACAAAGGCACAGCAAAGTCCTTCTGATCTTTCTGTGTGCAAGGAACAAAATTACTCAGAGCCTTTTAATCTATACATACTAACAGACTTCATTTATTATAGGAATTCCATTTCTGGATAGGCTATAGCAGCGGGTGGGGTGGCAACTGTTGTCTGGGAGCTGGATTTGGCCTCTTGAGGGGGTTTATCAGGCCTGCAAGTCAGTTGATGCAACTCACCCACCCCACTTTTGATCCCCCCTCACTGGGCTCGCCAGGCCAGACTGGGAGCAATGACAGAGCAGTTGCCTCAACTAGCTTGGAAGTCTGATAAGCTCTTTCAAGCCAGCCCCCTAACCTTCTGCAGGCTCGCCAGTTCAGCCACACCCCCACTGCCATTCTGGGGACAGCTCAGGCAGTAACACCCCCCCCCCACCAGGGCCCAGACTGACCAAGTCACATTCATGTCATATCTGGTCCTCATAACAAATGAGTTTGACACCCCTAGATTAAGGGAAATACTTACATCCTGCCCTCATGGTTGCAAGATGGAGAAGCACAGTGGAGAGAGCATGTAAAAGGCAAAAGGAAGGAAGATTCCTCTTGTGTAGCAAAATGATAGTGTCAGAGGAACGGAGAAAGGATGTCCATTGCCTTGACCTCTCTATTCTCTGATTCTTTAGTCAAGCCCTCTCTGAGGTCTGAGGTTAAGTCCTTCATTTCCAATTATAAGTACATCTGGTTCTGTCAATATCCTCTTTGTTGCCAAATGTTATTCTTTTACTGGAGCCTGTGGGAAAGTACTGCAAACACTCAACAAAGGCTCATGTAAAACAGGCTTCAACAAATTTATTTGGGCACTGAAGATTTGCTCTGAATAGATGGAAATATCCTGTTACAGAGGCTTTCTTATTGCCTGAGTGATATGGGGGAGGGTATGTACCCTGCTTCTCCGAAAATAAGACATCCCCTGAGAATAAGATGTAGTAGAGGTTTTGCTGAAGTGCTAAATATAAAACATCCCCTGAAAGTAAGACGTAGCAAAGTTTTTGTTTGGAAGCATGCCTGTGGAACAGAACACCAGAGAATGCAGCTGTGGAGAGGAAAAATAAGACATCCCCTGAAAATAAGACATAGCGCATCTTTGGGAGCAAAAATTAATATAAAATAAAATTAATATAAAATAAAATAAGACACTGTCTTATTTTCGGAGAAACACGGCAGCTCTTTGATGTGTGTACCCCCCCTGCAGAGGGGCAAAGATGCTAGAAAGTGGCTGCCTCTTAGTGGCAAAACCAGGCCACCATAGAGCTGCGCTGTCATCCCAGTTGGAACCAGAGTGGGTGAGGGTTGGGCCAGAGCATTCCCAGGGTGGGGCCGACATTAGTCAGTTTCCACCCCAGGTTTGCGACTAGTTGCACTACAGCCTAGGTTCTGGACTTGCATCTCCCTTTTGGATGATATAAGACCATTAAGCCTTATGGAAAGCTTGTGTCTGATATGGAACGATATATTCCCAACTTCAGGTTCAGCTAATCTGTTGAAGATGTTTGTGTGACTGGCAATGATTTTGAAATCCTCTGGACTGGAGATGAATAGCTGTCAGCTTGGAAAAGCAAATTGAAATGTAAAATACTGAGACATTGTAATTCAATTAGCACTGACCAAGGCTGACATTATGATCAAATGTTTCCTGCCATAACCATGTGTTTCAGATTTCATGCATGACAATATTATTATGCTGTAGCAGATAGAGAAGGTTACTGGCAACAGTGGGAAGGGAAATTATGCCCAGAAATGCTGAATAAGAGTTCACATGGCAGCAAATAATAAACACAACTTTCATTTAGATTGCAATCCGAATCAATGGCCAAAAAAATGTAAGTTTATCTTGTGACATTAAAAAAGTAATAATTAAACGTCAAAGTCAAAGGAAGAACCAATGTATAATCAGAAAAACCAGACTTAAAAGTATTCATTAATCGTCAGGAAGAAACACAATATTTTAAGTTGCAGGAAAATATGATTATATGAGAGATGTGACAAAATTTGTAATGTCATAGGAATTCCGAACAGCTTTTAGTCCAAAATGTTCTGGAAACATTTTATTTCAGCCCAGAACAGTTTTATTTGGAAATGCTAAGCTAGCAATCTTTTTTCCTGAAATGGTTTTAAAATATTTTCTGCTTGCTATGAGGCGATTAGGAAATGTTCTATTTCTCTCACCCAGTTTTTGAAGCTCTCACTTTTGTTATATGCTGCTTGCTGCCTGCCATTTTCTGTTGCTTCAGTTTGATTCCCCGTACTGTCTGCTATTTGAAGTGTCTGACAGATGTTTTGTCATCTAGTATCATGGCTGCCCACCATTTCTGTCATTGCTGTGCACTAATAAACTCAGTATTGCCTGACGATTATGCAAATATGTCATTCTTCCATTTAAAAAAAATTGTGTGTGGTATCTTCAAAACCATGGAGACACAATATGAGAAGTGGCAAGGCTTCAGATATCAATTCTCCATAGCTTTGAAGATATCAAAGTATCTTTAAAAAAGAAAGGAAGAACAATTTTTGCTGGAAACACTTTATTTTTCCATGCTATGCTGACAAAAAAAAGCCAAAACGGTTCTTTTCAAAATGTTTGCAAAATGTTCTGTGTGGAAAAAGCCAGTGTGTTTGAAACAGTGGAGGTCTATGTGATATGGAGAACTACTATCCACTTTCAAAAGTATAAATTGTTTTGTTAAAAAGAAAATGACCACATATATAGTCTCAGGTAGAGTTGCCAGCTCTGGCTTGGGAAATATCTGAAGATTTTGTGGGTGGAGCCTGAGGAGGACGGGAAGGGATTCCAATGGGGTGTAATGCCATGGAGTTCAACTTCCAAAGTGGTCATTTTCTCCAGATGAACTAAACTGAGGCCCCTTCCGCACATGCAAAATAATGCATTTTCAAACCACTTTCACAACTGTTTGCAAGTGGATTTTGCCATTCCGCACAGCTTCAAAGAGCAGTGAAAGCAGTTTGAAAGTGCATTATTCTGCATGTGCGGAATGAGCCTATGTCACCTGCAGATTAGTTATAATCCCAGGAAATCTCTAGCTACTATCTGGAGGCAGGCATTCTTACTCTCAGGCAGATTCTGCATGGGCCAAGAACAGTGGTGTGAAAATCGTGTGAAAATCGGGTAAACCCTTTTACACTGTTTTAAACATTTTACACTGTTTTTGGCCCATGCAGAATCCACCTCAACCCAGCAACAGATTAAGCAAAGGATCCAAAATAAAAGTATAAACTTGCAATTCTGCTGTCCCTTTCGCTGTACATACCCTGCAAATGTTTATTTAAGGCAGGCTCTGTAACTTAAAAGTTATAGTGGTACTTAAATGTGCTTACCACCTTGGAGCCTCAGCTCAGACTGGCAGTTCTGCACGTGGCAATAGACAATGTCTCAGCAAACCCCAGTAAGGGCTGGCTGCCTTGATGGGATCAGCACAAAAAAGAGCCTCCTCCTCATGCCACGAAAGGATAGTGCCAGATTCCAGGTGGAACCTGGGAAATCACCCCAAATTACAATTCATCTCCAGACTACAGAGATCAGTTCCTCTGGAGAAAATAGATGCTTTGGAGGGTGGACTACATGGCATTGTACCCAACCAAGGTCTCTCCCCTCCCCAGGTTTCACCCCCAAATCTCCAGGAGTTTCCCAATCTGGATCTGGCAACCCTAACCCGCATCCCCCACTGGTGACTGTAGGGGGGCGAGAACCCTATTTTAACATCTCACGCATTGGGAGGACAGGACAGGTCAAATAAATTCTTCCTGAAATTTACAGGAAAAGACCTCTGCAATGTTTTTAACTGCCAAACTTCTGTTTCCTGCTAGGTATCTTCTTTCTAGGTAGAGGGTGTGTGTGTGGCTTGACCATCACATTATACCCAGCCAGTTCTGTCAATTGCATTTCTAAAGCCCTGGTGTATGAGGCTGATAAGCAAGTTACTCCCCATCACCACCTGTATTCTGCCAAGAGAGAAACTCAAGGTGAAGGTTTTCTTAAGTATCAACTTCCAAAGAAGTAAACATTTCTCCATAAAGGGACTGTCTAGTTGTTGTTGTTTTTTAAAAAAAGTTATGTAAGGTGTTTTCTATACTGTCCAAATATCCTGGGATGGGGCAGGGACTTATCCCGGGTTGTGCAAGATTTTTGCACAGTTCCCAGTCCTAATTTGGGGCTGCCCTATGGCATTTCCCTTATCCCAGAATTTTCAAAACTCGCCAAGTGGGCGGTTCTTTTGAAATATCCCGTGCTGATCCTGCTGCCATGCAAACACCATGGGAGCTGGGCTGGTGTATTTTCCTCACTTCACCCTCTGCTCTCCCAGTCCCTGCACCCACCTCCCTGGTCTTCCCTTCTGACATCATGGTCCTCTCCCCGTGCACTGGCATCTTGATGTAAATACCCACAATATATTATTCAAAATACACAGACTAGGGTTGGTCAATACTAAAAAAAATCGGTAAAATTCGGATTTGGGTATTTTGGGGCATAAAATGATTTGTATATCCGAATCCGAATCATAGCCAATTCGGATATGCCCGAAAATTCAGGTAAATCCGAAAAATTCGGGTCCGTTTTATTATTTTTTTGAATTTTTGGTGTTTTTACACGTTTTGGCCTGCAGGGGACGCAATTTTAAAGCTAGCGGCACTAAACTTTCAGGATATCATATAGGGAATATCCTGAAGATTCTCCCCCAAGTTGCTTATGCAGTTTAATTTGCAGCCTGGGGCAAGTTATTGACCCTCAAAAAGGTGCCCCATCCCCCATTGTTTCCAATGGAAGCTAACAGGAGATGGGGGCTACACTTTTGAAGGTCCATAACTTTGGACCCCCTGAACCAAACTTCGCCAAACTTGGGGAGTATCATAGGGACAGTACTTTTATGATACCCTGAAATTTTGGTGACAGTAGTTTTAAAGTGCACCCCTCACAAAGTCACCAAAAGAAATTTCCCCCAGATTCTGTGCTCTGTAGTGGCTGGTTGAGCTGGCTCCATTAGACAGCCAATGGGAAATTTCTGTAGGAGGGTTGGGTGGAGTGCACATTTCATGGTAAACCCAATAAAACTTCTGTGGGTGTCTTCAGAGAGAGTCTCTTCATGACACCATCCAGGGTTGGTGACTGTTGCCTCAGGGGGTTCAAGGTTATGCGGTAGGGTCCATCTCCCACTACCCCCCATAAGCAAAGTTCCTCAAATCCTGGATGGTGTCATCTCAGAGACTCTCCTGAAGATACTCCCTGAACATTTTGTGACTGTACCTTTGATAGAATGTGCACCCCACAGCCCCTACACCAGAAATTCCCCTTATTGACAGCAAATGCAGAAGTCACTGCAGAAAAAAGAATATTGGGCAAATTTTTGGGGTGATACCTGCAGGGGCTTATTTTTAGACACATATCAGCAATTCCAAAATATCAGGGTATTATCAGGTGACTGTCCTGATGACACCCCCAAGCTTGGTGTAGTTTGCTTTAGGGGGGCCAAAGCTATGGACCCTCAAAATGGTAGCCAACTATCTTCTTCTTAGCTCCCATTGGAAACAATGGGGGGATAGGGGACCCCGCTTGAGGGCTGGTCCATAACTTTGGCCCCTGAACCAAACTGCACCAAACTTAGGGGTGCCTAATACTGTGACAGTCTTCTGATGATACCTCCTGAAATTCGGGTGCCACTAGCTTTAAAAATTCCGGTTTTCATGTTTCACCGGCTTCCTGCACATGAAGCTCTGCTGGAGTGAGTGAGCGGTGAAAACACGTGCAAACCAGCATTTTTAAAGCTAGTGACACCAGTCTTCCTTCAGGGTATCGAGTCAGGAGATCTGTCCTGATGATACCCCCACAGTTTGCGTGCAGTTTGGTTCAGGGGAGCCAAAGTTATGGACTCTCAAAGGCGTGTAAGCCCCATCCCCTATCAGCTCCTATTGGAAACAATGGGGGGATAGTTGCACCCCTTTGAGTGGCCGTCCATACCTGAACCAAACTTCGCACCAAACTTCTGCGGGCAAACATCAGGACAGTCACCTGATGATACCCCTCTGATAATTTGGTGCCGATACATCTCAAAATGCGTCCTCCTGCTCCCCAGGTTTGTTTCCCAGATTCTATTTCAGTAGTGACTTAGCTGTATTGCTGTCAATGAGGAATTTCTGGTAGAGGGGAAGCTGGTGAGGCACATTTCTGAAGCAGTATGGTCACAAAATTAGGGTATTCTTCAGGAGAGTCTCTGGATGACATCCAGGTTTGGGAATTTTGCTTCAGGGGGTTTAATTCTATGGGACCCTGCTAAAGGGTAGGGCCCATCTCCCACTGCCCCCCTGGAAGTAAAAGTTCCCCAAACCTAGATGCAGTGTCATCCAGAGACTCCTCCTGAAGATACCTCGGGAAAGTTTTGTGGGTTTACCTTTAAAAAAATGTGCACTCCACAGCCCTCTATCAGAAATTCCCTATTGACAGCAATGCAGCTAAGTCACTGCAGAACAAAGAATCTTGTGCAAATTTTCTGGTGCCTGCATGGGGTATTTGTAGATGTATCATGGGGTACTCAATATTTCAGTGTATTATCGAGGAGACTTCTGCTCTGATGATGTCCTCTCCTAGTTTGGTGCAGTTTGGTTCAGGGGGGGCAAAGCATGGACCCTCAAAAGGGTAGCCTCATCTCCTTAGTTCCCATTGGAAAGAATGGGGGATAGGGACACCCCTTTTGGGGGTCCATGACTTTGGCCCCCCTAAACCAAACTGCACCAAACTTGGAGGGTATCATCAGGACAGTCTCTTGATGATACCCTGAAATTTTGGTGCTGATATGTTTAAAAATGCGCCCCCTGCAGGCCGAAACGTGAAAAAACACCAAAAAATAAAAACGCAATTCGGCTGGTGATCCGAATCCCATGGATCTGGATCTGTTAGGATTCGGACAGCTCAGATTCGGACCTTGCTCGTCCGAATCCATCCAAATCAGTGCAGATTCGGTAAAAATCCAGATTCGGACTGTCTGAATCTCCAACCCTAACACAGACTGTTTCTTTGCTTTTACAACATTGCCTGCCCATGATCTTGGTGAGATGCAGGGCTTGCTGGTCATTCAGGGTCTCACTGCCACCGCCGCCGCCACCACCCCTCCTCCTCTTCTGCCACTGCCTCCCTTCTCCATCTCGGTGAACAGCGAGCTGGTCATCGTCCCGCTGGAGGGGCAGGATAGTGCCTTCCTCCTCCTCTCCCTCCTGCACTTGGATCATTGGTGGCGGCAGGGTGGGTGGGGAGCCAAGCCACAAAGGAAGAAACCAAGGCAGAGGGCCAGGCGGCGGCAGCAGCAAAGGGAGCACCAGGCAGGGATCCCACTGACAGTTGCAAATACAAATAAACCTGGCTTGTGCAAAAGAAACTGGTGTACTTCAGCCCAGTTTTAACTTGATTCCTGGATAGTCATGCAAAAGGAAAAACTGGGATAACATCGACCCAGTATGTGTGATCCTGGGTCTATCCCAGTATAATTATGCTGTGCTGAAAATGCCTTAGTGATACTTCCCCCACATGCACCAACTGCACCAAAAACACATTTGCCAGTATGCCTCAAGTTGAGGAACATTGCTGTTCACCACTGAACATCTGTTTCAGTTGCTTCCACATTCAAGAATTCAAATCCTATCTAAGTGTTAGACTAGTTAGCTGTGGATATACCATTTAACCCCAATATTAACTCATGCTATTTTGACAAGTATTTACATAAACATAGCATGAGGTCTGGGGTAAGTCATTATTTGAAAGGGGGAAATCAAGTATTAAGGACTCAACATCCATTATTACAGCAGCCTTTCTCTGATTTAGGTGAATACTTAATTCCATGATAAGACTGCAAAACATGTACTTCCCATCAATCAGCAATATATATTCCTTGTGACTATCAACTAGGCTTCAAATACTGTTAAGCTTCTAGATTTCTACCTGGAAACAGCCTACATTTTCCACCAGCAATCCACAGTTCTTTCCTGCATGTGCAAAATTTCATATCTTCTATTTAATTTTTCTGCAATTTCTAGAGATGGGCCTGAGCTTATCAAGAATAATTAGGGACAGCTGTTCATAATGTAGTAGCTTCTGGTAGTCTTCCCACAGGTGTAGACAACAGGAATTCAGTAATCTGTAAAAGTGAGCCTCATAATAAAGTAGATTTATTTTGCTGTCTTTAGTCTGAAATGTGGCAATGAGGATTTGGGCAAAATCTGATTTGCTGTTTTCCCAGAAGCTATAAGACATGACTGTACCCTAGGGTTGTCTGGTCTCTGCTGGCCACTAGCAGAGTATGAAGTGGAACCCCTTGGCAAGATTTTGAGTAAGACTCATGTGATAAAAAGTGGCTCATCTGGGCACTCCTGTCACAGCTCACTGCCATACTGAAAGATAATTTTGTCTAAATCCAAGCCAGGCTCATCTCCCCTCCCCCATCCAACTACCTTTTACTGGCCTAACAGGGGTAAGGGTTTTATTGAAGGGAATCTCCACCAGCTGCTAAAAGTGTAACAGCACACATATGGTTTTTAAAAGTAGCAAAGGGGAATGAACACTCACGTTGGCAGCAAGAGGGGCCAAGAGGAGATCTTTTAGACTGTATAATACGGGGAAGGAATTCTGGCAATGAATATTCCACAGAGTAATGCAAGAGTCCAAATTGAGTTTAAAATATTTATATAAATTTGGTTCAAAAATACATACACAAAGTAAGACACAAGAGAACATACATTCAAGTTTCCTAGGATATAAGCAGGTTTGAAAGACAGATTGGATGATAGAAATGGTTGGGGTTTTTCAGGGTAATACGTTACCTAAATTCAGCTGAAGAAGATCTTGTAGAAGGCAAGGATTTCAAATGACCAGCATCTGAATCCAGGCGAAGGATCTATATCGTGGTCTCCAAACTGGGACCAGACCACCAGGGAGGTAATACAGGCTAGTAATGAGCACTGGTGTTGAGGTGAACTAAACTTTTATATACCCTTTTGCCCAGGTAGGGGCGTGGAACAAGTGAGTTCTTAAGTTTCATTTTTCTAAATTCCCTCTGAACTTCCCATGCTGGGCTTGCTGGGCTGAGCCCCATCTAACAGCTCTTCAATTGTTCTGAACCTTTGGGACAATGGAAGTCAATTGGTCCTAGATTATATCAGGAAGCACAGAATGGCTTTATGCAAAGTAACTCTTACAGTCTCTGCCTTCAGTATTTAGATTTGAATGAGGCTTGATTGATTCAGGATGGGATCTTGTTGTTAGGGAGATCATATCTAGAGGTTGGGGAAATGCAAGGAAGCAACCATCTGTTGCTCGAAGAGATAGTGAAATTCAGCAACTGATGCTAAAGTGGCTTTCCATATTCTTTGTCTTTAACAGTTTCTATAGCAAGGTGTAGTAATCAAGATCATGCCCACAAACAAAATGAGACCTCCAGGTTATGCAGGAGTAACTCATCCATTGATTTAATCTTGTAAACAGACCTTTTGCCTGGGGCCTGCTTTCAGCTTGGACACTCTGCTAACCACACAAAAATATGAGAGGAAGCAAGCAAGCAAGCAAGCAAGCAAGCAAGCAAGCAAGCAAGCAAGCAAGCAAGCAAGCAAGCAAGCAAACAAACAAACAAACAAACAAACAAACAGAAGGAGGATTAGGGTTGCCTCAGTGGGATTCCCTACACTATCAGGAACCCCCCCCCCCCCCACAGAGACGTAGGTGAACCCGGGGATGAATCCTTGCCTTCTGTAACATGAAGTAGCAATAAGCACAAAGCATATATTCTTACAATAGCACAATTAACTAAAATAATCAATGGAGAACTTAACTAAATTCCTATAAACACATACCATAACATAATAAGCAACAAAGGAAGGGATCAAAACTTTTTGGAAGGGAAAGGGATAAAGAGATGAAGAAAGCATTGGAACTGTAAGGTACAATTAAAACTCTTGGACTGGTTACATAAATTCAAGTAAACAATAAACTTGCAAAGGTAATATACCTTGCCTAAGTTTCAGAGACAGAGAATAGCCAAGTACTTAAATTGGGGCCACCACCTTTCATTATAGCTACCTTTACAGAGGGGAGATTTGGTCTCCCCTTCTCTACTCAAAGGCTTGTGAATTTCATTAAAATCCCTCCACATTCCTGTCATCTCATAATCTGAGCCCTTAATGTCTTCCCTCAGGATACAAATACACTCCATATATATTTGTTTCTTTTTCATATATATCTCATTGCTGTTGTTGATGTGAATTTTCTCTTTTCATTTCCCTGATGTTTGGTTACTGGTATATTTGATTGTTTATTTTGCACCATTTATTTTGATTGTTTATTTTGCACCATTTCTACATCATTATATGGTATACATCCCTTTTACACTAGTAAAGCCCTGAGCCTTTTGGGGGAGGGTGGTATACAAATCAAATAAATAAATAAAAGAAAAGAAAAGAAAAGAAAAGAAAGAAAGAAAGAAAGAAAGAAAGAAAGAAAGAAAGAAAGAAAGAAAGAAAGAACAAGAAGTATACATTTTCTCAATATTTAGAGGTGCTGCAGACCTTACACTGGATATGTCTGACAGGCAAATATACCTGTGTTAGGTAAAACAGTGAAAATAAGCCCAGCCATGGAGGAGCAGTATCTTTTTTCCCTAAATAAACATTGTTCTTGTTTCTTTAAAAAGTAAATCATCTTGCCCCTGTCAATTTATGCCATTCTGAAGTCACCAGTCCAGACTTGCATGGATTTATTTCCACAGCTTTTAAATTCCTGCTGTAAACCCTGGTACAGTGGAGTGGTCTGAAAATTGTGATGGAAAATACTTCGGGATGGTGTCTAGCCTCAGGAAATCTGCCACAATTTCATTTTCGACAGACACCATCACGTGTGCTCTAAGCCTTGAATCTCCTTACCTTACTGCCATCAGACTTGAGCAGAGGCATAGCTGGGCCAAACTGTGCCCAGTGCACAGTCTATATCTTCCAGCCCTCAATGGCTCCCCGCGGCACCCCCTTCCCCCCTTCCCACACTTAACTTTCCTTTTGCTAGACTTTTTCAGACTGAAAAAAAAGGCCTATTCACAGTTCAGGCTTAAAAATGGTCTGATGGGAACGATATTTCCCAGGAGACCTTGTGACCCCAAGTCTCCTGGGAACTGTAGTTCCTCAGGCCATTTTTAGCCTGTACTGTGAACAGACCTTTTTTTCAGCCTGAAAAAGTTCTAGGAAAAGGAAAGGAGCTAAGGTAAGTGTGGGAATGGGCCGATTGTGTAAATTGTGTAATGGGCCAATCTGTTTAAATGACTGGCTGCTAAATGATACGTAGCAATGACAAGTCAATAAGGAAGACTAGAATTCCCATTGGATTGTGTAAGAATATACAAGTGTGAAATATGGTTGATTAAACTGTACTCTATTGTTTGGATACATGGGAAGTAACTTATTGAGAATTGTTGAGATGCTCATAAGCTAGTCAATGAAAATTCATCTCCCTGTTTTTAACTGGCAAGCAAAACTAGAGCTGAACCAGCAGATGCTCAAGCATCCCTAATATTTCCATCAATTCAGCAATATTTTTTATCAGTAGTATAGTCAAAGAAAAGGATTATTTCAGTATCATCCCTGTCAGAGAGAAGGTACTTGATAATCTTGGATTTTCAAATCAAATATCATGATCACAAAATTCAATACCTGTCTTAGTAAGTAGATGACAGATTGAAAAAGTGCTGATGCTGTAGATCTTGGACCTTTATAGAAGGCACCAGCAAAGGATTGGCTTTATAGTGTTATTTGATTCCCAAGCCCAGGAGGATTTCTGATCTACAGTAAAAGTTGCTCAACTTGAACTGTCTACCCAAGGCAATGGGGAAGTTAGGTTTCTAGGATAAACCCCACACATCTCAACATACACTAATAAGATTAGGGTTAATACATGCCAGATAGTCTGGATCAAGGGTCTGCAATCTTTACCACCCAAAGAGCCATTTGGACCCATTTTCCACGGCCCCGAAGATCTACCGAGCTGGAGAGGCGGCTCCACACGGAGTATAAGGCTGAAAGAGCCGCAGTATAAGGCTGAAAGAGCCGCATGCAGCTCCAGAGCCGCAGGTTGCAGACCCCTGGTCTGTATGTTGAATCGGTCTATATGGAACTTAACCACAATAGCCAGTATACAGAGTATGAGGCTTGTATATATGTAACACTGGAAGTGCAATTTTTTTTAACAAATACAAATTCATTTGTCCAACTGTATTGAATGGAGCAACCACTAAATCAATATTTTTACCTGGGGGATTAGTGATCTATAGCTCTTTTATTTCATTTCATTATATTGCTTCTGAAACTGTTTTATTCCAAAAGATTTAGCAAGCGTTGCTTCTCTTGAAGCATCTGAGGTGACATAAAATAAGATGGTTCTGTGCTTTCTATCACTTTATCCTTGGAATATTTTGAGCAAGGGAATTGAAGATCCAATAAGAAAGCTTTGGTGACGGTGCAAAAAAAAATCTCACACTTGTTTCACTGCACATCTGGGAGCAGCTCAGCACATTGGCTGAGTGACATCTCTTCAAAATCACCCTTGAAAGGTCATAAACAAAATAGTGGGAATCAAAGGAAGGACAATTCATAACTTAAGAATAAAAGTGGCTAAATTTTGCAATAAACAAATTAAAAGAAGGGAACTTTATAGGATCATGAGTCTCTGAAGATGATAATCTAGTTGGCAGAGAGCCATGCAGTGGTTTTGTATTCTTTGGTCTGCAGATTAAAATGTCTAACTGGGTTTACCTAAATACAGTTGAAAACTCACCAACATTGTCAGGAAATGGAGCAATTAGAAAAACAGGAGAGGGCTGCAACATAAAAAAGGAACCCCCTTGCATCCATAGTCCTTACTTGATTTCCATTCTTTATCATTGTGACTCACTAGTGTACCATGGCTTAAACCTTTTGGCTAAGATCAAGTGTGTATTATACACTGATAGTCTTGGGGAACTCTAAATTCCATGTGGCTTCCTCACAGCAGGTTTCTGACCTAGAGTCTTTCATGGCAACACTGGGACTCTAGTTATATTAAGTGCTACACGTCAATCTGGCCACATGCTGAACTTGATCTTTGGTATGGTCTTGGTATGATCTTTGGTCTTGGGGAACTTTAACAACCATGTGGCTACAGCTTCCTCACAGCAGGCTTCAGACCTAGCATCTTCCATGGCAGCACTGGGAATCTTTCAGTTATACCAGATTCTACACATCAAGCTGTCCACATGCTAGATTTGATCTTTGGTATGGGGATGTATGTAGATTTGATTACTGCTGACAGGGTGCGATGGTCAGATCCCTTTGACCTGAAGACCCATCTGGGTTTCCTAGCCCCCCCCCCCGAAATGAGCAGGTTTATACACACCTGTGGAGACTGATAGATCCAATTTGTTTCCAGAATGCTATGGGATCTGATACTATCTGGTGACTCTTAAGGTGTGCTGGTTGAAAACTGGCATAGCTGTCTTTCTGAACCCATTGATGAGAACACTCCCTGATGTCCTCTTCACCCACCCCCACCCCTCCCCTCCCCCTCCCTATTATACCAGGGAGTTGTGGGTGATAAAGTTGGAGCTTAGACAACTAGAGAAAGTTTGGCTGTAAACATCTTACAGGATGTTTATGAAATCCTATGAAGTGGCAGTAAAGGCAGCAAAAAAGGAATTTGGGGCAACTTCCCCTAGCTCATACCCAGCACAATTATTTCAAATAATTAGGTCTGTCATGTATTTCCTAATAGGGCCTCAAAATGTTAGTGATTCAACATTCAGGTGCAAGATTTTTGTGAGCTATCTTGTAAATAAAGTGTTGTTGCTCCATCAAGACCTCCCCATCAGTATTGATGCAATAAGCAAACTGGAGGCCCTTGGCTGTCTTCAGGTCCTATATTGGACCATTTCAGCCAGCTGTCTCAGGCAAATATTGAAAGAATCATGGCTGCTGTGAAGCCCACCACCTGCTTTCTAAACCCATGCCCATCAAGATCATCTGGTGGACATTATCATCAATCTGTCCCTGAGTTCAAGGGTCTTTCCAGAGAAACTGAAGGAGACAGTGGCAAGGCACTGTTGAAAAAAACATCTCTGGAACTTTCTGATCCATCCAACTACTACCCAGTATCAAACTTCCATTTCTGGGAAAGGTAACTACCCAGGAAGAGAAGTAGCAGATGAGTTCCAGGTTTTTCTGTAGGATACTTCAGTCTTGGACCCATTTCAATCTGGTTTCCAAATTGGTCATAGGATGGTGTGACTCAGCCTGATGTAACTCTATCAAATGAGAAGTAGGCCTTGTGGGATCTGGTTCAGTTCCTCAGGGCCTGTAAGATGGAGATGTTCAGCAGTGGTGTAGGAGGTTAAGAACTTGTGTATCTAATCTGGAGGAACTGGGTTTAATTCTCCACTCTGCCGCCTGAGCTGTGGAGACTTATCTGGGGAATTCAGATTAGCCTGTACACTCCCACGCATGCCAGCTGGGTGACCTTGGACTAGTCACAACTTCTCGGAGCTCTCTCAGCCCCACCTACCTCACAGGGTGTTTGTTGTGAGGGGGGAAGGGCAAGGAGATTGTAAGCCCCTTTGAGTCTCCTACAGGAGAGAAAGAGGGGCCTCCTCCTCCTCCTCCTCCTCCTCCTCCTCCTCCTCCTCCTCCTCCTCCTCCTCCTTCTTCTTCTTCTTCTTCTTCTTCTTCTTCTTCTTCTTCTTCTTCTTCTTCTTCTTCTTCTTCTTCTTCTTCTTCCTCCTCCTTCTTCCTTCTTCCTTCTTCTTCTTCTTGGCTTATAGTTGAGGCAGCAGTGGTTACATCATGGCTGGTCTCCCTCTCCCTAACTTTATTTTAATATTCATTTACTTCATTATTTGATTTGCAGTTGGTTATTTGTTTTACTGTTTGTTCCTCCTTCCTGGGATGGTCATCCTGGGAACTAGAATTTTAATGTAATAGTACCAAATGAGAAATTTTGACTAATGGGATTTTAAATTAATTGATGTATTTCAGTTGTTGATGCTTTTATATTGTTTGTTGCCTAACCTTGGACAGGGAGGGGCAGGATATAAATCTAGTAAAAATAATTTAAATAAATAAATATTCCCACAGTGGTAGGAGATATCCTGTTCATTGTTCTGGGATCTGACTGGGAAAATATGCCCTTTTAAGTGTAAGTGTGAAGGTGTGCCTCCAATTTTATTCCAGAGAAGAAAACTGTGCCACAGATGCCAGAAAGTTGTAAAGTAATGCATTACTGGATTTGCATGAGATGCACAAATCAAATAACTAAGTCACTGCTGCTGGCTCAAAATATGCATCAGTGAGATAGTGACTTTCTATCTTGTCTATCCATTCCATATATTCCTCCATCCAGATATTACTGATGTGGTTTGGGATTCACTAGAGGGACTGCAGCTTTCTTTTATCAGCCAAGCTATTTGCACACTTACACTAAGCACATGCAGTTGAGGTGAAAGTGTACTTTTGCAAACTTTTTTCCTAATCAAACCTTATTTAGAAATAATGGTTCCACTAAACCTGGATGAACAAAATGTATAGCTATGTATCAAGCCATTTCAACCATCACAAAACTAGTGAACTGAGTAGGAGGAACCCAATCCATTGTTATCATAATCTGCTTCAGGACACTTTTACCAGGTATTCATTAGGGTCCAGGTTCACCGAAAAGCCCTAGGACCAGTTTATATAATGCATTTGTCCTACAGAAAATCAGCACTCAGCCAGTGTGGGGTAGTGGTTATGAACAGGTGGATTCTAATCTGGAGAACCGGATTCGATTCCCTAGTCCAGGAACTACAATTCCCATCAGCCCCTACCAGCATGGCCAATTGGCCATGCTGACAGAGGCTGATGGGAATTGTAGTTCCTGAACATCTGGAGAGCCGCAGGTTCCCTACCCCTGCCCTAGTCCTTCACCTGAGTGATGGACTGTTATCTGGTGAACCAGATGTGTTTCTGCACTCCTACACTCCTGCTGGGTGACCTTGGGCTAGTCACAGTTCTTCGAAACTCTCTCAGCCCCACCTACCTCACAAGGTGTCTGTTGTGGAGAGAAGAAGGGAGAGGAGCTTGTAAGCCACCTTGAGTCTCCTTACAACAGAGAAAGGTGGGGTATAAATCCAAATTCCTCCTCCTCCTGCTTCTCCTCCTCTTCTATTCTTAATATGAGAAAATTTCTGGCAGATGCACAGGTGTGGTAAACAGCATTTTCCGCAGATTCTGCAGTTGTGGGAACTGTGGCTCACTGTAGCCACAGGCTGCGTGATTTGCACATTAAATTTGTCTGGGCAAGCGTGCACATGGAGGGAAAGCCAGAAACTGCTTAATTCAATGAAAAATGCAGATTGTGAATTGACCATAAGTCACATGCTTAAATGTTACAATTAAGAATTTTCCTTTCTGACCGTGGTGTCATTGTGTTACTGAATTGGCTGTCTGGACATGTATTTTGGCAAGCAGATTTAACAAGAAACATTGGAAGGCATTGGAGATCCTTCTGCATATATTTCCAGTGAGAAAGCTCAAGCCAGCAAGGTTACTAATTTACCCTGCTGAAAAAAAAAGTGCTTTGTAACAGGTTCTGATTGATTGTCTTCCTCTCACTACTCAGCAAGGTTTCCTTCATATTATCACAGTGCTCACCTCCTAAGAGGAAATAAAGAACAATTCCTTTATGTAAAATAATTACTTTAAAAGGAGATGTGGGAGGGGGAGAGGAGGAGGGGAAAAGGAATTTTCCCTCATGAGTTGTACATCACAGCAGGCAATGCTGACACTCACTCCTTGGCCCCCTCGAGAAACACCTGAGTGATTTGTTTTAGTTGTACGCTTCAGGCTAGACCAGCCTGCTAATCGCTTTCTTCTGTTGTTGTGGGTCATTTACACTGGGAAGGCAAGAAGAGGTCTTGTTCCATTAACAATCCATTGCTGATGCTCTTCCACCACTCTGCCATGCCATCTTGATGGTGTTTATAGCATCACTTTACAGCTACTTAATAACTTCTGTGCTTTCACAGCCTCCTACTTATGGCTTTGCTCTCACATGAGTATCTTTAAACTGTGTATAAAAACAATGGCAAGAGACTGAATAGATCTGCTGAACAACACTGCACAATGGGTGTCGGGAATATTTTGCCAAATGCAGCTGCAGATTATAGCTCACTCCAACCCTCTGCAATATCCTTCCAAATTTCGAAAGTTCCTGGAACCAGAGCCGTATGAACCCCTTTCACCCCTGCCGGGAAAAACAGCTACCTATAAAATCTAAATTTGGCTAGTTGAGAGCTAATTGGAACTGAAAATAATAGAACGATTACTTATCCAAATCTCAGGATATGTTTACATTATAAGTGCCATGTGGAGATTACTTCAAATGTCTCCACATGGCAACAATTACACGGTGAGCAGCTTGTAAAGAGCCTTATCAATTAAACACATTATATTATAATAATATAACACTTTAATTTGCAGTACCCTATGCAAGTTTCATTGTAGCATGCATGCAAAACAGCCTTGTCAGGTGGGTTACAATTATCCTAATGTGACAGACAGCTGCTGAGGCTGACAAATGATAGCTTTCATAAGGTCAGTAGTGCAAGCCATGTCAGAAGGCAGCCTTGAACCAAACTCTTTTAGTTCATAACCAGCTCCCAGTCAATTGGATGGCTATCTTTGCTAATAGGTTACCTTAGCTTATCTATAGACATGCTTAACTTTGAATTTAAGTCTGACATATGCCCACTGAAGGGAAGCAAAATCATTTGACTTAAATCCTTGAACTGAAACTTTATCAGGTATTGACTGGACTATAAATGATACAAGTCACAATACATTAGAAATTATACAAGTCGATACATATCATGCGAAATCTATGGCATTTGCCGGTGGTTTTTTTTCCTAGTGAAACACTTCCTAGTAGACTTCCAATTTTGCTTGGTCACACCAAGATAAGCTAATGTGTCAGAATTCCCCAGACACAGAACAATTGGCAAAGCTCCAGGGAGTGTGGCTGCTATGGAAGCCATGGAAAACCTCCCATTTAAATAAGGCCAGCCAATATGAGCCCTACTTTTCAATGGCCCCACCTGCTTTCTGAAAAGTTCACTAGACACCAAGGGTGGTACTGGTGGGTACCATGGTGCCTGTGGGTGTAACACTGGGAACATTATTCCTATATATATATACTCTCTCTCTCTCTCTCTCTCTCTCTCTCTCTCTCTCTCTCTCTCTCTCTCTGTGTGTGTGTGTGTGTGTGTGTGTGTGTGAGAGAGAGAGAGAGAGAGAGAGAGAGAAATCTAATTATCTTCATCCTTTTTGAAACCTGAATTTGTTTCACAACCTAGGGATAAAAGCAAAACAAACAAAAAACTCTCCTTCAATATGGATAGAATGATAATATTTGGCTCCATTAAGATGTTCTGAAAGTAAGGGAGTGAGATTATTTCAGAAGAGTGATAAGTACAGATAAGTACAGATGATTGCACTTCTTTCTCCCATGCCAATATGCAAAGCTTGTGGTGGTGGGGATAAGGACTTCTGTTAAAGTAGATGTTAAACTTTCTTATTCTCAACCCACTGAAAATGTGTGCTGTGACTTAACAAAACGGCAAAGGAATGCATGGCAGTCTTGACCCTTTCGAGCTACATGTAATATCTGTGCTTATGCACTGAGTCTCTGGCTCTGTAGAGTATTTGTGCAGTTCTGACATTAAGGCATTTGAATACTGCATGAGGAGCCTGAAGATTCTGTAGACTGAAATCCTTCTCTTCTAAGGCTTATTTGAAATGAACCTGCCAGTCATCCTTAATGATGTGTGAAGCCCCATCCCAGAGCTCCTTCTGTAAGAGCCCTATATAAGACTTGCATACAGCTAAGCTCTTTATCATTGTACAAGGAAATCAGGGTGTTTCACAATGGAGCTACAAGATAAAGTCTGGCTATATTGTGCCGTGTCACAGTGATCCACAGTATGGTACACAATAAGCTTTTTAGGGTTATTAATCTTTTTCATGGCAACTGCTATCGGTAGTGGGCTGCAATGACTGCAGATTATAAAAACTAAAGCAGCACCAGTGATGCAGGTCTGAGAATGATTAAGTTACCCTATATGAAGAGAAGGGTCTAGAACATACTTGTTACTATTGCTACAGCAGCACCACTGAAAAGGGTCTCCCATTACCTCTTGGTCTCCTTTCCCACTGTAATATTTAAAGCGCTCAGTCTGTGAATCAGAGCCGCTACGTTATGAAACTCCACATACATACTGGGGTTATTTATTTCTTTATCATTATGTTATGAAACTCCACATACAAAGGAGTTTCTTTATCATATGGCTTGCGCTTCTCATACGCAGATGTTTACAAAGCATTTATGCAATAAATCTTAAAACCAATTCCTTAAAACCACTAAACAATATTACTCAGACAGATTCAATGAATAAAATACAATAACTAAAAACACTACACAGACACCATTGCCATGATCTATAAAATGGGACAGAGAAAGACATTTTACAGTCTCACCCTTGGATTAATTATCCACTTGATCAGGGTTTTTGTTTGTTTATAAGAATGAAGAGAACACTGTCTTATGATGTGACTGACTATTTGTCAGCTCCACAATCTCACTTTGAAGACTGGAACATACACTATTTATGGCAGAAATTGTGAGCATCTTCCATGGCCAGCGCACAGCCTATTTAATGTGGCCCAGATGTTCCATGGCAGCTCAAATCTAAAACAAGGACACATCTTTTAAATTGCCAGGAAAATTCTTGGTGGGTGGCAACACTGGAGGATTTCTGGTAGCCAAGAGAAAGCTGAGCAAGGTACTAGCAGCACTGGTGGAATCACTCAACTTATAGTTTGGCTGCAATGAGCATAGCAGTGGGTATTGGCTCGGCCAGCAGGCATCCATTGTCATCATCACTGTGGCCATGGGCCACCTGGCTTAGCTTCTTCCAGGGCTGATTTAACATCCCACCCACACATACCTGCTATTAATGTGGAGCAAGGGAATGGATACGCACATTTTGATCCATACAAATCCATACAGTGAGTTCTGCTACATATTATGGTAGGTATGCAAATAACTTGCATTGGAAGGTCATTTTGATGGCATGCCACCAGTAACATTTATTTAAGGAAAATATTTTAAACCTGTTTTCCCAACAATTGAAGGAGTGTACACTATTTAAGGACACCATAAAAAGATAAAATCATACAAGACAGTTAACAATTATAACAAATGTAGCCCTGCCACCCTGGGTAGAAGTATACCCTTCTAAGTCCAATGCAGTCAATAGGATTCAAAGGGAGTAACGGTAAATCAACCAAATGCTTGTTAAACAGCAAAAGTCTTGAATCTTTCATGGAAAATAGTCAAAGGCAAAAATCAAAAGGCACACACTTCAAACTAGGAGAGGGCTTCTGGCCACTGGAGATCTGATTGACAGGACAGATTAAAATAGCATTGTTTCACTGGCAGCAGGTTGCTTTTATTCTATCTCATTCCTCTTTTTCCAGTTTAAAATTATCCCTTTTTTCACCAACATTCAAGCTTCTTTTGTGTGTGAAGCTCCCTTTCCTGTGACAGCCAGTTTGTGGTTGTGCCACCACCCTGTGCCAGAATTCCACAGGTTCCCACAGACTTAAAAAGATAAGGGGCCATGATTTAGGGGGTTACCAAGATAAAAGCCCTGCTTCTCTCTGTCATAGGTCTCACATGAGGGCATACCAAGCAAGCTCCCTCTCCTGACAACAACAGGCATGTTGGTTGATTCAGGGAAGGTGTCTAATGACTGGTCCTAGGATGCAGCATGGAGTGGAAGAGGGAACAGGAAGACTGTGATGGCAGCTCGAGGTCAGAGTTGAGCCAGTTCCATTGGTGTGATGGACATAGCATGGATGAGAACTGGTACCAGAGTTTGGATGTGAAATTAGGACCCCTTGGATTCTGAATACGGAATTTAGAATCCGGAGTATCAGAATATCCAAAGTTCCATGGGGGTGGGGGGTGGGGGAGGAATATCCATTCCCTGCTCTTAAAAAGTGCAAAAAGATAAACTAATTTTCACAAGATTGAAAAAACTTGGCAAGTGCACCCAGCAAAAACCACTATGGCCAAGCAGCAGTGCCAAGTATGAGGAAATGACTATATCCTGGGCGTGAACTTTGAACAGTGCAAATGCCACCAGGGCAACACTGGGCATGACACAATGGAGCAGAGGGTAGCTGGTCCTGGGGAGTAGGCAAATGCCCTGGGCAACACTGATAGGAAATCTGGAGCAGCAGGCAATGGTGGGTGGGAACAGCATCCGATAAAGCACAGTTGACTGAGTGATGACAGTTCTAGAGTTGCCAGTGGGAAGAAGGAAAAGGACAGCAGGAGGGAGCAACAGACTGAAGAACTGCATATCCTATAGTGTGGATTGGAGTGTGCCATTCTCTCTTACTCAAAGTGCACCTAAGGCATGATATTGCCTTTTGCTTGTAAATCAGAAATAAAATATTCATTCAGGTTCTTATTCTTAGTTTCCCAAGGTATGGACAGGAGTGTTCAAGCAGCATGTGTTTATTGGCAAGGTGATACAGGGATAGAAGCTGCTAGTTTTAGGTCAAGGGAGTGAATGGAATCTACAAAGCTAATTAACAGAACAAATGAACAGGGACTCCATTGTAATGTATAGAATAAATACACCACATCAGAGAAGGCAGCAACTTTCTTGCAGCCTTTTCCATGCACCAACTTTCTCTACCAAGTCCATATTTCATACGGCTGTCAGACTGTCATCCCCATCCCCCCCACAAGCCACAGTATCTGTTAATGCAACAGCAAAATACAATCAGAAAGGGAAAGGGAGAAAGAAAGGAAATATCACATACATATATGCAGACACAATCAGTTATCTTAATCTGTATATCTAATAGCAACATGTGGCTCCCATCTACAGATGCCTAATCTGCAGATTGGGACCACACCAACATTAAACAGGCTTGTCTGTGAACTTGGAGTACTCCCCAGGTTTGCAGAAGAATATGAAAAGTTAAAAATACATTTGGGATTGAAAGCCCCACCAATTAAAAAAGCTATTGTCTGTGAACATACAAACAACTAACTAGTGATGGCAGCCGCCACAGGGATCCACTCCAGGTCTGGCCTCCATGGCAGAGGACTCTGGAAGCTGCTCTAGACTCGGCTGCCGTGAGGGCCCAGGTGATGTCAGTAACAAGCATTCTGGGTTTGTCCAGTAAGCTCACACCACTTAAGAACATAAGAACAAGCCAGCTGGATCAGACCAAAGTCCATCTAGTCCAGCTCTCTGCTACTCGCAGTGGCCCACCAGGTGCCTTTGGGAGCTCACTTAAAAACCAGATCAGTGCTTCATTGAAAAAAGGGGATATTTTAAAACAGAGTTACAGTTTGTCAATAACAAGTACACAGAAAATAAGGCTGGCGCACTACATACTCACTGAAATCCTATGCAGCACAGTTGCTCTTGAAGCCTTAGGTTACAAAATATAAACAAAGTTCTCTGTGGCAACAACAAAAGGGGATGATAAAAAGAAAATGCTTGGCTGTTACATGATGACTCTTCATCGAAAATGCTGATAATAATCTGGTGACCCCTCTCAACTAATCCTGAGACTGGTCTGACTAAGCCTTTCAGGATTGGAATGACTTGCCCCCTTCCAACTGGAATGTCTAGTTCACAATACCCAGCTAGAAGTTTCTCAGCTGCACTGAATGTTCTTCATTAGAATAGGCTTGGGAAAATGTCCTTGAAGATAAGCAGTTAGCAGCAGCCTGCACCTGGCCAAACTGTCACCAAGTGAAACCCAGAAAACTCTCTTAAGATGCATGCTCATTTGACAAGGTGGATGCCGGTAGTGGGTCTGCGTTTTGCCATGAGTCTTGCATTTGTCTAATCTGAATCTGTCTGTTATATCTAACTAACAAACATTATTCTCATGTCTGATATACCCCAAAATGTCCTTATTAATCCCAAGTCAAGTTAATCCATTTTATTCTCAATGCATCTGAAGAGGATACAGAGATAATCAAATGTAGACAAGGACACAGAAGACTGTTTCAGTGTTCAGAACAAAATGATCAGGGGACTGACTGTAGGGGAATTATGTTATGAGCTATGCCCATCTTTCATGTGCGAAGGACCAATGTGAAAGTACTTTCTGGTGTCACTGCCTGCTCACAGGATTACCTAAGTGCACAGACATCACTTTCACCCCATTCCCTCCCCCTTCCTTAGCATGACTGTGGCATCACCAATCAAGTTACACTGAGATATCTGCCCCCAACACCTTATAGCCAGACTGCCCAGGGAATGTTTATTTCCTTTCTCAAGAAGTCAAACCAAACTGTTTAAGAAATAAGTTTCAATTTCCTCCTCTTGGAAACAATCTAGCCTGCTTTCTGTAGAGGTCAATGGGATTCCAAACATTATGGATTATCTCAAATATTGGAAACTATAAAATTGGGATTTGGATGAATAGTTCTCCAGTGTAACATCCCATACTGAAGTCCAGGAACAAAGTGTTTTTATCTCATCAGTAATATCAGTAATAATGCTGGGGGGAAGAATTAGGACTAATAAAAGGAAACACTTCTTCACGCAACGTGTGATTGGTGTTTGGAATATGCTGCCACAGGAGGTGGTGATGGCCACTAACCTGGATAGCTTTAAAAAGGGCTTGGACAGATTTATGGAGGAGACGTCGATCTATGGCTACCAATCTTGATCTCCTTGATCTCAGATTGCAAATGCCTTAGCAGACCAGGTGCTCAGGAACAGCAGCAGCAGCAGAAGGCCATTGCTTTCACCTCCAGCATGTGAGCTCCCAAAGGCACCTGGTGGGCCACTGCGAGTAGCAGAATGCTGGACTAGATGGACTCTGGTCTGATCCAGCAGGCTAGTTCTTATGTTCTTATGTTCTTATCAAAGAAACCACTGAATCAGGAATCAAAGCAACAAAATCAGAGAGAATCAAAAAAACTCAAAGCAAACAAAAAGAGCAGCTGAGATTTACCTTGGCTCCCATTGCTGCCCAGGAGTGGGGCAGGGAGTGTGGCAGGCTCAGCGCTGCCAACACAAGCAAGTGATGTGCCTGGAGGAGGCAGGACTGCGGCCTTATATGGGCAGGCTGGGCCATCCCACGCTTCTTCTCACCTGACTGCCAATGGGTTCTCCCGCCTTCCTTTCCTCATGGATCTGAGTTTTTTGTTGCTGGCATTCTGGTTATGGTGATTATTGTTGTCAGTTGCATTTCACCAGTCACAGTCTGGCAGGTTGTGCATGGGGACTGATCCATTCAAAGGAGGACCCTGCATGCCAGCCCTACCCATTTGGTGGGGGCCTCCATAAGAGGTCGGGGTGGGGTGGGGGGTGGAGCGCTTTTTGGCAGCAAGGGGAGTTCATCCAGAGGCCAGTGCCCAGATAGCTCCCACTATCTTGCTGCTCCGGGCATTGGTGTTTTCCCCATGCATCGGGCTTGGGGAAAATTATTACTGGGGGACAGCAGACGTCCTGCCCAGTGCCAGATCCATCCCCTATGCTGCACCTCTGTTTCCTTTTGCCAGCTCACCAATAAAATGGCCATAGCCAAAATTTTACACACACAATGGGGTTTTCTGTGTCTCCTTCAGCACCCTCGGACCACTTCCTTCCCTCCTCAAGTGGCAAAGGGCATGTTCATACATTCTTCTTCCCTAAAGGAAGATATTTCAGAAGTGCAGCTGTTTCGTCATGGCATTTCAATTTTAGGAAAACTGTATCTGTTGAACTTCTGTCTGTCATGCAGGTGTTATGAACACAGGAGACCTTTAAGTGAAAGACGTGTTTGTGTAATCCCTGTGAGTGTTGATGTTTTGATGTGACTCAGAGCAGGCAAGCCGCCATCTGTAGCTGCAACTCCCCTTATAAGAATGGAATAAGGGGATAATAATATTGATCCACTTTAAAATGTTGTTTTAAGGATTTTCAAGGTAGTATTTGTGTTTGTGTACTTATTAAAGCAAATAAATGCTTCCCTATCTTACATAGCTGTCAGCTGCATTAATAGATTAGTGACAGGAAGAGTTTTATATACCATGGCAATGGAGAAAACGGAATGTATGTACATTTTGTGTGTGAGAATGAGACAGAAAGTAATGAATAACTGACTGTCAAGAATTCATGTGTTCTTGTTTATTGAACCCTATTGAATGAAAAAGAAATGTATATACAAAGTACTTATTGCAGATGTTTGTACAGTGTGAAAAGCACTTCACAAATTTCAATTTTTGCCCCAGAACAGAACTCTTATTACTTTTTCAAGGGGAAAGAGTGTATTGCTTCCTTTTGTTATGCACGGCAGACATATTTTTCCTATTCCTAGTCACTCTGCAAAGTTAGGAACACAGCAGGAAAGGTTAGCAATGTGAAATTTATCTTTAGTCATTCAAATTCTGATGGGCTGAGTTGTTTACTAGTCTGTACTCCAAACAGGCAGCATATAATATACCAATTTCAAATAACCCTGAAGAGAATGCCCTGATATAACCAAAAGGTGTATATTTGCATGGACTTCATAGACAGTTATGGCAACTTTGACTGACAGGGCTCTAACCAAAATTTCCAGCACTTAAAGAGACATAATAATAAAATTAAAAAAGCAGAACATGAGGGTTGGTGGGAGGTTGAATAGTCATATTTATGAGTACTCCTCTACCATAGATCTATGTGAATGTTTTATATGAGCAACTTGTGCCTCAGGATAAACCTCTGAACTAGCAGCATATGTGAAAGAGTCTGGAGATGGATTCAGGAAAGAGTGGGGGGGGGGCAGTATTATATCCTCTGATTGGCAGCAGCTGTCTACGATTGCCAGCAAAGTGTTTCCTAATAGCTGCTGTCTGAAATCCTTTCAAGGACTGGACTGTAGGTCCTTACAAATGGCAGAACCTTCTTATTAGGGAAACTATTATTTTTAGCCTCAGTTCCCCTCTCTCCATCAGCAAATTGGGGATAATGGCAAATACCTTAAACAATTGCTGTAAGAATTTCTGGGATAATATATGTGCAGGTCTTGGAATACTAAAAAAGGCTAGATATTGTTGATGTCATTGTTTTATTATTAATAATTATCATCTAAAGTACTGTTTGTTAAGGAATCTTTTTGACTGCTTAGGGAAAAGTGTTAATCAAATGGAACAGGAGCAGGATATGCATTTGTTAATGTCATAAGCAAGCCATCTTCAACTCATGGCTTTAGTACACTCAAAAGAGTTTTACCTGCAAGTCCCTATAGAGCTGCCATTTTGTGCCTCTTTGAAGGACCTGCTGCCACTGGGCGTGTGCAGAGACCAAGAATATCATGCTACCTCCCTCTTTTTGCAAGCATCATCCTTTACCTTCTGTCTGTTCTCTGGCTCAGTGTGGCAGGACCAGATCTACATTTTTGAAGGGGATAAAAAGTACATATTAACACCCCTCATATGTTACATACATAATTTTTCCTTATATCATCTGCTGCTGCTTTCCCCCTGTGTGTTCTACCCTTGCCTCCTAGATCTGGTCCTGCAGTCTGGCCATACCAAACCACACTGCTCTGTCCTCCAATGGTCTATACACTTTTATTGCAAAGCTCCCCTTCAGTGCTGCTGCCAATAAATTAAAAGTAGGTTCAGGGTCTGGTATGAATTAACTTACTGATCTAATGCACTATAAAGTCGTGAGGAAATCTTTTATCATGTCTGTACTCAATTCTTACATTTGGGGATGCAGGGAGAAGTAAAATTATCTGAAATCTGAGGCTACATTTTCATATTAATCTGACAGCATGAAAGCCATACATCATGGCTCTGTTCATTTTGATTGAAATAATATGTGAGGCTTGTATGTAATCATGTGGAAGAAACACATTGTCTGGCTCCTCCCTACCAGAGGCGTACCTCGGCAAACTGGAGCCCTGGCCAACACCTGAGTTTGATGCCCCCCCATGGGTGGCCACTACCCCACACACCGTGACCAAACAATGATTTTTTCTACCAGGTCGTTTCAAAGTCACCATCACTATCAAAGTCATTATAGAACATCCCCCAACTCACAAATCTGAACACAGCAATGGGCCATGCCACACAGCAGAAATAATTTTTGGAAAACATTTTCAAAATGCTTTCAAAATGTTGTATTACTGCTATGAAAACATTTTATGGTGTTGTATCCAGTCCCCCCAATTGGGGGAAACAGCATCACTTTCAATGTTATTTAAACTGGGGACCCCAGATTCTACTTTTAAGGTGGATTTAAAAGGAGAATCTGGGCTCCCTAGTTTAAACAAGTGATGCTGGAATCCACCCCCAAACAGCATCATTTTCAATAGTGTTTAAACTAGGGAGCCCAGATTCTCCTTTTAAATCCACCTTAAAGGAAGAATCTGGGGTTTAAACAACATTGAAAGTGATGCTATTTTGGGGTGGATTCTCCCCCATCCTGAAACAGCATCCCTTTCAATGTTAAAACTGGGAACCTCAGATTCTCCCTTTAAATCCATGCCAAAGTGGGTGGATTTAATAATAATAATAATAATAATAATAATAATAATAATAATAATAACAACAACAACAACAACAACAACAACAACAACAACAACAACAACAACAACAACAACAACAACAACAACAACAACCTTTATTAGGCATTGAGAGAATAAAAGAAAGAAAGAAAGACAACAAGCATTGGCAGGAAGGGAGTGGATTTAAAAAGAGACTATGGGGAAATTTAGGGGTGCCTGTTGTCAGGGGTGCAATTATTAAGATAACAGCACCAAAATTTCAGAGTATCTTCATGAGACCCTACTGATGATACCACCCAGGTTTGGTGAAGTTTGGTTCAGGGGGTCTAAAGTTATGCACCCTCAAAGGTGTAGCCCCCATCTCCTATTAGCTCCCATTGGAAACAATGGGGGATAAGGCACTCCCTTTGGGAGTCCATAACTTTGGACTCCCTAAACCAAACCTCACCAAACCCAGGTCATATCATCAGAGGAGTCTCCCAAAAAATCCCTGTAATTGTGATGCTGATAGCCTAAAATCTGCACCCTCTGCAGGCCAAAAACAGAAAAAACACTGAAAATACAAAATCCCTCACAAACGAACCTGCAATTTTGTCGCCCACCACAAGGTGGCGCCCTGGGAACCTGCCCACTTTGCCCAATGGGAGGAACGCCTCTGCTCCCTACACCAGTGCTGCCAATTTCCAAAACTAGGGCAACTGTGCCATTGGGAAGAGCAGCATATCTATGGTCTCTGATGTTACCCTCACAGTGTAAGAATGAAGCATGCTGCAAAGATGATGTTAAAAAGGGTGCACACGTTTGCACATAGTAAATGCAATCCTAAGCAGAGAGACTTCGCATCACAAACAAACATTTGATCATGAACAAAAACCAAGCAACGCCTGAGCGTGAAACTTGGAGACCACCTGAGACTTCTTTTTTTGTCCTACTGAACTTCAAAATATTGAGGAACCTGTTAAAAGATAATATAGCCTTCCCAAGTAAGGGAAAGAAGATTGAGTGTCATTTTGCCCACCTGGAAACTCCAAAGAACCCCCTCCCCCCCGTCCCCCTGCTCGAGAAAGCCCATACTGGATTCAGAAGATGTCAGATGAAATGGGCTGCAAACTGCCAAGAGTGGGTGAGCAAATATGTGACCATTTCATGATCTCCTGAATGAATAAAACCAGCTAGGAAGCTAGAAAAAAGAAAAGAAAACTTGACTAATTTGAATTGGAGGTTCCAGTGACTGAAGAAGAGGTGGGCATTAGAAACAAGGTGTTTTGCAAGTGAATGATACTGAGGTCAGCAATGGAGGGAGGTGAGTGAGATGGAAGAGAGTTGATATGAGGGGAAAAGAAAAGTTATGTAAAGAAGGTCGGTAAAAAGTCTGCTTAAAAACCTGATCCAATTGATTTAAGAGAGAGTTTTAAAGAAATAAGGCTCTTTACAGATGTTTGTAAGCTTCTGAAGAAAATAATAGAATATTACAAAGGGAGAATCTAACTTCCAGGTTCTGGCAAAATTAAGTATAGGTACCGTGGCTGAAGGGGAACAACACTATTTTGGGTCTTAAACATGATTGGGGGAAATGTCAAAAACTAGAAAAAGGCAGTATCCCTGATAAACTGGAGACAGACACAAAATTAAACCAAGTACTAGAAATGATGACTGTGGTGCTGAAAGAAACAATGGGCAGATTTAATGATCTGGATGAAAAACTCACAAGGTTTGAAGATAAATTTTGACAAGTTAAAATCTGTGGTTCTCCAGATGTTCATGGACTACAATTCCCATCAGCCCCTGCCAGCATGGCCAATTGGAGAGCCACAGGTTGCAGACCCCTGAGTTAGAAGGAGAAATAATAGAAATTAAAAAAGAGTTGTATCAAATAAAAAGATAGAAAATAAAGTGGACAATTTAACTCAAGAATGCAAAAATATCATAGATATACAAAAGACAGACCACAAAATGAATGTCTTAGCCCTCTTCTGCACTTGCAGAATAATGGACTTTCAATTCACTTTCAATGCATTTTGCTGCTGGATTTTTCTGTGTGAAATAGCAAAATCCACTTGCAAACAATTGTGAAAGTGGATTGAAAATGCATTATTCTGCATGTGCGGAAGGGGTCTTAGGCTCATTCCGCACATGCAAAATAATGCACTTTCAAACTGCTTTCAGTGCTCTTTGAAGCTGTGCGGAATAGCAAAATCCACTTGCAAACAGTTGTGAAAGTGGTTTGAAAACGCATTATTTTACATGTGCGGAAGGGGCCTTAGAGAAAGAAATGGATAAGATGACAAACCAATTAGTACTGAGCAGGGAGATGGCTATCTTTGAAATTAAGATAGGAAAGGCAAAAGAGAAAGATTTCAGAACTGAAAGAATATATACTTGTCAGGAAGATAATATTAGAAAATTTAGCAAATATTATATTAATCTACATGAAAAACCATTTTAGGAGGAAGAGGAACAAGAGAATTACGTAAATAAAAGTTTTAAAAAGAAGATATCAGAAGTTTGAAACAGATACTAAACCAGATCATAACAACCAATGTTGAAATGGTACACAGTTTTAGCACATAGTTATATCCACATACAATGGTAAACACAGTCCTAAATGGAGATACACCCTTCTAGGTCAACTGACTTTTGCTGAGGATAGCACTGTAAAACTTAGGCCGTTTCCGCACGGCCAAAAGCAGCGACGCGATGACGTCGCAAATTGCGACGCATCCCAAAAAAAGCGTTCACACACAGCCGTGCAGGCCAACGCCATTTTGACGACAGCTCCGTGGCGGCTGTTCGCGCGGCGTCGATGCGTCACATGGGGAAAAAAGAGTGGTTTTCCTTAGTAAGATTATCCTTCCATTGTCTCCAGTACTATCCTTGCAGCACAGAAAAGGATGTTTCCTGTCCACAGCAAGCACCAGAAATGGAATGATGACAAAAAGGCCCAGTGTCTTGAACTATTGTGGGAAAGTCAGAAAGAACAAAATGTTTATTTTTGTAGTGTCTTTCTATGAGAGATTTTAACATAATATAAGTGATTAGAAACAAGCTTTTAATTTAAGCCATCTTTATCCTAATAATTAAGGAGCAGAAACAGTAGAAGATACGCAGGAGCTAAATCTAACAGCTGGGACGAATATGTTCAGCTATTCTCAGACTACCAAAATCACAGCAATGTATTCACTGACAAATTCTTATATTCTCAACAGAAATAACTTTGCAGCTCAATCAAGAGAATCTTGTTCACTGAAGATGCTGACCTTGAGCAAGCAAATAATTGAGGAGCTGATCAAACACAACAATCCACAGAGAATTGCAGGCCAAAGAAATATACTTGATATTTCAACAGAAAAGATGAAGTTAACGATATAGGGTCACTCAAACATTTTAAAGCAAAGAGACTTATTTATTGAGACTATGGAAATAGCTTGTGAAATGGGACTTTTAAGCGCTGAAAACTGCATGGAGTGTTCATTGTATGAAACTTAGAGGCTTCTGGTGTGATATGAAGGTTGTAATTGATTGGCATCCCCTAACTCCTGGCCATTGTGGGAGAGATAGGACAGATATGGTTGACAAGTTATATGGAAGCTTTTATATGGCTCTTTGAGTATGAGGCTATGATTTTTTTACTTCACAGATCCCAGGATTGTTGAAGGAAAATGTTTCCTTGCATGATACAAATGCCCTCTTCTGAAAGCCAGTGCAATGTTCAGCCAGAGAAGCATGGATTCAAGTGTTTGCCCAGACATGATGCTCACCAGATGGTCACTATGGCTAAGTCTAAATGATAGGGCTTACCACATTCCTGATTGTGCAGTGATATCTGGCATGGGTATTTGCCATGTATGTTGATTGTTGCAAACATAAATCTGCATTTTGTTGGGTAAAAAAGAAAACCAATGGACACAGCTCATTAGATGGTCTGCATTGTCTCAGATGGCTTGGAATGAGAACTCTGGTGGAAGATACCAAAAGCCTTGTTCCCCATGATGTAATCTAAATGTTCAGAATGCCACAGGCTAAAAATATCATATAGTATCATCATGGGTCTCTGGATGTGGGAAGCTACCATCCAAAATGCCTAATGCATGTGACAACTCTTCTAAACAAACAAATGCAGCATAGGGTGTTGTGGAGCCAATGCAGCATATGTCTTGAAAATGGAAATCTTCCCATAATCAGTAGTCACGTAGACTAATCCCATCTCTCATTCTAATCTATAAAATAAGATTAAATGTAATAGCACTACAATAGCACTATGGACAGCTACACAAAAACACTGTCATGAGGAGAACTTGCCTTATGAGACCATGCTATGCAAGGTGACCCCCAATTGATCAATTCAGTAAGAAGGTGTAATTAGAGGGCTAATTTTCAATACTTGATATTAGGAAAAAATTATGATATTTATTGCCATAACACATTAATTATCTAGCCCAGGGGTAGGGAACCTGCGGCTCTCCAGATGTTCAGGAACTACAATTCCCGTCAGCCCCTACCAGCATGGCCAATTGGCCATGCTGACAGAGGCTGATGGGAATTGTAGTTCCTGAACATCTGGAGAGCCGCAGGTTCCCTACCCCTGATCTAGCCACAGATATAAATAATAAAGGCATTATGACTATGTGTATTGCATCCTTGCAGAGATAAACATTTTATTACAGCAAAGAAAAATAATGTTGTAGTGTACAAGTCACATTTTCTAGATAGCATGAAATGGAAAAAAAAGTGCTCTGGGGGAGGCTTGGATTGGGATCATGTCAACCCAGAGCCCCCTGTCAGATCTGTTGCTAATCCTCCTCTTGCCTCTTCTTCCTTACATAGTGCCAGTGTCCTCATCCGTTGTGAGAGTCTACAGACACCATCTCCAAATAGGCTTTGAAATATAAAGCTTGTCAAATTTTTACAGGTATTTACGCCATCTTAATCTGCAGCACTACTCTGGGTTTGCTCGGATTATTAAATTTTTATCCAGACAGACCACAGTACATCCAGAGAGATAAGGAAGCTGCCTGCTTAGAATTGTCTTTATTATGTGCAGATATGCTTTTCAAATCCATTTTCCACATCTTATGCAGTACAATAAGCTGGAGCTCTGGCTGTGTAAGGTTTTCAAATGGTCAGATTTGGACTCTGGCCAGGTTTTATCTCCTTAAAGCTGTTTTCTGTTTAGTGTCTTCTCCCTTGACGACAGTCTGCTCTTCTGGTTTTATGTTTCAACAGGGCTAGGTCATAGTTTCTGCCTGATTAGTGGCCCCTGTCCAGAGGGCCCACCCCAAAAAAGTATTTAGGAAATCAAGGGGGCATAGTAGAATCTAAGGACGCATATGCTTCCTATGCACTCTCTATTTGATTTCTGTTTATATTTCTTAATTTTTTAAATCAACTTTTACTGTTTTTTGGTTATTTTTTAATTTATCTGAAATATTTATATTCTTTTGTTGTAATGGGCTCAGAGTGACTAATGGCAAGAATAGGTTTTTGCAGATTCACTATTGTATATGCATATTGTATGAAGTATATGCTTAATTTATATCATTTTTAAACATAAAGTGTATATAATTTATATGAAATACACGTATAATAAACTACACTGATTTCCTGAAGTAGAAATGATATTGAAAAGATGGGTTTGTTTAAGAAAAGATTTGGTCCAAGGAAACAGAAAACAATTCAGAACTAAAGAATTAGAGGTTCTGTTTGCAGAAGGGGCAAGTCAAAATTTTCAACCTGACTAGCAGATAAGAAATTCTAAATCATCTTTCTGGTAGGGAGGGGAGTTTTGTCTAATATATTAAGCTTTTCTGAACAGAAAACTATTTAGTTTCTACTTCATTTTGAGAATTCAGTTGACAGGGCAGCCAGCCCTACCCCCCCACCCTACCCCCGACCCTGCTCCAGTCTCTGTCCCCTGGGAAGCATAATTTGGCCATCGATCATTAACTGCTCCTAACTTTTGCCTCCTGTAATTTGAGCAGTTAAATCCAATCTTCAGCATATTTATTCAAAAGTAAACAACACTAATTTCAGCATAGTTTATATCCAAGTGAATGTGTTTAGGATTGCAGTTTTAATTAAAATTGTAATCTAAAAGTCTGGTTTTTTTTATGTAGTTGTAGTCTCTGGGTACTGCTAAAAATGTAAATCTGCTTTCTGAGTAGAGAACAATAACAGGAAACCTTGATTTGTCTTGTTAAAATAAGCCTTTTAAAGGTAAAAGGCATTTAATAATTGCATGGCAAAAATTCAATTGGGGAAGCTATTCCTGGCACAGAGAATCAGTTACCTATTGAATTTCCGCCTGTTGTACAGCAATTAAAGGAACATAAGTATTGGTAAGAAAAGAAAGAGAACAACCAAGGATACGAAGTTGTTTTAGAAATGCCATGATCAATTAATCATTCAATTAAAAAATCCAGATGGTTCTTATAAACTGTTGATTAGCCTATTGTTCTTGTTTTATGTTTGCCCGTATCTTTGTTTTTGTTATGTAGGTGTTCATTTCATGCTGAAATGTCCATTTTGATCCTGAATGTGCTGTGTTAATGACAGAATCCTCAAATTCATTTAATAATGTTAAGGTTTAATGATTGTTCACTTGCTAAAACATACATCTGGGAAAACTACAAGCTGTTTATTCAGTTCTATAGGTTATATATAGCCAGTGGCAATGTGTTATAGTGGTTATAGTGTCAAACTAGGACCTTGGATCCCAGGTCTGAGACCCCACTCACATCATGGAAACTTGCTGGGTGACTTTGGGTGAGTCTTAGACTCTCAAACCTGACCCTGGATAGTATTTGGATGGGAGACCTCTAAGGCATACCATGGTTGTGACACAGAAGCAGGCAATGGCAAACTACCTCCCAACATCTCTTGCCTTGAAAACCATGTGGGCCACTATAAGTCAGCTGTGACTTGATGGCGAAGAAGAACAAAAACAAAAAGAAGAACAAAAAGAAAAAGAAGAGATCATACCAAGTCCAAGTTGTTTGCTGTAAATATTATTGGTGGCATCCCCTCAAAATAACATACATTTATATGAGCTCTTTGTTTTCCAGTTAAAACCGTTCTTGGGCTGAAAACCTCAAACATACGTCTAAAATATTTTCTAAGTAATCTTTTAGATTGCAAATGCCTTAGCAGACCAGGTGCTCGGGAACAGCAGCGGCAGAAGGCCATTGCTTTCCCATCCTGCACGTGAGCTTCCAAAGGCATCTGGTGGGCCACTGCAAGTAGCAGAGTGCTGGACTAGATGCACTCTGGTCTGATCCAGCAGGCTCTTTCTTATATTCTTTTATTTTGTTTTTTAAAGGAATTCAGCTTATATCTCTACATTTTTCCGCAAGTGTATCCCAGGTTACAGAAATATTGTAATATCTAGCCATTTTAAATTTGCTAAATGAAGTACACAGCAAAAAATCTACTGTTCCCTCTTCCCTCTGTGCACTCATGGGTTACACATTTTGACAACCCTTAGTGTATCTGTAACATCTAGTTATATATTTCTCCTGCAGAATGCTCTCAGGGTCATACATCAAAAAAGAGGAAATCATAAAGTGCTTAGGAATCATGTGAACAGTAAATGTATTTATATATACAAGAAGGTATGAATTATAGTATAATTCTATAAATTTGCTTTTGTGCTGTTCACAGCATGAAACTCTGCTTCTTGCTGGTGTGGCCTCTTGAACAATGTGAAAATCTAGATGGACCCAGCATAAAACCCTGTTGCAGAACAAAACACATTAAGAGAAAATGCAATATATGATCTTTACAAAAATAAACACTGAAAATTCTTCTGTATTCCAGACAGGCCTTTGCCAAGTTGCAAAAAAGTCCCTGAACTATCCTGAGAAACCTGTGTCTGAAGAGAGTTTGCCTTATTAACCTCCCCCAGCCTTTCCTAAAGTGGAATCTCTTGTAAAAGTAGAGTTTCATTACATTCCTCCCTCCCCCATCCCACCTTGTTCTTGTAGATTTCTGATCATGGTGTTAGCTTTCTCCCCAATTTAGTCCCCAAAATCAATTCTAGTAATTCCAATTTACGCTTGAAATGCTGTTACACCCATGTTACACTTCACTTTCCAATTGGGTATAAACCAGTAACAGCCGTGGCTCTCTCACCTGCAGAATAGTTGCAAAATTAAAGACATTTAGCTGTGAATTCAGCTGCTTGCTTTTTGTTTCTTCCTGTCCTCTGGGGTTCTTATTACTTCAGAGACTGTTACAGGTTCAGACAATTGCACCTTGCATCCTTCAACAATCTGGGGGGTTTGACTTAAATTCAACTCCTCAGCTAAACAGTTGGATTCTGAAAGGAATATAGACTCCCTTCTCAGCATCCTTCTTTCTAGTCCTGCTAACTACAAGGCTCCTTCTGATAAGTAAAGTATGAGCATTTGGGAGGAAATCAGTTCATATGGCTGCAACATATCTCTATTTAAAATGCATAAAGGACATCTACTAGACTCTATCAGCACTATATAAGTAGGGGCGGGAAGAATCACGGTGGCTAATGAAATTTCAATACAATATAATTGCCACTTTACTTACCATTTGATCCTAGGTGGAATAGGCATGTGCATGTTTGGTAAAATTATCATTGACAACTAAGATATTCTTTGTAACAGAAGAATATAGTTCAATAGTCAAGAAAACAGTTCCATCAGAACATGTTTATAAGTTATGTTTACAACTTTAACAGTTTGCTCCATTTAACCTTATTGCTGAATGTAACATTCATTTGTCCCTAGGCAATTCTAAACATCATTCAAAATGGCACACCTTATTATAAATTCCCCCCCAAAGTTCCCAACCTTTGGGTATAAAGTATTACCTGCTGCTGTAATCCTGGTCCTGAATGGCCCTTCTGGTACAGAACATATTATAATTTTAAAAAGCTTTAGTTACTCTCTCAAGTATAGCTGAATATCATACTCTTTATCTTTCTTTTAATCTAAGATGCTTTCCCAAAACGCTACAATGGGAGATATAAACTTAGTCCTTGTTCTCAACTTCTTTCAATGTGGAAAGTTTGTTCTTTGATAATTAAAGATCTTTCATGGCTGAAAGTATTTTTTTAAAAAAATTGGGGGTGGGACACTTTGCCTGATGGCCGCTGCTTTCATCTAAAAGTCCCTCTCATATACCAGCCTGAACCAGGCTGCTTTGCAGACTTCATTAGAGCACCTTCGCTCTGCAGGATACTGTTGAATTCTAGAAGCATTTTAGCAATTCTATCTATCTATTTTATCCCTTTTTAAACCCTCCATTATCTCACCACACTGTTTCCTTGACAGAACACTTGCATTTACATTTGCTCAGCCAGAAACTTTTAAACAGTAGCACTGCCACCCATCTATGTCCATCTGCATCTAACTTCTCTGAAGTAAATTCATATATGAGTGGGTTGCTATCAGTTATCACTTTAACTCTACCACTTTAAAGCCAAAAATTCTAGCATGAGATGTGAGGTTGGATTTGCTGTGATGTAGTCCTTTTCTAGCATATGCTGTCATTTCTTGGTATCAGACTGCGGCTGATTCAGTATGATGAGCATCTGTGTGCAGAAAGCATGGTAATTTCCAACCAGCAAATCTCAATCCCTGTGTCGTGATCAGGGTATTTTTTTTAATTGTGAAATCCTCGTGATATGCAGGATCCCCTTGAACTGCAAAGCATAGTCTACTGGGTCATCTATTAGCAGACAAGAACCTATGTAGTGGCTTCCGAAAATCTCTGCAAAAACCTGTGCAATACCTTGCCTATTTTTTTGAACTTCTCTGATAGGTGTAGGACACTGGCTAGCTGGTTGGAAACTAATTCTCTGGCAATATCCCCACTGCCGATTAATCCCAGGATACTCACCCGAAACATACAGGTTTCACGAAGAACTCCCCACAGCTGAACCGCTGAACACAGATTCATTGCAGTTCTAGCGCTCCTCCCCACTTATCTCATGTTTTTCCCGAACCTGCATGAATGTGAACAAGGTTGCCTTGACAAGAAACATGGCACCTGATAGTATCCATTTTTGAACTTCAGAACAGAAAAGCAGTTGATCTCTACCATGAAAGCAAATGTCTTCTCTGTGGCAAGTAGTAAGTAGTTTTCCTTGCTAAGTTATTCAGTTATACATTAGCTACATCCATCCTAAGAGCATGTACATCTCTTTTTGCATACAGTCATTACCATATGGGTTATTACATTTATATTACCACCAATTCTTTTGGATGCTGATACAAATTATTGAAGTCAGACAATGAAAGTTGTATCACTAGTTAGATCAGTCCTCTAAGTGACTCCTGTGATCTTTCCTACAACAAAAACTTGCACTGGAAAAACTCTGGCCAATAATCTATAAAACCCTCTCTTTCTCCAAATCCTTTAATGGTGAGGCATTTCTGATGCCATTATCCACTGTTACTGTTGAGGTTACTTATATTAGAAGGCCACTACCTGCACCTTAGTATTGACCAGAGGTGAGGGGATCAGTGGCATATTTGCCTAGAGAACATGGGGTACCCTATGTCCCTGGGTGCCACCCAGTGGAGGGCGCAAAAAATTCAGGTTCAGTGTGTTTTTTGTATTTTTCAGTGTTTTTTCATTTTTGGCATGCAGGGGGCGCACTGTTTAGGCTAGCAGCACCAAAATTTCAGGGAGATTTCAGGAGACACTCCTGATGATACCTCCCAAGTTTGGTGAGGTTTTGTTCAGGGGGTCCAAAGTTATGGACTCCCAAAAGGGGTGACCCATTCCCCATTGTTTCCAATGGGAGCTAATAGGAGATGGGGGCTACATCTTTGAGGGTCCATAACTTTTGACCCCTTGAACCAAACTTCACCAAAGCTGGGTGGTATCATCAGGAGAGTCTCCTAAAGATACCCTAAAATTTTGGTGCTGCTAGCTTAACAATTGCACCCCTGACAGCAGGCACCTCCCAAATTTCCCCAGATTCTCCTTTTAAATCCACCCCCTTTGGCATGGACTTAAAGGGAGAATGTGAGGTCCCCAGTTTAAACATTTAAAGTGATGCTGTTTCAGGGTGGGGGAGAATCCATTCCAAAAAAGCATCACTTTCAATGTTTAAACTGGGGACCCCAGATTCTCCCTTCAAGGTGGATTTAAAAGAAGAATCTGGGCTCCCTAGTTTAAACACCATTGAAAGTAATGCTGTTTGGGGGGGGGAAACCACTGGAGGTGTTTTGTGAGAGTTGATGCTGACATTCGTTTGGTAAATGTTTTGCCGGGGGTGATTTGTGAAAGTTTTACATGCTTAATACCCACTTGCACTGGCTTGGAGCTGTTTTCTCAGGCTAACAACCTACCTCATAGGGTTGGTGTGAGGACAAAATTAGGAAAGAGTTGGTGGGGAGAGAGCCATGTATGTTTTGCTGGGGGTGGGAGGTGTTTTGTGAGTTAGTGCAAAAAATCGTTGTTTGGTTGTGGTGGGGGAGGGTTTGTGTCCTTAGTCTGGCTAACTATTTTTCACTTTGCATATACTTGGGTTTCCAGTCTCTACATTATCTGTGCAGCTTTAGAGAGTTTTCTTTAATAGTTAACAATAACTTCTCATACAATTAATGTTCTTTCCTGTTGGTTAGAATTCTTTCATTTTCTTTCCTGTTGTCACAGATCTCCCTTTCTAGAGATATTACTACATAAATAAATTAAATATAAGAACTATTAACTGGTCTACTGCTAGATTCCAAACTTCTGGTTCTGAGAGCAGTCAACAAACATTCATTTAACTGTCCTCTGAAAAAATATCCTGTTATATTGCTGTCAAGATTAGTATCTTGTACAGCTCCAGTCTCCAGAGTTTTACAGAGCCATTTAATCTGATTGAATATGGCGATAGAGGTTTCTTAATAATCTGAGGAGTGGATTTAACGGAATTGAGCTCTCAGCTCTAATAAAATCATAACACTCCCATAAACATTCTCCAGAAATTCAGGACACTCTTCATAATTTGCTTGCCTAGCACCTCAGACGTTTGGGTGGTGGTGACTGTGGATAGTCTGAGAAGGCATGCAATTCTCTCCCTATAAAGGTAAGTGGGAGGCCAACATGCAGTGCAGGTTGGAAGATTAGCTTGAAGGAATCCAGGGTGCAGGAGCATGGGGAAGTGCTTCTCTGGGAATTACCAGAAATTCTATGGTAAGATCATTATATTTAGAGTAATTCCTAGAATAAAGTGGCATAATTTTTTCCCCCTGGAAGTGTCATCATGCTTTCACATGCTAACAGCAATTATTTTTGTAAAAATCCCACTAGCCACGGGCTGGAAACTGAAAAGCTTTAAGGGGGATAGCAAGCTTTCAATTCTTTCCCCTCTCTTGATGCATTCTCAAATGCTGCAGTCTTCCACTAGCTTCCCTTCTTGAACTTTCTATGTGAAGTAATCAGTTTCTCCAGTAGGTCTGAGTGAACTGCCTGACAAAGCTTTCAGTTTGACTGTCTACTGAAGTTTTAGTTTCACTTTCTAACTGCAGAACCTTTTTCTAATAATTGCTGTTGGACCTCTGGAGGGAGAATTATAGCAAGGACTTGACTTTCTCTTCCCAAGTATATGCAGCCTTCCAGCCTCCTAGTAATTATATTATTAAACCACATTAAATACATAGCCTGTGTTTCTGAATCTTACTCAGCATTAGTTCTGCACTGAAACTGGGAGGGGGAGTTCACTTGACGAAGGATTTAGGCAGGAGTGGCTTACTTTCCTTCTCAATTCTAATCCAAATCCCTTCTTGCTTGCATTACAGAAATGAGATCTTGAATTTCACACTGAAACTTATGTTTAGGGTTACCAAATCAGGGTTCAGGATCTCCTAGAGATTTGGGGGCAATGCCTGGGGTGGGTAGAGTTTGGGTAAGGGGGGCCTTAATGTGGTATAATGTCATAGAGTCCATTTTTTAAATCAACTGATTTATTCATTTTCATTCTTTGAGCTTTTTAAGGAAGCCATACAATTTTACCACTTTCACTGGCCAATATTATTCAATATGTAGGTCTTTGTTTGGGATGAGACCTGGCTGGCAAAAGCATACTTTTTGCCTCTGAGCCTTTCCTGCCTCCTTTCTTCTATGTTGTGTCAGATTCATCCATGCTTCTTTGTCTCTTTCGATTTGTAAGTAGAATGTACTAATGAAGAAGTGATTTAAGCCCTTTGCAGAGACCTCATTTTGAATCATGGCAGTGTCTGGAGGAAGCCATCTTGACAAACTGGAACCGAAGGAGGCAAAATGCATTCAGATGTTTATCAGCAAAGGAAATGAACCACCAACTCATAAAAGTTTTAGTACATTCTGCTGGAGTCCAGCCAGCAACCAAGGTAAGTACCACTGTTGGGAACTTTACGCTGCCATGGACCTCATCAACAATGAACTTCAATGGACATAGAAAGGCATAACTCTTCTTAGGATGACACTATAAAAATTATTGGCACATCTTGAGCATTTGGGCAGGAATAAATGAATGTCACCCATCACTTGCATGCCACCCCTCCCCTCCCTCCCCTTCCCTTGCATGCCACCCCTCCCCCCTCCTTCCTCCCCTCCCTCCGCTAGGGTGGGTGGGCCATGTCCAAATGCCGGGCCCGCTCCCTCCCCTCCCTTGCATGCCACCCCTCACTCACTCCCCTCCCCCACTGCCTTCCCTTGCTTGCCACCACTCAGGTAACATATGAACCAGCCCATCCTGCACACCCTCCCCTCCCTTGCATGCCACCCCCACTCTCTCCCCTCCCTTGCTCCTCTTCCCTTGCATGCCACCCTTCCTCCTCCCTCCCTTTCCTCTCCCTCCACTAGGGTGGGCAGGTTATGTCCAGATGCCGGGCCCCTCCCTCCCCTCCCTTGCATGCCACCCCTCACTCACTCCCCTCCCACCCTCCCCTTCCCTTGCATGCCACCTCTCCCTTTTCCCCTTCCTCCGCTAGGGTGAGTGGGCCATGTCCAGATGCCGGCCCCCTCCCTCCCCTCCTTTGCATGCCACCCCTCACTCACTCACTCACTCACCTTCCCTTGCATGCCACCCCCTTCTTCGTGAATTTTCAGCTGAAACTCTGGAGCATTCAGGAAATATTTGACACATACATTTATAGAATTTTAGGAGGAATTTTGTAAGCATATCAATTTCAATTCTCCTATAGATGCTTAGGATGTTCATAATCCTGTCTATGCATTTCAAGGAAGGCTGCCCATTATGTAAACCACCACCGCTGCACAGCCACAAAGCTGCCTGGCTTGGCATTGGAGTTGGGTGCCAAATAGTGGAGGTGAGATAAAACAAACTGATTTTTGACTTGTGGGTAAGGCACAACTGTTGAAGAAGTATGTTTTATGCATGCTTAGTTGTTGTGTGGTTAAATGATGTGTGAGGCAGAACCATATATACTGGTCTGACCTTTTTAGAAGGCAAGTGGGATAGTGATGTAAAGGTTCCCCCCTCCCCCCAGGGTAAAGCAACTGGTCTGTTATATTAGCAGCAAAGGAAAACTGTATATTGCTTCTGTGGTTTCTACAGAGTCAGTCAATGTTCAAAGCCCTCTCAAAGCTCTCTGCAATGACTGTTGGAAAACGGAAATGCCATGTGCCAAAATGCCAATTGGGAAGCTTCTGTTCAGTAGAAACTCTTCTGTCTGGACATGTCTGGCATCCACTTATCTGCTATTTCTGAGTCACAGTCTTTCTTTGTTGCCATCATCCTTTCTGAAACCTGGGGAAATGAAACTGGACTTTGGCGGTGCCAGACTGATGTACTGCAAGGCTTGAAAAATGTTTGAATGCAGGAAATAATTTTATGTCAATTGCAAACATTCACTGTATTTTTTCCAGATGGGGAGTGATTTGGTTTGGATCATGACAAGTACATTTCTTCCTGTACATCCTTATAATTTGCCACAATATGCAGGCAACTGCTTGGGAAGCTGGCCACCTGCATTGTCCTGTCAAGTGGTAGGAAACATGTTACCATTCCCCTTCTGCCCTAGATTTCTGATCAAGAATGTCTGTGGTCACATTTGCTTATTTCTCAAGATAATACAGATGACCAACTTCACAAATGATTGTACGCACACGTTTGTGAATTACCACTTTGTACATGGATGTCTGCATTCACCAGGAATCTTGCTTGTTTTCCAGGCAGCTGGCCAAGCAGCACAGCAGCTGAAACTTCATATTTTTGGTCTTTAATTTCAATAGAATATGCTGTCACAGTAAATGTGCTGCAGTGAATCCATTATATGAAATTACTATGAGGGTGTTGGGGACAATATTCAGACCTGAAAGGTCAGGAAATAATCCTTCTGCTGTATAAACCACATAACTGGCACTTCTAAAAGAGTATATTTAGGTAGGAAACCAAGCACCCTGTAATTCTTACTTTGACAAATCACTCCATTTGTAGTGAATGATGCTGAATAAATGTGACCGCTTATACACTGATCCATCATAAAGAAAAGGCTTGCTATACAAGAAATAACTGAAACAGAGAATAATGTGCTCAGGCCCTTAGCAGCCAAGGAAAACCCTACACGTGGGGAGTTTAATGTGCCATTTAACTTAAAATTCAGCACCTGCTGCAACATTTGTCACCAGAGAAGCATATCTCCATGATATGACAACAAGCAATCCTGCAGGAAAAGCGTTCAATATTATGTTCCCTGTGCTATGTGACTGGGTTCACTGCTTGATTTATCGAAAACGATATGGCTGGACACAGTGAACACAGAACAAATCTCTCCCCTTCTGTATCCTACACCCCATGGGAGGCTGCCCCAAAGATTTTGGGTAGCATGCAGCAGTGAGGGACGCAATATGAAGGGTGAACTGGCAGAAATGCATCTCTTGCCCAAGTATTTGCTCTAGTTGAGGAAAAGCTAATGTGCAAGGGAAGAGAGTCGTTTCTTGCAGATTGGTTCTGAACCCACTCTGTTTCTAGGGATGTCCTAACTACCTGAAGAAGTTGAGGGAGTTGCAGTAAGCTGCAGATAGAAGGGAGAGAAGGTACTGTCCTTCTTATGGAACTCCTGTTGTTTATTTTCATGGGCTCCCGCCCATTATATTCAGAGACATCTTTTTGCAGTCTATCATAGACTGCTTCTCATTACATGCTGTTATCTAGATTATTGGGTAAATTAGTGAACTGCTAATATTTGGGCATCCCTCTATGGACAGATCATACTAAATTTGATGGTTTTCTCGGTCCTTTTATCCTTATAGTGATAACTTCTTGAAAACAATTCTAATCGAAAACATTTTCAACCTTCTCTAATTTTAACCATGGAATAAAAATATCTCATTCCTACTATACAGCACTAATGAATCCAGATGCATTCTATCTATGTACTCTTGCAAAGAAAGGTACATCCCTGCTGAGGAAAGGAGCCTTCCTGCATACAAATTTCCTATCTGTTATATAAGAAATAGAACAAAATATATTGAAGAAGTGATGTGAACTCATGCTCCAAAGGAAAAGAGTCAGTCTGACACGGCCTTGCCAAAGGTGAATGGCCTAACCTATACAGCTCAGTTGCCCCAGCTGATTACTGTTTGATTTGTCCTATGGAAGAGCATACAGACTAAAAATAGCAAGTATGATCAAAGACGAATATCAGTGAGAAGTATGGATGTCTTTCATTCTCCCTCTCTAACAGATTCCGCCACAAGTCCAAATTTGTGGGAAGAAAAAGCATCCAGCAATAAGAGGATGGATGAGGGATGATGAAGCTCAGTCCAGACAACATTGAGGTGCTGCTGGTCAATGAGAAAGTTGCTTGAGGACCGAGGAGTTAGCCTATTGTAGAGGTGGTTACACTCCACCTAAAAGAACAGGTCTGCTCCGTGGTGCTACTGTTCGTCCTTGGGGTTGCTGTTTGAAGCCCAGATCTCCTCAGTTTTACCAGTCTTTGCCAGATATGCCAGCTATAGTTGTTCCTCAAAAAGTGTGGACCCAAAGATCAGTACTCAAATTATATTATATTTCGATTATTTTAATGTGAGGCTGCCTTTGAAAAACTTCCAGAAACTTCAGCTTGTCCAAAATGCAGCAGTCAGGGCTATCATATAGGACATCATATAGTTCCTCACCAGAGACTGTTGAGAAAACTCAGCAATGAAGGAATAAGAGGGGAAGTCCTCCTATGGATTAAAAACTGGTTGAGAAACAGGAAACAAAGAGTGGGTATAAATGGGAAGTTCTCACAATGGAGAGATGTCGGGAGTGGTGTCCCCCAAGGATCCGTTTTGGGACCAGTGCTCTTTAACCTATTCATAAATGACCTGGAAGTAGGGGTGGGTAGCGTGGTGGCCAAGTTTGCAGATGATACCAAATTATGTAGGGTGGTGAGAACCACAAAGGATTGCGAAGAGCTCCAAGCGGACCTTGATAAATTAGGTGAGTGGGCTCAGAAATGGCAAATGCAGTTCAATGTAGCAAAATGTAAAGTGATGCACATACGGGCAAAAAAATCCAAACTTCACATACACGCTACAGGGGTCAGTGCTATCAGTCACAGACCAGGAAAGGGATTTAGGCGTCTTAGTTGATAGTTCCATGGGAATGTCAACTCAATGCATGGTGGCTGTGAAAAAGGCAAACTCTATGCTGGGGATCATTAGAAAAGGAATTGATAATAAAACTGCAAAGATTGTCATGCCCTGAGAGTAAAGCAGTGAAAAAGCGACCAAGCGACTTGGAGAGTAACTGTGTCCAGTTCTGGTCACAGATCTCAAAAAAAGATATTGAGGGAGATAGAAAAAGTGCAGAGAAGGGCAATAAGGATGATTGAGGGATTGAAGCACCTTCCCTATGAGAGGAGAGAGGCTGCAGCGCTTTGGGACTCTTTTTAGTTTGGAGAGGAGGCGGCTGAGGGGGGATATGATTGAAGTCTACAAAATTATGCATGGGGTAGAAAATGTTGACAGAGAGAAATTTTTCTTTCTTTCTCACAATACTAGAACCAGGGGGCATTCATTGAAAATGCTGGGCGGAAGAATTAGGACTAATAAAAGGAAACACTTCTTCACGCAACGTGTGATTGGTGTTTGGAATATGCTGCCACAGGAGGTGGTGATGGCCACTAACCTGGATAGCTTTAAAAGGGGCTTGGACAGATTTATGGAGGAGAAGTCGATCTATGGCTACCAATCTTGATCCTCCTTGATCTGAGATTGCAAATGCCTTAACAGACCAGGTGCTCAGGAGCAACAGCTGCAGAAGGCCATTGTGTTCACATCCTACATGTGAGATCCCAAAGGCACCTGGTGGGCCACTGCGAGTAGCAGAGAGCTGGACTAGATGGACTTTGGTCTGATCCAGCTGGCTTGTTCTTATGTTCTTATGACAGGAGCACCCCATTGCTGAAAGTTCAGCACTGGGTGAAAGATCTGTACTGGCAGCCCATATGTTTCCAGGCCCAATTCAAAATTGGTTCTTACCTTGAAAACCCTGAAAATTGTAGGGCCAGGATTCTTGAACAGCTGCCTCCTATCATATCGTTCAGCCCACCAGTTAAGCTCTGGCTAACAAGTCCAGGTGGGTGGCAACCAGAGACGGGACATTTTCAGTAGTGGCACCTTGCTTGTGGAATGCCTTCCCCTGTGAGGCTCAACTAGCCAGCTGTGTTAAAATTCTTTCTAAATATGTTGCAACCTGATGGCACTTTTCACATGCACACATTGAAGAATTTCTTTGTAAATAATTTTTTTTCCTAAACAAAAATATTAGGCATGTGCAAAGTTGGTTTAAAGTACCTTTCTTTTCCATTTTCAAAAATGTAACTTATTTTTCTTCTCTTGTTTGGCATTCCACCCTTTTACTGATTCGTGAAGATTGGTAATGATGCCTCTTCCTGAACTGTTTCCTCCTCTCCCCACACTCCTCCTCCTCCTCTCCCCATATCTAGCTTATAGACAGGAAGTGGATGACAGGGAGGTAAAAAAATTCCTACCAATCCTAACATATATCTGATTATTCCACTGAACAAAGTTTGAAACCTTCCGCTCACCCCGCACAATAATGGTATTTGTACCTATTATTATCCATTGGTGGAAAAACTGCTTGAGATGGAGGAAATCTCCTTAGCCAGGAGAGAGACTACCATGTGTTCCCCCCCTCCCCCAGCTATATTGGTATCTCAGACACTTTTTCCAATAGTATATAAGGGCTGCATTTCTCATGATATTCAGGGTATGGTGCCTTAGATGTGTTAGGAAAAGTATCTGGAATGGATAGAAAAGTGAAAAGACAGATAATTCATGCCTCCATCAGCTAACCATCCCTTTCCTCTTTGGAAGGCAGCACCAGAAGCAACAACAACAGCCCAAGTCCACAGCTCAGTAAGTTTCAGTTGGCAGGGGAAAGGAGGAAGAGGGGAGAAGAATGGTTAGAAAAGGACACAAGGAGAGGGGAAGGGAAGAAGAGGAGGGGAAAAACTCTAGGGAGAGGCAATGATTGAACAGGTAGCCTTATTTCATTCCTTGCTTTCCCCATGCATTTTCAGCCTACAACTGAATGGAACAAAATGTTTCATTTTTAAAATTCATTTGGAAACAAGCGCAACAACCAGTTCCCCAGGCAGTCTATGAAGGCAGTGCTACGTCTCGTCAGCCAGACCACAATCTTTTCCCAGCACAGAGCTGCCTTTGTAGTGTCTATCAGAAGACTGGAGAGAGGAAACCCTACAGCAGGTACACCATAAATGTTGTTATTGGACAGTTGGTTATTCAGATAGCTTAGTTAACCAGCATTCCCTGCTGCCCAGTGACAGGCCATTATCCAGGCAGTGGCCCATGACCAAAGGTCTTGGTGCTCAGATCATGTTGTATCTGGGACCATGCTGCCAACCTGTTGAACTTTCAGGAAGGACACTGCATGGGATTTGCATTAGCCTGTGAGGCCTCAGAATGGAGGGGGGCAGGATGTGCCCTAAAAGCCCATGGCTGCTTCATCCAGGGGTTACTTAATGGCCTGTGTTATGCTCCCTCCTCCATGTTGGCTAGACAGATAGCTGGCTTGGGTAGCATACCTCCCAGCCATTCATACCTTACAGCAACTCTGCCTTCAATTATGGTTACAGACAGCTTCAACCAGGTTCTGGTAGTTTCTGCACCTTCCCAATTCAGCCTTTGTGCCATCTACTGGCCTTTCTCCTCAGTGCTCATGAGCATGCTCTCACCAGGGAGTGAGCTTGGCGGTGTACATTGGGGAGGCTTATCAATGTGGCGGTTGGCATAGCATTTGCCAGGGATCAGAGAAGGTGCATTAATGGGATCTCTGTATTTCAGCATAAAAGCTTTGTTAACTGGTGTATGAAATAATCAGTCACCTCTGTTCCCTACAGATGCCAGCTAACAAAGCTTTTGATGTTCTTAGATCTCCAAATTTGGGTCAGATTCGTCCAACATGTGACCCATCAGGTTGATTGCAACCCATCAGTAATAGATTGTATCCACTACCTGTTAGGGTTTGGTCAAGTTATGTGGAAGTGGGTTGTTGTGGGTTTTCTCTCACAGAGAGAAGTCTGTTACACACTGTGTCCACTGTGTCCCCACTAAAAACATTCCCTTCTCACTGGACACAGTGTGTAACAGACTTCTCTCTGGGAGACACCTCTGAACATGCCAGCCACAGATGCAGATGAAATGTTAGGAACAAGATCTACCAGACCACGGCCACACAGCCCGGAAAACCCACAACAACCAGTTGAATCCGGCCGTGAAAGCCTTCGATAATACATATGTGGAAGTTATTTGATTGCTCCCCCTTTTTGCAATCTCACTGTCCAGTAGCAAAAATAGGAAGGTTAAACGAAACCCTGGCAGAAACTGTACATATATGCATTGGCCTTGATGAGTCCCAGATGTGCAGACCTGACCCAGGTTGTTGTTTAGACAAAAGGACTCCCAATAAATTGATTTTGAAGAACTAAATCTCTTATGCTTCTGTTACAAAGGCTTTCCTTTTACTAGACTGTTTAGCAGAATATCAAATGAACTGAACTTTCTGTTCAATCACAGGATGAGAAAACAATGCTAATATTTCCAGTTTTTAAAAAAGGAAAGGAGAGCTCCTGCTTGGAGAAATCATGATAATAAGATTAGTGGCAAGCATTGCTGGCTGACAGGCTGCCTGCAGTGATCATTTTGCAGTAGTCTTGTAAATCACACACACACACAAACACACGTATGTATTATATATGCGTGTTTGCAGATCAAGTTTTCTACGCCTTTAAGTTGCTCAAGCCCAGCATGGTATTTATCTCCAAAGAAATCTTGTCATTAGAACAAAATTTAAAAATGAGCTGCCAGGTTCTATTAATAATTAATGGCAAAATGTTAGCACTCTGAGAGGCTGCTTCACGTCTGGCATGTTCCATTTAAAGTTTGAACTGTTTTTATATTTACTGTAATTCCACCTTTCATCCCTTAACGTCAACCTCTGAGGCAAAAACTCCACATGACAAGCAATTGCATGTATCTTTCTCCTGTTTTTGATCTTTTTAAAACAAAAAGCAAACATACATTCAGGGAGCCAAAGTCTTGAGAGAAGGTCTGCCTGGAGTAAAGGATAGGAAGGAATGGGTTCTTCTGTTCAAAATTCCTCCCATCATGACATCCGACCTTTTATCAGTCAGGGACTAAAAACATGGTATAGTTAAAATAGCATGAGGGAAGGAAATAATTTTGTGGAGGGAAATTATGGGTGGTTAAGAGTTAAGCAGACTGTCCCTCCTTCAACGTGTGCATGTGTAAAGTGCCATCAAGTTGCAACAGACTTATAGCAATCCACAGTGTTTTCAAGGTAAGTGATTAAGCAAGATGGTTTGCCAAAACCTTCCTCGTCAGTCTTCCTTGATGGTCCCCCATCCAAGAAGTACCAGCCTTGCTTAGCTTCTGAGATTTGATGAAGTTAGGCTAAACTATACCATTCTACCCCCTCATTCTCCTCTTGAAACTGCAGCTTCCTGACAATTTGATTTTAAATTAGGAGAAAGGTACATACACTGTGTGTCACATGTTGTTTTAAGATAAATCATTCATGCTTTAATCACACTTCTTGTTTGGCCTTCCTGTGTGAAATGTCGGTGCTCCCTCTCCCCATGTACTTTTTATGTGGAAAGGTTAGCCAGCAGCCACCACTAATTATGAAGGAAAACAAAATGCTACTGATGGAAAACGGTTATGTTCAAGGCAGCACATGTTAGCAGTAATGTGTTTTGACAGGCAGCATGAGGAATCATGAAAGCCAGGATTGTTTGAGAAGAGCATTACCCAACACAGAAAGGTTTTAGCAAAAGTCTCTGGTGAAGCCAATTACAAGATCACATATAGATTTTAAGCCACATCGTGGTGAAGAACTTGGGGCATCAACTACTATTTTCCTCTATGACAACAGTTCTCAGTCTTTAACAATTCAGGAAACCATATAGTAAGTAGAACCATTTTTGGTTAATAATGTCTTGATAAAGCCTTCCTGAACTGTGGTAAAAAAACCCATAAAAACTTTCCCAGCTGCTGTTGGAAACTGAAAAAGATCAGCATCATACAAAACCTGAACTTTTGATATGTAATGAAAAAAAATTGGGGGGGTGGGGAGGAGGCTTATTATGCTTTTATATTGATGATTTTATGGGAATGTTTTATACTTTACTTGTAAGATGCCTTAAGCCAGTGTGGTGTAGCCAGTATGGTGCAGTGGTTAAGAGCAGTGGACTCCAATCTGGTGAACCAGGTTTGTTTCCCCACTCCTTCATATGAGCTTGGGTAAGTCACAGTTTTCTCTGAACTTTCTGATCCCCATCTTCCTCACAAAGATGGGAGCAGGGAGAAGAAGGTGACTGTAAGCCACTTTAGGATATCTTTACTCACACAGAGGGTTTTAGGATTTATCTTGTGTGCCAAGCCTGGGCAGGAAGGTGTTTGATCACTGTACTTTTCCCCTTGCCCTAAGGTGTGCCTGGCTGAACAATGGAGCTAGCTAATCCCTGTTGCGCAGAGGCATACAACCTATAGGGATATGGGCTGGGCGCCCCCCATGTGCGCAGAGGCGTACAACCTATAGGGATATGGGCTGGGCACCCCCCATGTGGCCAAAAGGCATGCGCCTCAGCCACACGCCACTGAGTCCCACCCCTGCCTCCCTGCAGGCCGGCTGGGGGAGACAGTGGGTGGTGGGTGGCCACAGTGTCCACCTGGGCTGCCCGCCGCATACAGACTGATTTTTGCCCTCTCCAGACCTGGCCGGCCTGCATGGAGTCCAGGGATGGGTATGGCAGTGGGCGGCCCCTCCCCAAGCCACACCCCTGAGCGCAGGGGATGGGGGTATGGGAGGTGCCTGGAGAAGGGGTTGTCTCCGGGTGCCATTTCCCCCCGATATGCCTCTGTTGTTGTGCCACCCTAATATTGTTCAATCAGCACTCTGCACAGAACATAACTTACTTTATCTGTACCCATCTCAGTAATCAATCAGGTGTCCTCTTGAGTCCTCACAATTCATCAAGCCTCTCTTATCTTTTTGTTGGAAGTCTGGAAAAGCCATCATTTTTTTGTCTCTGGTTTTCATGCCAGCTTATTTGACACCATCTTAGGACTCATTTGGGGGTATAAATATTGGTCCTTTGGCCATTTATAGTGTGTGTCTGTTCTGGATCCATGTATGCCCCCCCCTCTTTTGTTTGGCCTTTTTCCTTTGCTTCTGGAAATGCTGGTCATTTTCCTCTTCAGTGCTGCTTTCCCTGACAGCCTTCCAAGACCGATGACTATCCCCCCCTTCACGAACCAACTTCCTCTCTTTTCTCTTAGGCTGATTCCGCATGGGCCAAAAACAGCAGTGTGAAAATGGTGTGAAAACAGTATAAACCCTTTTACACCATTTTAAACCCTTTTACACTGTTTTCACACCGTTTTCACACTGCTGTTTTTGGCCCATGCGGAATCAGCCTTTGTGAGCTCATGTATGCTTTGTGTGTATATACTAATTGCTTGAGATAAATATTTTTTGTTTTTATTACTTAATTATTTAATTAAAATAATTTTAGTTATTCAACTGGCTGCTCATTTGAGAATTTTTACTCAGGAATATCCTGGTATTTATAGCTTATTGATCCCAGTTACCCCTCTCTCATGTTCTGTCTCCAGTTAATTCCTCCAACTAAAGTGGAGACTGGCTACTCTGCCACCCCTTCTTCTTTCCCAAATAGCACTCAAGAAAGAAGTGTTGAAAAATTTGCCACTGCACTGGCATTCCAGGTTTCAATTTCAGTCTTGCACTTTACAAATATATATGCAGCATGCAAAAATAAATCTTAAAAGCATATTTATAAGGTACCCAACAGGACAAAACAAATGGAGATATGCAATAGTGTGTATTGTTCATTATAAAACATGATTAGTTTATGGATATAAAAGACACAGTGTTAAAGCCCAGTGGTTCTTCTGAAGTTTACTAATTTGTTATAGATTGATTTATTCATGAAATGCTTTGTTTCTATGACAACTTTATTGGTTTGCCTGTGGTCTAAATACATATAGGCATGGCAGGAATTCTCCAGTACAAAACAAATTACATACCACCGCCACTACCTGAATAGTTTCTTGCCTTGAGGGAATCTACAGAAACAGTCTAAGCAAAGGATAGAAATCACCATATGAGTGCCTGACTTAGGAGGATTGCCTGATAAAGGGGGAAAATATTTAAAGATCTTCCAGTGCATAAAAAGGGAAGATGGAAATGAGGGAAGGAGTCTTATGCCAAGATAAAAGGGACTCCAGGTGTAGCTGCAGACATACCAACATCCCAGAGAAAAAGCCACAGATCAAAGGGCAGCCTTCTCTGCCACAAATAATAGCCCTTATAGGAGGTCATTAATATTCATAACAGCAGTGTAGCTACAAAAGAAATTGGAGAAACATTGTTGAGAGGGGGGAAATGAGCATGAAAGCATGGGGCATTAGGTGATAAAAAGAATCCCAAGACTTACAGGAGGGGGGGGGGGGAAGAGAAGAAAACTGAACAAACAACAAAAGATCAGAGACTAGAAAGTCAATAAAAAGAATATGATGCTAAGAGAACAAGTACTGAAATAAGAGAATAATAACAGAAAAGCTGGCTGTGTAAGGATTTTGTAAAAGGTGGGACAACAAAGGTCTAATCAGATGCATGGAACATACAAGAATAAATAGCAAAAAACAGAAACAACAAGACAGGCACTTCATTTCACTGGCATTTCAGAAATGTCTGTCTCACCTTCACACAACATGTTTTTCATATAATGGATGGGAACAGCCATGACTGCAGATACTGTGTGATGTGCAAAATGGAGAGGGCAACTTCTAAGACCTCATTTGTTACTCAAGCAGTGATGCAGAAGAAGGTTTATCGTTTATCCCTTTCCTTGGTAGCAAGCTAGACAGTGTGAGGTCAACGAAACTCTGTTTGGAAACTAGATGATAATGATTTGGCTAGGGGCTGTGGCTCAGTGGTAAAACATTTCTTTGGCATGCAGAAGGTTCTGGGTTCAATCCTTGGCATCTCCAGTTAAAAGCATCAGGAGGTATGTAATGTGAAAGGCATTTATCTAAGGCCATAGAGAGCTGTTGGCAGTCTGAATAGACAGCATTGATCTTAATGGATCAGTAGCTGGTTTCGCCATAAGGCATCTTCATGAGTACATTAAAAATCAGAGAACCCCAGAAGTTTAATTCTTGTATTAATAGTTTATTCATTTTACTATTTTTTAAAAAATATTTAGTTAGTTATTTGATTTTGTTCGGTATTTTTAATTTGTACATGGTTCTTGTATGGGTCAGTTGACAGTAATTAACTAATTTTTGGATTCAACTACTAGAGGAGCCTCCCAATGAATGTAAAAAGTTTCCAATGGTTCTAATAATAAAAACAGATATTCAGAACCATTTATTGAGCCTTAGACCCATTGCTTGAGACTCCATGACATCCTATTCCTAACAGGAATGCTGAGACCTGCAAACATTTTGATCAACACCGAAAACGACCTTGTTCAGAATTCCTTCCCCCCCCCTTTTTTTTTTGTTGAGCAGAGACTTTTTTTCAATCAGTTCAGGGATTTACTTGCCAGCAGAATGGTAAGCATTTGTGCATTTACATGGGGGCAACACTTGGCATAGGAGCCAGGCAACTACATATTTGATTACTAGGCTCTGAGCAGAGCTGGCGGCTCTGGGTTGGGAAATTCCTGGAGATGTTGGGTGTGGAGCCTGTGGAGGGTGGGGTTTGGGAAGGGGAGGAACCTCAGCAGTGTATAGTGCCATTGAGCCCACCTTCTAAGGCAGCCATTAATTCCAAGAGAGCTGATCTCTGTAGCCTGGAAATCAGTTGTAATTCCAGGAGATCTCCAGCCAACACTTGGTGGTTGGCAACCCTGGCCCTGGGTCATCATGAGAGGTCTCTTTAAAAGCCTCTTGCTGGGGTCACCATAACTTTTGATGACATCTTTTGATGACACTGTACACCCACACCCACACCCACACCCACACCCACACCCACACACACACACGCTGTCACCCTTGAAGAATTATAGGAATTGTAGTCTGGGTAGATGTTGAGAATTCTGAAACAAATCTCTATCACCTGACCCAGAACTGCAGCTTAATCTTCTATTAAGGATCACCCTTGCCATTTTCAAGTTCTCACTTATGTCAGTGAGTAAAGGTGAACTGATTTACAAACCAACCCAGATTGGGGAGGGGCGGGGATGGCCATAGGAAGTAGTGCAGGCTCATACTGATGCATTTGTCCTCCCAATGTAAGCTCCCATACATGGCGCTTACATTGCTTGGGAGAGCAAACAGGGAAGTGGGCAAGTGTCACAAAGCTCTGCAGTGTCCAGTTCACCTCTGTCAACCACAGTGTCAGCCTGACCTGTAAGCCAACATAACTGGAGGCCTCCCAGGGACATTCCTGGAGGTGGAGCTGACTTTTGCCCTAGGAATGTTGTGAGGGAGAGGACAGACTTATGACACCCTTTTGGGTGCCATAATTCCATTTTTTCTTATGAAGGTCTTTTAGGTGGCCAGGGAGGCTTTTTGTTTCTTCTGCTTCCCATGCCACCTGAAAGCAGTTAAACCATTATTCAGAGCTGCTTAAAAATGGTGTACTAGATTCCCTGTCAGGGCAAAAGCAAGCTTCTGAGTGTGGAGCTGTTTTTCTAGTGCTAATGGAAGCTCAAGTAAGAACTTTTCATTGGACTATCACACCCATGCAGTGTATCTATCTCCACAGCTAATTATTCCCCTGGGTACCCTGTGTTGCACATCTACTTATACAAGCACTTTTGTGCATCTGTTCATCAAGGAGCACAAGTAGATGACTGCCTTGTAAGCTCAGTCATTAGATGTTATTGTTGCCCACATCATGGAAGAAGGTACTAAAATCATCCAGCTGGGATGAGCTCCTTGGAATCTCACCCCTTCACCATCTCGCTAATTTGACATGTAAGCAACCATAAGATAAGGCTTATTCTTGCTTAACTCTTCTAACACTTACTCAGTATTACATCTGACTCACATTCTGACTTGATTTCTTGCCAATTCCCCATGGTGTGAAATGTAGAGCTTCAGAAGCCCTCTGCATGTTCTTCTGATTTCTTTTTTTAAAAGAGATAATGGAGTCCACCCCATGCTAGCCTATGCTATTTACATTATATTAATGTTTGAATGTTAGCAGGTCAAAAAAAAAACTAGCGCAGTATTTACAGAAAAAAAGAAAAAAACCACAATCTGCTGAGGAAACTGTCAACTCTGTAACACTGAGAACTTGTTTCCTATTTGCATACTATTCTGTTTGACACCAGTCTGATTCATCTTGAGCACATTTTACAAAATCTGTTCCAGGATTTCTTTACACTGCTAGAATTGTGATAAGGGCTCAGTACCCAAAGACTTAAGACAAATTGCCAAACAATATGGGAGGCATATTTATCTTTTTATCCTCTGTATTTATGCTTGTAATCCTGAAACTGTTCAAAAAAAGCTTGTTCCAGGAGTTGTTGTTCTGAGTCATCTTTCTTTTGTGTTTAGAAAAATTCATTTTCTTTAAGCCACATAACGATTACTTTGAGCTACAATTAAGACCAGCGACGTTTAACACGCAGCTACTGCTCACAAAGACAGCTGTTCATTTAGTTTCTCCTCCCACACTTTCTCCATCATGTCTAGTAGAACGACTAGTAGTGATGTTGGCATGCAAACCAATGGCAAGGCGGGGGGGGGGAGTTTCTGAGATGTGCCGTAGCAGTCACTTCTCTATTAGTGTCATAAACAGTTTAGACTAAGATGGATGCTGAATTTTAATTCTGGACTTTGATACTAAAGGAAGGGGGGGGGGACTTCTGCTTGCTGCATTCCTTTCCAACTCACTCCCTAATCAAGTATGCATAGCAGCAAACAACACCTTTCCTAAGTATCTGCCATTGCAGTCTAGATAACAAAAGTCACAGACTTGGAAAAGCCACACCTGTCCTCTAATTTACAAAAGATATTCAAGCGCTGAGCTTCCTCAACACAATCAGCTTTCTTGAGTCCTTTCATCCCTAGCCGATCCAATCATAACATTCCCTGTCCCACTACTGGAGGACCATCAAACTTTACTCTGAATTCAAATGCCCTGAGTTTAAATTCATCAACTCTGCCTATAACTTAATCAAGAACTGGCTATCTCTAGCTCTGACTCATTTGAACTATATCTCCCAGTGTTATTATCTGCTAGAACTCTGTTTGGTCCAGGAGGATTTTCTCTCTTAGTATCACCGGAGAGCCAAATTTTCCTGTATCTAGGTCTCCCAAATGAGGGCCCTTCACCCCTTGGTCCCTGAACTGCCTTTAAATCGGTTCCACTGTGTCCAATGCCATCCCTTTCCCATTGCATCCAATGCAAACGTTGGATCCTGCCTCCTCAGACCTTTCTTCTGGAACTGGTAAATATCGCCCTCCTTGCAACAAACTCTACTATTCCCACCTATCTATCTCCTAGGCTCCTTGAAACTTTGTTTGTGTGTGTGTTTTGCTAAACTGTGTGTGCCTTTTATTATTTCTGTTCTTAAATACAATTGTTCAACTTCACTTAAATTCTGGTTTCCTATGGCTTTCTAAAGGGGAAATCCCCTGTAAGACATAAGTGGGAAACTGGTTCTGGTGGATTTTCTGGGCTATGTGGCTGTGGAACCCACCAGAACCAGTTGAATCCAGCTGTGAAAGCCTTCGACAATAAGTGGGAAATATCCCAGTTACCCCTCCTTTCACAGTGCAAGGTCTGTCCCTGCTAATTCCCCAATCTGAAATGGGACAAACCCCATTAATTCAGGTTATAGTGTCTAGTTCTGAATTCACAATATATATAGTAAGAGGAAATATAAATAATTTGCACTTCCACTCATCCCCTCCGCAGTGTTCCACTTGCTTTGTTATTTGCTCCATGCAAACACAGGGTAGACTGATGTCTCTTTGGATTATACTAAATAATTACAGCAGGTATCAGATCAGTACCAAACTCCATGTGATGTTAGCACCTTCCAGATGTTACAATCTCAAATAATCAGAAATATGCACTACCCATGATCCCCCCAAGACACACAATTTTGCATGCATGCACAGCTTCTGTACATGACAGAGAATTTATTGCCATGAATAGTGGCAAGAAAAAAGGGGTTGGCTTTCATCAGCTGCTGGACGCTTGCTTAGAAGAGTCAGTGGCCCTTTCCCCACTTACTGTTTGCTGCACGCTACTCTCCCCAAATAGCGTGTGGTCCAGCGGCGCTCCCCACGAGTCTGGGCAGCGACAACACAGCCGCCCTGACTCTGCGCTCTCACGTTCCCTCAGCGCGCATCATTTCTGATGCTGAAGAAACGGCACCTTCTGACTGCCCTGCACAGAGCGGGGCAGTGGGGAACATGACCCCACAGTGGAAATCGCTCGCGTTGAAAGTAGCACGCTGCAAACTGTAAGTGGGGAAAGGCCCAGTATCAGTTTTGGTTATCTATTACTGTTTGAGGAGAGCAAGGAATGTAAAAGGCCGTAATAATGGACATCTAGATGTTTTAGGGACTATATGCTGTGTGAAATTCTTTTTTTATAACTTTACCATCTTGCACTGTATTATTAAGTTCAGTGTCTAAACCCCCCCCCCCCCCGAGATTTCCTATTTCTACCATCCTTCCGTAAATCCCCATTTTTCTCCTCACTTCTATATGATGAGTAATCTGAGAAGAAGGATTCAGGGAGAATGTGGTTTGTTTTGCCTGTGGCTATCAAGTCTGCTACATAGTGCAACCAATATACAGAGAAAGAGAGAACCTGAGAAAGTTGGGATTCTTATTGTATACACATGAAGAGGAAGAAAGATGCCATCACTAGGGTGGCCAGCCTGCCAGTGGGATTGAAACTGTCATGATATTAAAAATAAAGGTTCACAAAAAGTTCATATTCTAATCAGCAGAGGTTTGTCCAACAGCAAGGCTGGAGACAATAAGTCTAGGGCAAAGTAGCAACAGTTGACCTTGAACAAGATTGGTGAGTTCAACTGTGACTCTAGACCAATGAGAGGCTGTTGCCGGGGTGGGGGAAAAGTATCCTTGTTGGATGTATAAGAATGCAAAGCATTGTGTAGTCTAAGGTCTAAGTTCTGAGTGTTGAGTTCTCTGTGTGTTGCCCTTCATAGAACACCCCAGTCTGTAGCATCCCCATCTCCCTACCCCCCCACACATACACACACTCTCTCTCTCTCTCTCTCTCTCTCTCTCTCTCTCTCTCTCAGCTGCTTTCAGCTGCTACTTTTATCTAACCTTCAGCCAATCCAGGTGTTTTGGCTTTATTACTCAAATCCAATTCCTAACTTAGTGCTCCACACATTAACTCTCTTCTCTTAACTTTTTTTTTTTTAGATTAGACAGATGCCCCTTGCATCACAGAGGAGATGAATTGACTGTATGATGCCAAATGTTGCTTGTACTTCCATGGGCTTAAGAATGGAGTAATTCTGTACAAGATTGCACCCACACTATACTACAATGTGGGTCATACCCACTGTGACTATCTCTTGTGACTTGTGCTCAGTGCAGAGATGTGATGCACCTCTAGGCTTTTTCCTCACTTTGTAAAACATTTTTTCTCTTCCTATACCTTATGAAAACAGTTTTGGCACATGAAAGCTTCACCTACAATATATTTGTGTTAGACTTCAAAGTGCCACACACTTAATTGTTTTTCTTTCCTGTAGCAAATAAATATGATGAACACTTTGGATTTGCATAATAGATATTTTGCTTTCTTTAACTCTAATATATTTGCAATGCAGTCCTAAGCACAGGCATCCCTTTCTATGCCCACTGCATCCAATTGATTTGGAAGGGGTTAACTCTCCATAGAACTATAGTTTCGATATCGAGATTGATAAATGTGTACATTTTTCAGGCACCCCTCAATCTGTCAGAGGCAAATCCTGTCTTACAAACTTACTAGAGTTCTTTGAGGGTGTAAACAGGCATGTGGACAGGGGTGAACCGGTGGACATTGTCTACTTGGATTTCCAAAAGGCTTTTGACAAAGTTCCTCACCAGAGACTGTTGAGAAAACTCAGCAATGAAGGAATAAGAGGGGAAGTCCTCCTATGGATTAAAAACTGGTTGAGAAACAGGAAACAAAGAGTGGGTATAAATGGGAAGTTCTCGCAATGGAGAGATGTCGGGAGTGGTGTCCCCCAAGGATCCGTTTTGGGACCAGTGCTCTTTAACCTATTCATAAATGACCTGGAAGTAGGGGTGGGTAGCGTGGTGGCCAAGTTTGCAGATGATACCAAATTATGTAGGGTGGTGAGAACCACAAAGGATTGCGAAGAGCTCCAAGCGGACCTTGATAAATTAGGTGAGTGGGCTCAGAAATGGCAAATGCAGTTCAATGTAGCAAAATGTAAAGTGGTGCACATACGGGCAAAAAATCCAAACTTCACATACACGCTACAGGGGTCAGTGCTATCAGTCACAGACCAGGAAAGGGATTTAGGCGTCTTAGTTGATAGTTCCATGGGAATGTCAACTCAATGCATGGCAGCTGTAAAAAAGGCAAACTCTATGCTGGGGGTAATTAGGAAAGGAATCGACAATAAAACTGCAAAGATTGTCATGCCCTTATATAAAGCAGTGGTGCGACCGCACTTGGAGTACTGTGTCCAGTTCTGGTCGCCAGATCTCAAAAAGGATATTGAGGAGATAGAAAAAGTGCAGAGAAGGGCAACGAGGATGATTGAGGGACTGGAGCACCTTCCTTATGAGGAGAGGCTGCAGCGTTTGGGACTCTTTAGTTTGGAGAGGAGGCAGCTGAGGGGGGATATGATTGAAGTCTATAAAATTATGCATGGGGTAGAAAATGTTGACAGAGAGAATTTTTTCTCTCTTTCTCACAATACTAGAACCAGGGGGCATTCATTGAAAATGCTGGGCGGAAGAATTAGGACTAATAAAAGGAAACACTTCTTCACGCAACGTGTGATTGGTGTTTGGAATATGCTGCCACAGGAGGTGGTGATGGCCACTAACCTGGATAGCTTTAAAAGGGGCTTGGACAGATTTATGGAGAAGTCGATTTATGGCTACCAATCTTGATCCTCCTTGATCTGAGATTGCAAATGCCTTAACAGACCAGGTGATCGGGAGCAACAGCCGCAGAAGGCCATTGCGTTCACATCCTACATGTGAGCTCCCAAAGGCACCTGGTGGGCCACTGCGAGTAGCAGAATGCTGGACTAGATGGACTCTGGTCTGATCCAGCAGGCTAGTTCTTATGTTCTTATGTTCTTATGTCATATTCTGTGTTTTTCCCCACAACAAATGGAAAGTTTCTATGTCATTTCACATTTATTCCTGCCAATTCTGTCTTCTTTTCAGTTTGAACATTTCAGTAGAAGGGCATTTTGCCCTACTAACGTAAATGAAGGCAATGAAACACTACATCTCAAATGCATCTGTGAATGATAAATTACCCCAGTATGGAGAACAATCTCCTTTAACACCATAATAGAAGCTTTGAGTGAAGATAATGTGTGTTAACTAATAGTTATTTTATTCTATTCTACATTATTTCGTTCATTTTTACTTACTTTGAAGGGGAAAGTTCATGAATGAGACTGATTGCAATTAAAACTGGAGTCATTAGAAAGTCAAGATATGATTTCAGTAAAAGGATAACCATGTTAGTTTGTTGCAGTGAAATTAAACAGGAGTCTTGTGACACTTTAAAAACACACACGTTTTTATTTGACCATAAGCTTTTGTGGATTACAGCCCCCTTCAGAAGTTACAAAAATACAAAAGGTTACGCTGGAATAAAAACAGGTGTCACCAAACTCCTGCTTATTTTTGCAACCTGTCAAGTGTACAATTGTAGGATGGACAATAATCCTTTATACAATTTCATCTTTCTTTGCATTCAATGGCATCTCATGCTTTTCAATGTCATGGAGGTCTAATTTTATTTGAGGATCAAATAAGTTAAGTTCTTGTAGCATGTTTTGGGGTTGTGATTTAAACACCATACCTCCACAAGACATCTATCCCTTAGTTGTAAGGGTGGGCATCCAGAGGCACCTACTCACTACTTACCAACTCCTTCCCCCTTTTTCATTAAGCAAGTGACATTTCTCATGCTTGTGCAGCACCTATCTGTCTTCTTTCTGGCAAAGCGTCTGCCTTTCAGTCGGCATCTGACTAAAGATCAATGAGAGAAAGCTTTTTGAAGGTGCTTTCAGGTCCCGTGGCTGGGGAGATGATCAGAAAGCTGCCACAAGCTTCAGACCAACATGACAAATGAGGGACTATTTTGGTGCTCTGTAAACTGCTGTCACATCACTTACAAACACTAATTGGAACTACTTTGTGGTTGAAAGTGTCCAGTGCATTAAATACCGCTCCTGCTTATTGCAATTAGCTTAGGCATTGACCCGCTCCTCATAACCGCAAGACTATCAAAGATGGAAATGCGCAGGGGGATTATTTAATAATTGATAACGTGAAATAGGGGCTGAATGGCAAATAGCTTTTGCTTGCCACCTTCCAACCTTTCCTGCTGTGCGTGGTGCGAAGTTCACACACCCACAAACACGTTTGTTCTTATTAAACATAAAACCACACCTTAGGATATACAGAGAGGAAGCTTGTACAGTATTTCCCAGAATAGGCTGCAGGGAAATCAATTTATTTTAAAGCTGTTTTAAAGCTACCAGCCAGGAAATATCTCATTCGTATGTGGCACTTTACATTTACAGAAGGTTTTTTCCCCACAATTCCTGTGCCATTACTGTACTAAACAACTCTATTTCCTGTTAGGTAGTAGTCAGTCTTCCTCTGTTGGAATGCTGCCAGGCTGCTTAGCAGAGCTTCAGAGGCATGAAAGAGAAATCTATTATTTCCTCATATCCAGCAGAAATTCTATGACCCTGTCACCAAACCAATGTAAGTGCATTTTACTGCCTATGGATTTTTATTTACTTAAACTATTTTATTTATATGTTTGTCTTTCTCCTTACCAAGTCAAGACCCAAGGCAGGTAACAGTAAAATTAAATGCAATAAAACCATATAAAATCACCTAATGTAAAATACTTAAAACAAAAAAAATGAAATACATTAAAACCCATCATTTGAAAAATACCCTGGACAAATATCTGTTTTGGCCCAAAATGAGATTGCTCCAAATGCTCTCTAGAACAGTTCGGTTTTACCACCTCTCTAGTAAGGCAGAAGAAGCTCCCTTGACTCCCCATTGTCCAAGCCTGGGCCAGGCTTACGTGGGTACAGCCGGTGGAACTGGCAAGTAAAGCAGAAACATGAATGTTCTCAGCGAGCTCCCAAGACCAATCTACAGGTCCATACCCCTTCCAGTCAACCAGATATTGGAGTCACTGATGCTGAGAGTCCAGAATTTGTGCCACTTCAAATACCACATGGCCCTAGAAGACCATGACTGGTGAGGGGGTGGTGTCAAGGGCCTCAAATTATGTGGAGGTGCAACAGGGACCAGCTGGGAGCAGTGGAACACAGGTTGGATTCAGATGCATTGTGGGAGTTGCAACCAATAGGCTCCAGGGTTGACTTGTGCCATAATCGGGAAAAGACTGATGAACTGAGCATCTAGTTTCTGGGAAGACTGCAGGCTAGAGAGGTGTTGGGTCGAGAGCCAAATCTGATCCCCCACCTTCAGAACCTCCTCAGGCCACCATTTCTGGTTCACTGCCATCTTGTACACCTGTTTATGTCCATGACATAAACCCTGGTTGTTGACAAACTTTGGTAAATTGTGATTCTAGATGCTCTGGGGGCACATTCAGAAGAAATGTTCATGAATATTTGGTGTCTAAATTTAGGAACTGCTTTACAGGGTTACCAAAGATGTTTCTTAACTCAAGAATACCCTCCAAATAAAGGAACATATTAACCAAAGATTTTACCCACCACAACATAGATCTAATTCACAAAATCAAATTGGGAAGGATATCTGTATAGCATTTGACATATGGGTCACTTCCACATGTAGCATTTGTACCACCTTGACTCCCTAACTACAGCAGTGCTTTTGGGGGTTTCCACATGACACCATCATCCACTAACACTCCCCCCCTCCAGATTCCCCCAGCTCCACTGCAAGTTTCTGTATCTTCTCACCTACAGCTGGAACCATTTTTTCCTCTTCTACCTCTTGTGGGATTTTTTTGCCAGCTTTTAAAAAATTATTGGTAGTAAATGTATCCCCATAAGGCATTAGATTAAGACCCGAGAAACCCAGATTAGTTATATCTTGGAAGCTTGCTGGGTGACCTTGAACCAGTCATACACCATCAACCCTGATCCTGACTAGTATTTGGATGGGAGACCTCCAAGGCAGTGGTGGGATTCAGCAGGTTTGCACCACTTTGGCAAAACTGGTTATTAAGATGGTGCTTGCAAACAACCAGCTGTTAAATTATTTGAATCCCACCACTGGAACCGGTTGTTGAATTATTTGAATCCCACCACTGCTCCAAGGAATACCAGGGGCATAATGTGGAAACAGGCAATGACAAACCACCTCTGCCTTGAAAACTCTATGGGGCAGCTTTAGGTCAACTGTGACTTAACAGCAAAAAATCATGATCAAACACTCTAGTGATAACAAAACCTACTGATAAAAAGGCCACCAAAGAGACCATCAGGCAGCACGTATAGCAGGCAGGGGGAAATCTTCCCCTGCAAAGAATCGGTGCCACTGCATTCACTGCAAAAGTGAAATCAATTCTTCACAACACATGCAGCGAACAACTTGACTGTGTGTTCAATTACATCCCTTGATCTAGGAGTATAGTGTCTAGATCGAGGGATATAATTGTACCTCTCTATTCTGCATTGGTTCGACCTCACCTGGAATATTGTGTACAGTTCTAGGCACCAGAATTCAAGAAGGATATTGACAAGCTGGAACTGGTCCACAGGAGGGCAACCAAACTAGTAAAAGGTCTAGAATCCATGCCCTACGAGGAGAGACTTAGCGAGCTGAGTGTGTTTAGTTTGGTGAAGAGAAGGTTAAAATATGGCATGATCACCATGTTTTGATATTTGAAGGGATGTCATGTTGGTGAGGGAGCAAGTTTGTTTTCTGCAGTTCCAGAGGCTGGACCAGGAGTAATGGGTTCAAAGTAAAGAAAAAGAGATTCCACCTAAACATCAGGAAAAACTTCCTGACAGAAAGGGCTGTTCGACAGTGGAATGCACTATCTCAGAGTCAGTGGTGGGATTCAAATAATTTAACAACTAGTTGTTTACAAGCACCATGTTAACAACTGGTTCTGCCAAAGTGGTGCGAACCTGCTGAATCCCACCTCTGCTCTGAGTGTGGTGGAGTCTCCTTCTTTGGAGGTTTTTAAAGAGAGGCTGGGTGGCCATCTTTCAGGAGTGTTTTGATTATGCGTTCCTGCGTTGCAGGGGGTTAGACTTGATGGCCCTTGTGGTCTCTTCCAACCAGTGGTGTAGCAGGGGGGTGCAGGGGGGTATTCTGGGGGCGTTCTGGGGGCGTTCTGTAGTCGGGGCAGGTGGGGGCGTGGCAGGAGCACAGGGCACAGTTCCCCCTCACTCCAACCCTGTTTCCAACTTTATGAATCTATGTTCTACATTCATCATGTTCTAGCACAGATCTACTCAAAATGCAAATCTGGTTGTGTGAATTTGTCCTTGGTGAACAATCAAGGAAGGCAAAATGTTTCGAATGTAACCAAACATAGATTGTTCTTCACTTTATGAAACACTAAAGAAATGTTACATTTCAAGGAATACTGACGAAGTGTTCAATTTCCTATCTTTCTGATGTTTGCTGTTCAAATAGCAGCTACCAAATTGCGGCACAGTGCTAAACCACGAACGCCTCACAGCTTTCCTTAATGATACCCAGTAGAATACCAAAAACAACAAATAGAAGAGAACTAAAAGCTTTTAAACCACCCTCAGAGAGCCAACTGTATCTCTGCTAAATCCATCTCATTTTACAGTTTCATACACCAGATGTACACTCTCTTATGAATATATTTTGTAATGCAAGGAAGACTGCAGAAGTATTGTGTTTTGGGTTGCTACAAGCAGCTAAAAGCCAATCTCCTCTTCTATATCCAAATGCTTATACTGACTTCAAAAGTCTGTCCATCCATTGATCAGTGCTGAATTACCTCTTCTTTTAACTACACTCCTGTACAGTTACTGCCAAAAAAAACCCATGCCAAACCTTTCCAAATACATTTACTTGCAATTCAAGCAATGTGAATTTCAGAGGGTGTCGTTATCCATTAACGGATGAAAAAATATCTTCAGATGGCTTGAATCTTTGATTAAAAATACTGTAGAAATGATTTAGCAAATTAGTCTTGTAAAGTTTTGTGAGTTTTGTTGAAGCTCGAACACCAGACAAAGAGTCAGAGCAACAATAATACAGTCTGTGTCTCATGACAAACCGTGATGAAAAGAAAGTAAACAAAATGATCAGGAACTGGGTTTTAGGCAATGACTGTATTGTATTGGATAAATTTAAAATAGTGCAAGTATTCTTCTGCCCATGCCCCTGAAGAGCAAGGGTGGTATAGTAGTAAAGAGTGGTGAACGCCAATCTCTGAACCAGATTTGTTTTCTCATTCCTTCACATTAAGCCTGCTGGGTGACCTTGGGCCAGTCTCAGTTCTCTCAGAACTCTCTCAGACACACCTACCTCACAAAGTGCCTGTTGTGGGGAGAGGAAGGAAATGTGATTGTGAGCTGCTTTGAAACTCCTTCAGGCAGAGAAAAGGATGGTATAAAAACAGCTTTTTTAAAATGAGCCATTCCTGAAAACTGGAAGACTCAACCTGGAATGGTTTGAGGAAAATGAATTCATTGCTGAGGGGGAAAAAACCAGAAGTTCCCCTTCTACATGCAGAGTGGGGCTTGGATTCAGAACAACATTTCCATGGGTACAAGGATTTTTGTCCACAAACCATGACTTTCTCATCTCCATTTGCCCCTGTCATTTCTAATATCCCCAAGATGCTATTTCTGAAGCAGCATTGGGAAAGAGGGACAGGGGGCATTTGGATGGCAGTGGGAGGGGTGTATGAGAAAGTGACACTCTACAGGTGGAAATCCTTGCACTCGTGGAAATGCTACTCTTGATCCAAGCCGTGCTTGCCATGGTAGTGGGTAGATTCAAGCTATTATAAATTTTTTTATTTCAATTGATACAATAATTCTGGCCCCATCCATTTCAATAAATAAAACCACAAGTTATGTAACTCTGAAGATCAATGTACTGCTGGTACCAAATTTTGTTTTCCTGTAGGTCATAAACTTTTTTCTTATTACAGTTAATCTTTCTGAATGAAATTGATTCTTCTGCAGTATAGATATTATCCCCCCGCCCCCCAATTTCTGTTACTGGCACCTCTGGGCAAATATTCAGCTATATGTGCTATCCTGAGAACCATCTCCCAATCCATGACAGCTTCAGAGATTTCCCACCTCACTTGTACAAACGCACATTTCTAAATATCCATAAAAAAATGTCCATTAAAACGCCCTGGAATTCCTCAGTGGTCTCATATCCAAATGGGATGACCCTGCTTTCTTTGGATTTCAGCACAAGAAGAAGAAGAAGAGGAATTTGGATTTATACCCTGCTGCTTTTCTTAACCATAAGGAGCCTCAGATCAGCTTATGAGTGCCTTCCCTTCCATTCCCCACAGCAGACACCTATGGAGGAGTGGGGAATCAAACCCAGTTCTCCAGATTTGAGTCCACTGCTCTTAATCACTGCACCATGCTGGTGTTGGACACTCAGCCTCCCACTTTGGAACTGACTCGTCATGCCTAAGTATCCAAATCATGGAATTCCAAACTGCATTTGTTTCTCTGTATCATCTCAAATGCCATGTGGCATATATGTTGTGAGTAGTTTATTTTTCTGACTGTCCTCCATTAACATATTTCTGACAGATGTCTTAATCCATTGATTTCTTGTAAACATTCATAAACAAATGCTCTGACTAAGATATTGGCAAAATAAAGGCATTTGACCTTTTGGGGTTTTTTCCCTTCCTCTGTCCTTCATATAATATTATCCTCCTGCTATCAATGATCAGTCTGTTTCCACTAGAGACACAGTCATGTTGTAACAGGCTGCCATACACATATTGGATAGGAAATTATTTGCATCAATATGTCCTGGACATGCAGTCTGCCTCTCCGATCCAATCCTTGGGACTGCTTTCATGGAGCTCTTTCAAAAATGGTAAAATTCTACCACTCAGCTATTTTGAAGAAAGGTGCTGAGTTCAGTTTCACACACACCTCTTCTCCATCAAGAGCGGACAGCAGGATTTTACCTATCTTGAAACAGTTCTGCATGCAGCAATGGTGTAGCACCAATGAGGCGGGGTGGGGCGTTCTGGGGCATGGGCGTGGCAGGACCGGAGGACCCAGGCATTCCCTGGGTGCAGTTCCCTGCTCCGCCCTTAGCATGCAGAGCTTGTTCATTCTTTTGTATCAAAAACCTGCTGGTTTGGCTCTTGCCCTGGTTAGCTGGTTGCAAACAGGAACCACAACAGTCACAAATTATTTGAATCAGTCCTAAACAAATGTTTTAATGAAATCCTAGCCTTTGGTATTCATCTAAGTACTCCTGAATGACACTAATGGGTGCCAATCAGTCAAAATTGGTAGCATCTTTGTGGATGTGCAGTTTTGGAAAAGCACAATGCAAACTTCTTTGGTAATCATTTTATAAGTGTAAAGGTAATTTGTGTAAAGGTAAAGGTGTAAAGGTAATTACCTGTGCAAGCACCAGGTAATTACTGACCAATACAGTGGCATCACATCCCATTCACTAGGCAGACTATGTTTGTGGGATGGTTTGCTGTTGCCTTCCCTATTGTCTAATCAAAATGAACCAAACAGGCCAGATGCTCAGCTTACATTCAGCTGACAACTTTGAACATGATAAATGTGACTGTCAAAAATATTCAAGATGAAATTCAAAGCATCCCTAGATGTCTGTAAAACTGCATGCTTCTTGATTTAACTAAAGTTAAACCCTGAATTGCCAGCTGTAATGATGAGATACATTTGATGTGAATGAGGTGTTTCAGGGATATATACAGTAACAAAGAATTTTCATATGAGATGTGTGTTTGGATGTGAATCACTGAGATTATGACTTTTAAATGTGTATAATTGTTGACAGGTGAAAGCTGCCCATACTAATTTAGGGAGAATTTTTGAGGAGAGACTGGACATTTTCCAAGATGTCCCTCTCTTCACCACCATCAGCAGCCCTCTACAGTTTTTCATACTTATAAATTTTATGTGGGATTGGGGGGGGGGGGTGAAACCCCAGAGAGAGATCTCCGGCATTACAGATATCAGTTCCCCTAGAGAAAATGGCTTCTTTGGAGGATGAGGCTCCCAGTGTCACCACCCCAGAATCTCCAAGGATGGATGAGGCTCCCAGGCTCCACCCCAGAATCTCCAAGAATTTCCCAATCTGAGATGGCAAACCCAGGCACAGCCTCTGCTGTACTTGCAGGAAGTGTAGGCTGTTTTGGCTACTTGGTCATAGCCTTATTTGATTTTTTAAAGGAACATTAGAACATAAGAAAGCCATGCTGGGTTAGACCAAAGGTCCATCAAGTCCAGTATTTTGTTGACACAGTTGCCAACCATCTGCTTCTAGGAAGCCACAAGCAGGATGACTACAATAGCATCCTCCCACCATACTTCCTAGCAACTAGTATTGGAGTGAGTCCATCCTGACTAGTAGCCATCATGATTGTAGTCATTGATAGCCATAAATTTGTCCACTCCCCTTTTAAAGCCTTTTAAAGTTGGCAACCATAAGCACATCCTGTGGCAGTAAGTTCCATATTTAACTATGCACTCTGTGAAGAAACAGTTCCTTATGTCTGTCCTGAATCTTCCATCCCTCAGCTTCTGTGGATGACCCTGTGTTATAGTTTTATGGGAGGAGAACACGTGGCCTGCTTCGTTCATCCCGACATCATCTGGTCTTATGCTATGTTACACTTTTTATGTGAGTTTATGATTTACTGAGGAAAGCCTTGGGGGAATGTCTTGAAGAGTGCAGCACAGAAATATATTAAATTAGTAAATAAAACACATTTTACCCTTACATTAACAAACATATGTGAATTGGTAAACCATTGCAACAAAAGCACTCTAGAAGTGGTTATATCCAGTGGTGAGATTCAGCAGGTTCGCACCACTTCTGCAGAACCGGTTGTTAAAATTGTGCTTGTGTAAAATTGTGTATACAACCAGTTGTTAAATAATTTGAATCCTACCACCGGAACCAGTTGTTAAATCCTTTGATTCTCACCACTGCTCATCATGTGGCCAGTGGTGGCATAGTGGCTAAGAGCAGTGGCTAAGAGCAGCAGTGGCATAATGGCTAAGAGCAGTGGCTAAGAGCAGGTGCACTCTGATCTGGAGGAACCGGGTTTGATTCCCAGCTCTGCCGCTTGAATTGTGGAGGCTTATCTGGGGGATTCAGATTAGCCTTGCACTCCCACACACGCCAGCTGGGTGACCTTGGGCTAGTCACAGCTTCTCGGAGCTCTCTCAGCCCCACCCACCTCACAGGGTGTTTGTTGTGAGGGGGGAAGGGCAAGGAGATTGTAAGCCCCTTTGAGTCTCCTACAGGAGAGAAAGGGGGGATATAAATCCAAACTCCTCCTCCTCCTCCTCCTCTTCTTCTTCTTATCCATATGTAGGAATGAAGACTTGTTTTGTGTGTTGCTTTGCTTGTATGTATGTGGATCCATCTATTGATTAAGCCTTGCAAAAATAGGTAAATTTTCATTTGGCTGAATGTACAGCTGTATCAATATTCATTTCGTGGTGTTTTACCAATGCATAGGTAAAACATGTTACTAAAAGTGAGAAGTCTTCCTATAGCCTCAGGAGCTTTCCATGGAACAGCCAATGAGGATGGAAGAAGGATTCAAACTTTGGTGAGTGGAAGAACAGAAAACAATCCACTGGCACGTCTATGCATGATGATTGTAGGGAGAAAATTGTTAAAGAGAGTCCTGTGATTGGCTCAAGCCTCAGTATCTTCTGTGATTTGCTGGCCTAAGCACACTTTTAAACCACCCTAAAGAAATAATGGGGATGGGGGTGGGGGTGGGGGTGAGGGGTGGAACTTCACCATCTTCAGTTACCTTCCCCTGTACTAGCTGTATTAACCTTGCCCAGCATATTAGGATTTAGAGGCAAAACAGTTTTTCTGGCAGTGGATTGCAGTTTTCGATGGGGGGGGGGGTCTTGTTTTTCTGTCTACAAATGAGTCATAGGATGGTTAACCCACCAAGTTGTTTTTGCATTTATCATGCTTAAAAACCACTTATATGAAATTAGGCCAGTTTATAACCCAGCTTTATAACCCAGCTGTAAATTTTCTACAGAATCACAGCTATTTCCGTCTCTGACTATTTGACATCTTTGCCTCAGGTATGCAGATTTACACTAATCCAGTAGCAGCTGCAGCAGTTTGGTTCTCGCAGGTCTATACAAATGGGAATTTAAAAAAAGGGGGGGGAATCCTTCTTGGTGCTTTTGTAAATACCATTCAACCTTCTTCTGATCAAAAAATATCCCTGTGATTTTGATCTTTTTCCCAGGTTTCAGGCAGTGTTAGCCAAGTTTGAACCTGAATGTTATTTGATGTTATTTTTGGTATTCATCTGCTAGGTACCGGATGTTGCTGTGTATTCCATTGCCAAAGAATCTCAACAGAGCAGCAATTTTTGCATTGACAGTTTTCCACAAAGGTCCATGTTCCTATAAAATAATCCACCACTTAGAAATAAAACAATATTAACTTAAACCATTGTATGGCATGCTACTTTGGTACAGGCTGCTAAAAAATGCAAGCTCCCGGCTGGAATCCAAATGTTCTTATGCATCTGTGCAATTACTTTTTAGCTATCACTTTCCTATCAGAGCCCCCCAATACTCTCCACAAAGATCTCCACATCTCCACAAAGATTAGGGAGGGACTGTGGCTCAGTGGTAGAACACCTTCCTTGCATGCAGAAGGTCCCAGGTTCTAATCCTCAATATCTCCATTTACAAGACTTTGGTGGTAGGTGATGTGAAAAACCTAGATACAACTACTGCCAGTCACAGTAGACAATACTGATCTTGATAGACCAATGACCCTGTTCACATGTTCCAGTCAATGCATGGACATTCTGAATATGTATATATGTACATATGTATATCTGTTTATAAGAAAGGACCAATGTACATTACCTTTAAAAATGAAACCAAGAACCATTTCCTGTATAAATGTGGGGTTGACATCACATGTTCTGCTATACATATATCAAACATAACATGAGAACTGTTCATTACACGTAGAAACAAAAAACAATGTATACTGTATACATATTGCATGCAAGATAATTGCAACTTTTGAGCAGGGCTTGTATAAAGCAGCTTCATGTGTTAATTGGAGGAGCCTCTGAACTGGCATTCCATTAAACTTATAGAGATACTAAGGAAATAGCATCCTGGCATACATCCCTAATCCATGTGCAGAGTTTGCTTCCTATATATAGGCCCAGTTCAAACCCAGTGCTGTTCCTTATAAATGCTACTTTCCCCAGTGCTAAATTTCCTACATCATTGTCTCTTTCGTTTTACACTCAATATGCTGTTTTGCTTATTCCAGCTCAAAACCTTTCTGCATTGATAATCCCAGACTCCAAAAGATGAGCAGAGAGCACACCAGTAATCTGTCTGTCTTCACACTCATATTCTGGTGTCAAATGGTAACATTCTGCCTTTCAAAGTAATTATACCTATTAAACCCAGTTTGAGTGATATTATCCTTGCAGAGGAGACACAAGTCAACTCATCTTACTAAGGATATTTTATCAGACAATAAAAGAATGTTCAGTGCAGTTATGCAATTAAAGACAAAAAAATTACAAGTTTGTGAAAATGGACACAAGTTGTCACAATTGTTCTATATGTCTAAACTGAGTGTCGCAAAATTGTCTTTACCCTTTCATAGGAAGATACAGTGAGCACATTTGGCAGAGAAAGGAGTATTCGCTATTTTGTTCCTTCTTAAAATTCTTTTATATTTTGTCAATAAATCTGGCTTTTTGCTTTCACTGTTGGTTTTATAGAACCACGTAGGTTCTTTTGTATGCCCTCTGAAGATCATTGATAAAGTGTTATTGTTGCAGACCTGGCCAGGAACACATGGGAGCAATTGCTGGTCTTGACTGAAGAGATCATGGAAGGTCCTTCAACAAACCAGAATCAGGGCTGATGTGGTTTCTCAACTACATACTGGCACATGTAAATAGAGAATGAAGGAATCCAAAATAGTGTAGCTTTTGGTGGGGACAAAGAAAATAATAGCTACAAAACTTTGCGGTCTTCAGTAATGTAGAAACAGACTTATTCAGGGGTGTCAAACATGCAGCCTGGGGGCTGGATTCAGCACCTTGAGGGGGCTTATCAAACCCACAAGCCAGCTGAGACAATCCTCCTCCTTGCTCCTAATTTGGCTGGGTGAGCAACAAGACATTGGGTGAGCCCAAAACAAGACAAGGTCCTACTTTCTGTTCTTTTTTCTTTTGCCATCAAGTCACACCTGACTTATGCCAACTCTGCAGGGTTTTTAAAGCAAAAGATGTTTAGAGGTGTCTTGCCATTGCCTGCCTCCATATGACCCTATTATTCCTTGAAGGCCTTCCATTCAAATACTAGCTAGGAGATGTTGGCAAACTTAAACCTGGCAGCAATGTCTGGGCGACACAGTACCACCCAATTTGCATGACTCAATTAAGCCTGGCTGCTTGCTACTGTTCAGTTGTATCCACCCCATGAAAGTCAGTGTGGTGTAGCAGTTAGACCTTTGTTGTGATATCTGGGAAAGCCAAGTTCACATCCCCATCTTCCTGTGAAGTTCACCAGGTGATTTTGTTCAGTGACATATTTTCAGCCTCGCAAGGTTGTTGTGCAGATAAAAAGCAGAAGAGAAAACTAACGTAAGCTGCTTTGGTCCTCACTGGAGAAAACTGAGGTATACATGAAGTAAATAAGTAATAAATAGCTGAAGATGAGATAAATGGTATGTTGGTGATAGACTGAGAGGTAGAGAAAGGATATGGGGTTTGCCACAGGGAGGGAAAGAATAAATATTGTGGGGAGGAGGATACAGAAGAAAATGAGGTGCCACCCTACAAGGCTTTGAGGGTTTCCTACCATGCAAATGGACCTGGCTCAGCGGCAGTCATTGCACAATCATGTCACAGTTTCCCTGGGTAGAGGATGCTTGGGGGGGGGGGCGTGGCGTGGCGTACCTTAAAATAAAGAGGCAGATAACAGTATGTTGGCTACTGAATAGGATGGCTATAAGGTTGCCAAATCTAAGTTACGAAATTCCTATAGGTCAAAGAGTGTGGGGTTTGAGGAGATGAAGGTTCTGATAGGAGTATAATGCCTGAGGCCCTTTCCACACGGGCCAAATACAGCGCCCTGGGGACGGCAAAAATGCCGTCCCCAGGGAGCTGTTTGCATGGGCCACCCTCGCTCCTCCCCAGCAGCGCGAAAACGGCAGCTTCCAGCCGATGCCATGCGAACGGCAGCAGCTGGAAGGCGCCATCCCTCCCCCCTTTGCCCGATCGACCTACCTTCTCTGTGGCCGTCCGGCATGTCGCCAAGGCCTAGGGACATGCCCCCCTGCCCTGCGACTCCGGAGCGGTCGCTCAGGGCAGGGGGCATGTCCCCTGGCCTCGGCGATGCACCAGACGGTCGCAGAGAAGGTAGGTCGATCAGACGACAGCGTTCCGCGGTGCCGTCTTCCCTTTCGTTACCGGGACCGTTCGTGCGAATGGTCCCGGGGGGGTTGGGTCAGTGTCATGTAAGCCGACCCAACCCCCAGCGTGGCCGTGCGGAAACGGCCACAGACTCAACCCTGCAAAACAGCCATTTCCTCCAGAGGAACTAGAATTGCCATTATCCAAATGGGCACTAGCATCACCCAGAATTACAGCTGCTGCCCAGATGAGAGTGATCAGTTCCCTGGAAGAAATGGCTTCTTGGGAGGGTGGATTCATTGCCATTGTACCCTGCTGAGGCCCCTTCTCTCTCTGAGCCTTACCCGCGCAAGGTTGTAGCCCCAAATCTCCAGGAATGTCCCAACTGGGGGCTGGCAAGGGGGGAACTCCTGTAATTGGGAGATGCATTGTGATTCAAAATTTGTTGGCCCCACTTGTAGGTTGGCAGCCCTAGAAGAAGAAGCAGAAAAAGGAGAGAGGTTATGAAAACTTTCAGGAAAGGGAAGGAAAAAATATTGGGGGTGGGGATGAGATGTCTCCCTGAAGTCCTTGAAGGTTCTGATTTGTATTCACAGTTATGATTAAAAGTAGAAAGAATGTATCGGCAGAACATTTATATATTTTTACAGGACTTATGAAGTTAAATAACTTTTCACAGTGTTTGAAATTATAAAAAAGTCAATTAGCCATGAATGTGATCTCTATCAAGCCTATAAATATGGGAGTTTGAATTGATTATCAGCTTCTTTTTTGATAAAAGTTCCTTGTGGTTCTGCTCATACTTAAGTAAGCAGTTGATAAACGCAAATTCTTTCCTTGTTTCTATAATCATCCATGCAGGATTAATTGTTGTCATTATCACACACTTTTAAGCTAGTCACTAATAAAAGTATTATTGTTTTGCCTGAATAAACGACAAAACGGAAGCAAAGATTCTCAGATATTATTTGCTAACTAGATGCCCAGGGCTTCTCAAGCTAACTAGATGCCCAGGGCTTCACAAGAGTATCCCTACACCTGAATCAGGCCTCCTAAGAGTAATTCAAAACATTATGTACAATGGATGGCATTAATGCATACATTAATGTGGTGCTAATGAACTGAAACACCAGTAATATTGGGGAAAATGCATGAATTTGACGGGAAAGTTTTTATTTGTTTTATTTAAAGCATCTTAATGTATTTTAATTTATTTTAAGCATTTTAAAGCTACCTTTCCATCTGATCACCCATACCAAGCTCAACATCAAAATATCTGAGCAATTAAAAAGAACATTTCAAATTATAAAATAGTTCAATACAAATCATAAACAATACCAAAACTAAAGAATAGGGCCAATACCAAAACAAAAATGTCTTCACCCACTGGTGGTAAACACTGATCATTTGATGCAAAGGCACGCACACACAAAAATGATCCTGAAGAATCATGGGTATGACTTATGTACTGTCAAGTTGCAACTGATTTATAGTGACCCCAGCAAGGGGCTTTCAAGGCAAGTGAGAAGTAGAGGTGATTTGCCATTGCCTTCCTCTCCAGAGTCTTCCTTGATGTTCTCCCTTCTAATTGCCCACCCTGCTTAGTTCCAAGATCTGACAAAATCAGGCAACACCATACCACCTTCTCTAATGGTTATAATTTACCCAAGGGAAATGGAAGTGGAGAGTTTTAGGTTGAAACAGCAGAAGTAGGTATTTCACAAGCACCCTAGCCCATCCTGACAGCACCATCCAGGCTGAACTTTCTGATGCTCGGCTTTTTGCATCTTGGTTGTCTGTATCATGAAGCCAAATAGTAAGGACACTTTTGCCACACATAAAAATGTAGATAAGTGTTTCTAAGCTCTTGGGCATGCAAAACAAATAGTATAAAGCCTTTGGCTAAGCCAGCTCTTTTCTGTAGACTCATCATTCTGTACATGGATAAGAAATAATGGCAATGAAAACAAGGGGAACCAATATTGGATTCTAGCTCATTTCTGTTCCCTCATGAAAACGTTTAACCTCATTTTTGTCATTATAGGATGCTTGTCTGCAAAAATGAGCTTTTACGATGGACAGTATTCTTTCTCAATTTTACGATGGACAGTATTCTCTCTCTCTCTCCCCCTCTCCACACACGCACACACACACACACACACACAGAGCCACTCTGGAGAGAATTAGCCATGTTTATCATATGCTCCCAACCCTGAAAAAAAGAACTGCAGGGTGGTAAAATAATTGTTCTCTTTGTTTTCAGCGTTCATTTTTCTATTAAAAATGTGTAAATGCAGCATATTGTCTGCTGAAGGCCAAACTTGGAATGTGTTTGTAAAAGACTATTGATTCCCTGAGTCACTCTGACACTAGCATATAATTTACTACATTAGGACTTCAGGTCTAGACAGTTTAATGTTATCTAAATTCACCTTTCTGTTTCGAAGTAATTGTAGAGCAACACATCTGTGAATAGGAGGCTCAATCAAAACGTACAGAAAAATAATTAGGCACTGAAGTCACAGGTGATAAACTTGCCTTGTGGCATGCTGTTTGCTTAAATAATTGTTGGGGCTGCAATCCTGAGATTGCTTACTTGTAAGTAATCTTACTACCTGCAGTGTACTACTTATAAAGGAGTGATTTTGCATTCAAGATTTAGAATGTGGTTTCCATTCTAGGGAGCTTGCATTGAGCAATATACTTCAGGGCAACAGCCACCTAGTGACTATTTGGGGACAGTGGGCTGCATCCTACCATTCTGCTCAGTCAATTGTGATACTTTCCTTCAGCATTTCCCTGCCTTCTGATTGAAGAGGTTTTTCTTTCACCCCTTTGCTTTACTCCATTTCTGTGCTGAAGCTCCCAGTTTGTTTCTTTTATGGCCACCGTCACATCAGTGTCACATCCTTTACACATATGGCTGACAGGAGGGGGTGGGGAACTAAGGAGCACCAAATTGTCCATGTTTAGCCCTCTCTAGGACATCCCTGAAGCCAGGCAGCCCACCAACTTCATTTTGCTTTCATTGAGACCAAGGAAACAGCCCATTTGACCCCTGAAGCAACAGCTATACTTCTTTCCCTGAAAAGATGACAGTGAATTTGTATATTAATCCGTTATTTTCTGGACCTTCTTTGTAGTAGAATGCTCCATGGGGGTCCTAGTGCTTACCTAATTCAATATTAGCAGCAGACACATTTTGCCACAGTTTTTAGTACCTTCTGTTCTGAATTACCATTACCAAGGTATACATGCACAATGGTAAATCACTTACTGCGATTGTATTCGTGATTCCATCAAGATTTTTAAATTGTTTCACTGATGTGCACTTCTGCTTCTGTGCATGGATAAAAACTTTGCACCAGAGGAATCTTGAGCCATTTCTGCATGCGCTACTTACTCTGCAGCTGAGAAACAGTGGATTTCCTAACTGTACCTTGCAGTTGGTTTCTTCTCTCCTCCCCCCCCCCCACTTTTTTCTGCTTCCCTTCTATCCAGGCCGATCTGCCATTTTGCCCACAGCCTGAATTTTGATAGGCTGCCTGACAGATTTCATGAGGGGGTGGGGAGGGAATCTGGTCTATTGATAATTTGCTGCCTGGGACTAAAAAAAATCAAGCCAGTCAGGATGACAGAAAGATATGCGGATTGTCAGGTCTCAGATGCTGCTGCTTGTGTGTGTGTGTGTGTGTGGGGGGGGTTATGGGGGGATTGGTGGTGGCAGCAATGTAACAGCAGCATAATGATTCCACATAAAACTTCCTCCCCAGTCTTATCAATTTCATATTTCACCACATTGTCAATAGATGGCACCAAAATTGGAGGGGGAAAAAGGAATACACTAGGGGAGCCTCCAAAAACTTCCAAAAATCTAAAATGGAGAAGGTGGAGGAGGTGGGTTGTGAAGTGCAAGGAACTGCTGTGATGTGGGTGGGGGAAGACAGGAGGATAGAGTGAGGAAATGTGTATGCGTAGCTATCTCTTTCATTTTCCCTGTGAAGGGGGAAACATCACATTTACAAAGCATTTGGAAAACGTAGGGATTCTCAGATGTGAAAGCAGGGTCAGTGCCAAAGACAGGAAACCACGTGTAAATGAAAATGAACCTTGAAGGGAGTGTATGCTGAAAGTGAAGGAGACCACATATGCATAAATGGCCTTGATATGCACAGTGACATTCAGCTTTGTTCAATGTTCTCTCAATGTGCATAGGCATGGTAATGTGCATAGGCATAGGCAATGTGCATGGTAACACAAGAGGGGGGAAAAGATTCCATATAAACTGTAAGAATGTAGTGTAACAATTTGCACAGGCAAAACATGCAACATTTGGAAATAAAAAAGAATAGCAGTGAATGCCTAATGCATTAGTTCCACTTCAAACAGAAAACAAGGCAGTTCAGAACTCCATTATCCATGAAGACATTTGGAGGAGGGGAATTCTGGAAACAACCAGGTTTCTCCTCCTGTTTGTGAGTTCTGCTTGCATATACTGTGATATAATCCTTTGGCATCACTATGATTCCCAATACAACTGGTCTGACATCTGCAATTACCTCAGAAAGTGTGCTGTGCTGGTTAATCTTCCTTAAAGTGTTTCCATGTGTCTTTCCCCATTCCCAGACTACATTTTGCTTGCTTAACTATCACAGTGGCTCTGTGTGAATATGGAACAGTCTGGGACAAGTGCTGTCTCTTAATACTGTCTGTGTCTTGAGACACAGCTAATTAGTCCCAGCAGATTTTTCATCTCATTCACATTGCTTGGTCTTTTTGTTTCTTGAACTGCCAGTATTTCCTTTGGGTCTGTTGAGATCCTATCTTTGGAAAACATATATGTATAGAAATCCAGAGGATCTCAGTTGCATTTGTACTGTTCTTGACATTTTTTCTGTCTCCATCAGAGAAATATTACTTGCAACTGTGGGGCATTGTGAAAGGTTGCCTGAGGCTGGGTACCTTACCGGTAACGTACCGAAACCAGGGTTCTTTATCTAGATACTCTCAAACAGCTGAGATTTTAAAATTTTATTAAAAAGAAAGGAAAAGAAATAATAAAATCAATTCTCTCTCAGCTCTAGACAGTTCCAAAAAACAATACAATACAAGGCTATTCAGCCTAAGGCAGAAGAATAGCAAGAATAAAGACAAGAACAACAATGAGAAACATACATGTTTCTATTGATAACCAAAATTGTTTGTGCATCACTAGCAATCTGGACTAGTGTGGTATGCTAATCAAAGGACTGTACTAGATTTGAATCCTGGTGCCAATCATGTTCCTTCTCTCTCTTTCTGTCTCTTTCCCAGCCTAACCTGCTTTACCAGATGTGTTATAAAGATCAAATGGGACAATGCTATATACACTGGAGGAAAGGTGAGACAACATTCAACATAGTAAATCTTTTTCTAAGCAAAATTCAGGAGTGACCAAATATCTATCAGTGGATTTATTAGTTTCATCCACGATCCTTCAATCACTTCGGTGTAATCATTTGTTACTGTTATTGTTATTTTGTTCCACTTTGTTTCTAACATGGAATGGTATGTATCAATGAAGTTGTATTGTTGGGTTAGTAAGTGAATAGGAATGGCCCCACCTTTTGCTGACATCTGTCTATGTCAGCATTGTATAATTCTGCTAAGTTACTATTTATTTTTAATAGTCTTGATAATATTAAAGTCAATGGGTGTCTCATATCATTGAACTGAATCTTCCTTCCATTCCCTTTATTTACTTGACTCAACGAAACCATATCTGCACTTTTATACATTACTATAGTATTAAATGGGATGGATCCTGCAGATCCATTCCACTAGCACATTCCTCCATCAAAGGAACCTTCCCTTGAAAAGTTATGTCATATGGAGGCTTTTTGTACTGGGGGAGAGCTCTAACTCTAGTCTAGGAGAACAGTTGCACAGGATACAGCCCAGTTTGTTTTTATTCTGTAACTTTTCCTTTGGATTCACATGCAGATCTTTAGTGGTTTAAGTGCAACATAGGGCCTTTCCCCACTTACCTTAAGCCCTGCGCTACTTGAGGAGAGTAGCGCGGGGTCCCCCGGCACTCCCCACGACAGGGGCGGCGACAGTGCAGCCGCCCTGCCGCTGCCGCTGCCGTTGCCGCTGTTGTGCCCCCTCAGCATGCGGCATCCCAGGTGCTCTTCTTAACGGCGCCTTTTGATGACGGTCGTGGGGACACCCGGACACCCTGAGAGCAGCGCATGGCATAGGGGGGATCAAAGAGAGCGGGGAAAGGCCCATACTCCCTACCAGTCTCCATAAAAGTAACCTTGGATGTTGGCAGTTGCTCTAATATCTAAAGCAATTCTATTTCACCAGTAGTTCTCAGTCACAGTTCCATAGACAATAAAGGGATAACAAGGCTTGTATGTCTTGCAATATTGATGTAAGGATCTCTGTAGCAAGGTGATGTGCTTTATACACTGTGTTTATGCATCTAGAACCCTTTTTTCTTGCTATTCAAACATCTTTTATTGATAAGGGCATCTATTTGAAAACCTGTTTATACAGGCAAGAAAAATCTTAAATTTTATTAATTGTTATCTGCGTAGTGAACAATGTCTATTTTTAAATTTAGGATTCTCTCAGAGATAAATTAACTGGCATTACAAAGTCACTGTGTTGCAGGTTTTTCTAATCAGTTTTCACCACCTTTGAAATGCATTTCTTAATTGAAAATGGAATAAGTGGCTTAAAAATTTCTGTATAAGCAGCTACTCTCATTAATATTTTCCAAATGGCTCTTGAAAGTAAATATGTGGGTGTCAAAAAGTACTTGAAAAGCAACACTGTACACAAATGTCTTAAAAATTGCCAGTGCATAAAGTTCTACAGGCACAATGGTAAACCAAGAGCCATTAATTTACTAATAATCACTTCTTAAAAATAGATAAGGTGAATGTGTTGAATACTGCATTTTTTTCACATGATATATCACTGGATTAGATTAATAGTGTCACCATTTACATGAGGCCAATGAGATTGGTGTTATTGATTCAGACAATCCTTGACCTAAGGGATAATACTTGCTTTAGCAATGAAAATGGGCTTTTCAGCTAGAATTCACCCTTTCTGCATCTCTGCTTTTTTGACAGCAGTGGCAACAAAAAGATTAGGAAAGCAAAGCATGAGTTAATGCCAGCAAAATCACCCAGCTTTACTCAGAGCGCAGCTTATTTCAATAGTGCCGGAAGGCTCCTAAGGAAAAACAAACAATATTGAGAAATTTGGTCCAAGTTGGTCTTCATGTTTACATTAAAGTAATTCTATATCACTAAGAAGAATTTACTGTTGTAAATACGAGATTCAAGTTACCCACCTTTTCTACTCAATCACATTTAAATCCCTTCCTTTCTGCAGTCCCCATCCCACATGGGTTTTGTCCATGCAGGCTCTATGACTCCCCACACTGTAGCTTTTTGGCTGGGCAAAGGGGACCCCATCTTCCCTTTTTCACCAGCAGAAAAGCTAGTTGGATTCAACCCATGATCTCCTGTTAGACTATGTGGCTCCTTTTTCATAGGTTTCTGTACGGTCTGTTTACCAGATGGACAACACTGTCTTAATTTACAATGGCCACTGGCTACCCCTAATTGCTGGAATCATGTCACATGCTATTTGTCTGGGATGAGGTCAGAAGGAACATGTTTTTCCTTGCAGATCTGGACCTGGTCAGAGAAAAGGAAGGAGCTACTCAAAGAAGGTTGAAACGTTTCCAGATAGCAGAAGGAGGCCTTCACAAGTTATTTCCCTTGGAAGAAGGAGAAGTCTTCCAGAAAAAGATTCATGAGACAATTCATAATGAGGCTTTTGACTTTATTCCTCCTCCCCCCCCCCCAACTCTATACTAGCAAAAAAGAAAATATAAGGCTCATATCCAACATGGGCAAGTAGTCCTACATATATCTTGTAGTAGATTTCGATGATTAAGTTCAAAACTTTATAATGATGCATACTCAAAAATTGGGGAAAGGGAAGGTCAGTAATATGGAAAACTTTCAGACTGATGTAGAAAAAGAGACTCACAGCTTCCAAACACTTTCAGTTTGGGTGCACATCTGATTCAGGTTACAGGTTCCCATCCGAAACAGTTCATCTGATGCTACTGAACCAGCTGGATATGTCTTTTTATGAGAATAAGATTATGTATGCACTTGCACCAAAACTGCTACTTTAAAAATTCATCAACCAAAAGGGAGTCCTCAGCCTAGAAATAAGAAGGAAATTGAGACAAGGAAGGAGCTAGAAACATTCTTCAATGTAAGGATGTGTCACTGGCAACCAAGATCAAGATAATTCATGTCATAGTATTCCCTATTCCAATGTATCGGTGTGAAAGTTGCAAAATGAAGAACTGTGACAGGGAGAAATTGTTTCATTTGAAATATGGTCTTGGAGGAGATTTTTTCAGACTTCATGGCCCACCAAAAAGACCAGTCAGTGGGTTCCAGATCAGATGAAACCTGAACTCTCCCAAGAAGATAAAATGACCAAACTGATGCTATTGTACTTTGGTCTTATTATATGAAGACAGGCTCTCTGGAAAAACCAGTAATGCGAGGAAAAATTGAAGGCAGCAGGAAAAGAAGACCTAGCAAGATATGGATTGACTGTATAAAGGAGGACATGGCCCTCACTTGGCAAGACTTGTTAGTAATAGGAGTCTTTGGAGATTGATAATTCATAGGGCCATCATAAATTGGATGTAACATAAAGGCATTTAATACACACCACACATGTTTGAAAATTAAGACTTGGCTTAGCAACCGGATATGGTTAGACTTGTGGCCTAAGCATGAATGCCAAAAGGAAAGGAAACACACTACTTCCCTGCTTTCATTCTGTTTAGTAAATACTCCACCAAGGTTTAATAACCAAGATTTCTCCATCTTATTCTTTAGAATATAGTACATATTTCTTTTTCTCTTAGGCATTATCATTAAACTCTGAGTTGCAGTCATGGAAGTCAGTCACACATCCATTGTGTAACTGGTATGAGGATTTGCACTAAAGTACATGCAGCTAGGATAGTGTTCTTTTCTGTTTACAAACTGTTTGTCCAACATTTCCAAAGGACCACCTTTTTAATATGAACATAACCAAAGCTTTAGATCTTTAAAACAGAAGCCATGTTCTAGTTAAATCATTATCTAATGGGTAAATGAGAGAGGGCCTGTCCAGCAATAGCTCCCAGTCTTTGAAACTCTTTGCTCTTGGAAGTTTCCATGGTTCCCTCATGCCTTTGGGTGGCAGGTGCTAATGTTATTGGGTGCTTTTGACTGGAGTCAGCAATTACTGATTTTTGCCTTTGGGTTTAGTTTTGTTTTCATGGTATGTTAGTCTACTGATTTTTGGCCTACTGATTTTTTAAAATTGTATTGTTGTTCAGTTGTTTTATGCATTTAATATTTTAATGTTTGATTACCTCACAGTTGATTGTTAACTGCCTTGAGAGCTCTATCAAAGAGCAAAAGGGGCATTAAAACAGTTCAGTAAAATACAATAATTGATTAAATTGCAATCCTGGGTTATGAATGTTTGATATTTCAAACTATCCTCAGTTTTATGTAAAGGGAAAAGAACACCCAAGTATTTTTTTAAAAAAAAGATTTTTGGAGGTTGTCTTCATGGAATATAAATCAAATACAGAATCATACATTGGCTGCATCAATTTGGTGACAAGCAAATGAATTGTTTAAAGATAAACACAGATCTATGAAAACCATTTCCCCCTCTATTGCAGTGTTCTTTTGCATTTTTGGCATACCCTATTCTATCCTATTCCAGCCTAGCCTATTCTGAATATTTGACATGAGATTTAGTATCCTTACAGCAAACATCAGAAAGCAAACTTCTCTGAACCCAAAATGATGGCTTGGTACATATGAGACGTGGTCTTGGGATGCAGGCATTTGTTCGAAGGCTTCAAGTGTTCTGAGTTTTATTACCAGTGTATGAAGAAACCTAATGAATCGATATGGGAGGAAATTAAATGTTTTATTGGCAAACTTGAGTTTCTTAACCATTGCACAAGAATGCAAGCTGATTTTAGTATTGGCAAATTAAAAGAACTAAGCCTAGCAAATGCCAGCTGGAGAGACCATGCAAAGCAGCCCCACTTTAAGCATTTTGAAGAAAGGGAGCAAAACTGCATAAAAACCCCAAACATTGGTCTGTTCCGCACAGCACAAAAAAGACCTCTGTGGGACCTCTTAAAAAGAGGCAACTGCCTCTTTTCACTCTGCACACCCAAAATGAGACATGGTGGGACGTCTTAAGAAGAGGCGGCTTCTGGTGTGCTTTCCAGACAGCAAAGGCATCAGAGGGGAAAAAAGACTGTTTCCTGCTCAACTCTTTTGCCCTTAGGTTATGCCTGACATTTTGTGTGCAACTGAATCCCTGCCGCCATTTGCTGAATGTTGCCCCAGGATGTTTGCTGTGCTGTGCAGCCCCCTCCTGGGTGCCTTTTCAGCACCCTTCAGTGTCTCCTGAGCTCTGCACAGCTGGACTGGATATGTCTTGCAAACAGCTTAGGGGAAAAGGTGCACTTTAAATCATCATAAATAAGGGGGTTTGAGGATGTCTTTGGGAAAAAGCTGTGCAAAGTTCTTTCCCAAGAAGCTTTTTTTGCATCCTCAGGGAGTCTTATTGGTGCTCTGCAGAATGAACCGAAGTATTGATGTCATCCAGAGACAGAAGTTAAAATGTATTGAAAAAAGGCTGAGGTGTATCACTCTGTAGGTCTTGACAGTCCCAAGATTTATGAGGCCATGCACTGGGGAAAAGTACGTAGTAACTAATTTATCACCATATCCAGGATAGTCCTCCCTCCTCGTATCACTTCAAAACACAATGCCTTTCAGTGGGTCTACTTTGTGTACTAACTATGGTGAAGCTGCACAGTCTCATTTGTTGTTATTTCCTTTCTTTTATTGTATAAAAAAAATTAAGAGGTTTTTTAAATCAAACAGAGCATGTCAGATAAATTGACATCATGATTGCAAAGTCACTAGTAAAAGCACTTTTAACATGCAAGGAATAACAGGAAGGGGTATTGAGGGGACACGGCAGCTAGGTGTAGATGCAAGGGGGGGCATTTTGCTTCTCTTCCTCTTTGGGGCATTTGAAAGCTGGAATGAAAGGCAAAGACTGAAGGACCATTGGCTTTTAATCCATGGCTCACAGTCTTGGCCTTTGAGTGGGTTTACCCAAAGGATTCCAGCCCTGAGAGCGTTTATGTTTTTCAAGTGAGCTGCTTTGGCTCACTAATCATGCAAAAAATGACAAATCAATATAAACAATAAGCATAAAGCATGTTTGACTTCAATGGATGGGCAGCACAATCCAGGGAAGGGTGGCAGTTGCACTGCAGTCAGGGGTAGCACACCAATGGTGCACCTGAGCCACCTCCTAAGCAGGTTGCTACACAATGGTCAATTGCACCAGAGCAGAGCAAAAAAACTAGTCTGTGGGCCTGGGGGGTGCAGCAGCAGCATGGAGGGAGTGGAGCAGAAGCCCTGATGGACAGAATGGCTGGCATATATCAGGGGGCAAAAGAACAGGGAGTCGGCAAAGCCAGTCAAGGGGAGGGAAGGGGCAGGAGTTGGCAGGAGCTCCCACCACCATCCAACCTTCACCTCCTTGAATGGGATGAGGAGAAGGTCAGGGGGCACCCAAACCCCCATGATAGCTAACCTCCCAGGGAAGGACCTGCCCAATCTCACACCAATAAGCAGATCCAGAAAGAAGCTGTGTTGACACCACATTCCCTGGGAAAGAGTCTGTCAGATATTCATAGGTAGCCACGTACTCCACCTGCACCGCTGACAGGCTCCCTACACACATTGCTCTGGCAATGCATCGCAGTGCATAGCACTCCAACATTCACATGTGAAGGGGCTCCCAATGAGTTGAAGGTATAGCAGCCATTTGGGTTTGCAACATGCAACTGGATCAGATTTTTTTTTACCAGAGACAGCATGCCAGAGGGAGGGAAGAAAGGATTGCTGGAGAAGGGGGAGGGGGCGGGTAAGGCTAACAAAGGATGGTTTGTGGGTGTAAAGGACAGAAGAAAACACAAAAAGGGGAGAGGGTAGGGGACTTTCAAGGAAGGAAAAAATGAAATATAGTGAAAGAGGAAAATGAGATGCTCTCTGTAAGTCCTTGTGGATCCCCTACTTATATTTCTAATTCTCACCTGGGCCAATGAGAGTGGGTCAAAAATCCACACAATGGAAACAGGGACAGAGGTGGAAGATTTCTACACAGAATGAGGGAAGACTCATATTTGCAAAAAATCTGAAATATAAAAATGAAATCTAAATGAAATCTAAATTGAAATAAAATATATTGGGGAGACTGGAACTCCTCAAACAATGGAAATCACTTCAGTAGCTCTGGCAGTCAATCCAGGAGGGGATGAATTCCCCCTCTGGAACCAGCGCCGCACAGTACTGGCATGGGCGCCTACCCCACCAGCCCAAGGGGTGTCAGTGGAGGGGGGATTTACCCCAGCAGTTGGGTAGACCCAGAAGCTGTCACTGGTGCCCAGATCCGCAGGTGCAAAAGAGCCCTAGTGGCAACCAACAAGAAACTTGCTACTGCACAACTTGCACAACTGAATTGCAAGAAAGTATTTATTAAACGGATGGTAGGTTTGATAGTTCAAGTACACTTTTTCTGGTACTGAAAAATAGCGAAGCATCCATTCTCCAATTATTCTCAGATCAATCAACATGGCATAAAATAGTCCCCAGATCAGTATGAAACACATTTGAAGTTTGAATCCATGCTGAAAGAGAAATATTTTCATTATAACAAAATGCTTGCACCCCCTCATTTCCTATAAGCTTGATCATCTTTTCATAAATTGTGGGCACCCGATAAGATGAGTTTAACCCTGTCTGAACATGGCAAACAGATATCAGTGAGTAATGGACCAAACAGAGCAATCTCGTCTGGAGACCACAAGACATTTCCACTGATTGGGAAGAACAAATCAGTCCATTCTCTGCATGAAAGGAAAAGTCACACTCAAGCCATTGATATATTGCAATTATCTTCTTTACTTCATAGCAACAGAGGTGACACTCCACCTCATATTGAAGTCTTTTGTGTACTTCAGCTCTGTTTTATTTTCTCACTTGGAAACCAGTGCATCTGTGACAGTCAAGCTGTCTGGCTTAACGGCAGGAGGATTGGTACATACTGCTAATCTCAAACTCTTTCAAGACATTTACACAACTGACTAAGGCGGATTCAGCATGCTTGAGAGTTATTTAAAGCCACTATAAAAGTAACTAAGATAGAATGTACATCATAGATTAGGAAACATACAAACAAGTTCCAAGAGGATGCCTGCCTGGTTAATGAGCAGCACAAAGGAAGGTATAAAAGCCAAGAAGAGTTCCTTTTAAAAAAAGGAAGTGTCTGTCTGTCTGTCTGTCTGTCTGTCTGTCGTGTGTGTGTGTGTGTGTGTGTGTCTGTCTGTCTGTCTGTCTGTCATGTGTGTGTGTGTGTGTGTGTGTGTGTGTGTGAAGTGCTGTCAAGTCATTGGTAATCTGCCATCCACCTGTTTAGAAATTGAAATCTGGTGAGATCAGGCTGGCCTAAGCTATTCAGGTCATGTATCCATCCTTTTATACACACAATAATAATATCATCATCATCAATATCAATAACAATAATAACACAATAACACACACACACACCCATCTTCTTGGAACACAGAAGGTCTCAGGTACAGTTCAGGTAGTTAGTGATTGAGAATATCTCCACCCAAGACTGTGAAGAGCTGCTGCCAGTCAAAGTAGATCGTACTGAGCTTGACCATCACCTAACTCAGTATAAATCAGCTTCATGGATTTAAATGTGGAAAATAAAAACACTCTGCAAAGCATATATAAGTTGATCTGAAGTGGTCATGGCTGGGGAGTTGCTGGCTGCATTCCAAAAGGGCCTATCTCTGACCCCCAACTGCAAGGGCATGAGGACCCATATCCAATCCCTGAATAGCAATACGGGGATTTGAAGAACCTACATTTCATTGTTTCCCTCTGAGCATACATCCTAGTTGGAAGTGGGGAATTACCCCAGGTGCCTCTGCAACTCCACAAAATTTTGGCAGCAATCTCCCATTTCCAGCACAGATAATCTCACAGTAGGACATGACATGGCATATCCTCTTTCAGTCCTACTTGCACATGACAATGTGGCTCTCCTCCAATGAAAAAATGAAAAAAAAAACCTGTTCCATGCACTGAGATATTGCAGTAGCCTATGATGTGGTCTCTCATTTCCAGCTAGCAGGGAGCCCAAGGTAGGAGTTAAGCCAGTGGTGGGATTCAAATAATTTAACAACCGGTTCCGGTGATGGGATTTAAATAATTTAACAGCTGGTTGTTTACAAGCACCATTTTAACAACCAGTTCTGCCGAAGTGGTGCGAACCTGCTGAATCCCACCACTAAGTTAAGCATGGTTTACTTTTTTAAGGTTATGCTCCCTCTCCCAGGAAAAAAAAGACAGGCATATTAGTCTGTCTGTATGCATATGTGGAAATATATGTACCTGTGAATCATAGGAAGTAATTTTGGAAAGTACTATCTTAAACATAGAGCAAGCCTTTTAGCTGAAAATGAGATGCACACATGCACACACATGCACACACTCAAATAGAAGATTAAGGGTATTAAAAGAAAATTTTTTATTTCAAATACATCAGAAAAGGAAAATGGGTAGAAAAAAAGCCTAGGCCACTGGGCAACAAAAGTGTGGAAAGCATACAGAAGGAGGATAGGGTGATTGCTAAGAAGCAAAATGGTATAACTGAATCTTTCCCTCTTTCTTATCTAGCTTAATTGGTACCTGCTTTGAGATGTTCATTCAAGCAAGTGCAAGCATATAAACGCACAGCCAGTTTTCGCCCCAACTCTGTTGGGTATTGTAATTCAAGTCTTGGCTTAAAGACCAATTCTGGACAGAGCAGAAAGCAACATCCAAGGCAAATTAAAAACAATCCAACTGTTGAGCAAAACAGTTCTATGCAGAGTGATTCCAGCATAAGCCATTGACATCAGGTAGGGTTAGACACGAGTCCCCCATTCTAAATTCAAAAAAGCAATCCCCTCAGTTATTCTGATGGTACACTCCATTAAACTTCATCTTGCCTTATCTGAAATGAAACCTCTACAGACCACTGTTCCTTTTCAATCTGCCTGATGAGGGCAGTGGAATCTTCTTTCCTGAAATGTTGGTGTAATGGAAGAAGGGAGGGGAGAGAACTTTAGCAGGCTTAATGCCATTTCAGAGTTTTCATAAACCAGGCACATATTAGGTCATGCAAGAAAATTCTCATTGTAAAACTGATTTTTAAAAAACCCTGGAGGGATGAGGGGGAAATGGATGTATTGATTCTTTAAATAATTTTAGAAAGATTTTCTGTGAAGGATGAGGGTGGGTGAGACAGAAGAATGAACATATCAGTATTAAATTACTTGGTTAAAAACCTGAAACGTCAAGCTGTTTTAGACTATTCTGATCACTGATAACCTGTCCAGGTTATAACCAAGCCAATATGGGGAATGCATTTGGCAAAAGCTTCCATCCACTGCAAGCATATGTGGCATCCTCTGAGCCCTTCCCTTGGCCTTCACTCCTTGGCCTTCACTTGAGACAGTGAGGACCTGCGTAGCCTCAGAACTGAGAAGGTAGGGTGGTACTTCACTTCTGTTCTCCATCAACACTTTGTTCTGATCAGAACTGGGTCACTTCCTCCTTCTTGGCCACTCAAAGGCTCCCAACGTTCGTTGGCTTCCTCTCAACCATTGTCCCTGCTGCGCTGGTGGCTGGGGCTTCCTGATTTACTGCAACACAAAGGCTTCATGGTGACAGGGAGGCACTTTTGTTTGCATTTTATGACTTCCCACGCTGCTGGGAAGCCTCTCTGTTGTATGGGGCTACACATCTAAACTGGTACTGCGCTCTCCAACAGACAGCAGCTGTCAAAGGTCTCAGGCAGAGGTCCCCAGGTATGTACTAATGTGTGAATTTTCAGTTAGGATTCTTTAATATTTGAGGAGCCCTGCTTCAACCTTACCTGAGTACTCTCCCCCATAATATAAATTCAGAGAATTCTTTTACCTGATAATCATTTAGCTTTTATTTGGCATAAACAGTATAAAATCACAGAATTCTTTTACATTATTATGATGTTTGATGTCTTGTTTTTGCCATCTATTTTTAGCAATTGGCTTTAAACTTTCTTTTTTAAATAAAATCAATTCAAACATGTTCTTTTACATGAAGTGTTCAAATCAACTGAATTTGTTTTCTCCTTTTCCAGAGGCATGAATGATAAAGAAAGTTACCCTTAGCAGCGAGTAGTTTGCAGCCTGGCGAAACTTTCTCCAGATGTGTCATGGACTCAATTCCAGTTTAAATCAGCTGCTACCGCCATGATGGGCTGATGGGAATTGTAGTCCATGAACATCTGGAGAGCCACAGGTTGCAGACCCCTGCCCCCGAGCAAACCAGATTGTATATGCCTTTTATACCACTTGTATCATTTCTGCTGAACTCTCTGTGCCAGTTTGCTTTCCAGGTAACTGAGTTTTCACTCCCCACACAGAATAAATATCTCCAAGCCATTTTCTCTTTCTTTTTGAAAACCCAGTTCAGTTTGCAACTGCTTTTCAAGGTTCCTTTATTTCCCGTACAGGCCCTGAATGTTTTTAAACAGATCTGAAGGATTAACAGTTAAAATTTTTAAGTCAGCAGTTACAACTGTTATGAATTGTTTTGGATCGCCAGCAGGTCTTTCTTTGTGAAACTACTGTCTACACTATGAAAACCTTTAATCCAGATTACATATAATAGAATAGTTTATGACAAATGTAAAACTACTCTTTCCTTACACAGACATACACCTTCCCTTCAGTTTGGAGGAGTCAGCTCCTCAAAGTCTTGTGGATACCTAACAGAACCATCAGGGTGCGTACTGAGAAAGCATCTGGCTATTCTGAGACACTAACTCAGGGGTGGCCAACCTATGGTGCTCCAGATGTTCATGAATTACAATTCCCATCAGCCCCTGCCAGCATGGCCAATTGATCATGCTGGCAGGGGCTTATGGGAATTGTAGTCCATGAGTATCTGGAACACCATAGGTTGGCCACCCTGGCACTAACCCAACAAAAGAATGATCAGCTAACATTTACAGCAATACTATGACAGATCACAATAGGACACTTGATACAAGTGCAGGGAAACACCGGCAATCATAGTGACCACTCACTAAACAGTAGAAAGAAACAAAGACAGTGAAGAAAAGGGAACAGATATATCCCTTTTAAATGTTCATCTCAAACTTTTCTTGGAAGCCAAATATGTATGATGATCAAGGCTTCATCCCATAGCTCAGAACAGCCTATTCAAAACAGCATAGTTCAAATCCAGCAGAGAAGCCTGATAATTTATATCCTTCAATCTTATCCCACTCCTTTCCCTCAGTTCTTTTAAATGAATGACTATGCCAGGGACTGATTCTGGAACCTCATATACACAAAGCATAGGCTGTGCAAATAGTTGACAGAGGGTTTCCACATGCACAGCTTATTCCTGATTAACTTGCCAGTCAATCTGTGTGCATTTAAAGTGGCTTGGGGAAATCATTCCACACACATACCCTTTCCTCTGAATCCCTTCTACTGTGGAGTTGGCATATTCTGCACGTGGCCAAATAAGCAGGAATATCCAGCACTCTTGCTGGGTATCACCGATGGTATCAGTGGAGATATCACAGCACCCCCTTTTTATTTTTTTGAACATGGAGTCTTGTCCTACTGCACAGAAATGCTAGAGACATTTCATCCTCCATCAAAACTGTTGATTCTCTGTTTACTGATTGGACAATCATGGCATATGTGAAAGGGTTGAAGAACAGAATGCTCAACAAAATGGCTCCTAGCCATGCATTAATTGGAGCCATTTTGAATACTGGTAATATGTGAAACAAAACTCTTTCAATAAGTAGTAGCAATTAAGAGACTCAGGCTCTTTCCACACAAACCTTTTAAAACATTTTGGTAGAAAATATAATGTTTCCTGAGGCAGAAAATACAATGTTTCCTCCGTGCAGTTCCACATTGTTTTTACTCCCAAATATTTTATTTCGAGTCTCAAAACATTTTAAATGAATACCCTTTTAAAATGATTCTCTGGCTGAAATATTTTGAAAACATCTTCGGTTTCTTTGCGATCTATTGTCTAAGTTTTCCCTGCTTCCCTGCTTCCTTAAACCTCCTCCTCAGCGCCATTTTCTGAGCTCAGTCAGTTCCCCCTTGTCGATCTATTTGCAGAATGTCGTTGTTTGTTCTTTTATTTGGGGAGGCAAGCTTTGAAGCACTGAATATACAAGGAGTATAGAATGTAGCACAAGGCTGTGAAGCACTGAAGCATAGATTCAACAGAGAACTCAAAAAGAAAAAAAAAGAGAAAAATCACTCAATGGCAGCCAGGAATCATTTCAAGGGAGTGAGTGCAGACATACATTGTTGTAAAGAGGGAGACTAAAACATTTTAGAAATGTTTCAAGTGATTTGTGCAGAAAGGGATGCAGTCTCCCTACAGAGTGGTCAGTGCAAGCAGTTTTTATTTTTAAAGGATGTGTTTAGTGATACAATGCTAAGGCAAAGGCAAATGCACATGTGGAAGGGTCTGGGAACAGAATGATAAAGAAAATGGTACCTGAGCCAGTGTTAACTACTGCCATTTTAAATAGTATGTGAAGGATCAACATCTCTCTGCCAAAGATGAATGACTTCTTTTTCCTTTTTCTTTTTTTAAAGCAAGAAAATGTTGCTAGATCACTGCAGTATTGAAGCAATAGCAGGTTTTCTGATTCCTAGCTTTCATTTAAAATAAAAGGTTCTAGCCTTTTTCCTGATGGAGGTGTGCCTTTTTTTCTTATATCTGATGCAATCATGGACAAATTGCAGGGAAGATAGTGGAAAAAAACACCTATGCTGTCTACTTCTGATCACTGATCACTTTCATGATCACATGACTTTCTGATCTGTTTCATAGCAGTGAGGCTGACAAGAGCCTTGATACATGGAGACAGATTCCTCAGCATTCGATCAGTAATCTTGCATGTTTAATTTGTTTCAAAAGAGTGAGGAGGCCCCAGCTGGAGGGGGAAGGCAGGAGGGGGGCACAAAATCATCTGGGGAGGTTGGATGTGGGCATATGTGGGGATTAAAGGGTGGCAACCCCCCCCCCCAATAAGAATCAGATATTGCCTTCAACTCAAGGCTACTTCCATAGCCAGCAGTTGTCCCAACATGTGTTAAATTCTGGAATTGCCATCAATTGGAACTGCTAGTAGTAGTATTATTGATGTTGTTAATTACATTTATAAGACATCCTTCCCCATGTGGGTACAATGTAAAAACACAATAAATACATTAAAATAATACAAAATTCAGCTTTACAGTACAGTATCCTAAGGGGAGGAATGATAAGACCATACTCACAATTTCACTCATGCTGGCTTGGGGAAAGGGGAGAAATTAAAAAATAAAATAAGAATGAAGGGAAAAGGAAAAACAAAGGACAGGGGAGGGAAAAGGGCAGACCAAACACATGCAATACCATTGTTGTCCTCAACCATAGGCCCAGTGGAATGGTTTGTCTTCCAGGCTTTGCAGAACTCCGACACATCTGGCAGGTCTCTTGTCTCAGAGCATTCTACCAGGCTGGAGCCAGAGCCAAAAACACCCTGACCCTGGTCCAGGATGAGCAGGACTGCTTTTGGGCCAGGGATTCACCAGTAGATTGTTATTTGGTGAGCACAAGGCTGTTAGGGGAGCATATCTCAAGAGGAGGTCCCACAGGTAGGATGAATTCATGGAACAGACATTTCATTTTCTTTTCAGCTGCAGTCCCTACAGTCTTAATTTTTCCTCAAAATACAAATATAGTAACATAGATTTTTTAAGCTTTCTCAAGCTTTAGTGGTGCTCAAATGGCTTCTAATATAGAATGCTTCTCAAGTAACCCAATTATCATCTAAGTCCCTGTGCAATGGCCTCCAACCTTTGGTACATTAACTCATTACATTTCCAGGCTATGGGTACATACCGAGTTTACAATACACTTTCTGAAGAAAATCTCAAATGTGTTGCCTGAAAAGGCTATGAAACTTCACAGCCACAATGCATCCACACAAAAAACATTTAAACACAATTTTTCCATAATTTTATATTGTTCAGCAGGGATCACAGAACGCATTTTTTTCAGATTGAAATTAGAAATTGTTTTACAACATTTTTTTTCTGTTTCCCCGGAGAAAAGATAATTTTAAAAAAACTTTTGAATTCTGGGAAAAGATGTTGAGTTAATGCAAAATTACCATTCCTGAGTGTTAGCCACATGTTGGTAAAAACCAGTGCTGGTGGCTAATGGATAATACATTTCTATGGTAACATTGCACTAGCATAAACTAGTCACAATCCAGTGCTCCGTGAAAGCAAAGTTAGAAGCACATTATTGTAGTAATGATTACCATTTGAGAAGATACAAATCTGACTGGGCACAGCAGAGGTGTAGCTGGGCCAAACTGTGCCCGGGGCAGATTCTATTTTCTGCCCTCCCCCCATTGCCCCCCATTGCTACCCCCCCCCCCCCGCTCGCCACCTTAGTTCAAGCTGAAAAAATTCATCTGAAAAAGTTCATGCCTGTTCAGTTCAGGCTGAAAGAAGCCTTGGTGGGAACTACACTACCCAGGAAACCTTGGGGCTCTACGTTAAAGTCTCACTGGGTGGTGTAGTTCCCCTGAGGCTGCACCAGAGTAGCACTTTTTTCAGCCTGTGAAGGGAATTGAAGGGGGGGGGCACATGGGGGCAGGGTGCCATGGGGGGAGGGGGAGGGAGCAATTTTCTGCTCCCAAGGCAAGCGCCCTATGCAATGCACCCCACCGCCCCCTTGTAGCTCTGCTACTTGGGCACAGGATTCTGCCAGGTAAGGCCAGATGTGTCAAGGGGTAGAAAGTATGTGCCTGACAAAGAAATGAGGTGTAAAATGGCAGAGTTAGCGGAGAATGCTCTATTCTTTTAATTTGTAAAACTGTTCATGTATATACAATTTCATTGTAGAATAAGGCATTCACATGTTCAGCTTCAATCATACCTTCACAGTTAGATGAGAGTAAGCCCCATTAAACCTAGTATGGAATTTGCTTTGGAATTAATATGTATATGATAGCACATTTCATTTTTTTAAAAAAAAATCCTTACAAGCTAGACAGCACAAGATCTTAGCCAATTTTATATATATATATTCTGCTGTACTCTCTGTACCCTCTCTGTTTCTTTTTGGCTGAGGAGAAATTAGGAAAAGAAGCACTAAAGGCAGCCAATATTGGCAGAGTTTAGAAAAGCAGTTTTGGAATGCCAAAAAAACTTCAGCTAAAAATGAAACTACTTTATGCAAAGATCTTAAAGGCACATCAATTTCCTTTGCCTTAAAAGGCACACATCATTTTTTCCCAAAAAATTGTCTCCCTTTTTTTCTTCATGTGAAGAAAAGTTTAGCTAAGAACTGGCCAAAAGTGGTGTTGGTGCTGGTAGAAATGACAGTGGAAAACACCAGTGGATACCCACATAGCATCTCTGACCTTACTATTTTTTCTTTACCAATGTGGGTGATGTAAGCAGAGCTGGATTTGCACACTAAGTAAACTACTCTTTAGGGCCTCAGTTTACAAGGCCCTATAACCGTGGTGGCAAACCTATAGCACTCCAGATGTTAATGGACTACAAATCCTATCATCCAAATCCCATCATCCATGCTGGCAGGCGAAACATTAGGAACAAGATCTACCAGACCACGACCACACAGCCTGGAAAACCCATCAGAACCAGTTGAATCCGGCTGTGAAAGCCTTTGACAATACGTTGTTGAGTTTGTTTTTAAGAAATGTAGTTTCATATTTCTGGCTATTTGACACCGGTTAGGAGAAGTAGAAACCAGTGGGCTGAAGGCAAAATAAAATTTCCTCTTCTGAATCCCTCTTCCATTAACCACCCTCAAGTATGGTTTTTGGGAGGGGGTAGGGCTACATCAGAGGCAGAGCAAGGGGGAACTGCGGCCAGAGCGTGCATGCACCCTGCACTCCTGCTGCATCCACCATCCGCCCCTGCCCTGCTGCGGAATGTCCCCCGGAATGCCATGCCACGCCCCCGCCACATTCCCTCCATGGTCCAGCCATGCCCCTCCACTGCTCCTCCCAGGATGTCATGCCCCACCTGGCCAAGTTGGTGCTATGCCACTGGGCTACATTCATACATTTCATAAAGCAGCATTAATAGTTTAGATTATCCTAGAAACTAAAGTAGGATTGATGAGTGGATGGGAGACTACCAAGGAGGACTAGGGCTGCAGTACAGACAAAGGCTGTGGCAAACCACCCTTCCTCATCTCTTGCCTTGATAACTTCACTGGGCTGTCATGTATTGGTTGTAACCTGATGGCACATTTTATCTTATAATTCATTTTTCATATTGCATAATATACTGAGCTGTGCAGGAAGAATGCTTTAAAACTCTAGGATGTTATAACTTTTTATAATTTTCACAATTTTCAGTACTTCCTATTTTAAAAGTAGGTATTAGTAAAGATAAAGGGATGGAGGAAAAGGCAGATTGTGTATGTGATGACATATTGATGCAATTTGGAATAATACATTTGGTTTGTGTAAATATGGCTGATTTTAATGTGGAAGGAAACAATGTGCTTTGCCCCAGGCCCTAAAATCCTATAATACTGCCCTGAAGCATAGGAACAAAGACAAGGCTAACCAGTAGCTCTGTGTTGGATTTATTAGACTGTATGGGTTAGATTCCTAGTAAATCTCCACTAATGAGAGATATTTCAGTGGAATAGGATGCCCTTGCCTCTCTCCCACTGAAGCCCAAAATACTTCTCAGGGAGATTGGAGACCCCCCCAAAAGTAAGGGTCTGTCATGGCCAGTGGATTCAGTAAAATCACCCATCTTGCCATTAGTAGAAATTTACCATGGAATCCACTTACATTTTTCAAACAAATTGTGGAACTTGGATGAAGGAAGACTCATTACACAGGCAAAATGTCATCTGTGACTTCTTTTTCAGTCTTATTCAAGCCTTTATCTTTGCCTTTGTGGTAACAGGCTTAAAATATGCTCCTGCTATAAGATTTCTGAGCATTTACTAAGAAATGGGCATGCCAACTATGTCTTCTGTGGACAGAATCCAGAGCAAACTAGGTACACCCATTTCCTGTTGAAATCAATGGGCTTTCTCTGGTTTGTGTTCTGTCTTTTCTGGGTTTATGCTTCTGAATGTATTCTCTCCACAGGTATGCAGATTCTTTTCAGAACTGTACCGGTAGTCCATCATCTGAATTAAATCATGGCTTATTCTATGCATCAAAGCTCTTTTGTCCTTGCCTTTATCCTTTTTTTCCAGTGAATTAGTAAAAATTTAAATTTGATTCTGCTTTAGTGGATTTCAATGCAAAAAAGAACAGAAGAAAAGTTATCAAAGCTTCCTCTGTTCTTGAACAATAAAAATGCATGTCTGTCATCTCCAAACTTATGTGCCTCAGTCACATGTTTCTTGGAAAATACTTTCAGGATTTCCTCTTCATATTAGGATATAGATCTTGCAGAGGCTTTATTCAGTCAGCTACTTTGATTGCTGGTGAGTTTTATATAGATGTACACTGAACCCTACCTCAAAGCAATCATCTCAGTAACTTTTTATATGTTCCCAAATAGAATACTACTTTTCACTTCTTACATGCCTACAAGTCCACTTACTATGGAAATGGAATGGCATCCCCACCCACAGGCGGAAGGGAAATTCTGTAAGGATATATAATTCCATTTCAGAAAAACCGTAGCCTTAATGGGAAAGAGAAAAAGAACACCACATGCAAGAAATGTAGTACTCAGAGGTTCACAAATTGATGAGGTGTTGCTTTGGAGGAGAAAGAGTAAGAACATAAATATAGTCACATAGATCAGACCAAGGAGCCACCTGGTCAAACAACTTGCTCTAACCAATTGCCAAGTAGTTATTTCATATAAGCCAATAATCAGGCAACATATGTGTTAGTGATCTCACCCCTTACTTAAATCAAGACTCCTTAGACAGTAGGGTTCCCCTCTTATTCTGGACTTAGTTTTTTTTAAATGTGTGTGCGTGTATGCCATCAAATCACAGCTGATTTATGGCAACCCCATAGGGTTTTCAAGGCAAGAGATGTTACAAGGTGGTTTGCTATTGCCTGCTTCTCCATGGGCTGTGAGAGTTTTGATTCAGTCAAGACTGACCCACACTTCATGTAGAGGAGTGCAGAATTGAATCCAGTTATCCAGATTAGAGTCCACAGCTCCTAAACACTACAGCACTCTGGCTCTCAGTTGTTTTATTGCTCCTTTTTACAGCCTAATGGGCCAATGTAGATGGGCCAAAATGGCATCAGGGAGTGGAACAGGGCTGTGCCGGTGGATTTGCAACCTTTGCCAGTGTAAAGGGCACCCACACCAGTGGAAAGAGCAAAGATGCTGGTATCTGGGCACCTCACAGTTCCACAGTGGCCAAACACAGAAATGGGTACCACTATGGAGCCATGTGGCATCCAAACAAATCCACCCAGGCTTTTGAACCATGAATGCCTTGGTGTGGGCCTCAGAATTATGCCAGCCTTGACTCCACATCCCTACTGATATCCACCCTGGTATACAGAGTTATTCCTTTCAAGAGTCAAAGTTCTCTTTTTCAGATACTGTCTTTGTGTCTCAGCCTAACCTACTTCAGATGATTGTCATGATAATAAAATAGGGGGAACATGATATATATTGCCCTGAGCTCTATGAGGGAAGGGTGTGATACAAATTTAATCAATGAAAATGAAAGAGACTATTTGGAGGCAATAATACCCTTTCCCAAGTATGTACACAGCACTGCCTTTTCAGTACTATAAAATGCAGTGCCTTGGCAACAAGTGGTGTGATCTTAAGGGATGATGATCTGACAGTGAATAACAAATGAAAAGCAAAGTGCATACATTTGCGGCACAATACACTGATTGCGCGCTGGGCTGTGGTGTGGGAAACAAATTTCTTTTTTTCTTAATAATAGAGCCTAAAATTGAGATTCACTTTTGAGCAACTGCTCTGAATAGAGATTCATACAGACCACAGGATTCTGTCCATATTATTTTAGATAATTTAATTGGAAAAATACTGTGAAAGTGTTGTTAGTCTATGCAGGCTACTTTTAAACCCCCGAAGAAGTTAGTGTTGCATGTCTAAAACTGCCAGTTGTGTGCCTAATTGGACCTGTTATTTCTGCTTTTCAAAGAGAAACAGAAACATGCTACATATCCTAACATCAGTTGAAAGCTACTGGGTATTCAAGAAGAGAGAGAGAGAGAGAGAGAGAGAGAGAGAGAGAAGAATGTATGAGTAAGTGGACAGTTCTCAGAGTAAAGCCATTTTTCTGAAGTGACTCATTTGCATATTGGATATAATTGGCAGCCTAAAATTGGTAGATGTAATCAGACTTGTGTGAATAATTGTGATTAGTTTCATAGCAATCGATTTTTGATGCTGGGTTTTTTCTCTCCTGCTGAACAAAACAGTGAAGAGAAAAGGCTGGATTTAATCATTACATTTTATTTGCTTTTGCTTCAGAGCACTGAAGACAGCAGTCCTAAGTAGTTTGAATCCTACTTGGATCTATTTAGTGAGACTTACTTTCAGGAAGGTGTCCTTGGGATTGTACTGTGAATATATCCCACATACAGGTATGACTTGGGTGCTGTGTGGTTTCCGGGCTGTATGGCCGTGTTCTAGCAGCATTCTCTCCTGACGTTTCGCCTGCGTCTGTGGCTGGCATCTTCAGAGGAAACCACACAGCTTGGAAACCACACATACAGCCCGGAAACCACACAGCACCCAAGTGATTCCGGCCGTGAAAGCCTTCGACAATACACAGGTATGACTGCTTGGTGAGTGCCAGGCAAAATTATCTCATTCATGCTTTGATACAGTGTACTCACCATGATTTTGGCTATCATTTTCATCTGCTAATTTCTTTCAAATGCCACACACACACACACACACACACGAGATCTGAAATGTAACACCACTTGAAAAGCTATCAAAAGCAAAAAAATTCCAGGATACAATATATTTTTTGAATTTGGATTTGCTACTTAGAGGGAGATTCAGAGAGGAAATGTTTCTTGGTAATGACTAACTCAAATCAGATCTTGGAAGCTATGCAGCGTTAAACCTGCCTAGTATTTGGATGAAAGACCTTCAAGGAATACCGGGTTTATGACATGGAGACAAGCAATGGCAAACTACCTCTGAACATCTCTTGGACACCCTATGCCTGGGGTTGCCACGTCAGCTATGGCTTGATGGTACTTTCTATCACCAATGGGCAATAGATTAGTTGAAACTACTATATGTGAGAACTGGGTATAACTGATGTGTATAACTGAAGCACGTGAGAGGCACTACAGTATTCCCACTAACCCCTGACCAGGTAGTGAGGCTTTTCCTCAGAAACAAACCGTACATTGTGACATAGAGGGTTCTCACCATTGCTTATCAAGTCACCAGCTCTATGAGTCACCAAACTTCCTTGATAAAATAGCATATCAATTATCTTCTCTTGGGATAAAACCTCTCCTTAATTCAGTTTCAGAGAGAAAGAGAGATTGTGTAGTTGATGATATCTTACCATTTAACACATTGCTAAGATGATAAGAGGTAATGGCTGTTCATGATGTACCATAAGATGACAGTCGTCACATTACCATGCTATCAAGTGATAGCTGCAATTATAGTACACTTAATTTTGTGTGAACTCACTCTGGCTAAAAAAAAAAAGGAAGTTCCCTCCAGTATAATTCCCAGGGATCCTTATTTCTAGCACAGATAGTGGAGAAATAAGATAAAAGATAAAGTGTTTTAAAAGCTGGTAACAGTGCTTAAAAGAACAAGGTCAATGTCTTAGCCTTGCTAAGTATTGAGTGACCTGTGAGCTGTTTGAAGTCAGCTTCTGATAACTCTTTTGTATGATCTGAACCATTTTACCTATTGAGTTCTTGAAGTTCTGACAATGTTATTGTTAAAGCAAATTCCCTCTGCAAGGAAGATCCAGAATTAACCAGTAAAATGTAAAATGCTTTTTTCTCTCTCATGCCTTGTCAAAGCCTATGATCAAGATTTACAAATTTGGTTTCCTAGAGTCTGATATATAAAAATCACATTTAGGCTTGAGTCACCTAGCCATTTAGGTGTCTTGGGATCCACACAATGATTTAATGCACGAGTCTTGTGAATGATGCAACATATGCCTAAATCATGACTCACCAAAATTCTGAAAATTGTTGAAAGAGTGGGTTGAACAAAGCAAAGGTGATTCATTAGCCAGACTTGTGTTCTGTCATTCCATCAAACTGATTCAGGCCATCATAATTCACTGAAATGGACAAGTCATGTTCATGTCACACTGTGACAGATGATCATGTGAACAGAGCCCAAGAGGCCTCTGGCTCAGCATCTGCAGTTGCAATGCAAAGAGATTTTCAAAGTGATCAAAAGTCAAGGCCAATGTATTGTTTACTGCTTCCAGTTACAAGCCAGAAAAGGATACACATACAAATACTTTTATTGAAATACAGAAAAGGATGCACTACAGCTATTTCAAAGAAAAGACAATGGAACGAGTACATTAATAGTTGGCATCATTACGGCAGGAAGATTTTGCTGAATGAAAAAAAATCTAAAACTTCTTAGTAACAAAACCAATTAACAAATTATGTATTCAAATGCACAAGCCATTGTTCTGTCTGAGCCAAATAATGTTGTTAAAAAAAGGAACTTTGGGGAGCCTATCATTTCTTAGCGCAGCCAAGAAACTGAGGAATGTCATACATTTTTTTAAAAAAAACTGTAAATAGAAAATTAACACATTACAAAAAAAACAAGGATAGAAGAAAAGATGTTTGCCGTAAATGAATTATATAAAATATGACAATTTTAAATCTAAAAAGTAAAAAAATTAAAAAAGAATGACTTTATGACTGGTATCCAATTCATGGCGAAGGAAAGTTTAGAACCCCAAATCTCCAGGTCCAACTTCAACATTCTATTGTTTCAAGCTGGAACTTGCAAGGAACTTGCAAGGAGAAGGCATCCCATTCCCTTTGTTTCCTCCCCTTCCCCATCCCTTCTCTGCCCTTCTTCCCCCCTCTCTCTCTTTCACCCCTCACCTTTTTTCTGTCACTTCCTCTCCACTCTTCCTCAACCCTTTATTTGTTATTTTTCTCCTCTTTTTCCTCCCCATCACTGGGCTGCTCCCACAGTGGCTCAGGTTTCTCCTCAACTTGCTGCACTCTCCAGTGCTATCACCTTGGAAGCCCTGGCAGCAATGACTCCCATGCCCCTCCACTGCCCACTTTCATTTTTGCTGCCTCAGCAGTACCCAAATGGAGGAACATTGCTACCTCAACAGCAGGAATGGCTCAGGAAACAAGCACCTCCTTACTCATGCTTCCCAAGAGTTGCCACCTCATCATGGACATTTCAAATAATCAGAAATGTACACCAATATAGTAACTGTTGAGTGCAGTAGATGGAAACATTTGTTCTTGTCTATTTTTCATCTTTGGACAGTTATGGAAGCAGGATAGGAGCTGCATTTACAGTGGAGACTGAAGAACTGAGAAGGACCATCTAATTTGCTTCACAGCTTAAAGAACAGCTGTGATAGCTCTATATTTTCATTTCCAGTGTCAAGATTTAAATGTGGTAGATAGATGGTACAATAGATAGATCCATACATCAAGATCTACCTGCTTCTGGAGGGATGATCCCCTGCTAAAAGAAATAGTGCTGTCAAGAAAAACAAATTCAACATTGTCTATCATGAAATGTGTATTGTAAAATAGACAAGGCCCTCTGGGAGTCTAAAAAACCTAAACATCTCAGTGTAGCACAAGGCTACTTTGAGATGAAATAAATTTTGGGGAGAGACGAAAATTCCATTGGGAGAATGGGATTCGAACAACAGGAACATCAAAGGATACTAATTAAAACACAAATCTCTCCCTTGATTTGGAGACCGGAAGGTCATTCTGCAGATCATCCTGTGTCTTCAAAAATCTTCAGCCATCTTTGAAATAATACCCTAATTTGTTTTTATGTTATTATAATAGATATGCAGTACATTTTCTTCTATTTCCTTTTGTTGTATATTGCCATATAATAAAACTATTTGATCAGGTCTACAGCAAAGAAAAATTATGTTTAAAAGTAACATCATTGGATTAATAAACTATAAAAAATAATATCTGTTACAATTCCCCATTTGTGGTTAACAATAATATAATTCACCTCCTACAACTCTTTTCCAGACTAATTATTTGAGTCTAAATACTGAAAATGCCAGGACTAATAGGGATTCTGTGAATTCTCCATGAACGTGTTCAACAGATGGATTTACCATGCTCAAAGGTGTTGATCTGATGTCACCAGGCGGGGAATGCCTGCTGAACAGATTTGCACTGCACATGTGCGAAGATACTGCCATTGCAAACTAATCAACACCCGTTAGTGTCACTAGCAAGTTGCAACTACTTAGAAGAACACTGAAAGGAAATATTTTATTAAAGCACATCATTTATTTATGATTTATTTATATGACTGATTTGATTGTCTATACATTTGCCTATTGATCAAAGCAGTTACACAGGAAGGTTGGGCAATAGGAAAACTTAGTCAGGTTGTGTGACAATTCACATGTACAAAAAAGATGTTTGAGCAACTTCATACTTCAGTTGAAAACCTGTAGTTAGCCCTGCAGGGTCGTCGCTAAGGAATAGGCGAGACGCGGAGGAGGTTTCATCTGGCGGAGAGCGTCAGCAACAGGAAGCGCGGGATTTCGTGATCCTGACAACTCTCTCTTGTGCTGGTCTCTCGCACCTTTTATTAGGGTTTCCTTGTGGGCGTGTAAAGGAGGTGGGTAGGGAGATGAGCGGGAGACCGGGAGACCTGGAGATCATCATGTGATGCATGATCTCACCTGGCTGCTACGTGCGGAGAGGAGCATCAGCGTCTGGGTCTAATCCTCACCTGGGGGCAGGGGCCCATTGTCCCTTTGTCTGAGACACCTAGTGACTGTGAGCCAGATAGTTCATGACCCGTGACTCATAGGGGGATGAGGAGTGGGGGTGCGGTGCGACCAGAAGGCCGTAGGTCCGCTGGTGTGCCAACGTTCTACCACGGTGCTGCTGGGTCAGCAGTGCATTACTACAAAAACCTAATTAGAATATCCACTCAGTTACTAAAGATGGATTAATTCCCACCAATGCGGTGCCCACATTCTTTTTTCCCCAAAGCAAAAAGTCAATCCTGGCTTTCTTCCACTTCATTGGAGTGGGAGGTCCTTCAGAAAAGCCCAAGGGCAATGCATCACCCTTGGGTCTTCAGAGCACATTCATCTGGAAGCAGCTTCCTCCATCATAGGAGGCTTGGCTTGGAACCTTCCAACATGTTGGATTGACCTTAGCCCCCAGTGGTAGCCATTTTGTGCTAGTTTTCACTATTTGTTCCCAAAAGTCCAGTAGCACCCACAAGTTCAGCAAATTTTGGCACTTATCTTGCTTACTTTAGAAATTATCTTGCTTATTTATCCTACAGCTGAAGGCTATCCCTCTTTTGAGAAGAAGCCTGGACATTATTGACTGTGCATGGGAAAGGCCACCAAAATACTGCTGCAGATGCCCTGAGCAAAATTTTTAATCAAATAGCTGATGCGTATATAAAGGAACTCATGCTAAAGGAATTTATCATAATTAGAAAAGGCAACTACATCTCCTTAGAGAATATAACACTATATCTATGACACATTCAAACACAACCATATGTATGAGCATGGAGGATCAGAGGCACTATGGACTGTTTCCTCCAGAGGTTCTTTTCCCAGAGTCCTGCCAAAGTGTTCCTGGAGCAGGATAAAAGTCCATCATTTTCATGACTGCTTGGAATGCTTTCAGAAGTGAATCCACCATTATCCAATTAGGGAAGGGGGTAGTGCAAAAATGCTCAAATATCACAATAATTTTAGAGATGCTTTCAGAACTGGCTGTTGTTGCAAACATGATGCTGGACTATATGAGCCATTGGTCTGATCTAGCATGACTTGTAATTTAATTTGTCACTATATTTTACTGCTAGAACAGAGTCTGAGTTGAGGATCATCTGGAAGTTAAAGACTAGATCCCATGTTTATTCAGATATCGCTTAAGATTATTGGTCAAAGATTTTTATATATAATCTATATATATTTACTTTGTTCTTGATTGGATTTTTCTATTTAAGTACATCATTTGTGCTTTATCTAAATATTGGGTTGGTCTATCTTGCAGCAATAGCACTGGGAAGAAATAAAGAATTCCAAAGGTCATGGGTTCATTGTAATTAATTAATGAACCTTTTGATAGCATTTGTAGCTGCATGTTTGATTGAAGGCTGGAAGCAAAAGAGGAAGAGATGTTCTGAAGTCAAATCTAGCTGATGAAAGCCATCTTGCCACTATTATTCCATTCTCTTGTGACAATAGTTTTATGCTGTACCCATTGCTAGAATACACAAAGGCTTTTTAAAAATTCAAGTACATAATTGGATCCATCTGTGGTTGCATATTCTTTTGATAAATTCTAAGTACTTTGCATATTACCATGAAAATCAACCCAAATAACTTACATTTTTGTATGAGAAGAACTACAATGGCCTTTTCTTTAGGAATGAAGACTTCAGCCCTACACACACTTATTTAGGAGAAAGCAGCACTGAAATTAATAGGAGTTATTGTTGAAAAAACGTGCATAGAATTGGTCTTTATGACTCAACTATGTCATGTTCATAAGTTTCTCATGCACAGGTATGTACTCTGCACTAAGAAACAAACAAGCAAACAAAAAATCTGCACCAAACTGTGGTACTCAGAAAATAAAGGGGTTCTTCTTACTGCAAGTGAGATAGATTTACATGTTTCAGCTCATCAGTATTTTTAATTATCAACATGGCCCCATGTGTTGATACTTAAATCTGTGAATTGGTGCTATGTAAACTCAAAATACACATTTTTAAAGTCTGGGGAGACATTCAGGTTTGCAGCTAAAATCCTAAAACTAAAAAGCGGGGGTGTTACAGAAAACCCCACAGTACAGTTCACTTTACAAGCAGGTGCATGAAGTGGGTGGAAGCACTGCCCTATTGAATGCTGAAGGTGCATGCAAGGCATGGGGGCAGACAGGGAAGTGAGTTGCAGCTACTAATACTCCCAGCTGCCAAGGCCATATCGCTGGATAGAGGCAGAAGAGAAGGCATGAAATGTTCTGCCTTATTGCTGCCATTGACATCATATGGGAATGGAAAAATGCTCCCCAGACCTCCTCCCAGGGGTGGGTGTGGGCGGATCAGGGTGGGGCATGGGCAGATCAAGACAGGGTATGGGCAGATCGGGGCGTGGGCATGGGTGGCCTGGGGATGGGGCAGGGGTGTGCGGGCAGGTCGTGCCCCAGGCACAGCTCCCTCTTGCTCTGTCACTGGAGCAGCCACAAATGAGCGCAGCTGCCATTGCCAGCTGGGAGGAGCGCGGAGAAGGGGAAACCTTAGAAGGATGGAAGCATATGGCAGAGATGCCTGTTTAGGGCACGTCAGGTGATGTTGCCGGAAGAGGCAGGGCTGCCTGCCTTATTAGGCACAACCCGGCCCTTATTCCTTCCTTTTCCAGTGGGCTGGCAAAGAGTTTCCCACCCACCTCTGCCCATTTTCAACAATGTTAACGCATGTGTTCTTTATCATAGCCAGATGAGTGCATGGAAACTTATCTGTTGGGGAGGGGGCTGGGGAGCTTCCCCTCTTGTGGGAACCTTTGTAAGAGGTTTGTGGGGTGGAGCAAGCCATGCGTCAAGACGCCCAGGCAGGGGCTACTGAGGCTTGCCCCCCCTTAGCAGTAAACAGAGCTTCCGCATGTGGCCTTCCACCCAGCTGAGTTCCACAGAGCTTCAGCAAGTAGCCTTCTGCCAACTGAGTTTCACTACTGCAGCGCAAGGTTTACATTTTCCTCAATAGGCAGGTTGGAGGAAAGGCTCACTGGGGCACAGCATTTGGGCTGCTCAGTGTACAGATCAGATCCCAGGCTGCACCTCATACTTCTTTGCATATTTGAAAATGAGCGGTTTGGCTATGGCCAAAAATTTTACCCACAAGTGCGGTGTTGAGTGTTTCTGACTGGGGACCCAGAGCAAAGCAAGTCCTCAGGTGGCAAAAGTTTTCCTTCTCATTTTAGTTTCCCCAGCTGTATGATTCTGGGTGTGATTTACTAGCAAAATATGATGTAGTGAGCCAGTAGTGCAACTAACAGCTTGAATGGTCTGGGCTGGGAGTTTCACAGCTAGGCTGTTTCCGCACGGGGGGAATGCATCGCAGCAGCAGAGGCCTCATAACCCCCGAGCGGCGAGGTATTTCGGAATCAGCAGCTTCCAACCACTGCCGTGTGAATGGCAGTGGCTGGAAGGTGCCATCCCCCCCCCCTTTTCTGAACGCCTACCTTGTCTCCTGGCTTCCGGCTTGTCGCAAAGGCCAGGGGACACCCCACCCTGGCCTGCGACTCCAGAACTGTTGCTCCAGGCTGCGGGAGCATGTCCCCTGGATTCTGCGATGAGCTGGAAGCCAGGAGACAAGGTCCCAGGGGGGTGCATTGCCATTGTTTATGCCGACGCATACCTGCACCGTTGCGGTGCGGAAAGGGACAGGTCTCCAAACCCCACCCTTACCCCCACCCCTGTTTCTTTCAGCTATCAATCTGCAGCAGGGCTTCTGTTCATGGAAAGAGGGTAGTCACAATAGCTGGAACATTGGGGTGAATTCTTGGGCAGAGTGTGTTTATCAAGCCATACATTAGGACGACAGCTGCCATGATCACAAGCATAGTGTGACTACTATTTTTTTTGCTCAAAAAATACACAAGGTGTGTATTTTCCTTAACAAATTATGTATCCATGCCTACTGACTTTGCTACCACCAATGAGTGACAGATTTGGGTGGGATCTGGGTACAGAATGTTGAAATGAGGTAGAAATACTACCTACCCCTCAGTTTTCAGTTGTTTTGGAAAACCCAGTGATTTCTACATGATCTACCTACCGGACAATCCAGTTCTTTTGTTGGTATGATTGGTAGTGATGACTGTTGGCACACTTGTTAGTGCATGGAACTCCCATGGTCTACTGAACTATAAGATGCACAAAAGGGACATGGGTGTATGATCTCATTCCCCATTCTCATTCCATTAATGGAAAATTTGCTTGTTTGATGAAACTTAATTGAAACTTGGATTAATTATTTTTAACCTTCAAATTGGAGCTATAATTGATTTGTGGCAGGTGTAGCCTGAACAGCATGAGTAAACATAGACACTAAAGCAATATTTTCTTAGCATGTGTGTTAGTGAGTTCATTTGCAACTGAAAATTTAGAACCACTATGGGTCTGTTAAGACATCTTAATCATCCATTTTAATAATCTGAAATAATGCCTGAAAGTCAATGAATTGTTTTATGTGTTACTGTGTGCTATTCCATTCTACAGTTTTATATTCATAATTAGAATCAATGTGGCTCAGAATTCCTAGCTGTCATTTTCTCTTTTTCTTTCTAACACATGGACACACACTCTTTACTTCTTTGACCCAGTGGGACAATGAAGCTGAAAATGGCTACTTCCCACTGAAAAGATAAAAGCTACTCTTAAATTAGAATTATTCCTAGTGTTACTTTTCCATTTTCAAACGCCAGTAATTTTTCTGAGAACAATTCTTAGGCTACATTTACTCAGAGGTAAATTCAATTTTATTTAAGGGGACTAACCCCCAGGATTATAGCCTTTATCTTGATAGATCTTGCTCCAATTTGCCATCAGTTTTGAACTCAACAGCATCTAATCCAAATAGGTCTTAGAGTCTTCCTCTGTTCCATTTTAAGACGTTTACAACTTTCACCGTGCCCTGAAATGTCTTTGTCTCCACCATGCTCTGAAACGTTTTTGTGTCCACCATGTTCTGAAACGTCTTTGCCTATCCTCCCTCCTTTAAAAAGAACAAAAATGGGATTTCTTGACTGGTATAGATGGTTATTGTAAACTTAACTATTAATTCTTGCTTAAATTTAAATTGTCATAAGTTTTACTTGCTTTATAAACCATGTTGCATATGTGAAAGGCAGGATGTAAATGTTTTAAAATAAATAGTTTGTTTTTGTATTGCCCTTTTCAGCTTGATGAAGAATTCTAGATAACCCAGAATTCTTGCTCACTACTTGTTTGTAATTTGGTTGGTCCTAATATATGATATAGTTTGGGCAGTTAACAGTCATGATTTTAGTGGTTTTATGTCTGCACTGTTGGGAGCCTTCAGTAGGATGGTTGGTTTAAAGTCATGGTTGTCACATGTTCACAATTAAGTGGCTTGTTTGCTTGTTTGGATGATGTATGCCCCTTGGGCAAGTAACACACCATTTAAAATCAAGTGCATTTCAAACAGGTGCTGTTTTTGGATTTGTGCAATGACATCCATCAATTGGCAGCATTTATCAGGTTGATGCATCCTCAGAACTCACTGAATCTATCTAGAATTCCCAGATGGAAGAATAATGATATATGAAGTATTTCAATATGTAGTTAGCACAAACGGGTAAAGTCAGGCAAAATGGGCAAATCAGGGACAGTTGAGGGAAAAGCATCTCTTTTGAAAGTTAATGTTTTTTTTCAGTTAGGCTAGGTGGATGGGGAATAGAGGTAGCTACACAAAAGCATGGGAAAGTGTGCATGTTCAAAATGACATCATTTAGAACAATTTTGAATGGTCAGTAAAGTGTTTCAAAATGTTTGAATATTTGTAATTTGTAATCAAATTCCACTATGCTTAGAGACAAACAGTTCTGAATTAGTAATTGTATTAGGATATTCAGAATCTGACCTCTTTGCAGTTCCATAATTAACTGAGTGTGATCCTATATGAACATTATGACTTTCCTGCTTCTGTGAGCAATATCCTTTGTAACACCTCATTGTTCACAACATGGCAGCTGCTCTCTCATTATAAAACACTGAGGCAGTAACCATCTTCTCAGTTTGTGGTGGAATATTAGTGGTAGTAAGCATGGGGACCAAATACAAAAAAGCATTAATTGTAACTATACAACTTGTGCCATAACAATTTGGCCTGTAATTAAATTAGGGACACATTGTGTCTGCTACTAGGAGTCTATTAACATTTATTGCAAGAGGACACACAAAATAAAGAACTTAACACCCCCACATTTCAATATAAATTGTAATCAGAATGTAATTTCTCTTTTCTGAAATGAAATACTTCATATTATTTTATTTTGAAAGCATATTTGTCTCAAAGAAAGACTGTCTGACTGTCCAGTTACATCTAGATACCTTACAGCCAGTTTCTTACAGTCTGTCACATTCTAACGCAGGGGCGTACCTAGGCAAACTTGAGCCCTGGGCAAAACCTGAGTTTGATGCCCCCCCCCCACGGGTGGACCCCACCATGACCAAACAATATTTTTTTCCACCAGGTCGTTTCAAAGTCACCATCACATTATAGAACATCCCCCAACTCACAAATCTGAACATAGCAATGGGCCATGCCACACAGCCGAAATAATATTTGGAAAACATTTTCAAAATTCTTTCAAAATGTTTTATTACTGCTATGAAAACATTTTATGGTGTTGTATCCAGTCCCCCCAATTGGGGGAAACAGCATCACTTTCAATGTTATTTAAACTGGGGGGGCCCAGACTCTCCCTTTAAGGTGGATTTAAAAGGAGAATCTGGGCTCCCTGGTTTAAACAAGCGATGCTGGAATCCACCCCCCAAACAGCATTATTTTCAATGGTGTTTAAACTGGGGACCTCAGATTCTCCCTTGAAATCCATGCCGAAGGGGGTAGATTTAACAACAACAACAACAACAACAACCACCACCACCACCACCACCACCACCACCACCTTTATTAGGCACTGAGAGAATAAAAGAAAGAAAGAAAACAAGCATTGGTGGGAAGGGAGTGAATTTAAAAAGAGAATCTGGGGAAATTTAGGGGGTGCCTGTTGTCAGGGGTGCAATTATTAAGATAGCAGCACCAAAATTTCAGAGTGTCTTCATGAGACCCTACTGATGATACCACCCAGATTTGGTGAAGTTTGGTTCAGGGGGTCCAAAGTTATGGACCCTCAAAGGTGTAGCCCCCATCTCCTATTAGCTCCCATTGGAAACAATGGGGGATGGGGGCACTCCCTTTGGGAGACCATAACTTTGGACTTCCTAAACCAAACCTCACCAAACCTGGGTGACATCATCAGGAGAGTCTCCCAAAAAATCCCTGAAATTTTGGTGCTGCTAGCCTAAAATCTGCGCCCCCTGCAGGCCAAAAACGGAAAAACACTGAAAATACAAAATCCCTCACAAACCTGCAATTTTGTCGCCCACCACAAGGTGGCGCCCAGGGCAGCTGCCCACTTTGCCCAATGGGAGGTACGCCTCTGTTCTAACGTGACCAAAAAATGGAACTCTTTCATTGTTTTGCAGAAGAAAAGGGAGAGCAAGTACAAGCAATCTGATTGGGAGTGATCGCCTGAAGAAATCTGACCCCATCATAATAAGTGTGTTAGTGTATGTTTGGAATTCACTATTGTTGGAAATTATATGCTATAAGCTACTATACTTTTGCCAAGTGTGCCATCCACTGTTAACTTTTTATGAGGGCTAGCCCTGGCTGACCAGTACTTCAGTGAGTTGGTTGTGTGCACATTTGTCTTTGCAGATGGCATGTGTAAAGATTAACTGTATCCATCCCAAGGGGATCACTGGAATGTTCAGGTCTTCCTCTTCACATGCTTTATCTGTCACAGTGGAATGTACTTTGCTAATAATGACCATTAAGCACTGGATCAAGCCATCTTTTTCACTCTATCATACCTATTTCCCCTCCATACTACATCCCCTGCCCCACATACTTGCCATCCAATGATCCTAAGGTTGCCAATTCAGATTTGGGAAATTCCTGGAGATGTAGGGATGGAGTCTGGGGAGGTTGAGGGCTTGTGAAGGAAGGGACTTCAGTGGGGTATAATGCTGCCCAGTCTTCTAAGCAGCCATTTACTTCAGAGAAACAGATCTATGTACCGTAGTTAATTCTAGGAGATCTCTAGGGCCCATCTGCTATAGCTCTTTCAGAGGAGCCAGGAGAACTCCTTTTTTTCAGCAGTAGAAAAGCTGGCTGAATTCAACACTATGCTGCCAGATCAGTAGGAAATCAAACATACTTCAGAAACCGTTGTTCCTTAGTCATATCTTCTTCCATCATGTCTGAATTTGAAATGCTAGTCATCAGCACAACAAACAAATAGGTTGTCAGTAAGGCACAATATTTTTTTCAAGCTACTTTAATGCCCAGACCATGAACGACAGGCATCAACTTTCATTACATTTTTCTATCATATTTCGATAGTATAATTAGGAAAATGTCCAGATTTTTATTTCTGACATGTAAAAACCATAAAGGAATGTGGTGCTTCATGCTGAAGAAGACCAAAAAATTCATCTATGTCCCTAACATCTGGTTACAGAACAACAAATTCAAGTACTGTCAGTATTGTCCTTTATCCATTCACAAATAATGAAATTAATCATTATTAATATTATAAGAAGAGTTTGGATTTGTTCTCCACCTTTCTCTCATGTAAGGAAACTCAAAGGGATTTACTAGCTCCTTTCCCTTCCTCTCACCACAACAGACATCTTGTGCGGTAGGTGGGGCTAAGAGAGTTCCGAAGAACTGTGACTAGGCCAAGGTTGCCCAGCAGGAATGTAGGAGTGCAGAAACACACCTGGTTCAGGTAGAGGAGTGGGGAATCAAATCTGGTTCTCCACCCACCTGCTCTTAACCACTACACCACGCTGGCTCTCATTTTTATTACTAAAGTGATTACATTTATGATTAATGGTTACATTGTTATTACTAAAATTATTGCATAACATTACTATTATGAAGAATGTCTTTTATACCCCACTTTTTCTCTACCTGTAAAGGGTCTCAAAGCTGCTAACAATCACATTCCCTTCCCCTCCCCACAAAAGATACCTGGTAAAGTAGGTGGGGCTGAAAAAGTTCTGAGAGAACAGTAACTAGCCTAAGGTCACCCAGCAGACTTCATGCATACGAGTGGGGAAACAAACCTGGTTCTCCAGATTACAGTCCACTGATTTTAACCACTGGTGGAGTGTTTAAGAGAGGTAGAATCTAATCCAGAGAACTGGGTTTGATTCCCCACTCCTCCACATGAATGGCAGACTCTTATCTGGTAAACTGTATTTATTTCCCCACTCCTGCACATGAAGCCTGCTGAGTGACTTTGGGCTAGTTACAGCTCTCTCAGAACTCTCTCAGTCCCACCTCACAAGGTATCTGTTGTGGGAAGGGGAAAGAAAGGAATTTGTAAGCCACTTTGAGACTCCTTACAGGAGAGAAAGGTGGGAAATAAATCCAATTCTTCTTTATTCACAGAAAACATTGAAGAAGACACACTGGTACTTGCAGAAGTTTTCATTGGACCAAATTTTGGTTTTGCTTATATTGTAGATGGAATATCACAACAAAAGTGTTCAATTTGGGAAAAATAGAATGTTAACATTCATTGACATTGGGGTGGCATGCAAGGGAAGGGGAAGGAGTGAGGGGTGGCATGCAAGAGAGGGAAGGGGAGGGGTCCGACATCTGGACATGGCCCACCCACCCTAGTGGAGGGAGGAAGGGGAGGGGTGGCATGCAAGGGAAGGGGAGGGTGGGAGGGGTGGCATGCAAGGAAGGGGAGGGACATTCCAATGATTCAGATCAGCAACCGGAAATTTCAGTATTGGCTAACATTCAGCTATTCAGTTGAATTAACATGCCTGTCAAAAAATCATATTTGAAATCTTAGGAATATAATTTCAGTATTCATAAAACATTTGTTGGAAATTGTAAAGCTTAATATACATTTTATATAGCTAATGGATACGCTCCACAAATCCGCAATCCTCAATTATGTTTGGCTCCAACCCCAAGTTCTCATAAAGTTCTCTCCCTCCTTCTGTCTTGTCACTATCTTTCTTGCTTTTGCTTTCTATCACATATGGTGATTGTTTCACATAAAATGCACTGTTATACACAGAAGCGACTGAAACACAAAGATAGATCCTCATATGTGATCATTGTACATGTACACTTTTTGATGGATAGATGGCTGTGTGCTCTTAAACCAGGGCTGACAATAGCTGATCTGGCTGAAAAAAAGCAGCAAAGTTGGACATGTGCCACTGCCACAAGAAATAAAGAGTCACTGTCCTAAGCACCACCATTCTCGTTTTGGTGGAGCACCCATTACTTAAAGGCAGCTTCAGAAAATTCTTCATTGACATGCTCTGCATGTTCAGGTTAATGAGACTCCAAAATCTTGCCACACTGCAGGCTGGCTTTCTGTATGTGTAAATGTGTGATTATCACACATCATGGCAACCAACATATAGACTTCTTGCGCATCCTGATTAGTAAAAGGACATAACATATGAAACAATCCATATGGAAGATAAATACAAGCTTCCGAGAAATGTGCTCATCCTCATAAGCCATGGGCACACTTCAAAATGAAAACTACAGCTGCTCCATAAGTTCAGTGAGAAGAATGTAAAGTGATAAGCCTTCTGTTTATTTTCTCAAAGTTCTGTTCTCTGCTCACTTGAATGCCAGTTGGCAAATAGCTCTGCCAAATAATAGGGTTGGTGTCTCTGGATGAAGATTAGTTCAGCATTCGTGCTCAGTGAGTGTTTGGCTGTTGCACAGAATCCCAGCAAGGAAGTCAAGTATAGGGATATCTCTTCTGATGTGGACACCTGAAAACAAGATTGGGGCATTCAGTTGATCGCACAAAAGCCACCAGATTATCATTTCTTCCACATTTCCAGTGCCAGCCTTGGCTGGGTTTGAAACCCATGCATATAAGGCTTTAAATACCAGTATTGTTCTCTCCCGCCCCCCCCCCCCCAATCAGATTTTTCACAGCATGCAAAGCTTCCTCTGTGCCATATGCATAGGGATTTTAATACCTCTCTTAGAAAGGAAATGAGGAACATACTACTATATGAATGACATGGTGTATCATAGGCACTTATATGATACATTTAGCAGGAACAGCTCAGAACTGCTTGTGGATAAAAATTATGTCTGATAAAAATTATTTTCAGTGGTCATCCAATGAACTAAGTAACATTAAAGGATGTTTCTACTGATTTAAAAGGTGTTAGGATCTACAGAAATCTCTGTGCAAGCACTACTGCGGTGGTCTTTATAGGCTGAGACTCTCAGACAGATTCTGCATGGGCGAAACCCAGCGGTGTGAAAATTGTGAAAAATCTTTTTAAAATGTTACACCGCTGTTTTTGGCCCATGCGGAATCCACGTAATATGGAATTATGGAGCCCTTTCTGTTAAGTTATGAACCTTTACAATGCTGCCATTTTTTTCTGCTGCCTTTGGGAATAATAAGGGTGTCAAGCTTCCTGCCTCTCTTTGCATGCATACTTAGAAGAGCATAAGGACAAAATGGTAAAGAGGATATCCACATGGTTCTGATCTTTGGCCAGTGGCATAGCACCAATGGGGTGCAATGCCCTGGGTGGAGCCATGGCAAGTGTGTGGCATGGAGGTGGCATTCTAGGGGCGTTCTGGGGTGTGGTGGGGGTGGGTGGGTGCCACCACGGCAGGGGAGCAGGGCGCACGCATGCCTTGGGTGCAGATTCCCCCTCACTCCACCCTTGCCTTTGACTTGTTGCTCATTACAGTATGTCTTGGTTCTTGATTTACGTTTGCTGTCCCCACCTCTTTTGTCTGCTATCCATAGTCTTGGCTTTGAAGCTCCCCTTCTCCCCATATACTGTCCAGTCTGCCCATTCAGATCTTCTTCACATGCCTTGCTCTCTGTAATCTCCAGCTTCAGAGGTGAGGCAAGTGAGGGCCAGAAACAGGGATATATTTTTGTGGTATTGTCCTTTTGCTTGAGACTTGCTTGGCATCTAAGCTAATCTTTGGGAGGGGGGCACGCACCAAGCTAAATTTTTATTTTTATCTAGGCTTTAATTTTGATCCAGTTTAGTGTACATATGAGCTTTGGGGGAAGGAGTCTCAATTACTTTAATCTTTTTTTTTGTGGGGGGAACCCTGTTATTGGCATTCCAACAAAATATTATTTGTGGGGGGTGGGCATGGACATTTCAATCAGCTTTAAAGTTGCATAATCTGTAGGCAGTTGTTAATGCAAATGTCTTATGCTTTGGGCCTTGACGGCTGCAGACTTAGAAAAGAAAAGCTTTGAAGTACAAGCCTACCTTTGAACCCATGTTATCTCCCTGAGAATGAATTGTTCTTACCAGAGATGAAAATTCTGCGCAAAAACAAATCAATTCAAAAAAAAAAAAAAACCACAACCCAGGAGGGAAATCTCAAGGACAATTGCAGGAGCTTGGCAGGCAAAGACAACCAGCATCCATGAGGGAGAATGCAGCCTGGGACAGACTTGCCCTGAAAGTGGTCTATGAAGGTACCTACAGAGAACAGAAAAGCATGGGAAACCTCGTCAAATAATCATTTATGAAGTTGGTTTGACTTCGGTACAAGGGAAAAAAAACATTTTTAAAAAGAACCTAGCAGAAGCTGGCAGACATTTTACAGAGCAGCTTAACTGCAGGGAAGATGATAAAAATTGGCTTGTGCTTAATCTCCAGACCACCTGGGGTAGGCTCAGCAAATCAAGGAACCAGAACCAATGCCGTGTAACTCCAAATAGGTGAAAAATCCAGCTTGCAGTTCAAAATGCACCATGGAAAATGCTATTGACATTTCATCCACATAGTGGAAAAAAGAGTGTGATGCTTGCCTTTGTCAAGAAGACTCACAGACTGAAAGAGTTCACAAAAGATGCAGTATTTTCTTCTCAACTCTGTCAACACACAAACTGAAGTAATTGTTGGTAGTATGTCTGCAGTTTGTCAAGAATTTTTTTTTTACACTTGAAGTTATCTGCTAAAACGGACAGGTATTTTATGTTGAAATGCTACTGGTTTTACACATGAATCTATTTAAATAGCACATTATTCTTACACTTCTGAATGCCAGAGGACACAAGGAATACCCATGGGGTTTGATAGAGAGTATTTCTTCCCACCTCTCTCAATTTCTCGACATTGGTAAAAGAATGCAAGCATTGCGTTGCACTACAGGGTATCAAAAATCTGTTTATGCCTCCCATATCCGGTCCTCTCTCTTGGCTTATACCAAGAGAGTGACTTTCAACATGTAAGAAGTCAGGGAATGATATGGGCAGACCTTGATCTTAATGACCTGTGCCCATCATCCAAGCAGGATCTTACATTTAAACAGACATGGGCATAGTATCTGTGGTTGGACCATATTATGCTTTTCATTTTCAGCTCCCAAACATGAAAGAAGTGGGAATCGCAACAAAGTAAATGGAAACTGGGATCTGTCCTCCTGATAATCAAATTTACGGACCTACTTAAAGGGCTGAGTCAGTCTCTCCACACTTGTGGGCAAACATTCATTTCACATGAGAATGCGGCAGGATAAGAGTAAGTACAATACACCCACCCAACGCGCAGTGTTTTTGAAAAATAACACGAAATAATGTTAATCAGATGCTGCTGAAATATGCAAATGTTTGATATGGCCAAACAAGTCAAACAAGTGACTCACTTCTTAATCAGCAGTGCTCTCCGGTTGTATATTAAAACTGCAATCCTAAAAATGCTTGCTAAGAAGCCAATTCTATTGAATTCTGCAGGCATTCTGAAAAAATAGGCGTAAGATCAAGATAAAAGTGGTAACTGAAGAAGATAATGTGAGCAAGACTGGTTGCATATTTCTATCTCATCTCGAAGGAACCAGATGTTACGGGATATCATGTAGCATTATACTTGTAGAGAAAAATCCTTTTTTCCCCAGAACATCTCATTTTTTAAAAAACGTGTCTTTTGTTACACAAAAATATCTGAAAGCAAGGATGCAACATGCTTTGTTATTTCAGGACATGAACTACAAAATGAACAGTTATCAAGTACCTAACGTTTCAACACGTGACAATTGACAAGGGAAAGGTAATTATCCAACACTGCCAAACATTTCATTGATTCCCTTATTTGGATATGTGTAATGCAGAAATACAGGTTTATTTCCACATACTTTTGTTTGGGTATGCCAGAGTATACAAGGATGCTTTCTTCTCCTTAGCAAAGAAAGAATAAAGGTACATGAGCGCAGACACCTGATATATTAGTATCGTATATACTCGTGTATAAGTTGACCTGCATATAAGTCGAGGCGCCTAATTTTACCACAAAAAACTGGGAAAACTCATTGACTCATGTATAAGTCGAGGGTGGGAAATGCAGCACCTACTGGTAAATTTCAAAAATAAAAATAGATACCAATAAAATTACATTAATTGAGGCATCAGTAGGTTAAATAACTTTAACAATATCAACAATAACTTTAAAAGTGCAAAAACTTCAGCTCAATCAGCAACCAAGCTAAAACACCAGAGTTAAAATCCTTCAAAACTGGATTCCTCATCATCATCTGTATGTCCAGATGTAACCCAACTTAGATTTTAAGAGTGATATTATCATATATGGTGAAATGGGTCAAAGACTTGGGGCATCCGATCCTTTTAGAAGATTGAGAAAATTATGGAACTCTGGTCTTAAATTTACAAGCAGCAATTATATTAAAGAAAACTTTTATAAAATTAGATATAGATGGTATCTTACACCTAATCAATTGGCAAAAATTTCAAAACATATACCATTATGTTGGAAGTGTGGCAAAAAAGATGGGTCATTTTTTCATCTGTGGTGGACCTGCATAAAAATAAAAAATTTTTGGAGTGTCATTCATAAGGAGATTCAAGGTATTCTCAAGTTACAAATAAAATTTAAGCCAGAGATCTATTTATTAGGGATGTGTGATGTAATTATGGATAAAGATAAAAGAGTATTATTTCAGCACTTTTACAACCAATTAGGCTAGACTGGTTTCTAGCAAAGAGAAGGGTGGAAAACTATCACAAAAATACCATCAATATTTGAATGGCATATGAAGATGTTGGAGTTAGTTAAAATAGCTAAAATTTCTGGATATGATGAACTAGAAGGAAATTATAATTTTAACGTTCAATGGGTTCAATGGACAGAATATTTAGACAAAAATATAAGACAAATAATAGTATATTTAAAGTATTATAAGAAATTGTATTTTGTTAATGTAAATTTTGTTAATGTTATTAATTACAGTAAGTATTGGCCATTGTAACAGAAATTTCGATATGCTAAAGAGTAAAGGTCGAAGGATGTAATGCGATCTGATTCAGAAACTTGCGTCTTTCCTTTTCTTACTTTAAGATGGGATTGTTGGTATAAATTCTGTCACTTTTGCACTTTTTTCTTTTCTTATTCAATTTTCTTTTCTTTTCCTTTTCCTTTTTTCACTCAAACTCAATATTTTCTTTTTCGTAATGAATCAATGTAATATGTTAAATAAGAATATATGTTAATGAATGGAGAAATATTGTAATACAAGCAGTATGACTTAATAAAATATATTTTTTAAAAAGAGTGATATTATCAGAAATGGAAAAGGAGTTTAAGTCTTTGACAGTGTGATCCCACCTTGTGACCCTTAACATTCATCAGACTTACAACAAAAGAAACCCTAAATCTGTTTTCTGTTTCATAAACAATAGTGTGCAGTATAACAATGAAATATGGCAGACCCATACAGAAACAATAATCAACATATAATAGTTCTGGCCTGCTATGCAAAGAACCAGTCCTAGCAGAGGTCTCAGAATCCCTTTGAGTCTCTCTAGCTAGCTTGTTATACAGCCTCCAAGCCTCTTAACCGAACTCTGTGAAGAAACCAAACTATTAGTTTGTATTTTGGTAGAGGGGGGACGAGACCATAACAAAGGAAACCAAAATATAAACTAATAGTCAATCAATATAAACACAATATCCCCTTCTCAACAATTAATACAAACATTCACATACCAGAAATACAGGCCTCAACCATTCTTTCCTTATTTGGAAAATCTGAGCTCTTTAGCTCCCCCCAATGGACCCTTCGCTCTATACAGCTACCGTATTTCCCAGAACATGACCCGAGTATAAGTCGAGGGGAGTTTTTTCAGCATTAAAAGGGTGGTGAAAAACTCAACTTATACCCGAGTTTATACGGTATATTATTTGGCTGGCCAGATGTCTCACAATTAAGGGGCCAAATCAGACATGACCAAGCTAACTCATACAAGCATCTCTCAAAGTTAGTTAGTTAGTTAGTTTGTTTAAATGAAAAGTATCTGTGGGAGGCTGCAAATTTGTGGAGGAAAAAGTAAAGCACCATCTTCCCCTGCCATTCCACCACTCAAACTGGCAGCCTCCAGTGGCTTTTAATGATGCTATGATCCTCACAAACATGAGCTTGAAAATTGAACTGGTTCTGCTGTTCACAATTAGGAATGCAGTGAATGTTGCTGCAAACTTCAACTGTTGGACTTTCCATGTTCAGAGGAGAAAATCACACGTGAGGATCACTGTCTGTTCAGTTTTTGCATAGTGGATGCAAATGCCTGCCAAACTGGTTTCCATTAGGTTTTTCCAAACTGCTTATGTGCACAAATACTGCTAATCCCAACTGATTGATGGTGTAGGCCAAGGGGATGGGGGGGCGTGATGCATCGGGGTGTGTGGCAAGGGCATACTGGGGGCATTCTGGGGATGTTCCGGGGGCATTCCATGGGTGTTCTGGGGTGGGACGGGGCGGAGGATGCACCAGAGCTTTCCCCCCTTGCTATGCCTCTGCATTAGTGTCATGATGAACACAGAAGAGAAGGATTTTATTGTTGCTTTTATGTGAAATTGTGAAAATGTGAAACACAGCATTTATTGATAATTAATTTATATGATTTGTGAATGATCCAATCCTCTGTTGGAAAAATTACTTTATGAGCAAGCGTTTATGCAAAAAGGAGTAGAACTCAAGTGGGCTACGTGAGAGTATGCATGTGTGAAAAAACAGTTGTGGTGCACCACATAGTTAGTAAGGAATATAGTGAAACAACCTTGTGAATAGACTGATGAACTATCAAACGGAGAGTTACAAAATCAGGTCTCTGTCCGTTCATTTTTATTAAATACAAAATCATAGACTAGCAAAAAGATTTAAAACAGGCTAATGAACAGTTAATGAGCAATTTCACATAAAAGAAACAATTTCAGTATTCTGCTAGAAATATAAAAAAACTTCAACACTGCTTATGAATTGATGGAATCCTTATTTTCAAATAAAAACCAAGTCACTAGAGTGACTAGAATAACTGGAATATTGAAAAGGTCTTGTCAGCAGGGGCAATGTTCTGCCCACCCAAGTGAATCTGTTTTTGGTGCCCTGTACTTGGCTAGGACAGAGTAGGGGAGACACAAGCCAGGTTCAACAGTTCAACAATAGGTTTATTCAGTGGTGGGATTCAAATAATTTAACAACCAGTTTCGGTGGTGGGATTCAAATAATTTAACAACTGGTTGTTTACAAGCACTATTTTAACAACTGGTTCTACCGAAGTGGTGCGAACCTGCTGAATCCCACCACTGGGTTTATTACTTAAAATAATTAAGCCCCTAACTCTGCCCTTTGGTCTGTCTAAATCAGAGTACTTGCTTGTCTTGAGCAACTTTGAAGCAGTAGACTGTGTCTTCTCTTGGCTGCTTTCAAGAAAGTCCACTGTGTCTTGCTTCCTTTTAGTTCTGTCAGTCTTTGTCTGGTTCTAATTACTGTTAACCTTAATTTGTGCTCTATGGACCACCATATACGTCACGAATATTCCAGTCTCCAGCTACCCTTGGCACCTCGTTCTGACTGACTGGCTGGAGCTAAAACAGGGGATAGCTGGGTAAAAAAAGGAAACTGCCTACTGGGAAATGTCTTAAAGGAACAGGGGCTAACTAAAATACCCACCCTTAGAAGACTTAACAATGAACTAAAACCATGCTAACTATGGGGAAACTAAAGCTTAATGGGGAAATAGCAAAAGCCTCTGTGGGAGCATGACAGGCAATATTAGGCAATTTCTAACGTCCTTGTAAAATTCACGATGTAATAGAATATCATCAATTGTCTCAATCACTTTTGTATTACAAGGACATAAATATGCCTCAATAGGCCATTGCTGGAATCTCCTTCTAAGCAGGGCAGATGGAAAAGTGTTAAATTGAACTCTTGAGAAGGGCCATTGGAATTTAGAAAAAGTAATAGCTGTTAACCATGGTGCAACATCATATCCTATCCATGACTTTAATGTCCTATATCAATTTGGAAGGAGAGTTGTCTCATTCTGCAGCTTGGCATCAATAAGACATTGACAAACCATACTGTTTGCCCTCCTAAGAACGGTAACTCCAGTAATTGATCCAGAGCTAGATCTACTGTAAGTAGTTTTTTTTTTTGGTTGATGTCATGCTCCAGGCAAGTTGGGGGTCAACTGAAAGACAACTGGCAAAAAGGGTGTGTGCTAATGAGGCAGGTGTTCAACCTTTCCTATTCATAATGCCCATTTTCTCCTGATCCAATCGCATATACTCTTCTTTTGTTTATATATTCTCAGTGGAAAGTACTCTGCATTTTTGAATTTATGTGTTACTTTTGCATCTGCAGAGTTAGCGGTATCCATTGGTCATCGCTGCACTAAGCATCCTCCTGGTAGCCACTGTTATTGGATGCTGAAAATTTTGAAACAGAGCATTGTGATGCAATACAGTAAGTCATAAATGCAGAAGATTGTGCAAATATAACAGTGCAGTCTAAGCAGCCATACACTCTTCCAAGTCCATCAGCCTCAGTGGAGTAAGGAAAGTATAACTCTGCTTAGCATTGCTCTGTAAAATTACTATTTCTGTGAATTTAATAGAAGATTAAGATATTTAAGGGCTGGTTCATTAGAACCGGACTATGGGGCATGTGGCTAAACCATATGCTCACTCAACTATCTTTCTCTTGCTTTTTGAAATATTATGAAAGCAAACAGATTTCAAGAAACAGACAGTATTCTCTAGTGGTTAGAGTGTCTGACTAGGATCTGGGAGACCAAGGTTCAAATACCTTTCTGCAATGGATGTTTGGTGGGTAACTTGGGAAAGTCAAACACTTTTGACTTAAATTCTCTAAATGGAGAAGTAGAGAACCATGTCAGCTGTTCTGGGTGGGGAGAAAGATGGGATATAAACGAAGTAATAAAACTAACAAAGATGCAGGAGAGATTTAATTTTAAAGCAGTGGTAACAGTAACTAAAATGCAGTAGTGAACAAAAAATGTCATAAGAACTTTTTCTCTGTCTATGTGTGCACAAATCCCATAACATGTCTGCTGACTTCCATGCATGGAACAGTTCCAAATCTTTGAATTTGAAGTCGCCTTCTTTCTTCCTTCCATTTGCCTCTTCTCTCACTAATCAATGGAGCCAGTAAGTGTGCATCTTGCTTGCTGTATCATTTCACACTGCGGACAAATTTGCTGTTCAAATGTTCTCCCACATTTTAAAAAATTCTCCATATGCTAAGAAACCTGGGACAACATAATTTATCCACCCACCCAAAAAGCAGGGGAAGTTCATGCAAACTGAACCTCCAAATAAGCAAACACTCGAATGGAACTCGTATTGCCGCTCTTCCATGGCTCTGCTCCATTCAGCTCAGTTGAGCATATCAGCCAGGGCTTAGTCTTGAGTTCACCTGCAAACAGAAAACCTGCCACTGATGCTAATTGGATTTCCTTGGTCAGCAGAGAACAGTGCTTACTATTGACATGGTAGCTTGATAAAATATAAGACTAAAAGAAGAACTGGCCATACCCTTCCCCTATTTGAAGAAGAAGAGTTTGGATTTACATCCCCCCTTTCTCTCCTGTAAGGAGACTCAAAGGGGCTGACAATCTCCTTGCCCTTCCCCGCTCACAACAAACACCCTGTGAGGTAGGTGGGGCTGTGACTAGCCCAAGGTCACCCAGCTGGTGTGTGTGGGAGTTTACAGGCTAATCTGAATTCCCCAGATAAACCTCCACAGCTCAGGCAGCAGAGCGGAGAATCAAACCCGGTTCCTCCAGATTAGATACACGAGCTCTTAACTTCCTACGCCATTGCTGCTCCTTTTGATCTAGCTGTAGTTGACTTTTGATCTAGCTGTATTTCAGTTTAATTGAACACTTACATGGTATGTAGAAAATCTGGGCTGCGGCCATGGTACTCAGGTGTGGTATTAGTACATGATACCAGAGCTTATCCTCAGTTAGTGTCAAACTGGGGTTGCAGGTGGTTTTACTAGAATGCAGATCTGGAAAATATATTCTGTAGCTCAGAATTTCAGGAAAGAGAGGCTTAAGCTGGAAGCTGAAGTGTGCAGTAAGCAGAAAGTATTGCTCTGTTGACCAGGGAAAGTCAAGAAGGCCAGACCATATTGGCCTTGCCTAATCAAGAGGCTTTGTGCAGCCTACAAGAGCAAGTGCTAAAACTGCAGATCCCCTATTTCTGTTTGTGTTTGAAAAATATTCTGAAATTGTATCTCAAAAAGGACATTGCTGTGCTGGAAAAAGTACAGAAGAGGGCATCCAATATGATTAACCGCTTGGACCAAATTTCCTATGGGAAGAGGCTGAAGCGTCTGGGACTTTTCAGTTTAGAAAAGAGACAACTGGGGGGGGGGGATGATAGAGATTTATAAAATTATGCATGGTGTAGAGAGAGTTAAAAAAATTATCCCTCTCACAAAATGCTAGAACTCAAAGGCCCTTTCCCCACTTACTGTATGCTGCGTGCTATTGTCCCCAAATAGTGTGTGGTCCAGCGGCACTCCCCACGAGTCCGGGCAGCGACAACGCAGCTGTCCCGACTCTGAGCTCTCACGTCCCCTCAGCGCATGTCATTTCTGATGCTGAAGAAACGGCACCTTCTGACTGCGCTGCGCAGAGCACGGGGCAGTGGGGAACACGACCCCGCACAGAAATCCCTTGCGTTGAGAGTAGCGCGCCACAAACCGTAAGTGGGGAAAGCCCCAAAGACATCCAGTGAAGCTGACTGGCCATAGATTCAGGACAACCAAGAGGGGGGGTAGTGTGGTGGCCAAGTTTGCAGATGATACCAAATTATGTAGGGTGGTGAGAACCACAAAGGATTGCGAAGAGCTCCAAGCGGACCTTGATAAATTAGGTGAGTGGGCTAAGAAATGGCAAATGCAGTTCAATGTGGCTAAATGTAAAGTGATGCACATAGGGGCAAAAAATCCAAACTTCACATACACGCTACAGGGGTCAGTGCTATCAGTCACAGACCAGGAAAGGGATTTGGGTGTCTCACTGAGAGTAGCAGAGTGCTGGACTAGATGGACTCTGGTCTGATCCAGCAGGCTTTTTCTTATGTTCTTAGTCAGTGAGAAGATATTCCAGATCCTCTGAAGATGGCAGCCACAGATGCAGGCGAAACATCAGGAGAAAATGCTACTAGAACACGGCCATATAGCCCAGAAACAATACAACACCCCAGAAAATCCTTTACACTGCAAATGATTAAAATGTGGAATTCACTGCCAGAAGATCTACTGCTGGCTACAGGCACGGCTTTAAAAGGGAATTTGACAGCTTCATTGAGAATAGGTCTACCAGTGTCAACTAGTCATGGTGACTAAAGGGAACCTCCACCTTCAGAAGCAGCAAACCTATGAATCCTAGTAGTAGGAGGCAACATCAGAAAAAGGTCTTGATCTCTATGCCCTGTTGATGGCCCTGAAGAATAACTAGTTGGTCGGTGTGTAAGACAGGATGACAGACTACTAGATCCAGCATTATGTTCTTTATTAAACTATGGTCCACATTCAGTATCGGAGGGTCCTGGCAAACCCCAGAATTCTTGACATTCTTCACCTTTTGCAATGAGAATGGCCCTTTCAGCATGAATCCCCTAAAATGTTTCTAAAACATTTTCAATCCCTCTCTTTACAATGTTATGTCCGCACACTCTCCCTTGAAATGATTTCTGGTCACCATTATGTTATTTCTCCCCCCCCCCCTTTTTGAGTTCTGTGTTGAATTGTTTGCTCAATGTTTCACAAGCTTGTTCTGCATTCTATACTCCTCGTTAGGGTTGGTCAATACTAAAAAAATTCGGTAAAATTCGGATTTGGGTATTTTGGGGCATAAAATGATTTGTATGCCCGAATCCGAATCATAGCCGATTCGGATATGCCCGAAAATTCGGGTAAATCCGAAAAATTCGGGTCCGTTTTATTATTTTTTTTGAATTTTTGGTGTTTTTACACGTTTTGGCCTGCAGGGGGTGCAATTTTAAAGCTAGCAGCACTAAACTTTCAGGATATCATCTGGAGACTGTCCTGATGATTCTCCCCAAGTTTGGTGCAGTTTGGTTCAGGGGGGGCAAAGTTATTGACCCTCAAAAGGGGTGCCCCATCCCCCATTGTTTCCAATGGAAGCTAACAGGAAATGGGGGCTACACTTTTAAGGTCCATAACTTTGAACCCCCTGAACCAAACTTCACCAAACTTGTGGAGTATCATAGTACTTGTATGATACTTGTATGATATGGACAGTACTTGTATGATACCCTGAAATTCTGGTGACAGTAGCTCTAAAACTGCACCCCTCATAGTCACCCAAACAATTTCCACAGATTCTGTGCTCTGTAGTGGCTGGCTGGCTCCATTGCAGCCAATGGGAAATTTCTGTGGGAGGGCTGTGGAGTGCACATTTCTCATGGTAAACCCACAAAACTTTCAGGGTGTCTTCAGGAGAGTCTCTTCATGACACCATCCAGGTTTGGTGACCGTTGCTTCAAGGGGTTCAATGTTATGGGTAGGGTCCATCTCCCACTGCCCCCATAAGCAAAGTTCCTCGAACCTGGATGGTGTCATCCAAAGACTCTCCTGAAGATACCCTGAACATTTTGTGACTGTACCTTGATAAATGTGCACCCCACAGCACTCCACCAGAAATTCCCCATTGACAGCAATGCAGAAGTCACTGCAGAAAAAAGAATCTTGGGCAAATTTTTGGGGGTGCCTGCAGGGGCGCATTTTTAGACATATCAGCACCAAAATATCAGGGTATCATCAGGAGACTGTCCTGATACTCCCCAAGTTTGGTGAAGTTTGGTTCAGGGGGTCCAAAGTTATGGACCCTCAAAATGGTAGCCACCATCTCCTTAGCTCTCATTGGAAACAATGGGGGATAGAGGCCCCCCTTTGAGGGTCCATAACTTTGCCCCCCCTGAACCAAACTGCACCAAACTTGGGGGTGTCATCAGGACAGTCTCCTGATGATACCCTGAAAGTTGGTGCCACTAGCTTTAAAAATTCCGGTTTTCATGTTTCACCGCTCCTGCACATGAAGCCTGCTGGAGTGAGCGGCGGCGAAACACGCAAACCAGCATTTTAAAGCTAGTGACACCAAACTTTCAGGGTTTCATCAGGAGACTGTCCTGATGATACCCCCAAAGTTTGGTGCAGTTTGGTTCAGGGGGAGCCAAAGTTATGGACTCTCAAAGGTGTAGCCCCCCATCCCCTATCAGCTACCACTGGAAACAATGGGGGATAGTTGCACCCCTTTTGAGGGTCCATACCTGAACCAAACTGCACCAAACTTGGTGGGCAACATCGGGACAGTCACCTGATGATACCCTGATAATTTGGTGCCGATACATCTCAAGATGCGGCCCTTGCAGGCGCCCCCAGAAATTTGCCCAAGATTGTTCTGCAGTGACTTAGCTGTATTGCTGTCAATGGGGAATTTTTGGTAGAGGGCTGTGAGGTGCACATTTCTGAAGGTATGGTCACAAAACTTTCAGGGTATCTTCAGGAGAGTCTCTGGATGACACCATCCAGGTTTGGGGAATTTTGCTTCAGGGGGTTTAATTCTATGGGACCCAAAGGGTAGGGTCCATCTCCCACTGCCCCCTGAAGTAAAGTTCCCAAAACCTAGATGGTGTCATCCAGAGACTCTCCTGAAGATACCCTGAAAGTTTTGTGGGTTTACCATGAAAAATGTGCACTCCACAGCCCTCTATCAGAATTTCCCTATTGACAGCAATGCAGCTAAGTCACTGCAGAACAAAGAATCTTGTGCAAATTTCTGGGGGTGCCTGCAGGGGGTGCATTTGTAGATGTATCGGTACCAATATTTCAGTGTATCATCAGGAGACTGTCCTGATGATACCCTCCAAGTTTGGTGCAGTTTGGTTCAGGGGGCCAAAGTTATGGACCCTCAAAAGGGTAGCCCTCATCTCCTTAGTTCCCATTGGAAAGAATGGGAGATAGGGACACCCCTTTTGGGGGTCCATAACTTTGGCCCCCCCTAAACCAAACCTCACCAAACTTGGAGGGTATCATAAGGACAGTCTCCTGATGATACCCTGAAATTTTGGTGCTGATATGTTTAAAAATGCGCCCCCTGCAGGCCGAAACGTAAAAAACCCCAAAAATAAAAACGCAATTCGGCTGGTGGATTGTCTGTATAAGCAATTCGGCAATTCCATGGGATTCGGATCTGTTAGGATTCGGACAGTTCAGATTCGGCCCCTCCTCGTCCGAATCCGTCCGAATCAGTGCAGATTCAGTAAAAATTCGGATTTGGACTGGCCGAATCTCCAACCCTACTCCTCGTGTACTTGATGCTTCGAAGACTGCCCCCCCCCTGCCAAATAAAAGAACAAACAGAACAAAGCTGCAAATAAACAGGCAAAGGGACCCTGAGTGAGATCAGAAAATGGCACTGAGGAGGAAGTTCAGGGAAGCAGAGAAGCAGAGATCATACAGGCAAGAGAAGATGTTTTCAAAACATTTCAGCCAAAGAGTCATTTTAAAAGGGGATTCATTTAAATAAATTTGAGGTTGGAAATAAAACATTTGGAGATAAAAACAATGCTGAGTGTAAGGTTGGGGGTTAGTTTCTGCTCCGCTATCCTGACCTTGGCGAATTCCACGTTCTGGGCTGCGTGCCTGGGATGGTTGCTGTCTTTAACCTTGCTGCACTTATCTTATACGTTTGAAGCTTGTTTTTCGCTCTGCTGTGGGAATTGCGCTTGGGAGTTCGGGGAGGGGCTGGATTGTCTGTATAAGCAACACCTTGAGCCCGGGAAAGTCAGAATCCGCATTGCGTGTATTGTGATTGTTGAAGTTTATGAAATAAAAGAACTGAAACCAGTTGCTATATTTCGAGTCCTTTGAGGTGCCTTACATTAGAAACATTAGAACTGGACTGTTGGTGACAAGGAAACAGCTGCCATCAAGGAAGCCCTTAGTACGTGGCGGCATTGGCTGGAAGGTGCTGCCCGTCCTTTCCAAGTTTGGTCGGACCATAAAAACCTAGCTGCCTTGTCTACTCCGCTCAAAATGTCGGCTAAACAGTTGAGATGGGCTGACTTCTTCTCCAGGTTCACCTTCACAGTCCATTTCTTCCCTGGCAATAGCAACAAGTTAGCTGATGCCTTAATAGTCCCTGCCTGCTCATAAGGGGGCGGATAATTTCTCCCACAGCGACAATTCCTGCGCACCATCCTTTCATGCCTACCAGTTGGGATTGGCGGTGACCCGATCCCAGGCAGCCGCTTCCCCGGCACCACCACCCCCCCGACGAGTGTTCCAGACGTTGTATCCCCATTTCTACGTCACTTGGAGGAGGCGGGGCGACAAGACATTCAGAAGGAGGAATCCGACCCCCTCTTGCAATTGCAAGGGGGAGTCTGGAGGCGGGGTGACTGTTGGTACGTCCCGCCGGCCCTATGTAAGCAGGTTCTCCTGGCGGGCCATGACGCTCGCCAAGCGGAACACTTCGGATTATTAAAAACGCTCCACTTGCTCAGGCAGCAGTTTTGGTGGCGCACCATGTGCAAGGACATTGAAGCGTACATCAAGGGGTGCCCGACATGCGTGGAGGCTAAGGACATCCCCGGTAAGCCCCACGGATTGTTACACATAAGAATCTTCTATCTCTCCGGCTGCCCAGACTCTCTTGGCAAGTGATATCCATGGACTCTTCATCCACGGATCTCCCCGCATAGCCACGGGAGATACAGTCTTATGGGTGGTGTGGTGGATCTGTTCTCCAAACAGGCGCATTTTGTCCCGTGCCCCACCATCCCCTTCAGCGCCTAAATTAGCCAAATTGTTTATTCCAACATGTCTATCACCGATTTGCACTTCGTCGGGCCGGAGAGAGAGTGATTCCTCGCAATCAAAGCGAGCCCCCAGTTCATATCTAAGTTTTGGAAAAGCATTCCTGGAGATTCTGGGAACCGCATCGGCTGTCGTCTGTCTGCGTACACTTCACATGCAAAGTGACGGCCAGACCGAACGGACCAACAAGACGCTTTTCGTGGAGCAGTACTCTACGCTTGTTACACCAACTATCATCAAGATAACTGGGTTGAACTTCTTTCCCTTCCGCTGAGTATAACGTACTTCTATAAATAAACGCTGATGCCTTGGTTCCGCATAGTAGCACCAACCGAAAACACCGGCATTTGAAGGGTGGTGTCGGGCCGTTGGTTTCCGCCGCATGTTGCTCTAACGCCTGGACGATCATGCAACTTCAACCCCCCGAACTTTGGCGACTGGATCCAGGTCTCTGGCTGAAGGCTGGAGAAAACTGTTTCTTCCTCCGGCTTTACATGCAAGCGCAGGAAGGCGTAGAAAAAATCAGGCGGACAAACGTAGAATCTGATTTTTCCCCTGCAAGTAGGGCATGCATGTGGGTTTATTTGTCCACCAGAAACCTTAGAGAGATGTGCATGGCACAAGTACTCCAAGCCAGGCAAAGAAATTCATAGGTCCATTTCGGATCACCCAGGTGGATCAATGGTGTAACTGCTCGCTTAGAATTCACCAAATTCGGGCTTCAGTAACATTCATCCTGTATTTTCCCATTCTAGCTTACTTCCAAGCGGTGAACTCCAGATTCCAGATGCTCTGGCACGACTCCAACGGAGGCAATTCCCCACACGGTGATCGTTGATGGCCACAAACATTACGAAATTGATGCTATTCTGGACTCTCGTTATGTTTGCAAACGTTTGCAATATTTGGTTTCCTGGGTGGGATATCCCTCTGGCCATTATCAATGGGTGTATGTGGAAAATATTGATCCCCCCCCCCCGATTTCTGCCTTTCATAAAGCTTTTCCTCATAAGCCAGGTGGGGAGGGAGCTTTTGTGGGAGAGGTGGAGTGTAAGGTTGGGGGGTAGTTTCTGCTCCGCTATCCTGACCTTGGCGAATTCCACGTTCTGGGCTGCGTGCCTGGGATGGTTGCTGTCTTTAACCTTGCTGCACTTATCTTATACGTTTGAAGCTTGTTTTTCGCTCTGCTGTGGGAATTGCACTTGGGAGTTCGGGGAGGGGCTGGATTGTCCGTATAAGCAACACCTTGAGCCCGGGAAAGTCAGAATCCGCATTGCGTGTATTGTGATTGTTGAAATTTATGAAATAAAAGAACTGAAACCAGTTGCTCTATTTTGAGTCCTTTGAGGTTCCTTACGCTGAACTTCTTGGAGGAAACATTTTATTTCTTGCCTCAAAATGTTTTTAAAATGTTTGTGAGGAAAGGGCCAATGTCTCGTGGAACCATCTTGATGTCCAGCACTTTCAAAGAAACCATTCCCCTTTAAAAGGCACACTTCAATCATCTATCTACAACGGAGAAAAACAATCTAGGGATGCACTCAGGTTTCTGTCAGTTTCAGCCAGCCTCAAAGTTTCTATTATGCCTCTCAAATTTCATCATTTTGATTGATAATTTAATTTCACTACTTTCTTGACACTCTGAGTGTAGTTATGAGTAACAGAGAAGCAAGATGTTAAACCAGTGAAATAACATACTGCCAGTTAAACAGCATAGAAGTTGCTAATATAAAATTAAATCTTGTTTACTCGGGAAAAAGAATGTGGCATCTGTTCTGATCAATCTGATTGAGGAACTTTAAATCAGAAGGCAAGCAGCCTGGTAATACTTGGCACATTTGAGCTCTGAAGAGCCTTGTATGGGAAATGTAGGGGGGAGGGGAATACTGAAAAAAATGTGTTCGTAATGGCTGAAATTAAAGATGGTGAGGTCCCACCCCCAACCTGATTCAGAAATAACATTTAAATGGATGAGATTAATTACCCATAGGAACACTCCTAAGCACATCTACTGAGAAGTTCCCATCTTATTCACTGAAGCCCAAATGTCTGAACCAAGGTGGAATTGCTATTTGAGACATCTGAAATAGCCACCTTCCTCCAATGCCTATGTCCTCTCTCCAGGCCTTAGAGGTCTGTCAATCCTGGCATTGTGATAACCTCATGATTCAGCTCCGGGGCCCTCCCATAGCTAGTTTTGCCCTCCATACCACCCCTTTTATGCCACATATTGGAAAGGGCTGGGAGGACTTGGTGTGACGGCTTCAGGCTTTGTGAAAGTATTTCACTCTCACATATGCACAGAGTATTGATGGTATCTAGGAACGATGGGCAAGTTGTTGTAAACAACCTTCTAGTTCATGAAACACATTTTGATGCTTATTTCATAAACTGCTCAGCAGCACAGAGCAATGTCAGATCTCAAGTTATTTATGCAAGAGGTATGAATCAAACCAAGCCTGTACATCTAATGACTAGGCAAAGGCTAATTAAACATCATCTCAGAAGATGTTGCTTTCCTGTAAATTCACTTAAACAATTGAATACTGTTTGGAAGGGGGTTGGACTGGATGGTCTTTAGTCCCCCTCCAACATTTTAATTCTAGGTAGCCTGGGTGAAATACAAACCAGGATTGGTTTCAGTGGACCTTACAGTAAACAGTGAGTAGTGATGTTACATTTGCATAGTTCCCAGTCTTGTATTATATTATCTTTGGCAACATAAATTTGTGCATAAACTAGTATTGCAATTCCATGGCTCCACTCCAATGAACTGTTCAACCAAAACAGAAAATATTCCAGCTTTAATGGACGCTTTTATTTCTGTTGCAAGTATTATCTCTTTTGATTAGAGAGTTCCATAACTTCAGCACAAAATTCCACTTCCTCAGTTCAGAGGCATACATCACAGCTTCTCCAAGTGATGAGGACAGATTAGGTTGGACCCGCTTTTGACATGTAGGTCTCTTAGGATCACAATAAGTCCTACTCTTTCACTGCCTTTGCTTTTTCTCTCTTTGAAACACTTAAAAACCTTCTTTTGAAAATAGCAGGAAAATGGATGAATAAAATTAAAACAGCCTTGGGCAGTTCTAACTTATCCCACAGCACATGTGGTACTTAACACCCTAGATTTCATTTTTTTTAACACCATAGCTGGAGTTCTGTTTTCGCACATGAAATATTCTTGGACAGCTTTCCCTGTGTCTGAAAAAAAATGTATTTTTTTTCCTCCAGTATCAGCACACATTTTTCACTTTACAGGGCATATTAGTTTTATCCAGGATATTAAAGCCCTGACATTCACTAATACTTGAATGCTTCTCCATTTCTTTACAATATCCTGAGGTCATGACTGTTTCCACGCTGTTCTTTTCTGAGAAACTGGAGCAGATCCCTCGTGTTGTTGACCCAGGTGTAACAACTGAGCTCCAGTTTGCCTGATATTTATTTCATGTAAATCCTTAGAAATGACTATTTACCGTGTCAAACTGAACCGAATATATCCCAAAGCTTTGCAAAGCAGAGGATTGTCAAAATCGAAGGTTTGTTTGGGTGAACTATACTTCTTGAGGTAGCTCCTGCCTACTGTTTTCTTTGTTAGAAGAACCTTGGTGATGGATTTTAATTGAAGTCAAGCCTGCTCTACTCATGGAGTAGAATGGGGTGTAATGAGGAGCAGAGTGTTGAGGTGGTAGAGTAGACTATACCACTTCAGATTGCAGGTGTGAGATTACATTTTTAAAGGTCCTCTCAATTAATAATTCCATATAAGTAGAAAACTAACACAGCATACAAAAGGGTAAAATAGCACCATTCTCCATTATGTGTCAATTTTTAATTTGCAAAGAGGTTTTTCCATGGGTGAGCACTAAGTATGTGACCTCCACACAGTTTGAAGTGGTACAGCACAATCTGGCACCTCCAAATTATGTCACCTCATTCTGCTGAAAGTGTAGACCAGGCCTCTGCATCTCCAGGAGGCAACCTTGGTTGAAAAGTGAGATTTAAGAGTAATATGTAATTTAAAAGCCAATATAATGTATTGAAATTGTTTTCTCACCAAAATATAGGACTACTCAGAATGCTAATAATCCCTGTGGTGATTATCTGTGAAAATATCTGGAGCTACCACAATTATGAAATGTCAATTCTACATGGAGCTTTCATAGACAGGAGGCTTCAACCTTTTGAGCATTTGTGGTCCATATAGTCTTAGGAGCCACATAACCAGTGGTGTAACAAAGGGGTGTGTGTGCAAGGATACTGGAGCCCTGGGTGCCACTTGAGTGGATTACATGGTTGTCCCCTGCAGCCAGCTAGCTGCCCCCTTCCTCCTCTCCCCCCCCCCCCGCCCAGAAGTGAGAAGCTGTGGCTGCATATTGAGCCAGGAAGACTCAAGGTGATGTGGATCTTACCCTCTTCCATTCTGAGTGTCCTTGCATCTAGCCGTATGAGGGCAGGAAAGCTGGGTGGCAATAGCCTGAGTGTGGGAATAGGAGATGGAAGTGTACAAGGCACCCTAGCAAAGGGGAGAAGTATGGTCAGAGACAAGCACACCCACAGGGAGATATTCAGGGAAGAAGATTTTACCCAGTTTTTGGCAGCAGCAGTGACTGCAGCAGGTGTGGGTAGCCGAATGACTGGGGGGAGCAGCAATGGGGGGAAGATGGAGACATTGGCTTGTTCAGCTCTCCTGGCTGTTCCATTGCCTTCTAAGCACACTCAAGCTTGGGAGAGGAGGGGAGGGGAGAGCTGAATGGAGACATCATTCAAGATCTTTGGCTGAATTGTATAGCCTACAGTAAGGTTCACTTGACACAATTTTTCAGTTGTGTCAATAATTACATTTCCTTGTAGCTAGGACCAATAACTGGACTCTCATCAAAGCAGTCTGATGTTCTAGAATAATGAATCACGAGCTTCATCTAGGAACTGAAAGTGGGTGGTGGCATAAAGTAAAGCTTTACCTTTTAGTTTCAGTAACTAGTGTGTAATATGAATGGTGACTGGAATGGATTGTAGGAGCCATATCACTCCAGTCTGGTTCCATCTATATTGGCTCCCAGTTTGTTTCTACGTATGACTCAAGGTGCTGGTCTTGACATTCAAACCCTATATTATTTGGAGCCAACATACCTGAAGGACTGCCTATTCCCACATAAGCCTGACTGACCACTATGGTCATTTTTCAGAGGTCCTGTTTTGGGTTCTCCTGCCTACGGGGAATAGGTGGGTGGCAATTCAGGAGAGGGCCTTCTCAGTAATGGCACCAAAGCACTGGGACTCTCTTCCCAGGGAAATTTGTCTGTCCTTTTTTGTTGCCGTCTCCTGTCAGACTTTTCTGTTTTATTTGGAAACCCTGCAGTGACTTCTCCTTTCTAACCAATATTTTAATTGCTGTTTTTATGTTTTGTATGTATTTCAACTCTGTTTTTGTTGTTGGGGATTTGATGTTTAATGATTCTTATAACGTAGTTTTATCCTTTATGTTTCAAATTGCTACCCTGGTGGCCCCTTGTAAGATAAGAAAGGTGTGATATAATTTTTGTAAATTAATCAATTAAAAATAAATTGTCCTCCCTTTCAAGACTGTTGTAATATTTATGGAGCAAAATAGTACTGTGTGCTAGACAATTACAAATGACTGGGACCAAACTTTCTTTTCAGCTGGCAAGGAGACAGTTTCCACTGGGGAGAAGGGAATTTTTGCTCTCCCCCCACCCCTTAATGGCAGTAGCCTATGTTTTGTTCTGGGCAAGTTCCCTGATTCTTCAGGGGCAGCACTTTATGGAGTGCAGAGGATCGCTGGGAAGGATGCTCTATTCTATGAGGAGAGCTTCACTTGCAGTATTTTCTATCCAATCCAAGATCCCTACTCAAGTCTTCCAACACATTTTACTGAACAGACTGGTAAATCATGAAAATTGAATGACTTTTTAATGTTTTTATCATGGTTCTGAAACTTAAGTTTCCTCCTTCATACATTTCCAGTATTTTATAGAGTAATCATGCAATACTAAACAAATTCACATTCTGAAAAGACTGCAGTGAAATTAGAAGGGTATAATGCAGTTTAGGATTGTACTGTAATTGTCCCAATAAATAGAATCATCTCATTCAGTTTGTTCCAGAGTGTTCCCACTGGTGGAAGGATTTTCATCAGCACTGGCTGACTTCCTCATTCATTTTCTCTCTCTGCAACATAAAATGCCCTAAGGAGTAGAATTTGGGGGCACTTGGGGCTGCAGTTTAGGGGGGAAGCAAAAAAAAAATCACAAATGCTCCATGGGATCCAAGCCAGTGTTTCTAATTCTATGGGTGTAACATGGTTGCCAACACTTCAGTTGCCACAAGTCATTACATTTGCATCTCCCATACTAGAAATGTTCCACATATTTAATAACTGAAACCAATTTATACATCTTTAGTGAGTGAACAACAACTACAAAGAGATTTTTACAATGCCTATTTCATTTCTGTTCTATGAAGTCAAGTACGTTGTATATACGTGGGTGAAATTTACCGAGCAGTAAAACTGGGAGGGGTGTGTGTGTGTGTATTCCATTATAAAAACCCAGACAATTTAGTCAGAATTCAATTGCAAAGGTACAGTGGCATCCGTAGAGAATGTGTGCAATATGTACTGTTTTAAGGTGAAGTGGAGAGAATCGGAATATTAAAATGGAGGCCTTTATGAAAGTGAATTTAGAGCAGAAGCTGTCATTACAGATGATATGTGACAGTTGGGTGAGAACTGTTGTTGTTATGTTGGCTTTCTAAACAATAATGATGAACAGCATTAAAATGTGTTCACTGATGTGTGCTACTTAGAGTGATGTCAAGATTAGAAGGAAAATTTCCTAACTTTTGCCTATATTAAAAGATTATTCCTTTTGTACTTAACTCCTACAGATATTTAATGAAGGTTCTCAAAATCACAGTGGGGGGGGGGACTAGGAGGAGGGATATCATTTCACGGAGTCTTCCATGCCCAACCCTGTACTCAGAATGCCTTAACAGACCAAGAAAATTAGAGGAAAAATTCTAATTGAGCGACCATCAAATGTCTAACTACAGTGAACTCTGTTGTGTGTGTGGGAGTGCATTTTTCTGAAGACTCTCCAGTTTATTTTCGGATGTGTTGCTCAGTGGCAAAATAGCCAAAAAGGCCATTTAATGATCTCTGTGAACTCCCTAAGATCAGATGACAGTTGTATAAAAAAGTGATTGCTTGATACTTTCTCAGGAGGGTTTTTGTGGTTGCTGTTGTTTCAATTAACATTCTATGCTTAATTCCAGATTCAGTTTTGTATAAATCCAGGCTGCTACAGCAAGATGAACTGCAGGGAGTGAAAGGCATCCTTGGTTGACATATAGGTTAAATAAACTGATTATGGAGGTTGGATTGTCCCCTCCATAGCCCTAATTCCAATTAATCATTCTAAATATAATACTTAGCATTTATATGACACATTTCAGGTATTCAAAGTACCTCTCATACACTCTCACAGTAAACTTTCCAACAGGATCACACTGTAAACTTGTGGAAGAGAAAGAACAATTTCTTACTTATATCTTCTATGTGAGTCCGTGGGTAGGTGAACTTTGAACTTGGTAATTCCCAGCTCCCTGTGCTAGCCGTTGGCAATACAGTGACACTGGGTGGGATCCCACCTAAAATGTCCACAGATGGAAGGGTATGCCCTCCTGCAAGCAGACCCTGACTCTCCTCAATTGAGTTCTAGTGGCAGGGGTTGGGGCTGAAGCAGGAATGGGGAGTCAAGATGTTTGCACTCCACAGACAGATATCTATCTGTGGACATTTTGGGTGGGATCCAAGGCATAGTCAATGTACAGTCACTGGAAGGCAGTTCTTTCATACAGTGGAATGTCTTAGACCAGGGGGCGGGAACCTTTTCCCCTCAAAGAGCCATTTGGCTCACCACCAAATTTGGCTCACCACCAAAGAGCCATTTGGCTCACCCCCCCCCCACTCGCTCGCCCCCCCGTCTGCTCCCCCGCCGACTTGCTCGCTCGCTCACTCGCTCGCCCGCCCTCCCTCCCCCGGCCCGCTCACCCCCCCCCCCGCAGGCTAGAGATCTGCCCGCCCTGCTTCCTGCAGGGCGGGCGAAGAGGGGCCCGGCGGCTCAGCCTGCCTGGCCGCCGGGAGAGCGCCCACCCCGCAAGCAGTGGGGGGGGCAGGAGCCAAAGCCCATGGTTTATTCAGCGGCCTGCGCCGACCGCCGAGCTAGAGATGTGCCCGCCTCTGCTTCCCTTCCAGGGTAGGCAGAGAAGAGGTCAGCTGGCTCCGCTCAATGGAGCCACAGAACAGCTGGCAGAAGAGATGCATGAAATGACTCGGGCCCGAGCCAGCGGAGGTTCCCGACCCCTGTCTTAGACAAATTCCACAAAAATCAATTTCAAGGGAAAGACAGGCCCTGAGAAGAGCTGGTCTTCCAATATCCAGATCACATCAGGAATGTGAATGGGCAAGATGCACATACTTGATGCACAGAGGCTAGCAACTGTCAAGAGGTGGCCCATACTGGTAAATTTCTAGGAGTCACAGCTATTAGCTTGCCTTCCATTGCTCTTTACAAATCCCCAATATTGCAGCAGAAAGATCCATAATAAGAATCATAGTCCAGATACTAGTTAGCAGAACTTAATCAGGAAGAGAACTGAGGTCAGTTCACCCATCCACTTGATATAAGCACCAACCCAGTGTACTGCTTGCATGTGTGAACTAAGCACTGCAACACAAATATAACATTCATCAGTTTGTGTTCTTTTAGGAATCAAATAAAAAAGATTTAGAGATAGAGTTACAAGCTGCACAGGCAATAAACATCATCTGATATTCTCTTGCACAAAAATGTGCAGGTGACATTCACTACAGCAAGGAGATAAACATATATTACTTGCTGAAGTCGGCAGATCGAGCTGTTGTCTAAGGCACAGCTACAATGACTGATTGAAAAGTTGGCAAGCTGTATTTTGCATATAAGCTGTTCTCTGTGACCTTGCTAATATATCTAGGTGTTTCAGGTATTGGGTTAGATTCTGGTGCAAAAATAACATCATGCTCCCAAGAATCCTTCCTCTTTCTGGCTTTCCCATTCCCCCAGAAGCTAATTTCAACCCAGGAATCTTGTTCCCAGGATCACGGAACCCATATGGAATAACTGCCATGCATATTGGAAGGGTACAATGAGGAAAGGGAAGAGGGGGTTAAACTGCTCCCTTTTTCCTCTTCTGCCAGCAAAGCATTGCTCATGCAAGAGGAAGGACAGCATAAAAAAGCCCATTCCTAGGGTTGCCAATATTCAGGTGGTAGTTGGAAGTCTCCTGCTGTTACAGCTGATCTCCAGGTGAAAGAGATCAGCTCACCTGGAGAAAATGGGCACTTTGGAAATGGACACTATGGCACAGGGGTCTTCAAATTATGCCCCCCCCAGATGTTCATGAACTACAATTCCCATCAGCCCTGCCACTTGGCCATGCTGGCAGGGGCTGATGGGAATTGTAGTCCATGAACATCTGGAGGGCCATAGTTTGAAGACTTCTGCATGGCATTATACTCCGTTGAAGCCCCTCCACTAATCCCATCTTCCTTAGGCTCCACCCACAAAATCTCCAGATATTTCCCAACCAGATCCAGCAACCCTACCCTTTCCCCCTCCTGGCCTACATTATTGTATGCCAGTCCAGTGACCTGACTGGAACTGAAAATGGCTGCTTGGAGATGAAGAAAGCTGGAGAGATCAGCAGCCATCAGCACCTTCTGGGGATGGATCACAGAAGCCCTCCCATTTTTTCCATTTAAGCAATTTATGGTTTGTAACAAAAGGATGACCATTTATGCACTTCTGGTCTGCTCCACAGTGAACGTACATTTCCTTTGGGTTGGATTCTCAGTCATGGACAGATTTCTAGCTTCACAGAACTCACCACACTATCAGATTTGACTCTCCACGCCATTCCCCAAACCTACAAAAGTGCATCTTTTTGTCTTGATTCACAAGGAAAGCAAAGGACACCAGTGAGCATTGGGCTTTGTTTGTGTTTTCCTCTCCTCCCTGCCTTTGCCTACTGTAACGGACTTGCCCCACCCTGAAGGGCTGGGGTGTGTAAAAGGCCTAATGAAAAAGCCTTAGTAACAGCCAGAGTTAAGGCAGCAGGCTCCACTATACCAAGGACTCCATTTGATTGGTCGAGCAAAGGCACAGTTGCCTATAGCCAGGGATAGGGGGAGCCAGAGTGCAAGCAGTATATATAGACAGTGCAGTGCCTGTCAGAGAGGAGTTAAGATTGGGAGAGAGATTCAGGAAGAGCCAGAGTTTGACAGAGAGTGGTCTCTCAGATCTGAACTGAAGGATTCTGTCTCAGCAGTGTTAGCTGACAGAAGTCCAGTCACTCTACAAGCTGAGGAGGTTTGTCAGAGAAAGGAGGCCCTGAGTTTTGTGCAAAGTGACGCGCCAGTCAGTGGCTTGACAGTAAACACTGTCCAGACCTAGAGTCTACCCTACCCCGGTGTAACACCAGTCTGGGAAAAGCCCGATCCAGTGGCAGTGAGGCCAGTCTGGGATTAGTGTGAGAGAGGGAGGCTTTGTATGCCAGAATCTCACAGGGTATATAGCTACAATTCCCATCAGCCCCTGCAGGGGCTGATGGGAATTGTAGTCCATAACATCTGGAGTGCCAAAGGTTCACCACCACTGGCATATAGGCTATGTGTGTGTGTGTATTCAGTGGGTTGTGGATCAGAAAGGACTAGTGTCTGTCTGTGAAGAAATTTGGTAGATCTAAAGCAAAATCATTCCTGAAGAGACACCTGTGTATGTCTTTATGTGTGTGAAATCTAAGTAACATCTGAAGCTCTGTAATTTTTAAGTGAAAAGAACCTCTCTGAAACCATCAAGCGTTAGTACCTCTCTGAGCCAGTTTAAGAAGATTTTCTTTTGTTTTCAAAATAAATGTCATTCGTTGTGTTCAAGTTACCCTCGTGCCAGCCTGCATTTGTGTGTGAGGGGTTGAAGAGTGCCTGTCTGAGAGGCTAGAATCCCAGCCAATTTTGAGATCCCTCCATTTTTGTATGTGGGACTCTGAAGGACATTCCCCTCAGACCAAGAATGAATGTGAGGTGGGATCCTGTAATATATTTGGAAGCCAGCAGCAGGTTTTTTTGGGGGGGAGGGGGGGATTCCTAGTTCCTTCTCTGTAATGGTGGCAGCAGAGTGAAAAGAAGATCCCTGAACACTAGCCTGGGATATTTTGGGTAGCAAAAGAAACCCCATTGGTCAGTTTAGTGGGAACCTTGATTGCAGGCCACACACATCCCGTTACACGTGGTGGCTAGTGGTGGGATAATATCTCTCCCTCACCAGGAACATAAGTCCCTCCGTTACACCTACTCACACAGAATCAGTTCCACCTACTCTTCTGGGCCAACATTTCAGGAAGATCAGTGGGACTCTTTTTAAAAAACAAACATTCATTGTATGCTTATCACAGGGGCAATAGACTGTTGAAATGTCCCCGTCCCCCCAAATAAGGTAGCAGGCAACTTCCCCAAATGGAGGTTGGTGATTGGCAAAATGGCAGCTCAGCTCAGAAGGAATCAGTGGGGCACTTCCTTACATGTAAATGAAGAAATGCAGGGAAACCCCAATGCAGAACAAACAGCCTCATGGTAAGTACTGCATGCACAAAAGGCCACAGTCAGTCAGTCTAGATTCAGTTTTTCTTTATTTTATTTCCCCTTTATGATATCATTCCCCTATGATATCATTTTAAAGATGGCAGCTGTTCTGTACTAGGAGGAGGGATTTCTTCTGAGATGTGCGTAGAGAGGGTAATTTTTCCTTCTTGACAGAGATTCTTAGATATATACTTCACTATTTATACCCTGCTTTTCTCCCCATTGTGAACCCACAGCAGCTTAGAATACATCATTCTCCCTTCTTTCATTTTAGTGTTAGACTGAAGTAGGTTTGACTGAGAGTTTGGGGCTGGCCAAAGTCACGCAGCAGGCTTCCATGGCAGAGTTGGGATTTGAGCCTGGGTCTCCCATGTCTTAGTCTCACACAGAAATTCCTACAACATGCAACATCATTATCAATACAACAGGGGGAAGTTCAATTAATAGATCTTATACCAAACATATAGGTATGTGGGAAAATGCACTAGTTGAATTTATGCCTGTCACACCATTGTTAAAGAACACAACACCTCTGTTAGGGGAAAAGGCGGCAGCGTGGAAAAGAGGCAGTAAAGCCTCACAAATAAATGCACGAATCATTCTTCTGTTAATTGGATTACAAAGGGTCTGATTTAATGCTGTTGGTTTACATAATCCAGATGATTATAAAAAGCAGGTGCAGCTGGAATTTTAAAATGTGGAAATGTGCATGGTTTTTTTTTAGTTTTTCCACAAGGTAGAACCACTTTCTCTTCCCTTTATCAGATTATTTTCTTTCTTCAGGTGAGGCTTCTTCTGTGTTCCTGCTTCTTTTTACATTCAGCTGGAAGCATTAACCAACAGCAAAGTGTGATCCTGTCTCTCTCCAGTGCTATGTGTTGCCAGGCAATCAGGGCAGAAATAATTAACACATGAAAGTGGTCTCCTGCTGAATGCAATTGGAAAGAGTTCAAATGGGGGAAAAAAGATTTCTTAGCTTTACCACTTTCCGGGCTGCAAGCATAGGAGTATTTGGAAAGAAAACGGCCAGCTTCCATTTTGAGCAGTGTTCCTGTGCTAACTCTAGCATTTTATTGTGAATTCCAAGCTGATTCCTATTGAACAGGGATTGTGTTTACTGCATTCGTTATGCTGCCTTTTTGCCTCGGAGTACTGGCATCTCCCACTGCTCTAGTTATCCAGAAACAATTTCTTGAACAGACAGACAATACTTACAGGATCATGAATATGAATCATCAATAAAACAGAGGCAATGCCTGTATTCTCAAGAGAAGGGCCACCCAAACATTAGTATAGCAAGTAAAGGTTCACAAGGAACAAGCTAGACTAGAGCAATCATTATTTGTTCAGGTGTGCCTGTTTAGTCCTTAATTTTTCTGATCTTGGAGAATGCCCCCAGAATATATAACTGCTGTCCACCGAGTTCCTTAAAACACATTGAGTTGACATAAAGGTTTCTAACTAATGATGGGGGGAAATAGTCTGACTCACTCTTGTTTCTTTAACTGAGATTATGGGTTACAATGCTGACTCTCTAGGTTCCTATGCAAGGGTATAACTAGTGTGGGGAAAACCAGGGATTGTGCCACGGGTGCTGTTTGAGGGGGGATGCCTGACAGCCCATAGCCCCACATAATCCCTGACCCCCATCACTGAACTGTGCGGCACCCCATGTGGAGTTCAGGGCAGGTGTGCAGTTCTAGGCTGGACCTGGATCTAGCTGTGCCCTGCTTGTGAACTCCACATGGAGTTCAAGGCTGGGCTTAGTTCAAGGCTGGGCTCAGGTTCAGCATTCAACTGTTCCCCCCCCCCTCCAAACTCTTCATGGAATTGCGGGGTGCAGGTCAAGGCTGGGTGTGACCAGGTTTAGTTTAAAACTGGGTCTTGTTTAAAGATGGACCCAGCCAGATGGACAGCAGCCTTGAACTACAGGCTCAGACCTTGCTAAGAGTAGCTTTACACCACTGGCTTCATCTCCAAAGTGACTTCAAAGCCAGAGGTTTGGAGCCAGCAAGATAAAGCTGGACCTGGCCATGGCAGAGCTTGCAGTTCAAGGTTGGGCTTAGCCTGGTTGGATCCAGCTTTAAACTGCAGGGTTCAGAGGTGGAGACTGCAGTTTAAAGTTACTCCCAGCTGATTCCAGCCTTGAACTGCACCCAGGCCCCGACTGCATGTGGAGTGGGGGTGGGGGACACAACTCAGCTCTTGCCCTGGGCATCATCTTTAGAAAACACGCTCCTGTTCCTATGCTTTCCATGTTTGGGAAATGCGCATCTCCAGTCATGAGACTGGGTCAAAATAATGCCTCATATGCAGACACATGAGTGCTTCAAGGCCTAGCTAGACGAGACACCAGGTTGGATCCTATCATTCCATTCCACCAGCAGAGATGTTTTCTTCCAGTCATTAGATATTTTTTGTGTCTTGCAGCCACAGCAGTGTCTTCCATCAGGAAAAAACCATATCTGCTAGTGGAACAGAACCACAGGAGTCAGGCCATTGGTGGTAGATGATCTGGACTCTCATCTTCAATAATGAATTAATCTATTAATAGCAGCCTGAGGGAGGGTTCTGCATTATAGTAGGACTATAAGGAAGAGGTTAACCCTTTCCCTCACACAAATTTGCCAGGTTAATGCACACAAACCAGAAGCTGTTCATTTTTTCACCAGAGCGAATATATAAAGAATTTCCCAATTAGGGCCAATGGCAGCTTACGGTGGAGAAGGGAGAAAATGGAATATATATATTGAGGGGGAAAATGTCGGTTAGGAAAAGCATAACTCCCTGCTCCAGCAATGCAGCCCAGATCCAATTTGGCATTGGATGACTGCTAAGAGTAGAAATAAAAAAGAGAGCAGGTCTTCAGTGTCTTGTCCTGCACTAAGGTGGATTCCACACAACAAATGTATAATGGGTTGCAGTTGTTATAAAGGAACCCATTTTCCCTTTTCCCATTCATATGTGTGCTGTGCAGACAGCAACTGGAGCCCACGAAAAGAATCCGGGTTGCTTTTGCACCTTCTCACGGAGATGCTTCTCTCTTTTTGAAAATATCCTGCAACACAGTGGTTGTGCAGGCATACGGAAATAAACCCCTGCAACCATGCCAATAGTCCCACAATATGATTGGCTGCACCTGCGTAGCTATGCACATGGAACACACACACCAAAAAAAGAAAAGAAAAGAAAAAGGACCCTCCCTGCAATGGCAGGGCAATAATTAACGTATTTGCTGTGGCTGGCAGATTCTCCTGACTGTGGATGGCATGGTGGAAAGGAGGAAAGTAAAGCTGCTCCTGCCTGCTGATTTGCAGGGGAGCAGCTCCAACTCAAGATTTTGCAAAAGGAGTGCTGGTTTAGGAATTTTTGAAAATCCTGGGTTGAGGGAAATAAAATGGAGCAAACTTGTTTTGTGGAGGAGACCTGTGCAAAGTCCCCCCCCCCCAAATGGTTTCTATTTCACCATACATCTGTTCTATTTGCCCTGTGCAGAATCAATCCAAGACTAACAAAATAGTTACCACCTATACAGATGGTAGCCCTCTGAAGAGGCAGTTGCTGTAATGGAGATGTTAGTCTCCATTATAACATCAACAACAAACATATAAAATTGTATCGATCACCACAGGATTATCTTAAAGAACTCTGATGAACAACAGTACTATGCCACTCTCTTACAACTGCCTCTTCTTAGTCCATGTCTGATTCTCCATAACTTCCTTGACTTTTCACAAATGAGGGAGGTCTCTGCTTGCTTTCTCCATCCTCTGTCTCTTGACAAGTATTGTAGCAGGAGAAGAAACAGGAAGGAGGAGACTTTTGTTTAGAAACTAAAAGAAAAATCTCCCCCACCCACTACAGTTTCATGGGCGCGGGGGGGGGGGGGAATCTATTGATCTTCATTGGTTATGAATGGTAGTTGTGATAGAAGAGGGAAAGAAGAGCAAACAGATCTATTTGATCTGTTTGTGCAAGCATGTGTGTGTGTTTGTGCGCATACACCCACCCACACATATATACTAGCAAGGTAGAAATAAAGCTGAAAAAAAATTCTGCAGGGGACGTGAAGGTGGAATGGTATAGCCTGATCTCATCAAATCTCAGAAGCTTCGCAAGGTTGGTACTTTGATGGGTAATCAAGGAAGTCAATGGCAAACCACCTCTACTTCTAATAAAAATCATTGCCTGTTGTGACTTGATGGCACATATATGCATAGAATTCTTTTGCACCTTGCTTGTTTAACTGGCCAGAGAGCAAAGACCAGAGAACGATAAAGGAAATAAGTGTGGTAGATAGCCTGGAAATGCAGCACGGACAGGTCACCAAGCACATCAGCTTGTCTCCACAAGGTGAGATAATAGTCAGTCTGAAAGCTCCTCACTGCAATTGCATTTGAAGTTTTAAAAACCACCATAAACTAGCCGGTGGGGGTAAGCAATAGGGGGAAAAAATGAATGGAATAGAATTAGAGCAATCTGGATCTGGGGACATAAATGAGTGAGTGGGTGAATGGTGTCAATAACAAGCAGGAAAAGTTAGCATTGAAGCACCCTTAAGAAAAATTGTGCCTCCACTATCAGAAGTCCAGCAACAGTCTTTATAATAGCTTTTCTGCTGTACAGCTTGTATCTACACGGTAGATTTGCAGTTCTAACACTCCAAAATTGCTACAGGTTAGTAAGAAAACAAGCTCTCAACATCACTTTATTATCCCTACTATGATGTGTGATCAGACTAGTTCAGCTAGTTTCATGTATACTTAAATCAAGAAGAGTATTTGTACTGAAGCAAAAAATAGAAGTAGTCACTCTGTTAACACATCCTTGACAAGTAGGAAATCAACTCCTAGTTGCATAAACAAGTTATATAACACCCAATCCATGACAATTGAAATACCAGGACTGCCATGTATTCTTGAGAGGAAGGATTTGTGGGGACTATGGAGTGGTGAGTGGTTCTTGGAGAGGCCATGGCATGGGTAAGAGATATAAAAGAAGGATGGCCTATGAGGGAAGCATCTCTGCTCTAAACTGGCTGCTGGCCTTTCTTACTCTCATGCTACCAGCAGGACCACAAAATGTACTGGTTGGCCCTGTGTAAAGAAGAACAGTTTGGACTCATATTCTATTTTTCTCAACTGTAAGGCGTCTTAAAGCAGCTTACAAACTCCTTCACTTCCTCTCCCCACAACAGACACCTTGTGAGGTAGGTTAGACTGAAAGAAATCTGAGAGAACTGTGACTAGCTTAAAGTCACACAGCAGACATTATATGGAGGAGTAGGGAATCAAACCTGGCTCTACAGACTAAGACTCCACCACTCTTAATCACTAAACCACACTGGCACTTCTTGCATAAACAGAAGTACCAGAAATCTGGACTACATTGGGAGGAAAAACCTTCAGGTATAAATTTATTTTTACATTGCAGAAAATTTATCAGAATTACAATAAGAAAGAAAACATTTTTAAAATCATTGCTCTTGAGAGCAGCTTGAATATTTAGATATTGTTTTGAATAATCACCCGCCCTAAGTTCACAGCAATATTTCATAGTTGATCTTGAGATATATGCTATGGTTTTTTGCACATATCTGGTTTCTGTGGTTCAAGTGTACATTATCTTTGGGCCAGAGTCTCCACTGTGTATGTTTCCTTTCTTCAGAATTCATCATGCCTCAGATCAGAGTAGCTCCACAATTTCCAGGAGTGAGCGAAACATGTTTTTTTCCCCCTCACCTGCACAGGGAAAGCAAAGCAGAGCAGTATGTGATTCGTGTCATTTGGCTTTTCCGCTCCTCCCCATGTTCCTCTGTGCACACTGAAGCAGTTCCACCAGCATTTTTTAGGGGAGTCAATACAGCTTCTTTTTTGTTTGTTTTGTTTTTATTTAAAAACTTTTGAGCTATCCCAGGAGCAATAGACTGAAGAAATGCCTTTTTAAAAAAAATCATAAAGAAGTGGCAACCCCCCCCACCCAGAAGCAGAAGTACAACAGCTGCATTTCAATTGTTTGAGCTTCTAGAGACAGTTCAGATTTCATTTGACCTAGAACCCACTCATTTGTTTTTTGGTGGTCCACAGTATCCACAACACTGTTTTCCAACACTACATTTCAATAGAATCTGCTTTTTTCCTGCCACCTTTCTCTATTGTCCAACTTTCATGGCCGAACATAGTAATAGGAAACATTATGGCATAAATTATCTTGATCTTGGTTGCCAGTGACACACCCTTACACCTAAGAATAATTTCTAGCTCTTTCACGACTGCCCTTCCTAGTCTCAGTCTCCTTCTGGTTTCTTGGTTTCAGGCTATTTCCCCACAATCCAAATATCCCAGGGTGGGGAAGTAAAATATCCCGGTTTGTGCAAGATTTTTGCACAGTTCCCAGTCCTAAATCAGGGTGCCACACAGTATTTCCCTTATCTTGGGATTTCCAAAAACTGCCAAATTGGTGGTTCTTTTAAAATATCCCAAACTGATCCCGATACTATGCAAACACCACGGGCGTAAGGCTGGTTTATTTTTCCCACTTCGCTTCCTCCTAAAAGCTGGCAGGGAACAAAGGGGGCTGCTGAGGGGGTTCCTCATGGTGTGGTTGACTCTAGCACAGAGAAGCAAGAAGGCAAGGCATGGATCAGGTAGGAAGGGGAAAGCTGTGGGGGAACCATTCCCACCCGGGCCACCCAGAACAAACTGGAGCATTACAACCCGATACTCCCTCATGCGGGATAAAATAGACCCCGGTTTGTATGATCCTGGGGCTATTCCAGGATATTTGGACCATGGGAAAAATGCCTCAGTCTCCCTTTTGGTTGATGATGGAGCTAAGGAATAGAAAATGTCAAGGAGATGGACAGAGGCCATTTTAAGCCTGTTTTCCCCTTTGCATTCCACTGGCTAGTAACATAACATTGGCCATAACAGCAACTGAGAGTCCTTGTGACCCTGTTCTTCCTTGCATCTTTGTGCAATGTTATGCCCCCTCCAGTTTTTGTGAGAAAACGGGAAAGCACATTCACTAGGAGAGACAGTGGCATTGCTGCTAGAGGAGGCATGATAGCTGGCATACCAGTAGATGCTCAACAAGGGAGGAGCTCTTGACTACTGCCTTCCTTTTGCCCATGGGACAAAGCAGCCCTGACTACAAATAATTGTTAACAGCTAAGAGTTTACTATTGTGATCAATAAAACTGTACTCTGTCAGATATCCACAATTGGAATTCTCTGAAACTCCCAATTCCAATGATATACAATGTGCTGATTCATCAGAAACTGCAGTAGGCCCACCCTGACTAGAAATGTCATCCTCCAGATGGAGCCTGAGGATCTCCCACAATTACAGCTCATCTCAGACTACAGAGATCAGTCCCCCTGGAGAAAATGGATGCTTTGGAGAGTGAACCGTATGGCACTGTTCACCACTGGGGTCTCTGCCCTCCCCAGACTTCAACTCCAAATCTGCAGGAGTTTCGCAACTTGGACCTGACAATCCTACCCCCCACACCTCCCATCTTCACTGGTGTCTGAGGGGACCTGGCAACCCTATCCTTGACCCGCTAGTCAGTGGTTCTCAACCTTCCTAACCCTAACACCCCCAACCCTAACATTTATCCATTTTGCAGATGGAGAACACTGATGCAGAGAGTCTTAGGCGACCCCTGTGAAAGGGTCGCTTAGCCCCCAAAGAGGTCCCAACCCACAGGTTGAGAACCACTGCACTAGATTCTATTCTGGTTCAGCCTCTCCCCTGAAGAGTTATTCAGTCTTTATTCTTACCTGTCAAGATCTCTATTTCTTCTACTAAACAGACCCATCACCATGTAAGGAGCACCTCAGTAATTTTAAAATCAAAAACCAGTAACCATTGGGACCATTCCCCTTATGTCTCTGTCTAGTAAGGAGCTGTGAATTCACAACTATCAAATAGTGAATTCGCTGACAACAAAGAGACAAATGCCTCCTTGTGCTTCTGTGGTGCAGCATGATAATTGAAAGGCAATTTCCCTTTTCGGTTTGTACTTTGCGAATGTATGACATTTCTTGAATTCAAAGCTCACTGCAAATATTTGACTCGGCTGTAAAAAATCTAGTTTTGATATTTCCAGTTTGTAATGATTGGCAGATGTAAAGGACAGCAACCACATGAATGAAGAGGAAGAATGAAAAGGAAGAGGACCCCGATTCTTTGCATTTCTCTCTCTGAAAGGCTATGGGTCAGCAGCATTTAAGTTGTGATTAGTTTCGTGCTTTCATGGTGTGCATGACAATTAGCACCCACTGGTAACTATGCCCATTTGCTCCTGTTCTGACATTTTCTTTCTGAATTTTGAAGCCAGCATCACAGTGACTAGAAGTGCACATGAAGCAGGACCTAGTTTCAAATCCTATCTTGTCTGTGAAATTTGTTTTACCCTTGGGACAGTCATCATCATTCACCCTATTTTATCTCGCTCAGTATAAGAGGAAAGTATGAACATAAAAATCTAGCTCCTTGATTCGCTGTATTATCTGGTAACTACTTTCATTTTCATAACCATCAAAGATCAGAGAATGTAGAAGATCTAATGGGTGTGATGGTGAGCAAAACAGACAAGGGAAATTCCAGAACTGTAACCTTATGCTTCTCAGAAAAGCACAAAGAAACAGAGGAAATAAACCGTACAGCTTTTTTCCTGGACTATAGCATTTCAGATAAGCAAAGGCCTTTGGGTACAGGGCATTTTTAGTGTGCAAGAGCATTCACTCTTGCAAGCCCCCCCCCCCCGTCAGTCTAAAATGGTACAGCCCAGGGGGAAAACACAATATGAATGTTTGGATCATTTATTTCTATTAAATATAGAGCTTGCTCTATACCCAAACTTTGCAACTAGCCATCATTGTGAGCAAAGGGACCTTTTAAAAAAAAGCTAGCTATTCTGTTCTGCTACTCATGGAATGCATAGGAAAACCTGATAACCTTGACAAACAAAAGGACCATGCCAGCACTACATCAAAGTACAGCTGCTCAGTGCCTGGCACAGTGCACAGATGGGCAATTTTGAAGTACCACCTTCCCAACTTATGTTGACTCCTTTGAGTAGGACCAGAGGCTCCATACAGGATTCTGGATTTCCCAATGGCTTACTAGAGATTCATCTAACTAGCAAAAATAGTGGACTAGTTTGTCTTAAAAACTATACCCACTACTTTCAATCATCCCCTACAATGTGTAACTTCAAGGATATTGTGGGGTCATGGGGGTGGTTTGAAACACATTTTTAGTTCATGTGGGTATATAGATCCAACAGGTCTGGCCAGTATCCTTGGGGAAACAAATAATTTCACAGCATTCTCTGTAAGATGTGACCATTTTCATCAAATGCTCAAGGGTAATCAGCAGGCAAGTCATTGTGGGAAAAGCTCCACGATGGTGAGAAGTTTGAAGACAGGTCCTTACAGCTGTCGTACTCAGAGATAAAGGAAAGGGAAGGCAAGGCTGGGCCATAGCAAATGGCTTTTCCATCTGCACCCTATACATGCATCTCTGTTATAGTTTCATGAAGAGGGTTTCTACTTAAAACAATTGCTTATATTATACTTTCTTGTTATAGGTCAGACTTTAAAAATTTTTTTGTGAAATTTGACCTTATTAAATTGATCTGTAATTTCCAACAGTTTATGAAAAAGTTTCAGTTGGAAGTCTTCTCTTTTTTTTATTTTACCATTCAGAAGGCAAGCTGAGTATAAAAGACAAACCATTAGGAACCCAAAAAAAGAGACAGGGGACAGCTGAAAAATTAAGTGAACTTAATATCAATATTCATAATCATGACAGTTTCACTTTTTAAAGCATTTTCTAAAATGTTAGTTTGCCATAATGGCTGGTCAGAAGCACAAAGGTTAGGTTAAAGCTTCCTCATTAATGACTTGGCTCAGAGCACCCAGCAGCGTAATGTATTTTATGAGTGAGGGAAATGATATTGGTTTGAGAGTTCTCATGTAACAGTCATATCCTGTCCAAATGTAATTTTGAAAACAATCAGAGCCATTATGACCCACACAGAAAAGAAAGATAAAGACAGATAGCTGTATATGGGTTTTTAATAAGTAATTCACCCTGGGTCTTGAAACATCAGATTGCCGAGTAATATTATTAATGTATAAGCATGTTGGTAAAACTCCTTTTATTCTTTCCCATTGGCTGAATATATAGATATGTTTCTGATGCAAATATATTATACGTATATTGATTCCATGTTATGTAAATAGAGTAGAAAATGCATCTGTCAAGTTTCCCCTTCATTACTCCATACCCTAAAGAGATTTTGGTGGCATCAATTTACATTCTGCCTAAATATAACATTCTTCACCCATATTATGCATTATTTTGCTCCATATCTTATACTAATTGTTTGACAAGTCCATTGCTCACCATTGTGCTGAACTTTGCAATGTGCCCCTGCAAGCTGAACAATGGAAGTAGCAGCTTCTTGGCAATATGACTGGAAGATATCATACCAGTGGGTTGGATCCAAAATTGGCAATTTCCATGCCCATTCTAGGGGCAGACCCATTTCAAGTTATTTCTCTGGGTTCCCTAATCCCCAGGAACAGCATTTTGTGGAGATCGGTGACCTCTAGTTGGAGGACAGAGGTAGGAAAGTAAAGGACATTTTAAACTGGATTGAACCCTTATTTCTGCATCTGATTCAGTGGAAGTATACATGAAGAAAAGGAGAGCTTTGATTTCCAAAGAAAAGGCCACTACAAAGGTAAGATAAAATATACCCAAATGCTAATGTCTGTAGCACTCCTCAAAATACTGGCATATCTTCTGAAGCAAAGATAATGTGGAATAAAAACAGTGTTACTTACTGTAACAGTTCATCTAGCAGTCCTCTGTGCAAGTCCACATGGGACTGTGCTTGCACAGCCAGCCAAGGAGCTTTTTGATAACAAATTAAGAGCTGTAGGCCACTATGTGGGTGCTCCCCTTCCCCAGCCACAGCTTGGCCCAACCCAGTCTCTTCCCAGCTCAGGTGACTGGGGAAGAGGGTGCACCCTTCCCTCCAGATCTTCCTTTGCCACCATGAGGAGTCACCACTTGAGCTAGATGAGAACCCACAGTGGGGAAGGAGGATGGGATGTATACCTGTACAGAGAACCACTAGATGAACAACAGTTACAGTGAGCAACACTGATTTTCATTGTCATGGCCTCTGTGCAGTCCCACGTTAGAGAATTGCAAACTTATATACTATGGAGGGAGGTGTGGCTGCTTATATAACATGACCCACATTCGTCTCAGCCCTAGTATCGACATCTACAGTGTAATGCTTGAAAAAAAGTCAAGATAGTAGACCACATAGCTGCTTTGCACATGTCATTAAAGTCCACTCTATTCTTACAAGCTGTTGAAGCAGCTCTAGTGGAGTGCACCTTAAGGGCATCATCCAGTGAGTGTGGGGACAGATACCTGAGATGCCTTCTTGGAACCTCTGAAACAAATAAACAATGCAGAGTCCTTCCTAAAGGACTTAATTCTGTCAAGAGACAGAGCTCTGTACACATCTAGGGAATGTATTGCTCTGTTGCCACAAGCACGAGACACCTTCCACCCATACACACACAAAACCCTTCGGGGACGGGGTGGTATAGAAGTCTAAAATAAAAATAAAAATAAATAAATAAATAAACCTGGAAGGCCCATATCCAGTGAGAGGTGAACCCAGGATATCACTTTATTCAAGACTAGGTCCTATGATTACCTTGTCAGAAAAAAAATGTGTAACTGGAAGGTCACAGTGTAGGCCCAGTAAATCACTGACTCAGCATGCTGGGGTAATGGCCACCTAGAAGGGTCTTTTGTATGGCAAAAACTGTAAAGGGCATGAAACTGTGGGTTCAAAAGAAGCACAGTGGAGATGGTTTAACACACCTGTCAGGCCAACTGAGGAACAGTGGATTTTACACATGTGAACATGTTATCAAGCCCCTCAGGAAACCACTCCGAGGTGGAGGTGAAGACAGCGATAGGGCGCCAGTCCCATCCTGTACAGCAGATATAGCTGCCAATTGCACTTCAACAGAAGAGTTGGCCAGGCCAGAGCTCTTTTGTAAGAATAGGTGTGGGAGGAACCCTCTGTCAATTGGATAGCAAAAGGTATCCTATCCTTCTGATTCCACCCAGGCGGCAAATCTAGCCCATTTGGCTACATAAATTTACCTGTAGCGGCCTTCCAGGAAGTCACCAATACAGACAAAACTTCATCTGGCAAACCTGTCATGGAGTCAGGAGCCAGGCTTTGAGGTTTAGAGTTTAAATTGTCTCATGACTTTCAGGAGGTTGGCTTTCAGGAGTGCCTCCCCTTGAACAAGGTTCCCTGGGGACTGAACCAGGGTCTCCTGAGCCAAAAAAGGAGGCAAATTAGATAAGACTTGGCTTGTTCTAACTTGGCCTTGGCAATTACCTCGAGTATTAATGGCAAAGGTAGAAGGCAGAGGTGTACCAACAATAAATGGCACCCAGGGCAACCCCCCTTGTAACCCTTCGCACCATCCGATCAGAGGGGGGGCTGCCTCAGTCGAGGCCCCCCGATGAAGGTGGGGGCAGCAGATGAGGCATCTTTGCCAGCACCCATGCCTCCTCCTCCCCACTGCCACACTCACACTGTCCCACTGCCAACAGGCTCTGCTGGCCCCAGCACTGAGGAGCAAGTGGTGAGGGGCCAACTGGTCTCCAGGAGGGACCCTCATGCTGCCTCGCTCCACCCCGCAGGCCACTGCCACCCACAGTGCCTTGCAGTGGCCCGAGGGGAGCCCTGCCGCAGCCTGAGGGAGGCTGGGAAGACAGCCAGTGAGCAAGCAGCTCACAGATGGGCGGCTTGGGCCGGGGTGAGGGAGCACATGGACAGGCATCTCGGGCCAGGGTGGAGGAGCACCTGGACAGGAGTCTTGGGACAGGGTGGGCAATTTTGTGTCCCCCACGTGGCTGAATGGGCTGCACCCATGGACATGTGACACCACATGTCCCCATGGCCGGTATGCCCCTGGTGGAAGGCTACTCCAGTGGCCATGATCAGCTGATCCAGGTGTTCCCCCAGAAGCCCTCCCCTGGTGCAATACAGTAGACACTTTTCATTGTCACTGAAGTGAACAGATCCGTGGCTGGTTCTCCCTCAGGTTTTGAACAGTGGCCTGAGATTGGGGGTTGTGAGAGATTACCTATTCCCAGATCTTGCACACCTCTTTGCACAAAGAGAGGGCCTGTGCCCCTCAGCTTGTTAGTAGAATACCTGGCCACCATGTTGTCAGTGGTGATCAGGACATCTCTGCCCTGAAGCAAATCTGGAGGGAAGGGTGCACCCTTCCTTCCCAGTCATGTGACCTGGGCAGAGACTGGGCTGGCCCAGGTTGTGGCTGGGGGAGGAGCCATTTAGTGATCTAAAGATCTTAATTCACTATCAAAAAGCTCTGCAGCTGGCCTGCACAAGCAGAGTCCCAAGTGGCACTGCACAGAGACCATGAACTCTCAGAACCAATCTGTATAATCAGCAGAATCAAGAGATAATATTTTTTCCTGAGCTGTAGCACTTCAGTTTTCCAGTGGTGGCAGTTTTCAGGTCTGAATGTTTTACTAATGACCAAAACCAATCTGAACAATGTAATCTAGCAAATAAAGAAGAGATCAACCCCTATGAAAATGCAGAGAAATAGGTGACACTTAATAGCAACATTTGCAACTTTTCCTAATCTTGATCTCTCCACTTCCACTTCTCATTCTGAATTGTCCAGGCTTTGATTGTTAGCCTGTTAAAAAATATTTAGCTGATTCATTCTCACTTCCCTTTGGATTGACGAATCAATCAACTACATTGAAATAAATTTGCATATAACAAAACTCCAATGGAATAAAAGGCCATTAGAGAAAAGAAGGTGAGGCCTAGTGTGGCTTAGGGGGATCATTTAAACCACATTAAGCTGTATTTATTGATGGATCTGAAACGTGCACGTAGCCACCTTTCCACTTAGCATCTGAAAACCCAAGGTGAGTAACAACAATGTAAAGACAATTTGAGGCCAGAAAAGACAAATAGATTAGGATTGGACTATAAATTACCCACCATGGTGTACAATATCTGATTTAATGGAGTCGACAGAACAAGCACACTTTAGGAGTCTTGTTTTCAGAAAGTGCTGAAATTTGGTAATTCAGATTATATTTGTCTGGATGGGAAACGAGCATTCAGAAGAATCCAGTTAAGAAGAACGAGAGGTTTGTTCAATAGAAAAGGGTCCAAGTGAGGAATTCTCCACTTTGAGTACCTTGTTCATGAGTCTGATTGCAGAACATTACAATCATACCACACAGGCCTGGCAGAACATAGGTCTGCTTTTCCAAATCCCATGTACATTTCATTTGTGAGAGTTTCAAACAAGTATAGGCCTGACAGATAGACCAGGTACAGCAAGTATTGTTTCATGAATTGAATGTGAATTTTAATTTTGTTCATGAGTCTCAATACAGCAAGAACAATGTACACTTTGTGTGCCACAACTTAAAGCCATTGGCTTGGATGGCTGGTAACTGAATACTACAGATGAGCTGAATTACATTCCTTTATTGTTCCAGAGTTTTTACTTTACTGACTTTTGTCCTCAATTCACAAGAGAATTTCTACAGCAATTTCTAGAATGGAAGCATGAATAGATTGCTAGAGCTCATTTCTATCTCTCTATCTCTCTTCTCCCCCCCGCTCCCCCTCCCCCCCGCTCCCCCCCGCCCCCCAGTACAGCTTCATTTCAGTAAAACACCATTTATTTGTTTGTTTAATGTCCATATTTCTCAGTGCAACTCAAGGTGGGTTACAAAATCTAAGTCAATATAATCGTAGGATGAGTCTTTCTCTTCTCTCATGCAACAGCCCATCTACCCGATCTTTTCAAATAAAGCTTCCTGTCTGCTTTTCAGAAGAACAATCTGTCAGACTAGAAAGGTAAATGGATCCATACTCTGGGTAAGGAATTCAATAAGGTCGGAGTCACAACAGAGAATGCATGTTTAAGGACAGTTGTTGATTTTGCCTATTTAAAGGGTTGCACCTGCAGAAGGCCCTGTTCAGATGAGCAAAGCTGTCCTGGCAGAGCACAGGGGAGAAACAGTCCTTCAGACGTGAGGATCTAGGGCCATGAAAGGCTTTGTATGTGACAGCTAATACTTCAAATTGAACCCAGTAACTATGGGGCAACCAATGGGGTGACTGCAGACTGGGTTTTAATATGCATGCTCTACTTAGCTCCCAATAATAACTGAACTGTAGCATTCTACACCAAATGGAGTCTCCCAGTTGGCTTTGAGGAAAGGCCTATGTAGAGAGCACTGACATTACTGTGGCAAAGATCCAGGTTGCTAGATCAGCTGAGTCAAGTGTAGGGGGCATCTTCTGGATTAAACTAATTGGGGGGGGAAACCATATCTGAAGCTGCATTAATTTGCTTATCCCACAGCATGGAGAATCTTATCAAGATCTTTCTTTCTTTTGCAGGGATAGTGAAAAGACCTTTGACTCTCAAAAGCTTCTTATCAAGATCTTTTTTTCTTTTGTAGTAATGGTGAAGGGACCTTTCACTCTCAAAAGCTTATACCTGGAAATCTTGTTGGTTTCCAAGGTGCTACTGGTCTTGAATCTAGCTCTTGTACTGCAGACCAACATGACTAGCCTCCTTAAACAAGAGTCATACTTGAGTATTTCTGTCCCTATGCATATTTCCTCACTGCTTCCAAACCTTATCCCAAACCTCAAATCTCGGTGGCAATGAAATCCATGGGTTTGTACATTCATAACACTTTCTTAGGAACTACAGCATCCCCTTTATTTTGTTTGTGTTTGAGCCACAATATAAAAGAGACCTTTCTGGTACACTGTCAGCTTAAGCAGTCATCCCATACATATGATGGGATGGGATAAGGATGGGATAAGGATGGGATAAGGAAAGGTTTTACAGGGATCTGTATTTTTATGGGGTCAATGTGAAAAGGATGCAGTGTGCCTGTGGAAACTGGAAATTACAAGGTACTCACTGAAAAGGTTAAAGATGAATTATTGGGGGAGGGGGAGGTTCATTTATGTTTTGTTTGTTTTTTGGTTGTCTTTTTAAAATAGAGCATTGGCCAGATTGTGCTTTATACCCTCTTATTTTCAAATAATAAACTATCACTAAATCTTTGGAATAAAGATATATATTACATAAACAAATACATTAGTTTCCCCTGTAATAACCACAAGGGATGCTGTTAATGCAGCCCTGCTAAATAAAAATTGTCCTCATAGATTAAACCAATGAAAGCTTGCAGCTCTAACTCAAGTCATTTTCCTAACGGTTAAAAGACTATACTGGACGTTTTCAAAGCATGATGATCATTTTATTTATTTGGTATGCACTACATATAACTGGAACACTCTTGATTATGAGAGGGGGGTTGCTCTGGCAATAGCTGTATATCCTATTTTCTAGTTTGGGACTGGTTGGTTTACTCCATCTACATTTCATTCAGTTTCAAAGTTCACATTTCCATTGCATTCCCCCATAATAATCCCCCCTCGACGATCCAAGAATTTCTCTCTGTCCAGATTGCAAAAGCTCTTAGCCAGCTTCTTATCTGGCATCTCTCTGCTACTGTAATTTCCACTTCTCTGGTTTTGACTACTTCAGTCTTGTCCCTTGCAATTCCATTCAAAGTACTCCTCCTGCAAATATTTGCTTCCTTATCCATCACAATGATTACAAGGTTTGTCAGCCTGAGGTCTTCTGGCAGGCAGCCACAAAGAAAGGAGTTCGCTAGGGATACAAGGCGGGGTGGGATGGGGATCAGAAGGCAGACTTAACCAGAGCTCCACTCCAGCATATGAGTGCACACACATACAGAGAGAGAGAGAGAGAGAGAGAGAGTCTCATTCTGCCTCTCTCTTGCACATCGAAAAATACATCCATAAATCTCAGGGAGCCCTGACTATAAAGACATAGAACAGATTAATCCAGTGCTATGTTTGCATGCTAGCTTTCTCAGCACAGTTCTTCAATACAACCATTGTCCTAGCCATGGATTAGCAACCCTGCATTGCTCTTCACATGGAAACTGAACTTGCAAAATGCAGTCATGTTTAATGGTTTTACTAAAGGAGGAATTTCAGCAAGTAATATTTTTTCTGACCTCTGCTTGATAGGCTGCATCTGCTCAAATTCCCCTTTATTCGCCTCCCTTTATATCTGGTTACTTTAGTTACACAGACTAACTTTTGTTCTTGGAGCAACAGTCTCTTATGTTTCTATATTCAGCCCTCTACCTCCTTATCAACACTACCAGGTCACCCTCACCAACTGCAACAATAAAAGGAACCCTGGGAAGGCAGAAACAGGCACCAAACCTCAGTGGCATAGTTAACAGGGGGCGGGGGGTGCATGTTGCACCGGGTGTGCACTGTCCCCCCAAAAAAACTTCAGATTCATTTGTGGATTTTTTGGGAGACTCTCCTGATGATACCACCTAAGTTAGGTGAGGTTTGGTTCAGGGGGTCCAAAGTTATGGGCTCCCAAAGGGGGTGCCCCATCACCATTGTTTCCAATGGGAGCTAATAGGAGTTGGGGGCTACACCTTTGAGGGTCCATAACTTTGGACCCCCAGAACGAAACCTCACCAAACATGGGTGGTATCATTAGAAGAGTCTCCTAAAGATATCCTGAAAGTTTGGTGCTGCTAGCTTAACAATTGCATCCCTGACAGCTGGAAACCTCCAAATTTCCCCATATTCTCCTTTCAAATCCACCCCCTTCGGCATAGGTTTGAAGGGAGAATCTGAGGTCCCCAGTTTAAACATTGAAAGTGATGCTGTTTCAGGTTGGGGGAGAATCCACCCCAAAATAGTATCACTTTCAAAGTTGTTTTAACTGGGGACCCCAGATTCTCCCTTTAAGGTGAATTTAAAAGGAGAATCTGGGCTCCCTAGTTTAAACACCATTGAAAGTGCTGGTGTTTGGGGGTGGATTCCAGTATCACAGCATCCGCCCATGCAAGTGATAGATGTGCGTAGATAAATTATTAGGCATGCAGCAAGTATATGCAAGTGCAAGGCGTGCATGTGTGTGTAAAACTCAGATTTTGCACCGGGCTCCATTTTCCCTAGCTATGCCTCTGTCAGACCTTACATGATTTCCACCACTATGTTCCCCACATGGGTGCAAGAGTCTTTATTTAAAACACTGGTACAGGAAGATCCAAAGTAGAAGACCCAAGGAAGGAACAGTTAACAGCAGAGGATTAAAATGTCAAACTTCTAGGTCATGTTTGCTATCATAACTGGTCCACCAGAGCCATTCTTAACAATTCTGGCTTGTTGAGGCTTCAGTTTAGCCTAGATCTATTTCTTCTTCTGGTTTGACTTTTATTTTAGTGAGGAAATGGTTGATTGGCTGACTGAGCATCCTGACCAGTCAATGGCTGATTACACAGAGAGCACTTACCTCAGGACTCTTCTCTGTGCAGTGAGCTTGCAGAGGATTCTCCTCGTGTTTCTCTGTTTACACATGAGGAGGCAGCCCAGTGTCTGCCTCACAGCTGCTTGCTGAAGTCTCAACTGGCTTTTCCTTTTGCTCTTTCTCTTAACTCTGCCCATCAACAGCCTTAAAGAAACATACCTTGCTGATATTCTCTTCCACTCCCTTTCTCTACTCTCTCTCTCTCTCTCTTGCTGCTGCTGCTGCATGAGAAAGACTTGTTTTTAAAAGCTTGTCTGAAACAAGGAATTGATTTCCCATAATATTTCCCTCAACCATTTTTTTTTCCAAAATTGCTAAACTAGCAATCTTTTGACCTGAACCCAGGTTGAACCTGCTTCCAAGTGAACAGCATGGGTGCCAAACACTGTATTTTTCCCATTGCCACTCATTTTTCCACTTTCCTTTCCGCATTCCAGTTTTGTTTCTGCCGAGTTGTCAGCCGCCATTACATTGTAACTCTTGCTGCCTGCCATTTTGTGAACACTGTGGACCAATTCTCTCACAGCCTGCCATTTCCCAAATGCCCCCCAAGCATGTTTTCTCCCCATGGCAGTGATTATCTACGATATTTCATCCATATTCGTATAGGGTTAGGGTTAGGGTTTGCTCCCTTTTTGGACAAATTTTAATATTTTGTATATCCCAGTAGTGGAGGGTGGTGGGTTGCAGGCTTCATGTTTACATGTGTCGTGGTTTAAATGCCCTAAACTTTTTTTCCACATTGGAGAAAAGGGAGAGGGAGCTCCTCCTTGGGCGTGACTGGAATGGTTCCATGGGTTCCACTGTTCGTGGCTGCTTAGCTACTTATGCACCGTAAAATAAATAAATAGATAGATAGATAGATAGATAGATAGATAGATAGATAGATAGATAGATAGATAGATAGATAGATAGATAGATAGATAGATAGATAGATGATAGATAGATAGATAGATAGATGATAGATAGATAGATAGATAGATAGATAGATAGATAGATAGATAGATAGATAGATAGATAGATAGATAGATAGATAGATAGATAGATAGATAGATAGATAGATAGATAGATAGATAGATAGATAGATAGATAGATAGATAGATAGATAGATAGATAGATAGCAGGTTTGTGCAAAGGGGCAGAAAGATAACAAATTCTTTCCCCCAACCTCAACTTGATTCCTTCATGGAAAATGGGTACCCATGTGAAGGAAAAAATGGACCTGGATCCAAAAATAATGATGGCAACCCATTATTATTATGCTGTGTGGAAATGACCTATGTTAGTTAAGCAGACTCGAGTGTTAGCATTGCACTGCACAGCGGATGCCAGATGAGGCTTCACTGTAACTATTGTTACTGTTCCTGCTTTTTTTAAAGCCTTTCTCATGCATGGCTTTAGGGCAGTCTGTTTGATGTACAAAGGCAGATGGAAGATTTAAAGTGAAGCGCAGGAGTGATCTATGGACTCAGCCTTTCTATTCAGAGGAGTTTCCACTAAGGGCTTATGTTTTTTACAACACAGCCCCTCCTATTCTCTGTAAAGCTGCTCCAGAATGCAAAGAGAACCAGTATCCAGAGTGGACTCAGATACAGCACAAGGAATTGCATTCAGAAAGATAAATCCATACTATATATGTATGAAAGTTTGCTACCAACACCAGCTGGAAAAGACCTGAGGCCTTACATTCAGTGTATACATTCTTATACTACTCTGCTTGGATAATGTAATTATCCTATCATCTGTGCATTCTTGGTGCAGTCACACATCTAGATACATTTATCTTGGCATTATAGTTCACTACAAAATTCTGAATATGAATAAGCTTCAATCATCTTATATTATAACATCTCACACTTCTGCAAGCTTGTCTGTGTTTTCTCCTCAGCCACTTCACTGTTGTGGAAAGGAGAGGTACCGTTGAAAGCTAACAAGGCCAGAAAGGTAAGAGATTGCATGTGGAGAATCTGAAACCTTTCACGCAGGAGAGAGCTTATACATTCACCCAAGTGGTACTACGTAGGAAGATACTGCTGTTACCCCCTTTCTTTAGGGATCAGTCAGGGTTTTCATAATGTCAGCAGGCAATTCTCACCCTCATCACTATCTGCTTTCATGCCATTTAACCCACACAACTCACACTAAGAAAGGTCAAATAGGATTACACAGGCTGGAAGCAGTGGATGGAGAATGGACGTGGGCATACTGATGAGAGCACCATCAGCACAGTTATGCCAAACACATTTCCAGTATTGGTTTGCATCTCGCTCATTCAAAGCCTGACACTGCAAATATTTTAAATCATTCATACAAACTAAATAGAAACATCTGGGTATTCAAATACATGTGGATCAGATTACTTTGGAGATCTGGAAAAAACCCACACAAAAACTGCTTTCATTGTTGTAGAGATTTATTTGTGCTCTCCACTTTAGTCAAGTTTGTTGCATCTTGGAATTACAAAACAGCAAGCATTTTCTGCTGGGACATTAACAACAGGGAAAGTGTGTTGTGAGCTACAGTATCTTCAATTGTAATTGTAATTGTAATAAATTCTTATGACCCAGTGAAGGACATCCCATAATTATATCACATGTATGAAATAATATAATTTTCCTTCTCCAATAAGGCTAAAATTGTACAATGTCAACATACATCAGGATACATATCTTGGTATTTTGTTCAGCATACATGCAGGAATGACAGGTCCAGTAGCTGCATACTCTGAGACTGGGAAGCCGCCAAAGCCCAGGGCTTCTGGCAGGACACTGCTACTCACTTGCTAGCACTCTACCACCTATGCTCCCAGGTGCTCACATTGCTAGTGTTACTGGGAAAGGGGCTGCAGGCAGCTGTAAGCAGTGATAGGCAGCAGAAGGACACATACCCAAGTGGGAGGGATGCAGGTGGGTGAAAAAGGGTGTGTGAGAGAGGAGGGTCTTGGGGCAAGCAGAGGAGGGGAGGGAAGGCTATATGAACTCTCTGCCCAGGGATCCCCAAAACCTGGAACCGGATCCGGCTAAGGAAAGGTGACTCTTTGAGCACTGGTCTCAAAGCAGAGGTTGTGCACCAAAACCTTGACCTAAAATGAGTTCTACTACTGCACATCAAAGGCCCAGTCCACAAAAATCTGTATTGATTTGGCTAGGTGTGTGCATTTTAAAAAAACTGGTATTTTTCAGATAATCCTGATCTTTCAGAATTCAGGTTTTATTTGGAATCAAAAATTATTCACCTTAATCTGGGGTCTGACGGGTGCTGTGTTCTAAGCTAGGGGCACTAAAATTGCAGCAGAGCTGTTGGTGACTGTCCACAGGGGAACTGTCAAGTTCCAAGAAGCTTGGGTCAGAGGATCCAATTCTATGGGCCCCCAAGGAAGGCGTTTGCAATGGGGGGTGTAGAAAGCAAAGAGGTATGCCTGCCACAGCTACTGGTCAACACCCTCCATGCCAAGAACCAACACAAGCCCAACAGAATCTCAGCAGAAACTAGGAATCCCAGCAAAACCACAATCCATTGTAGCCTGCTGGACTCTGAAAGATCTGGAGAAGGGGCACCCAGTCTCTCCTGTTGCTCCTCCAGCAACCTCTAGTTCCTTGGGGTGAGTTCCAGTGCAGGAATAGTCTCATCTCCCAAGTTAATCCAAACAGCTCAAGCTGCTCCTCCTGATGCTGTTTAGTCTCAACAACAGCAGAAAGAGGAGCAGCCTGAGGACCAGCTCAATCTCAGCTCCTAAAGTCTGCAGGTGTCACTAGGGTTGCCAACCTTCAAGATGGTAATTTTGCCGTAAATGCTGCAGTCTGCCTTTTAGTGTGGAGAATTAGTGGGGCAGTCTGTGCTAAACAAGAAGCCAGGTAAAATAGATATTTTCCACCAGAGTTTACAGTGGTGGTTTCCACAAGAAATCCGCGGGATTCCGAAGTACAAGTTTAACAGTTTTTATTAAGAAAAGGTAAAATAATAAATGTACAATCACACAATGGGTCAAAGCACACAGAGAATTTGACACAGTTCTAGGATAGAGGGTATAAGCCTTGAATAGAACAGGATGTCAGAGAATATAGGTGATAATTTCCTGGTCTAGATGAGGAATGGTCTAATGAGCAAAGTTTAGTGACCCACACTAAACTCCAACAGAAGAATGGAGGGAAAGCAACACACTTGGAACAGCAACCAAACAGAAAGTTGTCCAGGGAAATACTGAACATCATGTGCTGGGAAGACAGGCTCGCTAGTTATAGGAGAAAATGGACCCTCAGATTATGCTAAGTGATCCCAATCTTTCTAGGACAAAGGCAGCTCTTGGGTACCTCTAAGGCTGGCAGGACAAATTGAGACGCTGCTGTCCTAAAAACCTACCAGACTCTGAAACTTTTTTTTATCAATCCTTCTCCCCCAAAATTAAGTTTTTGTTTTATAAAAATGCATTTAACCTAACCTTGTGTGTGTAGAGTGTCGGCAGGTCATAGCTGACTTATAGCAACTCCATAGGGTTTTCAAGGCAAAAGATAAACAGTGGTAGTTTGCCATTGCCTTCCTCTACACAATGACAATGTCATTCCTTGGTGGTCTCCCACCAAGTTGTAACCAAGGATGAGATCAGGCTAGCCTGGGCCATCCAGGTCAGGGTACCCAGTAGGAAATGTTTTAATACTGTAACAATTTTTTTAAAAAAGTTTTCAAATTCCATCTTGAGATTAGTTCAATTAAACTTTAGTCAGGTTTTAGAATAGTAAGTCACAAGTTCTTTAAAAAAAACACTTAACCTAACCTTGTTTCACTGGTTTTGTTTTTTTTACTATTCTAAAACCTGACTAAGATTTAATTGAACTAACCTCGAAATATTTGAAAACTTTAAAAAGATTAACAGTATTAAATTTTCTCTACCCCTCCTGCAAATAACATCTCCTTCTTTTTCAGGAATTCAGAAGCTTCCTTCTGAAAAATGGATCTATAGGGCAATCTAAAGCATTATTTGTAAAACCCACCTAGCTTCTATTGTTTGGAAGCTCAGAACAGACATTAAAAAGTTAATCTGTGCTAATTAGTGTTTGTCAAAATCTTTGCTTCTTCTTAATTGCCTAGCACTAATCTATTTAGGGAGGAACAAGATCCATAGTGAAATTTAATTTGAGCTCTTTTCTTTTACTAATTCCTAACACACCCTTATCCTGATCTGGATAGCTCAGGTTTGCCTGATCTCATCAGACTTCAGAAGCTAAGCAGGGTCAGCCCTTGCAAGTATTTGGATGGGAGACTGTCATGAATCTCCAAGGTCATTATGTGGAAGCAGGCAATAGCAAACTACCTCTGAACTTCTCTTGCCTTGAAAACCCCAGCAGGGTTAGCTGAAAGTCATAGGTAAGTTGATGGCAGCCCACACACAAACTTATTAAACCTTTCTAGAATCTCAACAATTTAACCGCTCAACTCAGACAAGCAGGAGCACAACACCAAAATTCACCAGCCAGAAAAACACAGCAACAAAATTATAGAAACATCAAAGAAAAAAAGAAAAAATCCTTCTCAACCATCTCTCTAGAAATTCAAGAGGGGAGGAGAGAGCAATAATTGCAAACCCTAGGTCTCCTACAAAACTCAACAAGGGAACAGAAGCCTTTAAACAAATAAAACACGTGCAAGAGAATTGCCACCATCACCCCCCCCTCCCCCGGTCTTGCACATGTGACAGAATTGCCGTCCTCCCGTTCACGGTGCCCGAGCACCCTGCTTTTCTGTCTTAAAATAAAGGTCTTTTAAAAACTCCAATGAAAGCCACATCTCATATAGAACAGGGGGATTCTTGCAATCACGCAAGGATTTCATGCAGCGGGGGGGGGGCATGATTTTCTCAATTGGTGGGGTGGGGCACAGTGGCGAGGTGGGAAAAATGGCCCCGGTGCTGCTGCTGCGGAGTTTTTCCCAGCAGTAAAAGCCACCAGAGCAACATGCGGGCATTTAAAGAGAACCTCCATTTTGGCGGTTCTTGAAAGCCACAGAGCAAACTCAGTGCTCTGGGGCAGCGCCGGGGCAACAGTGTGGCAAGCATGCTACAGCACCAGGAGCCACGGAGAACTCCCAGCTGCACCTGAGTATTCTCCATGCCAACGATGGGACATTTTGCCCATGAAAAATCGGCCTAAGGAAGCTTTACATAATTCTAAATATAATTTTAAAATTTAAATATAAACCATTAAATATAAACAATAATTTTAAATATAAACCATTGTGTCCAAGTCAGCCAATAATAAATTATCTTCTCTAGGTTACAATCCAGTTTCACTTGCAGGCTCACAGGCAACAGACCTCCAGAGGTTCACAGCTGCAGCTGAAGCTTAGAAGTGCACACTCCATAAACATCTTACTGTAATGGTGTCTAACTGCAGTCAGGGCCTGCTTTTATGCTCTTTACACATGTTTAGAAGAATTTGAAAGAAAACCAGCCTATTAAATAACTCTTGAGATTGGGCAGAGAGCACAGCTCCTCCTAACAGGCAATCCTACTTCCCTCCTTCCCACTCCCTTCTGTTCCCCGGGAAATCTGCTAATGGGGTAAGCAAGGTTGTTGGACTCCACATTGAAGACAGCCCTGTAAAACAACTCCAGTAATTGGGCAAACTGTACAGCTCCTCCTATTTGCCTGTGAGACAAGCCTCATCCCCCCCCATAGAAAAAGTTAAATCCCACCTCACTTTGGAAACCCGCAAAGGGGAGAAAAGGTCAGCTTTAGATTTTTGTCAGGATCAGAATAAGCAGCTAGCATGGGGACTCTCTAGTGTGTGTTTAGCTGAAAAATATCTGGAAAATATTGGTAAGGTATTTTTTCAGCTTGGATACACCCAAATACACATCCGTTGTGTTGGCATATTTGCCATCTCTTCCATTTCTGTACACCAATCCAGGCAGCTGAGTCCTGGCAAAGCTGGGAGCCAGATACTGCTGCTGTGAAAATACCAACAGCACTCTGCGGTCTGCTGATCTTGGAATGGTCTGGAATAATGAAGTGCCAGCAACAGCCCCAGACTGGCACTCAGGCTGCCTGGTGTTTGCTAAAGCTTTGCATTCTGTTCCTTAGGAGGAAAGTATATGATCATGCCGGCATAATGCAAGACTTTTTTGGTGAGACCCAAAAGACATCTAAAATAACTGGTACATCTCAAATTAAACTTCGTCATAATATATATATTAAGCACAGTAGGAATGGAGCCATAGCTAGGGTTACTATACATGTACACACAATCATGTACCAGCAGCTGTTCTACTTCAGCCTGCAGGTGTAGGATTAAATACGTGAATATACCTCAACATTAAAAAAATATAGAGTATTTGTATGTCATGAAGACAGCTTCTAGCCTAGCCTTCTTCCTGACTTGCAAAGAATTGTTCAAAATTTGGCCAGCATCCAAGCATTCAACTACAACACAATGTTATGAAAAATGAGGGGGAAGACAACCTCATGGGCCTGTGAATTGGTCAAATGAGCTTATCCATTACTTGGGAGGTTGTTGTTACAGTCTTCTTCAGTTACCTTGTCCCATTTGATTTGTTCAAGTGGCTGTCGAAGTGAACATTATGGTGGAGTAAGGTTGTTTGAATTCAATTTTTCAGTTTTGTGTGTTAAGATCAGCTAGCAGTTCTTAGTACCACACAAACCCATTGGCTTCAAGGACAAAGATTGAGAAAGGCATCCTAATGGCATAAAAATCCAGAGTAGAGATATATTTAAATCTGAAGCAGAACAGAAATCTGTAAACAGGTTGTTGATTACAAAGGTAAATTATTCTTTTGCTTAGAAAAGAAAGACGCCATAGATACTGACTCACCCACAGCTGACCCAAGGGAACCATCCAGAACAATATCATGGTAGGGGACTTTAATGGAACTCTGAGATAAGGAGAATATTCTGAATGCTTGGAAACAAGGACTTTGAAGGGGAAAAGATAACCATCTTCCTCGAATTAAACCCTGAGATATCTGTGAGGAGGAAAACAGAAGGAGAAAAAAATTAAAATGCTGTGCTCATTTCATTATTCAGTCATCATTACCGTGTCCTCCAACAAACCATAAAGTTGATATCTGGAAACATTTATTTTGCAAAGTATTTGTTGATAAATGCTAGTTTTGGAAGGACCTTAGAGATCCTTTACACACATTGTAATTGAAGGGTCAAACAGTAAACATTACTAATTTGTTAACTTACCCAAATGTTGGTTCAAAAGAACAATTTCATTTTCACAGAGGGAAAGAAGTTAGAATCACAATGAGGAATACTAACAAAGCCTGTACAACCCTTCCAACCGAGCCTTACTTGTTGGGAATGGGTGGGGTACATGTCAAATAAATAGATAGAGAAATAAATACTGACATGTTCTGCAGATGTGTCATTCTATTCATGCAAACTGGGAGACCACCAACTGTGCATATCAAGAACATGTGGGTTCCCACAGTGTAACCAATACATATGGGGTCCCCTAACGCACCTGCAAAATCAAGATTCTGGTTCAATCCAATGCAAGGTGTGCCTCCATGGAAAATCCACATTGGCCAATTCACACAAGACAGCAGCCACATATACCATGTTCCCAATATGCATTGGAAAGGAACTAGCAGTCCATGCGAATGCAACAAAATATATGCAGAAGGCTAGAAACAACATCCTGTTTTCAAGCCTCTCAGAGCTGTCATACATGTGTGGCGAGCTGCATTGGCGTGGCTGGTTAAAGGATGTGCAGGCCCAGTCCACACTATCCAGACCAGAAGATTCACACATACAAATGGCCTCTTCTTCCATCTCTGTGGGATCTCTCACAACTGTGCTCTGGTACCAAGGTTAATATAAACATGAAACCACTTTTTGCTTTATCTTCATCTGTTGACAACCCCAACAGCAGTTCTCCAAGATCTTGGGTCCAGCACTTATTATCCTACTTTCTAGAAGCGCCAGGAGTTGAAGCTGAGACCTTGTCCATGCACAGCATTGGACTCTTGACCAAAACCACAGCCCTTATATGATATGCAAATTAGCACACCCAGAACAATTTCCATGCTTACAAAGAAATTTTGGAGGGGAGAATTACAAGAAGGGGGGAAATAAATACTAGATTCCATTTTCTATCAGCACAAAAATGGAGAAGAAACATAATTCTGTTTACAAGTGCAATGCAAAGTCATGCTGCTTGAAACAATGTACTGTGATAGAAGAAGCTAGGATCAAATGGTTGGGTCTAGAGCTCTGGATATGCTATACTGTCCTTAATTCTCTTAGTGTTTTCTTTTCCTCCAAAGGATTGTGAAAGTTTTTCCCAGTTAATTGCCTTCCTGAGATGATGTGTAGGATCTGAACATTCTAAAGAAGCACCATTCATTTGTGCTTGTCCTCTCCTTGGCTGTAGAACACACAAACACACTCTAAGTAAAGGACACTTCTGTTTTCTACCTGTAGTCCAAGTAGGAAACAAAAAGGTATATAATTTCAGCCCTTCAATCCATTGAAAGGGTTGGAGCATATTGTTTGTTTCCTTACGTTCAACATAATATTGTTAAACTGAGAAAGACACACACACACACACACACACACACACACACACACAGAGAGAGAGAGAGAGAGAGAGAGAGAGAGAGAGAGAGAGAGTCCTGAAGCTTCTCAATGAGCTTTATGGCAATTTGAACCTCGGTTTCCCAGGTCCTAGTCCAACTGTAAGGAATTCCATAGAAGCAGAAATAAAAGGCTTTGGTAGTAAAAGTCCATTTATTAAGACATCTTAGAAAGCTCAAGTACACGCAGTGGTGGTGGAATGACACTTCCTTCAGAAGCACACAGGTTATAATACCAGGCACCCCTATCCCCCCTTCCCAAGCTTCCCATGTGGGAACAGAGGTTTCATCTCCAGCACTTGAAGATAAAGTCTTCACGATGCATCTGGCCCATCGCCTCGGCTGTGGAATGCACTCAAAGGTTACTTCACCATCAACACCATTGAATCCTTTACACCTGGCCTCCTTAAGAAACCCTTCCCCAGGTTTTGTCCAGCGAGCGCTGTGGAAAGCAGCAATAAGGGTGGGAGAAGCTTCCAATGTTTTCGAATAAACCCATTGATTATACCCAGAGGAATACTGATCCCACCCAAGAAACTAAACATTGCAAGCCGCCGCGACAAAGCCGAGAGTCCAGATACGGCGTCAATTGCAGTAGCGCTTGCGGCCATCAATAATAGTCGGAGGGCCTCTCGGCGCGGAGTCGCGGGCAGGCATCGGAAGGGAGGCCTCCTTGAGCAAGCTGGAATGGAAGACAGGATGGATGTTACTAGAGAGTTAGGCAAATCTAAGCTGGCAGTGACATCATTAATCACTTTAGTAATCTGAAAAGGTCCCACAAAATCTCTTGCCAAGTTTGGAAAATTCGGCGCACGCCTCTGCAGATTTTGCTTGTGGTGATAATACACCCAGGAGCCCTGCACACGAGGGAAATCTGAGCTGCGGCTTATCCGCTTGCAGTTTTGGGAGTCCTTTGTTTGCTGTGGGCGGTCTGGACCGACTTCCATCCCTCGCTAGGGATGGAAATCCATTGTTAAAACCCTGGGGGGTCCCAAAGCTGCTGGCGGGTAGTTGTGGCAACGGGCGGAAGGAGCCACCAGACACAATTTCAAAGGGGGGGTTTGCTTTGTGATACTATGAACCGCATTGTTGTAGAGGCGATTCGCCATAAACGGAATAAGCTTCGCGACCAATTGTCTTGGTGGTAGCTGGTGTAACAACGCGTAAATACCGCTCCTAGGGTTCTGTTACGCTCTCTCCGGCCTCGCCCGCCACTTTGAACGCAGTAGGGGCGGCGATAGCCGAGGCGGCTTCCCCAACAACCCCAAAAAAACGCCCAGAACTTTGAGAATGAATTGAGGGGGGTCATGGTCCGGAGACCACCTTTAACGGGCGGAGATGGAGACGCAAACCGTATGTTGAATAAAACAGCCGTGCCAACTTAGGAGCCGGAGGAGGGATGGAAGCTGTCACGGAGATAAAAAATGGGCTTTGCTTAGAGAATAAGTCTACTACCACCCATAAAAACCGCGTTGCCAAGGACTTTCCGGGCAAATCTGTAATGAAATCCATGGAGATGACCTCCCAAAGGCGGGGACAGCCACCGGAGGTTTCAACAGTCCATTAGGGCTTCCCGGGATGGTTTTGGCTTCTGCACAAACCGGAAAGCAGCCTTTAATGTAAGCCTCAATGTCTTTTACATTGGCGCTGCCACCAGAACTGTCGTATGGCTAGTGCAAGAGTTTTCAAAAAAGCCAAAATGTCCAGCCTGACTGAGACATCGTGGCAAGCTTCAAAGAACTTGCTTGCGAGGGGAGGTATCGTACTGAACATTCCCCCCTCCGGCCAAACTCCATTCCTCCAAACGCGAATTGGGAGTCCCCTTCAGTCGCTGGAGGTTCATGCAGCCCCTCGCCTCCCTCCAATTCCCGCAGGAAAGGAGGAGACGACTGAGGAACGGGGTGGAGGGAGCGGACGCTTGAGATCGGGGTGACAGCTAACCCCAACTGGGAGGGGGAAAGAACAGTCACGTGGAATGTACTTCGTAAGGCAGCTCCACCTCCGGTAGCCGTGAGAGCTGGCGATCAGCCAGTTTGTTGGTTTTCCCAGGGAAAAATGGACTGTAAGAGAAACTTGAGAAAGAAATCGCCCAACGGTTGTTTTATGGACATCTTGAGGGGGGGGTGCCTGGAAAGAGCTGCCAGGTTTTTGGCGATCCGACCAAACTTGAAAAGGGTGCTTAGCCCTTCCAGCCAGTACTTTGGGCAAGTGGAGAGTGCCGCTTTGATGGCCGCGAGTCTCCTTGTCTCCCACAGTCCCAGTTGAGGTTCGCACCAGAAGAATTTTTAGATAAATAAGCTACACGGAACCAGTCTACCATCTTTATTTTTCTGCAACAGGGTTGCCCGAGAAAGCTTTGTCCGAGAAGGCCCACGCGTGAACCACAAGCGGGAGATCTGGGTTGGGGTGCTTTGGGAATAGGATTCGGTGGTAAACGCGAGATTTTAACAGTTGAAAGGCTGTTTGACATTTCCTCAGACCAGACAAGGGGGCCCCGGGCTTATGGACAGTGAATCTTTTACCCTTAATGCGTGCGTAAAGAGGTCTGTGCCAGAGGGAGAGTCAGTTTCCAAGCAAATTGGGGTATAAAAATCACCGAGCAGAAATTGTAGCGTTCAAAACCGGAAAGCGACTGGAGTTCTTCTGCGGTTGGTGGGGCCGGCCATTGGAGGACTTTCGTCAATTTTAGCAGGATCCATTTTAAGCCCTCGGGCGCAGATCCGGTAACCCAAATAGTCAATGGAGGTCTGATGAAAAACAGCATTTGGAGAAGTTTGGCTTAAAGAGAGTTGTCAAGCAAAGCGTTTCCAATACCTCTCCGGACCAATATTTCATGCTCTCTTCTATAGTTTGCAGTAAATTCAAAAGCGTCATCTAAATATACAACAACTCCCTTGTACAATGTAAATCATGGAGAACTTCGCTTGATACAAGGGCAAAATAGAAAGCTCTGGGGCCCCACTTAACCCTAATGGCATTATTAAATATTCAAACATGTCCAAACTTTGTATTAAGCACGATCAGGGTGTTCATATCCTTCAGCAATTCCTTGACTCTGTAGTAAGCTTCTCTCAAGTCTAATTTTAGTAAAAATGCGTCCCTTGCCGAAAGTGCATCTAAAAGGTCCTTGATCAAAAGGTAAAGGATATTTATTGGACAGGGAGACCGCATTGAGACCTACCGATGAAAATCTTATTGTACAAGAAAGCCAGTAAAGACCCATCTTTCTTTCTTTTTTGACAAACAAAGCGTGGAGCAGCGTGTGTGTGTTTGGTAAGCCCGCCGATGAAACCTTGAGCGAGCAAAGGTTCTTGTCCTAGAAAGCACGAAGCTCCTTCTCCTCATTGGGACTCATCACGGTAGAATTCTACCCCGCTTAGGCAGTTCATAGCCCCTGGTTGTATGACAACTTCTACAGTCCAGATGTCTCACCAATGTAGGGTGGCAATTTGATCGCGATTCCTGTTCTTGAAAAACTCTGGCTAGATCCTGATATGCAGGTGGGATGTCCAATAGAAGATCGGGAGCAAATCACCGAGGAAGCCAGAGAGGGGGGGAGTGTCAGGGAGACGTTGGAGTTTCTTCCCAATTCGTAGTGGTGATTCCACCCGCGAGGAAGAGGTCAGTGAATTCTAGGATCCTTTCTTCAAAATGAATTTTGGTTCATGGTAGCAATAACCAAAGGCATGCCCAAAACTATAGAGCGCTTGAGCCACTGGCCAAAGAGATGAAATCCACTTTTCTCCCAATGAATTACGGCGCAACTGAGGAGAACCGGCTTGATGTTTTGTATTGGGCCGGTCCTTACAAGCTTCCGAGGAGCTGCCGTCCATTTTAGAGGGAATGAAATGAGTATGGAAGCTTAGCCAGGGGAATTCGGTCCAGACCTAGCTCCTCTGCCACCCAGTCGCGATTAAAGCAGTGGTGAGCAGCCGGAATCCACAAGGAGCTTCCGAGGCTATAATGCGAGAAAGTGTGTTTAGCGGGGTTACCAGAAATGCTTGAACAGTAATGGGAGCTGCCTTCACTCAAATCGCGTCAGGAGTCGGGCCCATGTCCGTATGGGGGGCGCTGAAAGAAAGACAGACAGCCTGCTTCCCTCCTCTGGGTGCAGCCTTCCGGTCACCGCTTTAGACGAAAGCCAGTGGGAAGTGGCGACCCTGACCTCGCGTGGTGGTTTTGGCAGACGGAGTAATGCAGCGGAGCTGGAAGCCGGTTGGTTTTGCTTCGGGGACAGTTGGCATTTCTAGATGACCTGGCCCTCCGCAGTAAAAGACACAACCCAAAGTCGGCGACGGTACGCCTAGAGAGTGGTTTACGATGCAGGGATGCTCGGAAGCTTGACTTACTTGGTGGACACAGTAGTGGTTTTTTCGGCGTGGTAGAATGGCCTCCCTACCTGCGCCAGATTCCAAACGAGGCATTCACTTGAGACCCCAACTGGATCCAATCTGCAATGAAAGATACGAGGAACCCGAATTAGAAACTACCGCTTCACGTGAGCTTGCTATCCACAGCATCCGAGAAGTGATTCGCATTTCATCGCGTTCAAGGCCACCTTTGTCAGGAGGAAGTCGAGAAAGCAACCGCATCGGCATTCCTGACGGACAAATTACTGCAAGCAGGCGGTTGCCTTGCTGGTTGATGGTTTTGATGGTGCGGGATAAGCTTCATTCACGGCGCCTGTGGATCTTGGCAGCCGCTCTCAAAGCTTGGAGGAATCGCGAGGGCACTGTCGCGCAGAGTCCTCATCCTCGTAAATCCAAAACAGTCCACGAACCAGTCGGCTGTCACTCCCAGCATCTAGGAGCTGGAGCCGATGTCCCGTGATTTTAAGCGTTCAGACCGGGTACTAGAATCAATATCATAGTGCTTTCCAAGTGGGCATTGAGTTGTAAGATGGAAAGTAGGAAGTTTGGAAGCGGTCCCATCAAAGCGGGCTGGTATCGCGGAAGTGGCCTGCTCGGACGGCTCTTGGCGCCTGCTGGGGAAGGTGGATTTGCGCTGGCTGAAGCAGGTTGGATAGGCTGGCTGTTGTAATAGGGCTGGAATGCGAGCGCTGGCGGTGCAGCTGGCGCTGGTGGCAGGACTCCAGAGTACGGCGGCCCCTGGCAATCGGCATGATCGAAGTAACAGCATAGAGTTCCAACTTGCGGGGCCCTGGTCTGTTGCTGCCTCCTTAGTTCCCTCTCCAAAGCAGCCAGCTCCCTCTCGCTTGGCGAGAGTCAATTGCATCTTGGAATTGCGCGGCAGTGCAAAGCAGCTTTTCGCCCTAATTTAAGCGAGTTCGTCCCCGTTTAATGGCTTCAGCGAGTTCACTTTCGCGCGGCGCCAGAAATACCTGTGAAACGCAGCTGCGTTGCCGTTGTTGTAAAATCCAGTCTGGACTGTTCCAGGACTTTATCATGTGGACCTGACAGATTCTGGGCATATTATTACCCGTCGTTGGCCGCGCGTCTTTGTACGCACGGTCCAACTTCGAGCTGGAGCTTCTTTTGGCGTTGCTGCTGTTCCCGTCCCTCTCTGCAGGTGGGTTTTCGCTCTTGCTGCAACTGTGCCCGTTCTCTCCTCCCGCATAGCCATGCGTTCCACGGTTCCATGCCAGCTTAGGCATCTCCGAAGTCGCCCTACTTCCCTCATCCCAGTCTTCTCTGCTTGGGAGAGGAAACGGTCCGGCTGGGAATGCAGGCTTTCTTCAGACTCTTACGCCATCAGGAAGCCCGAGCCCACCCTCAGGAGACACCGTAGTCGCCCGTAGCCACCGGTGGCTCCCGAAAATTCTCAGGTGCGTCGCCTTACGGACCGGGATAGGGGGAATCCCGATTGGGGAAGCAATGGCACGGGATACCCTCCCAAATTCCAGAGTTGAGTCCCGGTGTCCTTTTGGACGAGCCCCAGTGATGTGCTAACCGCGGTGTGGTTCTTGGGAGCATCACCAAAATAATACGAAGTCCAGGAATGCGCTTCCAATGGATTCCTGGAGTTTACTTGCCGCATATGAAAGGTGAAGTCAAGCCCGCCTCCTCCATGACAGGATTGCATCTGGTTTGCTAATCCACAACTGAGAACGGGTAGAAATCCGATCCACGAGGCCGCATCCATAGAACCAAGCGCTGGCAAGCATCCACTCACGAAGTCCCCATGAGGTGCGTTGGCCGTCCCCTCGTTCCAACGTGTGAGGCAAAGGAAGACTTCCTGCGGCTGATATTTAGGACAGGAAAGAGCCACCAGCGCAGGCCCGTTCTCCCCTGTTGGTTCCTCTCCAGATCCAGAAGGGAAAGGTCGGAGCCCTCTTTAGGGGCTACCGCATCTTCCGCGAGTAAAATTCAACCTCTCCATCGCATAGAGACAAAGAGGTCCACTGCACAGGAATATAGATGAATTAGGATTCCTGCCACAATGTAAGGAATTCCATAGAAGCAGAAATAAAAAAGGCTCAAGTAGTAAGGAAGTCCATTTAGTTACAAGATATCTTTTAGGTGCCTCATGAACTGAAAGAGTAGCAGGAATGACACACTTGCCTACTAGAAGCATATTGTGTTATAATACCAGGCACCCCATCCCCTTCCTGTAAGCTTCCCATGGGAACAGAGGCTTCATCTCCCGCGCAAAGATAAAGTCTTCGCCGATGCATCTGGCCCATCGCCCGGGCTGTGGAATGCACTCAAGGTTACTTCACCATCAACACCATTGAATCCTTTACTCTAGCCACTACAGACTCTAGCTAATAGAACAGTAGAGAAGAATCTGTCACACTCTACATCTTTTTTGTGGTTATGGTTGCATCCACACATCCCCAGAGGGTGTTCTATTGTTGCCTTTTCCCATACAAGTCAAAGGAAACATTTGAAAAAGGTTTACAAAAAGTTTTCAACATCCCCCCCCCCCATCCCTTCAACATCCCTTTGGGGGTAGGGCGGTCTAATAAATCGAATTAACAACAACAACAACAACAACAAACAGAACATCACTCCACATGCTGCAGAAAGCAGCACTTCTAGGAACTGCACATATTCTATGCAAATACCTCTAATATCCTAGGTCCTTGGGAAGGACTCGATATTCAGAGATGAATTCCAGACACTTGTGCTGTGTTGTTATGTGTATAATAATAATAATAATAATAATAATAATAATAATAATAATAATAATAATAATAATAATAATAATAATAATAATAATAATAATATATTTGCACTCACCCCCTCGAAGCAATTCCTGGTCACCATTTTGTTCTCTTTTTTTTTCACTTCTCCATGGATCCAATGCTTCGAAGCGTCAAAGCCTCGTGCTGCAATTCTTCATAGGTTGTGCTCAAAGATATGACCTCCCCAATTTTTTTTAAAAAAACCTGATGACAATAATCAGGTGAGACGATGGAGCAACCTCAGAAAATGGCACCAAGGAGGAAGTCTAGAGACTGCAGAAAGGTGTGGGAAACATCTTAGAGAGATTGCACAGCAGGTGAAAATGTTTTGAAAATGTTTTCAGAAAAAGAAACACTAAAATCAAGGATGCATTTAAAACATTTTCAGGCTGAAAATAAAACATTTTGGGCTAAAAACATTGCTGAACTCCCTGGAGGAAACGTTCTATTTCCTGCCTCAACATGTTTTATTTTGGTAGTTCATAAATTGAGCTATAGCAGTCATTCCCAACTGGATTTTCTTGTGTGGATAATCAAATCCAATGATAATAATTACCATAGTACAACAATAGCACAGTAGCTAATGATGTGAGAATGCAGTCTTTTTCTCGGGGGCGGGGAGGGGGGGAGGAAGGATGAGAGCTCGCCATGAAGCTGCTCATAAGTTGTTGTTGTTCTCAGCTTGTTTTCCTCTCAATGCTTTCAATGCCCTCAAAAGTGGATGCTTGACAGAATACTATGCAAAGCATGGATTTATTACTGTTGATTAACTTCAACAGAACAACTCAGTGCATCAATGTATAAGCATAATGGACCCATGGGGAATCAACGTGGCATTCTTTTCTGTGGGAAATAACCATGTTGTTAGAAATGTCCCAATTAGACAAGCACCATCTATTCCATGTATTGACAATCGTATAGGGTGAATGGCTTAGTTGGGTAGAAGCATCTGCTTGTCAGGCAAAAGGTGTCAGGTTCAATCCCTGACATCTCCAGTTAAAAGAACCAGGCAGTAGGTGATGTGAAAGAGCCCAGCCTGAGACCCAGAAAAATGGTTGCTAGTCTGAGTACACAATATTGAGCTAAATGGACCATGGGTCTGATTCAGTATAAGGCAGCTGTAACGAGAACACTTATATTCAAGGCGAGGGAGAGATATGATCCCACCACTAGCCACCAATTGTAACGGGACATATGGCCTGCAATCAAGGTTCCCACTAAACTGACCAGTGGGTTTTCCTTTGCCACCCAAAATATCCCAGGCTAGTGTTCAGGGATCTTCTTTTTACTCTGCTGCCACTATTAAAGAGAAGGAACTAGGAATCCCAAAACTGCTGCTGGCTGCCAAATATATAAAGGATCCCACCTCACATTCGCTCTTGGTCTGAGGGGAATGTCCTTCAGAGTCCCATGTACAAAAATGGAGGGAACTCAAAATTGGCTGGGATTCTAGTCTCACAGACTCACAGGTACTCTTCAACCTCTCACACACAAATGCAGGCTGGCACGAGGGTAACTTGAACACAATGAATTAAATTTATTTTAAAAACAAAAGAAAGGCTTCTTAAGCAAGCTGGGTCTCAGAGGTACTAACACTTGATGGTTTCAGAGAGGTTCTTTTCACTTAAAAGTTACAGAGCTTCAGATGTTACTTAGGTTTCACACACAGACACAGACACACACAGATGTCTCTTCAGAAACGATGTGGCTTTTATACACTTTGCTTTTCCTCACAAACAGACACTAGTCCTTTCTGATCCACAATCCACTAAATACACACACACCCAGTCTATGCCCTGCGAGATTCTGGCATACAAAGCCTCCCTCTCTCCTCTCACTCTACTCCCAAACCCTGGCCTCACTGCCACTGGATCAGGCTTTTCCAAGACTGGTGTTACACAGGGGCAGGACAGACTCCTAGGTCTGGTCAGTGTCTACTGACAAGCCTCTGGCCGGCACTTCGCTCTGCACCAAAAAGCCAGTGCCTTCCTTCCCCTCACAAGCTTCCTTCGCTTGAGGAGAGTCTTTAGAATCCTGCCAGCTGTCTGAGCTGGACCAGAATTCCTTTTCACCAGAGACAGAGCTGAGATTCTTCACTCCGCAGACTCTGCTCTCAACTGAACACGAGCTGTTCTCTTCAGAACTCCCAACGAAGAACTGTCTGACAGGTTCTCTCTGTCTTTCTGTTTGTCTTGCAGCGTTTTAGTGCCCCCTTACAGTGGCCAGGGGCAACAGGGCCTTCCATCGACCAATCACCTTGCTTTTATTTAAATTAGGGCCTGCTACCTTACTTTTCCTGTCACCCAGGCCTCTTTAAGCAGGCCTGCTTCACACCAGCCCTTCAGGATGGGACAAGTCCGTTACAGCAGCGTCATGTGTTCATGGAGTCAAATGCTCATGCTTTCCCAGATTATGCTGGCTTTTGCAGTTACAACTCCCTCAGCCTGTTACAAGTGGGGACTCGAAGATGAAGAAGAAGAGTTGGATTTACATCCCCACTTTCTCTCCTGTAGAAGATTTAAAGGGTCTGACAATCTCCTTTCCCTTCCCCCCCCCCCACAACAAACACCCTGTGAGGTAGGTGGGGCTGAGAGAGCTCAGAAGAACTGTGACTAGCCCAAGGTCACCCAACTGGCATGTGAATCTGAATTCCCCAGATAAGCCTCCACAGCTCAAGTGGCAGAGCAGGGAATCAAACCTGGTTCCTCCAGATTAGAGTGCACCAGCTCTTAACCACTAAGCCACTGCTGCTCCTAAGACTAGTGGGGGTCCCATCCTCGTCCCTTGCCTACTGAGCTGATGCATGGTTCCCTGACCCCCCCTCCCCACCATCAGCAACAGCAGGCCTTGCACAGCGTCAAGCCTCTGCTTCTGTTTTTGAGCTGGGAGCAGTTCCTGACCTCCACATCCACTGTAGGCTGAACGTAGCTTCCAGTCTTGGCTGCCAGGCCTGACTAGCTCCCAGCCTTCACCACTGAGTGGCTTCCAGCCACCGACAATGACAAAAAGCCAGTTTCACAAGAATACATTTGTATGGGAAATACTGCTTGTTGTCATTCTTAGCAACATGTCTACTTGACTCACACAAACAAGTTTTCATTAACTTTATTATTTGTTTTAAAATATTTATAGGCCACCTAGCCTGCATTTGGGGAGCATACATATTACTTTTTCCCATTGATATTTTGATTGATTTTTTTTGAAAAATAAAGCAAATGAAGTAAGGAAATGATAGTTTATCAAACCTATTTTCACAGTCCAAAATGTACCAATGAATTCCCACGCATTTATATTTTCCCATGTATATTTGCCCACTGGTCCATGTATCAAGGAACATTGGCATCGTATTGTTGAAGGTTTCCATGGCCAGAATCAAATGGCTGTTGTGGGTTTTCTGAGTTGTGTGGCTGTGGTCTAGTAGTTTTTGCTCCTAATGTTTGCCTGAGCAAATGTGTCTCCACTCCCTCCTACCTGTGAAGTAGACAAAACACATACCCCACCACATACCATAATCACTCCACAGTGTGCCACAGAGAGAAACTCATCGTACTGTGACATGCCTCTGAAGATGCAAGCCATGGATGTGGGTGAACTGTTAGGAGCAAAAACTACCAGACTACAGTCACAACGCCCAGAAAATACACAACAGCCAATACTGTAATTCTTTCCTTCTTTTGTTGGTATCTCCATAGGAGCAGCAACACTAGGGGAAAAATGGAATTCAGCTGCCACAGAGGTGGGAGAATATCCAAGTGAACCAATCACATGGTCTCACGGAATCAGCAAGCCCTCTCTCAATAGTGTGCTCATCTCATGTAAGAGGAAACACACTGTTATTCCTCCCATTTACTTGGCTAATTTGAACATTCCCCAAGCCATGTAGGATCTGCATATGCTTATGCTCCTATTCATGGCAAGAATATTTTAGGTCATCATACATTACTTGTAAGGTAAGTATTTTTAAAAATCCAAGACATGTGAGAAGTCATTTTTGCTTTTTGCTGCTTCCTCCCCCGCCCCCCACCCCACCCCACCCCCAGAGCTATCTAGATAAAACCAAAACACTTTTCCACTTCTTTCAGCTTTTAGGTTTTCCTGTGGCCCTTATAAGGGCACAGCACATTTTTTTCCCTTAAAAAATGCAAGCCCATCTGTGGGGCAGGTGATTGGGCTTCAAATTTTAACTCCCCTCAAAAAAAAAAACCCCTAGTAGTCTGATGGGCTTTCAGGTGGGTTCTGCTTGGCTAGCAAAAGTGACCCCCATTGCTGGATTGTTCTAGAAAAAGCAACCTCCTGTTGTATTTTTTATGCCCTTTAGCTAGTTTTGAGGGCAACAGGAGGCATCATGAAGGGACAAATAGGAGAGCTCTCTGGAACTTTTCTATGTGGTCAATGGCTGCAATGCAATGTGAACTGCAAGAACCCCGGGGGGACGTGAATCCAGGGGATGCCCACAGCTTGGGTGACCCCTCACATCCTTGGTCTGGAGGCATTTTCAGGTGAAAGTGGATCTACAGTTTGCACAGTGCCAGGGATATAAAGCCCATATCAGTTAAAGAAAATACATTTGTCATCTCTAGACTTCCAGACTTCAGAACTATCTCACAAAGCACCACTAGGCAGTGCATTGGGGGGGGGGGTAAAGAGAGGCTGGTGAAGTGGCAAAGTGGCCACTAGCTCGCCAAGAGGTGAGTTGTCCAGTGATCTCACATCATGCACTCCCTGTCCACTCTCCATCCAGAGTTGCAGAATGATCTCCTATTGAATGCAGCTGGAGCAAAAGAATTCCTCCCCAACTTTTTCCCACAAATGCTCAGATGTGACATTGGCCCATTAAAATCTATGAGGAATTTGCGGGGGGGGGGGGAGCTCTGGGGAGCTATTTTTCAAGGTACAAGAATTCCCATGTTTGGTGAGGGTATCCAACTTTATGGCCTCCCAAAGGGGTGCCCCCATTTTCCATGGGAGTTGTAACAGCTTTCAAAGGAAGCTGGGAGTACCCCTTTGAGGAGTACCCATAAAACTGAACCCCCGACTCACACTTTACCAAACCGGGGAGTTATTCTACAAGAAACACAATGATGGAAATGTGAGCTCCCCACCTTCAAAAACAGCTTACTCAGAGTTTTTGGGGGAAAATTCCCCATATTCAAAGAAGCCATTTTTTTTCAGATATTAAGGAAAAAATGCATTTTCTGGTATGGGTATTCAGCTTTTTTCAGCTTTTTGAAAATTTCTTATCCAGTTAACCCAAATCCAAAAAATACCCCCCAAATGGTGCTTACGTATAGGGAGAGGGCAGACATGGGGAAGAATCCTGTCCAACTGGTTCCAATGCTCATGGAACTAATTCCAGTGCTAAGAAAATCAGGATTAAATCTAGTTCGCAGAAAAGCCCAAGCAAAGCAATGAAGTAGGAGGTAAATGTGGCCGAAAAGACAAAGGAAAAGACTGGCTGAAGAGGAAGAAAGGGTCTCAGGAGCTATTGCCTGTGACTGAGTTCGAAGAAGAAGAAGAAGGAGGAGGAGGAGGAGGAGGAGGAGGAGGAGGAGGAGGAGGAGGAGTTTGGATTTATATCCCCCCTTTCTCTGCAGTAGGAGACTCAAAGGGGCTGACAATCTCCTTTCCCTTCCCCCCTCACAACAAACACCCTGTGGGGCAACATGACTTGTCTTCATATAAAGCAAACCAGTTTTTAAAACTGTAGCTGTAAAGTGACAATGGCATAGTTTTTTCTTAAAATTCAGAGTGCATTGCTCAACAGGCTGTCCTGTGTTTATTATATTTTTAAAGGTACCTAACTGTTACTTCCAACTACTCTCTCTCTCTCTCTCTCTCTCTCTCTCTCTCTGGTGCACAGTATTTGTTGATTTTTGATCTCCACTGAACTTGGTAGCTGGAATAAATCCAGGACATGACATGTGAGTCAACTGCTATTTGTCTGAATGAAAGCAGCATCGCCAGTCCTTCAAATCACACAAGGGCAGCAACAATTAGATATTTCAAATCCCTCTTAAGCCCATGTTTTTCCAACACTATACAATTGAAACCACTGCCAGTGTTGTAGATTCTTATACATTTTCATTGGGACAAACTGCCTGGTGGTTTACTAATGTCACATGTTAAGTGAGCTGATTGCAAAAGATTACTGTAAAGGATACTTTCTGCCCTGGTACTAGAGTGCCTGCATTTTAAAAAAAATGGGGGAACAATCCTTGGCAGAAAGCCATCTTCTCTCTCTTCTTTTTTAACATTCTGCAAGGAGGGGAATCTGCTTTTCCCATCTCTGGTGTATATTGATCCTACAGATGTTGTAGCTTGTAGTGCTGCATTTAGAATTTAGTTCTGCTTTTAGGTTGCAATTCCACAGATGAGACTGATCTGACAGGGGGCGGGGGTGGTTTGAGACAGACACTCACACACAGACACAGAGGCTTCTCCTAAAAAGCAAAGCAGCTGGCCCCAGGAAGAGAGGACCATTATCATACATTATCATGAGGTTCTCTCATGCCCAGCAGCTAAGATTAGCACAGTGCAGCTGCCAGACCACCAGCAGTCAAAGCAAAAAAGTCACCTTCTCTTTCTAGTGATGAAAAAACCTTCTGAAATGGAAGGATATTTTTTGTTTTCCAGGCTTATTAATGCAGAATAGACATTGGCTTTCCAGCAAGCCTAGATTGGTTCAGAACAATAACAGTGTGTTTTACGATAATTTCCCCAGGTCAATGACCAGTAGAAAGGTCAGACTGCTATTTGAAGGCTCAGCTTTTACCAAGCAATACTGATGCAGCAAAAGATGCTAGACCCCATGTGCCCTACCCTATTGCTAAACAACTTATGTTGTTCCCTGGGTTTCTTTGAAGCAATTAACAGGGGGAAAAATACAACCAAAATGCGATAGAAAAAATACCATATAAATAAACAAAAATATCCAGCTATTGCTTGGGCCAAACTTAGATCTTAGGTAGGGTTGTTAGGTGCATCCCCCAGGAGGCTTGGGGGTAGAATGGGGAAGGGGAAAGGCCTATGCATATGCATCAGTGTTACTTCTGGCTAAAACATGGAAGTGGCATCACCAGCATGGCAGCAGTTCACCTATCACTAGGCAAAATAGTACAACATTTCCAAATTTTAGCTGTGACACAGACACAGATACATTTCCACAAGTAACACACCTTCAAAATATTTTATAGCTACATTTTGAATCCTCTCTGTATGTATATATATGTATGTGCGCATACACACACACACACATATACTCAGGACTTCTTAGCTCCTCCTGGCTTTACATATGGGTGAAGGCTGTTCTTTGCTACATTTTCCTTCTCAACAGTGTAACCTGTGCCAGCTTTCAAAACAGACTGCTAGCAAATTGATCAGAACAGCTTGTTTATTTTAAAACTTAAGAGTGCTAACCTCACAATGGACCTTGATCTAGTTAGTACAGAAGACCTGCAACTTAAAAACATTCAGCAACATTTTCAGTCTTGATATGCAGTTGAGGGGGGAGGAAAGTGATGGCATTCCAGCACAAGTGGGGATGCTTTTTCAGAAAAAAGCATCTCTACAATCTCCCAAAGAAGCAAACCTGGGACAGCTCAGGTGCCAGAAGGCCTGTTCCCACTACACTGGGATAGTCAGAATACAAGAAACAAAATGGAGAAAACAAAAGGCTGTTGTTCTACTAACAGAGGTGCATGCGACTTGTGTTGCCACATGATTGAACATGTAGCCTAATGAAAAGTGCTAGAGAATTTGAACAGTTGCTGTCTGTAATATTTTGAGTGATTCAAATAAAAGCATAACTCTAAAGGTAAAGTTTCCCCTTCAGTCACTTCCGACCCTGGGGTACCACTGCAAGCAGTGATTTCATAGGCAAGCCTCTTTTGTGGGGTAGTTTGCCATTGCTTTTCCTGGCTATTCTTTACCCCATAACTATGAGCTAGGTACTCATTTACCCACCAAGAAACGGATGGGTGGCTGAGTTGACCATGAGCCAGCTGCCAGGATATCTGACCCACAGGGGGCTCGAACTCCTGACTGTGTGAGTGGCAGTGCAAGCACTTAACCACTATGCCACGCGGCTCCTTAACTCTATACTTCTGGAATTCTTCTATTGATTTACATAGCTACATGCTTAATAAATGTTGTAAAGAAATAAATAGCTGCAATTCTTACTTTGGGAAGAATAAACAAATGACAACTGCTTTTTCCCATTCTCAGTTTTCCCTTGTTCTTCTGAATCACTGCAATGTGATGTTTAAAATGTCTAGTGTGCTGTTGAAAGGACTGCTTCCACCCAGAGTCATAGTTCCAAGGGGGCGGGGGGCGACGCCCTGGGTGTGCGCCCCTGTGGGGGTGTGGCGAGGGCATGGCAGGGGTGTGGTGGGGTGAGGCATGGCAGGGTGTGGGCATGGCGTGGCATTCTGGGATGTGGCCATTCCAGGGTGGAGTGGGGGCATTCCAGGGCGAGGCGGGGCGGAAAATGCACCTGTGCACCGGGCACTTTCCCCCCTTGCTACGCCTATGCTGCCACCCCCACCCCATCTTTTCCCATGAAATGTTTGTCACAGGACATTATGTATTAAATGGACTATAGTCAATTATGTATTAAGATTATCACTATAGTACCATAGCAACCCAATGCATTCCAGTTGGTTTGCTATAGTGCTATACCACTAATCTCAGAATACTCCCAAAAGGGGGGGGAATGTACTGTGGAATAAAGTGGAAGGGAAGTGGCACTGTTTGAAATGGCCAGAGCGTTTCAGGGCACTTTAGAGATGGCTCATATATGGATTGAAATTAGCTGTATGAAACATCCATCTCTGTACCACTTTACTCAGAAACATACCAACAGTGGATGATGTCCAGTTTAGAACAATAATCTGAAAGAGGTCTAAGTGACTGTGTTTATTAAACTCAAGGTGGAGTTCTCCCAGAATTACATCTGATAGACCACCCAAATCAGTTTGCCTAGATTGTAGGCTCAGATAGCTCAGGAATCGGTTTCTTCAGATAAATTAGGTCTGAAGCACCTCTATCAAAGCTTTTCTGTCAGCATGGCCAATTGGCCATGCTGGTAGGGGCTGATGGGAATTGTAGTTCCTGAACATCTGGAGAGCCGCAGGTTCCCTACCCCTGGCCTAGATGCAATGGCAACTTTGGACATTACACTCTATAACACCTAGGGTTGCCAACTATGGGCTGGAAAATCCCTGATGTGGGGGTGGAACCTGTAGAGGAAAGGATTTGGGGAGGTGGGGGACCTTAGCAGAGTATAAAACCAGAGTCCACCATCTGAGGCTGCCATTTTCTCCACAGGAGTTGATCACTATGGTCTGTAGATCAGTTGTAATTTGAAGAAATCCAGGGCCTCACCCTAGAGATTTGCAACCCTAATGGTATTTCCACACAGTTCCCCCAACTCCCCAACCTCTATGCCCCCAGGCATTACCCCAAATATCCACATTTCCCAGCCTGGAGTTAACAACTCTAACCCTAACAACCCTAACAAAAATGGATTTCATAACTGAAGGAAGGTGATCTTCAAATGGGATTTATGGCATTCCTCGCCACTGAACTACTGCTTTGGCTTCTGTTGTTTCTATCTTATGTACCATCTTATGTACTATCTAAAATTAATCTTTGGCTTTGTTAATTTAAATACTAACAGACTTTTCTTCTGCAGTGTGCCTTACAAAGACTCTATTTGCTCCAGTTTGTCTTGAGAGTCATTAACTGCAGGCTTTTAGATTCTTAAAGGTAGAGTGACCTTATTTTTCACTATTACCCAACGCCATTTAAATTCACAGTATGTTCTTTATTCTGATTTAAAACTCTGCATAAGTGTAGATTAGGGGTTTCATCATGGCATTTATTTTGTAGAAGAAGAGGAAGAAGAGTTTGGATTTATATCCCCCTTTTGTCTCCTGCAGGAGACTCAAAGGGGCTTACAATCTCCTTGCCCTTGCTCCCTCACAACAAACACCCTGCGAGGTGGGTGGGGCTGAGAGAGCTCTGAGAAGCTGTGACTAGCCCAAAGTCACCCAGCTGGCGTGTGAGAGGGTGCACAGGCTAATCTGAATTCCCCAGAATAAGCTTCCACAGCTCAGGCGGCAGAGCTGGGAATCAAACCCGGTTCCTCCAGATTAGATACATGAGCTCTTAACCTCCTACGCCACTGCTGTACAGGACATTCAGCCTATTGAAGAGTGCTGGGAAACCTGAAAGTTTTCTGTGATGGAGGGTTGCTTTCTCAGTTGTCACACCTTCCAACAGCAGTGACCGAGTTTATTTTAATTATGAGTGGTCAGTAAAGCAATATTGTGAGTGGTCAGTAAAGCAATATTAACAAATAACTGTGCTGAATTATGTGCTGCCATTACAGAGGAAGCCTGAAGAGGTAGAATAGGAATCTGATGTAATTTCTACTACTTCCCCCTCACTTCTGCTTGAAGTGATTCACACTGACATTTTCTTTCACTACACAAAAAATAAGTTTATCGTCTCTTCTTTGGAAGAGTGTGGCAAGAAATGTAACGAGTTATTGGTTACATATAACAAGGGACAGCAGAAATCTGCTTTAAAACTTATAATTTCACACATGCACAGCATCACTAAATTGTCAAGAAGCTTCTGTGAGAAAAAAGAAAGAATAACTTCGTTTGGAACTCCTTAAGCCCAAGAATCTCAGCCTATTGAAAAAGGGTTAGCTTATCTCTTGTGATATTTTTCTCAATCCCTTCACAAGTCACTGACCTACTATTTTCCTGAAGTAAAACAGGATTCCTGATCTATTCCTGCTCATTATTGACCACTGAGCCCTATGTACCTATATTACAGATATCTGAGTTCTTTTCCTTCAACAGACAAAGCCTAACTACCAAAATCTTCTCCTGGTAGCTCTTCTCTGTTTCACTGTTGCTTCCTCAATCCTGATATGAGTCAATGATAGACTTTCCCTTCCAATTCTCTTTGTCTCCCTCCCAGAGGTTTCACAGCCTCTCATTGGCTGGTGCCACTTACTATCTATTTATGCCCCAGACATAGATTTGCTGGAATGCCCAGAGGGTGGAACTAGAGGCCTTCTGTAACACTTGCTCAGTTTTGGGATATTTTGGATGTTCCTGATATAACAGTATTATTCCGCTGTCATTTTTGTAGAACAACCTTGTAAAAGCTAATTTGTTTCCAGTCAGTGCCAAGGATAAAATTTCAGTAATACAAGAGGAGCAAAATTCAGCAAGGTCCAAAAGCTTGAATTTATACGGCGGGATATCCAAGATTAAATTGCCAGCATGCATACATATATATATTCTAAGTGGCACTTCTGATTACTTCAGAGACTTGTCTCATCTTTCTCCAAAAGCTGGTTGCTCTGCTTTTATTAGTTTACATTCAAGCACCCATACTCTCCACCAGCTTCCCAGTAATTGAAATAATGCATTTATTTATGACTCAAATAGATAGCTTGCTCAGTTAACAAACCATTCTTATTTTCTGTGCTTCTGTTTCCTCATCCAGCATAGCTTTTACCAGGTGGAGCTATGAATGCCATACTGAAGAGAGACAGACAGTAATTGCTTCTGAATATCTCCCAATAAGTTTTTCTAGAACTCAACTCTCTCTAGGCATTATCCTCAAAATCTACCAGAATTTGCCAAAAATTTGGCAATTCTACATGCATTTTTATTATATCACCACATATGAATTGAGAGGCTTTAGCTCAAGATGTGCTCTGCATCCAGAGAACCCTGGTGTCTCAAAGGTTCTCAGGCCACAGCTGTTGAAAAGACCATTCTTTGTCTAATACTCTGGGGAACTGCTTTTGGTCTGAGTAGATGATCTGAGTTAAATGAACTCAAGGTCTATCCCTACATAACATGTTTGTATGGTTACATTTGCTGAGATAACCTCTAGCTTGACCCCATCAGCTTACATAGGGCTGTCTCTCAGTTATCCAAGACCCAGAGGTGTAACTGGGGAAAATGGAGCCCGGTGCAAAATCTGAGTTCCCCCCCCCCCCCCGGCATGGACAGCTGCTGTAATGCTGGAATCTACCCCCAAACAGCATCACTTTCAATAGTGTATAAATTAGGGAGCCCAGATTCTCCTTTTAAATCCACCTTAAAAGGAAAATCTGGGGTCCCCAGTTAAAACAACATTGAAAATAATGCTGTTTGGGGGTGGATTCTCCCCCACCCTGAAACAGCATCACTTTAAATGTTTAAACTGGGGACCTCAGATTCTCCCTTTAAATCCATGCCTATCGGGGTGGATTTAAAAGGAGAATCTGGGGAAATTTGGGGGGGGGGGTACCTGATGTCAGGTGTGCAATTGTTAAGCTAGCAGCACCCAATTTCAGAGTATCTTTAGGATATTCTCCTGATGATATCACCCATGTTTGGTGAAGTTTGGTTCAAAGGGTCCAAAGTTATGGAGCCTGAAATGAGTAGCCCCCATCTCCTACCGTGTTTCCCCAAAAATAAGACGGTCTCTTATATTAATTTTTGCTCCCAAAGATATGCTATGTCTTATTTTCAGGGGATGTCTTATTTTTCTGTGTTCTGTTTGTTGGGCATGCTTCCAAACAAAAACTTTCCTATGTCTTACTTTCAAGGGATGCCTTATATTTCGCACTTCAGCAAAACCTTTACTATGTCTTCTTTTCAGGGGATGTCTTATATTCAGGGAAACAGGGTATTAGCTCCTATTGGAAACAATAGGGGATCGGGCACCCCCTTTGGGAGTCCATAACTTTGGACTCCCTAAATCAAACCTCACCTAACTTGGGTGGTATCACCAGGAGAGTCTCCCAGAAAATCCCTTAAATTTTGGTGCTGCTAGCCTAAAACCTGCGCCCCCTGCAGGCCAAAATCTGAAAAAACACTAAAAAATACCGAAAAAACACAAATGAACCTGCAATTTTTGCCCCCCCCCACAAGGGGGCGCCCAGTGCAACACGCACCCCCTGTCCCCTGGTAGCTTTGCCTCTGCCAAGACCAGCTAAGTTTTCACAATACCGCCTAATAGCATCATACATTCCAAGAACATTCTCAGCACCCTCAATTTTCCAGTTAAGCAGCTGTGGATCTCACCTGGTAAAGAAAATTGCTAGCTGAATGTCTCTTTAACCTGAACCAGACTGCAAGCAGGAAGAGATAAATGCACTCCAAGTTGCCATGCTAAAAATGTAGGCCAATTAATTTGGTAATTGAATTAAGTTAGTAACTAAATTAAATTAGTAATTTCCCATTCCAGTTGTATGCTGGCATGGTACCAAAGTAATCAGTGAATATACACATTCCTCAAACTGGAGAAATGCAATAATAAAGCTGTCCAGACCCTATTTACATTATCATCTATAACTTTCTTTTAGTCCCAGTTTTCCTCCACAGAACTCCATGAGAAATACTAGGATCTTGCCTCCTCCACTTTAGTCTCCCAACAATTGTGCAGTGGGCTAGACTGAGAGAATGGGGGAGGCCCAACGTCATCCACTGACCTTCATAGATGAGTGAAGATTTGAACTTTGGTCTCCAAGGTTGGTCTTAGCCAATGGGCAATGGAGGCAACTGCCTTGGGCCTCAGACCACTAGGCCCAACCACCCAAAAGCCCCACTCATCTTTCGAAGGAGGGAGAGAGGAAGAAGAGGCTCCTCCCCCTGCTTGCACCTGTCCCATCTGGGGCCCAGGCAACTGTATGTAGGAGTTGCATGGCAGCCTTGAGCACTACCAGTTGAGGCGCTGCCTGTAAGAAAGGATGTTATCTCCTAGAATGCAAACACCTGAGGGTGATTAATGGCTGATATAACAAGCACCAGCTGTGGGCTAGGAAGATCAGATAACTGAGGAGGACATCAAGGCTTGGGATCATCTTTGCTAAAATGTGCTCAGAGGTTTGGCTTCTTAAGGACTATTATCCAGTCTCTCTTGATCACCCAAAGAGACTTCCTTTGGTTCCTAAATAAAAAAGCTATTGGACTTTCTTAACATATTGCAGCCGGGGGCTTTCTTGTGTTGTTTTATTCTGTCTGGAGGAGGAAACTCCTACAGAAGAGATTATTTCTTTGGAAGCCTGGGAGAAAGCTTGCTAGAGAAGTCAGCAAGCTGTTTGTTATCTGGCATGCAAAGCTACTGAGAGGCCAGAACGACATCACAGGCTCATACAGCAACCAGTTTGGGTGGTTTACAGTTGTGCCTCCAGCTCAACCCACAGAGGGTGAGGTGAGGGGGCCAGCAGGGGGGGGGCTTACCCTATGGTCTCCACAGACTTAGTGTGACACTCTCACACTATACCAGCTGTACATTTCACTTGCATGCATTTAGTTTGATCAGAATACTTTCCATAATTATTTTAGCAAGAGGAAAGACACATTGCAGTTGCTTCTATATGTGGGATCCAATCGTGTGCATGTATACATAGAAGTAAATGCCATTGCATTCAATGTGGCTTTCCCCCAAATAAATATTTTAATATTTTGAAAATAAGGATTATAGCCTTACAAATAAGCAACCTGCAAAGAAATGTGGGGAATATCTCATTTTCCACTCCCCCACTATTGTTGCTTGCCCTTCCTTGAAAGTCCCTATAACTTCTCCACTTCCTCTAATTTCTTCTCTTTTTCTCACTCACCTGCCAACCTACCATCATCTGCACCATGTCTTCAGCCTTCTTTTCACAAGACAGACTTGGTATGGCTTCAACATCTGGACTAGGCCATGCCCAGCAGAAGCGTATGGGGAGGAAGTGAAGCCCTGGGACAAAATGTCCTCCGGGTGCCCCTAATGGGTCATGTAGCCCCACCCCTGCATTGCATAACCTCCGCCCCCTGCACGTCTCCCCCCCCAAAAAAAGCATCACTTTCAATGTTTAAACTGGGGACTCCAGATTTTCCATTTAAGGTGGATTTAAAAGGAGAATCTGGGCTCCCTAGTTTAAACACCATTGAAAGTTATGCTGGAATCCACCTTAAAGGGAGAATCTGAGGTTTCCAGTTTAAACAACATTGAAAGTGATGCTGTTTTGGGGTAGATTCTCCCCCACCCAGAAACAGCATCACTTCCAGTGTTTAAACTGGGGACCTCAGATTCTCCCTTTAAATCTGAATCAGGGGTGCAATTGTTAGGCTAGCAGCACCAAAATTTCATGGTATCTTTAGGAGATTCTCCTGATGATACCACCCAGATTTGGTGAAGTTTGGGTCAGGGGGTCCAAAGTTATGGACTCCCAAAGGAGGTGCCCCTATCTCCTACTAGCTCCCATTGGAAACAATGGGGGATGGGGCACCTCCTTTGGGAGTCCATAACTTTGGACCCCCTGACCCAAACTTTACAAATCCTGGGTGGTATCATCAGGAATGTCTCCCAAAAAATCCCTGAAATTTCAGTGCTGCTATCCTAACAACTTTGCTCCCTACAGGCCGAAAACTGAAAAAACACTAAAAATACAAAAAACACAAACCTGAAATTTTTGCATGCCCCCACGTGACCAAATTGGGGGTGCCTGGGGACATTTGGCTCCCTATGTCCTCATGGCAGATACACCCCTGAAGCCCAGTCACAGGGCCCACTAGTGCAGCAGAGAACCCAGAATGACTTGCAGGGGACATGTCACACTTGCTGAACGGACATGTCCTGGTGTTCTCTCCAAACTGGGTGATTAAAAATGGTAAGTGATATTCCATAGGTTCAAAATGCACACTGGAGACCTGAACAGGTTGTGGCTAACTAGTCTTCTCTCCCTTCTTCATATGCCCTTCCCCAGTGGTGGGATCCATAAATTTTAGTAACAGGTTCCCATGGTGGTGGGATTCAAACAGTGGCATAGCGCCAATGGGACAAGGGCGTGGCCGAGCATTCCGGGGGGCATTGCTGGGTGGGGCTGTGGAAAGGACACAGCCGCTGCACCGGTCCTTGGGCGGGAAACGAATGCATGCAGGCGCAGGCTGCCACGAACGCCGGTGCACCTCCTGCTAGACTGCTTCAAGTTCTGTGCACTACTGCTGAGGAGCGAAGGAGGGGCGTAACTAAGGCAGAAATCACGTGGCAAAATCACCAATTAGTAACCCCCTCTCGGCACACACAAATAATTAGTAACCTACTCTCGGGAACCTGTGAGAACCTGCTAGATCCCACCTCCGCCCTTCCCTACAAATGCCAACGTACAGAGCTGTACTCTTCTAAACCCATTGACTTCAGTGGACTCAGAAAGGGATAATGGGGTGGGGGGTGCACTGGCAGTATCATATTTGAAAGTAACAGTCACAGTTCTCTTCTTTGCCTTTGGTTCTTTTCAACTGCATTTCTTGCTACTTCCAGCACCCTTTCTCCCTGATGCCTTTCTTCCATTGCTTACCTCCAACTGCCTTTTTTAGACTTTATCTCTTCAGTCTGAATTTCCTTACAGGCTCTCTTTCCTCTCTTCCTCTCTTTTCCTCCTTGCTGTGTCATCTTTAACTTTAGATTGCAAACCCACACTCAAAGCTCTTTTCACTTTTAATTTTTGTACACCACCAAGCAGTGTTAGCTGCTTTCTAAATCGTAATTAGGATATTGGGAAGAATATCTTGCAGTTGGATTAGAAAGCTCAGGGGGAAATATTGACTCAAATGTGCAGTGGCAGTGAAAAAGGCAAACTTTGTATCAGGAAAGAGCTTAAAAATAAAACTGTGAGTCTCATAATTCTTTTATTTAGGTGGTGCAGCCACATTATGAGTAAGCACAGTTTGTAATGGGCTCACCTCAAATGAATGATTTGGGCTCAGTTTGATGTGGAACTGAATTAAGATCAAAACAAAGGATCCACTGTAATGAGAAATACAACAATGCTGGAGATATCATCCTAACCACACACGTTAATCCTTCTGCCACTCTTTTCCTTTCTCTAAAATATAACTGGCAATAATAAGTGGCCTTGCACTAGACAAAGATTTCCCATGTACCTACCTGGTCAGGAAAGTTACTAGCCCTTAATCCCAAGGAATGGATGAAAAGAAGATAAAATGGCTATCACATAGTGATGCTCTAAGAATTTTCCCTGATCTCTATGGTAAATAACATAGAGACTAAGGGAGGCAGTCTAGAACATCATTAGGAAATCAAACCTTCCCAAACTCTGCCTTGCCCATGCACTGCCAAGAAATCATGGCACTAGACTCAACTAGGCCCGTAATTGCAACAGGGGGCAGAACATGCGGTAAGAGCTCCAGAGGAGGGACATTTGTGTCTCTGGGCTGGCCGGGCGGCTGCACCTTACCACCCGGCAATGAGCGTGCTGGTGCACGTGGGCATTAGGGTGGAGCACACTTCCTATATTAGGCAGTACATGGTTGCTTCGGCCTTTTCAAAGCCTGGAAGCGAACTGACCCACCCACCTTCCCGGAAGGGATGGGACTAGTTTTTTCATCATCACAGCCCTAGTGGGGGTGGTTTGGGCAGAGGAATGCACCTTTGGGGGCGGGGGCAAGCTTGCATGCTGGACCTCCCTGCCTATGGGGGCCTCCATAAGAGGCTTGGGGCGGGGCAGGCTCGGGGTGCATGCTGCAAAGGCCTCTGCAGGTGAGCCCGAAACCCCAGCAGTGTGGAGGCCATGAAGAATGGGGTGAATGCCCCATGGCCCAGTACTTCTGTTCTCACCAATAGAATTGGGGTTGAAGCCAGGATCAGCCAGGGATGCTGACCGGCAGATAAGATGCGCTCCTTATGATCGCCCAGCTTCTGTATAATAATTATAGTAATAATAAAGGGCTGCAGCCAATTTTCAATCCAAGCCATGTCTATAGTTATTACAAGGGAGCCTCTGCACATCTGGCCGCAATTGCTGCATGCTAAATAGATGTGGGAGATCTCCTGCTTCCAGCAGACTTTGTTTACTGGCACTTCAGCTGCTGGAAAAAGAAAATATCTTTAGAAGTGACTATGACAGCATGATGTCGCTTAGCTTTCCCCTGAAAATATCATCATACCTTTCTAGGAATTGCTGAAAACTTTATGATAAAATTATATTGCTGATGAGGAGGAAATTGCCAGGGAGAAGAAAAGGAGGCAGTTGGAGTGCTGAGGGTTCTTTTTCCTTGGTTCGTGCTTGGACCAGGATCCAAAGCAGAGAGAGCAGATCAGGAAGGGAGATCTGTCGCTGCTTGTGTGTTCTGACAAGAAGTCAGATTGCTCTAGTCAGGCTGAGGAGGCTTGAAAGAGTGTGAGGGGAAAACCCTGGGCTTGGTGGAAGGTGAATCCACCGCTCAGATGCTTGGCAGCTTGGCTGCCCAGACTAATGTCTGTCCAACCCCAGTTCAAAGCCCAGTCAGGAAAAGACCAGTCCAGAAAGGGGGCAGTTAGGCCTTAACAGGCGACTGCAAGGGAAGGTGGCGAGTGTTGAGCCAGAGTCCTTCCAGTCTTAAGACTTGGGTGGTTGTGTGAACTAGAAAGGGTGTGGATTAGAGAGAATCTAGTGTCTCTGTGTGTAACAACTAAAAACTAAAACCTCTGTGAGAGAAAGCTGAAGTAAAACAAAACCAGAACCTCTTTTAAGATAAGAAGTATATTGGCCACCTGCGTGTGACCAAATGGAAAACTTCATTGTAACTGATTAACCTCGCAAGTAGAAGCTGTTTACTTTCTGTAATCAACAAGCGTTTAAAACCTCTGAAGTCAACTGAGAAGCCTTCATTTCTAGCAAAATAAACTTTACAAAATCTATTTCATGTTACCCGAAGTTCCAGTCTACTTTTTCAGTGTGCCTACAAAGGGAGGTGCCTGTCAGCATTTGGGCCAACACTCTCTCATACAGAGTTTGTCAGAGGTTTCTTCTTTTATTTCTCTGTGGGAGAGTTGGAGTGAGGCAGACTCCAAAAAGGGAGTCTGAGCTTCCACACCCTGTTACATATGGCTCCACCCCCTAAATTTCCTGACAATTGCTGTTGGGAACCATAAGTAAAGTAGCCATTCTGCGAGGCCTCCATTAGACCTCCACATATTTGTAGCATTCTAGGCACAATGGCCCATGGAAAACATAGTTCCCACAAATATTGACATTGTATGAATTCATCAGCTTCTCTGCAAACTACATCTCCTAAGAATCTTTGACCTTGAGCCTTTTTTCAGTTGAAATGGCATTTTCAACAAGCAGTTTCATTACTGTAAATTGGAACGCTGCTCTTTTACTCCAAAAGTGGGACCCTAGGGATTCCATGTTCAACAGTTAAAGTATCGGAAGTTAAGACATGCAGGCCATGTTCTTAATGTGGATTTTTATCCATGCTTTATTTTCAAGCTGTGTTGTAAAGGATCCAGAAATTTAACCTTTTATTGATATTTTGGACCCCTTTGTGTTTTTGCCCATCACTAAGTTAGGGAATTTGGTCACCCCGCTCTTAATTATGGAATCAGTATTGCTTAAAAGCCACAATTCCTCCACATTTCATGTACAAAGACAATTATGGGGTTTTTTTCAAGCGATAACAGCTGGCCATGAAAAGCAGAGCTGCCAAGGAAAACAAATTCAACTGAAGCCCAAATCCAGACACACTATTAAAAGTTTATGAAGAGTAACCAGACAAGAGCTATATACCAAAAGGTATAAAAATTAATTCTGCAGTGTGAAATTTGCTGCTAATTGGACTTCTATATTTGCTGGGAAGGGGGGAAATTATAGGGCTTTATGCATTATAAGACCATTTTTCAGCAAAAGCAGAAGTAGTAGTCTGTTGTTAGAGGTGCCCTTATCAAACTAACAGCAACAGACTTCCACAAGCAATATCATACCTGGTTGCCATGAGGATAGGCCATACACTACAGTATAAAATCCTAACTAGGGCTGAACTGAGAGTATTTCCTGCATTTCAAGAATATTTCAAGCACATCAAAAAGCAGCTTCTCTTTTGACAATTTTTCCCCACCAGGATGTATGAAAATGGTGGCTTGCTCATTGATAGTGTCCTCTTCATTTGCCCTCAGTCACATCATCATGTAGGGATATATGATTGGCTGCGTAGCATTGTTCATGATGAGGTCTCAAATTGGCTGGGATTACCTCTGTGACTAAGCCAAGGGGAAAAAAAGAAGTATGCAGAAAAGGCGCAGAAGTTGAAGGAGATAAGGGAAATAACAGCCATGAATGGAGCTCAAAGAGAATCTCATAATTAGGGTTTTAGGGAATATATATTCACCCCAAAAGCATTATTTTCAGCCCCCATATGTAAATTGGATCAAATTAGTTTGGTTCTATTTCCAGCTAATTGATAACAATAGAAAGAGATTCTCATATTAGCCTTTAGATTATGCTGCAGATATGACAACCAAACTTGCACTATTGTCTCAGCACAGCCTACCCCATATAAGAAAGGGGGGCAAGGCATCTTTGGTCTCATCAAAATCACCAGTAGCTATCTGCATTTAAAGAAATTGGTACCAGTATTTAGGATCTGATTGTATAAATGAACTGCATCCATTTTCCATTCACTGAAGTCTTGCCCTGCAGAGGGGTGGGGTTTTTTTAATGAGACAGATTAACATTTTCAATTTACTGATCCAAGCAACTGATCATTCAAGGCAGCAGCCACTGTGAGATGGTCATGGTTAGCTTGCTGTTTGTAATGACAAGAAGTAATAAGGAAGCCAGCCTGCCATATTCCCTCTTGATATTTGTAGCATAAAAGACTAAGATGCATCCTCAGAGTATGGTGGAGTTTTTCTCCTTTTCCCAATGCACTTCACAAGAAGTGTGAAGCAAGACGAAAAATAGAAGTAAGTTCCATTAAATGAATAGTGCAACAGCTCCCACACTCACAGAGGAGTGACAGAGGCCCAAAAGGGAGGGAAGTGTGTTGATGGGGTGTGTGTTTGATAGCTGTTGATGGCCTAGGCACTCCCCACTTACGCACATACATGCCTTTTCAGTCACAAATCCTGCCAGGAAAAATAATTATATATAAGCTGCCACCAAAATCTGAGGTAAAAATTGAACTTAAAGAGGCTTTTAAAAGATAAAAGCAAACTAGATTTTATTTTACAAGTTTTCTTCTCAGGTTGTTGTTACAGAAAGGTATTTAAGTGTTTCTTGTTTCTTAGGCAGATATTTTCTTAGGCTCATTCCGCACATGCAGAATAATGCACTTTCAAACTGCTTTCAGTGCTCTTTGAAGCTGTGCGGAATGGCAAAATCCACTTGCAAACAGTTGTGAAAGTGGTTTGAAAATGCATTATTTTGTGTGTGCGGAAGGGGCCTTAGAGTTTTGAGAGAAAATGGCTGTTTCAGTTACAAGAATATAGCTTCACTTAAATATGGCTGTTTCACTTTACAGATAACTTCACATATAATTTCACACACATACAGTTCTCTCTGTTTTGGGTAAACCTTTTCAACACAGTTCTGAACACTCTCCTAAAACTCCCACCCTTAACTCCAAAGGGAACTCACACTGGCTTGGGACAGATTAAGCTCTGGGGTTTTACTAAACCCACTTCTAACTCTGCCAGTTAAGCTAAACACACCTTCATGGGCTCTGAAGCGCCAGTATCTAAGTATGGTCTCCACATGTGTGGTTTTAGGAGTGCCCCCATTAGATAAGCTTCCCTCTTGTTTTCCACCCTCACCAGGCCTCCTAGCCTTTGGTGAAAACAAGGCTCTTTCTTCCCAGTCTCTGAGATCTCTTTGAGAATACAGCCCCCTAGTCATTCTTCCTTTGTCTCTGTGGCTCTCTCTGCCTTTAGACAATATTTCATGGCTGGATCTGAGGACTATCTATGTGTAACACAAGCTGTCAAGCTGCTTTCAAAACTCTGAATCTCCAAAAAACCCCACTCATTCTGACAAGCTTTTCCTGCTTTTATATTAGCTAGCACACTCTATCTGTGGCTCCTGGCTGCTGTATTTCAGCCAGCCAATCAGGGGGCACTCTGGTTAACACTTGGTGCTCCTGCTCTGCATCTTTTAAAATTAACCATATAAAAGCCTAATCTATTACAAATAGCAATGCCTGATTTACATATTTACTTACTTTATTTGCTGTCTGCCTTTCTTCTTGAGGCTCAAGATAGATTGCAGTGTAAATCAATGCAATCAACAGGATGAAATACCTAATAAGCAATGTAATGGGACTAGAATTACAGAAATCTTCAACAAAGGATGAAGTGTTACATATGACAAGTAAGAAGCATCTAATTTCCCCTCACCCCCACTATTTCCTCTTTTTCCCCTGAAAGTTTCTATAGTCTCTCCCCTTTTCCTGCTTCTTTTTCTCCTTGCAGGGTTGCCACCCTCCAGGTGAGGCCTGGAGATCTTCTAGAATCACAATAGATCCCCCAATTGCAGAAACAAGTTTCCCCTCAAAGATTCCAACTCCAGGTAAGCAGCTAGGCCTAGTTGAGCCATGCAAGTCAGGTGGTATCAAGTCACTCAGAGGTTGCTTCTAGGTCTAGGGTTGCCAACCTCCTGGTGGGACCTGGAGATTTCTGGACTCCAGAAAACAGAGTTTCATTATCTGGCCCTTGAATAGATACTGGTCAAATCATGCTACAGACTAAATGTCCAGCCCCAAAACTAGACACACTTTTCTTCCTACCACATCTCTGTTACACAAGCAGAATCAGTTTTATTTTCTTTAACCACCTTGACAGAAGAACAGTTTTGTTCCTCACGGGTCTGATATAGTACAATATTAAAGATTTAGAGGAAATAGGGATCCTTCCATGAGTATCTCTTAAGATGCTACAGATGTTAGATAAGCAGCAAAATTCTTAAAATCAGAGAAGTTTGGTGTTCTCAATTACTATCCTCACCTTCAAAAAGCTTTCTGCTTCTACACTGTTGGCAGATGGTTACTACTCTTATGATGGAAAAAAAACTGTCCACACCAAAGGATGCTTTAGTTAGCTAAAATGATGGTGTTGTTTTGAATTGCTGTATGTATTATTTTTCTGTTTAACAAAGGTTAGCCATGGTGTAAACATGCCCTGAGCAATGAAGCCAAACCGCACTGACTCCTGAGCTGGAAGAGATATTAGTCATTAGTTATAGGCAATCTGCTCAAGCATTTAATGCCAGTGTGCAGTAACAGAAGATTATGACAATCCCCGCCAATCCCATTTTGTAAGAGAGCTAATTTGTTGGTAAAGAAAAGTTTCTTGGCTAAACAGGGAATGATTTTTTCCCCACTGTGCTACTAAGAGATTAGTAAGCTCTCATTTTTCCTTAATGATTTTTCCATTAACTCTTCCAGTTCAAATACTTAAGCCTACAATAAAGTCATTGAAAAGCTTGTCAGGATCAGCTGGGATTCAGCTACTGGCATCCTTCTGGTTTGCCACAAGGGTTCACACAAAGAATGAAGATGGAGCTTTGCTCTCTAAGGCCCCTTCCGCACACGCAAAACGATGCGTTTTCAAACCACTTTCACAACTGTTTGCAAGTGGATTTTGCTATTCTGCACAGCTTCAAAGAGCACTGAAAGCAGTTTGAAAGTGCATTATTCTGCATGTGCGGAATGAGCCCAAGGTTCCAGAATGATTCTATTCATCCCCACTTTCCTCCTGATCTGGCATCGGTATAAATAATTTCAGAAACGGTCTGAACTTTTACCTGGGAAATACTCCGACCCGGTGGTGGGATTCAAATAATTTAACAACTGGTTGTTTACAAGCCCCATTTTAACAACTGGTACTGCTGAAGTGGTGTGAATCTGCTGAATCCCACCACTGCCCTGACCTCACTTGTGTAACCCTCCACCCTTCCTGCATATTCCTATTTTCCCTTTCTTCACTTTTGATACCAGACCATTTATTTCTTTACCACTTTCACTATCTCCTTGCCTTCTACCTGCTTATTCCTGGGGGTAGATTTTGCAATTCAAACCCTGGTTTGCAAGATTCTGCCTCCATATTGACAGTGCCAGCATCAGCATTCGCTGAAGTAGGGCAGATTCTGAGGCCCACCCCTGCTGTAAAATAATTGCTTCCCCCCTCAAAATTTGCACATTTCACATCTTAGCATGGCATGATGATTGATAATTTGAAAAAAAAACCCTCAAGACTCAGCTTAAGCTCTCACCAAGTGCCAAGGGACAGTTTGCCCATACTATTCATATACGCTGCCTCTCTCTTTATTAAATCAGAGGGAGAGGAAAAAGAGTTGCTTAATATACCCTGCTTTCGTCTACTCGAAGGACCCTCAAACCAACTCACAATTGCCTTCCCTTCTCCCATGTAACAAGCACCTTGTGAGGGAGGTGCAGCTGAAAGAGTTCTGAAAGAACTGAGAGAGCAAGGCTTCATGTGGAGGAATAGGGAATCAAACCTAGTTCTCCAGATTTGACTCCACTGATATTAACCAGTACACCATGCAGGATATCAAAGAGTTTTATTGGAATTTCTACACTTCACAAATACAACAGGAAAAGGTCTTCCAAACATTGTGTTGGATAGGATGATAGAAATTGTTGGTGTCTAATATTTTGTATGGAGAGTGGTAAGCTGCAGTATTGCCGTCAAAGCTCTGCTCACAGTCTCAGTTCAATCCCAATGGAAATCAATTTCAGGTAGCCATCTTAGGGTTGACTTAGCTTCTATCCTCTGATGAAGATTGCTTTTAGTCAACTTTTCTTACAACCAGTGACATACCTTCATGAATTTTATTGGTATGTATTTTATTTTTGAAATTTACCAATAGCTGGTGCATTTCCCACCCTAGACTTATACTTGAGTCAATAAGTTTCCCAGTTTTTTGTGGTAAAATTAGGTGCCTCGACTTCTATTCAGGTCGACTTATACTCGAGTATATACGGTAGGTATAACTGGGGTACACACGTATTCAATAATTAAAACAGCAGAACACACACACAGTCCTAAGATATAAGGAGTGTTGAGTGGATAGGTCTGGAATAGATGAGGGAATTGGGGAGTAAGAGATATAGTCACCTGATCTTGGTGAAGAATGGTCTGATGAACAGAGCCAAGCGGCTCATGCTTAGCTCTGGTAGAAGAACGACACATTGTGAAACAATATCACAAAGAGAGAGGTGTGAGTTGGGTTGAGGCATTTGTTTGATAGTCCAAGCTCAGGGAGTGCCTGAAAAGGGGAAGATAGCTGATGAAATTACAGCTATAAAACAATGACAATATAAATAAGGTGGTCATTAGAGAGATTAGTCAGAGGAAGAAGTATTGGATTAATACAACATTGGCTAGAACATTCAGTAAACACATTAACATGTCCTTGGTCTTTGAAGGGATGTATAGTCCAGGGCTGCAGATGGGTACACTCTCCAGGGCAGTGGCATTGTGTTTAGGGTGTTGTGGGTTTTCTGGGTTGTGTGCCCATGTTCCAGTAGTATTTTCTCTTGATGTTTTGCCTACATCTGTGGCTGACATCTGAAGATGCCAGTCCCAGATGCAGGTGAAATGTAAGGAGAAAAAATTACTGGAATTTGGCCACACAACCCAGAAAACCCACAGCATCCTAGTGATTTTGGTATTGTGTTTGCTTAATCCCTTCAGGTAGGGTGTCAGAAAGGCATTATGCAAAGCTGATTTGGGAAGAGCAAGTCCAGACAAGTTTTTACTTTCTGTGTATCCTTGTGCATACACTGAGTCAATGCAGAAATGGGCTCCCTGTTTTGGCACTGCACTTCTAGGTACGCCAAGGATTGGCAGAATGTGTAGAGGTATCACTGTCTTAAAACAGAGCCACCCACCATGGATTGGTCTGGTAACACAATAGAACACAAAGTGGCTTACATTGTTCTCCTTCCCTCCATTTTATCCTCACAACTTTGTGAGGTAGATTAGGCTGAGTGTGTGTGACTGGCCTAAATTCATCCAACCACCTTCTATGGCCGAATAGGAATTTGAAGCTGGGTATCCCAGATTCTAATCTAACACTTTAGTCACTACACTATGCTGGTTAGTTGCATGGTCTAACAGACCTTCTAGTATACTTCTTGCTTTATTAAAAGCTCAGATGACAAATTGCAGCAAAGTGTATTTTCTTTCTGTAAACCCATTTCAACCATAATTGAAATTATATATCCCTGCAGTTGAACATACTGTTGGTTTGTTATTTCTCATTGAAAACCACATTTCTGAGATTAAATCTTCAATTTATTCATCTAAATTTCCAATCTCTATTGCATGCACTTTGGTGCATGTGAGTTACACCCTTTGTCCTATTGTTCTACCAAATTGGCAATGAACACTGCAGCTAGTGAACAACATAGCTGGTTAACAACTACACTTTCTACAACAGCAGTGGAAGGGTATTATTGATCAAAAGCTATATTGTAATCTCTTGATAGTAAAAGATCAAAGATTGCCTCTTGCATCAAATGGAATTATGATGCCATAACATTTGATATTGTTATAGCTGGTATCAATCAGTCCGACAGCAGGCTGCGCAGAAGGCTTTTCAGTCAATATCACTGACATGCTAGAACATCTGAAATATGGCAGCTAACTGCCATGTACTTTGGAGGGAAACTGGAGTGATAGGAAGAACTAGGAAACTAATTGCAGGGTACATATTCCTAACAGTGGCCATTTGGTATATCTAGCATATGCATGTGATCTTGTCTTCCTGAAGGGTCTTGTAAAGCAACAGCCTTGGGTGTGAATGCAAATGACAGCAAAAATACTAGCATATTCAGTTACTGTCTGATGTGGATGGCGTCAAAACATATTGATTGTTGGAGTCACATTACAAAAACTCTGAAATCTGGCAAACATTCCTATTCTAAAGTGATATCTCTGAAGTTCTACTGCCGACTCCAAGACCAGTAGTTTCCAGCTTGCACATCAATAATGCCATCTATAAACAATTTGTTCTGTTTAAGACACACTCAGGTAAATGAGGTTGAAGAGGTTTGAGCAGTTTGGATCCCACCAAAGAATTCCACCAAGTGGAAAGGGGTTGAAATCATTGATTCTCCCTTTCTGCTGCAAACCTCTCACATACTGTTCTTGGGGGTTCTCTGTCTCCAGGGTACATCATTTTTCAGGGATTAATTTGGCAGCAGAATAGGGAAGTGAAGAAGTCCCATTGTACTGATGGGAATGCCTTCTATTAGTGGAGGCCAAGCCATTGAGTCTTAAACTGGTGATCTTAGGGATTTTGTGTTGTCAATCATCAGCCAGCTCTGGCCACTGAAAAGGACTGAAGGAAAATGAGCCACACCATCCAAAGAAGGCTTTTTATCCCAACAGACTAGAGCATATGAGAACATAAAGTAGTTTTTAACATTTGTCTGTCTTGTTTATGATCCATTGGCAGCTGCAAGTGTCAATAATTGAACAGGGGTCTTTTTGAATGCAAAGCATATGCTGTCACAGAGCCACACACTCTTTCTGAGTGAAACGATTGATATTCCTTGTGTCATGTAAGTTTCCAAGTCAGGATTGCTTACTGGTGCAAGCAGGTAAGAGACCTGCTTTTGTGGCCTTTGCCTTCCTACCTTACCACCTCTACATTGTGTGGTTGTTACCCTATCCCACACTCAGCTTCATAAGAGATGTGTCTAACATATGTGTCTACATACAAAGATAGATGTTCATCAGATTATTTGTTGCATGGACATGATTACACCAGGGGAAAAAGACGTATCTGGGTGAGCAATTGCAACAAAGGCCTTTATATTGTGTACACATCTGCCTTTACACCCTTCCCACTTCTTACTACTGTCTAGTGCTATACAGCAGCTTATGACTAAAGAGGAGCCTTCAATTATTGTAACTTCCAAATATGCCTTGAAGTATCTTTCCCAGCTGGTTGCACCACTTTAAGCTGTCATAGGGCTTTTCCATAGAATTATTAAAACATTGTAAGGCAGGAAATAAAACATTTTCTCCATGGAGCTCTGCATTGATTTTACTGAAAATGATTTATTTATAGTCTCAACACATTTTAAATGAATCTCCTTTTAAACGTGATTCTCCAGCTGAAATGTTTTGAAAACATCTGTGGTGATAGGCCTTTAACAATTTGAATCAATGGGCAGAATTAAGAGACCTGGGAAAAGCAGATGTAGCTTAGCCCTCAAGGAGTTAAAACCAAAAGCTTCTGTTAGTTGTTCACTGTTCAATTAGTTCACATGTTTACTGTAAATAAATCTGTTTGAAACCCACAACAGTTGTCCTGCTATCGATCATAACATCTTCAGTTGCTGTGTGATCTATTGACTACACTTCCCCAAACTTCCTCCTTGGCACCATCTTCTGAACTTACTCAGTTCCCCTTTGCCTGTTTATTGGAAGCATTTAGCTGTTTGTCTTTTATTTGTGGGGGGCCAATCTTTGAGTATACAAGGAACAGAGCATTGAGTATACAAGGAATTGAGCATACAAGCATTGAGTATGCAAGGAATAGAGCATGCAGCACAAGGCTGTGAAGCACTGAAGCATCAATTCAACCCAGAACTAAAAGAAAAAAGAACAAAATCACAAAATGGAAGCCAGGAATCATTTCAAGGGGGTGACTGTGAACAAAAGGGGGAGATTGAAACAGCAGCGAAGCTCTCAGGGGATGGGGGGTGCGCCACGCACCGGGTGCATGAATTTTGGTCACGTGGGGGGCGCAAAATCCCCCCGGGCCCCTCCCTCTTCCCCGCCCCCCCCCACCGCAGCGCCCCCCCCACTTACTTTAAGAGACCGAGCAGGCTGCAGAACATGCCTTCCTCTTCTGGTGGGAACTACATTTCCCAGGGTCTCCTGGGAAATGTAGTTCCCACACAGGAAGGCCTGTTCTGCAGCCTGCTTGGTTTTCTAAAGTAAGTGGGTGGGGGGACGCCATAGGAGGGGTGCCACAGGTGGGTGGGTGTGATTTCCCCCCCACAGCGCCCCCCTGCGGTGCCCCCCACACTTACTTTAGGAAACCAAGCAGGCTGCAGAAGAGGCCTTCCTGTTCTGGTGGGAACTACATTTCCCAGGGTCTCCTGCACTGGAAGCTAGCTGCTTTCCCACCCCCTTCGGCAACAATTGAGCAACAAGTGAGCAAGGAAAGTTTGGGCAGCAGGCTGCATTGCTTTGTTGGCACTGGACTTCCACACAGCTGCTTCTTCACCCAGCTTGCCCAGTCTTCTTCTCTTTTCCCTGCTTCTTCCTTCTGCTCTTTTTTGGAGAAAGGGAAGAAGAGTGGGCAAGCCGGGTGACGAAGCAGCCGTGCAGAAGTCCAATTCCAACACAGCATGCAGCCTGCCATCCGAACTCACCTCACTCACATGTTGCTTGATAGTTGTCTCTCCTGCAAGCCAGAGGGGGTGGGGAAGCAGCCAGCTGCCGCCGCTACAACTCCCTGAAGGCTAATAGATACTGTACCCCAAAGGGTTGGCAGTGGGAAGTAGGTTGGCCCCAGGGGCAGCTGGGGAGACACTATTTGAGAGCTTGCCCTGAGTGCCATTTTCATTAAACATGCCCTGTATGTGGGAAAGTTTCATGAAGAAGCATTTCTGGACATTGGTGTGCATGTGCAAGAGCACTACTTCCATGTATACTGCAGAAAAGTGTGCTACTGCCATTATGCAGGCTATTAACATATCAAGTCTCACAACTTCAATGTATTGTCAAAGGTTTTCATGGCCGGATTCAACTGGTTGTGCTGGGTTTTCCGGACTGGGTGGCTGTGGTCTGGTAGATCTTGTTCCTAACGTTTCGCCTGCATCTGTGGCTGGCATCTTCAGAGGTGTATCACAGAGAGAAGACTATGTAGTCGACCCACGTGGTCAGCGTAAGAACGAGACGAGACGCGGAGATAACATCTGGTGGAGATCGCCAGCAGCGGGAGCGCGGAGCTCCGTGTTCCTAGCGAGTCTCCCGCGTGCTGGTTCCTGGCACCTTTTATTGTCATTCTATCGGGGGCGTGTAGAAGGGAGGAACGGAGGGAGTTCCGGGAGAGCGGGAGGTCAGGAGATCATCATGTGATGCATGATCTCACCTGGCTACGTGCGGAGAGGAGCGTAAGCGTCTGAGCCTAATCCTCACCTGGGGGCAAGACCATTGTCCCTGCGCCCGGTGACTGAGCCAGACAGTTCATGACCCGTGACTCATAGGGGGATGAGGAGTGGGGGTGCGATGCGACCAGAAGGCCGTAGGAGCGTAGGTGTTCCAGCGCTCGACCACGGTGCTGCTGGGTCAGCGGTGCACTACTACATCTCCTCCTTTTACATTTTAGAAGGGAGGCCTAAAATGCTGAGGGGCTTTTACTTAGGGGGACGCTATCCTCCGCTATTTGGTCGAAGGACCGAGCTGCTTGTGCAACATTAGAACTTGGCTGCGGGCAGGGAAAGTTGAGGGGCTTCTACACACGTTACAGGCAATATTGGATACACATTGAACGATACAAGACCCGACTTCCATGAGGCATAATCAAACCAATGCAGAGCTGTATGATAGCACTCAACCATCCTCCGCAGCCAGCTCCAGAGGGCTGACCACCAATTGGGCAATACATCATACTTTAGACTGGATACAACCTTTTGCAATTCACGCACTTTCATATGAATCAATTGGGAGTTATCAGAAAGATTAAAACAACACATATTATGTACATTCTCACAACCTTGGTGATGTAATAGCAATAAGTAATCAATAGCGCACGCATTATCTAGGGTCGCTGATCTTGTTCCTGCTGCTCGGAGGCCAGAGCATCCAGAGCAATGGAGGAGTTGATGGACTTCGCGAAGGGCACAGGCCAGCCGCCAATGGTCTTCATGCTTGTAAGAAGCGCAGTCCGGGGATCGCTCCACCAGGAAGGCGAGGGAGACGAACTCCGCTTCGGAGAGGGCAACCGGCATCACTCTGGCAAGAGGGGCCGAGGGCAGAAGCGAGCTGGCGGCGGCGGCGCTCGGCTCCTCTAAGGGGTGGGAGCCTGAGGTGGTGGGACGCATGAGTGAGGCTTACTCTACAAGGCAACAAGAGAGTCTCCGCAGAGAGCCGAAAGCAGGGATGGGTAGTTGGAGTTCTCTACCCCCGCAGGAGTCCAGAACCAACCCTTCGGGGAGCAAGATGTTCCCCTGCACACTGGTGGGGATGTCCCCTGTGTGCGCAGAAGTTCCCAGTTGGCCGAACCGTGAATGGGCCCGGGTCGGGTTCCTCGCCTTGTCGCGCGGGAGATGCGGGTGGCAGGTGTTGGACTCGGTGGATTAGCGCACAGTCTTGGTGACAAGGGAGAGAGCGCCGGCCGGGAGGGTTTGGACCCACGGGTCCCCAGTCAGCCATAGAGTACTCTGATGGATGAAGCATTCATAAAGGGCTTAAGCCAGACTCCGCCAGGGAAGTCTCCAGGGGCTTTGGTAAAACGGGAGCAGGCAGAGCCAGCAGGGCTCCCCACTCCCAGGTACCCGGGCCCAGGCAGAAAGATGAGACGCTATAGCGGCAGCAAACTGCCTCCCAGATGTTGGTCTGGTGAAGCTCGTCAGGGGTGGGCCGGGACACATCGGCAGGGGAGGCAAGTGCAGAGCAGGCAGGATGCGGTCAGCCGAAAGCTGGCGGTGATGATCGCAGCAGAGATGCACAGAGGTTCTCGGGTGTCTCGGGTAAGGTTTTGTTGCGCGAGTAGCTCTCTGCTTGGCTACGGCTGCTTTGACGTGCTTCCCCAGGTCATCCGGGGTCTTTGGACCGCCTAAGGCTGCGGGCGCCGGGCGCTCCCCGCTGAGGCCGCTGGGTGGGGATCCTTCAGAGAGATGTGTTCCATCTCTGGATGGGGTTGAGCTTCCTGGCGCCATTCCATGCTGGCTGGTCTGCCATGGCGAAGTCGAATCCACAGTGAGCCTGCAGGAAATAGGGACTGAAACACACCCCTTCCCAGGTTATAGGGGGGGCCGGGTCCCGGCCAGGCTCGGCCCTAGAGCGGGTATGGGAGATCAAGATCGAAGCTCTTTATCTCGGAAGTTAGAGTTTAATGTGTGAGGCTATTTTGCATGACCGCGGTAGTGTATCTGCTAAAATGGCCTATCCCTCCTTCTTAGGAATTATAAGTGACATGAGAGGGCAGGGGGGTGGGCTGGACCCTGGGGAATTGTGGGTATGCATGCTTTAATCAGTAGTACCTAAAGGCTCTCGGAGCTCTTTTGGGATATGGAAGCCCAGGGGAACACTCTGCATCTAGGCTGGGTTGAAGGCAGAGGATCTCCACATGCAGAGGGGGGGGGGTTTCTCTTGTAAGGGAAATGTAATTTACCGTGGATCTTTGGTGGGCCAACGCAGGGGGCTTGGATGGTGCTAAAATTTTTAGGGATCGAATTATCTTTGGGAATAGTCACCAAAACCACCTCTTAAGGGGCTGTTTCGCCAAGCTGGCCTTAGAAGCGATGATGGTGCTACGATACCATCACCACTGGAGGCTTTCAAGCTGGTTTGTAAGTGAATTTGGTGGTAGCCTCCCCTTTAAACTGGGGCCTGTCCCAAAAGGCGGTATCAGGACGGCCCAGATTTTAATCCAGTGGAGGGTTAGTCAGTTAATTGGGTCTCCCGCCCTGCTGGTTGGCTGGAAAGATAGAGGGAGAGGAAACGGAGGGGGGGTACCGCTACTCTTGGCGGAAGTCTTCGGGCACCGGAGGTACAATCAGGGATTGGTAACCCGGGCGGATGGATTTATCCATCCCAGACCATATGCGTCAATCTGGCTCTGGGCATGAGTAGTCCCTTTCCCCAGAGATTAACATGGATGTTCAAGATGATGTAATGTACCGCGGAGTTGTCGCCTCCAGTCCTGGGCTGGACCGCGGATGGGCGGATGTCTGGTCTGGTTTGTTTCCCCACCCCCTAGATGCGGATAAAGTGCCCTCGTCGGCCACTCTGGTCAGGCTACCTCGGGCTGCCCTTGATGATCGGGTCAAGACAGCTCGGGTGTCCACCAGGCCCCTTAAACATGCATCCCCATAGCTAGCCCAGGTATGGGCAGGAGCTTCCGGCTGGGTGTTTCCAACCGCCGCGATGGTGTGGTGCTGGCTGCTCGGATGCTGGCCGCCAGGGCTTGTCGCTTCTTTATTGGGTCAGGTGCTGGCAGCAGCCGCGATGGGGCAGGAGGGATCACAGCAGCTGGTTCCGTGGGCAACTCCTATGGCGGATGTTCGCCCAGATCTGGAGGTGGATGTGGGTCCCCTGGTGCGCGGAGTCGACATCTGGAATGATGAACACTCCCAGTTTCCTGGTGGCGAGGGCCTTAGGCAGCAGCCCAGCTCACAGTCCCGGTAGGGATGGTGGGGTCGCCATACTGGGTGTGGGGCGCACAAGGACCTCGTGGGGAACTTTAAGGAGATGGGCTGGGTGCACGTGGAGCCGCAGATGCCACGAAAGTGGGGTGGTTTCCATGCAAATTAAAGTGTCAGTCTATTCTAATATTCTCCTCCTTATCCTGGCTGGGAGATGCCCGGCGCTGAAGTTTCCTCGGACACGGCAGTCGCTTCCAATGGAAGCCTCTCTGGCATCGCGGGCAACTGGTCTTGGGTGGCTCTCCTTCTTTGGGAGGACCCTCCTCCATCGGGTTGTAGGCCCCCCCAATCGGGCTGCCGCACTCCCCTTCTCGGAAGTGTCCGGTCTGCCGCAGTTAAAGCAGCGAAGTCGTATCCCGAGGCTGCCCTCCCCGCCGTGGAGAGTGCTGCGCGCAGGGAAATAGCCTGGTGGGCTTGTATGAAGATCCGGATGTCCTGGCAAGCCTTTAAGCATGTCGCCAGTTCAGGGATCTTTGCCCAGGCCTCGATTGCTCTGGCGGCACTCCTGCGGAGGCGCTCTCCTTAAGCGAGGGCGATGAGGAGCCTCAAGGCTTGGGCCTCTTCGCAATCTAAGCACTGCCTCTTGAGTGCTTCCTGGAGCCTGTTCACAAACTCGCATAGGCTCTTGGGGCTTTTGGGCCGCATGGGCGGAGAGAAGCTTTGTGGGCTGGCCAGAATTGGGGACCTTTGACAAACGCCTTTAGGTGCGCCGCACTCAGAGGCTGGCACCGTAAGGGTGGCCTCAGGCAAGGGACAATCTGATTGTTGGGGTTACTGGAAGGCATCGGGTCAGTAAAAGTTGTAAGCGGCGGTGTAGGGCGCTACCGAGGCGCCGCTGCCCTTGCTAAAGCATTGCTGGCGGAACTCGGCCTCCCAGATCATTACAAATTGTGCAGGGCTCAGGAGCATGCGGAAGGTGGTCTCCCAGTCGTCCGAACCATTAAGTGATTCCTCACGATTGCCTCTAGAAGCATGCCCTCTCACCGGGCTTAGTAGATTCCCACGCCTCTCGCGACAGCTTTATGCATTTCAGTGAGTAGATGTTATAGCTATAAGGGCTGCGGTAATCGACAACTTCCTCAACAATGCCATCCTCCCCTCGGTATTCGTGAAATGGACAGGGCACAACGCGCAGAATATCGGGTATCGGCCTTCCTCGTCAGGGTTTCTTCGCCCTTGCAGATCGTGGGCTAACACGCCTGCAGAGTTTGGAAACCCCGCTACTTTACGCATGCCGATGGAGTAAAAGCGTGGCTTCGGAAATGAAGCGGAGTAGGGAGGGGGCGGCTGAGCAAGCGGGAGAATTTGGAATGGGCTGGAGGATAGCAAGTGGGGGTGAAGGAGGACAGGCGCCCACCAGCTGGATAGAGAAAATCTCGGGTTGAAATTGAAGGTGAAAGATCTAAAGGAGGGCTGCCTGGCTGTTAAAGGGAGCCATAGGCTCGGGTAGGCCGATGGCTTACATACCATTGTTCCATCGCCAGTAGCGCAGTGACATCGGGCGCTGAGGCCTGTGCTAAGAGTGCCCGATGTTTTCCCAGTCCTTAAGATTCACGTCCTCCTCTGGGTACCATGGACATTGAGCTTCAATCTCTCAACCACCTGGCGAGGCCCCTCTCTTTACGGGACCCTGCCGCTTCGCTAACGCCAGTTCGGTGCCAACGCTTGTCATAAGTCTCCTGCTTTTGCAAGCCCCATACCACCGGGTGTTCCGCCGGACGAGAGAGTGTCCTAGGACGCTGCGGTCCTTGACGCGCCGATCCAGAGGACAGGCGATACCGAACGGTGGTCCCTGGATGCGCCTTATCCAGCCGGACTTCGTATCGCCCTTCCAGGCGACGGTGAGCAGGGTGGAGGTTCGAGATTCCGGTTTCGCACCAGCTTTGTAGTCAATTCCACGCGGGTCAGCGTAAGAACGTAGACGTGACGCTGGAGATAACATCTCCTGGTGATCGCCAGCAGCGGGAGCGCTGGAGCTCCGTGGTTCCTAGCTAGCCTCCCCGCTGCTGGTTCCTGGCACCTTTGTATTGTCATCTCTATCGGGGCGCAGAAGGGAGGAACGGAGGGAGTTCCGGGAGAGTGGGAGGTCGGGAGATCATCATGTGATGCATGATCTCACCTGGCTACGTGCGGAGAGGAGCGTAAGCGTCTGAGCCTAATCCTCACCTGGGGGCAAGACCATTGTCCCTGCGCCCGGTGACTGAGCCAGACAGTTCATGACCCGTGACTCATAGGGGGATGAGGAGTGGGGTACATGCGACCAGAAGGTCAGGAGGGAGCGTGAGGGTGTTCCAGCGCTCGACCACGGTGCTGCTGGGTCAGCGGTGCACTACTACAGACTAGACTAGACACAGTGTCTAACAGACTTTTCTCTGGGATGCACCTTTGTAGGAGAACAAGATCTAGCAGACCACAGCCACACAGCCCAGAAAACCTACCACAACCAGTTTGCACAACTTCATTCCTAACAGAAAACAGATATGACGTACTCCAGACAATCCCTTCTAGAAGCAATTGTGCTCAACAATAACTAGAACTGTGGCTTTCCTATTCACACAGCCATTGTGAAAGCATTGTATATACTCCTCCTGCTGTCGTAGAGAATAACATGTCTGAAAACTGCTAGGCAGGTTTCCTCCTTTATGTTGCATCAGCTTATCTAAGCCTTCAATAATTGACCATTTTCTTACCAGATGCATGCTACAGAGCTAATTTGTGGAGCTTAAAATGACTGCACAGACCAGGAATCCAGATGTTAAGAGGCTGCAGTCTGGCATTTCAACCCTAAAAAAAAATTCCATTGATGTCCATAGCTGCATCTTGGGTGTAATAATATCCTTGCAAAGTTGACATAATATCCTATTTGTCTTAGAATCTGGCTGTTCTAATTATATTCAAGGCCATGCATATTTGAAAACACACACAGATCAAGAATATGTGAATATTTCCCTATGTTTTTAAAACACTGGATTTGGGCCGCCTGTATGCTGACAAGTCATGTTGCCACATGATGCAGGAAACAAGCTAGCAAAGCATTGTAACAGTTCGTGTGTTTCAGCTCACTTAGGGTCATGTATGGTAAAGCCCTCCTGGGACTATACCGTTTTTTGAAGCAGGTGGTGACCTATATATGAATGTTCACCCCTATCATGGAACACAAGCTAGAAAACACAATTGGTACATCAGGGGTATGGAAAGCTAGTGCCACAAGATGAAATGAAACTCAACTCTTTTGTGTGATCAACAAGAACAACCCTTATTTATCTGACTGATAAGAGCCATGGGTTCAATTGGCATTAGGACATCAGCAACCACTGCCATTGTCCTAACACACAATGTATCTATCTCTGCCCCTCCCCCCGCTTTGCTTTCATGAAAAGCTTGTGAACCAAGTGCTGCCTCAGAGAATGAAACACCTCACACAAACTCTATGCGTTTCCTCAGAAATCCCTTCCAAAGTGATTGAGATGTGGCAGTGATATGCAGAAACTAAAAACTCATTGCTCAAAAACACAAACTGGCAGTATCTTGTGCAGAAGAAAAAATTAGTAACTGTTCTGGTTGGATGATGTCTCTGATCAAGCAGCTATCTTCAGAGATATGCAAATATTTTAATAAATGGAGTCTTAACTGATGGACTGCAAAGTGAAAAAAAGAACATGTCAAGAATGCCCATTATCTCATCTTTTATTGATTATTTTATCATTTTTTCAGGGAAAAGAGCCCGTGTGGTGTAGTGATTAAGAGTGATGGACTCTGATTTGAAGAACCAGATTTGATTCCCCACTCATTCCCATGAGCGACAGACTTTTATCTGGTGAACTGTGCTAGTCACAGTTTTCACAGAATTCTTTCAACCCAACCTAACTCTGTTGTAGGGAGAGGAAGGGAATGAGTTTATAAGCCACTTTGAGAATTCGTACAGGAGAGAAAGGCAGGGTATAAATCCAAACTCTTCTTCTTCTACTTAATATGTATGGGTTATTATATGTGCACACGAAATCTGTGTGTATTTCTGAGGACACACAGTTTCTGAATGATATTGAATAAAAGTGCACAGTAAAGGCTGTCCATATTTTTGGTGTCAAAATGTCCAGAGTTCTAAACCATGCCAAAAACTCAGTCACCTTGAAGGGGTTCTTTTATTTACCCTTCATCAATCCCAGGCAGCTTGTCCCAACCAAAGAACATGTCCAAAGCTGTTAACAAGGCAGTATAAAATTACTAATTTGCATTCTGTAAATGTTTTCCATATATAAACAAAAAGGAATAATGCAGAAAAGAAAAAGATGAGGGAAAGGGGGGTACAGTAAAACAATAAATGGGTCTGCATTAATAATTTGTTAAACTAAGAAAACATTGATTACAATTCAGAATAGAAAGGAAAGCTTAATATAACAGTTTATCAACTTCTATGTATAATCATACTCATATAAATGATTCATTAGAGGTTATTTATCATTATCTATATATGATAGAAGACTATAAATGTTTAAAAATATTGATTTGTATTCATATACTTCTAAATTATAATAGCAAAGCAAAGACTTGATAGAGCTATGCATATTAAAATAATTGCTATACGATACTCATTCTGCTTTAAATTTATATTCAGATCTTCTATTTATAAAAATAATTAGTTTTAACCATGTAGAAATATTCTCTCATATTAGCTTTGCAGTTTTCTTAAATGGAAATGCTTTTGGGTTTTTGAATATAGGCGACAGTTGCTCTTTCTACAAAGATTAATCAAAAGCCAAATTTTGTCAAATATGAATTGGACCACATTTCACCACATTTTGAAAGTAAAAATTCCATTTGAATGAAATATATGCCCTTAAAATTCAACAACTGTTAGGGAAGAGCTAGGGGCAACTATGACTACTGCTATTTCTAACACAACTGGACCAACCTCAGTCGACTTCCACTAGGCTTTTGGTCTAGGAATGCCCATGGCACATGAGGTATAATGGAGGGTGCTTTGCTGCTTATGTTTTAGTTCTGGCAATAGGTGTCTAATTGTTCAACTATTGATGTGAATGGCTGCAAAAGGGAAGTCTGAAGCTGTTCAAGGTATATAATAGGAACATGGAATAAAAGATGTGTGACTCAAGGTAAGCTAGAAATTGTAAAGTGAGAAATGGAATAAGTGAACTAAAGTGGACTGGATTAGGCAGTGACGTAGCTATAGATTTTTTATGGGATGGGTTCGGGGACATGGCCATGCTTCCACCCACCCTGGGCGAATGGCCACACCTCTCCAAGCTCCGCCCCACCTCAGTGCTCCAAGGCCTGGAATAGCACTCTTCTCTGCCCCCCAGTGCCCCCCGCCACCCCCCTGCACCAGCTGGGAGCCCAGCTGGCAGGCCCTTCTTCCCTCCCCTCCAGAAAGAAGAGACTGCAGTCCCTGTCTTCAGAGAGCTGCTTTTGTAAGCACTGAGGCTGGGGGTGGGGCTTGGGGGTGGGGCTTGGGAGGTGTGTCCCATAAAAAATCTATATTGAGGTAGTCAGGAGCTATAATGCAAAGTCTGACAGAATAATGTCAATCAGACTTCATGGAAAGCCTGTCAATGTAACCATCATTCAAGTTTATGCCCCAGCTACAGATATACTAATGAAGAAGAAAATGGAAGTGTTCAAAAAGAAACAGACGATACACCTAACTGGAATTCAAAAGTAGGAAACAAAGCAGAATCAAATATTATTGGCAAACTTGTGCCAGGAGCATAAAATTAAGTAGGACAGTGACTTATAAAATTCTGTTAAGACAACAATTTGTTTACTGAAGACACATTCAGACAACCAAACATAAGATTGCATATGTTGACATCACTAGATGGCCAATCTGGACTGTGGGACTGGAGAGGTGCCGTCCTCCCTTGGGAACTGGTGGTCAAGGGTGGTGTTGTGTGATGTGGGGCATGACATGGGGTATAATGGAGGGTGATTTTTCGCTTATACTTTAGCTCTGGCAATAGGTGTCTAATTGCTTATTCCTAATACTGTTTCATAATAAAGAAATCATCTGAACACAGAGTCTCATTATTGAACAGTCCAGGGGCACAACAACAGGATGTGTTTCAAAAGACCAATAGAGATGGGAGTGGAACAGATTCTGCTCCTAGAGTATATTCTTCTTAGCCAAGAGATCCTCTGGGGAGAAATAATCATTTAGGGGTCTGGTAGGAACTAATTATCTCTTTGATTTATCACAGAAGGTAAGATTTTAATCCAAAACTGCAAAACAATATATAAACGGGGTGGTTAAATCTCCACAGGTGAGCAGGTTCATGACAATGTCATCTATCAAATGTTGTCAGATACTAAATATTCTTGCAAGTCAGCTATCAAATTTGTCAAACACTAAACCACATCACATGCCAGCATTCAAATACCAACCAATATCACCTGTCAAACATTAAAATCAACTGTCATGGGATTCCAAAAACGGGGTTAAATATTCAGAGGATGCTCAGCAACTATTCAAATATTGAAAGAACATCCAGAAAATATTCAAAATCAAAATAGTACAAGAAGAATTTTGAGAAGCATTATTGACCAATCATTCGTAACATGACTAGGCTTCGTTGAAACAATGGCCCCTTCCGCACATGCAAAACAATGCGTTTTCAAACCACTTTCACGTTTGCAAGTGGATTTTGCTATTCCGCACAGCTTCAAAGAGCACTGAAAGCAGTTTGAAAGTGCATTATTCTGCATGTGCGGAATGAGCCAATGATTGGCATCAACTTGGCCTGCTGCCATGCTCAGACACTCTTTCCCCTATCCATCTGTTGCACATGGAACATGAACAAAAGTGTCCAGATTTTAAAAACTTTGGATCAGCTCCAATTTGCTATGCTGCCTGGATACAGGCAACTAAGGAAATAGGAGTCTGTCCACCTGCACTTCCCAAATGGAATTCTAAACTGGGATGTCCCCAGTGACAGATCCAAACATAAAGGCCACACAACTTCACATACACATGGATGCTTTTTGGTTCCCAAAACGTTTAATCTACATTAAAGCTCCATTCCTATTGCTTTGGTTTTGCAACTAAAGTATTTGGACATACATATAAAAAGTACAATAAAAATGATAGAGACTTTTTTGGTTCCACTGCTGCCATTCTTGTGCTATCTGAACAGAAAACTGCTGTACTTTATATAAAATACCCTGCTCTATAATTTTTCATTCTCTTCATACTCTTTGTTAAAATAACCACTAAGTATTTCCCAGGCAGGTATTAAAATACTCCCCCAAAATGACAATTCTGAGAGAAGGACTTTCCTATCCCTTATGCATAAAACATGCATGCATATTCATGTAAAACATTTGGAAAAATTTGTACCAGTTATAATTAGCATGTTTTGTGCATCTATTTTCTTTGCTATTAAATAACAAATGTGTAGTAACCATAGCAACTGAAACTATCACATGGTATTCGTGCTATTTTGGGGATAACATAAGTACCTTTCTTAAAGAAGCATTCACACCTCTGAGCTATGAATTTTAATAATTTTCAGGGGAAAATATCTGGTGTGATCATTTTTTATTCATTTTCTGTAACACTAATTTAATGTAGAATGCATTCTGGTTTCTCCCCCACCCACCCCTCCCCTTGTTCATTGACTCTTGTTGATTTCTTTTTCAGATTTTTTTTTGAGAGAAGGGAAAGTAGAAAATACTTCAGAGAAGGAACAGGTGAGATTTTTTTAAAAAAATCTTTGAACACTTCAGCTGCCTAATAGCTTTGTATGAATGCAAGTGGGGCTGAAAACCTATGCCCCCCTAGAAAGAGTATAATGAGTCCAAAAGGCTTTAGCTAATTTATTTCTTTTGCTACATGTCATTAGCATAATTTGCATATCTCTTTCATGAAAATTCTTTCAAATGGCCCATCCGGCACAAAGTAGAGCGGAGGTGAACACAAAATTGTGGTGGGGAATGGTTGTCCAGCATTCCAGCCTTTGCCTTTGTCACATGGAATAGTCTTGTAGCAAAAGGTGATTCAACAGGTGCAGTTGATGTCACAGTAGAATGCCACAACAGTGAGACAGACACCACCTGTCCCAATTCCCCTCATCTATGGAGCAACTGAAATGACAGGAGGCTCACAGGATTCTAAGTAGGGATACCCAAACTTCCACAGGTTCATTTGGGATCCCCATTATGCTGCCTATTTATTGATTACCAGATTGATTATTCACTGACCTATTCTCAGCTGTTTGCTAGGTGCCTGCCCTCCTGGCACCACAGCCCATCTGCATGCTCAGCTTTCGCATATGCATATTTTCTCAATACCAGCCTGTGCCTCACAAGCATGCTTCTTTGGTCAGCGACCAAATCACAGATTTAAATCTGTCATGAATTATAATTTGCTGGGAAATGAATATGTTCTAAAGGGAACCCTAATGTGCCCATTAATTACATTTGATTATTATTGCCAATGAGCATGGTACAGCTGGGTTTTTATCCATGTTGAATTTTGCAAAGGCCATGCAGTCCTTCCTTTTCTGGTACTCTATCCATCCAACTGCCTCAGTTAGGCTCACTGGTTTCCAACCTGATTCTTTCTGATTTCTACACACTTAAAAGTGGGAGAATGAAGAGTATCAAAGTGCACCACTGGACTTTATCTCTACAAAGGGGAAGAAGGGAATGGTACTGGGGCAGCCTTTGCTTTTAATGCTGAACTGGGTCAACTTGACCCTTCAAGAAGTCCCAAGCAGAATGACTGGAAGCAGTGATCAAAAGAAAAGGGCCCACGATTGCCTTTGTCACTGAGCACAACTGAAAACCTTTTTGGAGTTCGCCAACTGAAAACAGAGAAATTAAGTGGGAGACATGATAGAGTTCTGTTTAAACGCTCCACTTCTTTCAACCCCACAGTAACTTATGCACTTCTCCCATGTGTAATAAAGATCTAATCAATAATAATGCTGTACTTTTATAGTGACCAGGACCATCAATATAACATCCAGTATTTCATAATCTGATCATAACCTTGTCTGCTAGTTTGCTGTGAAAAGAATGGCTCTTGTACATTTAAAACATTCTCAAAAATATTTTGATTCACCTCACAAAGATTCTATTCAGATCTGTTATTTTTCCTGCCTGCTGACACATCTGTACCCCCTGCCAAATGCAGTTCAGTGTTAGTAAGGGAACGCACACTGGAACAACAACAAAGAAGTCCCCGTTTCAAGTACAGGACAATGGGGCCTGAGCTTAATTATACTGAAGGAAGAAAAGATCTTAGGGTCATAGTAGATGTTCAATGAAAGTGTCATCCCAGTGTTCTGCAGTGGTGAAAAAGGCAAACTCTGTGTTAAGAATTATTAGGAAAGGGGTTGAAAATAAAATAGCTGATCTTATAATGCCCTTGTGTAGATTTATGGCACAGCCTCATCTGGAACACTGTGTGTAGTTCTCGTCACCTTATCTCAAAAAAGGACATTGCAGAACTGGAAAAAGTACTGAAGAGGGCAACCAAAATAATTAGTGGCCTGGAGCACATTCCCTATGAGGAAAGCCCGAAGAGCCTGGGACTTTCCAGTTTAGAAAAGAGGGGAGAGGTGTGCAGAATAATAAAGGTTTATAAAATTATTCACAGGGTGAAGAAAGTTGACAAATACATTTTTCTCCTCTCACAAAATACTAGAATTTGAGAGCATCCAATGAAGTTGATGAGTAGTAATTTCAGGACAGACAAAGCATGATTAAAATATGGAATTCACTGTCAGAGAAGAGGAAGAGGAAGAGGAGGAGGAGGAGGAGGAGGAGTTTGGATTTATATCCCCCCTTTCTCTCCTGCAGGAGACTCAAAGGGGCTTACAATCTCCTTGCCCTTCCCCCCTCACAACAAACACCCTGTGAGGTGGGTGGGGCTGAGAGAGCTCCAAAAAGCTGTGACTAGCCCAAGGTCACCCAGCTGGCATGTGTGGGAGTGCACAGGCTAATCTGAATTCCCCTGAATTCCCCTTCCGCTTGAGCGGAAGCTGGGAATCAAACCCAGTTCCTCCAGATCAGAGTGCACCTGCTCTTAGCCACAACGCCACTGCTGTTCCCTTATTGCAGTGATGCAGTGATGCAGTGATGGTCATAGGCTTAGACACCTATGGCCATATCAATACCACTCAACACCGTTTTATCACTTTGAGGATATTTTCATGCTTTTTGCCTTTTGGATCTCTTGGGACTAAGCAGCCTTTCTGGTAGCATGTGATGGTTTCATGGAGAACTGAGGCAGGTTCAATCAAATTAACAGGAAAATTTGTTGAATGAACAAAGATGGAATTATTAGGAAGATCAGCAGATGGAAATTAGGCAGGAGTAAACCTTGTATAATCTCAGGTTTCTGTCACAGGCAAAGGATTTGATCAAGCTTTCTAGGTTTCTAAATTTCTTAGATGTTATATTCCATATAAAGGTCATTTTGCCTTGAGCTACTCTTAAGTATTACTGACTTCTGGATTAAAAAAAGACTCTGAGTCCTAACAGGCTGATACTCTTTGTTTCTTTCTGTACACAGTCTCCCCACTGCTCGACACCCGCTCTGCCAAAATCTCCCTCATGATTAACTTCAGAAGATCACTAATACACCAAACAGGAAATACACCAATGAGTATAAATCCCTTCCTAACTGGTTGAGGAATTATTTTTCTACCTCTCAGAAGATATATTCCACTCTCCACTTTTGGCACCATAGGCAAATGCCTAGTTTTGCCTAATGGATGGGCCAGCCATACATTCAGGTTTGGCTACATAGTAATGCCCATGGAAGTGAACAATTTTTTAAGTATTTTTCAGGTTTATTGAGCCAAAAGGGGTTTGTTTTTTGAAAAGTAGGGAAAAATGCTGAATACTGATACCCTTAACCTTCCCTTTTCTGGACTAAAGCTCCCCAAGTCTCTCCTCATAGGACATGGATTCCAGACCTTTTATCATTTTGGTCACCCTCTTCTGGGCACACTCTAACTTGTCAATATTCTTCTTGAACTGCGGAAGCTATACTGGACACAGCATTCCAGGTGAATTCTGACCAATGCAGAATAGAGTGATACTATTATTGATTTAGATACTATACTCCTATTGAGGCAGCCCAGAATCACATTGGCTTTCTCAGTTGCCACATCATGCTGTTGACTCATGTTCAGCTCGTGGTCTGTTAAGACTCCCAGTTCCCTTTCACATGTACAGTTGTCAAGCCAAGTGTCACTATCTTATATCTGTGCATTTCATTTTTTCCACTGAAATGTAGTACCTTACATTTCTCCTTGTTGCAATTTGTGGTGTTAGTTTTGGCCCAGCTCTTTAATCTGTCCAGGTCATTTTTAATCCTGACCCTGTCCTCTAGAGTATTAACTATCTCTCCTAATTTAGTGTCATCTGAAAATCTGATTAGCATGTCCTCTGTTCCATCATCCAAGTCATTTATAAAATTATTGAATAACACTGGATCTAGAACAGAATCATGTGGCACCCCACTGGCACTTCTCTCCAGGTTGAAGATGAGCCATTGGTGAGCACCCTTTGTGTTTGGTTGGTCAACCAATTACAAATCCACTTAACAGTAGCATTGTCTAGCCCACATTTTACCTGTCCTCAAAAATTCTTGAAGATTATTGCCAGTGGTTCTGAGATTGCTTCTACCAATTCTTTTAATGCCCTTGGATGTTGTTAATCAGGCCCTGCTCATTTAGAGCAGGTAGTATTCCAGTACTACCTTTTTATCTAATCTGTGCTGGATTTCCCCTTCTGTAACATCTGCTCCATTTTCTCCAGGTTGAGCACTGTTTTCCTTTTGAGAAGACAAATAAGATATTGAGTAGTTCTGCCTTTTCTCCATCCTCTGTTACATCTACCTGTCTCATTTTTATCTAGCTCTTCCTCCAAGAAGCTTAGCACATACATACTCTCACCCTTTCCCCTAGCACATTTTCCTTTTGTATCAGCACTATGAGATGACTGGCCCAAGTTATCCTGTGAGCTTCATGGCTGACTTGAACTTACATCAATGCATTTGGCTATGTGCTTTTTGGCAAGGACTATTACCAGTCATGGATTTTGCAAAATTACTGCAAAAATGTTCCACAATGAGATTACAATTGGCTTTCTCTCTCATATTCCAGTACACAATAAATTACTGAGTAAATTGATATACGTTTTTACAATCCCCTTTGGAAATATCACCATGACAAAGGCTCTTTCCTATCTACTGTTAGATACACTGTCTTTAAATGTCCTATTCTTAATCAAACTCTGTATTTGGCGCCAAAGATTTTACCATTACATTTACTCTCAATAATTTTATCCATCATGATGATCTCCTAATTGACAGGTCCTTTGTAATTCCTGCGTAAGAAAGGTTATCATTAATGAGGCAGAACCGATCTGGAGATGGGAGTGATTGTGTCAGGGTTACCATCACTGGCTTCTGTAGCAGGCAAAAAGTTGGAACTCTGATGGAAAAGGCAACAGATTGCTGCAATAATGAAGGTTGTTTCTACCCATTATATAGAAATTGAATATGTCTCAACATCGGTGATCCCTGGCTGCTTCTAATGCCAGCGAGTGATACAATGTTCCACCCATTATAATTGCAAAGAGTAAAATTTAATTGGCAATTTTATTCCAACCTGCAAACAGTGTGCTCAAAAGCCAACAGCCAACCCGTGCAATCCGCTCTCAGATAACTGAAAGTGAAAGAAGGAAAGCCAGCAGTTTTTCAGCTCAATCAAAACATATTTACAAAGGATGTGCATTTTGAATAAGCACTGATCAAAAAAAAATCTCTTTCTTAAGACAATTAGTAGAATTAATGCCAACTGTAAAATAAAGGACAATAATATTTGGAGATGTTTATGTCTCTTCATTTATTTTGGCCCTTGACTTTCTGGCTTTGATCTCACACGGGTCAAATAGAGGCAGGAATGACTCAGTAGATAATTTATCGGTAAATTTGTAACTGAGAAGGATGTTTTAGAGATCCAGGGTGGTGCCTTCCCATCTTGGTAACAACTTGTATTTTCTGGCATATAAGAAACCCTGCAAAATGGTGTTGGGGAGAGAGGGGCGAATACTGTCCAGTATCCCTATGTAGCGCAGTCACTGGGATGGATAGAAAGAAGCAAACTCATTTGACTCCATTCCCTATGAGAATTAAAATTTTGCAGATGCCCTCTTGAATGACAGGACTGTCTGCCAACTCTCAGTGATTTGTCAATAACAGTCAATAAAACAGAGAGAGATTACAGGACTATATGGTCACAACTACATTGAGTAAAATATAATAAGAGGTGTGCAATTAAAATCATTGTTTGAATTCTGTATCATTTTATTTATCAGTTTTATATCGCACCCCATCGCTAAAGGGCTCTTCCAAAATCATAATTTTGGAAAGTGCACGATCACATTTTGCATTAAATGTTGGACTGTATCTATTATATTGGAAAACGACATTGGGGAATTTTTTTCCATTTTAATTAATATCAGTTTAGATGGCTGCCTATTATTGCTTATGGGGGGAAGCAGGTTTTTTGGAGCAGCCTTTTCTCCCAATGGCACCAAACTTTGAACAATTCAAGCCCCACTCCCATCCTAAATATGACCCAAGATTCAAGTGAATTGGACAAACAGGTCCAATTTTATAAACTCTTGAAGAAAATGTCTGTAGTAGTCATTGTTCCAAATGGGTAAAAAAGCAGGGGAAAGGAGGAAAAGGCCATCTACTTTTAATAGCAATTTTAAAAATCAATCCACTCTACACTCTGGATGAGGGTTCAGTATAGTCTTGCCAACTCCAGGTTGACAAATACCTGGAGATTTGAGGGGTGAAGCCTGGGAAAGGTGGGGTTTGGTGAGGTGAGGCACCTCAGCAGGATAGAATACTATATAATCCATGCAGCAATGCAGCTGTTTTTTGCCCGGGGAACTGGGCTCTGTCATCTAAAGATCAAGTGGAGGTCTCCAGCCTCCCCCTTGAGATTGGCAACCCTAGTCCAATATAGGAGTCTAAGCTCCAGTTCAGGGTTTCATACTCCAAGCAAAGTTGAGACCTTCAAATTACTACAAAGTTTCATAGAATCATAGAGTTGGAAGAGACCACAAGGGCCATCAAGTCCAACCACCTGCCATGCAGGAACACACAATCAAAGCACTCCAGTCATATGTTCATCCAGCCTCTGTTTAAAGACCTCCAAAGGAGACTCCACCACACTCCGAGAAAGTGTATTCCAGTGTTGTACAGCCCTATCTGTCAGGAGGTTCCTCCTAATGTTTAGATGGAATCTCTTTTCCTGCACCTCTTGAATCCATTACTCCTTGTCCTAGTTTCTGGAGCAGCAGAAAACAAGCTTGCTCCGTCTTCAACATGACATCCCTTCAAATATTTAAATATGGCTATCATGTCACCCCTTAACATTCACTTCTCCAGACTAAACATCCCCAGCTCCTAAGCCTCTCTTTGTAGGGCATAGATTCCAGGCCTTTTACCATTTTGGTTGCCCTCCTCTGGACTCATTCCATGTTTCTTCCTCCTCAGCCAGCAGCACACGAAGAACAATGAGGAAAACTGCACACATTAGCATGATTGGCCAAGGACAGCTCTGCCTGTCTCTCTCTGGGATCAAATTGGCTGTGAGATTTACCTCTTCCTCTCTCCCCTGTTTTTCCAGGAAACACTAACAAGCTGTTAGATAGAGAACTGAGAATAAGCCTCCCAATCCCAGATTATCAGATCTTTCTGATAAGTATTAGATGGATATTATTGGGGGTTCAGAAAAAGATTGAGAACTATCCATATAACATGAGATGCTTTGTCAGCAACTGAGCAAAAATGATTCCTTGGAGAAAGGAAATGCATTGAAATTTTCAACCCACTGGGAAGGGGGGAGAGGTTACAGGTGGAAATTTGTTTTTGATGTGGAAACACAATATGAAAAAAGAGCTTTCATATAGTAAAATTTAGAAGTGATCTCTCACATGGTGTGTGGTTATGTGTTGAGTGTGCCCAGTGGCGGGATTCAGCCAGTTCACACCACTTTGGCAGAACCAGTTGTTAAAATGGTGCTTGTGAACGACCAGTTGTTAATTTATTTGAATCCCACCACTGAGTGTGCCTGAGATAACTCTTGGGTGTTAGAGTGTAGCCTTTGCTCCTTGCTCCTATTGATCAAGTTCTGTTTGTGAACCAGAGAATTTATTGTGAACCATATGGGGGGGGGCTCTAGTCTCTCCCTCCCTGTTCCATCCACCTTACTGGGCCACCTGATTGGCCTTGGAGAGAAAGGGGTGGTTGGGAGCACCTGACTCCTTTTTTCATGGGGTCCTCTCCTCCCAGCCAGTCTTAGGTCCCATCCGCATGGGCTAATAAACACTGGTGTAGGATGGCTTTAAAAAGTTTTTTGGGGGGGGGACTTCACACAGATCCCACCCCTAAAATGAGTGTGCCCCATGTTATTTTCCCCCAAACCGGGTGGTTTTTTTTTTAGAATCTTGCTATTTGCAGGTCTTTTCAAAAATCCTGGGCTGCAGCTGCTCGCAAGTGAACGGCCAAGCAGGAGGTGCTTCAATCACCTTCATTTTCCTTTATTTTTAATTTTGCGGCTTACATCTGCATAGCTATGCAGGTGTAGACGGTCGTATCGTGAGACATCAGCAAAAGAGACACGCCTCTGTGCGCAGGGATGACAGCAACCTGGAGTGTTTCTGTGGGCTCCAATCACTGTCTGCACAGATGCATGAAAACAGGAAAACAGGTTTCTTTATCCCATCTGCAACCCAATATACATTTGCTGTGTGGAAAGCAGCTTAGTCTCTCACAAACAGAACTATCCTTGTGAGAGGCCAGGTGCTGTTTTTCCTGTTGCCACATCTCCCCATCCCCCACGAAACTTTCCCTGGAGATATTGCTCATCAACTGTCAAGTGGGCAGCAGCTTCTTAAGGGACTGTCTTCCATGGCAGCCATCTAAATGCGTGGTAACCTTCCTACAAGGTTCCTCTTCCCCTGCAGTAGCTTCCAGTCAGAGATCTGCCCTCAACATGCTGACTCCCATTTAGTCAAGAGTAATAAACTTTACCTTTGTAACCTATGAGACAGGTGCCCTGTCTCTCACCAGGGGAAACCTTTTGCTCTGCTTCTGTCCTCCCAGTCTAAGCCTCTGCCTCTGTATCCTTTTGTACCACACACCCAAACAGGAAAGCTGCTTCTGACTGCTAGGGAAAGCAAAGCCTTTCTGCCTTTATCCCCCTCACTCCATGCAAACCTGTTTGTCCAACAGGAAGTACAAGCAAAGCATCTGTCCCTGTTCTATGAAGAGCAAACACACTGGAAAGCAGGGATGCAGCGAGGGGGAATTGTGCCCCTGCCATGCTCCCGCCCTGCCCCAGAACACCCCCTCCACGCCCCCTTCATGCCCCTGCAGGGGCGGATGCCCGGTGCATCACGCCCACCCCCCGCCCCCTTGACACTGCTGGGAAGGTAGGCTCTTTTTTGCACCTTGACAGAAAACATTGTTTTTGTGGCTTTATAGTGGGAGGGGGGGGGGGGGTTGCAAAAACACTGCAACTTTTAGGATCTCTCACGATTTTATAAGAGCCAGACAAGACATTCTTCCTTGCTCTCCCATAAGAATGCAGCAGCCAGCCAGCGACCAAATGTAGAGTTTTAAGCACCTGGATTTTGGAATCCTTGTTTGCGATACTCATTTGATTTACTATGGAAAAGTTGGATATTGAAGCAGGCAGTCTTTATGCCAGCAAAACTACCACTGGAACTTGCCTGCTGCCTAGCTTTGCATTTGCACAAAAACCATCTATTCTCCAGCTATTTCTACCTGTGACAAGAGGAAGAAGTTGTTGCCATGCAGGTCAGAGGCAACGTTTCATATTCATGTAATTTAGCTGGCAATGCTTTGGAATACATTGAAACGATTCCAATTTTTTTAAAAAAAATATTTTTTTTTGCAAATCTTCTGAGAAGTGTGACACCAAGAAATCCCCCTGCTTCCCAATTCTACAAGCAGATAAAATGTTTAATGGGGTGTAGTTGTCTCATATTTATTTTTATTCCTGAAGAATGCATTCCCATCACTGATTTGGAGAAAATAGAACATATAAATCATGCCTGGAGATAAATGTAGCAGACCAAGAAGCATTCTCATTTGGGGCTGCAAGTCTGGCTGCGTGTAAATGGCAGCAAGCACAAAGACGCTCAAAGACACCATTACTTAATATTTTTGTTTTAGAAACTATGGACTAATTTTGGCAGCTGCAGTTGAAATCCTTGGATATTAAAGTGTTTATTTACATGTAAACCATATGCGAGACTTCTATGTAACTCCCTGTTCTTTGTACCCGGGCCTTTGCTCCCGGGCCAGTTAGGTAGGTAGATTTAGGCAGACAGACAGATGGACAAATGGACAGACAGTTGCGTGGAAATTACTATTTTATCCTGCCATTCTTTCAAGGAGCTCAGGGCAAGCATGGCATTCTGAGGGCAGCTGAGCATCTGTTGCAAATGCCAGACAGAGGAGGCTCATTGGCTCTTGTGCTGTGGCACTCTTCTTGTCTCCCCCTATTCCTCATGGGGGTCCAGATTATGTAAAAGGGCTGTGCTTATCCCAGTGATGGTGAACCTTTTGGGCTCAGTGTGTCAAAAATTCAGAAAATGCCTAACTTGACTCTGTGTCACCTTCCCACAACCCATTCTTTACATATTCATTTATTTTTTAAAACACAGTCCAATCATATGTGGTGCTTACTATGTATTATATTAAGAAATGTCCAGTAATTATACAAATGACACAAACTCAAAGGGGAAGAATAGTTGCCAGGTGTTGGTGAATACTTGTGTGTCATGCAAAATGTTTTGGCATGTCCCCATCACTGGCCTATCCCTTTATAATGCCTTATCCCTGATCATTCCAGCAGTACCTTATTTTTGTCCCCTCATGAAGACATGTAAGAAATGAGCTCAGTCCCAGGCCTTTCCAGTGGTGGCCCCTGTTGTATGGGATGATCTTCCAAAGAATGTTGGGAAGGCACCCACCCTTAAATGCTTCAGAAAGGTGTATGATAGCTGTTTAGTAAGACATTTGAAGTTGGTTTCCCATTGTGACATCAATCTTTTTTTTAAATTCTGAAACTCTTGCCCAGTAAGACAGGCTGGTATAAGTAATGTGCTGCACTCTTGTTATAAGCTTCTTTGGATCCTTTCTGATAGAAAAGACAATAACGAATGCTTGAACAGTGTAATCCTAAACAGTCTTACACCTTCTAAGCCCACTGATTTCAACAGACTTGAACGGTGTAATTTTGCTCTGGATTGCATTGCAAATCAATGAATAAATTATGTAAATTATTTTCAAAGGTGCATTCACTCTAGAAAGCTTGCGAACAGCTGTAACGGGGGAAATTTGGCTCAGAGTTGGTCCATGGAATCATGCACTCAACCAGCAATAAAGGAAAACAAGATTCAAGCTAGTGGTATGCTTGATTAACAAGCTTGTTAGCAGTTAGCTAAAAGTTAAACAAAGTCACTTTAGGTTCTGTGTGAGTTGAATTTTTAATAGATGAGCACTGAGCACCAATGTTTTCTACATTATGTTTTCATTAAAAATAAGAACGGGCTATCGAAAGTAGAATTTTCATTGTTGCTGAGAGTTCAAATGCATACGATAATTAAGAAGGACATTTATTTCCAAATGTGAAGGAGCTGACAGTAAGAAAATGATAAGGAATTCAACAACACTCTGAATTATAAATGTCAAATTATTAGGATGCATGTAGGAAGGCATGTAGCTATTAGGAACTAAATTCAGCATTTGTGGGAAACCGTGCTGCCTTTATCATGGCTTCCAGTCTCTCTGAGGACTCCTGTCATTCACTGTCACACTTCTGGGGTAAGATAATGAGACGTATGTCAACCAAGTGTCCCAATCTGCTTTTCTTTCCTCTTTTTTTTTGCCTTTTAGGACACACTGATACATCTCCATATTTTGAACAGAACTCTAGGAATACAGGACATTATAAGGGCTTGCCTGTTAGAATTCAATTACAGAATGTTTTCTTCAGATATGCTACATGTCATGTTGTGACCACAAAGAACACAGGTCAAAAGGGAACAAGCAGGATTTGGTCGTGTATTGATGGAATTCACAGAGCAGAATTAAAATGCCAACCATAGCATATCTTTAAGGCTATTTCCTAATGGCATTCAAAACTGTGTTCTCAAATAGTGTATTTGATTCCAGCATTAATTTTCAGCAACAACGTACCTCTAAAGTGTCTGTACTACCAATGTCGTGAGGAGTAAATTACTTCAATATGCTTTGGGAGGTTTGCACTCGCCAAGATGAAGTACTTTATTGCTGAAGATATTGCTAGAGTAAAACTACTAACAACCACTGAAGCAAAGCTACTAGAGAAACATCAGGGGTCCATTGACCCCAGGTGCCACCCAGTAAATCACGTGGAGGGTCACAAAATGCAGAGGCGCACTGAGGGGAAATGGCGCCTGCGGCAACACCTGGTCAAGCACCCCCTGACCCCTGCGCCCCTACTGCCCCCACTGTCCCCACCACATCCCACTTACAGCAGCAGCACAGGTGGGTGCCGAAGCAGCAGGCCAGCTCCTACCCTCCCTGTCAGCAGGGAGGCTGGGGAGGGCAGGAGCTCAGAGCACCCCCTTTGCAGGGGGGCTCCAAGGCACACAGGAGGGTCTGGCCTCAGCATTGTAGTTGGCATGATTCCTGGCCTCGGGTGTGATCCCCCAGTGGGGGACAACGCCGGTGTGATCCCCCAGTGGGGGAGAGGCCTCCCGGCAGCGCAGCTGAGCCCAGCCTCAGGCACCGGCCACTGCCAGCATGGTCTGATGGCACTGGCGAGATTCTCCAGTGAAGGAGGAGCCTTCCCAGCCATGCGGCTGGGCCTGGGGCGGCAGCCACACCCCACCGCAATCTGCTCCGGGAGGTGAAAGAACAGCCCTGGCCACACTAGTGGATTTGCCCTCCCTGGAATACTTACTCTGGCAAAGGGGCAAAAACGCTGGTGGCCATTTGTGCAGCGGTGATGTGGTGGAGACAGTCCCAGGGCTGGGCAGTTTGCGGCATCCCAGGTTTGTGGCAGTTAAGCTGTGGCCCTACCTGTCGGACTTATGCCACCCATGGTGTGAGTCCATTATGCCCAATGAAGGGCTCTCTGGCAGAGGAGGATTTTTTTGCCTTTTTTTTGTTTTGCCTCCCCATGCCATTGGAAAGCCAGGGCTGTGGGTGGGACTGCAAGTGTACTGAAAACCAGAGTGGTGTCAAAGTTAGGGTTCTGGGAGACCAAGATTCAAATCCCCCCTTTTCCATGAAGGTGTCCTGGGTGCTCCAGATCTAGTCATACACCATTAGGCAACATAACTTACAGGGTTGTTGTGAAGATAAAATGAAAGAGGGGAGGATTTTGTAAGCCACTTTAGGTGCCCATTGGGGGAAAAAAGTGAGATATAGATGGAGTTAAATAAATAAATGTCCATACTTCTGCACACTTCAGAACTTAGTGAGACTTATACCTGAGGAATAGGCTGCCCACGTTGCTGAGCAAGAGCAGGATTTAATCTGCAAGGCACTTTGTTTAACTAAAAGTTGAATATTAATATCTTACACATGCACACACAGTATTTACTACACAACTCTCCAGTCTCCTTCTGAGTTTCTTGAATGCACTGAAGTTGTCAAATGAAGCTTCCTTCATAGACAAATGCTTTGTGTTTTCATGATACACTCAAAAATATTACAAAGATGGAAAGAAACTTGAGGAATCACAGTCTGATCTATACTTCATTCAGTTTCATTACTTAACAAAGGACCAATTTATTGTACATAATAGTAAATACAGCTACATTTATACTAAGTTCATGTTCCAAGACACTTTTAATGAAGAACTTATTACTTTCGAGAAATACCAAAGAGAAAGAATAGCCTCTATGATTGCTGAACTGATACTGATTTCATTCAACTTTGCGTTCAGTATCTTTGGCTGAAAATTATCATTTTGAATTTCAATGCAAAACGTTACATTCATACAGTTACACATCTCTTAGGTACATGACCTTTAACAAGTAGCTGGCTAATCTCCCAAGCATATCAGGATCATTACTATTTAGTAATTTTACCGTTGATATTTTGGACGGTTTTTTACCCCTTATCGATGGTAATAGGGCTTCTCTCTGTGCGTTGTATTTTGGACAATAGTATAAAACGTGATCCAATGTTTCGACTATGGTGAGACAGAATGGACATACTCTATGTGTTAGGGGCCGCTTCTCAAACCGACCTTGCAAGAGAGCAGGTGAAAAAACATTACATCTGGCTCTGGTCAGTATCCGTCGTTGGTTGGGATCAGGGATTAGTAATAAGTAGCTGGCCATCTTACCGGGTTCCGGAGTTATACCAAAATACAGTGGGGAGCATGTGGTTGTTGCTTTATTAATTAAGTGTTGAAGCTCCTGATCATATAATCTAAGTTTAATTAGACTATATATTTGTTGGGGGTCCTTCATCGCCAGCTCTTCCAAAGAAAAGCCCAATCGGGTAAGTTTACCATTAATTGTGTTCCACCAATCAAAGCTTTTGACTTCAGCTAAGGCCTTATGCAGTAAACTGCCCGAATGTAACTGAAAGCATATCTTTATCCAAAACTTGAAGGTGAGCAGCCAAGCCCTGGTATTTAATAGGTGCATGCCCACTTCTAAACATAGCACTGCATATGGTACACAATGCGGGACTCCGAATATTTTGTATAGAAATGCAGATTGTATCTTTTCTGCCGCATTGCACCAGGCAGTTATCCAAATCAGAACCCCATAAAGGAGTTGCTGCAAAACTTTGGCTTGAAAAACCTTTAAGGCTGAGGGGATATGTTGTTGTCCTTTAGCGTAAAAAAAATTACAACAAATACAAATACAATACCTTTAATGGCACATAAAAAGTGGTAAAATACAAATTAGGTTAAAACCAATTGACTAACATTTCCACAAAGGTTTCACCCTTAATCCAAGTGCCTTTGTTAAAAACCTGGCAACTGATTCAGTAGTGTGGGGATGATGGTCACTAAGCAAGTATGAAACTATTTCCTTGTCTGATCTCACTGAAAATTTCTTCAAGATGGCCTCGAGAAAAAGCAACCGATAGACTGCCAAATCTTTACAATGAAGGAGCACGTGTTCAGTTGTTTCAGGTAGGCCCGCTGCGCAGAAAAAAAATTACACACTGCGTTTATTACAGCTGTACATCCCTTCACTGCTGCATTTCTGTGATGTACCCATTTGGTGTTATAGTGGAGGTGGATCCCTAGATATTTAAAGGATTTAACCTGTTCAATTTCCTTTCCATCTATGAACCATTTGAATGGTTTAAATCTATTAGAAAAGACCACTGTTTTAGTTTTGGTGATATTTATAGTTAAGCTGTTAATTTTACAGTAGTCTGCACATTTTAACATAAGATGATTCAGGCCTGCTCTAGTTCTTGATAGGAGAAGTGCGTCATCCGCATATAGCAGGACGGGAGTTGGGATATTACCTAGGATAGGACTACTCACATTTAGTGCTTTTAAGGTTGGCGCCAAATCATTTAAAAACAGGTTAAACAATGTGGGGGCCAATATGCATCCTTGTTTAACACCAGTTGTAGTTGTAATTTTTGGGGTAAGCACACCTTCTTGTGTAGACCTCACTTGGCAATGGGTTTTATGGTATAGTAATCTTATCAAAGCGAGTAATCTGCTTTCTACCCCTAGGATTTCAAGTTTTCGCCAGAGCTTGTTTCTTTCAACTGAATCAAATGCCCCCTGTAAATCGAGAAATCGCGCCCCAGGCTTCAGCCTGGAGGCGCCATTGCAAGGGGGGAGGAACGAGTGGAAGCCTCCTTCCCCGCCGGCCAACTGAGGCTGTCACGTGGCCGGGTGCCGGCACGTGACAGGGGCCTTGAGCAGCCTATAAAGGGCTGCGTCGGCGGGGACCGGCCTCTTCGAGGCCGGCGGCTTTCAAAGGGAGGAGGTTTCGTTCCTCTCTCCCTCGCGGAGCATGACTCGGCCTTTGCCGGGACTTTTGGGGGCTTTTCTTTCCTCTCTCCCTCACGAAGGCAGCAGTTGCCTTTGTGACTTCACTCCCCCCAGCCGGTCCCATTTTGAGACGGCCAAACGGCACCACCGGAGCGAGTGTTCGTCCGGCCGCTTGTCTGTTGGGGGTTGTCGGCCAGCCGCTTTAAGGCAGACCGTTATTACGGCTCCCTTGTTGGCCTCGAAGAGCGGGTCTTCGGCTTTGCCGGGACCCTTGGGGCTGCGTTCGCGCCAGTTAGGCTCCTAGGAGGGCCGCGGTTGCGACGCCCTCCCCATTCGGCCCAGCGCCACCTCCTCTAGCCTGACCGGCGGCCTAAGCCCCCCCCCCCCGCACAGTGTTCATCCGGAGAGGCGTTCAGGGTTCGGGAGAGCTCTGCGACAGAGGTTAAACAGGCAGCTTCTCCGAGCAGGCGGCAGGGAAAAGGAGGGCCGGTTGGACACCTGGTGACGGGGATCGCACTTGATGGGCCGGTTGTGCGCGCCTCGGCGGCACCGAAGAAATGGGCCTCGTTGCGCGCCGCGGTTTTTTAGCGGCGCGCCAATTTGCGGCCGTTAGGCCCAGTATTGCTGCCTGAGGATGAAGGGGCCGGGGGCCTTGCTTAGCATCCCGCCTTTAACACTTCGTTATCTAGATTCAAAATAACAGATGGAGAGATCCAGCATGGTGTAGTGGTTAAGAGCAGGTGCACTGTAATTTTCTGGATGATCCAGTTTCAAAATAACGGATGGAGAGACCCAGCAGGGTGTAGTGGTTAAGAGCAGGTGCACTGTAATTTCCTGGATGACCTGGATTCCAATTAAAGATGGAAAGATCCAGCGTGGTGTAGTGGTAAAGTGCACGGTAATTGGGAGAACCGGGTTTGATTCCTGCTCTGCTTGAGCTGGGGAGGCTTAAATAATGCTTTCATACTGGAAATCAGGCCTCCACTCTCCCCACAAAAAGCCAGTCCCAAGCTATGGCCTGGAGCTTCTCAGGAATTACAGCTGATCTCTACGCTATAGAGTAAGCAGCTGCTTTGGAGGGTGGATGCTATGTGCATTAGAACGCATTTCATCCTCCCTCTCCCCAACTCGAATTACAGGAATTTTCCAACCTGGAGATGGCAACCCTATCACCCCCAACACTTGGAAGGAAATCAGTAATGTAAACGAGCAGGATTTGTAGGGGTTTAGTCATTTTAGGTTTTTAAATGCATATAGGGCAGCCATGCATCATGACCATACCTTTGAAAAGTAGTTATCAAAACCTTTCTAAGCATCCTGATGATAAAAGGAGTTCAGCAGTTGATTGCCCCTTGCCCACTTCTTTTCTACCTGTCACAAGGTAGGTAAGTCTCTTCCTTTGGATATATGCAGCAGAGCAAACTGCCACTATGCCGAGCAAGTAGAAGTTGATAAAGGGACTGTAATTCAGCAGTTGTTGTTGTTGTTGTTGTTGTTTTATAACTGGTGGTGAGCAAAAGGACCTCACGTGCCTTTGATGTGGCATTGGGAGATTCACATTTATTCAAATGGATCATTTAAGCTGAAGCTGGCTTGTCAGAGCTCGGAAGTTAACTGGGGCTGACTCTGGTTGGGCAGATTCCTTGCTGTTTAAGTCAATTATATATGGTTCAATGTAGGCTTTTATACCATGCAGAAATCCATTGGAAGTGATCATCCCTCTGTGCCTACTAAGCGACACTCTAGGTTTTTTATAACAAGTTGTGAGGAAATGTGTTTTCACTGGATTTTATGCAGGTCTTGGATTTATAGGACAAGTGTTGTTTATGGGCTTGAATTCAAGCTGTCATGGAGGCGCTTTCCCGTTAGAACACCCTAACTTGTCAGCAGGGTTGTAGCACTTTAAAGGGCCTTTAGGCCCAGCTTGCAAAATCCAAGGGTGACCATACGACTTTCGGCCATCAGTGTTCACTATGGCACCACAATATAATACCGTCAGAGCCTAGCTTGGCATGGACGTTTGTCAGACAATCCAGCCACTTTGGTAAGGGTTGGGCGCTTAGCCCAGGAGTGGTGGTGTTATGGGAACTAATTGGCATTTCTTTTTAAGGCTGGTTTTTTCCAGGTATCAACATGGATATTGCAAACAGTTTAATTCGTCACCAGATGGATTGTTCCCGCTCCCAAGGCAGCAGTAGCCAGAGGCATTTTCAGATCAGCCATGTATTGGTGGGCGATTTAATTTTATTTATTTATTTATTTTCAACTTGATATACCACCCCATCCCCGGGGGGCTCTTGATCTTGCTTGGCCAGGAGGCCTTTTGTGGCAGTAGGGGACTCCTTCAGGTCTCCTCCCCCTTTAGTACTTGATTACTGGACGTAGTGGGTTCAGTCTTCCTCTCCCTGTTCCATCATAATGGGAGGTAGCACCTTTAAAAAAAAAAAAAGAGGAAGTGCCACAGGCCATGTATTTTGCCGATTTGTGATTGGTGACAACAATCTGGTGATCTGGCTGGCTGGTTCCAAACTGCCCAGTATGGTTCAGGGGTTCAGGTATGGGGCTAAGACCTGGGATTACCACATGGAAACCCCCACTGGCACCAGGGAAGCTTGCTGGGTGACCCTGGGCCAGTCACACACTATGACTCTGCTTAAGAGGACCAGGGTGACACGATGGCTGGCAGGGGCAAACCGAGGTGGACGCGAATCTGGGGACATGGGTTAAACCACACCACAGGGTCTTCATGCCCAGTCAATGAGGCAGCTGTGGTCCCAGCTCAGTGGCCAGCTATTTCAGGCAATTTCACCAGGGATGGGTCTCCCCTATTTATATGGTAGATTTTGTTTTATTTTATTGCATCGCACGTCTTATTCAAATGAGAAAGTGCCAGAACACCAATCTTTTCTGACCTCTTCACTTCAACAGCACCGGCTGTTTAAAGTAGACTCCAGGATAAGTATTGATCCTGCTTATACTTAAGTTCGATCCTGGTCATGGTTCTGTGCTTTTACTCTTAGTGTTGGCTTGGAATTTTATCACCGGGGCCTTTTTTCGACTGGGTTCCTCCTGCATAAGGGCTCCTGGGGCAGGGGTAGAGGACAGTCACCCCAGAGCAGGGTATAGTTAGTTGACAAGGTGAAAGGTCTGCCTCAATTCTCTCCATTTTCTTTACCTAGTCTTATCAAGCCAGCCAACTGGAGTGGGGATCGGCTCAGGCTGGTTGGTTTGCCTCATCGATCCAGAGGAAGTGGAACCTCGGTGGGGATTCCATCGTTAAGCCAGCTGATTCGGGCAGTATGGTTGGTGACGGGATGTGCTGCCACCGCTGCTCAATGTGGTCCACCGCTGGCCAGGGCTCCACAGCTAATGGAATCGTCATCCTGTTCAGAAGGGCATTGGTTGTCAGGCTAGTTGTTTACAGCTGCATCGGCAGCTCCATTGGCCAAAAAATATGGTTATGCCTATAGGCGACCATGGTGGAGTGCTTTCAGCCCTAGTACAGTGGAGCCTAGCACAAAAGTGCACTCTGGCTTGATCCGCTAGGTGTCTGGGCTAAGCAGGGAAGGCCCTAGCTTTCAGTCAATAGCCGTAAACTGGGACAGGTACGGGATTCATTTTGCCAAACACTTGTCAGCCCCTAGGAATCACTGACCATGCCCACTACTGAAGCCCGAAGGGCCATGGTCGGTTGGCAGCGGTATTCCCCTAGGCCACAAGACCATAGGCAGCCCATTACAAAAGGGGCTCCTAAGAACGCTGCTCAATGCCACAGACGCAGTTGGTAACTCTCCTTATGAAGCTACGCTATTCCAAGCCGTATTTACTTTGGCCTTTTATGGCTTTTCTGGTGCAGTGAACTTGTTGCCCCGTTCACCAAATCATAGCGGGTTACAGTCCCGCTTTCCCGTTTTTTTGCATTTGCATTCATCCATGCAGGCAGCATTTGGAGCCAACCCGGTACTCACATGACTTCGTTAACAGGGTCCAGATATCAATTCATAGCTGTTCTGCGGCGTTGTTTGAGATTTCTGGGTCTTCCTGCTGGACAGTTTGGTTCCCACTTCTTCTGGGTGGGAGCAGCAATCTTGGCCTCTCATGAGGGCCATCACGCAGACTAGACTCAGGCTACAGACCGCTCAGGCTGGAGGCTGCTGGAAGTCTCTGGCTACCGTGTGTACGTCTGGCCTCACCTTTTGTTGTAACTCTGTTCTCTTTATAGTTCTGGCGGCGCGTCGTTACTGAGTTTGGCTGGTGGACCACAACGTTGTGTCCTGGGATGGTCGTTACTCAGCGAAGTCCATGAGGTGGTGTTCCCTACTCCCCTGGTTGCGGGATTCCATCCTTCGATTCGGCTTCCCAGATGGAGTTGTGCTACAAGTGGGAGAGAATGGCATTGCTGGCTTGACGGGAGTGGCCTTGCAGATCCTCATGGAGACTGACTTGAGCTTGCTGCGTTGTATGATGCCAAAAAACCAAGCTGTTTGGTTGTGCTTACTAGAACGGAGGACTTGGAAGGATCCTCATGGAGCCTGACCTGAGCTTGCTGCATCGTAAGACGTCAACGACCAAGCTGTCGAGTCGCGCTTATTGGAACAGAGGAATTGGAGGGATGCAGTTGCTTCCGCCAGGGAAATGAAGCCAAGGTTAAGGCTTGTCGGTCCGCAGCCCGGGTTGTACAGGATATGGGAGGGGATGTTATTCCCCAATAGTGATATATCCTATGCGCTCGAGGCGCTGACTTTGCCCGATAGAGTACACTTATCAGATTGACGTCAGGACATCTGGCGAAATGATGTCGGTTATGCTCTGAAATGCTCTGCATGCACTGAGCTGCTCTGTTGCAGTGACTTCGCGGCATGCACTGAGCGAAACTGAGCTGCTCTGTTGCAGTTGCTTCACGGCACGCACTGAGCAAAATGACGTCTGATTTGCTCTGTTGCAGTGGCTTTGCGGCACGCACTGAGCTGTGTGACTCTGGGCTGCTGAAGCTGGGGCGGGAGCTGTTGGTTTAACAGCTCGGTGGCGGTTTGGGCATAAGAGCACATCCTATTGTGGGAAGGCAGTAGCTTGCATGCCGGACCTTCCCACGGGGGCCTCCATATGAGGTCCGTGGTGGCGATAGAGCTCTTGAAGACAAGCCTGGGGGCCGTGCCAAGAGCTCGCTGCCCGGCAGGGAGGGGTGTCACAAATTGGGTTTGCGTCCATGTGGCATCTAGTAACTTCCTGTTCCGGTTCCCTCGGGGGATGTGCCGGACAGGGGTTCTGTCCGAAGGGCCTAAGGGGTCAGCTGGGGCTGCCCTATAACCAGGTCAGCGGTTTGCTGCCTGGGGGCCAGGATGTGCTCTGTTATGCTCGCCCAGCTTCAAAGTTTTGTTATATGTGAATAAATTTGGGCTGCGGCCGATTTCTTTTCCAACAAGTATGTGTCAGTGACTTTGATGGAACGAGTCTCCACACATCCCCATGCAAATCGCGCCCCAGGCTTCAGCCTGGAGGCGCCATTGCAAGGGGGGAGGAACGAGTGGAAGCCTCCTTCCCCGCCGGCCGACTGAGGCTGTCACGTGGCCGGGTGCCGGCACGTGACAGGGGCCTTGAGCAGCCTATAAAGGGCTGCGTCGGCGGGGACCAGCCTCTTCGAGGCCGGCGGCTTTCAAAGGCCCTCCCTCCACTCCCAATTTGAAGGATTATTGGGGTTCTTTATTGTGTTGTATATTGTCGCAGTTCACTGGGCGGTTTGGGCATAAAAGCACATCCTATTGTGGGAAGGCAGTAGCTTGCATGCCGGACCTTCCCACGGGGGCCTCCATATGAGGTCCGTGGTGGCGATAGAGCTCTTGAAGACAAGCCTGGGGGCTGTGCCAAGAGCTCGCTGCCCGGCAGGGAGGGGTGTCACAAATTGGGTTTGCGTCCATGTGGCATCTAGTAACTTCCTGTTCCGATTCCCTCGGGGGATGTGCCGGACAGGGGTTCTGTCCGAAGGGCCTAAGGGGTCAGCTGGGGCTGCCCTATAACCAGGTCAGCGGTTTGCTGCCTGGGGGCCAGGATGTGCTCTGTTATGCTCGCCCAGCTTCAAAGTTTTGTTATATGTGAATAAATTTGGGCTGCGGCCGATTTCTTTTCCAACAAGTATGTGTCAGTGACTTTGATGGAACGAGTCTCCACACATCCCCATGCAAAGGCAATGTACAATTTAGTATGGCCTTTCTTGATATATTTGTGAAATATTACATCAAGGAATAAACAGTGGTGTAACGTAGTATACCCCTTCCTGAAACCTATTTGTTCCGATCCTAATATTTTGTTCTGCTCAATCCATGTTTGTAGGCGGTTAAGCAGCATCTTTGTGTATAATTTTCCTGCTATTGATAACAGACTTATTGGCCTGTAATTAGCTGGTACATTAGGATCACCTTTCTTATAAATTGGTACAATCACCACATTAGTCCAAATCTCAGGCATTTTGCCCGTGTTATTAATATCTGAAAAAAGTTTGGCTAATATGGGAGACCACCAGTCAACAAATTCCTTGAATATATCAGGAGGGAGCTGATCAGGCCCAGATGATTTATTAGATTTTAATTGTGTAATGAGCTTTTTTATTTCTAACTCCGTGACTGGAGGCCAACAGGGTTCATTGATCAAAAAATCAATATCAGGGGGTGTAGTTTCCGCAGACAGTCCCTGAAAATATTGGGTAAAATACTCAAACCATTGGCTTGGACGGATGGAGTTACAAATAGAAGAGTGATGACCTGTTCTTTTGGCTACAATCTGCCAGAATTTCCTAGTATTCTTATCATTCATGGCTCGTATAAGAGCGTCCCATTCAGCTTGTACATACTTCGAGTGATTTTGACGAAGTCGATGTGCTAACTCTGATTTTAAGGTGAAGTAGTCTAATGGAAGATTGACTTCGTTAGATTTAGCATGTTTAGAGTAGATATTTCTTAGGTGCACCTTAATTCTTCGACACGCTTCGTCAAATAATACATTGTTATGTCGATCTTGATTTCTGATGTTGCTTGTCTTTTGTTTTACCATAAAATCAGATATGTGTCTCACCAAATTGTCGTATTTTTTAATGAGTACGAAAGATGACTCAGATGTTAGAGTTTGCTGTTTGAGTTCAGTCATCTCTGGGGTAGCAAGGAAAGCATTAAGCTTCGATCTCAGGATTGCTGAACCAAAATAGATGTCCTACAGGGCAAGACCAAAAGAATCATGACCAGAAATTATGGTCACATGAAGAAGGGCAGAATGAAAAATTTGATCACTGCAGCTTCTAAATCCAGTATATTCATCTATTATCACAGATTCTTCCTGGGGAACATTTTCAAAAGACCCACTCCCAGGGATATGTTTCCAATTTATAGCCAGCCAAATGGTGAGGGCTGCAATATTTAACCTTGGGTTTAAATTCTATGGATAAGTTTCTGAGACAAAGCGGTCAGCAATCCTTCCCTGGGCAATCTCAGCTTCCCAGACTAAAGAACAGCATTCCCAACAATCTATTCATGTATTATAAAATATCTTTGGGCCTGTGTTTTCCTTGTGACCACTTAAAATTGGATACTTTTGCAAAACATTTCCTCAAAGCATGTTTTTAATCTGATTTATTTCTGTGTTTAAGTGGCAATTAAATGTGCTATCTATTATCTAAACATGCCCAAAGATAAATTTTCCTATGCCTCTGCTACTTTATATATTTATTGGGCTAGTCACAGCTTTTTGGAGCTCTCTCAGCCCCACCCACCTCACAGGGTGTTTGTTGTGAGGGGGGAAGGGCAAGGAGAGAAAGGGGGGATATAAATCCAAACTCCTCCTCCTCCTCCTCCTCCTCCTCCTCCTCCTCCTCCTCTTCTTCTTCTTCTTCTTCTTCTTCTTCTAGGCTCAAATGAGCTTTGCTCCTACACTCTGTCTCAGATAAAGGTATTAGCAGGGTCAGTTGAGGTGCAGGGGTTGAGAAGATGGTATGCTTCCACATTAGAATATAGTCTTGAACTAATATACAATTATCATTCATTTTTATGTGCTGCCTTTGTCAAAACTATTATTTTTTGCATTACTGAACATGGTACTTTAACACAAGAGCCTCTATATGCCATTAATGACTATTACTAAACTTTCAAACGGATGGGGGAGCAGGGCTAGGTAGGCACTAGGACCCAGGTGGGGCAGTCTACGTCAAAGAAGGTCTGGCATATTGAGTTCTGTGATGGAGGAATATACAGTCTACCAACATCTTTTTGTGAGACAGATGGCTCAATATCTCTGACCCTGGTCCTGAAGATCCTTTTAAAAACTATTTATTGCAAGCTGTTTGCTATGCTCTTCATACTCTCAAGCTACCTGACCGCAAATGCTCCATCTTCACCTGCTGCTTGATCACTCTTGTTACTCTGAATTAATCCTTTAGTAATCTTGGACAATATCCTGCATGTCTTCTCCCCACCTGAAACAAGACAAATTTTTCACCAGGTAATTTTACAAATGACAACTATCATTCCTGCCCTTGATCCCGTAGTCATCTTCTAATGTTCAGAATTCATCTTCAGATACATCTCATTTTTTGAGCTCTATAAGTTGCTCCCTTGGTACCTTGATAATAATTCTGCCAATCAACTTGATTTCAGACAGAAATTGTATAATATACTTAGCACTTATGTATAAAACATTGATCAAATTAAAAGTCATCCAAGATGCTAAGGTACTAAGGAGGGAGGTGTTAAATAATCCAAAAATATTTGAGTACAATGCATCAGATGAATTAAGCAGAGACATGGTTGTCTAATACTGTCCAGTGATAGAGATTTAGAACAAGATCATTGGAAAGTAGAATAACACATGTATGCAACCCATCTGTACTGGCAGAGGGAAGAAGTTAAGGAAAGGATGTCCAAAAACTCCACACCTCCTGAATAGTCACACAGTTGCTTTTGGTCAATGGATTGAGAAGGATTCACTGCAGAGAATGCAGAAGAAGAGGAGAAAATGGTGATAGCTGGGGGGCAGGGGGAACAGATATCAGTAGAGGTAGAAAGGATTGTATATTGCTGAGTGTTTTGGTTGACAAGGAAGAGTAGCAAGGGAAACCCTGTTCCATGAAGATGAAAAGGCTGAAAAACCAAATATCATATATTTATTCACCTATAATAACTACCCAAACCTTTTCGTGCCTATTCAGATGCCCTCACCTATTGACCTTTACTCACAGGTATATATACTCCACTTGCTTTCCTTTCCAACTATCAGATCCTCTGAAGATGCAGGCCAAGATGCAGGCAAAACGTCAAGAAAGAATGCTGCTAGAACACGGCCATACAGCCCAGAAACCACACAACCCCAGTGATTCCGGCCGTGAAAGCCTTTGACAATAAATTAAGGTTGATGTCTGGCTCCTGTTTTTCCCCAGTAAGGCAGGACTCTTCATTGTCCTGGGAGATTAAACGTCACTCTGCATAATCCTAGGGGCCCCTTTTTTCCTATAAGAAGCATCCTCGTCTAGTAGTCCTTGTTCAACATCCCTGGACACCTCTCTGTCTGTGATGTTGTTCTACAATGCATTGTTCTTCCAAAACTAAGCAGAGGTCATTCAGTTCTGCTCATCAGACCATTCTGCTCCAAGATCAGGTGACTGTAATACTTCCTCAATTCCCTCATCTATTCCAAGTCTATCCCCTCACAATTGCTTATATCGTAAGACTGTGTGTGTATTCTGCTTTGATTTTTGTGTGTTCATGTACTTCCATTATCCCTTAATAAAATTGTTAAACTTTATTCACTCTCCTGCAAGTTTCTTGCAAAAGCTGACTCTTGTACACATAGGCAATCAAGGAGCAGCAGTGGCGTAAGAGGTTAAGAGCTCATGTATCTAATCTGGAGGAACCGGGTTTGATTCCCAGCTCTGCCACCTGAGCTGTGGAGGCTTATCTGGGGAATTCAGATTAGCCTGTACACTCCCACACACACCAGCTGGGTGACCTTGGGCTAGTCATAATTCTTTTGAGCTCTCTCAGCCCCACCTACCTCACAGGGTGTTTGTTGTGAGGGGGGAAGGGCAAGGAGATTGTAAGTCCCTTTGAGTCTCCTGCAGGAGAGAAAGGGGAGATAAAAATCCAAACTCTTCTTCTTGTTGTTGTGTTGTCCAGCCTCCAGCTAAGCTAAGAGTCTGCTCCTGCTAATTCCCCACTCTAAAAGGGAGAGATTCCCACCACTTACTGGGTTATTGTAGAGATGCCTGTGTGAAGTGAATGGAGTGCTGGCAATGCTATCCCAACCACTGACTTCAGTGGACTTTGCTTAGAATGGGAATTTGAAGTTCTTCATTTAGAAACTGACCTTATACTGTATTCTGACTGGTTCATCACTTATAGACTGCTGCACTGAATGATGGGTCATTGCAGCTTGGTCACAAACCAACCAACCAACATTATATCTCCCCAAGTCCACTCAAGCACCATCTTCTTCAATGGACCCATTTTGCACTGTAATTTATAACCTGATCCATAGACTGAACCTGCACTCCTCTCTGAAAGGGGCAGGAGCAGTCATGGCTTGCCCCTAACATGCAGATAACTGATGACTGACTGAATGAATCAGATGACTGGTGAGCTTGTGCAAAAGCCTCCTAATTTTTGGAACAAGACCAGGATACCTTCTCCCCAATCACCATGCAAGTGACTTCACATATGAAGTGCATTCACCATTCTGCCTGCTGTCCCGGGGATATTCTGGTCTTGCTGAGTGAGACCAAGGTCCTGGGAGATCTATTGCAATTCCACAAGACCTTTAAGACAGAGCTGTTCCACCACACATATGACTGAGTTACCATCTAAGTGGCCTACCTCTTCTCTCTTCCATTCCCCTTCCCTCTTTCCTTTGGCTTCACCCATTATATTGAGAAAACTCAGCAATCAAGGAATAAAAGGGGAAGTCCTCCTATGGATTAAAAACTGGTTGAGAAACAGGAAGCAAAGAGTGGGTGTAAATGGGAAATTCTCACAATGGAGAGATGTAGGGAGTGGTGTCCCCCAAGGATCCGTTTTGGGACCAGTGCTCTTTAACCTATTCATAAATGACCTGGAAGTAGGGGTAGGTAGCGTGGTGGCCAAGTTTGCAGATGATACCAAATTATGTAGGGTGGTGAGAACCGCAAAGGATTGCGAAGAGCTCCAAGCGGACCTTGATAAATTAGGTGAGTGGGCTCAGAAATGGCAAATGCAGTTCAATGTAGCAAAATGCAAAGTGATGCACATAGGGGCAAAAAATCCAAACTTCACATACAAGCTACAAGGGTCAGTGCTATCATTCACAGACCAGGAAAGGGATTTGGGCGTCTTAGTTGATAGTGCCATGGGAATGTCAACTCAATGGATGGCAGCTGTGAAAAAGGCAAACTCTATGCTGGGGATCATTAGAAAAGGAATTGATAATAAAACTGCAAAGATTGTCATGCCCTTATATAAAACCGTGGTGGGACCGCACTTGGAGTACTGTGTTCAATTCTGGTTGCCACATCTCAAAAAGGATATTGAAGAGATAGAAAAAGTGCAGAGAAGGGCAACGAGGATGATTGAGGGACTGGAGCACCTTCCCTATGAGGAGAGGCTGCAGCGTTTGGGACTCTTTAGTTTGGAGAGGAGACAGCTGAGGGGGGATATGATTGAAGTCTATAAAATTATGCATGGGATAGAAAATGTTGACAGAGAGAAATTTTTCTCTCTTTCTCACAATACTAGAACCAGGGGGCATACATTGAAAATGCTGGGGGGAAGAATTAGGACTAATAAAAGGAATCACTTCTTCACACAACGTGTGATTGGTGTTTGGAATATGCTGCCACAGGAGGTGGTGATGGCCACTAACCTGGATAGCTTTAAAAGGGGCTTGGACAGATTTATGGAGGAGAAGTCGATTTATGGCTACCAATCTTTATTTTATTTATTTATACTTTAAATTTCTATCCCGCCCCGTCCCCGAAGGGCTCTTGATCCTCTTTGATCTGAGATTGCAAATGCCTTAACAGACCAGGTGCTCGGGAGCAACAGCCGCAGAAGGCCATTGCTTTCATATCCTGCATGTGAGCTCCCAAAGGCACCTGGTGGGCCACTGCGAGTAGCAGAGAGCTGGACTAGATGAACTCTGGTCTGATCCAGCTGGCTTGCTCTTATGTTCTTATATTGTTTTGTGAAGATGCATTGGTATGGAGGTTATTGATTGTTTCAGCCCTCAATTTTAAATGGCACTGAAGTGGTGGTTTAATTATGTGTGCATGTGCACGTGGAACATAGGTGTCAAACTCACGGCCCTCCAGATGTTATGGACTACAGTTCCCATCATCCCCTGCCTGGGAACTGTAGTCCATAACATCTGGAGGGCTGCGAATTTGACACCTGTGCTTTAGACAGACAGACAGACACACAGACACACAGACTTACAGTTGTAAGCTGACAGAGTCTGCCTGAGGATGGAGAGCCTGGAAATTAAATACATAAATAAAAGATTATTATGTAGATCATCCAGGCTAACCTGATCATGTCAGATCTTGGAAACCAAACAAACTCAGTCCAAGTTAGTACCTGTATTGGAAACCACCAAGGATGCCAAAGGTTGCTATGCCCAGGCAGGCAATGACAAACACTTCTGTTCGTCTCTTGCCTTGAAAACTCTGCCCCATTGCCTGCAGACAGTTTCTAGCAATGCAAAGAGATAGAAAAAGCAAAAAAAAAAAAAAAGCCAGAAGGTCCTAAAGCTCTCTATAGGGTTTAATGGACTTAACGCCACCCAAAAGGATGATGTAAGTCCAGGACCTATGCTGCAGCGTGACTAGTCACAAACGTAGGGTGGAAGCCAACTAACATTGGCTCAACCCCTGGGAGCTCCCCAGTCATCCCCCCACTCCCACCCCCACCCCCCCAGACTAGCATCCAATCAGGCTGCCTGCACGGCTCTACAACAGCCTGAACTGCTAGACTTTGCTGCCATGAGGACAGCTGGATGCTGGCACTTTTGCCCCCTCCGCTAGTGTGGGTGTTCCTTGCACTGGCAGAGGGGGCAAATGGTCAGTACAGCCCTGCACTGCCTTCACAAGAATTCACACACACACACCTCAAATATGGCTTTAAGTTTTGCATTCTGTCACACTTTGGTCAGTTCCTTTAACTGGGAGAGGCAAACAATCTGACAATTCCAAGAAGTGTGTTGGATAAGTTAGGAATTCTTTGGTTTGTATTTGAATGTTGTGTAGGGTACCAAGTCTATGTGCTGCCTGGACATCTTCTATGCTGTCCTCTCTCTTCTATATTACTGACAGGTACAAAGTACATTTTAAAAAATCTTGGTCATTGTACATAATGACTCCAACAAAATTCTTTCTGTGTTTTAGCAATGCACGGTAGTGTGTGTACATCATCAAAATACCACTCATTCAGAAGGCAGCTTAGTGCACCCAATATTGCCTTTTGGGTAGTATTTTCTCAATGCACGTGTGAGCATCATTGAAGTTCAGGGCAGAGAGGGAGATACAAGTGAACTGAAGGATCCTGCAGGATAATTGTGCATGCGCCAATTCTGGAATTAATTTTAGAAATTATCCTAATTAAAGCAGAATTGAGTAGGAGTGGAACTTAGCGCAAGGAGGCCTTCCAGCATCTAGAGCAGCAGTGGCAAAGAAGACAGGAAATATTTATTCATCTGCTTTTAGAATACCAGTATTTATATGCCACCTTTGTACCCAAGGCAGCTCATAAGTGGACTCAAACATAAATACCCCAAGTAATGATTTACTTCCCAAAGATATGGCTTTTTAAATTAAAGGAACCTTATAAACTTCTTTTATTTTTTAAAACCCTGTAGATATTGCATTAACCATGTCTCCGGCCTCTGTGTGAGAAAGAAAAAGACAGACAAAAATTATATCCACTATAATAAATTTGGCAACTAAGTAAATGCAATCTCTTCTGTTCCCCTTACAAAATACACATTTGCCCATTGATAGGAGGAATCTGGAATAGATCTTTCTGACTTCCCGGTTCGAGAGGGCAGCACTTTCGGTACTTCAAGCCCTATCTCAAGCTGTAAGATGAATCATAATATATATATATATTAAAAAAAACCCACCAGACTCCATCGCCCCCTTCCCGAGTTAAGGGTTGCAAACAAATAACAAAAATCTAGGATTTCGGCGAAAAATCTAACTGTTATTAATCAGTGTCTGTTGCAACAAATAACGCTTCGGGGGCGGGCCGGAGGGGAGACAAGCCAAAACCCCGCCCTTGATGTCCCGAAAGGGCCTAGTGGGTCTCACCCAGCATCTTAGAGCGAAGCGTCTCGAGTCACTCCGAGGATCCGCCCAGACTCTTTTGTAAGCAATCTTCGCCACGCAGCTTTTCGCCGTCTGACCAGCAGGGGGCTCCTTCGCTCTGCCTAACGCAGTTCCGTTTGGGCACTAATCTGGCAGGATGGGGGTGTCGTTGGAGCAGGCAGAAAGTCCTCGCCCCCTGCAAAAAGAAAAAAGAAAACAAGCCTACTGGGGGGACTACCGCTACCCAACGAGAATTTTTTTCCCCTTTCGAAGTGTTTGTTTTACAAAAAGCTGGTAACCATTTGCTATGAGTCAGACGACCTTTTGTATACAGGGGCTCCAAGGGGAAACAAATGCTTTTGGGTTGGCATCACAGCATGCCTACCAAAGGGAAGGCTGGGCGACGGCAAAACACGGGTGTCGAATTGTGTGTATGCAGTTAACGGTGCATTAGCATCGAAAGATGTGTGAGTGTGCACATGACAATCAGTGCATAGCCATGAGAGTGTGTGTGATGCTGGAGATTCACCAGCTCCATGTACACACAGGGGTTTTTTGGTTTGTTTTCTGTGAGTCTTCTTTAAACTGCCTACCGCTCTTTTTGCAGGGGAAAGACGGACTACAAAATGTTTGTACTCAAGCAATGATTGGGCCTCAATGCGCATGCGTGGGTCACTTCCCTGAAGATACTGTGTGTATACTTTGGTATAACCGTGGCATCCAGATGCAAGTGAGTGCATTTGAGTTCGGCTGACTCCTCCCTTGATGGGAATTGCGAAAACGTCCCTTTTAAAATCTGGAGTTGGGCAGATTTTAGTTTTGTTTTAGTTCTGAAAACAAGAAGTGATGGGCGAGGCCCCTTTTCTTTTCTTACTCTCAGAAGGGATAGACATGTCCTGGATTGATAAATGGAAAGGATGACGCCAGTTGGGAACTCCACCCTCAGGCCTGGCCTGGTTCTCGCGGGGCTCCTGCCAGGGTGATCGTCATGGGCGGAGACCAATTTTCGCTTCTTCGTTTGAATGTAGGGTTGCCAAACTCCAGATGGAGCCTAGAGAATTAAAGCTGAGCTGCTCTGGAGAGTGGCCTCTATAGAATCTGTGTCCCTGAGGTCCTTCCACTACGTAAACCCCCGCCCTCCCGAGACTCCACCCCCAAATCTCCAGGAATATCCAACCCAGACCTGGCAACCGAGTCAGTCAGGGCCGGGGGCCCCAACTGGAAAGCGGGCTCTGAAATCAGAGGCAGCCATTGCAAGGTTGGAAAGCAAAGCCGTCGGACTCGGACCCGCCTGGCACGTTGGGAACCGGCTGGGAGACAGCGAAGGTCTGGCTGCAGCCGCCCCGACTCGCCCCGCCGGCCGCCAGCTCAGCCCAGGCTGATCTGAGCTGCTGCCTCGGGGCACGGCCCCTTGGCTGCGGCTGCTGCTATGTGAGCTGCCTTGCCATGGGGAGCCTTAAACCGCGCTCTGCCCCTGCTCTGGGGGGGCTTCTCTGCGGGGCCGCTGGCCTCCAGGCTCGAGCTCAGCCCAGTTTCTGCCTTGGGCTGTTGTGCGTCCCCGGATTGGAAAACAAGCCTTCAGAAGGCGTCGTCGGGGTGAGGGCTGTTGGGCCACACTGCAGCTTCGTCTTGAGGAAGAGAACGGCTGTGAGAGCGCACAGACTTCGCCTCTTTCGGGCGCACCCCCTGGACCCCCAAAGACCTCGCAAAGTCACCCGGAGGTGGCGGAGGCAGCAGGCGCCTCTGGCTTCAGAGAAGCGGTTCTCTCTCTCTCTCTCGCCTCTCTCTCTCGCCCGTCAGGGATTCCACCCCGAAGAGCTGCATTTCAGGCCTGTGTCCCGGGAGGGCATCCTCCAAGGCTGCATTGGCGGCGTAATTGCCCATTCCAGGAGGAATAGGCTAAAAAACTACATCAGAGGAAACTGCATAGCTGCCTGCAAGAATCCAGTCAGAAAGTCAGGTGTCCTTCCAGCCCCCAAGCAGCGGAGCATATGGGTGCCTTGGAACCAAGCATAGGCAGCGACTTTTCCCGCAGATCTTGAACTCTGTCCTTTTCCTTGGTGGGGGTCAAATTAGGTCATCAGATCACCTGCTTTCCTCCACCCTTCATGGCTGAGATGACAGCTTCGGCAACGAGAAGGCGCCCATTTACTCCTCGGAGTGGAAAGGCGCCCAGTGCGAAGTCCAATGACGTCACTCACTTGGGACTGTTGCTGAAAATATTGCCGGGGGCTGACAGGCAATCCTCACGTCCTGAACCCAATGGCAGAGCTTCCATAGGTCGGGATCGAGTGTGAATACACTCTAGCTAGCGCCTGTTTTCTTCCTACCTAGCTTCTGAGAAAGAGTTGGTACACAATCTAGACGCACAAAATGTGTGACACATACACATTTGTTATGAATACTACTCCTCTGATTCATTCATTTTTTTAAAAAAACAGGGCAAATCAAACGCGTTTCATTTACCTTCAAGCCAGCGATTAATAATTAGTCTGCCTAAGTATCTCATAATAGGACGTTTTGCATATTATTGATCGACTCTTCGCTTGTGCCGTATGAAGTGCGGCCAACTATCACTGCGGAATCATACCTGACAGAGAATCAAAAGTTACAATCCTCCCTACAGAAATATAAAACGATCTTTATCAAGAGGCAATTAAGGAAGCCCCCACCCTTGTTGGGCTGGTGCTTCTCCATAGCTCATCTCTTCTTCCCGTTCAGATCATTCAAGAGCTCCGAGACCCTCTGTACCATACCCTCTCTACCTGGAATCATGTCGGCAGAATAATGACTATCCCCTGTTCCCTGCTAGTAGTCTCTAGCAAGAGCCGGAATTCCCACTGCCCATCTTTCAAGGTAGGGAAAGGGATCTCCATCATCAGCTTCAGTGGTGCCTATAAGAAATGGCTGAGAGACAACTGAATTGGGCATCTTAAAAGAGAAGTCTGATCTGAATTACCTTCCTGGCTGTCCAATTGCCTTCTTTTTCACCAGGACTGGCCTGGGATCCCTTTTAATTTTCCATCCAGGAGCCCGTCTGGGGGAGTGATCAAGAACAGGTGGACTCTAATCTGAAGAACCGGGTTTGATTCCCCCCTCCTCCTCATGAGCGGTAGAGTTTTATCTGGTGAACCAGGTTTATTTCCCTGCTCCTAGACAACAAGCCTGCTGGGTGACCTAGGGCTAGTCTCAGTTCTTCTGAACTCTCTCAGCCCCACCTAACTCAAAAGGTGACTGTTGTGGGGAAAGAAGGGGAAAGGAGTTTGTAAGCCCCTTTGAGTCTCCTTACAAGAGAGGAAGAGGGTATAAATCCAAACTCCTCTTCTTCTTCATCATCATCATCATTCTATTTCCCTTCTGATGACTAACAAGGAACTCACACCTTTGTTGGGTTTAAGCTCCATCATTTAACCTAGAGATGTCAAGAAGATCTAGCTAAGCATTTCTCCCAGTCCGATCCCGAGGAGAGAACTGTGAACAGACGAATCTCTGACTGCATATCTTGAACAACACGCCCAAGCTAACGCAAATCAACAGAAAGCTTCAAAATTCAAAGCAGAAGAGAAAAGGGTGGTGATGGACGTTACACACAACACACACACACACACACACACACACACACACACACACACACACACACACACACACACCGCAAAATAAATGTGTAGAACCCCAATCTTATCCCTCCGGAAAATTGCCTGTCTGCCTAAACCAGTCCACCTGCCATACCTTTTTTGGAATAGGCTTGCCTAAGAGGACTCGGAGGCTGACCTGCAGAGGGCAATCGTTGGACACAAATGATAACAAAGGCAGCTGGGGAAACTGGGCTCAGACACGTGGCTGTGACCCAGGATTGCTGCGTAGGTAGGCAGCAGTGCTTAATTAATGGATATTGAAACAAAAGAGGGGGGGAGTTGAATCGTTTGTCTTTAGGCTACATTTTCGAAGGCTAATCTAATTCGTAACCGTTAGGTTTGTGCTAAAAAGATTAACCCAAACTTTCAGGAGACACGTCCAGTTAACTCTAGAATTATCCTAAATACTTAATTGTTTACTGGAACATTAAAAGTCGGTCATTTGGATGTTTCTCTCGCTTTTTAATTCTCTGCTAATCAAATAGGGAAGCATGGAAACTGACAAGAATCTTAATTGCATCAGCCTTTGACAAGAGAAACGTGTAGACTTTATAAAGGGAGGGGACAACGCGCGCGTGCTCACATACACACACACACAGAGGTTCCAGTTCTTGGTAATAACTTTGCAATTTGCTTTTTTAAAAAAATCTGCAGATTAACTCTGCTTTTAGACCAGTTCGTCTTTTATTTTCAGTACCAAGACTGTGGACAGCAACCTACTCGTTTGCATGTTATTTTCAACTCTGTCATTTCATGGACAGAAATGCATTCACACGAAAATGTATTTGCGCTTTGAGTCTATTAAAACCGCTCTCAGGCTTACTTTGTTCTCGGGTTATGAAAATGTAACTCTTTCTCCCGTGAATAGTGTGCTTATTAGAGGAAATGTTTGTTCACTGGGCATCTTCTGTATGTTTAAACAACTAGTGTGGACTGAAACCTGGAAGCACGTTTGGGGAAAGGGCTATCGGCGGACGGAGTTAATGCAGTTACGCGCGCGCGCGCGCGCACGCACGCACACATACACACAAACACACACAGAGAGAGAGAGAGAGAGAGAGAGTCTCCCCCCTTCCTTGTCTGAGTCTTAGGAGGGGGACATATATAATCAGCCTATGTCCAAATTTCAGTGATTGGAAATGTCTTTCTCAAATATAATTCCCACTGGGGGGGGGGGGGGCAGTCCAAAAGGTTGCTGGCATTACACTGACTTTGTGTCACTCGTGATGAAATTAACAGCGTTGAGATTTTAGAGACATTATCAGGATGTACTCCGATTACATTGGCATGGTATAGGGGTTTTTTAAAGTCTGGATATGAACTGGAAGGTACCAAACTTCTCCTGAAAAACTGATATTGTGAAACAAGCATATGTTAAAGGTTTGTTTTCCACAGAGAATTGATATATGTTCCTCTGAAAATGCAAGCTGTGGGAATTGCACGCTTTGGTCAAGAACATCTCTTCTTCCTCTTCTCCCCCCGCCCCCAAGCCTGCTCACAGTTCTATTCGGCACATGTTTGGTATCAGAGAGAAGGGCTGAGAGCACAGAGCCATTTTTCTTACCAGCTCCCCGCGCACGTTTACCATCATCCCACCCGGCATCGGTCCTTTCCCTCTGGGAAGTCATGAATAAGAGCCTTCTGAAGCCTACACGTCAGATCTTCCTCAATTAATCTACCATTAGCATGTTTGGGATCCAGCGCTTGATGGCTTAACAGCGACTCGGGTAGCTGTGTGCTGGCCACCCCCAATTAAGCTCTGTTCAGAATGAACTCGGCAAGACCAGCCTTTCCTGAGCTGTCAGTGACTCCCGTTTTTCCTTATTTTAACGTTTGTGTGTAGTGGCAGGCGACAGATGGTGTGGATCAGATCGATTTGATTGCATTAGGCGGTTTTTTTCGCCCCTCTCTCTCTCTCTCTCCCTCCTCTCCTCTCCCTCCCTCCCACCCCCACCATCCCTTCTTTTCTGGAAGCCCGCAGCATCTGAAAGGCGATCGCCGGGGACTTGGAGAGCACCAGCATCCGCCGAGGTGGGAAAGCAGCGGAGCACACACAAAGCCAGCTAGAGGCGCCGAAGTTCCGTTCCCAGGGCTTGTTAACACTATAATCCGGCACCAGGAGGGGAGAAGGGGGCAAAAAAGCTGCTTTCCGCTGACCAGAGCCTGTTTCCCTAGCTCATCAGATGACTCTCTGGGTTTTACACACAGTTGGAGTTCGGCTTGAAACCGGGATTTAAAGGGTAAGCATTTCAACAGAGGTGGATTTCTGGGAACTGCATGGGGAGGAAATGGCGAGGAGTGAATCTCGGCTTTGGAAAGGAAGGCAGGACTTTAATCAAGATAAACATTTCTGTTGTTAACCCTCTCCATGCGTTGCCACCCTATCTTGTCTAGTTCAGAGTTCATATAAGTCATAGTATTTGTGGTTCGTCTTAATAGCATGTAGCATTCGTGGCTCGTCTTAATAGCATCTTCTGCGGATCTATCTTAGTGGCACCGCTTTTAAGCTTTATTCTTCCTCACTGGTTATGGCTTACCCTTTCCTTTCCATCCACCCCCCACCCCCAACCAGCACAGAGAAACATTTGGCATTTTTAAGGAGCGCCTTGCTTGCCTAGCATCCTGATCCGTAGGTTTGGAAGGGCTCCGTCCCTCCAGTTATTACGGTAGGTGGGGAGGAAGATTCTAATCAACATGGCTTTCGATGAACAAAGGTAGTTAATGCTGATGCCGAGCGTCGCTCCAGGCACCGCAAGCTGCAAAAGGTGTAGAACGGGCAACAAAGCGCCAGCGATAGCACTCGGGTTTGTTGTGGAGTGGAGGGTGTGTGTGTGTGTGTATGTGTGTGTGTGTACGGGTGTGTGTGCCGAGAGAAGGAGAGAGAGCAAGAGAGAGAGAGAGAGAGCTAGCGTTCACGGGTGAGGTGGGGTGGAGATTGAGCCAGTTTAAGGAGGTTTGAGTTGAATATGCACCCAGAGGCGAGCGGTGTGGTAGGAAATGGGGCTCTCGTGTGTCATCCTGCCCTGGCAAAGGAGCCGCCGCTGTTTGGCTTGAGGCTGGCCAGACCTCTGCCGGAGCCGCGTGGCGGGGAGTCGCCAAGGAAGGAGCTGTCCACCCGGCTCCGGTGCTGAACTGTGTTCGACCATCTTGGAAGGTGCTCTCCAAGCAGGAGGGCCGTTCACGGTAATCACTGCATTGAAACGGTCAACGGGGCGCGACTGTACTAGCAAGTTTCGAAAGGGGCGCTTGATAACCCAGGGAGGGGACGGGAGGGCTTCTCTCGCCGCCCGGGGAGGAAACTGCCGACGTGCATGTGCATGTGTAGTCTCTGTCTCTGTTTTTCTTACCTATTATGCTGAGAATACTGTTTGGAAAAGTTTGGAGGTCGAGGCTCCCTGCCTAGAAGGCATTTTTGCAGAGAGATGCATCCCAGAATGTTAAAATTCAGGCTGGCGAGGTGAGGTGCCTCTTCACAAACTGGTTGTGCATGTCGACTTTTCTCAACAGGCTTTTGTGGCTGAGGGTTCAGTCGTTTTTCCTCCTTTACCTAAGCTGCCTACTTCTCGATCTTCAGTTGTCCACATTGCAGGGCGAGGAACCTTAAACGTGCTGGTGTTTCTTTTATTGCTGTTATTTTATAAGACAGCAACAGCTGCTACTCTCAGGAGGGTTAGAAACGTGGCTGAAAGCTGAATAAAATGGAAGGAAGTTGCATGCGTGTGGGAGTGTGTGTGTGTGTTAAATTATTATTCATGATGTATTTTAAAATGATTGAAGTGGGAGACACTGGCTTTATGGAATTTTGAAAGCAGACATTCTGAGGGGGGTTGTGCAGTGATTTGGTATCGGGGCAGGCGCAGATACTAAAGGAGAAATCTGGCAAGAATAAAGGCAAGCATCTTGCTTGAATGTCACTTGCGCTGATCTACAAGCTGGTCAGTTAGAAAGCTGGCTGGCTGGGCAGATGCCTTGCAATGAGGCGTTCTAGGAGAACCAGCGCCGAATCCACACCCAGACTTTGAGCTACGCTCCTTTGTATTTTGCAGTCAAGGCGGAGAGGAATAAGGATCTTGAAGCCCAAACTTAACTGTTCTGTGAGATGTTTTGTTCTTTTCGGGAACCGAAGGTCCGGCTCTCATCTTAAGGGGTAACCGCAGATGGTTTGCCAAACAAAGACGTCCTTTGCTCCCACTGCTCACAGTCTTTGATTAGTGGACATTCATTTTTGATGCCTGAAATGTGCAGCAGAACAGGAAGGCTTGGAAAAGAAAACTTTTTTAAAAAATGTGAAGGAGACCTTGGAAACGTGTGTAGTAGGGGAGGGAGAGAAGGGGGGGGGGGGAGGCTCCAGTAAGCTTTCACTTTGGAGATGCGCTGGTCAGTCAGTCAGGTGCGAAGAACGGTCGGTGGGATTTGCTTTCACGCGTTTATCAGGCGATCTCCGAAATGTTGCCTTAGGGAAACATCACCAGCTCGCAGCTCAGAATCGGCTCTTGGGGGCACACGTGAAAGGAAATGGAATACTTTTGGAGTTTGAAGCAACGCTTGCTTCGGGTTGTCATGTATTGGAGAGGCCTGCGGGCTGAGGGCGCCTGCAGTCCGGCACCTTCGGGACGCCTTTTGGTAGGTGCCAACGTGGGAGAGGGTTTTGGGACCTCTCCAAGTGCCTCACTGAAAGGCTCCCAAGCTTCCTTGAGAAGAGTATCCTCTCTCCTCTCCCCCAAGCAAACAGCCTGGTAAGGTGTGTGTGCTTAACCGTGCCTCTCTTCTGCAGGAATCCGCGTCGGCTTCGGCCAAGAGCTATTCAAGCAACCCCCTCCCTACCCCGGAAAACTCCGAGAGGGACGGGACCGCCAGCGAGCCCCACAAGAAGAAAGCGGGAGCTGGCCATGGTACGCTCAGCCATCGCTGGCCTGGGCGGAGAAGGCGATGACAGGACGGAGCAATGAATGGCTGTGCTTGGAGGTATGCAGGTGGCTGCATGCATGTCCAGTCTGTGTATGCAGATGATGCGTCTGTCTTGCTGCCCTTCGTGTTTGATGCGGATGACTGAGCTGTGTGCGTTTCTAGTAACACGCGTGGCGTATGTGTCTCTCTCGGCCAGGGGTGCGGACTGCCGGGATATCCACGCAGTGGCGGACGGATGGCGCGCAGCACCCAGACCCAGCGCCTTTGTGTAAACCCGTGCCAGTGTCTTGTGTGAACCGGGGCGCCCCGCCCAAGAATCCACGCATGTGCGTGTGTGACCAGGCGTGCGCGCCTCTCAGGAACGTGGCGGGCATGCCTGCGTGTGAGTGGCGTTTGCCTGCCTGTCTGCTTGTGTCTTGGCCTCTTTGGGCACCTCCCGGGGTGGGGGCTGCCCCACCGCGCTCCACTGCTTGACGGCCGCCTCTTCTCCTTTGCCTTGGCAGGCCCTTGGGAGTCCAGCTTGGATTTGGGACCCACCGCTGCTGGCCGGGCGACTCCTCTCTTGGATTCTGCTTTCCTCCGGGACGTACAGTTGTGGATTTATTGGCGCGGGGAGCGCAGGCTCCAACACACCCTCTTCGCCTCGACCTGCAGCCAACGGCACCGGCACCAACTTTCTGACTCTCTTCGGTGACGGGTATTCTTGGGTGGATAATACGGATTACGTTGTTATTGCTTAAGAATACGCGTAGTCGAGGAGAGTTCTTGCGGCAAGCGGGTGGGCAGCCATGACCCTCCCCGTTGGCTTCTTAACCGGCTCTAGTTGCCAAGGTAGCGCCTCTCTCTCTTTCTCCCTCTCTCTATCCCCCCCTTCTCTTTTTTGCTCCCCTCCCTCCCTCCCTTTCGTTGTACCTCGCGACCTCCCAGCGCTCCAGACTTCACCAGGGTGGGGTTGTCTGTCTCCCAGCGGCTGGCCACTCCGGAGTCCTGCGGGGAGAAACGGCTGGGGCTGTCTTCTGAGCTGGACTCCGGACGTTCCCTCGATCCGCGCTTAATGCGGATTATTGGACACCCCACCCTTGACTCTCAGCCAGAGTGGCGTTCTCCCGCTTGGTTTCTACGGTGGGAATTCTAATCCGCTTTAAGAACTTGAGAGGATGGGAAGTTTAGTCCGACTTCAATGAAACGCGGGTGGCAAGGCTGCGATTTTGTGTCCGTGGTGGAAAGGGGGATAGATGCCAATGAGGACTAGTGGGCTAAGTGTTCAAGCGTAATCGATGCATCCGAGGCGCCACTCGGCTTCCTGCCGGCGCTTGTGCGACTCCGCTGGAATAGGGAAACAGACTGAGGCCTGCATGTCCGATAGGAACAATGCAGAATTTGAGGCACTGCAGCATTTGAGGCACAGGCGAGTCGGCTTCTTTTCGGGCCACATTTCGCCATTCCGCCTCAAGTCGTTTTCTTTCCCGCTTTGAAAAACCAGGAACCTGGGGTTCCCCGTGCATTCTGGCTTGCCTGGTGCAAGGCGACCGAAGCACGCTTGCTCGGAAGTAAACCCCATTCAGTTCAAGGCGACTTGATCCCTAGTAAGATTCCAAGAGCCCTAAGGGCCCCATCCAAAGCACGCTCCCTCGGATCATCGCCAGGCTAAACACTTTTACTCCCAGGCAAATTCCACTGAAATCACTGGAAGCTACTTTCAAGTAAGCACGAATTGGTTTTCAGTCAAGTTCTATTGAACTGTTCCGGATATCCTTGAATCCTATTGCACAGGATCCAGCAGCTCGCCTTCTGATCCGCTTACTCCCAAGTGAGAGCGTTTGGGATAGGGGCCCTGAAGCCCGCCCTAGGGATGCTTAGTCCGAAGTCAGTTGCTTCCCGGGGTTTAATAGTGTTTACTCCCAGCTGTAGCGTACCAGCTCTGCAGTGGCTTCTGGGCGCTGGCCCCTCTGGTGTGTCTCATCATTTATGGAGGAATGAGATGTAGCACCTTACATGTACGTGCAAACTGAAGTACAATTTGCGCTGGACTGGGAATAGCGGGCTGGATGGCACCGCTGCTTCAAGCCTCTCCTTGCGTTTGAAGGTGGGTAGGGGAGAAGCGCATGCCACGAGCATGTGGGGAGGGGGGGTTGTCGTTCGGTGCCCCCTTCCCCTTGTTCTGTAGTTAGACTTTTCTGTTTCCGAATCGGGAGCCGCTCCCTCCAGGCTGCGGGCCTTTGCAGGGAACCGCCCACGGACGGGAAGGTTTTCGCCAGAAACTTTCCCAAAGAAAGGGCGGAGTGTGTCTGTCCTATTGCTGGCAGGGATTCTTCCCGCCCCGGCCGCCGCCTCACTTCTGTGAGAAAGGAGGGGCCAGACCCGAAGGCAGACCCCTCGATGGGGGGACCCTCACCACTCCGCAACCGCATTTGAAACCAGGGCGTTAGAGAAGCTGCTGGCCCGCCTCTGGGCCACCGAGAGGCGAGTGGATGCTTCGCAGCATGGAAAGAGTCGCCTTTCCTCTCCATCCAACAGCCATTTGTCGCAGATTCTAACAATTTCACCCCTCTTCTGTATCCGAGAACGTGTAGTCAAAGCAAGGGTCTATATATCCCCCCACGCTAACTCACACACATTTGTACATGAAGATCTCCTATAGGGGTTACAGAATGGAATGGGGGGGGGGTAATTAATCCGGAGTACCAGGACTACGGTCTAATTTTGTCAAGCACATATAACCCCCTCCCCCCAAAAAAGATCTCCGCTCTCTGTTCCCCTCCCATCTTAAAATCCCACCTCCGGCCACTTGCCAGGAGACAAACCGGCTGCCTCGCAGGACGGAGGCGGGCTGCGGCCCCCGCTGCCTACACCGGTTGTTGACGGGCCTCTTTTCTTTTTGCAGGACAGTCAGTCCGCCCACCCGCCAGGGCATTGCTCATCCTTCTTGATTGGCAGTGGCACCAGCCCCCCCCCCCTTCTGCGCTCCGCTCGGCATTACTCTGTAGCCGGGGGTCCCAAACAAATGAATCCCATCAGGGGCAGACAAAATAGCCGCAAGGAAAGAGATCGCCCCTCCTCGCCACGCTCCAACCCAGCAAGCCAGGCTTCCAGGGGCAGGGCCCATGTGGTTTGCTACAAACACCGCAGAAAGTCCTTCCCCCCCAACCCCCCCCCCCCCAAAAAAAATAACAGGCATCTGAACAGACTGGCTGAATAGTCTCAGCTCCCTGATGCATGCACGTATTTTCAGTAGGTAAATATGCAAATATCTTGAGAAAAGGCAGAGGCCCCGTTTTCAAAATGGACGAAGCCAGGCCCCAAGTGGAAGAGTTGGCTGGAGGGTGTGACCTGTCTGGCCCTCAACTGCACCCCCCGACCTCTGAGCCCAAAGTTCTAGCTCGCCCCGGCCTTTGTCTCGCTGTTGTTCTCCGCCGTGTTTTCAAATGCAGCTGCAAGGATTTCTGGCTTCTCGGCCATTGCCCCCCCCCCCCCCCCCAAGAACAAAGGTCTGTGGCATGATTGCTTAATTCGTCCCCCTCGCCTTCTCGTATCCCTGCGATGCGCGATCCCCTCTGCCTCTCAAGACAGAAAGGAAAGGCGAGTCTTTTGTTTGGGGCCTGAGAGAGTGGACATATCTTCCCTCAGCCAGCATTTCTGGCCAGATCGCGCCGTTGGCTAATGTGAATTGCTGGGTCTTTGTGATGATCGTGGAACGATCCTGTTGGTCTATATGCAGTGCATTGCAGTTAACGGGCGGGAACGGGAAAGCTCCCCGCCCCGAGGAACTTAATAGATCTAGGAAGACCAGGGCTGGTAGGAATGGGGAAGTCTTGGGCTAGTGCCACTAATGGCGAGGAAGGATTTTTCGTATGTTCTCGCCATCCCCCCCACTTCCCCCACATCACGCCCAAGGTTACTTCAAGCTTTACTGAAGGGAGGGGCTGTGAGACTCCTGGAGCAGAGCACACAGCACTGAGCTGGGTGTGGAGGAACGAACAAACATACCGATTGTTTTTAGGTGTTTTTCCCCTTTCGGTGATTTTTTTTTGGGGGGGGAGGATAAAAATTCCACCTCACCCTAGTTCAAAGGAAATTCCTCCAGAAAATGTCCAGAGAGACTTAGGAGACCCTTCAGGTGAGAGCGAGAATGCTGGAAAGTGCCGATTGCGGATGGGAACGTTGGCGCTGTCCAACATTCCAGTGTTGAAGGCGGAGTGAGAGGGCAGGAGGGGCCGTCTGCCGCGCCTTGCTTGCTGTGTGGTCTGCACCAGAGCTGTGGTTAGGACTTCCTAACTGCGGACATTTTGCCCAGACATGGCTGTGGCCAGAATTATGGGCAAACCCGCCAGTCCTCAAGTTCGTCCTTCCCATTTATTTTAATTTGCTGATTGATCATATCCCACGTTTCCATCCTCAAACTCATCCAGTGACTAACAACATGCTCAAAGATGCAACTAAAAGATAGCTAAAAGAAATCAAAGTCGGGGAAAAACAGGAGTCAGCTTCTCAAACTATTAAGTTTCAGTGACCTATGTCTGGAAAGCTTCCCCATCCCCGCTTTATAAAATATATCTGTGCTTTTGGAGACAGTAAATAAATAATCTTGGGACAGCAATTCATTTCTTTTCTTTGTCATTCTAGAAGCCCAGAGTTAGCCTTTTCTTGGGTGTGTGTGGGAAGGCGGAGAAAAGACAATGATAGATAGCTGTATGGTCAGAGGGCTGTATTAGTATGGTTTTCAAATTCAGATGTGCTGGAGCTCTGCAGTGTTTAGATGGGCAGATACGTGGAATACATAGTGGGTGAGCATCCTCAGAAAATGTGGATTTTTTTAAAAAAAAAGACAAGGAACTGCAGAGTGTGCTTTTCTATTTTTTGGGGTGGTGGTGTGCTGTTTTATATCTGAAGTTATCCTGCCTAAAGTAATGGTGATGCGGGTAAATAACTATTTTGGAAAGGACTGGAGAAATGCATGACCGTGGAAATTAGTCATAAGGGCGAGGACCCACTTCACAATGATGTTATTTCCCTTCATCATCTTTGCACAGGGAGAGAAAAAGAATACGTTTACATAGACTTCCACTTGAGGTGGAGAGCCTCATAGTTATTTCATTCTGGGCCCATAGTTTGAGGAAACATTACGGTAAAAATTACATTGGTGAAATGTTCCTAAAAACAGAAATCTGTATTTAGGGGCAGTGTATATCTGATCATCCCATAATGGGGCTCAACAATAGGAAAAAAGATATCACCCCATGTTCTGTTTCTGATTCCCCAGTGGCACTGGTGGAAAATGAAGTGCAGGCCTAGATGGACTTTTGACTGTTGTTCTCCTTACAGTGCCTTCAGTAGGCACAGTTTGAATTATATAATGGAAGATCTGTCCTGGCAAGGAGCTTCCAGTCTAAATATTAGCATTGTGGAAGACAAAGGATGTAAAAGTGATCAGAAAGAAAGGGGAGGAGTGAAAGTGTGTAGTTTCTTGGGCTTTGCCATAGTCACGTTTATCTGATGTCAACCAGTAATGTCATAGCATAGATATTATATATAAAATATATGTAGCGTGGTATAAGATTTGGGTTTGTTGCCTTAATTGCTTAGCTACCTTGGCCTAAAAAGTCAGACCTGTTTCTGTTCCAACATTCATGTCCTGTCTAATTCACTTTTCCCAACTGGCACTCTACAGTAAAAGTGGGGGGGGGGGCACAACCTTGACAGTCTGATGAGCAACTGCAAAGAAGGATCGTTTGATTCCAGACCTACTGGAGATGACTCTTCATCTCTGGCCTTGCCCTTTTTGCATTAGTAGCACACAATCCTGCTGCCACAGGAAGTGGTGATGGCCACTAACCTGGATAGCTTTAAAAGGGTTTGGACAGATTTATGGAGGAGAAGTTGATCCATGGCTACCAATCTTGATCCTCCTTGATCTGAGACTGCAAATGCCTTAGCAGACCAGGTGCTTGGGAGCAGCAGCAGCAGCAGAAGGCCATTGCTTTCACATCGTGCATGTGAGCTCCCAAAGGCACTTGGTGGGCCATTGCGAGTAGCAGAGTGCTGGACTAGATGGACTCTGGTCTGATCCAGCAGGCTCATTCTTATGTTCTTATAATTTCTTCAGTCTTGATTAACTGGGTAGCCCTATGCAGCTTTGCTCCAGTCTTGTCCCATTTAAACCATTTGACACATCCCTGTGGAACTGCATAGACAGTGCCTTTTGGGATCTCTGGTGTTACATGGATGTTGAGGAGATGTTACACTTTGGAAACCATTTAAAAACCTGTTCAGGAAGAGAAAAGTGGCTGCTGATGTAAGCGAGTCCATTGCTGCCTGTTTTAGTCCTCTGTATCCCTTCAAGTTTTCACTGTGTGGCTGTATCATACAGACTTTGTTAAATCATTCAGTCCTTTCCCCCCCACTTTTGCATACATTGGTGGTGAGAAAGATCCCGAATTGCACTTAATAATTCCAAAGGGATCTGCTTATCTCCAGTAGAAAACTAGTGTTATCAGTTGTTCTTCAGAGTGATGTAAGCAGATCTTGCTCCCTTATTTGCTGAAAGCCATTTTAACAGTCTAACAATTCCCTTTAATGATTTTCCTCCCCCTCTCCCCCATCAGAAACAGAATAGGGGGAAAGTAAAATTGTGTGCACACTTTTTCCAAGATAAGCAGCTCCTTTCCGAATGCAATGTATTTTGGCTGGGTGAGGGTTCCGGGAATTTTCCCTTCTGATTGTTTTAATATTGCTATGATCCCAACACACACATTCCTTTAAAAAAATTATGTTTTAAAAAGCAAACCTAATCCAAATCAGTGCCTGAGCTGTGCAATTGACAGTAGCATTCCAGGTGTTCACAAAGTTGTGAGATAGTCTAGAAGTCTCTGGAATAGCTGGACTTGTGTTAAAACCATCTCTCTGCTCAGCTGTTCAGATGATCTCCTCCCTTGCATGAAGAGCGCTGTCCTGGACTTCCAAGGGAAAGGCTTGTTTGCTTTATGATGCAGCTCTATCTCTTGTGGGGGTTACACATTGCTTGGACCATTAACATGTAAGCTTAGCTAAACATCTCCTTCAACTTGTATTTCTTTCTGTGGTTTAATATGATTTGCTAGTGGAATTTTTTTTCCTTTGGCTGAATAATGCCTTAATGATAGAGGCTGATGCATTTTTAATGTCTGTACTCTTTGTCATTGTCTAAATTAACATTTTGATGACCGTGGACTTCTCTCCCTCACCCCCCCCCCCTTATAATGTTTTGGAGATTGCTGCATTGTGGGGCTAATAATAGCAGATGTATATGGCCTGCACTGAAATGTATAATGGGGAGAAATGCTAGATGGCACATAGGCAGCTAGAGTTCCATTCCCAGTAGCCTTGTATAACATATATTCTTGCAAATAGCTTAGTGGTTCCTGGCCTCTGCCATACAGATGCCCTGTTCAGGAATTAGAAAGGCAGCCAGAATTCTGATGCTGCAAGGAGACTGAAAGTCCTTTACAGTGATTATTTCTGTAAAGCTTTTCATTTGTTTGTTTGTGTGTGTGAGTACAGTTATCTTACTTTTCTTTACTACCACCCTGCCAGGTAGATTAGTGTGAGAGAGAAATAACACTTTGCTTAAGGTCCTTTGGTCAGTTGTCCTAAGCTGAATAAGACACTGCGCTCCCCTGCTCTTATGTGAACCCCAGAAGCAGGTATTTTGTTTTGGAGAAGGGGCTTTACAAAGGAAGTGCATCGTGAAAAAACTTCTACACTTGCTGCAGAACACAGACAGAAGGAGGGTTTCTCCATAGTTAAAGAAGCACCACACATATGTTCACATCTGCCTATCTGCAACGTGCATCACCCAAGCAACACTGTGCCACTAGAAATAGCAAACGACAGGCCAGTGCTCAGCACTGTTATAACCTTCTGAACTCATTGAGTTCACTGGACTTAGAAGTGTGCAACTCTGCTTAGCAATGCACTCTATGATAAAATTGATAATAGCAACAATCCACTGTAGTTCCCATTTTAGGGGATGCTAGGTACTCTGAGCAGAGGACAATTCCTTCCTTCTCTCATGCATAATATTTTGGTGTTCCTTGAACCTCAATACAATTTCTCTCTTTCTCTCCCCCCCTCCCCAAAAACACAACAATTTATTTATACATTTATTCGCTTATAACCCCCTTTGAAATCAATGGGATTTCCCAGCACCTTTCCTGCTGAAAAATTCAATCATTTATATCCAATTTTGTTCTTGCGACAATCCTGTGGATTAGATGAGGCAGGAAGATGACTGCGACTGACCCAACTGAACTTCATGGCTGGAGCCAGATCTTCCCAGTTCAATGGGTCTTCTGAGGCACATTGGTCTTCTGCTGACAAACCCCGCACACACAAAAATCTTACTATGAATAATAAAGGATGGAAAAATCCTTAGATCCGTTAAGCTGAAATTGCTGCATAGACGTCAGTGGCATTACACCATTGTAAGCAGACTGTGACTCATCCCTTGAAAGGCTCAATTAATGGATGAAAGGTTGAGTTTGCCACTGTTCAGGTTGGAGATAAAAGCAAGCATTGGCTCCCCCTGCATGTAGTGTTTCCAGAGAGTGAAAGTGTCTATTTGTCTTGCAGAAAAATACAATTGAATCATACCAGCTGCATTACATTGCATAGTCCAAAAAGTACCACATATTCCATTCTTGGAAAAACTGAGATTTTACACAAAGCAGGGAGACAGAAAGCAAAAATTAGACAATCATTTAAAAAATAATGATGACCCAAGCCCCTTGCTTTATTTTCCATTATAATTATATACTAATATTTTAAGCTGTTTATCGCTAACGAATCAGGGCAAAATTATTATATCATTTTTTTTAAAAAAAGTGTAAGTTCACTCCTGGGGAGAGAAAAACACAAAAGGTTACAGTTGTTTGAATGTAATTTCCATTGCCAAGTCCTCCTTTCATAATACAGTGTGAACCCACACACACTACACAATTCTCACTGCAAGGGAGGTGAGACATTTGTTCTCCTATTACACTTTGGGATGTTTTACATCTTTGCTTTCTTGTCGAGATTGTGTGGCTGGATGTGATGGCAGTATTCAGGGAGAGAAAGTTGCTGAAAGGAGGAAAGCAAAGCTATATTTTCAGTACAGTTCAAGGAAATGTTTGTGGATAGATCTGCCCGTATCTAAGCCTGCTGTTTGCAGGATCTGTTGTAAAGCTCTTGCTCTGCTCTTGAGTGTGGTTTATAGTCTGGTCTTTATCTAGGTGAACCTAAAGTGTTTGCTTTTAAGGGATACTTAATCCAGTTCAATAAGATGAAACTATTCCAACTCCAGATTCTGATTTACCTGGGCTCTTGGTTTATCTCCCCCACTCCCCGCCAAGCCCTGCAATCAAAGTAGATACTTCTATATAACACACAGCAACTCAAATGTCATGTTCAGAAGTGTACCTTTCAAAATGGAGGGGCACTGTTACTGTCAGTTTTTTTGGACTGGCGAGTTATTTCTGCCATCCTGATTTTGGTAACATTCTTACTGACTTCAGCAAGGTCTGCAAGAATAGACAATAATCGATATTCAATAGTAACAAGCTCTATGCAAATTTGTCATAAGTGTGTTTGTATATGCAGCTCACCAACACAGCTTGGAACAGACACAGTGTTTTCTTGTGGGCTAATCTTGTTTCCACTGTACACCCAATAAACTTTCCCATTGATTTCAAAGGGGATTTTAGTTTGCGCCAAATGTTCATGTCTAGATTTTGTACTGAAGCTATTCCCAAAATAAACCTTCTACATTCCTGAGACTGGCAAAGACCTCTATTTTAAAGCTGAGCAGTGGCAACATTTTACATGTGAGAACATTGACAGTGCTACCAAAAAAAGAGAAAGAAACCTGACTTTAGATTCTATTTAAGTTGATATGCTGGTAAAATTAACAATTGCACACTTGCATTTTTAAAATGCACTTCTGCACCTGGTTGTTGGATTGCAACCTTGGCAGTTAGGGGGGATGATTTGAGTGAGGCCTGCTCAAAGCACGTATTCAAAGATTTTGGTTGTGCATTCTAAAACAAGCAAAATATAATGGCCTCTCTCACATGACTCCTTCTTTCCTACGGAAGCCTTGGTGCCGAGGCAGCTGCCTAGCACAGCATAGCAGCCAGTGGAATTTTCAGATGTCATCTTTCCCCACATTTTCCTGCAATCTGTGCTAAAATATCATAGCAAAGAAAGTTTGGGAAATACTGTAGAAAAGTTAAGGAAAACCCAGTTGGTGTAGGGAAGTACCACAACACCTTTGGGAAGAAGGGAGAGAAAAAAATCGGAACAACGCTGAACCCAGAGCAAATCATCTGTGTGCAAATGGTCAATGTGGCTTGGCTGCGTTCATTTCAGTAATTTTACTGTATGATCTCGACCATCATCTCAATTTGTCCACAGCTGTAAATTCAGCAAGATTTCAAATATTTCAATGCAGAAGTATATCAACACAAAAACAAAGGTACGAACATGCCCGGGGTAGTGAACCATTCATTATATAGCCGCTACTCATAACTGCTTGCCTCGAATGCAGATAAAGACCATATCAAGGAATCTTGAGCCCTAGAACCATTAACATTCAAAGAGCCTCCAATTAGAAAGGAAGAGAGTTATGACTATCTGCAAGGTTATATTTTAAACTGAAGCACAGTAGAAATGCCATTCTCCACATATTGTTCGTATATTGTTCTTAGTGATTTGAATTCTTTGCATGTTCCCTTGGTTTAATTAACCTTTCCATGTACTTAGAGATTTGCCTATCCAGATGCAGTGATGTTGCACCAGATTACAAAAGGAAATGAGAGCCTCTTAAGATGTTACTGGGGGGGGGATTCTCTTGAAGATTGAAATCAAAACAGCAAATGGGTGTTTGAAAATGTATTTTGTATAAGGTACATGCCGCAGAGAGCCCCCCCCCCCCCACAAAGCACCATTTCCCTGTTAAGTGCACACCTTGACTTGTAATTGTACAATGCTTCTGAGACTATATATCTGGCAACTGTGGACTTGTATCTACTGGATTGTTTCTATGGACAAAAAGATTTCTGCCCGCAAAATGCAACTTTCTCTCCTTCTCTCACTGCAGTGTAAAATGCTAGATGAAATTCTGTTCTCTCCCCCTGCCCCCGCCCCCGCCCCCCGAGCAGCACTTTGAGATGCATTTGGGGCTGTAGCAGGAATGTGGAACTGAGAATGTTGTGCTCAATGAACATAAATCTTTGTTTGCAGAAACACTCCAGTGGATCCAAAATCTGTTGATACAGTGATACAGTCTACTGAAAGGGAAATTGCAGTAGAATATGCTAGAGATGGCCGTTGAGGATAGACTTGACTTCATATTGTAAGAGATGGAAAAGCTACAGGGGCCTTCTGTAATGTATGTCCATGTTATACGGACATTTCTTTAAATAAAAGTGAGGCTGAACTGGGTCTCTCTAAAGGGGAGCACATATACCACATCAAGTCCCAGTCTGAGATTCTGCCCAAATTTTGTTTTCATTATATAGAAGGACAGAGAGTCATTGTGTTTCTATCAACTACCCAGTTAATGTTGTTTGGACAAATAAATTTCAATCTTCCCTTTAAAAGGATATTAGAAGCACCCCTTCTCATCTTGACAGTTGTACTTAAAAGATCAGCCTTGACAAGAGGAGATACTGTCACTTCTGTCTAATATCCCCAGGAGTTTCCCATACATCATCAACTCACTTCCACACAGGTGGGTTTATGATTACACACTGATTTTTGTCCAATGATACCAAATCAGTTGTGTAAAGTAAGTTTCCGTAAGATTGCCAGGTAATTCTGTTGTGATCAGGAAGCAACGGTCTACAATTTTATATATATGACTGTAATACTGCAAGTGATGCCCTTATTCTGAAACCTGAGGTATGTAGATAATGTCAAGTGTATGTATAGCTACAAGTGTGAAAGCAATAAATAGTTGCCTGGAAAGGTCTGCCATACAATGGCACCCCTCAGAGACCTAGGATTTAGGAGTTTGATGGTACAGCCCTGAGCAGAGCTACAGCCTTCTAACAAAGTATGTCAGCTTCAATGGACTTAGAAGAGAATACCTCTTTTTAGGATTACATTGTCAGAGATGATTATTGGATGGATTTAATAGATGGATTTGGATTTTAATAGAAGAGCCAGGCATCTCACAGGATACCATGGAATGGATCCAGACTAAATTTTCCTTTAGTGGGATGAAAATATTTTGGCTCCCTCCCTCCTGCTCTTCACAAAATGCTGCTTCTGGGGGATGGAGCCCGCTGAGGAGTGACAGGGGTGAGGAAGTTCTAGAGCAGGAAATTTGGAATTCAAATTTGAAATTCAAGTTCAATGAACATTGCCAATTTAGTTTGGATCCATCCCAATCACTTGTACCCTACCATTCTGTCAAACCGTGTTGAATCCTTTCATACAACAGCTGCAACAGCTGCAAGATGAGCACAATAGTTAAAGAAAACAAGCCATAAAAAGGTGCTAAAATGGGAGGGGGGATTCCAGAGCTTGGCACCACCATTTTGAATGTGGTTGTCAGCTTCCACTCCAACCCACCGATGAGTTTTCTTATAGAAGCTCTGCCTGCATTTCTATTTTAAGTCAAAGCAAAGGAGGCTTTTCTTTGCTCCAGTTTAAAATGGGAAATCCTAGGAGTCCCACAAGTTATGGCTGGAAAGAACACAGTGTCATGTGCAAGCTCTAAAATAAAGTGGGGAAATATGGTATTCCACCTGGGAAAAGTCTCCTGTATGTAGAAACAGCTTTAATTGCAAAATACTGCTGGGGGGCTCAAGTAGATTCAGGGTTGCTGCCCTCAGGAAAAGAGTCAAACTTTCCCAATGTACACTGTCACTCCAATTGAAAATGGTCTCCTAGGCTGCTTTAAGCCCCATAAGCAAGCTACTCCTATGGCATTGATCTTTTCCTCCATGCTTGGACTTTTATCTTGGGATCTAATACATTTTAACTCACCCTGAGATTAACACACATAGCTCTCCCTTTACTTGTTTTACTTTTGCAGCAACCCAGGGAGGTAAGTTAGGTTGAGAGAGGGTGACTAGGGCAAAATCATCCAGCAAGCTTCACCAGAGTGTGGACTTGAGTATAGGCATCCCAAACCTGTATTTGACATGTCAAATGTAATGGAAACAGTATAGGACAGAGAAGCATTAAAAAAACCCTTGTTTTAGTGTTCTTTGTCACCTCTCTTCCCTCATTCCTTTGACAGCTGCCTTTTAGCTTCTAAGTTACTTCTCAGGGAGGTCCACAATATAACATGTAATGAGAGCCTAAGAGTTAAAATAGTTTTGAGGAGGGGGTTTAAGGGAAAGGAAGAGCAAGGAAGGCTCACATGGGTATTGCGGGAATTCTAGATACCCAAGGAGAAATAGCATGTTTCCCCGAAAATAAGACAGTGTCTTATATTAATTTTTGTTCCCAAAGATGCGCTATGTCTCATTTTCAGGGGATGTCTTATTTTTCTGTGTTCTGTTCGTTGGGCATGCTTCCAAACAAAAACTTTGCTATGTCTTACTTTCGGGGGATGCCTTATATTTCGCACTTCAGCAAAACCTCTAATACATCTTATTTTCAGGGGATGTCTTATATTCGGGGAAACAGGGTAGCAGAGTAGATTGAGAGAGCAGGAAATTGTGGGCTGTCTAAAGAGGGTTGTTTTGGAAGAGGAAAGATGACAAGCTGGTATACATTGGGATATGAAGGCAGGAAAAGGAGAAAGGTTCTGATATCTGAGAAGGAAGAAAGAAAATCACTTTGAGGGTAAGAAATTGACTCGTTAGAAAACCGATTAAAGGAGCCTAGATGGGCTATGAAGACTATATAGATAGATGGATGGATGGACAGTTAAAACCAGAATCTGCAGCAAGATAGAGGGTTAAATAGACTCAGTTCATAAGGCCACTGATTATTATGTTCCCATTTTGTAATAAGCACAAAATGAAAACTTAACCTATGAGTTAATAATAAATTTTGTCACTAATTGAACTACAGCATTCTTTTTCCTTGAGAGAATTAGGGGTGCGGGAAAACAAGACTATCAGATGACTTTGCAATAGGAAAGTCACTTTTAAAAAGGGAACAATGCCACTAAGCGGGTTTAGTCCAATTGCCAAATTAACCTTTCTTCATTTTTTTAACCAATTAGAAAATTAATTACATGGCTAGGCAGGCTGCTAGAAAGTGTGTGGTAGAAATTAAAACAATGCTCTACAGGATGAGAGATCTACTTCTGGGGCCTTTCCAATTGCTATCATATAATATCTCCCCATGTGATCAAAAGCAGTCTGGTATTTTGTGCTATTATTAAGTGGGGTGAGGGAGGGAGGCCCATATTGGTCTTTCAACAGGAAAGATGTTATTTCAAATATGTTTTCTGCTCATTGTACAAAACATTTCTGTTGTGGTCTCCTATCTTGGTTCCAAAACGAATTGTCAGTATTTTTTTTCTCCTTTTCTCTGTAGTATTTTATCTCTCTCTCTTCTTCTGTATGTTTAAATATATATTCATGTAATGTATGCTCTGGAGGAGTTGATCTAACGTAACTATTGATATCTTGTAGCTAAATTTCCTCCAATATTAAAAAAAGATGCTGATTCATGATCCTGGTTGGTAATTTTAGCTGTCCTCAGACTGGAAAAAAAAGGATCACAGAATTCTTTTACGCTAGAGGCTGAAGGAGCCTTATAGAAGTCAGTAAAATCTATAAAAAATGTTCATTTGGGGGAATAGACTTTTCTGATGGGAAGTAAAATAACATCGAGAACTGAACAGCATTTTAAGTGAACTGTCTACTCACAAAATCCACAGATGTGGGAACATACCATGACCATTTTACATAGAAAATTTAGAATTTCTGTGACTCATTGTACATTACCAGAGTAAAAATGTCTTTGTGCACTTTAAAAAAAAATTACCAAGAAGACTTATTGCTGGCAAATTCATATTTCAAAAATGTAGAACTGACATTACAATAGACAAAAGAGGGTTTTAAAAAATTAAATGGCAGCAGATAAGCACACTGTACACTAATACATCATATTTTGGAATCTAAAACGGTAATGCAGTCTAATTATACATTAAAAGGGAAATGATCATAGAATTATCTGAAACAGCAGTGATCTTCCTAGCTGCTCTGGAGAACAAGCTTTCTTTAAATCTAAAATCATACAGTTTAGCACCTGCTGTTTTATTCAGGTGTTGGAAATCACCCACTGTTTTGTCCACAGCAGTGCTAGAAAATGGGGGCCATAAAGAGAAAAAAACATATTTCTATTTCTCTTTTTCTTGGGGCGGGTATTTTCTTGTGATATACCTGGTGAGGGGAAGAGGAATTTATTGTTCTAGCTCCTACCTTAATGCATAATATCCTTCTAAAAGGCACACTGGACTTTATAAATCTGCTTCCCTGTATCACTGTGAAGCTTAAGAAGCCACACTTTCTCCTCTTTTAGTCATTTGGACTAAATATTTGTTTGTTAGCATGAGAGGAGAAATTGTTTAATTTACTTGACTAACCTCCTGCCCCTGCTGTTTTTTATATACTTCTATGATGCTTATAATCACTTATCAGTGGAATAATGAATAATGAAGATTATGCAAATAGAGATTGCATAGTTTATTTGCATGGGTACCAGGGTGGGCAGATATCCTCTCTTTTTTAAAGCTTGTCCTCTTAAATGTTCAGGATCCACTTCTGTCCAGTAACATCAACTGAAATGGACTACATTCTTGACTAGCCACAGGGCACCCACACCTACAAGAAGTTGGAATGCTAAAGCTATGGAAGCTTTTTAAGGTGAATAAAATATTATGAGCCATATGAAGGCCTTATAAAGTCCACAAACAGCCCCTGGATAGCCAAATGAGCTGGCACTGTAGCGAGTTCTTAAATTTAAATTATTGTAATTACTTGTAAACATGTGCCTATGAATGTAAATTAGCATATTCAAATATGTCCATTTTTGAGGACTCGCATTCTAATTTTTAGTCATTCTAAAATGGCCATCTTCATTGGGACCTGACATTAACATGATAAGGGATAGTCTGACGATAAATAGAGAAGCTACGCAGCAGAGGTCCTAAACACCCTCTTTCAAGTTATTGATCTGGTAATCTGAAAGCAAAATGCTGTATAAAATTTGTGCTGTTTCTAAAGTAAAAATAACAATACATCATGTGCATTGCCAAGTCTCTTAGTCAGCAAACTAGGCTTTGTGGGCGTTTGATACAAACTCATACATACAAGTCTGGTGATGAACTTAGTAGATTTTAATTGTTTCCCTTAAATCAAATATGGGCATCTGTTATATATGTAAATATTAGGATCAACCCTTGTTCTGTCTGCATGTGCTACTAAACTTGATTCTCTTCATTAACCTGACTTGGTCAGTGTTGGCTGAGATTACAACAGGCAATCTTGGAACAATCAATAATAGGCAATCACACTCTTTGGAGGCTAATATTTCTACACACTGATTTACAGATGTGAATTCTTCATGAATGATTATATTCTATGATGAAGTTGACTTAAGCTTTAACAAAACAGTGAAACTGCCTTACATTAAATCAGATGACTGGTTCATTTTGTTCAGTACTTTCTCTGAATCACAGAGAAAGATATCCTTCATCATGAAATGCTAATGACCGAATCTGGGATCTTCTGCATTTCAGACATATGCTGTGCCATTGAGCAACAGCCCCTCACATGTGTGCATGAATTTCATGAAGTCACTGAAATCTTTTTCTTTAGGAGAGTTAAGGAACAAATGTACTGCCTTGTCCGGAGGCAAACTGAAAGTGGTTTTTTTTTAATTTCAGGATAGCAGTGAGAGATCACTAATGTAATACACACATGAAGTTTGTGAGGTAACTGATTGCTGCTTTTCCTTACAATTGAAACCATGAACAGAAGGTTTTTCACACCTTGGATAACATCTGTTAGGGCCATGGGATGACAGATAAAATTGTTTTGAGAGCTAAGCCCCATCTACAAATCATCAGTTGGTGTCCTGTTTTCTGAAGTGTGATACCAAAAAAATTGAAATTGTAGTGGGTTTTTTTAATCGCTTTGTTTGCAGAAAGGGAAAGCAAGATCAATCAGCATTGATTGTTTTAGTCTGAGATTTCTTCATTTATATTTAGAATGCTTGTATATTGCTTTGCTGCAGAAGAAGAAAACCGGCCCTCCAGTTTTACTCACAAAGCTCAGGCAAGTCTCTCCTGTTCAGCGTTTCTCAGGTTACTTTTGCATGGTGATTTGACTGGAGAACTCTGATAGACATTTAGAGGTTTATGCAGACTAGCTGGTACTACTGGCAATTGCCTCAAATCACTTTGCTAGAAAGAGAGAGAAATATTTTGGATCTGACCAAACATGATGCAGGTTAGGGTGGTACAATAACACAGAATTATATGAGTTTTGGAGGAGATCATGTTGAGAGGGTATGACTGTCCCAAGTAGATTTACCTGTATATATAATATATTTCAAGTGTAAGACAGATGAGCTACTACAGTATACCAGAGGGTGGTCTTTTCTGCATGAGCTGTTTACAATGCATGTTGCCATCAAATGCTACATTTTTTTCTTTTAATTCTTCATGGGATTTTTCCTCCATTTGATTCTGGAAATATTTTCCCTTAATTTTTTTCCTGTGTTGTTTTCCTGAGCACATTTACTTCAATTTTTTTCAATCTGTTTCCAAGCCAACTTCCCTCGAGCATGAGATTATGTTGTCTTTATTTCTTCACCCAGTGAACACCTGGCCGGGCCTTATCCATGCATCTGTGTAGTTGCCCAACCTCTCCTTCAGCCATTTTATTCTCCCCCTCATCATTCATTTTTGAAAGGAATTTTAAAAAATCATTATTGCATAAGCAATGTAACATCAGGGCACAGACACAAGCCCGGTTGATTGTATCAGCTTTGCCAATTTCATCCCAAATGAACAAGTGTCACCTTAAGGATAAGATGCACTGGTGAAATAAAATGTCTTTAGGACGTTTTGGCATTTTGTGTTTCCACAGCAGGGTAGAACAGAAGTTGCCAGCCAAAATGGATCTTTTTTCCTGCCTGCTGCATGTAGCTTTTGTCAGTTTCACAGTTGTGCCCACCATTTTGTGTGCTGCAGAAGATTCTCCGTGAAAATTCTCCACAAAGGTTTCCTCTGCTTGCAGCTCATCTGCATGTGATTTTGCTGTAAAGAGTAGGTGAATAAAGTTTGTTTTGCCTAGCGATCCTGTGCACGTGTCATTTTTCCTTTTCGTTTTGTTTTGAGTGGGATGCCTGCGAAGCTATGGCGACACGGTTACAGAAGCTGCAATATGCGGATATTTGTGTCACTGTAGCTTCATGACATCCCCCGCAAGTAAACAAAAAAAAGAAAAGAAAAATGACACGTGCACGGGATTGCTAGGCAAAACAAACTTTATTCACCTACTTTTTACAGTGAAAGCGTGCATGGATGAGCTGCAGGCAGAGGAAACCTCCATGGGAAATCTTCATGGAGAATCTGCTGCAGCACGTAAAATGGCAGGCGCAAGCAGTGAAAACAAAAGTAAGAAGTATAAAGTGTTTCCTGCCTGCTTATGTTTGCTCACCCAGCAGGAAACATCTTGAACCCAGATTGGAGGTAAAGATCATTAGTTTAGCGATTTTTGAAAAAAACCAGGTTGAGAGGAATAAAACAGGCTGAAGTCATTTTGGGGAAGAGAGTTGTGCGAACTTCTTCCCTAAAATGCTTTTTATAACGCCCTCAATACATTATACTTATGCCGTGCAGAATTCACCAATGTGTCCACATGTGGAATTGACAATGGAAGTTGTTTTTTTTTCAGGAGGAAATTGACAAGAGACTGCTTCAGTAAGCTCCATCAACCTGATACAGTTGACTAATGTCTGTGCTGTTATGTGACGTCCTAATGTGACAGATTTTTTTAAAAAAAATCCTTTTGAAAATGCAGAATGAGAGGGATAAGAAAATGGCTGAAAAGATGGGTTGTTCTTCTGCATCACAGATGACATCCCACCACCATTAGGAATAATACATTTTCAGCAATAGTGTGTGGAATAAATGCAACTGAAGCAACAAGGGGGAAACAGTGAGGGGAATGGAGATATGTGGAATGATTTCACACAAAAAATGTTTCCAAAGAACAAGGTTTGGCCATTGGGAAAATCTGTGGTAAGCTGTGCATGTGGAAAAGGCCAATATTTGGGGCTGGTTTACATAGGCACACACATCCTTTATTTCTTATCAGTTGATTGTTTAATACTTGAAAATTGAAGGTAAATGTGTGATCTGACAGCATGAAAAGCCCACCTATACAATACATTAGGTATTCTGTGTACATATCTCCTCAGATTTTTAAAACTCATGTACATGGAAGGAGCAGTTTGGACTGATATAGAGGGCGAAGGCGAAGCAATAACAGGCAACACACATGCAGTTGTGTTGGAGCTTTTCCAGCCATCTCTTTTGTGAACCGGGCTCCTTTTATTAAGCAGTTTTCACATTACATCACCTTGCAAGATTATTAACAGAATTAACAAAGTACAGAGTCCATCGTAGTCAGAGGCTGTTCTCACTCATTAGTAAAGTATATAGCTAGAGACTGATCGAGTGATTCTTACATATTAGTGACTTAGTAGTACAAAATTTGTGTATAATTAGTGTTACAAAGTTTTGAGTATAATCACTATTCCTGTCTGGAGGATGCTTTCAGGTTTTGATAAGATCCTCTTTCCGTTCTGGCTTGCCAAGCTCTCAAGCAAAGAGTCATTTGGCCAGGAGACTGTTGCCTGCAACTGTAGCCGTGTCCATTTGATTTGGAGATTGGAATCAAACATTCGCCAGAGTCAGAGCTCATGATCTCATGTTTCCCTTCAGACTGAAACCATGTTGCAGGCTTCCTCCATGTACATGGAAGGAGTAGTTTGGACTAAAACATGCTGCAGGCTTCTCCTATGTGCTATTGTCATGATAAAAACTGATCCAGGGAAGTGCTATTTGCCCTGCTGTAAAAGCATGCATTTTCACAACAGAGCCGAAGAGGCCATTTTGGATCAGGAAAATAGCACGATGAGAGGAATCTAAAAGCTTAGTGCCAGAGTCCCAATCCCAACCAGCCCCCTGCATACCTGATGAGTTTTTAAAAGTTTGAATATAGCATGTACCTGGCCCATGAAAAGCAAGATGCTGAAGACAGGATGCCAATTCTTCATTTTACAGTCAACAAACATGCAAATTATCACTTGATATACTGCAGTCTTCAGATGGCAAACATGATAGGACAACTACTACACCAATATGACAAGCAGTTATGGCCAGCCTCAGTGGTTCCGATACAAATGAGGCAATCATTCAAAATTTACCTCCTGTCCACATACATAATTTTCTCAAATTGCAACAGATTCTGAAATAATTTTCCTCATTTTATGGCCACCTACACAATATTTGTTGTAGTAAATATGAGAAAGGGAGAGTCACCTGCCCAAATATATATATGGGGTGTATATCAGGGGAAAAAAATAACTGTGGCTCCCTGGTACATGTTTTATGCTTTTGCAATTGTAATCCGTGTTATTGGAGTAAACCCTGTTGTAAATGTAGCAGGCACCACTGGCTGCATAAAGTGTGATGTGGATGCTTGTGACCCTGAATATCCACAAGAGCTTCCTTGTGTATGTACGATTATATATTTGTGTGTGTGTGCGTATGTCCGTGTGTATATCTATGTGATGATGTGATGACAATTTAAAATCTCAATTAGGACTGCCAATAAATAAAAACCAAATCAGTCAAATGCAATTCTACATAAAATTGTCTTCAGCTGCCTCCTGAAGACTAACAGTAAGGGACCCAGGTGCACCTCCATGGAGAGGTTCTTTTTTATTTGTAGAACAGCTATGGAAAAGGCCGTCTTTTGTGTACCTACCAAACAAACAGGTTGTTCCAGTTATAAAAAAAAGAATGTGCAAGTTAAAAGTGCCATTATTTTTTAGGAGAAGGAACTTCCTCCCCACCAAGTTATATGTTCCTTTCACTTTAAAAAAAATTGCAAGCATTTTGAGCAATTAGGGAATCCCCACGTATACTAGCAGTTGCCTTTCTAGTGACAATTCAGTGGCACCTTTGCCCATCTATGCCCCTAAAAATTTGAGGCCTGGCTTCAGTGTAATGCTGAGCATTTTTTAAAAAACCCAACATTTCTCCTTGTTGAATCCATGCAGCCTGTGCCATGTCTGAACCTCTGCATTTTGCATGAGTACACAAGATACTCTGGACTGGGGATATAATGGTACACTGCTGTGCATAGGTAGGTGTGATAACCTATTGTAAGAGGTGGCTGTGGCTGTGATGGATCCTGCAAAGGTAAGTTCTGTTGCAATCACACTGTAACCCATTCATGAGAAACCATGCCATCAAATCAGTTACGCTTTATTCTGACTTGTTTTCATTATTTACAAACTCTTTTCTCCTTTTGCTGTTATCTGACAATGAAGCTGTAGGTGATCACAGCAGGAAATGGTAATGCAGCATTGGGTTTGATGGAAATGCATCAGAATCATTTTTTGCTGTCCTAAAAATAAAACAGAGAAACAAGTCTTTGCCCCATCGTTTGACATGTGCTTCTAGGAGGAGAGAAAGAGAGAGACAGGAATTCTCTCCGTGTTAACCTGAAAGGAGCTTTGTTCACACAGTTGAATGGAAGAGGTACCTGTTTTGCCATGGGATGTATCAGATGGGGGGCTTAACAATTAGTGTTTTCCCACTTACCTTCTGCTGCGTGCTACTGTAGCCAAGTAGCACGGGGTCCCCCGGCACTCCCCACTATAGGGGTGGCGACAACGCAGCCACTCCGACGCTGCCGCTGTCACGCCCCCTCAGTGCGTGTCATTCCTGGCGCTCTTCAAAACAGCGCAAAACAGGGGAAGCCCAGGCGTGCACCAGAAATGACAGTAGCGCGCGGCATAGGGGGCTCATGGTAAGTGGGGAAACGCTCAATATTTTGCGGGGACATGCTAATCCATTTTGCCCTCTCTAAGATTCTTTTGAATTTGTAAAACTGTGGGAGATCCAATTGTGGATCTGTTGCTGTCTCATCTCATTTGGCATTTAGAGTGTGGAGCAGACAACTAGCAGGCTTGCATGCTGAACTGAATGCAGCATTTCATAATTTCAAACTGGTCATTTAGAATTGAATGTTTGAATCCTTCTCCCATGTATGAAAGTTGGTTCATCATAAAAACACTAATCTAGAGCCTTTCTCTGACAGAACTTCATACAGAATGACACTTTCCTGCAGAAGCCATATTAGAATGTTCAGTCTTCCACCTCAAGTGGTACAGTCCAACCTAGGTCAGTCATGTGACTTTGCTGATTGTGTGGCCTTTTCATGTCTTTTCATTTCATTTCATTTCATTTCATTTATGCCCCACCCATTCCCAACCAGTCAGGCTCAGGACGGCTTACAGACATTTGAAGCAATGCATACAAAAATATCATAGCTTACAATAAAACTGATAATAATAATTCACTCATTCTTTAAAAAGTATTCACTATTCATGGACTTCTGTCTAGAGCTGATCCAATGGCAAAAGGCAGACATCAACTATTCCAACACAATAAAAAGCTGTCTGTTTTTACCCTATAAGTCTCACTGTAAAAATTGAATAAGGCTTGAGGGAGCAAAAAGAGGGGTATAGGAAAAGTGATGAAAGTACAAGAAAACTGTAGTGACAAAAAACGTGAAGGTGAAAGAGTAGAGGAATATGTTCTGCTGTTTTGAAGGCAGAGCTTAGAACAATCCTTAGGGCCTTAAAGAAGTTGTAGGTTGTAGTGGTTTTACTGCACAATGTGCAGAACAACAGGAAGGACCAGGCATGGGGGCAGCAGAAGAGCAAGTGGCATGCAGGGGTGGTGTTAGTGATTCTGGGGCTTTGGGTAAACCTTGAGAAATAGGTCTCAGAATCACTCAGGCAGCAGTTGTCAGGTGGCTGTGGGGGCCATTGTCTCCCCACACTGGAGTCTCAGGGAGTCTCACTGCTTCATAGCAGTGGTGGCTTTGGGTCTGTGGTAGAAGGGTGATGGAGCTTCCAGCATGGGGTCCTTCCCATCAGGAGGCACAAGACAATTGTCCATGGCTAAGACTATGCCTGACAGCATGGGGAACAGAGTGTGTGGGGTTGCTGCACCTGAATCTTGCACTTCTGCTGTAGTGGTGTGGCATGTTTTGTTGATACAATTGAGTTTAATATAAGCTTAGTGTCTCTCTTAACTACCACCTCTTCAATGTTATCGAGCAGGAAAAATCATTGAATGGCAGTCTGAAGTCAGTGACAGTCTCTACAGCAGTTTTCCAAAGTGGGTTTGCTTTATGACAGTTTTGTTAATGTGTATGGGAAGATTTTTGCCATTGCTGTCGTAACCTCAACAATGCGCGACAATGCTTTTGCAAATCTGTTAAGTTTCCATAAAGGCAGCACTCACAAATTCATGTTTTGAACTGTGTGTCTACAGAAATGGCCAGATATTTTCCGGGTTATCCTTCCCCTGTCTAGACCATTCCTACATTTTATGATGCAGCTCTCTTTTCACATGACTCTAATTTTAAAGCAGTAATTAATATAATTTGATTTGCTGTTTTCAGCGCTCGCAAAACTGTGGTATGTGAACATTTTTACTGTTTGGCTGTGAAAACGCAGATCACAGAGGGGTGGGGAACAGCCTTAACATGAATGCATCGAGAAGAGCAAAATCAATTGCAGTGCTCAAAGAGATCTCTACTGGCAAAGAATATTAAATAACCTATTGCCAGTTGTGCAGCGATACTGCTGCTCTAGCAGGGAAAACAAACTAAGTGGTGAATGAATGGGGAGGGCATGAGAGGAAGAGGTGAAAGGAAAATTCTGCAGCATCTCCCTGCCTGCAGAAAAGGCAATCACAGGTAGTAAAAACAAATTTCCTGTTAAATTCAAAATCTTTCTGTTTTTAACAGTCAACACTTTAAACAGTGAAATTATTCTGAGCAGGGAAAATCTGCAAGAAGGAAGAATGTTTATGTGCTTGAAGAAAGACAGAATATAGCGAATCATGTGTTTGTCACACACAAAAATTTGGATGTATTGGTTTACCTTTTGATGCAAACCCATCAGTCACTGGTGTGATGGTAGCAGTTTACTTTCAAGCTTACTGGCGCACAACAGCCATCCAGTATTAATTTGGTGGTGTGTCCCTTTGAATGCCCATATAACAGGGGCTGGGTGAAACTGGGCCTTCATATATGCCATGATTTCAGAAGAGTGCAGATGGATTCCACAACATAGTCTTGGGTACATGGTTCATCAAACTGAAAATCTCTGCCTCTGTGTAACTGCATAGCTCTTTGATTAAGAAAACCAGAACACATCATTCATAAATTATGTGAATTGCAGGATGATGTTTTTGGTGAGGAGGATGTAGATTTTGGATCATGCAGGAACTTAACTTTTGTTAGCATACACAGTCCTGGATTTAACTGGTGCACGTTCATTCCGCATGACTTTCTCCCATATGCTCAAAAATCCTCCTAGCGTCTCCTTCTGTTGCATTTAAAATACATTCTGTGTAAGTCTGAAGAGTTGTTAGGTTCCAAATTTGATGAAAATTGGCCAGATCCCTTCTGAATAAAAACTGTGTGTGCTACCACATGCGAGAAATCAAACTTTGTATCTTTCAATATATGCATATGAGGGTGGGAGCCAAGTCACTGGAGTAATTTAGGCCATATGGCGACATGAGTCCTCCCACTTAACTGCGGTTCCAGTTAATGCAGTCTTCCACAGTTTGCAAGTATCTTTTTAATTCTGATGCAAATAAATTCCCCCGATACCAGAATCTCTTTGCTGTTTAATGTCACACCTGAATTAGATTTTGAATAAAGGAATCACTGCTCTTTAATGTCATATGCATGTGTCTACACATGTGAACAATTTCAGTTTCCTCTCACATCAGTATTGGTTTGGAAAATATCTGTTTATCCTATTTCCCTAACATGTTCTGTGATGTTCTGTTGGACAAATGTAATGACCTATACTAGTCTAGAAGGAGAGAGTACTAGAACAGTCAACTGCTCGAGACCTTGGGTCAGATCCAGTGCTCTGCTTGTGCAAGGATCAAACATCTCCACAGATTTCCCTTCCCCTTAGTGTTGCCTTCTGAGTCCAAGAATGTTGAACCCTGGGGTTGTGATTCTGACCAGCAAATGTATAATGGGTTACAGTCATGATAAAGGAACCCGTTTTCCTGTTTGCCCATTCACATGCATTCCGTGCAGGCAGCAGTTGGAGCCTATGTAAACAATCTAGGTTGCTTTCATGCTTCGCACAGAGATGCTTCTTTTTTTTTTTTACTTTCCTGCTACACATGCATAGCTGTGCAGGCATGCTGAGATGAACTCCCGCAGCCATGCAGATTGTCCCACAATATGACTGGCTGCACCCGTGTAGCTACACAGAGTCTACCCACAATTTTTTTAAAAGGACAAGGGGTCACCCTGGAAAATCTGGGCCATGACAGGTGGTTTCTCTCTCACTGTGGCGGATATGGTGGAAGGGAGGCAAATAAAGTGCCTCCTGCTTGGTCGTTTGCTTGGGAATGGCTCAACCTCAGAATTTTTTTTTTAAAAGAGCGAGTTTAGTGATTTTCAAAAAAACCAGGTTGGGGGAAAGAGAACGGGGCAGACTCATTTTGGGAGTGGGACCTGTATGAAGTCCCCCCCAATAAGTTTTATAGCATCCTACACCCGCGTTTGTTTGCCCATGCAGAATCTGCTCTTGATTAAAAGCCACACAGGTCAGTGGGCTGCAGTGAGAACAAGGAAAAGCAGGAAAGATCCATAACCATCAGTATCTTCCACTGACAGATTGCTGGTCCCAATGCACAGTGTTTACCTTCAGCTCTACCCCAATACTCTCTCCAAATGCAAGTCCTGCACCCTCATAAAATTGGATGGCTTCCATTCACGTCTGTGAGGAAAAGTGGATTGCTCCACTAAGGAATCCTGTAATGGTGAAGACCAAGCTTATCCTTCATCCCAGCACAGGGTGGCCTGTTCCCCAGTAAATGGTGTCTACATGCAGGCTCAAAGTGACTCTTTGAGTAGAGCAAACACTTATACGCTGGACCTTCCTTGCAATGTTTGGGCTGTTCTGCCATCATGATGGTGGGCATTTTGCTGGCCAAGTAATAAATTAATTGTGTTGTTATAAGTAAGGAATTTTTTAAAGGCGTCACTTTGTGTTCTGCTGTATTCTATTCCTTGTCCTCGTTGAAACCTGTTTCTCTTCTGTTTGTGCATGCCTGAGTGGCAGATTTCCACACGCTCAGTTGCCAAGTTTTTGCACTGTACTGGAGGTGTGAAAAATCGGAGAGGGCTGGCTCTTTCAAACAGCCACTTGTGTTTTTTTTCTCAAAGGCTAAGAGCCATTCCTCATGTTATATAGTTTCCATGTACTTTCAGTCTGGCACATGTGCCTTCAAGCATCTCCTATGTGTGATGCATCTCCATCTGTTCTTTGCTGGTATGCATTTTTACTGTTGTACATGTGATGGCCTGTGTGATACAGCTGGTGCATGGACACAGCTGCATGCCAGTTGTTGATGCAACTGCAGTTGCCAAAGGTTTCACAATCAAACTGTGCAGTCTACCTGTGAATAGACTGAATCAAACTCTCCGTGAATCTACTGCCATGAAAAATCAGGATGTCTTGTGCACAGAAGGATTTGATCGCATGACCCAGCCTAAAGTATACAATGGTGTGTGGAAATGCATCTTCCTATAATGTTGGGAAGCACATGTAACTGCGAAGGCATACAGAAATGAACCCTTGCAGCCATGCCAATTGTCCTGAAATCCAATTGGTTGCACCTGCATAGCTTCATGTCCAACAAAATGAAAAGGAACCTTTTTGCAATGGCCAGGCAATAATTAATGTGTTGCTGTAGATCTATGGGTGAAATGGTGATCATGCTCCCTGCCACGGGGAGAAAATGTGCTTGGAGGACTTGTGAAATGGCAGGTGCCCAGAGAATCAGCCTACAATGTGCTGGGTGAACTACACAAACTGGCAGGTGGGCAAATTCTCCCTGAAATGGAAGCTGAATTGAAAGGGTGGCAGGGAGGAAAATAAAACATCTCCCACCTGGTTGTGGTGGGTTTTCCAGGCTGTGTGGCCGTGGTCTGGTGGATCTTGTTCCTGACATTTCGCCTGCATCTGTGGCTGCCATCTTCAGAGATGTATCACAGAGGGAAGTGTAACAGCCACAGATGCAGGCAAAACGTCAGGAACAAGATCCACCAGACCACGGCCACACAGCCCGGAAAACCCACCACAACCAGTTGAATCTAGCTGTGAAAGCCTTCGACAATACATCTCCCACCTGTTGTGTTCTCACAGGAGTGCCTTCAACCCCGGATTTTGTAGTTTAACAATTTTTGTAAAACCCAGCTGGAGAGAAATATGATGGTCCTCACCTGAGTCATTTTGGGGAAGGGACCTGTGCAAAGTTCTTCTCCCAAACACTATATATAATGTCCTGAAGACATTACATTTGTGCCATGTGGAATCCACCTTTGATTCCAGAAGGGTAACCTTGTTCGTCTGTTGCAGCAAAAAATCAGCAAGCATATATTTTTATTCTAGTGAAGGCTTGTGCTAAAATAAAAACTCGTTAGTTTTCAGAATGGTGTACACTGGAAAAAGAACAGTTATTTTTGAGTTGAGAAGTTTTATCTATTTATAATAAACAGTGTTGTTATTTTTTAAAAAAAATCCTGATGTTACCCTTAACAACCAGAATGCTTAAAGTCATTGTACATAAATGTAAAGCACTCAAATAGGATAGTGGTGATTTTGAAAAAAAAAAACAATCAAAGGGAATCTTTGGTGGGCCATTTCAGGCAGGTCCCACACAGTGATGTAGGCATAGATTTTTAACGGGGTGAGTTCAGGGGGTGGGGCCTCAGTGCTTATAAAAGCAGCTGTCCAAGGCCAGGAACAACAGACTCCCCTGGCCAACCCCCCCCCCCCACCGGCTGGGCTTCCAGCTGGCAGCCGGCAGTCCCTTCTGCCCTCTCCTCCGGGCAGAGGCATAGCTAGGGAAAATGGAGCCCGGTGCAAAATCTGAGTTTTCGGGGGGGGGGGCATGGGCAGCCACTATGATGCTGGAATCCACCTCCAAGCAGTATCACTTTCAATGGTGTTTAAACTAGGGAGCCCAGATTCTCTTTTTAAATCCACCTTCAAGGGAGAATCTGGAGTCCCCAGTTAAAAACAACATTGAAAGTGATGCTGTTTTGGGGTGGATTATCCCCCACCCTGAATCAGCATCACTTTCAATGTTTAAACTGGGGACCTCAGATTCTCCCTTTAAATCCATGCTGAAAGGGGTGGATTTAAAAGGAGAATCTGGGGAAATTTGGGGGGTGCCTGCTGTCAGGGGTGCAATTGTTAAGCTAGCAGCACCACACTTTCAGGGTATCTTTAGGAGACTCTCCTGATGATACCACCCAGGTTTGGTGAAGTTTGGTTCAGGGGGTCCAAAGTTATGGACCCACTAAGGTATAGCCCCCATCTCCTGTTAGCTCCCATTGGAAACAATGGAGGATGGGGGCACCCCCTTTGGGAGTCCATAACTTTGGACCTCCTGAACCAAACCTCACCAAACCTGGGTGGTGTCAGCAGGAGAGTCTCCTAACAAATTCCTGAAATTTTGGTGTTGCTAACCTAAAGCAGTGCCCCCTTAAGGCTAAAAATTGAAAAAACACTTAAAATTCAAATATGTAAGCTTCGAACATGTAATGGGGGTGGGGGGTGGGGGGTTGAAGCCAGTAAACATACCTACATACTTGGTGTTTGGAACTCTGTCATTTTGAGGAAATCTTTTTGACACTATTCTTTGTAACCTGAGATCTCCCTTTTTGTTTTGTTTTTAATGGAGATTTCATAAATGTAAAGAAAAAAAAATTTCTGAAGAATTCTCAGATGCACTGTATGCATTCACCAGTTGAGGTGATGGACTTGAGCCTCTCAAGAAGTACCTTGTTTCAGAAATCATAGGTAACTGTTATCTCCATGCAATGTTTCTATTTATACACATTTCTGCAAATGATTATACCCTTTTCCACTGCAAGATTAAAGTGCAGTCAGTTGTTGTGTAGTGAGAGACGGGATCTTATGCTTCCTTATTAGAAAATAGTTCTGAATGACTATGAGAATTCTCATTCATTTTTAAGCACTGGCTTTGTCAAAACCATTATTCTATCTGTATTTTAACATGGCTCAGTGAGCAGGGGGAGCAGGAACCCACCAGGGGGAGGAATTGTCAAGTCGACTTGCTGGTGAAGGAGGAGGAGGTGGCAGTGAGGTTTGGCTGGCTGGGGGATCAGAAGGATGACAGGGAGCACACAGGCTGTTGCATATGGTCGAATTCACCCACAGCCAGTCCTATGCCACAGCAGAACCAGGTAGGGTGGCCCAGAACTAGGTAGACACTAGGACCCAAGCAGAGCATTCTATGGCACAGAAGGTCCAGCATGTGGTGGATGAATATAGAACTTTACTTTAATCTTTCAGTGAAAAAGAGTATAGTATGGTAATAACAATCATGCCACATTCTACCTAGAACAAGGTTTGCCAGATACAGAATGGATGACAAGGCAAAGGTGACTCATACCAAGCAACTACTGCAGGCTAGTCCTGATCTAACCTAGCATTAAACACTTAGCTTCGAGGAAGTACATAGATTCATAGCATGGGAATCTATGTCTAAATTTTGTTTATCATCACATAGCCGTGAGTTGCCAAGTGTTTGCTGTTTGGAGCACTCACGTGGTATATGTTACAAATACAGCTTATGTGATGGCTCTAGTTTCAAATGTATATTCCCCTTGCACTAATACAAATCTCAGGCACAAAAAAATTGTTGTTTGTTTAATTTAATTTATGGCAACATGGGAAGTGCAGCAGACGAGGTCTGGGTGAGATCTCCAGCACAAATACCTCTTAGTCAAGGGGAAAATTCTTTTGAATTGAATGGAAACCTTTAATGGCATTAAGGGGAAATTCTTTAGCAAAACCATTTAGAGAGTTATATACCTAAATGTGAAAACAAGGGAGTAAATGCAAATGAATCTCCAGACTATTTTGTGATTTGGTTTCATAAAAGCTGTCCTATTTTTTTTAAAGACTTTTAATGGACAAATGCAACATTGATGTTCTCTTCCTAGTCTTTCTTATCTGAACCAAAATGAAGTGATGTCCAGTTGTCTAGTGAGATGTCAGATGCCAGCAAAACCATTGCTTTAGTTTCAGATTAAACTAGCGAGGCCCTGGTTCAAATTTCTGTTCTATCAGAATCACACAACACAATAGTATTGCCAGCCTCCAGATGGAGTCTGGGCATCTCCTTGAATTAGAACTAATCTCTAGGTAACAGAGGTCATTTACCCTGGGGAAAATGGCTGCTTTGGAGGGCGGACTCTGTGGCATTATACCCTGCAAGGGCATGTCTGACTTACAGTGGTGGACTCAACCTAAGGACTGTGTTTAGTATAGATAGGCCTTAGGCAAGATTCAATTTATTTGGCTCCCAGAGTCCCTGGTAGGATGAAATATAATGACCTCATATACATTGTCCTTGGAGGAAATGGCAATTTCAAGATTTAAAAAGGCTCAGCTTTTTATTTTAACATTATTGTTGCTAAAGGAAGTGATATAACATAATTGTTAATAGAAAGTAAGGCTATTATTGTGGATAAGGAGAAATGAAAAGGGGCAAATAGGAGGGGAACAATCTAATGACATAGGCAGACAAGTGTAGGACAAGGACAAGGGTCAAAGTCAAGCCAAGCAGCCTCTTCCTGTTTCCATTGATACAGACCTTGGGGGTCAGAAAAGGTCAAGTGTCTTCAGGTGAGCCTGTATTCTGAGGCAGGGCAAGGCCAAGGAAAACTGATTCCTGGTAGAGGAGAAACAGACACCAACAATTTTGTTCTCTCTCAGTTAAAGTAATTTTGATTCATTAACTTGCTTTGGAGGGAGACATTCAGCAAGTGTGGGGCAGAGTAGATTTATAGCCATGCCAGATTCTTGTCCATCTTTGCCAAAAATCAAACATAATATTTGAGTTTTGGGCAATGACCCAAAAAGCCTTTATCCATTTACCGTAAATAGAGCTTAAATCCAGTTTCGGCTGTCAACGTACATTTCATGTCAACTGTAATTTGTCACCGCTGGGCACAATCATTGGGAACTGCTCCTAGAAAATGGAGCTGTATGTGCCATTCCCAGTTTATTGTCGCTGGGCTTTGTGCAACTGAATTCCTGCCTTAGGAACAACCGTGCTTGCTGTGGTGACTTTCAAGGTCCCATTGGTGTCCTTGGGCCAGTTGTGGAAAAGGGAGCAATAACAGAAGATACCTTCCTTGTTACTGAACAGGAGATTCCATTCTGTTTGTGAGAAAAAAATCAGTTGTCTCTACAAATTCAAGACAGCTTCTGAGGACAATGCTGTGATTGTCAGCTGAGAATTCTATTGGGAATAAATAAATCAAGTTAGAACATGGTGCTTTTGGAAGCTGATAGGGAGCAACAATAAACAACCATTTGGAAATTAAGAAAGCCTTTGTGGAGTTCAGTGTTTTACTGAAATGTACAAATAGGAAAACGGTATTTTGTGTTCTGAATCATGCCTGAGGATTAAATGTAAACTTCTGTCTTTCGCCTTCAGTGAAGTGTGAGATTGCAGTTAAACTATGCATGTCCGTAAACTGTTTATGGTAGAGAGACAATGTTGGTGTTTGGGAAGGACACTGATGTGTTCTCCATTCAGTGTGAGGGCCAGAAATGCATTTTCTTGCAGAAACCAGTGTTCTTTGAGCCAGCTCTAACTGAGAGTCACAATTAGCCAGCGGACAGCCTTGGTTATGGTAGGCACACAGATAAACATATTAGGCCTACAAACATGTCCAAGCATGGTGCATGATAATTTATCTAAAACCCAAAGGAAAGTTAACATTGAATTAGGAATATTTCTGCCTTGCAATATGTGGAAGCAGTTTTGTTCTTATGAACAAAATGGTCAACATACATTTTTTTTTACTGCACCTTGATTAAAATTTGGTGGAGTAGCCACAGGCTAGATAAAAATTGCTTCTATTTGTCATCCCTAGTTTGTGGAATTGTTTTGTTTTATGTGATCATTTGCACTATTTTAATAGATACATGTTGCAAATTTGCCATGTACCTGCTAACAGCCATAATGTTTGATGTGTATCCAACTCTTTTTCTAGCCTTCTAATGTGACCAAAAAGAGCAAGCAACAGCTTCTGAACACATGAATGCAGCAGAGCAGACATGCAGTAGAATATGCTAATGCAGAGGGGTATCTAGGCAAACTGGAGCCTGGGGACAAAACCTGAGTTTGGTGCCCCCCCCCAATATGGGCGGTCACCCTCCCCTACCACGACCAAACAATGATTTTTTTGCACCAGTTCACAAAACACCTCCCACCCCCAGCAAAACATTCATATCTTTCTCCCCACCAACTCTCTTTCCTAATTTTGTCCTCACACCAATCCTATGAAGTAGGTTGTTAGCCCGAGAAACAGCTGCAAGCCAGTGCAAGTGGGTATTAAGCAGGTAAATCTCTCACAAATCACCCCCAGCAAAACATTTACCAAATAAATGTCAGCATCATCTCTCACAAAACATCTCCAGTGGAATCCACACCCAAACAACATTACTTTCAATGGTGTCTAAACTAGGGAGCCCAGATTCTCCTTTTAAATCCACCTTTAAAAAGCCTGACGTTACCCTTAACAACCAGAATGCTTGAAGTCATTGTACATAAACGTAAAGTGCTCAAATAGGATAGTGGTGATTTTGAAAAAAAGACAATCAAAGGGAATCTTTGGTGGGCCATTTCAGGTAGGTCCCACATAGTGATGTAGGTATAGATTTTTAATGGGGTGGGTTTGGGGGTGGGGCCACGCCTCAACCTGCCCCTGGGGGCATGGCCACACATCACCAAGCCCCACTCCCAGCCTCAGTGCTTATAAAAGCAGCTCTCTGAGGCCAGGGTCAGCAGACTCCCCTGCCCCGCCCGCCCCCCACCTTCTGCCCTCTCCTCCAGGCAGAGGTATAGCTAGGGAAAATGGAGCCCGGTGCAAAATCTGAGTTTTGCGGGGGGCCCCCATGGGTGGCCACTGTGATGCTGGAATCCACCCCCAAGCAGTATCACTTTCAATGGTGTTTAAACTAGGGAGCCCAGATTCTCTTTTTAAATCCACCTTCAAGGGAGAATCTGGAGTCCCCAGTTAAAACAACATTGAAAGTGATGCTATTTTGGGGTGGACTATCCCCCACACTGAAACAACATCACTTTCAATGTTTAAACTGGGGACCTCAGACTCTCCCTTTAAATCCATGCCGAAGGGAGTGGATTTAAAAGGAGAATCTGGGGAAATTTGGGGGGTGCCTGCTGTCAGGGGTGCAATTGTTAAACTAGCAGCACCAAACTTTCAGGATAACTTTAGGATGATACTTTAGGATGATACTGTCCAGGTTTGGTGAAGTTTGGTTCAGGGGGTCCAAAGTTATGGACCCACTAAAGTGTAGCCCCCATCTCCTATTAGCTCCCATTGGAAACAATGGAGGATGGAGGCACCCCCTTTGGGAGTCCATAACTTTGGACCCCTTGAACTAAACCTCACCAAACCTAGGTGGTGTCAGCAGGAGAGTCTCCCAACAAATCCCTGAAATTGAGGTGCTGCTAGCCTAAAAACTGCACCCCCTGCAGGCCAAAAACTAAAAAACACTAAAATTACAAAAAACACACAAACGAACCTGAATTTTTGCACCCCCACATGGCCAAATGAGGGGCACCTGGGGACATTTGTCTCCCCATGTCCCCATTGCAGATACACCCCTGTGCTAATGTACACGGGGGGGGGGGTTCCTTCCCATATCTAAGTATGGTAAATTAGAGGTTATGTGTGAGGCAGCCTTTTACATGATTGTGGAATACTTCTGTAGGACAATCATTACTGATTGACACATTCATATACATTGACTTCATTGGAAGTTTCATATATAGAGGATTTGCAAAGGAACAAATAAAGTGTCTGTGTTAAAATAGCAACATTTATATGGCACTTTCCCAGAATGATAAAAATATTTGGGGAGATGCTGAGGCTCAGGGCCAAAACATCTGCTTTGCATACAGAAGACCAGAGTCTTCAATTGGAAAGATCAGGTAGCAGGTGCTGAGATCTGTATTTGAGACCCTGGAAAGCTGCTGCCAGAGTAGACAATGCTGACCTTGGCCTTTTCCACACAACCAAAATAAAACGTTTTGAGGCAGGAAATAAAATGTTTCCTCCAAGGGTTCCACACCGTTTTTAGCTCAAAAGGTTTTATTTCTAGCCTGAAAGCATTTTAAATGCTTCCTCGATTTTAGCAATTCTTTTGTTGAGACACATTTAAAACATTTTAACTTGCTGTGCATATCTCTTTAAATAATTTCCCATGCAGTCCCCAGAGTTTCTCCTTGGCACCATTTTCTGAGCTTGCTCCATTATCTCGCCTGTTTATTTTCATCAGTTTGTTTTTATTATAGAGGGGGTTGATATCTTTGAAGCTGTGAGTACACAACCTATAAAGTGTTGCAGCATGAGGTTTTGAGGCATCAGTTCTACAGGGAAGTATAAAAACAACAGAACAATTCCAAAATGGTGGCTAGAAATTGTTTTGGGGGGTGAATGTGAACAAACTGAGGAGATTGAAAACATTTTGTGACTGTTTTACAAATGTTTTCATTGGCTTGTGCAAAAAAGGCCAACGAACCAGTGGTCTGACTCAGGATTAAGTAGCTTTACATGTTCATTCCCATCTGTTATCCAAGCACTTCTTAGAACAACCCTGCATGTTCAGTAGTATCATCCTTTTCTATTTATAGGTGTACTGAGATACCCTTTCCTATTATCACATCCCCAAACCACGCCAGGCTTGTCAGTGGGTGCAGGCTGTGGCTAAACTTTGTGATGTGCTCCCGGTTCTCCAACATTATGTTGGTTGACATCCTTAGCCATTATCCTACTTCCACTCTGTATTGGGCCACAGCAGCCTTAGAAATAATTTGAGATGATACTAAAGATTAGTCTGACTTTTACTTCTGCAGATCATGAGTCAGTAGTGTCGGTGGGAAATGAGAACAGGACAACATTTTTGTTACACTCTTTAAAAAAAATCAACAGCTTTTCAAATCATGAATAGGGCTGCTGTTGTTTAAGTATTTGATATGGCAAGAACTTAAGCTTAACTGATGGAAATTCATGTGGGCACACGAAATGATATCTTATGCCGCACAACCACTGGAAATGACAAACCTGGATGAGGTTGGCTTCTCTAGCTCTGACAGCTCAATTCTAAGAAGAGCAGCACCCTTTAAATTGAGCTTAAAATGTTATAACTCTGCTTAGGATGGCACTGTGGAAGGCTCAGTGTCTAAACCTGTAGTGGCGAACCTTTGGCACTCCAGATGTTATGGACTACAATTCCCATCAGCCCCTGCCAGCATGGCCAATTGGCCATGCTGGCAGGGGCTGATGGGAATTGTAGTCCATAACATCTGGAGTGCCAAAGGTTCGCCAACACGGGTCTAAACGTTCATGAACACTGCACCTGTCTTTTCACTGCAGCCTGTGCCTTTTTTTGTAGCAGAAAAACCAGATGCACATATCATTTTTTAAAAAAAATCTGATTAATACAGCAATCTGTTAATACTGTATGTCTTGAAAACAAAAGGACACAAAAAGTCCACCGTTGCACAGTAAAGCAGTCTTTCTGCAAATGGGAGCCACAGTTTCATCCATCTGATGACCTCATACCTCCTGAACCTCATATGCTGTTGTTGTGAAGCCCTTACTGCAAGTCCCTAAAGCTTGCCCCTCTGTGAGGGAGTTGTCAAAACATACTTTAAGTTTTGAATTTAGGATTTAGCCATCCCTGAACAGCCTACGGAATGCAGACATTTAATATAATTTATGAAGTGCAGTGATGTTTAATCAAAGATTCGGATCCTTCATAATTTATCTTAGGATGTAAAAGCCAACATGTCAAGTACAAGATGTTCATGCTGAACCATTACTGAAAGCCCTGGCTGGGTGCTCCCTGAAAAGTGGTGTGATGGAACAAATTTCCCTGGTTAGAATGGGTACTTCTATGTCAAAAGGGAGACAAGAGCTCTTCTCTCCCTCCCTTCCTTCCACAACTTATGGCCAACCTTTCTTCTAAGCAGTCCTATTGCAAAGATTACCTAACTAGGGACTCTGTGTTTTTAAAATTTTCAAATGGGTGATTTTAATCCTTTCCAACAGCCAGTTAAAAGCTTCTGCCTAATGCATAAAAATTAAGTTAACAGTAATTAATGTAACCAGCCTGGAACCTTCACAAGCTCCTGCCAGCAAACATCTTTGGGTGTACTCGAGAGGCTGCAGTTTGCTTGATGGTGCCAGCAAACAGGTTGTGGATTGTAAACACTGTAATTAGTTAGTAAGTTTCTAAATCTCCACTTATCAGGCTTGTGGTCTGAATTGTTAGTACAGATGACCCCCTGAGAAGAGAGAAAAACAAAGGAAGGGAATTAGCGCAACTTTGCTTTGCTTTGCTAGCATATGCCACTGGGCCACTGCTTAACCTGGCAAAGTTTTTTGATAAAATGATAACTGCAGTCTTGCTACAAAATGAAGAATGCATTAAGGCTTCGCTGGTTCACAAGAAGCCACTTGCTCAGTTCGAGTCTATTTTTACTTTATTTTAAGTGTTTATTTTTAACATCAGCTCTCAGAGAGGCACACAGAAAAACCATATCCAGATAAACAGCATCATTAAAAAGAAATTAAAACATTAAAAACTCCAAAACCAACCAGCACAAAGAGTCAAGCAGTAAAAATTATGAGAACTCTAGTGATGCTTTACGGACTACCAACATTTTATTCCAAAGCAAACTTGTTTGGACTATAGACTGCATATGCATATGCTGGAGTTTCTGATGCCACTGTCTCTTTTGTTGCAGCATACTACCATAGCCACCCCACTAATGAATGATTGGTTACCAAACAGTCATTAAAATGATCAAAGCAGCAATAATACAATCCCTAAAATAGCATATAAAAGTTTACCAGTGTTTTGTTTCTTTGTGAAACAATAAAAGCATTAATAGCACGTAAGATTATAACAAACTTTGTGGCATATAAAAATAAAGCATCTATTTTTTCCCCGTCTGATCAAATAATCAGATCAACAGAGAAATTGAAGACTGTTACTTGGTCACCCACAATAAAAATAAATAAATGGAAGTAAATTAGGTTAAAAATATTTTACCTTGGCCCTGCAAGGAATTCTATGACTGAAGTCATGCATCTTACCTCCCTGAATGGAGTCATGCATCGTAATACCTCTGTAGCAGATCTTAATACTCAGGTAGGCTTATATGGGAGAAAAAGATTCTTATGATATCCAAGTCCCAGATTATTTAGGGCTTTAAAGGTAAGGTTTGAATAATGCTCAGAAATCAATCAATAGCCTGTGAAACAGGCAAAAACTATTCCTGTGGAAGTACGTAAGTTAATAAGAAAAACAGTCTAATCCAACTCCCCGGTGAAAAAGTGAGTTGGAGCAAGTGCTGGAAATCTGCACCTCATCCATCAATTCACCTTTGAAATAGCGGTGAATATGCCTGTAAGCAGATAATATACCTGTAAGCAGATAATAAACAAACAGATAATATATCTGGTTCAGTAATATTCTCTGAATGGAGTTTTAGTGTGGTTGCCAACAATAGTTAAGCTCCGGCTTTGCAATCTTTTGAAAATGCTATTGAAGGCAAAGGTTATAATAACCATATTAGCCCGTATTGGAATTTAATCGGAAGCAAATGTCCACCTTATTTCTATCACATAATTATATCATCAGTTTTCACCAAGATAATGCTCACACCATCCAGATGCATTTTATGAAGATCAGAATCCCTTTCAGATGTTACAATTGCACTTACCAGGAGCCTACAAACTGCATATACTGGGAGTATGTGGTGCCCCAGTCTTCCTGATATCACAGTCTTTATGTGTAAGAAGAACCACAATTACTTAACAAGTATGTCCAACTTCAGTATAAATAAACAGGAGTCCTTGAAAAAATCCAGTGATCAGCTCACACATACTGGAGCTACATGCCAAAGGTCAATGTCTGCATTGCCCCTGTTCACACAACATGTCAGCTGCATCCATTGAGAAGGGCTATACATAGTTTGTTGCTTCCTAGTACATCTGATAGTAATGTCTGAAAAGCTCTACTGAAAATAACAGCATCTCTAGGCCAGCTCCCTGGGTTCTTAAAGGGTCATGTGCAAAAGAAGCAGAGCCAGTAGTGTTGGTTCGCCCCCACCCCACGGATTTTCTTAGAAGAAAAAGGCAAACCCCAGCTCGCTTTTAGTAAAAGAGAGCTGTGGCGAATATGGGTAAGGAAGTGGGTAAGTGGTGGCTGGATGTGAGGGAGGGCAGAGTGAGGTGTGTGAGGATGAGCTGGATGTGTATGAGAGTATGTGTGTTGTGTGGTAGCAGTGGGTGAGGCACAGAGCGTGAAAGTTTTGCTCCTAACATTTCACATCCATTTACTGTTAATTCTAGCCAGTTAATTACAGCTGGGAAAGCCTTTGAAAATACCTCTTTTTCACTTAGAATTTTAACTCAGGAATTACTCTTATTGAACTTTGTGGGCACTTGCATGCATAGTGTCAGTTTCCCCGAGCACCAGATGCTAGGGAGAAACCCTAAGGGAGGGAGAAGGATGTTTCCTTAATATCCTGCTTGTGTATTTCCTGAAGGCATCTGGCTAGCAAGCACTGCTGGAAACAGACGCTGGTTAGGTGACCCCTTGGTTTAATACAGCAAGGCTCTTCTTAAGAATTATTTATAGAAATAAATTCAGTTTCAAGGAAGAGGGACAGGAAAACCAAGGCAAGGAAGTGTATTTTTTATTTAACATTATGCTGCTGCCAATTAAGTTTGGAATCACTGAGATAATTCATTATAAAGCAAAGGGAACATAAAACATAAATCTCTGAGAGGCTGTAGGTGTTGTAGAGGAATATGCATCTGAGTCAGCCAAGAATCTGGCCTACAACCTCAATTCTGCAAGTATTGTTAATTTCGTTGTCAAGGATGAAGAATTTTCAACAACAGGAAATGGCATGCTCTGTGATGTGAGGATATCAAAGACTAAGAGCTTGCCTGTTCACCTTCTGCTAGAATATTCAATTAGTCGAATTACTGGGTGGCTATAACTGCAATTGCACTGGACCTATAGGAAAATGAAGTCAGTTGTTGTAGTGAGCTCAACAACACCAGACTTGTTAATTGTTGCTAAGTGCCAAGAGCTAATATTTTAAAAAGAAAATGCAGCAATTTAAGGCAATATAATGCTATTAGTAGTGGGATCATGACGGGAAGAGATAATGTGATTTTTTGCGGGGGAGGGGGTAAAAGGAATGGATGATAGAAGTGCTATTTCCTGGCCTTTTTCTCATGCCATGTCATTCCCTCTGTAGTCTAGTCTGATCCAGCTCTTGTTTTGTGTGTCCTTTGTTGGTGCAACACTTAGTAGCCGTTGATGGGGAAGGAGAGCCCCATCCACATCTAAGTGGGTATCTTGTCAGGCGGAGCCCAGATCATCACTGTCTTGTGCATACAACTTTGCATCCAACTGGATTGCCATATTGGTTTGGCCACAGGATCCTGGTCCAGCCATGGGTTTCTTTTGCTGAGCAAAGGCTGTGACTTTTCTTAAAACCAAAATGTCTCCATCGGGAAAACCAAGTAAGATTTGCCACTGGCTTCTTTCATATTTCCAAAGGCAGGTCTGCCATTTCCTTTCTCTTTCCTCACATGCATCCATGTGGCCTATTAATTGAGTTGATCCTGTATTATGTTCACCAAGAAAGCCTACTGAGTTCAGTGAAGACTACTCCCAAGCATAGATAGGTCTGCAATGGCTTCCTTTATTTCCTCTGTTACAAAGTATAGATAGCTTAAACGTCATATCCGTGCTTAGAAACATCTTCTTTATATGTCAGAACAAAGGAAAAGTCCCTTTTCACTGATTCTCCTTATAAAAGTAGGCTTGAAAGAGTTGGGGTGTGGTGTGCACAGTGAATTAAGATTTCAAATAGGTTTTCCCACAAAAAAAAAATCAGATGGAGTGTAGAAGTTCTGCATCGTAAGGCAATATGAAGAATGTCCCCTTCAAGTCTCTCTCAAGATGGCCCCTGTCATTCTTCCAAGTATAAATTAGCCATATTTAAAATCAACTTTTTAAAAATAGAAGGCAGATGCTCCACTCAGTAGTGAACACTCTGATAAAAAGATCCCCACGTTCTATTCACGTGTTTAGTTGACACAGCCAAGCGACATCATGATTACCTAAAACAGCTCATGAGAAAATTCTAAATGATTTTAAGTGTCAGTCAGCTGTAGTCTGCTGATTTGAGTGGAGGCCTTCACGAATGTTCGGTGACGACTGCAAATGACAAGCAAGCAGATGAGAATGATGCAATTGCTCACTGTTTTGGAATTGCTCTGGTGCACGAATAAAGGAACAAGAACATCTGTAAACAGGGGACCAAAAAAGATAATGGCCTGCAGCCAAAAAGGCAAGGACAGCAGTTGCATTTTAAAGGAGTGCATCCTGATGCTTTCATTTCCGAGTTTTTCAGAAATATTCAGAACGTTGCTGATGTTCCAGTGCCAGTCCGTTATAAGTCTCATTGATTTTGAAAACGTAGTAGAAGACTATTGCACTCACTATTCGATATAATTCCACACCTGTCCATCCCATTCTCTGGGGGAAGTTCATCATTCTCCATGCTTTGTGCCTTTCTCCGCTGAGAAATACGCCAAGAGCCATGAGACAGGGCGAGTGACTCAGTCATATCACCCCGCCACTCCTAGCCGAAAGCAGCAGGCAACAGGGACTGGCTGGTTCCAGCCGTTTTCAAGGAGCTTTCAGCGCTGGGGCTCTGCCATCCCTTCCTAGAAACATCTTCGGCACCATCGCTGGTTTTTTTGCTTTTAAATCCATTTGGAGGAATAGGACTGTGTTGTTTGAAAGCTCCTATACCATGAATATCATCTGGCCCTAACAAAGATATTGTTTTTGAAACACACAGCGTTATAAATTTTAAAGCTTTTAACACTGAAAAATGTACAATTTTCTTCTAATGTACCCGTTGACTCCCTTTTTGGGCAGGACAGGAATTGGGCCAGACAGATACTTTGAAGGGTTTATTACAAATTTGTCTGTACGATCAATGTCACTATTCGTTGCAGCTGAACTCTATACTGTGATCTTCAGTTATTCCAGATCCCTAGTTATCTCTGCTCACAATGTGTGTGCACGTGTTTGTCTTCTACTGCAGCCCTAGGTCAACATGACACTGCTTAAATAACTGTCCTATTTAGCGAAATCATTGATTGCCTAAATGTTTTGGAAGCCGCAAAGCTGTTTGAATAAATTAGGTCATGCTGAATTTTTTTTAAAAAGGTATTGAGCAGTCTGGATGCAATAAAATGGTCTTCTATTATTGTTCATGGCAGGTCAGGCCTTTGAACGAGCCAGGGAAATAAATAGGCACGCTATGTGGGCCTTATTAATTAAAAGATTAAACATATAGTGTTGATTAAATAATAAAACAGGTCAAGTCAGATTTGAAATTTGTCAATGTCATGTCATCTGGGTTGCACAAGAGACCTCCCAAAAGCAGCATGGCCGATGTTTTTGGTGGTTGTAGCTTTTTCAGGCTTTGTGGTTGTGGTCTGGCAGTTTTAGTGCCTAACATTTCATGCACATCTATGGCTGGCATCTTCAGAGGCATGTCATGGTAAGATATGTATTGTACTGTGACATGCCTCTGGCAATGCCAGTCACAGATATGAGTGAAATGATAGGAGCTAAAACTACCAGACCAGGGCCACACAGCTCGGAAAACTCACAACATCCAGGTGATTCTGGCCATGAAAACCACTGACAGTATGCTGGTGGTTTATGTTTTGCTTTTGGGCCAGTTACCAAGAAAAATATGAGGACAAAATATCCGCTCCCTCCCCTCCGCTCCTTAGCCTTTTAAGGCAAACAGACAGCTCTTATGCTAGGCTCTCCCCTCTAACTCCATCATTGTTAGGCTGTGCTCTTCAACTAGCCTGGATCTTTGGCCTTTGACTGTTCCCTCAGTCTGCTCAGACCCCAGAGAATCTCCCACTTGAGCAGTCCTAATGGCATGGTCGGTTTCAGTGCGTGGTAAGGTCCAGGATTTGAAAAGGGCCTCTATTTTTCCTATTTCCAATGGGAGCAGAACAGCCAAGGAGGTGAGAGATCAGTATGCAAAAATTCACTTTGCAAACAGGGTTGCCAACTCCAAGTTGGGACATACTGAGGGATTTTGGGGGTGGAGCCTGAGGAGGGTGGGATTTGGAGACGGAAGGGACTCCAGTGGGGTACACTGCCATAGAGTCCATCTTCCAAAGCAACCATTTTCTCCAAGGGAAGTGATCTCTGTCACTTAGAGATCAGTTATAATAGCTGGAGATCTCCAGCCACCACCTGGAGGTTGGCAATCCTGTTTGCAGATGTCTCCTTCTCTTTAAGGCAGATTGGGCTGAGTCAGAGGTGGAAAAAGGAAAAACTGCGCCTGGGACTTGCGCGTGCCCTGCGCCCCTGCAGCGGCGGCACCTGCCCCCGCCCCAGAACTCTCCCAGAATGCCACACCACGCCCACGTCCACTCCACGGCCTGGCCACACCTCTGCCACAGCTCCGCCTGGGGTGTCACAGTCCCCCGACACATGGGTACTACGCCACTGGGCTGAGTGAGAATTCAGAAGGCCACCCAGGAATCTTTATGGCTGAGTAGGACGTCTAGATACAATTGAAACTGAGAGTTTTATAAGATACGTTATTAAATAAGGATCAATTTAGCAAATGATTGGCCGAGAGTAGCTGTGGCTCAGTGCAAAGATGCCTGCTTTGCATAGACAAGGCCCAGGTTCTATTCCAGACAGACCAGTTAGAAGGATTAAGTAGTAGGTGATTTGAAAGATCTGGACTTGAAACCCTGGACTGCTGCTGCTAACCTTGGTAGACTAGTGGTCCGACTCTGTGCCCATGTTTTCATGAACAGAAATCTAGGCCAAGAACCAAATTCCAATTACTTCTACAGACATACCTCACCAATTCTCTGTGTTGGTTGGCAGCCCATTAATCCTTCATCTGACTGCCTGCACAAAGTAACTCAGAAGGCAAATCCAAATTAAATTAGGACTGTAGGAACCATTTCCTCCTTCTTTCTGTATCTAAAGCTGGACTGAGGGGTTTTTTTTGGCTGCCAGAGATCAGCATTAGTGCCTCAAGGTTTAATTTTCATGAACACTGGCGAGAGTACCAATTAGACTCTGGACACTGACCATTCATCTCCCAGTCAGCCGAGGGATCATCTGCTCACCTGTATGGTCAAAGCTGGCCTTGAGTCAATTTTCTGTCATCATCAGGTGTATTCATTTGTTAATGCCAGTGCTTTTTCTGGAATGTATCCTTTTCACTAGACATGATGATGATGAAGTTGATGATGATGATGATAACAACAGCAATAAACATAAATGGCTAAAAACTGGTGGAAAAATCAAGGAGAGAAAGTCACGGAAAATGAGAAGGTCCAGATCTTGTGGGACTTTTGAATCCAAATGAGCAAAGTGTTGGCACATAATACACTGGACATCACAGTGATGGAGAGCAAGAAAGTGGCCATCATCAGCATGGCAATACCTGTGGACAGCAGGGTTGATGAAAAAGAACATGAGCGTTGAGGAAAAATGAAAAGAACATGAAGAACAAAAAGAACAAAAAGAACTAAATACCACAATGTGAAAATCAAGATTCAGCAGCTATGGCACAAACAAGCTGAGGTTTGTCCCCATGGTAATTGGCATGCTGGGTGCCATTCCAAAAACACCAGGGTGGCACTTGAAACCTCTTCAAATCAACAAAATCAGCATCTGTCAGACTTAAAAGGCATCCCTGCTGGGATCCACACAAATGATATGTCAATGTATTACAACGTCCTAGGCCCCTGGGTGATGCTTGAATTGTAATGGAAGGCAAATAACCAGCTAAACAACTGGCAGCAGTGATATTAAACAAAATTAAGTAATAATAATAATAATATGATATAAAACATAATCAATAATCATAATACTACACCGATACATTACAACTTCCTGGGCCTCTGGGTGAGGCACGTATTGTAATGAAAGGCCAACAACCAGCTAAAGAACTGGCAGCTGTAAAATCAATCAATCAATCAATAATAATAATGCTTTTATCTCCCACAGAACACCAGAATTGAAACCACTCTTCAATTTTGCTAATTCTCATTGGACATCTCCCTGACCAGTTGGATCACGAGTCAAAGAGGAGGTGACCAGTGAGAGTTAGGGAAATGCAAGAGATTTCAATTTTGAGCCACTCTGGCTAGGCATCTCTGTGTGAGGACAGCACTGGTGAAGAAACAGTGAGATCCATAAAAGTACATTATGTAAAACTGTTTTTAAAGCTCACTGAGGTTAACAAATAAGCTGGAAACCATGGTTCTGTTCTGTAACTAGTCCTAGCTAGTAGGATGACTCATGCTCAGACAATCACATTACATATTGTTAGCTTAATTAGCCCTTGTTGTATGTGATGTCTGAACTGAGCCAGTGTTCCACTGACTGTGGCAAACCCACAATCAGAGTTTGAGGGCAACCGTTAGGTTTTCCAATCTCCTGGTGGTAATTCTCTCAAAATTAGAACTGACCTCCAAGGGACAGAGATAATTTCTCCTCAAGAAAATGGCTGCTCTATCACATTATATCCCACTGCGGTCCCTCCCTTCCTCAAACACCTCCCTCCACAGGCTCCACCCTTGAAACTTTCAGTTACTTCCCAACCCGGAGCTGGCAACCCTAGCGCCCCTGTTCGTTGTTGTTCTCTGGATCTGGTACTCAGAGAAATACTGCCTCTGAAGGTGCAGAGCCGAATCAGCCTGGTGCTTAAAAAGCCTAATAGGTTTCAGCTTTTTCGGCTTTTGCTTGCAGAGAGAAGAATTCCCTGCTCTTTGCTAAAAATCCTACTTCCAACCTCGATCCAAAAGCTGAGCACAATTGTTTCTGTTCGTCCCTACGCTCATTTGTTACCTGAACTCTCGGGATGGAATTGCTGGAAAATGCTTTGGGAGCCACTGTGGTGTAGTGGGTGGGATAATGCACTAAGAAAGTGGTTCTCAACCTGGGGGTCGGGACCTCTTGGGGGTAGAACGACCCTTTCATATGGGTCGCCTAAGACTTTCTGCATCAGTGTTCTCCATCTATAAAATGGATAAATTAGGGTTGGGGGTCACCACAACATGAGGAACTGTATTAAAGGGACACAGCATTAGGAAGGTTGAGAACCACTGCACTAAGACATGAGAGATCCAAGTTTGAATTACTCCTAACCAGCAAAGGCCTTTGAGCTGGTCATTCTCTCTGCCTTATCTGGAGATAAAACAATGATTACCTGGATCATTCTGAGCTCCTTAGAAAGTAAAAGAAAAGTGTGACAGACTGATGGTGCTTCTCAGTTCAAGAGAGTTATAAACCACTGAGAATATTGAAATAATGCCTTAGTAAGCAGGTAATTTTGGCAGCACACTAGTGATTTAAGAAATTGATGTTGACAACAGAAATCAGTATGTTTTATGAATTTATTTTAATATTTGGATAGTTGGGATGCTATTTCGAATCCTACCTCTTGGAATACAGTATTAACATTTCAGTTGTCAGGTGCTATTCCCTTTGAAGCAGCTTTGAATTTACTGTTAAGTGCAGAGTTCCCTTCCTAAGCAAGCACTTTATCTCCTTGTCTGGTTGAGCCAGTCCTGGCAACAAACCTGCACTCCTGTTCCCAGGGACTGTTAGAACCACTCATGATGTGATGCTTCACACCTCTCTTTCAGAGCAGTAATGGGAACGTTAGGGGATCTTCATGGCACCTGGAGCTGAGCCAGGCAGCTTCACTCCATGTGCCTGGTGAAAGCTGCTGCTTTAGCTGCATCTCTGTTTGCCCCATCAGATCTAAAGGCTTTAAGCTAAAGCAACCCCGTAGGATCAGGTAGTCGGAGCATTAGCTTCACACTCTCCAGATCACATGGCGAGCATTCGTTTCAGGGTCTGTCCTTGGAGTGTAGAAGGCCCAATTTTCTGCTTGTGTCTATTATACCAGCTCTGGAGCTGTGACAGTTTTGCTTTCTGTGCCTGGACTGTCACCAGAACTGCTGCTGCAATTACAATAAAAAAAATCTAACAATTGCAGCAGAGATTCTTTAGTCCTTGGCACGGCTCTCCCAAGCTCAGAAATTGATGGTGGGCCCCGCGGGTCCTTCAGGGATCTTGCTGGCTTCCAATATTGATATAAATGCTACTCTCCAGCTGGTATCCCCTTGGCTGGATTGTTTCCCAGTTAAATAGTAAATTGCAGCAGCCATGGTGTAGCCGACATTACGGAACACGCCAAGCTCGGGTAATAAAGGACCTCGACAGTGAGTTTCTCCCTTGCAGATTGTCCTGTACTGTAACAGCAAATTGGGTTGGGGGCCAAGAGAGCTTTAAAGCCATCTTCTCATCTTTATATATTTTTTTCATTTTGGCCCAGACAAGTGACTGCTTTGTAGCAAAGCTCAGATCAGCTCCAGCTGTACCCCTTCTGCAAGGCTATTAAGCTGAGAGAGAAGCAGGAAAGCGTCTGCTGATCTCTTCCCTCTGTATGCACAGAGCAATCCTCCACCTATTACCTCTTCAGGCAAAAGAAGGATTTGGCCTGGAGACATTACAAAAGCTGCATGCTCAAAAGGGAAATTCTGCCTTAGGAATGCTTATTGTCCAGCATAGAATACAGTCTGATCTGAATCAGTAGCAGGCCGATCCTGCAATTACACAAATAATAAGATTTTGACACTTTGCTGCTGCCGTGTCACCGAAGGCTGCGTTTTCCAAGACGGTTTGTATTCAAGTTTGGATCCTTGAGTGCAAAATACATGTTTATCACATCTGTTATGCTTGCAAGCCTGTAGGTGGTAGCTGGAGGTCTCCCGCTATTACAGCGGATGTCCAGGGATCAAACCCTGCCCTTCTTAGGATCCACCCCCAAACCTCCAGGTATTTCCCAACCCGGAGCTGGCAACCCTAGTTATGCAGCAATGTATAAATCTCAGCATTTCCTTTCAAAGTCGTAATATTAGCACTTACGTGGCACATTTTAAATCAACAAAAATGTTTCTTATATATTATTCAATTCATCTTTACAATATCCTTGTCAGATAGGCTACTGTCATCGTTTATTTAATTTTTTACATATGCTTTTCAATTTTTAAAACCAGTTTGCTTGTGCAGGTTGCGGTAATCAAAATATAAAGCAATGCTACAGCAGTATAAAAAGAACAATTGCCAATCAGGAACCAGGAGTACTAAATTCACTTTGGCCAGGAACTATAGATAGATGCAGGGTTTAAGTCAAAGCTGCAGAATTGGAAGGTAAAATATTTATAATTAAAACGCTTAGAAGTCCTGAAAATTCAGAAATGTTAAGGTTTGCACCTATAAAATGGAGTCCTTAAGAAGATTTGTTTGGAAGTTACAAATATGAACAGGGTTAATTAAAATGATCAGGCCGTAGGAGATTTCAAAGAAGTGTGCCCAGAAGAAACGCTGCCATTTGGAGTAGAAAATACTGACCTTCATATACCAATGGTCTGAATAAGGCAAGTTTATGAGTGTTTGATAGATACCTATGGCTGGATTAGTAACTGGGGTGATGTGATCTTTCTGGCTCATACTTTGCACACTTTAGCAGATGTACCACAGACTAATCATATTATAATAATAATATTTCTTATTTATAAAGTGACTCTGAAACTAGGCACCACATAACAATTAAATTTGCAGAACAATTCCTTCCTACAGGCAAGCAGTTGAAAAAGACAAAATGGGGTGGGCGGGGAGAGAGAGAGAGAGAAACAAAGGATATCTCAAAGCAGGAGTTAGCAGTCTTCTGCTTACCACTAGTGTGTGTTTCTCTTTTGTTTCAGCACATTTTGGTACACTGAAATATGCAAAGGTTCTTAGCTGCCTTGCATACAACAGCAGAAAAACTCATCATATAATATAGAGTGAACTAAATGAAGAAGTGGAGGAGTTTGGATTTCCTGTAAGGAGACTCAAAGGGGTTTACAAACTTCCTTTCCTCTCCCCACAACAGACGACTTGTGAGGTAGGTGGGGCTGAGAGATTTCCAAAGAACTGCGAGTAACTCAAGGTCACCCAGCAGGTGAATGTAGGTGTGGGGAATCAAATTTGGAAGCGAAGGGCAGGGCCACAAAGTATAGATGGCTGGACCTTCAAGGGGAGCAACATATTTTGTCCCTGACTATCTGTATTTGAGATGTGACACTGGGAGACCAGTAAAAAACTATTTTCAATAAAGTCAAATAACAGCAATACAGGGCCTCAAACTCCATTAGGCTATGAAGACAGGGGCTGACCCTTTCCCGTGTGTGGTTTGGTGGAACAAAATGGACCCTCTCTCCAAGTTCATACACTGCTTTTCAGACCAGGGTGTGGGCTGTTGGACTGTTCATTTGGAAAAATTATGCAGGGAGATGAAAGATTAATCCTCCCCCCTCCCTCTCAGTCTTGCTCTATTTCTCTCGCAGAGACACTAGAGCCCTGCACTGCTAGTATTTCACTTTTTCAGAGACTCATTCCTGAATCTCCCAGTGTGCCATCTGGTTTGACCATGAATAACAGTCTAAGGACCTATTTTTATCACAGTTGGTTATTTCTGTTTCAGTATTACAAGTACTAAAATAATGTAGACCAGGATCTCGAGTAATAAGTACTTTTGTCCACACAGACAGGATTCAGAGGTGGTGGTTGTTGAGCAGTCCCAGCTACCTTCTCCCTAGCCCCCAAAGCAAGGGATTTTCTGGTGCTTTAGCCACACATCCCTGTGCTGATTAGCTTCTCAGAAGTCAGGTCATAGTGCTTCTCAGTGGGGCTGTCAGTTGCTCCTACCCAAAATAATACGCAGCCCTGCTACCGTTTCTGTGATTAGTCATTCCGGGATGAAAAAGCAGTGAGTCAAGAGCCTCTGGTCCATCCAGTCCTTTTGATTCACACTTTGACTGTGTAAACAAATCTCAAGCTGGTGTGAATTCAGGCCTGATGTTCCAGAATTAATGGAGAGAACACCTGGAATGCTTGATGAGTTTGAAATGATCTTTTGCCCTCCAGTGAATTATGATTCTGCTGTGGCTCTTATTCGGATTTTGCAAAATACCCAAGTTGCTGCTGGTGAATGGGAGGAGAAATATCAGGTCTGTGGAGCAGGCCTGGCATTGTGAGGAAGTGGTGTGTGGAATGTCTTGCCCGGATCTCAAATTTTACTATTATGAGTGCAGAAGGTGTTGCTGCTGAGTCACATGATGGCTGAAGTGAGCTATGATCCTGAGGCTTTCTAGCTGATGCTTTTAGGCTGTTTACATGTTGCATACAGCTGACATTACACCCACATGCTCAAAACCCTGGATTGCAGCAGTACATGAGTGTGTGTGTGTATCACATCTCTCTCTCTTCTCTTCCTGCACCATGAAGGAATCCTGCCTTAGAACCAGATTCAGTTATCCATGATGAACAAGTACAGCCACATGACATAACTGGAGTTAGTTCTTCCCCTTTCAGAAAGCCAGCATTCTTAAATTTTAGTCCAGATTTAGAGCTTGGGTGGACAAAACCTAGCTCTGGTTAAGCCACATGCTGTTTTTATATGTCATCAAGATGTCTTTATTGTGTGTCATATGAGAGGGGAGGATAGAGGGACATGCACAACCCCCACAACATGCCAAGTCCATGCACATTCAGGCTTTGTCATCTTCACATGATGCCTGAATGCAACCCTAGGCAACTGCACCAGTCTCAACTTTCTAATTATTCAAAAGAGGCCTGTAAACTGGATGAACAATTCAACAGCAATGTCTTGCTGTAAACTGGATGAACAACCCACTCAGTAGTGTCTTGCTGTTCATAACTCCTGGATTCCACCCTAGCTTCTGGAATGTTCTACTGTTAAATTCTCCTGCTGCTGATTTTGGCTCTGTTATGCTCTTAACTGGAGCCTAGAACCAGTGTGAGAACTTATACCTTTTTCATCTGCAACTTTCAAAGCCGCCGCCACCACCTGCCCCATGGAGTAGATTAGCCTGAAAGTGTATAGCCTTTTCTGCACAAAAATGTATAAAATGTTTTCAATCCCTCCCCCCTTTTGTCCGCACTCACCCCCTGGAAGCGATTCATGACCACCATTATGTGGGGGGGGGGTTGGGGGGAGGGGGGGTTGGAGTTCATTGGTGAACCAATGCTTTATTGCTTCACAGCCTCATGCTGCAATTCTTTGTGCCTCATGCACTTGATGCATTGAAGATTATTCCCCAAAATAAAATAATTAAGAAATAATCTAATAAACAGGTGAAGGGAAACAGAGAGTGAGCTCACAAAAGGGTGCTGAGGAGGAAGTTCGGGATGGCAGAGAGGTTTGTAAAACATTTTAAATAGATACGCACAAGTAAAATATTTTGAAAACGTTTCAGCCTCAAGAATCATTTGAAAATGGGATTCATTTAAAATGTTTTGAGACTGGAAATAAAATGTTTTGGGGTAAAAACAATGTGGAACTTCACGGAGAAAACATTTTATTTCCTGCCTCAAAATGTTTTAAATAAATTGTGTGGAAAAGCCCTATGACTGGCCCGAGGTTACTCTGCAAGTGTCCATGTCAATGTGGGGGTTGGAACTTTATCTTCAAGATATTAGTCCAACACTGTAATTACTACAGGCTTTCACATTTGGCCATCTTTGTCTTGCATTTCAGTGGGCCTCCCCAGACACAGAATACCAGTATCTGTAGCTATGGGTGCACAAAATCTCCAGGTTTTTCCCAACCCAGGCCCAGCAATGCTACTTTGCAGCATCCAAGTTCCTAGGGGTTCCCAGGGTTTAACGGGCTGCATTGGATCATCACAGTTCTGCTGAGGTTTGGGTTGTGTACTAAATAGAGTTGCCCATTCTAGGTTGAGAAATACTTGGAGATTTGGGGAGTGGATATTGAGGAGAGTGGGATTTGGGGAAAAGAAGGACCTCAGCAGGGTATAATGCCATAGAGTTTACCCTCCAAAGCTGCCATTTTCTGCAGGAGAACTGATCTTGATCATCTTGAGATCAATTGTAATAGCAGGAGCTTTGCAGGTGCCACCTGGGAGAGGCAATTCTAATTCGAAATCAGCCATTCTTTTTTGGTCTTCTCCTCCACAAAGGAAGATGCAAACTAGTCCCAAAAACATAAGAGATTATTTTCTTGCCGTGTTTAATCACAGACTAGCCCTGCTGAAGCAGGAAAAAATAGGGTCTTTTAGCATCTGTGGCAGGGAAAAAGGGGGTCTTATAGCATCTTGGATTTATTGTGGACGACGTCCATGTTAGGTTATAATGCTTAGTAACACCCTTTCATCATATCTGGAGAGTACCTCCTTAGATTGTAATACAAAATCCTAAATGGATACTTAGACATTGTTTATGAATGTGACGGTCTTATTGGTGATGGATCTGGCTGCAGTCACAGGGATACAACGGCAGGAGCTACAATTCTGTTGAGTTTTTCTGACTGTGGCTTCTGTCCAAGCTGTTATCGAAATAGTAATGATTCAGGAGAGTAAAAATAATGATATAAATGCAGCTCTAAATTGTACTAAATTGCATCTCCTCCAGTGCCTTAAATTAAAATTACTGCAGAAAAAAAGAGATAGAAATGATTAGTATAGTTTTCCATCTTTATTGCTGAATCGTCCACAGCTTCATCTTCAGCAACCAGTATTTCTTCAGCAGGACCACGTAGGACTTATGCTTGAAATTATACCCCTGGCTTTTTGTTTTCATATGAGAAGGAAGCATATTATTGAAGTGGTGAAATGGGAGATGCCGGACTAATGAGAAGGATAGTAGGATTGAATTTTAGGTTTGTGCTGGTGTTTGTTTTGCACAAATCACATGTTGTCTAATGTAAAATAAAGACAGTAGAAGCAAAGTCTGGGTCTTCCCTTCCTGTCACCCTTAGTAATATTCAGTTCAAAAGTAGTACCATCCCATGAGCAGTGACACATAAAACTCATTACTAGTAGATGTGGTGTAGGCCACTGGTTTTGAAAGACTTCAAAGGGATCAGAGATGTTTATGAAGATTAGGTTTATCACTGCCTATTAGTCATAATAGCTGAATGGGACCAAGAGGCAAAATGCCTTGAGTTGCCCCACACTGCAAACCAGTCAGCAGGCTAGCTGCTGTGGCATGTGAGTTGCCCCTGGTGGAAATAGATGCCCCATTGACCTGATGCAGCATGACTTATTTTTAACACTCATTTTTATATCACACACACACACACACACACACACACACACACACACACACAACACCACACGTGAACTAAGGGCAACACATATCATTCTACTCTCTTTTGTCTAGTTTCATGTCTGAGTGTGGATTTCAGCCCTGGTATTCTGACTTGGAGGGATGTAGGAATATTCAATCAGGATTAGAGGAGGTTGAGGGGATACAGAATTGCTCTCTTTAAGAATTTGAAAGACTGTCAGAGGAGGGCAGGACTCTGTTCCTGTTGGCAGCAAAAGACAGAACTCACAATAATGGGTTTAAACTGCAGGCAGAAAGGTACCAGTTGGATATAAGGGAAACAATTTACTGGAGGAGTAGTTCAGTAGTGGAATTGGCTGCCTAGGGAGGTGGTGAGCTCCCTTCACTGGCAATCTTCAAGCAGCAGCTGGATAAACATTTGTCAGGAATGCTTTAGGCTGATCCTGCATTGAGCAAGGGGTTGGACTATATGGCTCCTTCCAACTCTATGATCCTATGAGTCCTAATGTGACCCTTTGGCCACTATATTGCTCTGGCTCTGAGGTGTACTCTTTGTCATTGTACTGCAGTGCAAGTTTTGCTGTTCATGCAAGCAGCAGCAAGCAGGGAGGGCAGAATCATTTGTTTATAGTAGCCTTGTTTGCAAACTACAGAAAATGTACATACAATCCATGTACTATGTACCCTTGTTTCCCCAAAAATAAGACAGTGTCTTATATTAATTTTTGCTCCCAAAGATGTGCTATGCATCTTATTTTCAGGGGATGTCTTATTTTTCTGTGTTCTGTTCATCAGGCATGCTTCCAAACAAAAACTTTGCTACGTCTTACTTTCGAGGGAGGCTTTATATTTAGCACTTCAGCAAAACCTCTACTATGTCTTATTCTCAGGGGATGTCTTATTTTTGGGGAAACAGGATATATGTGTTGAATAATTCTCATGTTACATTCATCACATGTACAGCTGAATGTATGACTGAAACCACAGATATATCCAGGTACTGGTCCTTGGTTTCATTTGCAAAGTGAATATCCATTGGCTTTTTCTTACAAACAAATGCAGTCAGATACTCACAGGGTGTACATTCATTCATTGTAACAGGTGATATATCATACTGTTGTGGTCACAGAGATGGATCATATCTGGAAGAAGGGAAGGATATGGGCTTGCTGTTTCCCACTTCAGCCGCAGATCTTCTGTTTTGTCTAATGTCTAAGGTGTGGAAACTCTGCGGGAAAGGAAAGCTAAAAGGAAATTATGACATTTGCTTCCCAGTACAGATGCTTAGGAACATAAGACAGCATATTTAATCTAATAAAATAAATAACCTTGGCTTTCATGAGACATTATCATTTGAGTCGAACTGTAAACTGTTTCACATTACACTTTTTAGGTGTATGCCTGAGATGTTTCCAGGGAAGATCTAATGGTGCCATCATGGGAGGGCTCTGTCTGTAGTGGTGATGCTGCTATGGAATATCTTCCCAGGGGAGACCTATTAAGCCACCAGGCAGGGTCTTGATGACCCTGGTATTTCAATTTGGAGCTTTTTTCCTGGGGGGCGGGGGGTACTGCTGCTGCTTGATCTCATTTGCGGTTTGCATTTCTTGACTTTCAGTTTTATTTGATACTGTTTCCTTAATGGTGGCAACTTGCCCATGATTTATCGATTACCTGGGAATCACAAGAATAAAGAACTCTATGATGTGATTTAGGAATTTGATTTAGGATTTTGAATGGTACGGAAGACTGAAGGAAATACTGGATTTGGAGTCTAATAGGTTTGCATCAAGCCACTGTTCCCTTCCAGAGGACCCTATTCTTCTCACAGTTCAAAAACTCAACAGGCTCAGAGGGTTTGTGTTAGAAACTCTTCACTTGATGAACTTCTGCCTGCTGTAGCACTGTTAGAAGCACTGAGTTTCTGGAGAGAGAAGGAAGGTGTCAGTCTCTATTGATACAAAGGAACTAGCACAGCACAAAATGCATCCTACCTCCAGTTTGCATCTTTCTGGCCCCTTTCTTCTTAATCCATCACAGGTACAAGAGCTTTTTGAGAGACTCTACCTCTGGGCTAGCTAACCTCTCCTCTTGTTGATTCCAGTAGCTGTTCCACTACAAATTGTTTGTGAGATTGAGCCAACTGTGACCATGAATATAATCAAACAAAGTTCTGTTAAAAATAAGAGTTGTTAATGCAGCTACGTGGGTAGAATCCAGGCTCAGTTTTAGAGAATTAAGCCTGTAAATGATGGAAAGACTTCAGGAGACAATGAGTTTCGGAGTGGAGACCATGATGTACATAAAGCTGAGGTAATTTTTCCAGCCGAAGGAGGAAATATGGTCAGAAACACAGTCTATGGATGAATGTATGGGCAAGAAACAGTCCCAACCTTCCTTCAGTGCAGACTTTCCTCCCTGTCCATTTCTTGGAAGCCATTTGTTGCCTTGTTTTCATCTTTATCACAGGTCTGTGCTTCTCTCCTCCTTTACTTTCATGTGTACAGCACATGGCCCCAGGAGGACCACATGCAACCCAGTCAAAAATGTAAGGTGCTTTGGGGCACACAAACCAGTGGGGCATGAATAGCCAAATAGGACAATTTGCAGCACCCAAAATTTTCAGAGCAGAGACAGTTTCAAATCATTGCTGTTTTAACAAACATTTGAATATTTTGGAAGCACAGACATATGGAATTTATGTTCCACTGGCACTGAAGCTTGTTCAAGACTGACGCACATCTGGGTTTTGGTTAGCTTAGTGGATGTTTTGTACTGCACAGGATTTTTATCGGTGTTATCAGGGTCCGTATTTCAGATACCTTGTGGTACTTTTGGATTGTTTGTTGTTTTGGACATGTATTAGACTTATAACAATACTTCATTTGAAAGTAGACAGCAATTGCTGCAGGCCTTCTTCAGACTAATTTTTATTTGGTTGTACTGTGTGCACTGATCCCTACTTAATTCAAACGGTGGAATCCAAAGTTTGTAGCAAGGATCTGCTCCATTCTCCCATTCTTGGCTTACCTTGGCAGGAGTTGCATTGACCTGGGGCTCAGAGAAAAAGGACTGAGCTTCATGAAAGGAAAAGAAGCAACTTCTTTGCAAGGCATCCAGGCATAGATACTCCACTTCCAGACTAAGGAATGTGGGTGGAGCTAAAGTCCTGGACACTCATCTTGTTCCAGTTCCCCATGTGCTGTGAACCTGATTCCCTGATGAGGAGGATACAGGAGTTGGCTCCTTGTATCAGCCTTGGGAGTACTTGATATTTCTGGCCTCATTTCCAGCTGTGATATATTCTACCTTGATGATTACATTCTTGTGCTGCAATAACAAGAATAGTCATGCTTGAAGGCTCAGATAAATAAGACAAAGATCACACGTCTCACTGCATCCACAAAATGTAAACTGCAGGTTTGTGCAGCCTCAGTTTGCCTCATGGATCTTCAGGGAAGTGAGAGGGGGTTCAATTCTTCAGCTTCCACTGAGTTTCACTATAAGAAACTGGATTTGTTAATGTAGTGTGAGGGGGTTATTTTAAGGGAGAAAAGACACATACTGGTACTTCAAAAATACTCCTTGAAAATGTAATTCACAAAGCAGGGAACCAAGTAATCTTCATCTTATCTGTTTGAGCTGTAAATGTTGCTAAATCTCCAGAATACAGAACCCCAAAATTCACAGGACAAGGCCTGGTGATGTCACAATGCAACTAGGTTTATTCCATTCTGGTCCATGTAACTGTTTTGAGTTGTGTACATTTGGGGCAGTTTCTTCAATCATTGCCCATCTGGCCATTTTAGCTAGATGCCCACTAAATAGTGAGTATACAGATGGAAATGGAGTGGACCCGTAATAGAAGAAACCTTCGCAGGCGCAACAGCTATAAAGATGGTTGCTCATTTTATTTATTTACTTACTTACTTACTTACCTACCTACTTACTTACTTATTTACTTATTTATTTATTTTTATTTATATTTGTATCCCACCCTTCCCAAAAGGGCTCAGGGCGGCAGAACATTAAATTTAATAAGATAAATAACAGCCAATAAAACAACAATTAAAAACAGTAAAAACCAACTACAGATGGCGAGAATTCCCCACCCCCACCATGAACCCATGGGAGGCCAATGTTAGTATTGATTAGGCCGGCTGGCTACATGGAAATGCCTGGTGGAAAAGCTCTGTCTTGCAGGCCCTGTAGAACTCTTTCAAGTCCCGCAGGGCTCTTCCATCTCATCTGGAAGCTTGTTCCACCAGATAGGGGCCAAGGCTGAAAAGGCCCAGGCCCTTGTGGAAGCCAGCCGGACATCCTTTGGGCCAGGGATCTCCAGTAAATTTCCCTCCAATGAGCGTGCCCTGATTTTAGCATGCCCTGATTCTTTCTTTTGCTTTGCTCAGAGAACAAGCCTATGAAACATAATTTGTTGTATTTTTGATAGACATGGAAATAGGTCAGTGATGATGGTTGGGCATTCACACAAGAGCCACTCTCCCAAAGACATTGATGTCTTCCTAAAGATGGGGAAAATAGTTGTATTTATTTTGCTTCCTAAGACGAAGGGGCATTTGGAGGAGTTCTGTTCCAGTTGAAAGCACGCTGTTTCTCCAAACACATGCTGTTATCTTCCACTCATTCTTAATTTTCAGATATAATCTCTTATACCTATGCTGGTAATTTGGGGGGGGGGGGATTTTACTGTATAAGACAACAGATGCTCATTTAAAAAAATAGCTTGTTACCAGCCCTATGCATATTTGTTTGAATATAAGTTCCTCTGGATTCAGTGGAATTTATGTATAGAGTTGCAACTGCAACCTATATCCTTTTTCTCCTATATATATTATAATCTAGGTATAGCCATATACACATGAGGGAAGACCATATGCAGTTTCCTAACCTGATTCTCTGGAATGAGAAGGACATAAGCATTGCCAGTTATGTTCTACAAATTCTGCCCAACTTCATAAATCAGAATCCTTCAAAATTTCAGCTTGTGTAAGTTGTGAGGAGAAAAACAAAGTGGAGAGGTCTTAATCCTTTTCCTCACAGTTTCTCCATTTCAGATAATTCCTGCTATGCAGTTCTGGTCCCCCTTCTCTATTAATTCAACATATAACTAAGTGTGTACTTTGATCACTGGGTTTCTTGATCCATCAACAGCTACGTATCGTCTGCTTTGGGGTTTATATGACTCCATATTAGATCATTGTTTATATGACTCCATATTAGATAATTGTGAACCTCGAGGGGTAAGAACAGCATGTGGAGAGCAGAAAAGGGGAGATTTTACACATGAGGGAACTTCCCCTTTTGCAGAACAAAGAAGGCCAGGGAAGCAGTAAAGGAGGATAATTTTGAGTGGGAAAATGATAGTGTGGAAAAGAGTTAAGCACAGACATACATCCCACACACATCCTACTATTTCTCTGCTCAAAAAATCCCCTTCTGAGACTGCTTCCCTTCACCCCCACAATCCATCAGAGCACTACTGCATGCACTGGCACATGACATATAGTTAGCCCCAGAGTGGGCCCTTTTCCAACAATCAGATTAATCTCCATGTCATAGAATGTACTGCGTGAAGTGGCCCTCAAAATCATGTTGCAAAAATAATTCCCATGCTCCAAGTTTCCAGCAGTACAGCTGGCAACTGATGTGATGTAAGTGAAGTGTTTTTTTTCCTCAAGCAGAAAAGATTTGTCATTAATATGACATGTTAACATTTTAAGATGAAGTGCTTCTGTTTCATAAGAGGTGTGAATTAGAATGGGAGAGGGAAGCCCACATCTTTTTTTAATTGTAGCAGGTCAGCAGTCTGATGAGGCTAATTATTTCATTAAACCAAACCAAAAGCACAAACTACAGTAGATTGGTTTAGAACACTGACAGACACAAAGAAGCCGATGACATACTTAAAGAGTCAAGTTATTTGCATATTTTTCCATGGGCTTGAATAGCAGCTCCACAATCCAGTGTACTTTTCTGATATTTCCATAGTAGATCCTGCTATTATAAATCATTGGGAGCATTTTCCCATTATATATGGCTATAGGATCCAAGGTGTGATGAACACTGGCTTTCTTGATCCATCCACAGCCATGTATGTCTGCTTTGGAGTTAGAGAATTGTGAACCTTGAAGGGTAAGAATGGCATGTGGACAGCTGAAAACTGGGAGATTTTACAGATGAGAAAACCACCTCTTTTTCAGAACAAAGAAGCCCAGTGAAAGGAAAATGAAATAGGAATGGTTCTGGGAGTGGTAATAAGGATTGGACCAGTTCAGATTGCATATGGTACAGTCCTGCTTCAGATCTTTCTTTACACTGAAAACAGCCTCTATGCAAATATGAAACTAGCTGTTTTTAGGTTTGTTGGGAGTTTTTAATCAAGTGGGATTCCAAAATGTGATCATTTGTGAGTTTTACTTGGAAAACTGTCCCACTAGTTGACTCAGGTTCACAAAAAGGGCAGGGCTATATTAGAGTCTATGGTCCCTATCCTGAGAACAGAGGCATAGTTTCAAGGGCGCACCAGGTACACACCCCTGTGGGGGTGTGGTGAGGGCGTTCCGGAGCAGAGCGGGGGCATTTCGGGGCGGGGGCAGAGGACGCACTGCTGCACGGGGTGCTTTTCCCCCTTGCCACGCCTCTTCCTGAGAACACGCGGTATGTTTCCCTGAATAAAAGCTGAAGATCTTCTGTACAGGGACATTTGACACTTAACTGGAGTGACTCAGGGGCTGGACGCTCATTATCATTTGTGAAATTTGTGATTGACCAGTAAATCTTGTATCCTGTTTGAGATAAAACCTTTCAATGATAACTTCATTTGAATGAGAATAAGCCAGCCACTGCCACCAAGCATCAGTGTTCACAGTTAAACTGTGTGTTATGAGAACAGCCAAAAAACACAAGTCCTTCCCTCTATTCAACCAGGAACAATTTATTAATAATGGAGCCAAGGCCAAGCCCTATATTTGGACCACAAAGCAAAAACTTTTCTCTTAAGATGCCTTTCAAAATGCAAAGTTTCTTTGTGTAGGTAAAGTAGAAATGAGCCATTCGACAGAGTATGGGCTAGATTTTGCCTGCCCCTGTTATACCTGACATTTTATCACTTCTGGCATCACATATTAATCATTGAAAGTCTTGGATAAATGTTGTGAAAGTCCAACAATAGATATACATTTCCCGCTCTTCTTTGGTCAAACACCAGTGAATGCAACCAATCCCTTTCGTTGATGGTCAACATTCATCAGCGTATCTGACTTTTCACATTTTTGCAAAATACGAATGGAATTGTCAGCTTTCCCAAAGGAACATTAACAGTCACCTTGTTCGGACAGGCACTGGAACATCCAGTAAGCCAGCCAGCCATCCTAAATCAAAGCACTGAAAACCTTCAGTAAAATGGCTTGAATTTGCCAATTACAATGTAGTGCAATAATGACGCATTTTTCTCACTGCTGAAAAAGTGAGTCATATACCATTGTAAGCTCAAGCCCCCTTAGTAGGAAGTGTTCCATTTTGTTCAATGAAACCTTCTGCTGTGTACTTGCTGCTGAGAAGATCTGTTTAGGGTGGAATTGGCCTAAAGCTACAGACAAGTTGGCTGCTGTGGGTTTTCCAGTACACAGGATTCTCATAATTTTTCAGGGGCCTTCGTGCACAATTCACCAACATAAACTGGAGGAAGGGGAGGGGAATACTATAGAAAAGGTAGCTTGGATGAGAGAAATGCCATACCTCCACATCCACTGAGTAGTCCACTTCTGCATTAAGGCATGCACAGATTCTGAAACTGTTTTACAATCCCACCAACATTATCATTAGAACTGAGACTCACGGAATGTTGTGGGCTTTCACAAAAGTGGCACGAGGAGAGTGACAACCTTATTTCTGACTGAATAAACGAACTTGGCTTAAATGAATGATCCTGCTGAGCAGGCTGAATTTTCTAGTGAAAGAGTAAATCTCCTAGAATTAATCAGGAGCCCAGAGGTACCTGAAAGACAGAGCATTTATTCTAGCATAAGCTTTCATGAATCAGAATGTACTGCCTCTGATGGAGTAAACAAAGATTTGGGAAAGCTTGTGCTGGAATAAATAAATTTTGGTAGCCATCAAAGTGTAACTAGATTTCTATGTATTTTTTGCTGCAACTAACATGACTACCCTTCTACAATTATTGCCATATAATTTCTTAGAAATTTTTATCAATCCTTCTTAGCCTTACTGAAGAAGCTGTGACAAGTACCTTCAGATCATACCCAGGGATGTAATGTTGGCTGAAATTTTGAAGCCGTGGAAAACAACCCCTTTCCTACACACACAAATTGTTTCAGGGGAAAAAACCAGTCACTTTGTGGAAAATTGAAATATATGCAATATTTCCTCTCCTATAAAGCCTGAACCCATTTTGGTGCATTAAAATGCATCATGTATTACTTGGTTATTATATAAATGTGTATTAATGCCTTGGCTTTCTGCAAGCAAAATTGCCGACATAGCCAATACTAAAGTGAGGGAGAACTGCAAACTGCTGCATGTTGCTTCGTTCATTTTACAAAAGAAAAAATACATATCATTGAAGTTTCTTTAGTGTTTCCCCAAAATTTCCCAATTTTTCAACTGGAAAAACTGAATTCTATACCTTTTGAGTGAGTAAAACTGTGGTGGGATTCAGCAGGTTTGTACCACTTTGGCAGAACCAGTTGTTAAAATTGTGTTTGTAAACAACCAGTTGTTAAATGTATTGTCGAAGGCTTTCACGGCCGGAATCACTTGGGTGCTGTGTGGTTTCCGGGCTGTATGGCCGTGTTCTAGCAGCATTCTCTCCTGACGTTTCGCCTGCATCTGTGGCTGGCATCTTCAGAGGATCTTCAGATGCAGGCGAAACGTCAGGAGAGAATGCTGCTAGAACACAGCCATACAGCCCGGAAACCACACAGCACCCAAACCAGTTGTTAAATTATTTGAATCCCACCACTGGAGTAAAGCCTTGCATAAAAATAGTCCAAGGGGTAGCCATATTGGTCTGTGGTAGAGCAGCTAGATTTGTGTCCAGTAGCACCAGAGAGACCAATATAGTTTTCAGGACATGAGCTTTCTAGAGCCAATGTATCTGAAGAAAGAAGCTTTGACTCTTGAAGGTTCATACCTCAGGGGCATATCTATAGTAAAAAGGGCCCAGGGCAAGCAGTGAAATTGCACCCTCCCCGGCAGGACACCACCGAGCCCAGAGGCAGGCACCTCCTCTACTACATCCCTGCCTTCTCACGCCCCCCACCCCGCCCACCTCTGCCTTGGGCAGCAGAAGCCCATCCTGAGCAGAGGACAGGCAGCCAGCTGCATCAGAGGTTCAGAAAGGCTCCAATTCTGCTCCTCCTCTCGCCTTCCATAGAAGGTGGGCTGGAGGGCCCCTCCAGAAGAGCCGAGCTGGGAGTGCCACCTCTTATCTCCCAGCTCCGACAATGGCTCCACTTGGCTCCTGCACACCTAGTCCAGCAAGCAATACCCTACCCTGCCAACCTGGCATTGGGAAAATTGCATGGCTCATACCTTCCTCCCCCTTGCTCTGGGGGCTTGGCTGGGGGATGCCTGCCCACATACTCTCTCCTGCAGCCTGCCTGTTACTCTCTAGCCAACCCGACCTTCTTGTCATCCCGCTGCCCAACATATGACAATGCTCAGCTCTAGGCCCAGCTGCCTTCCTGGCCTGTGGTGGGGGGAGGAGGCAAGTGGCCAACCCCCCCACACATGACTCAGGTGTGTGGTGCCTGGGGAGGGTGCCCCCCACCCCCAAGATCCACCTCTTTCAAACCCTGAAAATCTTGTTGTTCTCTGAGATGCTACTGGACCTGAATCTAGACGTAGAAAAGCATTTCACTCATTCCAGAAGAAATATAATTGTTCAAAGAAAATTTTTCTTCCAGTGCTCCCCAAAACTGGAAACATGGAGAAGGGAATTTTCAGACTTCCATGTTAAACATTTCTGGAATAGGTAACCTTTTTCTTTGAAAGCATTTCCTTCGTGTGTGCATGTGTGCCTGTGTGCGTGTGTGCGTGGCCATGCACCTGCGTGCGTGCGTGCACTCCCTGAATCTCACAGTTTTTGTATTACAAAGCTCCTTGGGAAAAATAATTTTCTGGATTTTTCCCCAGGTTGTTTTTCCTGGGCCTTCCCGTTTGTCTCCATACACTATAACCCTTTTATAAACCCTTTTAAAAAGAGAAAGAAAAGAAGGCTTCTGAAACTAAAGGTAGACAAAATGCTGGGCTGACAAAAGGGTGACAAAATGTGCAGTTAGCTTTGGACTCTGCTACAAACAATATCCCGTGGGGGTCTGTGTCATTTGTGAAACCATATTGTTGCCAAACCAAACAACTGTTTTGTTTGCTTCTCTTGCAATTAATAATTTTGTCTGTAGCTATGAAGGAAAAGGCACCAACCGGTCAAAAGGCTGATTTGGAATGTCTTACCAAGCTCTGGGCCCCTTTCAGATTACCATTCTAAACCAGATATCATCCATTGTTGGCCTATTTCCCAGAAAAGTGATAAAGAGACAGTCATTTTATACAGCTGACTTCAATCTGTCTATGAAGTGTTCTGGCCATTTGAAATAACACCATTACCACCCCTTGCATGGCACATTCTTTTTTTGGCTTTTTAATGTTCTGAGATTTGTGCTATAGTACTATAGCAATTCAATGTATCCCAGTGCTGGTATAATATTAGTTTAATGCATTGAATTGCTATGGTGCTGTAGTGCTATAGTACAAATCTCAAAACTTAAAAAAAAAAAGGTGAAGAGGAATTCACCATGGGAAAAGTTTGGGGGCAGTGGTAATTTCGGAAGCACTCCAGACATTTTAAACAGTGACTCAGAAAGGCAAGGAAAAACTAAAACCAGAGAAAGCAGTTTTTATAAAAATCGGCTGAGCACCAGGATGCCAATAGGATACAAGTGGCTTTGTCTGAAAAGGTTAAAAAAATCCATTAGCAGCTGAGAGCCAAAACAGTTGTGTCTGAAATGACACAGAAAATCCGTTAGCAACTAACTGCTGAAAATGCTTATAAGGGCACTTTGAAAGGGACCCCGGTTAGACAAGTAGGGAGTGTACATCTTTCTCAGTTTCTTCTTCCATGTTGTTGGTTTTTTTTTGGGGGGGGGGTGCCTGGGTTGGTACAGCAGCAGCCAAGACCTGATGATGAAGGAGAGAGAGTTCCCATTGTCTATTGAGCATCCATCATTGTTACCATATGCTCCATAGCTCAGATTCTGGGTTTCAAGTGAATATACCTAGCACTAGCCAATATCTTCTCTTTTGGGGCTCATGATAGTTTCAAGTTTGGTATTAAGATTTCTGGAGCTCGTTGTTGTTGACAACTTCAATAAACATGCTGAGGTATGTTGTGTGGAGTGGCCAGGACTTCATGACTGCCATGACAGCTATGGGGCTGTCACAATACAGCATGAGCCCCATGGATGTGGCTTATCATATGTCTGACCTGTTCAGTAGCTGAACTGGATTGTATGGGATTGTATGGGTCAGTGAGGCCTCTACAGCTCTTTTGTATTAACTTACTATTACCTGATAAGGTTTAGACCAACAGCATCACTTAGAATCTGTCATTTTGACCATGTCATTACAGAATGTTATCAGTGCTCCACCAAATAACAATTGCTTGGGTGGATTTCAGTCATTGTCGCCTGAGAATATGGGAAGGTTCGTAAAGAAGCCTTCCAACTTCCCCCATGCTTTCCCTTCCTTTCTCTCCCTCCCCCCCCCCCCATTTATAAAATAGAGCAAAGCTAAGCAAAACTAGCATGTTGAGTTCAAGAAGACAGCCCAATCCAGATGGGGGTGGGGTGAACACTCAAAGGGAGTTGTGGAGGACTGTGCAGACACACTTCCTCCCTTCACAGCTGCAAGGGGCATCCCTGCTCATGGAGGCAAAGGTGCCAGCAGCTAGCTGCCCTTCAGCTCTATGGCAGCAAAATTCATAAGTCAGGGCTGCCACAGAGAAGCCCCGGCATTCACCTGGACACCAGCATGGGGGATAGGTGAGCCAAAGCATTCCTGGGGTGGGGTCAGCTCCCATCTGCATTTTAACCTAGATATACCAGCCACCTGATCTGCAGACTTACGCCACACAAAACAGTAGTGTAATCCTTTTTGTTGTTGTTGTTTTCCCTCCCTTCTGCATCACCCAAATCCCTTTTGGAGGCAGTGTGGCACTGTCTCCAGCTGTCGCAGAACTCCCACCCAACTGGATTCTGCTGTAAAAGCATCAGTGAAGAAGGGAACAATTCCAAGGAGGCTCCTCCTGGGAAAAAAATCCATTCTCATGACATCAAAAAGCTAAATAATGAACAGTGCATTGCTACGGTAACTCTTTTCTTGAGCAAGTTGCATGAGCAAATGGTGGCTGAGCATCTTCAGGTTTTCTTGAAGGTAACTGATGAAGCTGTGTTGTAGCCTGGTTGCGGGTCTGGGAGAGAGACAGAAAAAGTACATTCCTGCTGATTCTGCTAGATCTCTTCGCAGCCTTTGATACTGTCGACCATGACATTCTTCTGTGCCCAGTTAGCAGAGAGGAAGATTGTGGATCTCATTCTGCTGGTTCCAATCCTATCTTTCTGCTCAGTACCAGAAAATGGTGTGGGGGGATAACTGCTCAATCCCACAGAACTTGTGCTGTGGGCCACCAGGGTATATCATCCACTGTGCTTTTTATAATCTACATGAAATTTATGGGTGCAGTCATCTGGAACTTGGAGTGAGGTATTACCAATTTGTGAATGACACCCAGCTTTATTTCTCTTTTTCATCTGATTCAGGTGAGGTGGTGGATGTTCTGAATCCTTGCTGGAGACGGTAAATGGCTCGATGGGGACCAACAAATCCGAAGCTCAGTCCAGATAAGATAGTGGTCCTGTTGGTCAACAAACAGGGCCAATCAGGAGTTGAGGATTTGGTCTGTTCAGGATGTGGGTTGCACTCCACCCAAAGGAGCAGGTTTGCAGCTTGGGGCTGTAAGACTCATATCCAGTTTATCTGTAGCACCTTCCATCGCCTTTGCTATGTCCTTATCTTGAGTGGTGTGATTTGGCCACATTTTTCCTTACACTGATCAAAACCAGTTTGGAGTATGCATGGCTTGCCTTCAAGACCATTTGGAAGCTACAACTGATACAAAATCGCAGCAAGATTGCTTACTGGGGTAGTTAATATAGAACATATTATATATATATTGTGAAACAATGTAATAATGGGCTGCCAATTTGCATCTGAAAACGAATTCAAAATGCTGACTTTTGTCGTTAAAGTCCTAAATGGCTTGGAATCAGGATATCTGAATGTTGTCCTGCTTCCATATTCACCCGTTTATCAGTTAAGATCTGTCTCATAGGTCCTGCTTGTTCCATCTGTGATGGAAACAAGGCTTGATGTTACATGAAGTAGGGCTTTCTCCGTTATGGCACCCCAACATCGGAATGCCCCCCTGTAATGAGCCTGACGTTAGATTTGATGAGCTTTTAAGTCTTTTTTCCCCCTTTCTGTTCCTCAAGGGATTTTTAGTGAATGATTGGGCTTGATTTAATTGTGCTGTGTTATTTCGAGGCTTGTTGCCCATTTGAGTAAGAAAAACACCATTTTTTACTCTTCTGTTCTAACTATGCCAAATCTTGCCACTGTTTTGTGTACTTATACGATTGCACGGTTTATCTTAGCTGTTTATATTTTACAACAGCTATGTTCCTGGGTGATCTTGTTGTGGGATGGATTTTTTTGATACACTGTATATTTTATTGGATATATTGTGAGGTTCCCAAGAGTCATTGTGCTGAGGGGCAAGATACATTTTAAAAAATAAACCCATAAATAATAAAGTTAAGCACCTTGTCAATTTTATTCAGTGGGTGAGTTAAGCATGTGTTTAAATATCCCTCTTTGAAACTGGGGGACTTCAAGGCACAAAGCCGGTCTGAATCATGCTAATTATCTTTCTAAAAGAATTAACCGTACCTGCTGTGCTGTATGATTCTCTAGTTCTTTCTCTTGTTTCATGAGTCACTTGTTGTCACTTCATTCTTCTTCTCCCATGCCACTGGGTTTTTCTTCCTATCTCTCCTGAACTCCTTTTATGTAGTACCATCCCAGTCATATTAATTACCAAACAGCAATGGATGAGTATTTGGAGGTGGAAAATAACATGCTTTCTGGTATAAAATACTGTAGTTTAAATGCTCTGAACGTGAACTATCAGCCCCCACCCCACACACACACACAAACACAAACACACACCCAAAATATTTTTTAGAAGAAAGATATATACACTATTGACAACATTTGTGTTATGAATGTATATGGATTACAAACTTCTCTACACACACCCCCCCATTTTCAGTAGAAAACCTCGTTTTTACCTCCACAGGTTAATTACATTAAACATCAGAAAAGTTTTATTAAACACAATACATGGATGGATGCTGTACTTGGATACTGGGAAGGAAATTGACCCCTTGTATTGCCATTCTTGCTTGCATTTGATATGTTTTTTCCAGGTAGTAGAGCTAATAAATAGCAGATCCGTTGCTCCAAAGGCAAACCACAAGTGTCTTAACATCATAAAGGCACCTAAACAGAAAGCTGCCTTTCTCCCTAAATAAATACAAAAGTATTTAAAGTCCATATACCTGGACTGTGATTACTACCACACAGTATATGGGCAAATGTAGTTGGTAAAAAAGATGACATTCTTTTCATCCATACCTAAAGAACTGGAAAGCACACTCCATGGAGGAAGGAAGTATCAATTCAAGCAACCCTAAAAAACCTTTGTACCCATTATTATTATTATTATTATTATTATTATTATTATTATTATTATTATTATTATTATTATTATTATTAAATTTTGTTTAATATCACAGTTGCCAGTTCTTTAGCTGGTTGTTGGCCTTTAATTACAATTCGAGCCCCACCCAGAGGCCTAGGTTGTAATGGATCGATGTAATATTCAAGCAGATCCCATCAGGGCTGCTTTTTGAACCTGATAGATGTTATGTTTGTCAATTTGAGGTGTTTCAAGTGCAGCCGTAGTGTTTTTTGAATGGTGCTCAGGGTGCCGATTACCACTGGGATGACATCAGCTGGTTTGTGCCACGGTCGCTGAATCTTGATCTTCAAATCCTTATGTTTAGTGACCTTCTCATGTCACCAGATATTGCTATGTTGAGGATGGTCACTTTCTTGTCCTCAATTACTGTGAGGTCTGGTGTGTTACACGCCAATAGTTTATCTGTTTGGAAAGTCCCACAAGATCTTGATCTCCTTGTTTTCCGAGACTTTCTCTGGATGATGTTCCCACCAGTTTTTAGCCATCCTGATGTTGTAATTCCTGCATCATTTCCAGTGGATCATCTCAGCCTTTGTTTGTACTCAGTTTGGGTGATCTTTTCACAGCAGCTGAACATGTTATCTGCAGTTTTGTCTGCTTCTTTGCCCAATCTGAACTTTGCATTATCTGAGGATTTTTCAGTTGTGGCCTTGATCATATTTGTCCCAATTGCCTGCTCTTGAGCAGCTAAAATCAGTAATTCAGTTTTCTTTTTCATAGTTTCAGTTGTTCACCACAGCCAGGTATTTTCATTGTCCAACTTGTCTTTGATATTCTCCAGAAATTGGCCATACAGTGCTTTGCTGTGCCAGCTTTCAGTCCTCATTTTAATCACATTTTTTCTGTGCTCATTATTATTATGGTAGATTTCACAGCTGCCAGATCTTTAGCTGGTTGTTGGCCTTTAATTACAATTCAAGCCTCACCCAGAGGCCTAGGAAGTTGTAATGTATCGGTGTAGTATTCATTCAGATCCCAGCAGGGTTGCCTTCCGAATCTGACAGATGTTAGTTTTGTCACTACGAAGATGTTTCAAGTGCTGCCCTAGTGTTTTTGGGATGGTGCCCAGCATGCCGATTACCACTGGGACGACCTCCACTGGTTTGTGCCATAGACGTTGAAGCTCAATTTTCAAATTGTAGTATCTAGTGACCTTTTCATGTTCTTTTTCAATGACCCTGCTGTCACCTGGTACTGTTATGTTGATGATTGTCACTTTCTTGTCCTCGATCACAGTGATGACTGGTGTATTGTGTTTCAACGCTTTGTCCATTTGGATTCGAAAGTCCCACAGGATCTTGATCTTCTCATTTTCCATTACTTTCTTTGGACAATGTTCCCACCAGTTCTTAGCTGTTCTTATGTTGTAATTCTTGCATAAATGCCAGTGGATCATCTTGGCCACTGAGTTGTGTCTCTGTACTCAGTCTGGGCAATCTTTTTGCAGCAGCTGAGGACATGATCTATAGTTTCATCAGTTTCTTTGCACAATCAGCATTTTGCATCATCCAAGGATTTTTCGATTCTGGCCTTGATCAAATTTGTTCTAATGGCTTGCTCTTGAGTGACTAAAATCAGGGATTCAGTTTCCTTTTTCAGACTTCCAGTTGTTAACCACAGCCAGGTCTTTTCATTGTCCACCTTGTCCTTAATCTTCTCCAGAAATTGGCCATGCAGTGCTTTGTTGTGCCAGCTTTCAGTCCTCATTTTAATCACATTTTTTCTGTATTCTTGTTTGGTTCTCTGGGTCTTCAGCAAATGTCTGTTCTTCACTTCAATCAATGCCTGTTCTGGACTTTCATTCACATAATCGGCCAGCGCATGCGTATCCTCTTCCACTGTTTGCTGTACTTGCAGTAAGCCTCTGCCACCAGATCTCTGGGGGAGGTATAATCTATCAGAATCACTTTGTGGGTGTAAGGCATGGTGCATAAGCTTCCGATTTTTTCTATCCAATGCATCCAAGTCAGCCTGTGTCCGGTTGATGATTCCCGCAGTGTACCTCATGGCAGGTATGGCCCAGGTGTTGATGGCCTTGATGGTATTCCCATCATTCAATTTAGATTTCAAAATTTTCCTGACCCTCTGAGTGTATTCTCTGCTGACCACAGTCTTCACTTACCCGTCCTTGATGTTATCCAGCTGCAAAATGCCCAGGTATTTATAAGCTGCCTCCTGGTTGCACTTGATGAGATGGCCATCAGGCATTTCAATCCCATCACTCTAGGTGATCTTGCCCCTCTTTATTGCCACAGTAGCGCACTTTTCCAGGCCAAACTACATCGAAATATCTGTGCTGAATATTCGGACTATGTTGACTAGTGACTGGATTTCTGTGTCTGATTTCCCATACAGCTTCAAATCATCCATGTACAGCAAAAGTGAGATTTTTTCCAAGTCTTTGGCCAGCTGCTCCAGAAGATACCATGGTCAATAGTTTCAAAGGCTGCTAAAACATTCAGGAATACCAAAAGGGACAACTTATTTCTGATCCACTCCCTGAATCATCCATCAGGGTGACCAAGGCTGTCTCTGTCCCAAACCCCTGCTTGAACCCCAACTGACATGGATCTAGAAAATCAGCTTCATCTAAGTGTACCTGCAGTTGTGCCACCGCCACCCACTCCAAGACCTTACCCAGAAAGCTGATATTGGCTACAGGATGATAGTTGTTAAGATCTTCTGGATTCAGAGACGACTCAGAGACGAGTGTGTACTACCACCTTGTTCAAGGCATGAAGTACCCAAGTAGACATTCGTCACCTCCTGGACCTAACCAGCAAACACTCACCCGCTAGCTTTGATTAGCAATGACAAGCAAGGATCAAGGTGGTCAGCCACAACCCTGAAAGCAACTTGTTCATATCCTCAGGTCACAATAATTGAAATTTATCCTATACAACCTAACCAGATGGTTCTCTGAAGACCACCTCAGGATTACCCAAAATTATGGAGTCCAGTTCCCATACGAATCTGAGCAACGTTTCTCTGAAAGTGTTTTGCGAAATCTTTGCAGTTGACTTCCAAGGACTGAGTCAATCCTCCTCACCTGGGGCTGATACCAGTGGTGGGATTCAGCAGATTCGCACCACTTCGGCAGAACTGGTTGTTAAAATGGTGCTTGTAAACAACCAGTTGCTAAATTATTTGAATCCCACCACCGGAACCGGTTGTTAAATTATTTGAATCCCACCACTGGCTGACACCAACTCATAAACCACTCAGAAGAGTTCAGCCAGATGGGTAATTGCAGACACAGTGGAGGCAGAGAAGTAAGTCTTCTTTGCTGCCTTCACCACCACCTGGTAGAATCAATAGTGAACCCTCACCGATATCAGAGGCCTTTTCCGCACGGGCACCAAGCTGGGGGGTGGGGGTGGGGGTGTTGGCATCAACAATGCTGATGCACCCCCCTGGGACCGTTCGCACGGACAGTCCTGGCAGGGTGGCAGGCGGCAGCACAGCCTTCGCACAGGCTGTGCCATCACAGAAAGCTGTACCTCTCCTCCTGTACCTCTCCTCCTGGCTTCCAGAACATCACAGAGGTCTGGAGTCGCAGGCCAGGGGGCGTGTCCCATGGCCTCTGTAACGCGCCGGAAGCCAGGAGGAGAGGTATGGCGTTCCGCGACGGTGGAGGGGAAATGGCGCCTTCCAGCTGCTGCCGTTCGCACAGCAGCAGTTGGAAGATGCTGCTTCTGAAAAACCTTGCTCAGGGAGCAAGGTTCGGAAGCAGCGCCTTTGCGCCGCTCGGGGGTGGTGAGGCTGGCGCAGCAGCATCAGCCGTGTGAACCCCTCCCCAGGGACGCAGTTTTTAGTGTCCCTGGGTCACTGTTATCTGCCCGTGTGGAAACAGCCAGGTTCACAGCTGATTTTCCTCCACCCTGCATTGCCAAACTCCATCATGTTCCATACCCATTGTCTGTCTGTCTGTCTGTCTGTCTGTCTGTCTGTCTGTCTGTCTGTCTGTCTGTCTGTCTGTCTGTCTGTCTGTCTGTCTGTCTGTCTGTCTGTCTGTCTGTCTGTCTTTTAGAACTGTGTCCTGCCTAGCAACAAATCACCTAAAATTGATGCATTTCCCAAATTATACTTGAAGTAAGGGACATGTGCTACTCTAGATTTTGATACTGTGCTCACACTCTATATGTAAATCCTACCTCAAACCTTATGGCCAGCCCCATTTGCTGTCAGCCGGCTTAGTAGGTACGGATGTTAGCACTTCACCTGAAGGAGCTACATATGCAATTGGGGTGGGGATCACAATACAGCAGTCACAATACAGCAGAATGCTTTCTGGTGCACCACCAACTTAAGCAATCACCCTACACCTGTGTTACCTGCAGAAGCACCCAGGTTCAATTTCCAAACAAGTGATCTTGGATTGGTGTAGGGAAAGGCTGAGACCTTGGACAGTTGCTGCCAGTTAGAGCATTGAACTAGATCAGTGATGGCGAACCTTTTTGAGACCGAGTGCCCAAATTGCAACCCCAAACCCACATATTCATCGCAAGGTGCCAACACGGCAATTTAATCTGAATATTGAGGTTTTAGTTTAGAAACGCATTACTCGGGAGTAAGCTTGGTGAAGCAACCGTGCAACACGTCGAGTTGGTGAATCACGACCCTAAGAGCGTTTACTCGGAAGCAAGTCCCATTGCCAGCAACCGAGCTTACTCCCAGGTAAACGATTGTGCCCAGACCAGCCTAGATGTGGGGGGGGGGACTCTGTGCACGCGTGCCCACAGAAAGGGCTCTGAGTGCCACCTCTGGCACCTGTGCCACAGGTTCGCCACCACTGAACTAGATGGTTCAGTTGTGTAAGACATGCTTCTTATGTTCATAAGGCTGCAGTTCTGTGCATTATTTCCTGGTAGTCAGCCCCAATGGAGTCAGTGGGATTTATTTCTGATACAAACACACCTGGGCTGTAAGGGTCTGTAACCTGCAAAATTAATTGCTGAGAAAATTTGCACTGGATCAGGTTGCATATTCTACAGAATGTTTCTTTTCACATGGAGGGTTTTCAAGGCATGTTCTTAAAAATGATATCCAGGAGATCAAAGCAACACCCCTGAATTGTTTAAAAATATTGATACTTGATGTCTAAGAGCTTTGCTGCAGCCTTGGCTGCTTTTGAAAGAGACATTAGATATTTTAGTTCCTGGGTCTGCATGGTGAGTCTTAGAGGCCTGCATTATGTATGTTCCATTAATGACTTCATGCTCTTTGCAGTACCACATCCACCATTATTTAGTGGAGAGAAGGCATGCAGACATACATGGATGGCGCAGAACCCAGATGGTCTGCTTCTTGGATCAGCAAAAGGAAAAAAATAATGGCTATCACTGTCCATCTTTAAGACCACGTCTGTTCAAAAGTGTGTTCACGGTCAAGTTTCTAGAGACTACTGTTTAAGTGTTTTAAAAATGGCCAGATGCCATGTTATCAGCCACATTAAAGATATTCACCGGATCAAAGATAAAATTGCATTCTTGGCTTTGTGTGTGAAAAGTGATTTTTAAAGGTAAATAGGTGAGTAGCATCAAGCATCTGGGAAGACAAAGAAGTACCTGATCTAAGCATCTTTGATTCAGCACTTTTCATTTTATGCAGCTGACTGTACACTTAGGCTGGTTTGATTTTTATTGATACCTTCCAGTTAACTTTGAAGAGCCAGTCCAGCACTTTGGGCATCAGAGTATTCTTTTACATGGAGTGGGGAAAAAATAGCTGTCAGAATGGCATTTTCTCAGTTCTCACAAATCACTTTTCAAAAGATGACTCCCTGCTTTACCCCACTTGTTCATTCAGCCCAGTTCCTTTAGGCAGCTGTCTCCAAACACAGATTGATGCGGGGCTGGAAGAGGAGAGATGGAATTGGCTTACTGAGCCAAAAAATACATATTTGTTCTCTGTCCCTGTTCTTCTTGGACAGCTCACCTGGCCCCTTCTAAATCGTACGGAGTTAATGGGAAGGACTTGAGCAACATCACAAATGAAATTCAAATGAAGTTTTCCAATGCCATTGCAACAGGACTGGAAAAACTGCATGAAGAACTGGAGCAGGAAAGCTGAGTGTGTTGCCCCATGGAAATGGGTTTCTTTCAATATGTCGAATGCCGCTGCATGACTGACAGCTCAAGTCTTTTAAATTATTTTTTAACCAAAAAATATCTAAATCCCTAAACCATTCTGGCTGCAAATAAGTTGGTATATGGCAATATTTTACATACACTCCTTAAATGATGTACTAGGGGGGGAAAACAAGAATAGAATTACAAAACATTGTTTTCTTGATGACTAAATAGCATGAGGTATCTTATTTGAAGATTTATTGTACACTGATTTGAGAGCAAGATATTTAACACATGCATTCCCTCATTTCTCCAATAAAAACAGGGACATCAAGGGTCATTGTCTGAGCCTCCATTATAAACACAGATAATCTCGCTTTCTCTCTCTTATGCACACTCATATCTCTTTAATATTGTTAAAGAAGAGCTGTTGTGCTGTGATGACAGATTAGGGTCTGGGAAACCCAGGTTTGAATCTTCACTCCACCACAGACATTTGCTCTGTGACCTTGAGTCAGGCACACACTTTCAGGCTAACCTAATTTGCAGGGTTGTTGTGAGAAAAATGGTAGAGAAGATCATAAAAGCCACTTTTGGTTCCCATTGAAGAGAGAGGTAAAGTATAATTGAACTATAAACGTTGCTAAAATATACTTTCGACCAACTGCAACATCTTGGCCTGGGCTCATTTATAAACTAACAAGATTTTTGTTCTTTTTAACTAAAGATTTTTTTAAAATCCCTCAATTGCTGTCCAACATGTTATCACAAATAGGTCATGAATCTCAAAATCAGAACTGTATCAATATGATGCACATAGATTTACATTTGCACTAAAGACCCCGCACATACACCTTCAGAGATTTGACGTCTGGAGTCCTTGTGGGATGGGGGTGGGGAAGAGTCTGGAACCATCTGAATGGCACCCTGTGTAAATAAAATGCTTAAAGCATCTCCAGAAATTCTGCAAATAAGACAACTAAGGACAGTGATAGGTACTTCAAGTTGGAACTCTCCTGGTAGTTAGGGATGAATGAAAACTGCTTTGCATGTTAACATAGTTTTCATTCCACCCCATGTAGCTGCAGGCCAGTCACTATACAGTAACACATCAAACCACTTCTGGATTTGATCAGTAAACTCACACCAATTATAAGGAGAATAGAGCTTTATTAGAGAAAATTCAAAAGGACGTTTAAAAAACAAAAGAACAGGATACACAGAAAATAACAAAGTCAACTTGCTAACAACTTACTGAAGTCCTATTACAATATTGTTGGTTCTTGAGGCCTAAAGTTTCCAGAATTTAGCATGAGTTTTTTTCTGGGACCAAGGAGGGAAGAAGGGGGGGGGGAGAGGAACCTAGACTGTTCTTGCAATAGCATTCTTGTGGAAAATGCTGACCCCTCACAACCAGTCATAGGGCTACTGTCATGGAATTTTCCAGGGAATGAGCAGACAGTCCCACCCTCATAGAGATTCTTAGCTGCGATGCATGATCTAATTCAACTTGCTTGGGAGCATGTCCTTGCTTGGGAGCATGTCCTTGCTTGGGAGCATGTCCTTGGGAGCATGTCCTTGAGATGAACATCATGGGGGGGGGGGGCGCTTTGCACTTGAAAAGGCAATAAACTAGCTAAGGCTAGAAAGCTAGCGCCCTGCACTGTGGCTCCACGAGCCGAGACACTGGCCCCATCCTTGCCTGCCCTGCAGGCAGCAGAGCGGGCGCACCAACTGCCCACGGCCGGTTGGGCAGCGCCACGGGCTTCCCCTCTCGCCTGCCCCATTGGAGCGGGGCGGGCGCTTTCCCGGCGGCTGGCAAGGCAGAGCCGCTGGCCCCATCCTTGCCGCATCCATGCGCTTCTCAGAATCAGCAGAGTAAAAGGTAAAAAAACACAATATATACAGTGTTATCTTTATTTTAAATGTCAAAAATTATTTGCGGCTCCAAGTGTTTTCTTTTCCCATGGAAAACGGGTCCAAATGGCTCTTTAAGTGTTAAAGGTTCCCTACCCCTGCTCTATACCATCACAAATCTGTATCTACATCTCTCAAATTACCTCACACAACATTGTGCTATAATTTTCCTCTTCTAGGTATTCCACATCCTCAAAACATTATTTTATAGACATGCTTTAATGTGATCTTTTTGGAAAAAAAATGCCTCCCAAACAGGGGTGCCAAGAGCCCACATGGGCCCCAAGGCAAAGTTTCCACCTGTCCCCTCATATGTCCTTGATTCAAATCAAATACCATGCAAAACAAATCCTTTGGTTAGTTGTTACCATGTATGTATAATCGTAAAAGACTGCACATCCATCTGTCTGTCCATTTGCAGCAGGCTAACTCATCAGAAACAAGGAATCTCAAAATTGGCCATCAGTCCTAGGATGATGATGGAAGTTCCTGGGCCCAAGTTATCTCCAGACCCCATGCTCTTTGCAATGGAAGCTAAGCTAAGTTCTGACTTCCGTTTCAAATTTATTACCACTGAGGCAGATTAACATTCCTTTATCATGCTTACAAAGAGAGGGAACACTGTTTTACAACTTTGATAAATTATGGCAAAATATTAGCTCCCCCATTCTTTTTAGAATATTAGCAAATGTTTACTGCTAGGCTTCTATTAAATATGTCCTAAGTTGTCAACCAGGATGGATGAGGAAGAGTTGAAACTAAGACTGAAGCTAGGGGGTGGGGTTAGAATTGGGTAGACAAATGGCAGAACATGAAAAGGAGAGAACAAAATTAAGGAAGAGACAAGTGTGCAAAAAGGAAGAGAAATTAAGGAAAAGACAACAAAGGAGGAGGAGGAGGAGGAGGAGGAGGAGGAGGAGGAGGATGCTACAACACAGTAACATGGCTTTGCAAGACAGTGCAAACAAAACTATGGAGTTAATGGGAGAGAGAAACCATAGACCCCTGGAGAGAACAGCTTTATTAAGTGTCTGCACCATCCTGGCAAGGACTGTAGTTTGTACTGACTGGTCATACCTTCTCTAGTGCTGGCTTGATTGATGGATTTAGCAGGATATGATCAGCAAATGGTTTTCCTCAGCATCTTAATTAACGTTTCAGTAAGTCCAGTTGAGCAGAATAAGAACAACTCAGGTTTACTGTGCTCGGCCTTCCCTGTGCCTCTTGTGAATGCAGTGCAGAACTGCATTAAAATCTTAAAGAATTTGAAATTCTTTCCATGGTGCATGATCCTGTTTTCAGGGGCCCTCCAGCTAACTTGAGCCCCTGGAATTTTGTCTCCTCAGTCCCAAGCTCTCAATGTCCCTGCTCCCAAGCATACCATCTGGAAAGAATGCTGCATGAAAAACTTTTTCTATGCTGCGAAGACCCCCACCCCCCACCCCCACCCCCAAATCATATAGTTTTCCCAGTGTTATCCCCTGATGTGTGACATTTTCCCAGCATTAGGAGGGCATGACACCAGAATTTTTTTTAAAAAAAATCAGTAATGGTTCTTTTGGCTATAGCATTAGAATGATCTATTGCTACTCCTCTACTTCAAATGTTAATAGAACCATTGTAGCTCTGTAGTATACACATGAAGAAAAAAGTGAAAAGGGGGGTGCTGAGTCATCATGGCAGCCATGATGCCATGCCTCCGGGAGCCAATGTGGACTCATGTCACCGTAGAGTACCTTTACAAGCAGAAAGACATCAGAATATTCACAAAAAACTCCATTGCCCATGTGAAAGCAACGTGGAGAATCTTCAGCATGTGGGAAGTAGCCTCAGTTTCTGTTTTTAAGTCCCTCCCCCAGCTCCCTCTGAAGTCCCCATCAATTACCCCCTCTTTTCTTTTTTGTAGTCACTCTCCCTCTCTCTTTCTCTTCCACCTCCCCCCCACTTTTTTATTTTCCTACCTTCTTGTATTCCATGTCTCATGCCAGATTTACACAACATGGTGGGGACGTACCTGTGGTACTTTGTGCTTGCAGTTTCTCATGCAATCTGGATCCAAATTAAGCAGTGGCACAGGCTTAAGTAGCATGCCAGAGCAACACCTGTCCAGGTTTTGGACCTCTGGCATGCTAGTTTAATGCCCTGCTCTTTTGCTCCGATAGGAGTCCAATGAAATTCTGGCCCTTTTCTGCACAAACCTTTTAAAATGTTTTGAGGCAGGAAATAAAACATTGGAAACATTGTTTTTACCCCCAAACATTTTATTTCCAGCCACTAAATATTTTAAATGTATCCTCTTTTAAAACAATTCTTTGTCTGAAATGTTTTGAAAATATCTTCAGTTATTTTCCCCTCTGCTTCCCTGAACTGCCATTTTCTGAGCTCCCCCCCACATTTATTTGCAGCATTTCTCTGTTTGTTCTTTTATTGGGGGGGGGGCAATCTTCAAAGCATTGAGTATATGAGGAGAATAGAATGCAGCATGAGGTTGTGAAGCATTGAAACATCAATTCAGTACAGAACTTGAAAGGGGGGATTGTGTAATGGTGGACAGGGATCATTTCAAGGAGGTGAGGGCAGACAAACACCATTCTAAAGGGGAGGGGGAGATTGAAAACATTTTAGAAACATTTTAGGCGATCTGTGCAAAAAGGGCCTCTGGGTGAATAAAAAGCCCTATGGCTCACCAGTTTAATGTTTCAATCAGACCACAATTTATCTTCCCTCAGTCACACTTTTTGCTTTTCCATGTACTTTCGTTAAAAGAAAAAAGTACACAAATTGTATACAAAAACATGGCTGGCTGGCTGGAAAAATTGGCATGGAGTCCACTGCGCTCCTCAGAATCCATTGGGAGGAAGATGGGCAATGTAGAGGGAACAATGCTAGAATCCTGAGGCTATCCTTACATGGGCTTGAGGAAGCCTTAGATATTCCCATGAAGTTGGGGAAGGGGGAGGGGAGGGACACAGCTGCTAATACTGAGTATTTGGAATTCCCCCAGGGGGCAGCAAATATACAGGGAAGGAGCTGTAGGGCTCATTGGGAGGGCTGTTCTAAAAGAGCTAGACCACCAGTGCTATTATACAAGAAACATATCAAGCTACATGAAAACTCAAGGAAGAATTATTGATTGCACCATGATCCTACATTCCCATCATATATACAAACAATGATAAAAATGAAGGAGTCCTGTAAATTTCACTCCTATTTTGTAGCCCTTGATATGAATCAGAAAGCAAAGTTGGGATTTATTAGTTTCAGTCATGAAGCTTCCCAGGCAAAAGAATTAGATTGAAAAAGAGAATTGGGTTTAGTGCTCCACAAGATGTTCAAAAGGTCTTTGGGTGCTTTAAATATCATGCTTCCCAATGTGAGACTCTAAAGATCTCTGAAGTTGTATTCTTCTCTGAAATAAAGAGTGTTGCATGGTGTTAAGGGGTTGAAAAATCTGCAAAGCTATGGTGACCTTCAGAAGGGATCTCAACCAAAGAAAGTAGAGCTTCTCAACAATTTGTAATCCTGGGCTTTTGTAGGATGGGTGTGAGAGCGTGAGATGCACATGTAAAAGAGAGACCATCTTGACAGGGAAAGTGGCATAGAAGTCAAATAAATAAATAAAAACACTTCTAAAATATTTACTGCCACCTTATATGTTATAGGGCTACCCTGCCTACAGACTTTACTTACTTACTTACTTACTTACTTACTTACTTACTTACTTACTTACTTACTTACTTACTTACTTACTTACTTACTTACTTACTTACTTACTTACTTACTTACTTACTTACTTACTGGACTTCTATGCTGCTGTTGCCTGTTATGACATGAATTGTGGTCTAACAGATGTTTACTTGAATTATGTTGAGATATTGATATGCCATGTTTCTCCCCAATGGAGACCCAAAGTGACTTACAATACTAGCAGTAAAGCCCATTTCAAACTGCAATGAAATGGGCTCTAGATGGCGGGGGAGTGAGCAGGGGGACTGGGCAGGCTGGCGGTAGGTTGTCCTGGCGTCTCACCTTCTCCACCCTCTGGCATTTATCCTGCTGCTTCTTCCAGTCCACCCTAGGGCCCCTGAAAGGAGAGCGGGGTTGGTTTTGGGGACAGGGTAGGGTGGCTGGGAGAACTGGGAGGGGGTGGGAGGACCAGCAGGAGGACACCTTGGTGCTGCTTCTCCTACAGGCCAGAGTTGGTTGTTGGGGCAGGGAGAGGGTGGCAGGGGGAATGGGGAGATGGGCAGGGGATCTGGCAGGAGGGCGGGTTGGTGGTGCCTCTCCGCTGGGCCCTTTTGAGCATGACAACGAACCCTCAGACAATGAGTGTGCAGGAGAGTCTCAATTGGCTGAGGGTTTGTTGTTGCAACATCAGCAAATTATATAGAGTAAGATTCTCTTCCCTCCTCCTTCATTCTATTCTCCAGCAACGAACCTGTGAGGTAGGCTAGGCTGAGAATGTGTTGCTAGTGAAAATTCCTCCAGCAGTTTTCCATGGTTTGGTAGGGCTTTGAATCTGAGTATTCCAGATCCTAGTCTGACACTCCATACATTACACCACACTCACTTTCAACCATTCTTTCCCCTCTCAATGTTTAATCCAGGGGCAGTGAACAAAAGAAGAAAGGCTTGTAAAGCATTTTTGAAGTTGCCAGGCATAGATGGCAGCTAGAGGTGCTACAAGATGGCAGCAAGAGGTGCTACACCTACCATACCAACCTACCATACAATGCTCTCCTGCAAGCCAGGAAATGTTTAATGGAAACCCCATCATAAAAGGTAGTATAGCTGATTGAAACTGTGAGCACAGAATATGGGAGCTTATAACCATGGAAGCATTTGGCAAGTCACTATTGGAAGCATTAGTCAATGGAACAAGTGGCTTGATGAGGGCCACAGAGGGTCAGAGGCGTACCAGGAGTAAATGGCGCCCCGAGACAAATTGTATCCAGGACGCCTCCCAGGCTCTGCCTCACGACTCCCCAGGCTCTGCCCCCTGATGCCCCCAGGCTCCACCACCCCCACTGCCCTTGACCCCGCCCATGTCACCATGGACATGGGCAAGGTCTAGGGTGCCCACCTCCCCCCAGACTTCCCCTGCCAGCTGGGCTCCCAGCCGGCAGCCGGCAGTCTCTTCTGTCCCCCCCCCTCTGGGCAGGCCATAAGAGACTGCAGTCCTGGCCTCGGAGACCTGCTTTGATTAGCTCTGAGGCAGGGGGTGGGGCTTGGGGAGCAGGAAGAAGGGGGAGGGGGAGTTCAGGGTGGGGTGGAGGGCGCTTGGAGGCAGCAGGAAGTTCTGCTGCCTCATCATTTTTGCATGCCTCGACTGACACAGAGGGGGTTGAGGCGCACGAAAATGATGAGGCAGCAGGACTTCCTGTTCATGTGGGGGGCTGATTTTGGGGGCCCCACGTGACCAGAAGAGTGGCACCCCTTGTCCCTAAGTAGATACGCCACTGCAGAGGATAGATCCACTGGAGGAAGAACCCTTAAGTTGGTGGAAGTCTCCTTAGGCTGGAGGAAATCTCCTTGGATGCTGGTTTGGAGCCACCCCACCAAGTTCAAGGTAGATCTGAGTCCCAAGCTCTAAATCACCACACCCCAAAGGGTCATGTCTGACTCAGAATTTGCTTGTGCACCTTGTTCTTTTCAACCCATTCCACAACATGCTACATTTTAGAAAAGGGGGGGAAGGCGTGGAGTAGTTTAGAGAGCTTCACAAAGCAATCCTGGGCAAACTACTTTCTCACACACATATGAAGCAGAATGGACTTTCTGCAGGTATTTAGATGATTTGCAAAAAAAAGAAAGGATCAGAGAACCTGATGGAGGTTTAATTATCCACCACTATTACCCATGATAGCTAAGTCAATCATCCATGTTCATTGGCAGTATGCCCCTGAATATTAGATATGATGCACAAACAACAGAGGAAGTCCTCCACTTTTATGTCTTTCTTGTGAGCTTCAAGAAGTATCTGAAAGGCATAGTTCACACCCAAATGCATATCTCTTCCAGATCTCTCAGATCATTTTATAATGGCCACATCTGCTCTCCTTCCCCCAAAGAAAGAAGTCTCAATTTTCCTTACACATTACTGCCTCTATCTCCTCTCGTCTGCTTTTCCCCACATGGTTTTATCACTGGTTTTCTCAGCTCAGAATCAGCTGTCAGGCTTCTGCCTTCGGTCTTTCTTAGATAGTGCCATTTCATGTGGGGGAGGCAGGGAGTGATCCCTGCAAAGCTTTATGTTGCTCTTAGTTGGCACACTGGTACGGGCTCCTGTTCTTCTAATAACAGCAACAAAAATCATGTGAAAATTGATTCCAGTGACCTCATGCATGCTGCTCAGTGCATGAAATAAATAAATTTCTTCCCTGGTCCAAAATGACAGGAGTGATGACCAAATGGTTGGCTACATTTGGCCTAGCAGGTAAAAAGTTGCTGTATTTCATATATGCAGTATAGAGAATCCATATATTAGTAGAAAGGTAATGCTCACATAGATAACTTGGTCAATTTCATAGCATCCCTTTTAAAATACAACCTCTCCCCTTTCTTATATTCCCTTATGTCTTTAAAAAAATATAAACCCAAGAGGTGTTCTTCTGATTGCGAATAAAATGCTTAACGATATTATAGTTTTCCTCCGCTTTTTGCTTGTTCTGCCTTTAAATCCATTGCCTTGTAATGTGATTGATGAAACCACACTTTTGCTTGACTCGCTAGATGTCAAAAGGAGCAGGAGGGGAACAAGGAAGGAGGAAGAGATTCTCAAGCAGAGAGGGAGGTGGAGTAGGAGTCAAAATTAAAAGAAGGAAAAGTAAAGGCCACACTGGAGGCAGGAGGAAAATCAACGAGGAGAGAGAAGGTGGAAAAGCTATCAAGAGAAACCAAGAGTACTAAAATGGAAAACACATCAAGAATTTTGAACTCCTGTCACCTTGTAATGACGTTGACTTCATCATCTTGAAATCATCTCAATCACTTTTAAGAAGTCTGCAGCATTTTATCAACTTCATTTTGCATGTGTATTTGTGTATACATGCTTGTATGTATAGCTTAGGGTGGCCAGTGAATTAAAATAATTTTAGCTGCTTCTTCCTCATTTAATCCATTTACCAGTCCCTGTTACTAAAACCTTTTTCATAAAATCACATTCAGTTTAATAAAGCTGCCATTCTAAAAGAAGGACTTGCAGTTGTATGATAGAACTAAAAGAGCCTTTGAAAATATACACTTCCAGCTTGCAGCACCAGCAGTAAAAATATTGTACCCCAGCTAAAATTGGTCCTTTCAAATTAACCTGCTTATATGTAAGCTTCCTACATATATGCATTTACTGCATTCCAAAGTCTGAACTGCCATGTTTAGCAATTCCTGTTTTATGAAACCACCACAGAAGGCACAGGAATGTGGGCAGCCTGACCTCAGATGATACAGTATGTTTTATGGATGTTCATCAGACCATCACCAGCTGGATAGATTAAACCATCTGAAGGATATGTAATAACGTGCAATTTGCTTGTTATTTTTATTTAGAGAGATGCGGGCGGGGGAGAGACTCACTCTCAGATTCCACCATCTGAATACAAAATGCAGCCTAATAAAATCAATACCTCTCTACAACCTCTGGCAGTTTCTGGATTTTATTCCTCTAACGTTTTCAGGATGTACTCTTCCCCTTTTATTCAGCTTCCTTTCAAGAGCAGTTATAAATGCAGAAACTAAGAATATGGTGCCATTTATCACTACCTAGTTGAAGCCTAAGCAAAGCTCAATACATAATAAGCTAATAAAGTGTCCTTTTGGGGAAGAAAAAAGAAACTCGGCCTGAAGAACTGACGAAACCCAACCCCCTTCCCTGCTTCTGGGGGGAGGGGGATGCAAGAAATGCCAGATCAATATAAGTAGGTCTGAGTTTAAAAAGCAAGATTAAAATCAGGTTTGAAAGAACCTACAGACAGTATTTACAAATGTGAATGGCGTATCTTGGGGGAAGGGGGCGGTGGACAAACGTAAACAAATATGCATTAGTCTTTTGCCTGCCTTGATTTGCAACCAATAGGATGCCTTCCTGCTCTTCTAAAACATCAGTGTAAGTCCTACAGTAGAAGAAGCCTCTGATAAACGCACCTATCCCAATTTGCTCTTCAAGTCATCAAAGCAATTTTCAAATCACTTGTTTGTCAGGGAGGCAGTGCAAATTTATCCAGGGCTGAAGCTGCGTTCTTTCCTGCTGGTGTGAGAAATGAAATTCTGGAAGCACATATTGCAGCTTATAAAGGATATCCCAGGGAGCATGATATTTCAGTAAGTTGACATGGGGGGAAATGAGAGCATGAACTTTGATAATGAGACTGGAAAAGTTATTTGGGGGGAGGGGGGTCTAGCAAGCCAAGAAAAGAATGAAAGAAGCCATGAAATAACCTGCCGAGTGGCTTGATCCTGAGAATCACTCCTCTAATTCGTAGATGAATAAGTGGGGCATTACACACCCACACATCCATAAATCAAAATTCTTCACCAAGATCATGAAAACTCTGTGACATGAATAAATTAAGCAAAGTAAAACTGATCATGTGCATTAATGGTTTTGCATATGTTATTCTGCTTCTCTTAGTCATCAGTCAGAACTACACCAAACACTGAAGCCCATTTTTTTCTATCACGAGGAAATCCTGACCTCCCACTGAATTCTGGAGAATCAACAAGCAATGGCCACAAGTTTTCATCATGATCTGTCTGCAGAAATAAGGGCTAGAAAGAAAGCATGAGATTTTTCAGGTATCAGTTCTTGCGTTTGTTCAATGCGAGATACAGAGTGTGTGCAGCCCTGCTCATTTAAAAAGTGTAAATGTCCTTGCAGTGGCTTAACAGCCCAGTGGTTGTTCCCTGACATTTTCTAACAACTTCATGCCAAGTGAACTTGTTTAACTCTGGTTGGACAGATCTGTTGAATTGGAACTGAGGGCTATTAGAGCAGCCTCAACCTCTGGTAGTAGTTCTATGACGACTCAGTGTTTTACATGGTAAATGACACAGGGCATTGTGGTTGAAATCAGGATCACCAAGATATAATGGGCTGGATCCTGCCAGCTTTTTTACTCATCATCTCCTCTGTCCCACATGTCTTTTGTTCATGAAAAGATCCCACAATCTACATTATGGCCCATGAATGGTCAAAAAGGGCACCTCCTCCTGCTTTCACAGTGGAAAAGTTGGTAGGGTCCAACCTAATGGTACCTGAAACAGAAAATCTAAATTGGGAATAGAAAATCACACCCCCACAGATTGACCTGGGATTGAATCCAGTGGGAAACCCTTCCGTGTAATCATTGACATGCACTGTTTCCATTCATTTCAGTGGTCACTGAGCTGGAGATTGTCTGGGATCTGTGGATCTGATTTAGCTGTCATCTTTAATGGTACAACAAGCTCTTCGCTGAATTCCTGTTGCCACTCTCAAAATAAAGCTTTAGGCTTCTTGTGGCCAATACAACCCAAGAGGCTTCACAAGACTAAAGATGACTCTTGGGTCACCCTATGCAGTACAAGACTTGATGAGGCACAGCACGTCTGTAGCCAGCAAAGCAAGCCTGCCGGCAGCATTCTCCGTGCTAGTCATACATTATTGTGACTGATCCTGGGGGGGCTGCTTTGATTATCATGCTGCAGGATCAAGCCATTAGTTTTTTGAAAGGATTTGGACCACACTTTAAATAGCCCTCATTTGTTAGGATGGCACCACTGTGTCTGCTTCCCAATGAGCAGAAGAGAGACAGAAATAAAGTAGAGTGTCCTGGGCAACAGTGATTGTTTAACACAAATTGATTTACGGCAGAAATAATAGGAAGCCGAGGGAACTATGATGAGAAATGGAGGAGCTGGATGTAGACAGAGAAGCAAACAGACGTTGGGGGAGGGGCAGAGATTCAATTCTATGTGAGAAAGAAAGAAAGAAAGAAAGAAAGAAAGAAAGAAAGAAAGAAAGAAAGAAAGAAAGAAAGAAAGAAAGAAAGAAAGAAAGAAAGAAAGAAAGAAAGAAAGAAAGAAAGAAAGAAAGAAAGAAAGAAAGAAAGAAAGAAAGAAGGAGGGAGGGAGGGAGGGAGGGAGGGAGGGAGGGAGGGAGGGAGGGAGGGAAGAACAAAGCCAATGCTCTATCCTGCCTCAATAATTTAATAGTTTGTATAATGAATCATGCACAATCCATGAGTTACTAACAAGGGCTGGCAGTGAGTTTTGGATAGTGTGCAAGATGAAGATCAGAAAAACCAAGAGCCTAGAAGCTCATTGGGGACCCTTGGGCCAGTCACCATTTCTCAGCCTAGCCTACCTCACAGGGATGTTTTGAAGTGAGTGTATCCAATTGCCTAAGGTTCTTGGAGGAAGAATGGGATGAACATTTAATGAATGCCCAATGTGACTAATGCAAAATGTTTTGTTTTGGTGGGAAAAGGGTGGGGATGTTTGCTTTGTGTTCATGACTCACATCAGTTGTGGAAAAGCTGCTACCAGGGTTGGGTTGCTTTCTGTGGCACTGCACATATAATGTTTGTATTGTACAGTAGCTCATATAAATTTAACTAGCATCTTTTTTGTTTTGTTTCATTGTTAAGATCTTTGAATTGTTTACAGTAAGATTCCTGTGGGCCTGGGTTTTTTTTTAAAAAAAAAATCGCTAACCATCAAAAATGTACATCCAGCTAAAATGCTGCGCATATGAGATATTCCAGAGAGGCTAATTCATTTTTATCTACTGGGGAGAAAAACTGTTCCTATTTTCAAATTATATCTGGCTACAGGCTTTTAGTAGTTTGGGGTGCTTTCACTATAACAATTAACAGCTCTTGAAATTACTAATGTAGAAATGTAACCACTAATGTTTTATAGGTATATAGAGAGATGAAATGTTTTAATCTTTCATAATGGCTTTTTTTTAAAAAACCAAAAAAAAATTCCTGTAGTTCAAATACATTTGTTCAGTCTACTGCCTACACTACTGACATTTTTAAATGAAGCATTAAAATTAGGAGCCACTGAGACATGGTGTATGCTGATTCTTCTCATCCCTGCGCCAGAGAAAGTCAGATGAATATCACTCACACAAATAAAATCCATACTCAAACCTCTCAATCCCAGGCTATCTAAACCAAGAGAGGGGGGTTGTTGCATTAAAAGTGCAAACATGAAATATGAGGGCATTGTACAGCAACTGGCTGTTGTTGGTTTTCCATGGTGTGTGGCCATGGTCTGGCAGTTTTTGCTCCTAATGTTTCATCTGAATCTGTGGCTGGTATCTTCAGAGTCATGTCACCATGAGACATGTTTCTCTCCATGGCCCAGTGTGGAGTGATTGTGTGGCACAGGGGAAAACACATCTCACCATGACATGCCTCTGAAGATGCCAGCGATAGATGAGGGCAAAACGTTAGGAGCAAAAACTGCCTGACTATGACCGCACAGCGTGGAAAATTCACAACTGCCAGTTGATTCTTCGACAATACATTGTACTACAACATGGTTAAGTAAAACAATTAAACATCTTCAGAGCTGAAATACAGTATTATTTACCAGTTTGTTGAGAGAGCAGTTCAGTAACTCCCCCGGAAGTGTTGTACAACAAGGACATTGTAATAGCAGAAAGAGTCTTGCACCATTTTATGCACTAATGGCTTTTGTGTGCTGGAGCCCACTTTGTCAGATGCACTGCATGTTATCATTTGGTGGGCACACACCCACATTGACACAGAGATCATGAAAACAAAAAACAGGAATCAAATATCAATGACAGGCAAGAAGCACAGGCTGTGACATATCTATGCCTTTTTGTACACAAAATAAGTGCAATGCCCAATAGGAGGTCATAATTGTGATTGATTCATACTTTGACAGTGCCAATTCCAATTCCAGGCAGTTTCATGTTGAAATCTCTCTTGGAAGGGGTTTTGTTGTTGTTGTACATTTCCAGTCAACAGCAAAGTGCCCTGAAATGTTGTTGTCCTGAAATTTGTTTCCAGATGTTGCCATATTTGATATCAGATTTATGTCCATTCATTCATTTATGCAGAGATGTATGCTAGTATGCATTTCTAAAAACTGGGTCAACGTAGTGAAACTCAGTAAATTACACATATTCTGCATGTTTGCCATGTTTCATTCTGCTGTTAGATGTGGCAGCATTAAAGGAGCTTTCCAGCTGACACTGCTGAGCAATGGCCAAAGAGAAAAGAAGGTTCCTAGGACTTGCTCATCTCGCACAAGGTTGAAAAGTGCAGATTGCAATGAACCTTTGGGAAAGTGCAGCATTACAGCGCCTGCACTGTGTGCATCCTGCTCCTCCTCCTTTCCTGTACCCCCTGCAGAGTTGCATGATAGCCTGCATGGGCTGCGCCACACAAACTACATTCTCTTGGCTGCATGATCAACCATATCCATGGGCCATCACTGCAAAGAGCCAAGTGAAGTATGAAACTCCTTAATACCTATCAAGACTATTGGTCCATCCTGCTCAATGTTCTTTTATCTGCCTGCCAGTAGCACTTCAAGATCTTGGGCAGAGAGCCTACATCTGCTACCTGACATTCGTCAGCTGGAAATGACACAGACAGGGATTTGCATTTGGGTAAAACTGAATGGAAAATATACCTGGAAAATACCATATTCAGAGGTTTTCACAGTGCAATAGCATGCACATGAGAATCTTAAAGCCCTATCTGTACTCGAAACCACAGAAGAAATATTGAAGGCTACATTAGATGTAGCATTTTACAGCTCCAAGTCCACAAAAAAACAGTTATAGTGATTTTGCCATTCTCATCAATAACTATGTTCATTCTGATTTATTCTCCTTGGTACTTTTGACAATAACTCTCCCACTATTTCCATTTTATCAATTAGGAATTTTATCAATCAGGAGCAAGCTCCAACTTTGAATTTAGAATGCCTCTGTTACCTCAAAGGATTAAGATGATCTAGAAAGTGCACCAGTACTCAAGACCTAGTTCCTATCTGGTAAAGGATTTAGAAGTGACTTGAAGCAATTGGAAAACCCATATCGGTTTGCATGCTGGATATATGAAATTTCACACAAGGTTGAAAAAATAATACCGACTGATAACATTTCACTGGAACTAGCTTTTGGTCTACTTTGTTGACAGCAGAAAATCTCTGAAAGAGAGCATAAATTGATGACCCAGTGCTTCCAAGGGAGATGGCAAGGAAATAAATAGGTATTTAGGGCTCACACACCATTAGGGTGTCACGTCAAGCAACACTGGCCAAGGAGAGAATTCGTTTACCTTAATCTTAGTCCAGTGTGTGATACTTCAGAGCTACAGGGCACAGAGATGGCAGCTGGAAGAGATCCCCTTAACAGGGAGCAGTGGAGCACTTCAAAGCTCTCAAGGGGGGAATGATAGCTTTCTGCTTCTGAAGTGGAAAGCAAGGGTCAAGGTACTGATAATCGTGTCCATGGATGCCTGACACTGACTGAAGATGTCAGGTTGGGAGTTCTGCATTTTTGCAGGGAAAGGTGAAACCAAATGCCTTGATTGCCAGCTGCCGCAACAGCCCCAGCCAAAGTCACAGCCTAACGTTTGCCACCCAAATCACTGTGTGTTCTAGCAATTAAAATCATGTCCAGACTCTCAAGGTCTTTCCAGCCCTTTTACTGAATGAATCAGTATCTTGTTAAATAAGAACCAAAATAATAATAGTTCTAATCTTTCTTTAACAATAAGGTTTTTAATAGGATGAATGTCTCATTTCCTCCTTTCCCAGTCCCTAACATCACAAGTAGTTAAAAATGAATGAAAACCATTCATTTGTTCCTATGTTCAGCCTGCTTCCATTCACTGTGTTTGCCAACTGAATTCTTTCCTTATGCATGTAGCCTTCCTGGGTGTTCTGCATGACCTGAGAACAGTGATATCATTGGCCCTTTTTGGGTCTTGGGAACCCTGGCCTTTGCATGAACTCATCAAACTCTGGATCAACCTGGATCAACCACATGATGCACAGACCATATACTTAAGTCAACACTCTTAGTTCATTTTAAAGATGTTGGCAGGACATTACTCTTTGAAGTAATAACAGTAAGCCACACTATTCCAGATAGCAGAAAGAAAAGCTTGCTAATTCCCTTGACTCAGAAGGTTTAAGTGATGTTCGCAACTTCACTGAAAAAATTGGATATGAAAAATTTACTGAAAAATTTATGGGAGGGGGAGTCAGTACTCCTCATTATATATGAAGGCCATATGTAACTGCATAAGCTAACTAGACTTTTTCCAACAGTAGAGTTCCCCTGACCAAGCTTAACATTTTAAAGACTTTTTTCCTCTTTGTATGCCCATCTCCTATCTGTCAGTGGGTTCCACATTTAGAAACAAATGACTCACTCATCTAGATCCCCTCTTGGCTTCAGGGATCATCTTACCCAAACACGATTTGTAAGATTCATAATTGTAAGGCCATATGTCAACACAATTTGAGTGAGCATTTTTATTGCATCTGAGGCCTTTAGAAGGTCAAAGGCTTATTATCTCCTTTGTCCTAAAGTGGCTGATAATATTCAGATGATATTCAGGATAGATAAAAATATATTTCAAATATATGAAAAGTGACTATTGGATCTGCACTGTGCATGTTTATTGTCTCAAAGCTGACCTTTTAATTTTCCCCATCCACTGAAATCTATGGAACTAAACCAAAGGTCAGGACTTGAATGAATAGATCCCTGGCTAATTTCAAGCCCGCCATCGCTTCCAGATAACATGCCGGAAGAGGCAGGGCAGTAGACACAACAGAAATAGCCAGTAGAGTACATAAGGCAGAACCCACTGGTATTTCCTAGGAAAGAAGCACAGGCAATCTTTAGTGAGCAGTTAGCAAATTCTTGAACCCAGAAATGACTGGGAAGCAAATATGTGCACACTAGTGTAAATTTCTTTTGAAACCATGTCTATTAACTATGTAATTTAAAAAAATCAGTGCACATTTTAAAAATAAAATGGCATCAGCTGGGTGAGGGCAGTGCCAGCAGTCCCTGATGCTGATTCTCCCCAATCATTTTAGATAGGACCACACCAGTGGTGGGCATATAGGGTCTGATCAACAAAAGCTAGCAATCCTTGTCTCACTGAAACCACAAGGCTTCATCTAGTCTCAGTTAACTTGTCTTTTAAAAATTTGTCTGGATTGTGCTCTTTATTTTTAAAACGTCAAAGAACGAGTCCAGTCAAGATGTCTTACATATGTACACTTCTCACATGCACAATTTATGTCATTCTTTCTGCAAGCACCAAACCATCACCAACTTATCACTAACATTTCTTGTTCTGCCTCCCCACCGCACCTCTCCCATACATGCATTCATGCAAATAAGCTAAACCTTCAGCACCACTGAAAAGGACAGCTCCTCTGCCAAGGTTAACTAACCAATGCAGCTTCCATGTCCAAGAGATATATACTGAAAAGTTTACTTCAGCTGTTTATTTTGTTTATATTTAGTTCATTTATCATCCATCTTTCTCATTACAACTCAAGGCACATTCCAGAGTGATAAAAATAATGCTGCATATACCAGTATGATTCCTGCAATGTGTAATACAATAAAACTGAGTCCAGCACCACCTTTAAGACCAACAATGTTTTATTCTTGTTACATGCACACTTCTTCAGGTATATAATAAAACTGGATTACAGACTTAGAGAACAATACAGCAACAACACACTAAGATCTCTATTGCCTAATATCATGATTTGCTTTACAAGGCCAAAAAACCTCAGAATGGTCAGGGGCTCTTATGAATTAGATGGTGCACTGATTGTGTTACACCACTGCAGAAATTAAGAACAGTGAGATCTTGAAGGCACAATTTCAGACAGTTCCAATGAGGAGGAAAACAGGAGGTGTCTAAAGAAACCAGGATGGATGTCTAAAGAACTTAAAAGGGACATGTAAAAGAAACAGAAAAATGAGGAAATAACCAAAGAGGAATTCAAACAAATAGCCAGGATGTGAAGGGGAGAAGTCAGAAAAGTTAAAGCTCAGAAGGAGCTCAGACTTGCCAGAGAGGTTAAAAACAACAAACAAGAGGGGTTCTTTTTGTTATGTCCATGGTAAAAGGAAGAAAAAAAGATATGATAGAGTCACTGAATGGAGAAGATGGCAAAATGCTAATAGGGGATGGAGACAAGGAAAAACTACACAAAACCTTATTTCCCTCGGTCTTTTCCTAAAAGGAAAACAGTGTTCAGGGGAAAATTAAACATACAGCAGGGGAAATTCAGCACAGAACAGATGAAGAGGTGGCACAGGAATACCTGGATTTATTTAAATTCAAATCTCCAGGAACTAACAGAATCTCAGAATCACTTGCTATAATGTATTGTCGAAGGCTTTCATGGCCAGGCCCTGTAGGACCTTGGGCAGTTCCACAGGGCCTGTAAAACAGTATAATTTTGCCGGACCTTTGGTGGAGAGGGATAGCTGAGGATAGAGGCCTTCCCTATGTTCGTTTTATGTTTATGTTTGTACTGAGTTACCATCTGACCTACCCTTGCAACAAGTAACGAGTTACCATCTCTGCCATCTGATCTCTTGTATTTATATGTAGTTGAACTATAGGTTTTTAATTAAGATTTATATTGTAAATTGTTTTATTTATACTGTTTTAAATTCATATTCCCATGTTTATAGTGACCTGTACACCACCCAGAGCCTTCGGGGGTGGGTGCTCTAACAAATTTAAATAATAAACAAACAAACAAAAACAAACATGAGCAGTGTGATGCGGCAGCCAAGAAAGCCAATGCAATTCTGGGCTGTATAGTGTTTAGACTGAGGGATGTTATGACACCTCTCTATTATGCATTGGTCAGACCACACCTGGTGTACTGTGTCCAGTTCTGGGCACTGCAATTCAAGAAGGATATTGACAAGCTGGAATGAGTTCAGAAAAGGGCAACCAAAATAGTAAAAGTCTGGAATCCATGCCCTATGAGCAGAGACTTAGGGAGCCATGTATGTTAAATCTGGAGATGAGAAGGTTAAGGGGTGACATGATAGCCATGTTTAAATATTTGAAGGGATGTCATGTTGAAGAGGGAGCAAGCTTGTTTTCTGCTGCTCCAGAGACTAGGACAAGGAGTAAGATTCAAGGTACCGGAAAAGAGATTCCAACTAAACATTAGGAAGAACTTCATGACAGAAACGGCTGTTCGACAGTGGAATACACTGCCTTGGAGAGTGCTGGAGTCTTCTTCTTTGGAGGTTTTTAAACAGAGGCTTGATGGCAAACTGCCAAGAGTGCTTTGTGTATTCCTGCATGGCAGGGAGTTGGACTGGATGGCCCTCATGGTCTCTTCCTGCTCTATGAAACTATGAGTCTATATGCTTCCTCAGTTACTCAACTTAATTTTCTTAGTCATTTTGGTCCAGATAAGGGAATATGTAGCTACCAACAATACCAGTTAAGCAACAAACAATACTAATTCTCTGAAGCCCACAAATGGAAGAGGAAAGAGAATGTTTAGAACGCATATTTATTGTGAAAGACAAAGCTTCCAAAATATTTTAAAAGAAGTTCCAGTATGTTACATACATGGTGAAACTATTAGTTGCATCTGTATTTTGTTTTATTGATTATAATACTAGTTATTTCCCCAATCCAGTTCTATCCATGAACTATTTCCTGTCACAAATGGCATCATTTATTTTTATTTATTTATTAATTAGATTTTTATACCGCCCTATCCCCGAGTTCAAAGAGCATCAGGCTTCTATATCAGCTTCCAGATTTGCATTGTCAGGTTTGCATTGTTGGATAAGTTTCAAGTCTAACATGAAAATTTGACCACGTTAAATATATATTCAATATGTAGATTCCAATAATAAACTGTATATCATAATAGCAGGCTTAATGTTTTTTTTAAATATAAAGTTTTATTGTTTTTGATAGTGGCAAAAGAGAGTCAGAGGGATGAGCCAATAAGAATATTTGTGTTCCTTCTCCCCCCTTTTGATACTGTTGTTGCTATTGTCATCAGTTGTGTTAAAACTTAATCCATCGAAGATGGAGATCCTCTGGCTTGGCCAGGGGAGAGAGGGTGGGGATTTCCAGCCGCCGGTGTGGGAGGGGGCCTTATTGGCGCCGACCCCCTCCGTCCGCAGCCTGGGGGTCCACCTGGATTCGTCTCTTTCAATGGAGACCCAGGTGGCCCATGTAACCCGGGTTGCATTTTTCCATCTACGACAGGCCCGACGGCTGGCCCCCTTCCTCTCTACCGTGGACCTAGCCACTGTGATCCATGCAACGGTCACCTCCAGGTTAGACTATTGTAACTCGCTCTACGCGGGCCTTCCCTTGCGTTTGATCCGGAAATTGAAGCTGGTCCAGCATGCGGCGGCTCTTCTGCTCGCAGGGGGTGCCTTCCGAGAACATATCTACCCTGAGTTGCGCCGCCTGCACTGGTTACCGGTAGAATTCCGAATCATCTTCAAGGTGTGGGTATTGACCTTTAAGGCCTTACGCGGCCTGGGACCCTCGTACCTTCGGGACCGCATTACCCCATATGTCCCAAATCGACCTCTGCGTTCTGCAGAGGCCAACTTACTGGAGATCCCTGGCCCCTCCATGACGCGGCTGGCCTCCACTCGGGCCAGGGCCTTCACGGCTCTGGCCCCAGCCTGGTGGAACACTTTACCACCAGCTGTCCGGGCCCTGCGGGACCTTGGAGAGTTCCGCAGGGCCTGTAAGACTGAATTGTTCCACCGGGCCTTTGGAGAGACCAGCCGCTGAGGGCCCCCCTCCCCCCTTTACCATATAGGGACCTTAACATCTTTGGGACCCATTGTGCTTTCTGGGTGGGTTGTATGCGGGTCACTGTGAGATACTGTTTTTAGAAAATGCTTATTTTAATTCAATTGTATGTTTTTATATATGGTATTATATTGTCCACCGCCCTGAGCCCTTCGGGGATAGGGCGGTATAATAAATTAAATAAATAATAATAATAATAATAATAATAATGCTACAGATAGCTCTTTTGTTTCTTGTACACCATGTCAATGTTTGCCCATATTTATACCATTTGTATGTCATTTACACATATATGCCAAGGGAGATACAAAACCGAAATGCAGATATGCTAATCAAACTAACTGACTTTCAAAACTCAGCATCCTCCCCAATAATAAATTAATAGCCCATTACACAGAGTTCACCAAAACATCTAGGACTCTTATTTCATCATCTGGTCTGTGGTTGAGAATCAGCTCACATCTCCTAGAATTTGCTGATTATGGACTGAACCGGGATGGGATGTGAGTGCTGTTTGCCCAGTTCACGTCAAAGGATAGGGCTGTTTCCACACAAATAGGATCCACAAATAGAAGAAGCTGCTCCAGCTGTTGACATGTCAGTGGAAGTCCATACAAAACTGAGAATTCCATGAGAACCTAGCAGCTCCTGCTTCCTGCAGCAGAATCTGAGCAAGGAGATGCAGTTCACTCAGGTTTTCTGCACTTCAGTTCTCGCTATTCTAAAACAAAGGCCCTTTTGGCATGAAGAAAAACCAATTATTTGTGGCCAGCTGAGTGCTGAGCTTCTGCTGTGCATACAATGAAATGCTGGCTCTAGGAGGAGAAATAGAGAAGAATTCAGGGGGTTGGGGGTGGGATGGGATGTGAAAGCCAAAGTAGGAAAGAAAAAAAGCAAAGAATAATTCCTACAAAAGAAGGGTTATTCTTGCAATCATTCTCCCGGTCATAGTCCTTGGAAGAACTAAATCCAAAGTCCCATTGGGAGCCCCTTCATTGATTTTCTAGTTGTATTTGGATGAAGCCTTTAAGCATTATACGAGGAGAAAATGCATTCAGGACAGAGCTCTTAAGCTCTAATTAGTGGCATCATTTTAATGCTTCCAGCTTTATACATTAAAAGCACAATCCCTGTGCTCGGGATATTGTCTCTTGGCAAAGAGATCCAAATATGAATTAAACAAATTTTCATTTCCTAAACTCATAAAGGATGCATCCATCCCCATGATTTTTCCTGCTATTAGAATCTTTGCATCATCTCTATATAAGTATTTTTTTAAAGCAAGCAAGAAAAAGACAACAAGATTATCACAAGAATCCATCAACATGGTTACTGCTTTGGGACCAATCCACCAAGCAACCGCCACTCGTTTCAACTTGACTATTGGAAAATAAATGAAGGTTGCCTAGAGGCAGTGCTTAGCCAATTACACATTCAGTCTTTCATTCCCCTTCTCAGTGTATCACTTATTAATAACTTTTCTTAGGGCAACATGTTTGTTAATATTATGAAACCTGTTTTCATTGGAGAATAGCATTCTCTGCATCTAGAATAATGCATCAGTCTCAGAATGCAATTGCCAGTTTTATTTCAGTTGGCTTCATGGACATTTTGCCAGCTCTGGCTTCCTGACTAGCATTGCTCAAGGAACAACAACCAAAGGTGGGGGGGCGGGGGGCAACTACAATTAGCACATCTTTGCATTACAGAGCAAGCAAACATTGAACACTGCTTGATCAATAACTAGCATTGCCAGAGGTCCCTTATAGTCTCCAACCGCTAACAGTAAAGTGTTGTTATAGGCGATGGAACTCAAAATATAAAATGGTGAATGACACTAATAATTCATGCACCTTGGGACATATAAAACCAACAATATGTCAATAGCACACACATTCAGTGCAGAAAATATGCAGAATTTAGAAGCTCTATTATACTGTAAAGCACATATTTCATGGTGAAATATATCTTTTCTTTATTTGTTGTGTTTTTCCTCCTCTTTTTTTTCCTGCTGCCACAATAAAACTTTTCCATTATGATGTGTGGCTAGGAAAAAAAACCTAGATAGAAAAAGAGACTGATTCCATGCTTCAAGGGGGAAAGCGCATGCACTTATTGAACAAAAATACATTAAACATTTATATAACAGAAGGTGGAAGTGTTAGGACTGGTCAACAACACACATTTAAAATATTTGAAATTCAGAGAGCATTCATGTGTAAAAATAGATCAACTTAGAATTCTACTGTTATCCCCTCATTGAAGATTAGAGGAACAAAACCTTATTGTCTGGAGACACCTTTAAAGAAAATACACAAAATCCATTTTTATTTTGTTTGGAAAATGTGCCTTGAGTATGTAAACCAACCTACCCTTGTTTGTTTTGGGTTCCAAGGAAAATAATAATCTGTTTGCAGCTGAAAATACAAAATTGCTTTCACTGAACCTGGCTGTTGCTTTTACCTAGCCCAGTTCATTCCATTTGACCTATGATAGTCAGATACAAGTTCATCCTCCACTGACTTTTAACTGGGCAGGGGCACTCAGGATTAAATCTGAAGTTTTTAGCATGTAAAATACTTGCACTGCCACTGAAGATGAACCGTTTGGATTTCTACCCCACCTTTCTCTCCTGTTGGGAGTCTCAAAGTGGCTTACAAACTCCTTCCTTTCCTCTCTCCACAACAGACACTTTGTGAGGTAGGTGGGGCTGACAGAGTTCAGAAGTAACTGACTAGTCCAAGGACACCCAGCAGGCTTCAAGAATAGGAGAAGAGAAACAAATCCAGTTCACCAGGTAAGAGTCCACTGCACATGTGGAGGAGTGGAGAATTAAACCCAGTTCACCAGATTGGAGTCCACTGCTCCTAACCACTACTCCATGCTGGTCTACTGTTCATCACACTTACCACTGATATACAACTAATTTTAAACCTCTCACTGTGAATGAGTTTGCACATCTTGATTTTTTAAGACAAAATGCCAATGGTATTTATGCTGTTGAAAAATGACTGGCTCAATTTATAATTTTTGCCTCCACTATCTCTTTTGTCTGACAGTTAGCCAGCAACCTAGGAAATCCCCCCTCCCCCCGCTTATTTTTATGACATTATTTACAATACTACGCAATAGTGGCTCTCATTTCTGCTTCTAATCAGAGATGGCATATTGGGGAGAAAATAAAGCTTTATGTACCTTTCTTCAAAAATTACTATCTCATGTGCTTCATAATAGCTGCAGCTGGCTGGACACTACAAGATGGTGTTGACAAACATTTGTCTGAATTCCAAATTGCTCTTCAGCTCAGTGGCATTCTTGCTTCTTTTGATTCCCTATTCACAAAAAATCAAACAAATGCATTTATGTATGTGCTACAAATCGATGAATTTTTGTTGTATTCAAGGATACCTATATTCTCATGTAAACAAATGAGAACATCCAGTAACCACACTACTCACCAACTAAGAACAGTTGTACAGTTTTTTAAAACTTTACTGCTATCTGTTCATTCTGTTAAAAAAACAGAAATCAAGATGCTAGAAGACTCTGGAGATACAACAAATAGCTTAAATAGCAAATAATGGGAAAGATCCTTCTTAAAGTTATTCTGCACAGGCCCCTCTGAAATGTAATATGTAGGACACCTTTCATTTAGGTCAAGGTGGATCATGCATAATAAATGTCAAATGGATCATGGACCAATGGATCATGGACCAATGGATCAATTACACTGAAAATTTATTCTTCAAAAATTGGCCACAAAAATGTAAGCTTAACTTGCAATTGTGCTTCTTAGTGAAACTTTATTTTCATACTTTTGGAAGCTAGTTGGAAACTAATTTTAACCAAAGTTCTTATTAATTAGCTATGGAAGGCTCTATTTTATGTTATATTATTTTATATAGAAGTTTTATAGAAATTTTAAATGTTTTCTTTAATGGCCAAACTGGTTAAGCACCTGGAGAGGAAACCAAGACAATGATGGTGCAGCAGTGTTGTTAAGAGGCTCTCTTACAATTTTTTTTAATTTCTGTCCACATAAAGCTGCTAGAGCCCATTTGTTCGTTTTATTAACTGTAATGCTCATAGCTATTGGCTCTCCTTATCTGGCTGTGATAGACTTCAAGCCTTAATAGTTCTGGGCTATTAACAATGGGGGCTTGACATGAACAGAGCTGTCTCCAAGCACTTGGCAGATTGTTCCACCCCTCTCCTCGTCACAAGTGCACACACAGGGACCCTGGAGCACCCCACAATTGAGAGACCCATTCCTGGACTTACCACAAGGAACAGGGACCTCCAGGAAGCTAGCAGCAAGAAGGAACAGCAGAGAAATGGCAGAAGAGCAATCCTCAGCAGTTCAAGGGAGTAGCAAGAGCAATTCTCAGAAGTTCTAGGGAACAGGGTACTGGCAGCACAGCCCTAGCCAGCTGCAATCAGCAGTGTTCAGCAGCCTTAGAGAGTGGGGTGGGGCTGGCACAGCCCCAGCCAAGCTGCAACCAAGGAGGAGGCCCAGGAAGGCTGAAGATCCAGTGTCAGGCAGGCAGGGCAAGACAGACAGCTCACCAGCCATTTGGAGGCTGAAGCAGGAAGTTTCCAGGAGAGAAGGAACCTCTTGAGAGGGATAAAAAAGAGGCAGAGCAAGAGGGAGTTGGCTGGTGGGGTGCAGGGGATCAAGCTTACAGAAGTTCTGTTAACTACCTGACATAAGTAAAGAAGCTAGAGTCATGTCCTGTTTAGTCCAAAAGAGTGGCCAAGCTTTTACAAGGCCAAGGTGGCCTACCCTGCAGGGGTTGCCAATGGGGGAAATACACAAAGGGCTTGTAAAAGGGTGTCTCCCCTTCTTCCCCATCACTTTTTGCTGATTCAAAATAGGGGTTTTACAGGCCGAAGGGGTAATTATTGCCATAACTGATGGGAATTTGATTGGTTGTAATTCTATTTTTAATGTTATCTATGTACTGTTTCTATGGAATGTAAGCCACCCTGAGTTTGGCTGTGGCCAGGGATGGGCAGGGTACAAGTATGATAAAATGAAAAAACAAGTATGATGTAGAAGATGCAACCCTGTCTTGGGCAAGAAAACAAACCAAAAATGATGATTTTCTTACTCAGGTTATGCTGTTCCAACTTCAAATTGATTTGCTCCATTGGATAACTACATCCTTTGGTTTCCCATCCACAGAACAAACAGAGATTTCTTCCAGGCTGGAACAACTAAGACTAAAGCTTTTGACTATTAAAAAAAGATTCAACATCAAAAGTGCCAGCTGATTCCCTGCTTGATAATGCAACCTTGTCTTGCACACCTAAACTAGTTTTCTTACTACCTGCTCCTATGAACCTAATAAATTACAAGAAATGAGATAAAAGCACTTAAAACTCAGCAGAAGATCTTTAAGCCTGTCTCGCTCTGCAATACTCTACCAACCACAACTGGTGACAGACCTGCTTCCTCTGGTGTTATTCTATCAAAAAATGGTTGCATTTGGGGTGGGGGGCAATGCTAAGGGCAATCTGAATAAGATACCAAATGAAGACTGAATCCTGGAATCTTGGGGGGTGGAGAAATAAACTTAATGATTCAAGTTTTAATTTTTTTTAACATGGTCACAATATCCTTGACCTTCAAGAAACATGAATCCAGGATCCTGACTCTCCTGCTTTCTAGGGCTATAGGGCTTTCTCAGTCCCAGCAGTCAAAAAGGGGCAGGGTTGTGGAGGCCTGGTTACTTTTATAACAGTTTACTTAAATGTATCAACTGATGTACAGGTTCTGGATAATAGTTGTCCCAACAACCTCTAGACTTTACTAATAAAAGGCTTTTACTTTGGAAATAACTGGAGGTACTTTTACATACCTGTCAATTCATCGGGTTAATACAATTGATTACACTGCTAAGTCACCTGCCTTAATGAACATAGTAGATAGGTTTGAGGTTATTGACTGCTCTCTAAGTGATTAATGCTTAACATCAATGCTATCTTATTGAAACCAGTCCAGGACTTTGCAGAAGACACAACATCCAGGGTATGGAGACTTAGGTTGTTTCTGCACAGTCCAAATATCCCGGGTTGAGCAAGGGAAATACTCCAATTTGGTAAAGAAGTTCACACTGTTCCCAGACCTAAAACGGGTTTGCCCCATAATATTTCCCTCATCCCAATTTGGATTTTTTTTTTCAAAAATCCCATGTTGAACCCACTACTGTGCAAACACCATGGGAGCAGAACCAGTTTATTATTCCTGCCCAGCTGCCTAATCTCCCCCCACCCCCCGGCCCCTGATCTTTACACCTTACATCATGTCAGTTTTCAACTCTGTTGAGCTGCTTACCATTGCAGCCCACCCTTCCTGAAACATTCCCAAGAAAGATTTTAATAGGTCTTTTTCTATTGACTTGTCAGGCAAAAAGGTTCAGGGTCCAGATTAGAGTGAGATGGTAGATCAGGTAATTGAATCAAATCTTGTATCTTATACAAATAATGGATGGTACCACCACAATTGTAAAGTGCTTAAAAGAAAAATAACCACAACCATGAGACATGAGTTGTAGTAATGATGAGTTGTAGCAATGTACATATCTCACTTTTGAAAACTCAGGTCTTAGTGTAAATCCTTAATCAAACAGAAAAAAATGATCATGCAAAATCTTTATGCAAAGAATTAGAACAAGCAGTCTCCCCAAAAAATGAAGTGTGTTTCTAGGAAATGATCTCACATGACATAAACTATTAATCTTGATGACTTGAAACACAAATTTCAGGTAAAGCATGTTTTTTGTACTTCAGCAAGGTCTTTGAATCTTATTTAACTTCTCCTTCAGTGGAAACATCACAATTACATAGTCCTCTCTCATAGGCTCCTTCCGCAAAATAATGCATTTTCAAACCACTTTCATAACTGTTTGCAAGTGGATTTTGCTATTCCGCACAGCTTCAAAGAGAACTGAAAGCAGTTTGAAAGTGCATTATTCTGCATGTGCGGAATGAGCCATACACATAAGATCTCCTGATTTGGATGCCAGTATCAGCATCTTAAATTAGAGGCTTAATCACTTTGGTAGCAACCTGGTAAATCTCCCGGGGAAGGTATGATCCTCTCTGAGTTGTACAAAGCCTTTCTAAACTGGTGGTTTCCTTTGTTAGCTAAAGTCTTTACAAAGTTTAATGAACTAGTTTAATTCCTTCTGGTTGCAAGCTAAGTATTGTTGTCTCCATCCATACAAAAGGTGACAGAACAGATGCACAGAATTACAGGCCAATAAGCCTGCTGGATTTTACAGCAAAGCTACATAGCAAATATTTGTTGCATAGAAGATTGGGTGATTGAGAATTCATATCCACAATCACTGCCAAAACTACACCAACTAGCTTTTTCAGGTGTAAATTGCACTATGAAAGCATTATTTGTAGTATTTATTTATTTATTTATTTTTATTTATTTTTTTCTATTTATTATACCGCCCCATCCCCGTAGGGCTCTGCATTTGGCCACTGCATTTGACTCTACTGATAGGGACTACCTTGGTCCAAGTGATCTTAGCTCCTTGGATTAAAAAGTGCTATTAGAGAGAAAGGCACTGAGCTCTGCAGAGATGGGAATGGAGGGGCGAGGGGCACTGGAAGTAAACCAGAAGCCCTGGTTCTTTCACCCATCAGAGTCCACTTTACATTCTCTCGGCAACGGGACAAGAAGCAGTTTGTTCAAACAACTTAAAGCTGTAAGTGATGCGTTTTTTCCTGAAGAAGATAAGAAATGAAAAAGGGAGTCTCGCCCATAATCATATACTTTATCCAGCAAGAATTTATTTCTTAAAAACAGATAAGTACAACTGAGTCATGTGCCTAATATATAATAAAATAAATTATAAATTTGCCATGTTAAAAATCATAAATTTGCCATGTTGAAATGAGAGACTTTATTTAAATTTGCCATGTTGGAATGAGAGACTTTATTTAGAGATCTGTTAGTGTCATATTGCTGTAATGCTCCTCCACAATTTAAACAAATGAAAACTTAAGAAGCTTGCTTGAATAAATAATGGTCCTAGAATCTTCAATGCCTGGAGCAAAGTTGACCCACCCACCCACCCTCCCTTTTTTAGGGTTGGTTTGGGCTGATCTGTTCATTGCAGCCCTGGCAGTTTGGGGAGAGGAACACATCCTTGTGGGGAGGCCGGGCTTGCGCATGGACCTCCTCGCGTTTGGGGGCCTCCTTAAGAGGCTTGGGGTGGGGCAGGCTCATGGTCATGCCACGGAGGCCTCTGTGAATTTGAGCCTGACACCCCAGCAGTTAGGGGGCCACAAAGGACAGGCGCCCTGGTGGCCCTGACCTTTCTGTCTTCCCCAGGATGGATGGGGTGGTCCCAGGGTCAGCCAGGGGCACTGACCGGCCAGTGAACAGATGTGCTCCTCTTGCACGCCCAGCTTCCACCTTAATGATGTAAATAATAATAAAAGGGCTGCGGCCCAATTTATTCCAAAAACATGTCCTGTGGTTATTCACCAGAAAGCATCTATACATCTGGACGCAAAGGAGTTATAACTCACCCAGACTTATTAACCATTCCAGAGTAAAAGACTTGATTTTAATTCACCTGGAAACCAAGAGAAAAGGAGAAGGAGATCATGCTGATTCAAAACGCAAAATAAAAGCAGTTTTGGACCCAACTATTCCAGTTTCACCAGATCAGATTCAGAGAATTGAATCTATGTTTGCATCTACACAAAAATATATATTACAAATGAAAAATAATATTGATAAAGTTGACCAATGCATGCAAGATTTAGCAGATTTGAATAAAAGAGATAAAATGTCTGGCTAAAGATTTGCAAAACATCTCAGATTATTTTAAAACAATGGAAACAAAAATGGAAGTCAATCAAAAAGAAATACAATGCCAGGCTGAAAAATTAATTGGTCTGCAGTTAAGACAGAAGGATTTTGCACTGAAAATTCATGCTCTGCCAGATTCAGAGAGAGAAGATTTGCATCAGGATTTTCTACCAGAGCTAGCAAAACATATGTCTATCCTGGTTCCTGAAACACAAACAAAGGTGGATAAAATATACTGTGTGAGACCACTTGCTGCACAAAAGAAAAATGTGTTCCAAGATCGCATGATGTATCTGACATTAAGATCAATGAAAGAAAGCATACTTCATATGCATTTTGAAAAGAAAATACAGTATTTGTGGTCAGATTTAATAATCATGAAGGAACTGCCACAGGAGATATTGGAGAAGAGGAAAGAATGCAGGCTCCTTACAGAGGTGCTGAAGTAGAAGAAAAAATCCTTTAAATGGTGGTTACGAGAAGGACTGGTTTTTACCTTTAATGGAACTCAGCAGAAGAGCCTGGACATACAAGAAGCAAGAAAATTTATCACCAAGAACAAAAAAGACCTTTAAAGTCCTTTAAAGTATAGTATATCAAACTGGAAAAGCTAGAGGTTTGGAATAATTGAAGAGAGGAGGAGTTGCTGAAATCATAAATAAAATATAGTTAAAAATAGCAAGACTAAATAAAAGACAGAAGTCTTCAACTGGCTGGCCACGTCCTTTGCGTGGTGAACAATCGGATTCCAAAGACGGCAATGAGGTGGATACCTCCTGATGCCAAACAACAGCAAAAATGCCCCTGAAACACCTGGAGAACATTTGAGCAAAACCTGAAGGCACTGAATATTGCATGGGAAGAGATTGAAACACTCACCCAAGACTGGAAATGCTGGAGAGCACTTGTTGCCTGATATGCTACTTAGCATCATGATGGTGGTGGTGGTGGTGGTGGTGGTGGTGGTGATATAAAAGGCTAGGGAGAGCAAAAAAGTAAATATATATGTAGATTAATAATAGCAGAATTCTGGATTAAAAGTATATAAGAGATTTTGATTATTTGATCTAGAATGTAGGGTATATGATGAAGGTGAGGTGGGAGTCATGCAGTTAATACATTTGTCTAATAATCTGTTTATGTTCTTTTTATCATTTTCCTGTGGTCATAGAACATACTGGGGTTGAATGTATAGGGAACTGAGCTGACAATCTATTTTTTCTTATTCTTTTATTTTTGTAGCCTTTATAGGGTAGCTGGTTTTACCATCTGCTAGTTTTGTAGTTACATAAAAATTACAAAAAAATACAAAAAATCAATGCCATATTTTAGTTTTCTGAGCTCTAGATATCTTTCAGATTTATTTTTATTTTATTTTTTAGAAATTAACAACACAGAAAAAAGAAACTGAACTCAAATCATAATTACAGTTCATTTTAACAAAACCCAAAACAAATTATATGTATAAAATTATATAGAAATAAAAAAATACCAATGATGTATTACCAATTCTAATAAGCCAAAGTATATAAAAATACTGATAAATCCTTGGTGAATTTTTTCTCACCAAATACAAGTTGTTGTTTTGATGTTTGGATATCTTTCAGCCTTCTTGAAATCTTCCCACATTCCTCTTAAGAGAAGATAGTCTGTGGTCTTCAAAGGGAGTGTTTCAATCTTTTTTTAAAAAAAATCTTCCATTATTTCTCTCAGCTTATTGTTATGAGCAGTGAAGGAAGATGAAATGTATTATTCATTGCTACTACTCATAAAATCAATATCTATCAAAATACAAATACAATTCAGAGAAAATGGCACTTGTTGAGCACAGATCCTAATAATGAGTATGATTTCCCAACAATTTCTTAAATAATTCATCCAGGAGATGGGTACTTATACATCCCAGAGAGAATATTACATGTTTCCTGTCACTGTCAGGCCCAATGCAAAATGCTAAGCAGTACACCCTGATTTCTAACTCCAAGAAACTAATGCTCTATCAATGTACATCAATCAACACAAAATTTCCATTGTATTGTTAATGTCAAGCAGGATATGAAGAAAGACGATCATTTTGCCAAAATGGAACAAAAGATTAAGATTAAGCTGCTAGAAATCAATTAAAAATATAATGGCAATCCTGAGGGAAGTGATGGAACAGTTATCACTAGGAATACAGCTAGCATTGTACATTATTAATCTGTTATAAAGCACTTTGGATTTAAGGAATATTTTACAAACTTTTACAACGTTCCTAATCATAAGCAGGCTAGTTTGATACAGCTGTTTCTCTGTTTTATGCGAAGTGAATACATGGTTAAGTTCTCCAGATTTTGGGCTTCTCAAATTTGAGAAATTATTATAAATTGAGCTTGGTCTTCTGACATCCAGTTGTCAGAACATTCAGTTTTGAGCTCAGTGGTCAGAATTCATCCTTCCTGCTTCTGTCTCCACTTTAGAGCCATCTTCTGAACATCAGAAATTGCACTGATCTACTTCACAGGATTGTGAGACCACACAAAATAATACGGTCTTGGGGACCATTCCCTAGGGATATAGAAATCTCCAGCTTTGACTGAGTGAGTCCCAAAGAATGTAGAGCAATCAATGCATCAATCTATATCTTCACATTAGAGACTTTAACCAATAGGGGCCAATTATAATCACTGGGAACAAAGTTAAATAATTAATGAGTTTAATATTCACTTATTTTTCCACCTGTAGTGTTGGTACATAGAGAATTCCCACAAAGATCAACAGAGTCATATTTCATTTGTTCTTCTATTCCCACAGTGCCCCTCTCTAAGACATGTTCCTATGGATCTGTAAGAATCTGTAAGAACTTTCACATCACACAAAATTAAGGTTGTAAAGAGATGTGGGGATGCAATGCTTTTACTATACTGGGTCCTTGTTCTGCCAATATGTCCTTGCATGTACAGTACAGAGACAGGGTTCTTGTACTGCCAACATGTCCTTGCATGTACAGAAGGAAAGAAAAACATGAAATCCCCCTGATGTGGATGCTCCACCCATGTTTAGTTTGGGTTAGGACCTAGTTTGTTATTTTAATAGGGCTGTGTATGATGTCCTTGTTTTTTTAAATAAAGTTCTTGTTTTTTTAATAAAGTATTTTTTGGTTCTTCTCTGGTAATACAACTAGAAATGAGAAGGAAACTATCAAATATGGCCTGTCCATCTCATCACAAAATTGCATCTTTCGCTTTCAATCAAATATATTTCTTTCAGCATTTGCAGTAAATTATAAAAATCTCAGGAGTTCAACATGGGGGATTCATATGAGGATAAGACTCTAGGTTGCAAATTCAACCCACATTTACTGCAGCACTGCAAAGCAGCCCAAAGAATATAAGAACTGCTATTGGTATTTCAGGCCAAACTTCCCGATTCCAACACTCTAGTGCCTGGAATATCCAGACTTGAATTCCTACTTCTGCAATGGAAGCTCATTGGGTTATCCTGGCCCAGTTGCACTCTCTCAGCCTAACATAACTTACAGGGTTGTTGTGAGGATAAAATTAAGGAGAAGGGAATGATGTATTTGAGTCCCCATTGTGGAGAAAGGTTTGCTAGAAGTGAAATAAATAAATGCACTTATCTGAGAGCTCACAAAGAAAACATTAAACTGATGGCAAGATCCTGTTATTCAAAGATACTATTATTTGTAATGGAGCCATTGGTGAACATGGCACATTACATGATTCTTTAGGCAAAAACAGACCTGCTCACAGGAGCTCACATGCCCACATTCATGGATGTATCATTTTGCCCCTTTTCTTAACTTTATCAAAGCCAGAGGCAATCACCTGTGGTAGTGAATCCCACAAGTTAGTTGCATAGTTTAAGGTAAGGAGAGACAGCATGGTGTAGTGGTTAAGAGCAGCAGACTCTAATGTGGAGAACCAGGTTTGATCCCCTACCCTTCCACATGAGTGGTGGACTGTAATCTAGTCAACTGGGTTTGTTTCCCTGCTCCTACACATGAAGCCTGCTGGGTGACCTTGGGCTGGTCACAATTCTTTCAGAACTTTCTCAGCCCCACCTACCTTACAAGGTGTCTGTTGTGGGGAGAGGAAGGGAAGGTGATTGCAAGTCGCTTTGAGACTCCTTAAAGAAAGAGAAAAGCGGGGTATAAAAAAACTCAACTGTTCTTCCAAGATGATGGCAAATTGGCATGAGTTACAAGCTGGGCTCATAAAAACACTGTCACATGACTGCACAGAGGCTCCCGACTCAATATGCTCAAAATGCCATACAGGCATTGTGAATTATGTGTGTATCTGCATGGCTGAAAAAGCTTGTGGCTCTCATTGTCTCCCTTCAGTCTCATAATGTCATATTTCCAAATCTGTTCCATTTGCTGAGAGCTGTCCTTCGTTTTCAAGCACAATTGCCCCAAATTAACCATGCAAAGGGTAGTCTTCACTCTGAATGTCATGGCTCTTTAAAGTTCAAGTCAGAATTTTAATGATATTTTAACCTTTTCTATTAGCACATTAGGGGGCCCTCAAATGATGGCTCACAGATAATGTCTTGCAGAGCTGTAGAATGGAACCTTTGAGAACTTTGAAGGGTTGGGGAAGGTGAGAGAGATAAAATGTTTGTGGAAACCCAGGAGAATGATTAGCAAGTAGATCTGTTCCAATGCATATGGGGTTAGGTGAATGCGCAAGCTGGAAAATTAGTGCAAAAATTAGAAAGAAACTCATTTTGGGGACAGAGGCTTACAGCACAGAAAATCAGCTTGGAGTGAGATAATGCTTTATTATTATTAGCAATTATTCCAAATGAACCTATCACATCTTTGTACAGTAACATCTGTTCTCTTCTAACATGTATACAATGTCCCACTGACAATGAGCTAAATATTGAAACTAAATAGTATAAAATGTAGAAGTCATATAGTGCAACCTGGTGTGTGGGGGTGAGGAATAGGTGCACCAGGGCTGGGAACAGCACAGCCATGGGACAGCCACAGCACCTCTTCAGAGGCTTGCTGTCCATGGCCAGCACAATGGACTGAGCCACTGTTTTTGCAGACGTATGTTTGCCCCCCAAAATGGGGGCATTCCCAAACCAAAAGGATTCAGGAAGCCTGATATGGTTTGTCATGTGCCTAACTTGTGGGGCCTCAGAGGACACAGCCTCAACCTGTGATTCTGCCTTGCTGAGCGCCTCTGACACTGCAACTTTTAGGCAATAGGGAGGTTTACCCCATCAATAGCCCTGACTTTATCTGCTTCAGATGTGCAGTTTTGACTATCCCGTGCCAATCCCTACAATGCCTTCACACTGGATGCCAGGTGGCAGTTAAAACGGGTGATCCACCTCTAACAGAAGTAGAGGGTTCAACTAGTATCTCATAGTGAAAGATTTTGTTCCCAGACTCTCATATTGCTTGTGCCCCTCCACGCCCCCACCCCCACTGGTCCTCACAGACATCATGGTGTATTCCTCTTATAAGTTGTGGAGGGAGATAAGACTGATACTTGGTAAGCCCCTCTAAATCCTTGAAACATTACCTTATAAGTATTTATTTTGATAAATAAATTATTTTGCAATTCAGCAATAAAAAGGTAACATCTTTTAATTAGTTTAATAATTCATTTAAAGAAATATCTAGTGAATTTTTTCTAGACTAACACAATGGTGGTTCAAACAAAGATAAACTTGTGCCAGTGTACAACTGTTTTTTTGAATACAGATGCTGGCAATGTTTGTAGCAATGGGGGATCAGTTCTATGACTGACCTAACCCTGGGATATTTCATGTGGGTCGCCACATGAAATAACATGGACTGATTGTATTTGTTTGGGACTTTTGCATTAAATGTTTTGGCACACACAACTATACCATTTTAAAAAGTGGCCTTATATGGTATACCCCCAGTGATCTCCACAAAGCAATATCCTACTAATCTGCCTGCTTCACTTAACAGCAGATTTACCATTCATAGGCGAATGACAGATTTACTATTCACTGCAGAACCGTATTAACATTTTGTATTGTGTCAGGACCTCTGAAGGAGATAAGCCTGAGATTCTGCACTATTGCAATCATGCTACTCCAATGTTTTTTTCAGCCAGCCACTACTCAAAGAACATAATATTGTTAAGCCAGAGAGTTAAGTCCTGAGCCTACAAGTTAAACTACTGTAAACAAGCATCAGAAATGAGCACCATACTCAATACAACAGCGCAGTCTCAGGCCATGTGACTTTGTCACAGCCTTGCAAACATAGCCAAAACACCTTGCTGGTACAGCCAGAAGACTGGGCCTAGTATACTGGGACTGTACCAAATATAATAACAGCAATGAATAAAACTTTCATTCTGGGTCATCATTCAGGGCTGCTGTAGTGTATCTTACAGGTATCACTTCAGCAGACAGCTCTGCAGGGTAGCAATTCCACGTTTTCACTCTATGACATACATCTGAGAAAGCATCAAGAACAACTGCTTTTTACAGAGCTGCTGTGGAGCTATGAAAAGAACTACAAAACCAAGAACTATTATTTCTAATTAATATGTTGCTTCCCTTACTATATTATTTTAATTACTATGGATGGGTTGATGGCTGCCTAGCAGGCATGCAAATGAACAGCAGCTTGATGGTCAGAGAATATAAATCTGTCATTGTTAACAGAGGAGTAGAGACCATCACTGCAACTGCAGATATTCCCTAGGGAATATCTTCCAAGAACCCATGCTTTTGAAAGAAGAGTGCCATCCTTATTGATGCTTTTGGAAAATTGGCTTCTCTTCTTTACTATAGCACTAATGTGTAACACACATTCATACATTTGTTGGCAAAAAGACTATCCTCAGCAGAAATCAGAATTCCAATATCAATTTTGCAGCCAGGGCTGAGATCAGGTTACTCACCATTCTTGTAAAAGTCTGAAAAACCCTTCTGTTTATCAGAACAACCCTCAAAACTCTTGCATGTTTGTTGAAATTGCCTTGCCTTGGCCTCAGTCTCAAATTTCTTCATTCATTATGTTCTTCAATCTGATTTTTTTTGTGCTTTTGTGTGACATCAGATTACACTGTATATGCAATCAGTTCAGAAAAAAAATGCAAAGATCCTATTGGAAGAGTAAAGAACACTGAAAAAAAAACTGCAACAAGGTAAAATAATGAGGACAAAAAACAAAACTGGGGGAAAGGACAAACATTCAAACGATCTAAACAATTGTGGGGGTGGGGGGAGTAGTATTCTGCCAACCTCACTGGATTTGCCCTGAAATTAAAGCTAGTCCTTACTTGACATTTTTATACAGTGGTTCAAAAATAAAAGGTATGCTGGGGATCATGTGATTTGCTATCTGGAATGAGGGCTGTCATAAAGAGAAGAACTTAAGTGAGGCTGAGTGCAAAAGCTGACTGGATCCAACCCACTATTTCCAGGTGAGTTTGGTACATCTGCTATGCAAAAATGTCTATGAACCTCATAAAAATAGCCCAAAAGGACTATACTGGGTTTCAGATCACAAAATTATATACAGGGCCATGTAGTGTAGATCTGGAAGAGTGAGGGGGACACCCAAGAGAGAAATCTTGTTCAATAAACAGCTGCCCGAGGAGATGTTACTGAAATAAAAGGCCAAGGGACAAATTTTCTGCCCAGACAGCACTTTGGTATAGGAAAAATTGTGTGCGCTACATGTGTGGTTGTCATGCATAATGACTGACACATGATTTGTGTGGAATTTCCTTCACTGGAGTGTTATCAGAGCAGAAAATCAATCACATTTGACAAGTTGCACCATGAATCAACACAAAGCAATGTGTAGTTTGGCATGGCAGATTCCAGAGGGGGCATCATTCTTCTGTCTCTGGTCCATCTTTGGGTGTTATTTTTATTTATTAAATGCAGAGCATCAGGGCTAGGGTGGTTTTGAGTGTTTATTTCAAATGTGGAAAAAGATGTCTCGTACTGTAATCCTCAGGTGCAAATTCAAACTAGATATTGAAAGATCTGTGAATAGATCTCAGTATATTTTTCTCTTGAAAATTGATATCCACAAGAGGCTCCCTGATTTTGATAAGGGCCTTCATACAGATGAGTGGAGTTAACTCTTTCTTCCCATGCACTTGTCCTGCCCTAAAAACAATCCCCCAACCTGCTAGATGCCAAATAGGGAAAACCAAGCAGGCCATACACAGTTTTCTCTGCATCAGGTGGTGGTGGTCAAGTTGAGCAAATGGTTAGAGGGAAAGAGGAAGAAAAGGAGGGGGAGGGGTTGGAATCATACCTCACCTTTATTTCCTGTAAGGAGTCTCAAAGTGGCTTACAGACTCCTTCTGTCCTCTCCCTACAACAGACACCTTGTGAGGTAGGTGGGACTGAGAGAGTTCTGGAAAAACTGTGATTAGCCCAAGGTCACCCAGCAGGCTTCAAGGATAAGAGCAGGGAAACAAATCTAGCTCACCAGATAAGAGTCCACCACTCAAGGAGAGGAGTGGGAAATCAAACTCAGTTTTCCATGTTCGAGTCACCACACTTAGGCTGTTTCCGCACAGGCAGAAAACAGCACCCTAGGGACAGTAAAAACAGTCCCTGGGGTGCTGTTCTCACAGCTGCTGCTGCTGCATCACACCAGCGCCGTGCTCGCCCCACTCAAGCAGCATGAAAATGCTGTCAATTGGACATCTACTATCATCTAGAAAAATATCTCCAAAAAGACACAAAACACTGGACATTTCTAGAAAGAGACATGACTTTGGACCTTATATATATATCACCAAATAAGATGGCTATCAGGAAAATATATAACTTACTTTTAGAATTTAGTGAAGGATAATATGATACTCTGAGCGAGGAATCTCAATAAAACCATACAAATGGAGACCTAGGAGGAGTGGGAGAGGGGAGGGGAAGGAGGGGTGACATGCAAGGGAGGGGAGTGAGGGAGGGGTGGCATACAAGGGGGGGAGAGAAGGGGAGGGGGTCTGGCATCTGGGCATGGCCCACCCATCCTAGTGGAGAAGGGGGAGGGGAGGGAGGGGTGGCATGCAAGGGAGGGGAGGGAAGGGGGGAGGGAGAGGAAAAACTCCGCTAGGAAAAATTCTGGAGAAACAACATCAAATTGACACTTTCTACTGATATCAAAGAAAATAACGTGAAAATCTTTTACAGGTGGTATCGAACTCCTTCACAATTATCCAAGATGTACCAACATTGTTAGTCTCTTTGTTGAAAGTGTGCAGAAAGATATGGCACCTTCTTCCACTGTTGGTGGACTTGTTCTAAAATTACACGATTTTGGGACACAATACACAACATCATAGAAATCATATTAAATTACAAGTTTGAGAAACGACCTGACCTTCTATCAATCTGGGACTCTAATGATGCTATATTACAAAGACACAAAACACTTCTTTAACGACAGCAGCAAGAGTAGTGATAGCCAGATATTGGAAGACACCAGAATTGCCATAATATTATGAATGGTTGTTACAGGTTCAAGATTACAGAACAGTGGACAAACTGACAACTTTAATACACACAAAATGCCTTGATCCTTTTTATAAAGTATGGGATCCTTTATTACATTACCTATACAATTCTGCCCATCAAAATTGAATCCTATTGTTATCTGCATAGCTTAAGATTATTATTAACCTATTTATTATTATGATATATGTATGTATATGTGTGTGTGTATGTATATATTTCGCACTGTATTTATGTACTAGAATCTTAAACCACTTTTTCTTATGTAACTATCACTTGAAAATGTTAAGTTCATTGTTTATAATTTATGTGGCAGATCATATTCTGTTATAACTGGAACCACTTTAAGTCAGATTGTCTGCCAATTAATATGCATTCCTAAATGAGAAAATAAGATTTAAAAAAAAGAAAACGCTGCTTTTGAACCTTGCTTGGGGAGTGAGGTTTTTCAAAAGCAGTGTCTTCCACCCACTGCCAGGCGAATGGCAGCAGGTGGAAGGCAGTGTTTTCCCCGTGCCTGTTTCAAATGCCTCCTTCCTCCTCCTGGCTTCCATCGCTCTGTGGAGGCCAGGGAACATGCCTCCTGGCCTCCACCCCTGCAGTCATCACTCTGTCAAGGGGGGTGTGACCCCTGGCCTCCACAGAGCAACGGAAGCCAGGAGGGGGTAAGGAGGCATTTGAGGGGCTGCTCAGCCGTGCGGAGCATGTTCCGCCAGTTGCGCAGCCAGCGAGGCCATTTATGCCCTACTGCTCTGGCCATTGCAGAAACGGCCTGAATCATGACACAGGCTGGAATTAAGTCATCATTGTCCATGCTGCAACCCTGCCCCTAACAAAGTGGGGAGCTGCAGCTGTTTTGCTAAGGAATTTTGATTTTTAATTTGGGTAGTCTTCAAGTGCAGCTCAAGACAAAGTGTGTTACAGTAATCCAACCATGAGGTTACAGAAGCATGGATCAACATTGCCTGGTCAGCCAAGTCTAGGAAAGGTGAAAGTTGGAAAATCAGATAAAGCTGACAGAAGGCATTCAAGGACACTGTGCCCAAATGGTTTCTTTAAGCAGCAAGGATGGGTCCATGAATTCCACTAAAACCTTAATATGTTCTAGGAAAAATGATCTAGAGATCACTTATCATACCTTTCAGCATCTTGTGTGTCTGACCTGTAGGCTCCAGCTGCAAGAAAAGAGTGCATACCTGGCTGTGATTTGTGAGCACCATCTGTACCAGGCAGTGAAAGCACTTGGAATATGGAACAGCTGTTTATCTCACAAGGCAAGAAGCAGCTGCCACATCTTTCAGCTTCCCACAACCACCCAAAAATTACAAAGAAGGAAGCTCAAGTCATACCAACTTACCTTGAAAGCAATACCACCTGAATCTTTATTAAAGTATATGAAATATTTTATTTTAATATTTGACCTGGTTGAAGCCATACTTCTAAAAGCATGGTTTCAAGATCCTTCCTACCACTGTGCTTAGAGAATAGTCTGTTCCCTTGTAAAATTTGGAACATAACATTCCCTGTAAATTCTGCTTGAAGAGTTGTTTTGTGGTTCAAATTGGTCAGAATTGTTATTTCAGACCTGGTTGTGGTTAACAACAGGAACTCTGAAAAAGGAAACTGAATCACTGATTTTAGCCAGTCAAGAGCAAACCATTAGGACAAGGTGTTGGCACATAATACACCGGACATCACAGTGATCGAGAACAAGAAAGTGATCATTGTCAACAATCTGAGCATGCTGGGGCTTACTCCCCAAGAGCCACTGATGGGATATATCTAGAGGGACAAGCTTCCAGCAGTCCTGGTATCCCTGATTCCCATACAACTGAGCAATGTTGATATGTTTCCTTTTGTTTTTGGTTGTGGAGATGTTTCTCCCACCAAGTCAATCAAGCAGCTGCTGGGGACAGCATAACAAGAGAGGCAACATTGTCCAGCAGGAGACACTTCCTGGAAACCAGTGAGCTCAAAGTGTCCCGATTTTATAAGAACAACTCATTTTTTTCCTCCCTTGATTTTGCCTGCACTCTACTTTTCTAAAGCCAAAGCACAGAACAGGCAACCAAAACAGATGGGCTCTGCAAGCTGTACATATAGCCCTCTGCCGATGAGATATATAAGACATGGTGACACCAAAATTTAGATCCTATAATTAGATAACTTCTCACTGAAATAGGGAAAAATGGAGCAAAAGATAATATCTGAACTTTCTTTTGCAAAGCTGGGTTGGTATTAAATGTAAATTAAAATCTGTTCTTCCATCATGTTGGTAATTTTTGGTGTGGGCATGAGAAAACAATGTTGGGCATTAAGAGGAACCCAAGAATATATTTGGGGGGAATGTGATAAAAAGAAAGAAGTTATTCCCATATACTTGAAAACCCTATTTACTCTTGTGCTCAGAGGTAACCTGTTCCTCCATACTAAAAGTGAGGGGCAGCAAAAGGCTGTTGTTATTGGTCGAGGAGTGAAAGTCACTCTACATATTCTCAGTGGTACTTCTCATGTATTTCTCAGCCCTTCTATTGAATGCAGACACCTTCTCCCCCTCCCTCTCTTTGTAAACTATATCAGATGGTAGGTACTGCATCATCCTTTTGTTTCATATAATAGTTGACCTAATTAGAGGTGTTAGTGCCAATATAATTTATTAGTAGTTGATGTTACATACATCCAGAAACATGGGTAATTGTATACCAGGTTAGTTCTAATTGGTTTTTTATACATACTCCTGCTGGATGGGGGTGGGGGGGTTAAGAATTCTTAAATCTATAATATAACTTAACTTTTGAATGTATTTTTGTCATCTATATTTTTGTGCAAGTAAGTTTCTATATTGCAAAACCCATGGTTGGTGTTAATAGTTAATAGTTAATAGACCACACTACACATAAAGTACATACAATATTATATTTAATAATTATTGTCAGAATTTTATTGTTATATTAATAATAGTGGTCATATTAATTAGACTTTCTTTTTTCTCCCTCCTCTCAAGGTTTTCTATTTTCAGATAAAAATACCTTCTAAGGTGTATTGCCAAATGTGTCTTCATAGTAATAATGTTTTGCATTTATGACTGCTGAGGAAGGATCAATAGGCCAAAACGTGTATGATCCTGTATTGATCATTTATAGTGAGTGTATCATCAACTTTTAAATCTTTGTAACAGTTTATACCAATTTTTTTTTAAAAAAAATATGTAACCTGTATTTTAGGCCCTGTTTTTTTAAAAAAACTTTTGTGTACATAGTATAATAAATATAGTTATTTTGTTATAGATTTTATAATTTCCTGCTCAGCCTTTGAGGCTCCTTAAATTGCAGTAAGACCTTGGTACATGTATGTTCATGCACGTTCAATCCACTTTCAAAGCATTTTGCACGTTCAATCTACTTTCAAAGCATTTTGCAGCTGGATTTTACTGTGCAGAATAGCAAAATCCACTTGCAAACAATTGTGAAAGTGGATTGAAAGTGCATTATTCTGCATGTGCAGAAGGGGCCTTGGTCTATTGGATAGTCAAGTCGAAGGCCATATAAACCAGGGTAAGGACTGCTTCTAAAGAGAAGAGTGTTCTAGTGTAACAGTGGAACTGGGGTATAGGAATTTGCTTTAAGTAGAGAGTTTATTATTTGTTTTTGAGGGTTTTACCCAGAGGTGGAATCCAACCAGTTCTCACCACTTCTCTAGAAGTGGTTACTAATTTTTTCTGAGTGCCGAGAGCGGGTTACTAAAGCAACCTCCCTGCCCAATAAGGACTGGAGGTGCATGTGTGCAGCGATGCCACTGTTTGAATCCCACCACCATCGGATTTTATTATTAAAATTTTTGGATCCCACCACTGGTTTTACCTAACTGTGAGGGCTTTGTGAGGGTACAGTAAAAAAGTACCAAGCCAGTGTTAGAATCCTGTATGTGAATAGCCATAAGCCAGAACATCTAAGCTGCCCAAGACCTGGGAACCTGTGTCTGTTCAGACCCCCCCCCCTCCTCCTTTCTTTTTCTCAGACACTTTGTCAGCTCATTAGCCACCTGCTGTTGAAACTCTCTCAGTAGTGTGGAATGTAGGTTGTTTTGTCCCTAGTGGGGAAAGGTGGTTTTTCCTTACAGTAGACCTTGGGACTGGAGAGGTGCCACCCCCCCCCCTTGGGAACTGGTCAGCAGGGTGGGTTATAGGACATAGGGGTGACATGGGGTATAATGGTGCTTGCAATATTGACTATTCTTAGTTCTGGTAATAGATGTCCAAATGCTAATCTCCTGATACTGTTTTGTAATAAAGAAATCAACTGGAATCAGAGTCTTGTTATTATACAGCCCAGGGTGCGACATAAGCAAAGGAACTGTACAAACTATGAATCATTCTATCAAACTAACATCTAAGCTAAACTGAACTAAGTAATCTTAAGTGCTTTGCTGAAGAAACAAAAAACTATACATCTCTGTGCCAAGCTCTCTCGTCAATAGCGTATATATATTTATCCTGTCCAGTGTACCTCAACCTTATCCATCTCCAAGTTGTTATTCTCCCTTTACCATCTCCTGGCTGTTAAATAATTTGGTTAGTCTATTTAAGTTTAAATTTGCATCAAGTATTTGTTTTATTTGTGCCTTTGTGAGGAGAGTGCCTGTAGAAAAGAGAAATAAAAATCAGTGGGCATCCTCCACCTTCTGGGTGTGAACAGGGCTGAGGGAAAGTGCTTTCTACCTTACGCTACCATTGTTAGAGGCACTACAGTCCCTCAAGGAAAAAGGCGGGAAAAAATGACAGCCTAGTCATTGAGTGGTTTCCCTACCTGAAGAAATATAGAGGGGGGGGGGGGTCTGTCACATATGCTATAAATCTTTTTCCCTACCAAATCAATTATGCAGAGCAGCAGACAATGGCTTTCCTGGAAACTCAGTCATTCAAATATAGATAACAATAGTGCAGCCTTGAGAAGACACACCTGTTTCTAACTGCACAAAGAAATTGCAAATGCCCATACCCTGATTTTATCAGTGAAGTGACTAGATTACCCTGCACCTTTTCTCCCAAATGTCAATTTAATTTGAAACGTCCTGTCTGACTATTCGAGAGCCATCAACCTTCCACAGTTTCTTTGCTTTAACATTCCAAGTTCATCCAGACTTGCAATGCTCCTGGTCTTAATTTCATAAACATAGCCCAAACCTCATCTAGAGTTGGGCACTCTCTGGTCTTAATCCAACCAAGCCCGTTCCCAAAGTATTGTCTGTGCCTTTGTTTCGTTTCAAGAAAATTGCCTCTTATCGTAGTCAGAGGGTCAATTCTTCCTATAAGTAGATCTCCCAAACTAGGAAAATTTGCCTTTGGACCACTCTCCTTGTGCCTGATGTTATTTCCTGTGAGTAGCACTGGTCTCTGTCACTCGCTTCCTCAGACCTCTTCTGGATTGGTAAATATTGCCCTTCCCTCAGTGCCCTCTTCTGTTTCCTCTATTGATCACCTCTCTCTGTATACTCAATTTCTCAAAAGTCTCTGTCTGTGTTTGCAATTTGTGTATATATTTTTTTATTATTTTCAGTCCTTTAATAAAATTGTAAACCTTCTTCAATTCTGGTATTTGAGTGGATTTCTTCAGAGAGTGAACTCTATATACACTGGTGCAAATTTCCCTAATTACCTGCCTCTCACATCACAAGTCTGTTCTCAGCTAATTCTCCAACCGAAAGGGATCAGACTAGACCAGGGGTCTGCAATCTGCAGCTCTCCAGATGTTCATGAAATACAAATCCATGCTGGCAGGGGCTGATGGGAATTGTAGTCCATGAACATCTGGAGAGCCACAGGTTGCAGACCCCTGGACTAGACTAAATCAGGAAACACCATGTTACCTAGGTTCCACCTTCAAACCTATATGAATTGCCCATTCTAGAGTTGGCAGCAATATTTGAAATGTGTACAGTTGGGGTTCCTTTAATATCACTTTGACACTTACAGTTTGACATAAGGAACAGGTAATTAATTTTCCAAGTATTCAGCAACCTGATTCACATGTAGTAAAGCAACTTCACCCTCCCCAATGCCATTTTTCTGACCTGAACCCTGGGAAAACCCTGACTCTACATGTCACAAACACACATAATTTGAATGTGTGGTGGGGTGGTGAGAGAGGAGGTTGCCGTTTTCAGGTGCGAGATCCACAGATGCTGCATATGCTCTGGAGTATTTTATTATTTGTTATTCCTAATTAAGAATTCTGTTCCATAGAATTATGTTCCATAGGAGCTGTGGATGGGATATATGCACAATAGTACATTTATACATGCTTGTGGCAGATGCTAGATTTAAAGCAGGGATTTTTTTGGTGTGCAGTTCAATTTTTGATATTGAATACACAGGAGTACTTACAACACTTCTCAATAACAGTTTGCAGGGTAGGTATGCTCTTAGAGCTTTCCAAACAGTTCAAGTAGTCATAATCCAGACAACAATCCCTCAAAGAAAACCAATATTATTACCTCAGAATAAGACTGTGGATGAGAAAGTATTGTCTAAGTCTACTGCTCTAATTTTAGTTTCAATATCTATCCCAATATATCTGTTTCAATACCTATCCCAATATTTTTCATCATTAACTGCATGTAACTTCCTTATGAAAAATAATGGTAGGAAGGAACACTTGTTTATGGGATATTATCCCATAGCTGCCAACTCGCAGCTCTTCAAGGATGATTTCTTGAACGTGTCAGCAAATCAGAGGTTGCTAAGTCTGGGTGCTAATTCTCTTGTAAGGCTGCTAAAGTTTCCTAGCTGACCTTGGTTCAAAATCAGTTTGAACAGTTTTGTGCTTTTGAGCACACATATAACTGTTGTCTAAAACTGGGGAAAGCTGACGATCTGGAAAACGGGTCTGTTGACTGGGTCAGCACTGGAAACATTCTGATTTAAATGTCCCGTGTACTCATAAGATGGTGTGAAACAAGATTGTCTGTTTGTCTCTTACTCCTTCTCACTTTCATAGCTGCAATGTGGGAACAATACTAGCTTGTTTTATACGCTAGGAGACTGCATGTAGTTTTCCATGAACCCATGTTGTGCTGTACAGGAGCTAATGAAGCCAATTGTATTGGTTTGATTCTTACACTAGGGTATGGGTGGGTGTGGGCAACATGGGGGTGCTCTCAGCATGACATCACTTCCAAGGGAAAAGCTGGAAGTGATGTCACACTGGCTATTCCTAAAGAAGACATAGAAAAAGAATACCAAAACGACTGCTGGGCTAATAGTTTGACGTCAAACAATTCAAATAATTTAGCAACTGCACCATTTAACAACCGGTTCAGCCGAAGTGGTGCAAACCTGTTGAATCCCACAACTGGGTCTATCCCTTAGAGTGGAAAATTAGCAAGCTCAAACCTTGCTTAATGAGAGGAGTAACCAGGATCTTTTCCAGTGGAGTTTAAAAGAAATCTGAAGGAATCAGGAGTAAAAGTTTAACAATTTTATTTGGAAAAGTAAAACAATAAAAGTACAAGCACACAAATAACGGCCCTAGAATCATCTAGGTCGTAATTACGACAGGGGGCAGGGCACATGGTGAGCTCCGTTGGGCCGGCTGGACAGCTGAGCCAGACCCGGCCCTGATCGCGTGATACACACAAGCTGGAAGGGTAGAGCCTCAATTGCTTTGTGAAAACTACTTTTCTCCACCTCTGCAAACAGAGGTGACACAGTCTACTGCTCTCTACTCCCAACAAACTGGCTGCAATGAAGCAAGAGCTTGTCTCAATTTTAAACTGGTCCCATTTCTGTACAATGGAGTTTGCGGGGCAGGTGGGCCCTTGCCTAGACTGACATTCTGGAAGCTCACTTTTACTTACAGTTTCAAAGTTTGTTTGCTTGCTTTAAATCCTCAGCTCTAGAAATTCAACAGCCCTTTTCCCACTTTTTCCACTAGGCAGTGAGGATGGCTGGGCAGCCACCTTATTCAAGGGGCTGTGAAAATCAGACCCCCACTCAGTCCAAATCTCTTGAAATTTGGGGAGTGTTCAGGAGAGAGTGTGGATTACGATCTCTGATATTTTGACATCATTGTGTAGAAAAACCCATCTGCATAGGGAAATCTGCCATTTTCTGTGCAAGGAAAACAGTGGGCAGATGTCCAAACCAATCTTGATGGGAATGAAACCTGATAAATCTTTGCAACATGACAACATTTCTCAGATTGCTTAAAACCAATACACCTTCCCTTTCTTAAATTATAATTCAGAATTGAAACACATTTTTTCCAGTGCATACCCTAATAGGTTTCTCGGGGGCACCATGTGCTGTCACCAGAAAGAAGAACTTAAAAACCCCGAGGCTTACATACTATTCATTGCAGATTGGAACTCAGCCTGTATTGTTGGAATCTACATTTTGATACACTAAACATAGCTATAGCTACTGTTATAAGAGTGCCACTGGACATTTGGGTATGTAGATATGTTATATAATTTTGCTTTTAAGGGTCAGTCTACAGTCAAAAACAAAAAACATGCTATTTTAGGGGACAATGCAAGTCTCGGTACATGTATACATGAAGTTATTGCCAAGGTCTGAAAGATTTGGCGACCAATCAAAATCATCCTTCTATGCAGCCCATTTTGAGATGCTCCTTATACAATGACTGCCAGTTACAATTTCATTAGCACTACATTGTTGCCATGGCAATGTGATACCAACTCAATTGATGGGCTTTTCATCATGGGCTTATTACGGAATTTCTCTTTCCATCAAAGACACATTATAGGAAAGCTGCCAACAGACCCTATAATCTAAACTTTAACAAGGATTTCTTCTCACTATGAGGTGGAAATGAAGCAGAATGTCTGCTTTGTGAAATCCAGCCCAGGCTAGACACAAAGAGCGGAGAGTTGTGATGTGACACACATGCCAAGTCCTAACTCAGAAACCAGGAGAGTTGTAATATTTTCCACCAGGCATCTACATACCCTGCTGTCAAATGCCCAAAGAATATGATAATCATATGTGATATCACATTTTATATGAGAATGCCACAATCTAGGACACTTCCCTAGAATTTCAGACTAAATGTGGATATTTGGGGCAAGGGAATGTTATCAGCTTTCTCTATACCTTACACAAGTTTCTATAAGAAATAAATCTACTGACCTACTGAAGTTGTTCAAAATCTATTATGTTAGACTTCATTGTTCCTTGAGGGCCAGGTTAATGTGTATCTGAGGAGATGAAAGAAGTCCACAAGCCCATAACATTCATCCCACATTCTCCTGTTAGAATACTGGCAGTGTCCCTTTGTAAAGATTCTAGTCCTCATCATTAAAGAGAAAATACAAAAATACTATCTATATTATATTACCTCAGCATATAACTATTGGACCCAAACATTTTCAGTAAAGCTGAAAAAGCCAAATAACCATGCTGTTAAATTTTTCCCAGCTTTTTTTCTGGATACCTGAAAATTTTTGCTTCCATTGAAGTCTGAGAACTATGCCTCAAATTTGATGCCGCTACCTTAAAAAATACCCCCTGGACACCCTCCCCTCCCCATACCCTTAAATGGCCAATTTCATACCAGAGCATCCATGGGGGAGAAAATTAATGTCTTCGGTGGGGGGGGGGACGTAACTGTTTTGCTCCACTTCACAATGCCCTAAAAATACCCCGCCCAAACTCTTAAACAACTTTAAATAAGCAGGGAAACCAAGCCAAACTTTAGGCACTTCAAGGGCCTTCAGGCCTCACTAGCTCCTGATCCCTTCCCAGCCACCAACAGGACAAATGAAAAATGTGTTACAGGCCACACTTCGCCCAAAAAATTAACATTTATTTATTTATTACTTAGACTCTTATCTCACTCTCCCTGATACAGCAGGCTCAGAGCAGCTTCCAACATTATTTCAACAAAACTATATACAATGCATCACGACTCCTTAAAAGCCCAGTTGAGACTATTATTTAGAAAATTATTATTTAGAAAATAAATCAATTACTTTAAATTTTTCAGTGTCTTCTTCTCCAAGGCAGTGGGCAGGCAGCAGGAGTTCAGCCCAGGCATGTCATAATCTAAGGAATGAAACAATTAAAAGCACCAGAAACTCAAAGCCAAGCTTGGCATACTGAACCCTCTCAAACCTCTGTCTGGAATGGAGTCTGCTGGAATCAGGCTTCCTATCTATGCTCTTTGACCATGCACAGAAACATCTGAAGGAAATAAAGGCAAAAAAGAGCTTTCTGTGGCTGGCCAAAGACCAGTGTTGTCCACTCTAACTTGCTGCCTCCATTTCCACTCTCCCCTCTCTAAAAGTTCTGACTGCAGCTGCCATGAGCCAAATAGGAAAGCTCCAGCAAGCTCTTCTATTCATCCATTCCTCTGATCCTCCCTCAGGTTGCCCTGGAAACCAGCCAGAAGGCAGCAACTGGACAGCACAGGACCACTTCTTCTGCAGCAATGCAGAAAAAGGGGAGGCACTTTTTGCCAGCAAGAATCCACAAGGAAGCCCACCAGAGCACCAAGTAAGGTAAGTTGTTCGGGAGGAGTCTGAATTTGAAGCCCAATCATGAGGCTGATGATCAAGCTTCAATTTCTAAAGGAAATTTAAAAAATGTTCTTTTAACCTAAAAGGGCTCATAAGAACTGGGCTTTGGGAAAAGCCAAAAAAAGCTGAAATGCTTTTTTGGCTTTTGGCTATCCAACTCTGACCAGATAAGTCTTTTTAAATCCAAAAATAATTTTCAGGTTGCAATTATCCAGATACACAGCATTAATAGTAAAGACTTGCTAAGGAATAAATGACATTCACCAATGAATGGTCTTAGTTGCTCAAAGAAACTTATTCTTCAATTGAAAATAATTATATATCACTATCTTATGCCTAGTCAGATCATTTGGTTCATTTATCTCAGTACTCTACACTTTGACTGGCCAGTAGACCTCCGAAGTCTCATAAGGCAGTGGTGGCGAACCTATGGCATGGGTGCCAGAGGTGGCACTCAGAGCCCAGGGGCGTAACAAGGCAGCCCTGGGCAAACTGTAGCCCTGGGCAAAACCTGAATTGGATGCCCCCCCCCCCATGGGCGGCCACTCCACCACGACCAAATTTCTTTTGCACCAGGACATTGGTGCCTGCAGGGGTGCCTTTTTAGACATATCAGCACCATAATTTCAACATATCATCAGGAGACTGTCCTTATGCTACTCCCCAAGTTTGGTGAGGTTTGGTTCAAGGAGTCCAAAGTTATGGACTCCCAAAGGGGGTGCCCCATCCCCCATTCTTTGCTAAGGAGATGGGGGCTACCTTTTGAGGGCCCATAACTTTGGCCCCCCTGAACCAAACTGCACCAAACTTGGAGGGTGCCATCATCTCCAGATGATACCCTGAAATTTTGATGACGATACATCCAAAAATGCACCCCCTACAGGAACATCCTAGAAATTTGCTCAAGAATCTTTGTTCTTCATTGAGTTTTCTGCATTGCTGTCAATGGGGGTTGCAGGCTGTGGGGGGGCACATTTCTGAAGGCATAGTCTCAAAACTTTCAGGGTCTCATCAGGAGACTGCCCTAATGATACCCCCCAAGTTTGGTGCAGTTTGGTTCAGGGGGGCCAAAGTTATGGACCCTCAAAACTGTAGCCCCCATCTCCTATTAGCTCCCATTGGAAACAATGGGGGATAGGGGCACCCCATTTGGGAGTCCATAACTTTGGACTCCCTAAACCAAACCTCACCAAACTTGGGGGGGTAGCATAATGGTATGCTGAAATTTTGGTGCCGCTAGCCTAAAAACTGCACCCCCTGCAGGCCAAAAATGGAAAACCACTAAAATACCCAAAAACGAACCCAGCATTTTGATGCCCCCCATAAGGTGATGCCCTGGGCAGCTGCCCACCTTGCCCAATGGGCATTACACCAGTGTCAGAGCCCTCTCTGTGGGCACGCATGCACAGAGTTCATCATGTGGGGGAGAGGCAGAAAATCACCCACACACACACACACACACACACACATCTAGGCTGGCCTGGGCATGATCCTTTACCTGGGAGTAAGCTCAGTTGCTGGCAATGGGGCTTGCTTCTGAGTAAACCTTCCTAGGGTTGTGATTCACCCATTTGAAGCATTGCACAGTTGCTTCACCAAGCTTACTCCTGAGTAACACACACCTTGGAGCCAACTGTTTTTTCTAAACTAAAACCTCAGTATTCGGGTTAAATTGCCGTGTTGGCACTTTGCGATAAATAAGTGGGTTTTGGGTTGCAATTTGGGCACTCGGTTTCGAAAAGGTTCACCGTTACTGTCATAAGGTCTTTCTCTTACCTGCCACAGGAGAACCAAAGAACATTATATGGGTGCCACAAGTTGAATTGGGGATACCCTGACCTCACTTGCAATCACATGTGACATCAAGGAACTGAAGTTCCTAAGCATTCTAGGGCTAATTCAAGTCAATGCAATATGAATGGAGAAGGAGCTTCAGACTGCTGTCCTGTGTGGTTCATGGAGGGGGGCCTGTTTGCCTCAAGGTGAATATCACATCTTTCAGCCATTACAGGTAGAGTGCCATAGAAAAAATCCTACCCCAACTCATGTCATATGTCTCGTCTGGAGATTCTGGGGATTAAATCTGAGCCCTTCTTCATGAGTAGAATGTGCTGCACCACTGAACCTGGGAATAAACTTTCCTTCAATCAGAAATGGCTGGCTGGCTGGCTGGCTGGCTGGCTGGCTGGCTGGCTGGCTGGCTGGCTGGCTGGCTGGCTGGCCGGCTGGCTGTCCGGCTGGCTGGCTGGCTGGGGAGGGGAGGGGAGATATCCTAGACCATCAGGGTTTTCTGTTGGTGGTTTGTGACATCCAAGCTCATTGACTCCAGCTCCAGCTGATTTGGATCAAATGGAGGCTATAATCTTCACACATTTACTAGGGAGAACTGTTGACAATTGCTCAAGATTCTACTGTAAAGCAATTTTAATATTTGTTAAGCATGAAAAATAAGAGGGTGCATCTGGAGGCTCCAGTGGGGCAAACTGATCTGAGATCTTAAACAAAGGAGAGGTAGGAAGTTCCATTAATGAAGCCCTGAGCATTTTTTCTATCTGTTTAAAAAATAGGTGTGTGGGGCCTTGATTTGGATCAAGGGTGTGTCCTGAGGGAAGACGGGTGGTAAAGGTTTCCTCCTGCACTGTTTTCGTGACCTAAAACTGCCCCGAAGAAACTGTTGGTTGCCCCTTTGGGGAACCATTTGGTACTAATACCTGTTTCAGAGTTCTGCCTCTATTGTAGATGCTGCCTGGTGATGCAGTGTATGTGCTCCCCAGAAAGAAGAAGAAAAATATAACATCAAAAGGAGAGTGACGGTTTTGCTTCAGCTGGAGACTTGAACAGCAGCTGCTGATAGCTTTAAGGGAAGCAGCAGGTAACTTGCTTACTTGTGCTCAATTTTTTTTCTCCTCATGGATTTTCATTGTTTGCTTGATGATTGTATCCCACTTAGATAAGGCATACTTTTTTCCTTCTGTTGCACTATATGGGTTACAATTCAGTCTATCATTTCTTAGTTTTAACGTGTTGGGTTTGTTTTGATGTCAATGGTAGATTATAGGGGTGAGATAACAGTCAGGATAATCAAAGATGAGCATTCCATAATAGATGAGAAGTTTGGTTGACATTACAAAAGTGGCATCTAAGCTCTAGCTGCGCAAAGAATGACAGAAGCGTGCAAATGGAAGGGGGAAATTCAGACCTGAAAGGGGGGAGGTTGAAAGAGGTAGAGGCAAAAACTTCTTCAAACAACAACAAACGGTCCATAGAAACTGAGGCACTTGATGCAGTTGCTCCAGTTTAGGAAATTTCTGAAAATTGTGGAGGTTCATCCTAGGAAGGGCATGGTTTGGGGAATGGAGGGACCTCAGCAGGATATATTGCTGTAGAGTCCCCACTCCAAAGCAGCCATTTTCTCCCTCACACTTGTTAATTAGATACTATTCTATCCATGAATCTGGGCTAAGCACTGCAACTGCTCTGCTGTGAGCAGTGTGCCATTCAGGGCCTCATTTATCATATTTACTTCATTCATAACCTGCCGTTCTATCCAACTGGGGCCAAGCCAGCTTACATTATTCTCTGATCCTCCATTTTATTCTCACACCAACCTGAGAGATAGGTTAGCTGAGTGTCTTAATGGCTCAAGTGGTGCCTTGCAGTCTTCTTTTAAGAAGTCCTGGTCCTCTTCTTTACTCTTATTTATGGCTTGCATGGAGATTGTGGGTCTGGAGACAAGTGCATGGTTTGTCAGTGGTAGGCAATCTACAAATAATTATGTTCAAACATCTGCCAATTCAGCTCATGTCCTCCTTGCTTGTTGTGAGCAGGGAGCTAGTCATTTGGCAAGCTGTTCAGATGTGTCTGGGTGAATTGGGATATGCCGTTTGCAGGACTCCATCGCTTTCCTGCACAATTAGATGACTTTCTCACAGCAGTTGCCCTCCTGCCTGCCACTCATCTGCCACTGCTGCTTGCAATTTTAAAAAGGCACATAGTAAAAAGAAAAACCACCTGAGATTTTGGAGCTGAATCCAATGATATGTGTATCCAAGTTAGAATTTAGAGACCTTTGTTAGGCATATACAACATAAGGACAAAGAATAGGGGTAAATCCAGTATAGAACAGTGTGAGTGATGTGAACAGAAATGAAGGGAACCTAATCTAAAACGCGCAGTAGAAATTTGACTACAGTTTCAGCTATTTCAACTTCAGGAGTATTGAGCAAAAAAATAATTTTTGCATTGGTAGAAAGGTCTGAGAACCTGACCCGGGTTAAGGCAGAGAAGTTGGGCCTAAAGCTGTTGTACTTAGGGCAGAACTTAGAAGAGCAAGATATGTTCAACAGAGTCAATGTAAGCAGGGCAGAAAGAACAGTGTAGTTCATGCCAAGGGATGTTTGAGAACCGGCCTCAAAGTAGTGATGATGGAAAGGAGTTGCATCTTACTCTTGAAAATGCCCATCTGAGTTTGTGATTAAGAAGTTGGTCCAGATCATGGGCAACACAGAGTTTCTGGGGAATAATCCCAAAGTACAAGAGTGAGCAGGAACTCTGAACTTTGCCCAAAAGGTATTGGTATTCCTGCTCAAACAGTTTATTTTTTAACTAATGATAAATCTCATTGGCAGTGAGCATGAGAAAGGAATCCCATGAAAGGCCCAAGGAGGAAATCTTAGCCTCAATTAATAGCCACCAGTCAGAGGTCTGGAGTTCACACATCACAAGTTGGGCCAGGCTGTAAGAGTCAGAAAGAAAACAGAGGCGCACCCAATATTTGAAAGTGGTGGCCCACGCCCTGGTTTCCAGAAGATGCTGTCCTGCCTCAAGGCAGAGGACAGGATAGGGGACACAGTGAGGAACTCCAAAAGTCTTATATAAGAAGCGAGACTGCAACTGTTCAAGCTTGGATTTTCTTGTATGGATTCATATAGGAACCCCGTACATTAGATGTTGAATCACTTTCATGTTAAATACTTTCAGGGCCGCTGGAATGAATCTGCCGCCGTTGAGGGTAAAAATCTTCAGAACAGCAGCAGAAGCACATTTGCTACCCTTCAGGGCCAGTGTATACAAAAACTACAAATCTTTCCCTTGTTCTCCTTCCTCCAGCAACCCTTAACAGCACTGGGAAGGTTGATTCCCAAGGTTATGGGACCCATGTGGACTGATACTCATGCAGGAAAATGTGGCACAACTCCACAGATGGAAGAGACAGGAATTACAATTTTGTCTTCTTCCTCCAAACGGGAACCCCCAACCTGCAGCTCCCATGACTGATAGTAGGAGGGAAAGAAAAAAATCTGCATCCATCAGTGCCTTCCACTTAATGGATTGTTGGATCCAAGCATATGTCTCTGTGTGTCTTAAGTGTATGTCAGTGATCAAAGCTAATCTTGCAATCAGGTCTTGCAACCACTTGTTGAACAGATACCACTGACTGCGCAGGTGCAAAGAGGGGATGAGCAGGAAGTGATTATGTCCTTCATAAATCCAATCAGTTTCATGCTGTGAATGACCATGACCCTGAGAGATACTGCCTATTCTCTGATAATTATCATAATTTAGTTATTGGATTGGGCATAAAACCAGCTGGCTACTGTACAGGCACAAAGCTATTTGACGTGGTATTATTGCTCAAGAGGAACTTCTCTGGGAACATTGAGGTGATCTAAGAGCTTGGTTCACCTGTAATTTAGGGAGTTCAAACAAATTTCCTGCAGAATTGTCAGCATGTCTTATCTGCAAGCTTTTATGCTTGCACCCACGCAACAGCTCAAAGTGAGGAGGCAAGTTAAAATCAGGAATTTTACAGGGTGTGATGGTCCTTATAATGTCTGACCTTTGCTGGCCTTGTAGCTGCTCTACTGCACTGATGGTGCCATAACTCAGCAGAGCTAGCAATTCCCTCTAATTGAAGGCTGCCACTGTACTGTCAAAATTAATAGTTTGAGGTGCCTCATAAGTTACATAAACAGTGTTCCCCAGAACTGGATCAAACTCCAAGGTTGTCAGCAATTCAAAGATCTCTTTTGGTTGAGTGTCTGATCCAAGAGGGACCCTCAGAATTGTGGGGGGGGGATCACATCGCCTGTTATCTTTCCCATCCTTTCCTCCCACCAATCTTTTCCTGAGGGGACAACAGGGTGTTAAGCCAGTGGTCTCCATTCTAGGTAGTCTTGACCATGGGCCCTCCTCCTTGGAGCTCTGTAAAAAGCTGTTGACCAAGCTCAGGCAGGCCTAAGAAAGCTGAGGTTATCTGGGTCATCTTTCACCTTCCACTGGTACCTCCAGGGTGAAGAGGCCTGAATTGGTTCAAAGAGTTTTCCCTTCCCTGCCCTGCCCTGCTTGTTTCCCTCAGCTATAGCTGCAAATGGTCAGAATGGGGAAGTTCAGAGGCTGTGTAGTCCCCTGCTTTGAGCTAGCAGAGGGGACCTTTCCAGAGCTGCACGTCCCAACAGTTGGCATGTGGCCAACCAGCACCTTGTCAGGCTCCTCCTAACCATAATTTTCCTGAGAGAGCCTGTCTGCAGGTGTAGTGGGTTGTGACTGGGCCAGCTCCTCCTGCAGCATTAGAGCTCAGCAGGAAGACTGTTCCACATTGGGCTTCCTGACCAAGTATGGGAATGGGAGCCTCACCCCTGAAGAAGTGTTTTTTGCACTTCCGTAGATTATGGAAGAAGAAGAATTGTTGGGGTGCTGTGTGGTTTCCGGGCTGTATGGCCGTGTTCTAGCAGCATTCACTCCTGACGTTTCGTCTGCATCTGTGGCTGGCATCTTCAGAGGATCATACATGGTCATACAGCCCAGAAACCACACAGAACCAAGTGATTCCAGCCGTGAAAGCCTTTGACAATAGAAGAATTGTTATTTATATAATGTCTTTCTCTACAGAAAGGAGTCTCAAAGCAATCATCTTCCCTTTTGCCCCATAACAGGCACCTTGTGAGGTAGATGAGGCTGAGAGAGTTCTACAAGAACTGTGACTAGCCCAAGACCTATGGGATTTCATGCAAAGAGTCAGCTCACTTCCTAACTGTTCTTCTTTGCAATAAAGTCAAAAGTGAAAAGACTAAAAAACACACAAATGAGCATGTTCTATACAGCTACTTTGCCAAACCAGTCAGTAGCCTTGCAGGAAAAAGAATTCTGGAGTTGTATGAAGGCACTTATTATAATTGCATCAAATTATGGATTCTTATTTACTCAATGACTAGTTGCTGTGCTTGATTAATTTTATTTAGACTGCTTGCTTAACATTGGTGCTTTAAAACAGCACCAATAGAGTAAATCAGCCAGTATATATAAAAAAGGGATTTTGCTGTAAGTATAAATCAAAAGACTTTGGTGACAGGGAAGAAAATTGTTTGCTGACTGCAATGTCCTCAGAAATTTGAGAAAGGGTAGTCTATTTTCTTATTTATTGCAAGCAGTGGAATTTAAAAGCCTACATGCAATGCTACACTGATACCCAGCTTCCCCAAAGACTTGAGGGAGAACAGAATAACAAAAAAGTATTCTTTAAAAAATCATGTGTATCCCGTTCACATAAGTGGAAATGCTGTTTACATTATGTTTGGGGCTTGCCTGAGAGAAACAGTTAATTTGGATATTTGGGAGATTCAGATAATTGATATTCCATTAATAGAGGTTCTACTGAAGCAGGGCATTATTTATTCCTTCCTGACTGTTGGGTAAATATTCACATATGTCTGTTGTATTTCCACCCCTGCTGGCTGCACTCTTTTTGCATAGCCTTCAAAAGAGGCTTATAGGAAGTCTCCCCAGATTTGAACTATCAATATTTTATTAAGGAACCTGAAGGAAGAGTTTGCAATAATCCCAATTTAACTTTTTCTATTAAGATTTTATAGATTTTTACTTTATCCGTTTAATGTTTTAATAAAAGCAGGAAATAAGCTGTCAATATGGATTTGATTTCATATACATATCAGATTACTTCTGTGCAGATGTCACTTAAATGGGTACAAAAAGCTGCTAGTTATACACAAATGTATTTCTGCTTGTATATAGAAGGCTTGCAGATGTAACAGCAGCATGTTGGAGTTAAGCTTACAAACAAGTTTGAAATGATCTGGTTTCATAACTCCAATATCATTTTAATCTGATTATTGCCTCTGTGTCCCACCTCTTCTCCAAGGACACTAGAGCATCGACTTGTCCAGGTCAAGCTGAGAAACAGCCATTTATTCAGGGTCATCCAATGAAATGAGCCTCATGAACTCTCTACAGTCTGAGACCACTGTCATAACATTCTGCTACCACAAACACCCCCGCTACCTATTGGACTAATATAGTGTAACAGGTAGGATGTCTGAACTGAAATGAGGAGGCTGAAGTTCAGATCCCCACTCATCTATGAAGACATAGGTCGGACCTAGGTCCCTGTGTTCTAACCAAACTAGCCCATAGGGTTGTTTTAAGGATGCAGGAAATATATGTAGACTTGCATCCATCAGACACGTCTGTTGAAAATGGGATTTCTATCTGCAGAGTGTGACTTCCTTGCATCTTCTTCCTCCTCGTGACCAAAATGTGCCCACAAATGCTGCTCTGGAGATATACAAGATCTCCAGAAAGAACATGAGGTAGAGCCTGAGTTCTGCAATGGGAGGAGGGAATGGAAGCAAAGCAGAAATTCCACAGAAATCTTCCATGATATCCAATTCAAATGATGCCTAGGGAACCCTGAAGACAGGGACACAGCTAAGAGCTTGGGAACTTTGAAACCTGGGACATTTCTGAACAACATTATTATTTTTCCAAGAGAAAGAATAAGAAGTATGTTTGCTATGACTGTTTAGGTCAGGTCACATATTACAATAGAAATATTACTTACAATGTAAGGCTGTTTCATTTTTTGGGTTCCATAGTACAAGCCACTCTAATCTTCCTTGGCCAAATTTTTTCATGGCCAAATATGATGTGTCATCATAGATGCAGCTAGCAGCAGCTACCATGGTTGCAGTATTCTGCATCTGCTATACCCATGAGAACTGCTACTACTTCTGTGTATGATTGCAGGAGATTTTTCATGTCACACTCCTTCACATTACCACCAAACAGACAGAACAAGTAGAGAAAAACCATATGTGCCAATCAACCCTATTTTTTTTCTTCTAAAATGTGTGGGAGTCTCTTTGAGTGACTTAACTGTTTGAATTGTTGTGTTTGTTATTATGAACAATCACATCAGCCATTTATTAAAAGAAACACACATTAATGCATCTGAGATATTGCCTTTCACTTTCTGAAATCCCTCTTTCCCATAGACATACATACATATGCATATGTCAGCATCTTTGCATCAAGTCTGCTGCCTTTATGAGCCGAAGGGTTTTTTTTTTCATTTGTTCTGACTTGAGACAAGTTGGACCTATCCCAAAGTAGCTGTTGAATTCTGCTTCTTGAATAGAAACAGTCAAAAAATAACTGCCAGTTATTGACATATGACATGTTTTTGAACTACTCTGCAGCAAATGACCTGGGCAACTTGCTATTAGCTTTGTACTTAATAACCCTCCAAGCTGATAGAAAGGCACGCAGCGAATGAATCAGAATTACCATATAAATGATTGAATGTGAGCTAAGCAAAGCAAAGGGACCCCAAGTATAAACTTTTCTCATAATTTTCTGTGACACATGCATTTAGTATGTGTTCCCAGGCTCCACAGGCTAATATTCGATGAAGTTATTGCATCTCATTGCCCTTTGATCAAAGCACTGCTTCATTTTCCTCCTTGCAAGCTCTAGTTAGGTCATGGTGGCTTTTGTTCTTGGTGCCTTCCTCTGCCTTTATAAATTCCAGTCCAATCTGACTGCACTCTCTTCTTTACTCTTGTCCTTCTCTGATGTCATTCTGTCACTCTTATTTATCTGGGTTATGATGCTGTCTGGCTCCATCTACTTGAAGTCTGGTTAGGGTTTGAAAGAATATTTCTCATTATTCCAATCTATTATGGAAATGCAGCAGTAAATAACTATGTCTATGTGGCAGACATGACAAAATCTTTTTTGCCCCATAACTTATTTCCACGTCCACTGCAAGACTCATCGCATCCAGTGCTGTGGTCAAATAGTCTAATAATCTAAAAGTAAGTTTGCTGGCCACAAGCTTGAAATGCAACATATTGTCTATTTTACAATCATTTTGTTGGTTCTTAAAGACAAAGGGGTATTGATTAAAGAGGGGTGCTAATCGCCAGACATTGGAGAAATAATGGCATGTGAAAGAGGAAGAGACATTGAAAGAAGACTTGAATGGTTCTAGGTTAAGCTTTAATCAGAACAAGGCTTAGTCTTAGTGTAAGGACCCAGGTCTTGAGGCAAAGCAGACACAATAGAGACCTCTGTTGTCTATGCAGTCCCGTCTTCACTAGGAAACAGTGATATTGCTTATAGGTCAAGGGAGCCAATCTGTTGCCTTTTCCCTTTCAGCATTTGTGTCCTACCACCACCAAGTGGCAGCAGTGTATAGACCTAACGGTTCCCATTTCTAAGGCCGATTATACTCTGCTGTTCTGCCACGTAGTGAGGGAACATTTCCTTTGCAGCAGAGATTTCTGTACCACCATGCTTATATCTATGACACATTACAAGGGACAGGGACACTGATGGAGGGGAGGTTCCAGCCATTTGCAGTGCTGAAGTCTTGAGGGGGGGCAGGGGGAGAGAAGGGAAGCAGGCAAACTATGTACACGGCCCCGATTTAGAACAGAGACAGGATGGTTGAAGAGATGGGGTGCAACTTTCAACCTTCCTTCTCAGCTGGAGAATGGGTGCAAGGCAATTTGGAGAAGGGAAGATGGTTTTGCCTGGCTCTAGGCCACTTTCTACCACCTTCTGTCTGCAGGAGTTCTTCCTGGGTGACACAGGCAAGGCAGGTCTTGGTCTCTGCCCATGAGCACAAAGGAACCAGTGGGCAGGCCTCATAAGAGTCTCGGATAGGCACTGCAGCGGCAGGCCAGCTCCTGGGTCGGCCTGCTGCCGCGACACCCATTTGAGTCCCACCACCTCCCTGCAGGCTGCCTCCTGTCCTCCCCAGGCCCTGGGAAGGGCAGAAGGCAGACTGCAGGGAGGCAGGGGGAAGGGCACCACAGTGGTGGGGGAGAGGCCTCCCGGTAGTTATGCTGTCAAAGAACTCAGGGCCTCTTAAGAGCATGCTGACCCGAATCAAACATAACAAGAGTCATCAGAAACAAATGCACACATTAGAACCATATTAAGCATCTACACGGTCTTCTTATATCCCCGAGTTACAGCCGACTCTGACAGTGAGTAGAACACTTCACAGAAGCTCCTGATTCCTTTTTCCCCAAAAAAGTAAAGCTTTCAAGCCATGATGAACTTGTTTAATTTTAATTTTAATAGAATTTGACTATTGCTACGAGCTGACATTTTTAATTCATTGAAACATTTATTTTAAAGTCAACTAAAACTTTTAAAGTGCGTAAGTAATATCTTCATTAAATTTAAACGAGGACACCTGCTATCAACAACAATCCGAAGATGTTTCTTTTAATTCTACCGTATGCAAGGCTTCTGAATAACCCTGGAGGAAAATTAAAATAAAACAAAACAACAATGGGAGCCAAGAAGCGTAGACACTCCTCCAATTCCCCTCTTCTGCCAAACCAGAAAGCAAGCAAACAGACAAAGATAAATAAATACTGGTTTGACAAATCTCCCACTGAGAGACTCCTTGAAAATATCCCATTAAATAATAGCTACAAACCTTTGGAATTATCAAGACTGAGTAGAGATGAAAATGTGCCGGAGGTCAATTTGGTCGGCAATGGTAATACTCTAAACTCAGCCACATTCGGTTGTTCCAAGCTCCCCTTAGTATAGGAGAGTAACCGGGCTAATAGATGTTGGAAGAAAGGGACTTTACGCTGTTTCCTGCCTCATCCTGCAGAGGGGGTTTTTACTAGCGAGCTAGTGACTAGATAGGGACTTAGGAATTTGTCACCTTTACTCTATCATGCTGAGTCTATCCCTTTGATGTAGACTGATACTCTTAGGGACTTCCTCCCTTGCTTCCGCCTTCTTCTCAAAACACTCTCCATTACTCTTACCTTCACCATGCCTAGGGAGAGGATGTGTCTCCTACACATCCGCCTCCATCCAGCTAGATTAGATTAAATAGTGAACCTATCTCTCCACCTTTCTATCCAGAATGGAGTTCACTAATAAATACTCTTTTTATTAGATAAGAAACTACAAATGATTCTGACTTTCTTTTGTGTCTGAAGTTCTCTCTAGCAAGCTCAACCACGTGTTTGTACCCAGGTAAGCTTCCCTGTGTTAAGCCTCTGTGCCACTCTGCTACTTTTCAAGGGATACACACGCACCAGGTGTGGATCTCCCAACAGGTTATTGGGCCCCAGCATTTAAGAGGTTAATTTTTGCCTCAGCTGTTTTTGGGCACCAACCATGTTTTTGCTTTTAAGTTTTGAGTGAGTGCACATGCAAACAGGAGCACCTTTGAGAAAGCGTTTTTGGAGTTTTGGAGCTTTTGAATGAGAGGAACTTGACACTAAGGAGTTAACTTTTGTTTGTTTTTCCCCGGAGCTCTGAGGAGGAGTTTTGCCAGAGGGCTTTTTGCATCACCTCTTTTGATCACAATGGCAAATTACAACGCAAAGTATCCTCTTTTGATTTTGACACGGGATAATTATTTGGAATGGAGAGACCATATTACATTGGCTCTTGACGCAGAGAATTATTTGGAGGTCTCTGAACAGAGTCCCCCGCCAGAAGGGGACACGGATCAAAGCCGGACTGCGTTGCAGAAGTGGATCCGAACTGATGCAAAAGCGAGGCACCTGATCTCCTTGTCTGTGAGTAATACCGCGTTATCACATATTCGTCATTTAAAAACGGCGAAATTGATGCTCGAAAAATTGCAAAATTTATTTGGCGAGAGCCCTTGGACTTCTGTCCACACATTACGGGCAGGTCTCTATAGTCTACGGTATAGAGAAGGGGAGGACTTCCTCACCCATTTGACAAAAGTTGAAGATTTTTTTACTAAGTTAGCAAATGCAAGAGAACCTCTAATAGAAAGTGCTAAAAACGTCTGCCTTATTTCTAACAATGCCATCTTCATTTAAATCGATTATATCTCAATTGGAACGTGATAAGACTATGACATTTGATCAAGCTGCATCTAGATTATCCTCTGTTATCAGCTTAAGTCGCACATTAGAACTTCAGGAAAGCCAGCCAGCAAGGGAAAACTTTGCCTTCTTGACAAATCATGCCAAACAAAGGGTAATTAACAGACACCCAAGGCAAACGAATTTCCATGAGGTTGCCAAGGCAACGCAGCCAGAAGGACGTGGTCACATGTCTGTAACCAGAGATCAGTCATTTGGAATGCGAAATTTGGGAACAAATGGCAAGAGACAATCACAAGGAAGTGTGACTTGTTCTTCGACCAGAGGGCTTCACAAAGCCAACGTGCGCCCCAAGTGTTACCGGTGTCACCAAGAAGGACATCTAGTGGATGAATGTCCAAATAACACCCAACGAAAATATTCTCCACCAAATGAGACAAAGTTTGCAGACAGGAAAGGTCGTAACTATTTTTTAAAACCACCAAAAGAGGGTATCTGTTAAATTATTCTTGATAGTGAAGCTACCCAAAATATCTTTAATGATTTAAACTATTTCACAGAGCTGTATGTGACTCCTCAGCAACATATTTTTATGGCAAATGGCACTACTTTAACAGCCAGACAGCAGGGCTTGGTGCTCATTGAGTGCAAGCTACCTGATAATGCAATCAGAAGGCTTATTCTAGAAAATGTCCTATATGTACCAAATATGGATACATCTCTGATAGCAATTTCTGATCTAGAAAAGCAAGGCTATACCATCACATTTCAAAAAGGAAAATGCCACGTTACCAGAGATCACAAATTATGCATAACTGCTTATAATATTGAAGGAGTATATGCTGTGCAACACTGTACAGGAAACAATGGCTGTTTTGATGAATCTGAGAACAATGATTTTTATTATGACTCTGATTTTAAAGTCCATGAGGTGAATTTTGCTAAGTCATGTAAACCAGACAACCGAGAGGCCATTTATTCAGGAAAGCCATGTAGCTGAAAAAGTGTTTTGGAATAAGGATTTTAAGAAACAATGCTTTAATAACAAGAATGATGGACTGTGTTTGAAGGATTATAATATCAGAGAACTGTGTGACATGAATGAACAAAATGGATTTTACAATCTTGATGAATTCAGTGATTGTGACAATGATGATTATTTTGACTATGGATCCAGAGAGATGAATGATGATGATGAATGGGATTTTGAAAATGAGGACTGTAATTTTGAGAATTGTGAAGATGATTTTGAATCAGAGACTGAATTTGATTATGCAAGTGATTACCAGTTCATACCTTCAGAGGGGGGGCACACCATGACCAGACCCTGCCCTGTGATGATTGGTAGAAAGATGACAGCACAGAACCAGATGATCCAGATGAAATACCTGACCAGGATGCTGACCCAATGCTGACAAGTGCAGCAACAGAGGGGGATGCAATCCCAAGAATTGAGGAGACGATCAGAACACCTCAAAAGGAAATGTTTCCATTGCAACAGTCCTACCTTGCAAGATCGGCGGTAAATGAACCAAACCAATGGAAAGACTCCTGATGAAACTTTTGATTCAACTGCCAACTTTACCATAAGAACTTTGCTCAGCATCGCAGCTAGCAAGCAGATGAAAATTCAACAGATAAAGATCAAATCCACATTTTTTGAACAACGCGGCTACTTCAAGCAGACTTTCAACAAAGTAAGGCTGATCCATGCCTTTATGTCAAGAACAGAAATGGAAAATGGACTTATATTTTTGCTTTTAATAAAGAACTACTTTTAGCCTATAATGACCAAGATGACTACAAAGGATTAATACAATATCTGAACCAACAACTTGAAATCATACAACTAGGAAAAGTTGCTCACTACCTAGGAATCCAAATTGAAAGAGAGAAAGACGGGAGCTTTCTTCTGAATCAACAACAAAAAGATCACAGACCTAATCAACTTACTGAATCTACAAGAAGCTTATTCAGCTCCCATCTCTCATGTAAACGAGTTAAATAAAGGAAGATAATTTCACTAAACGACTCTCTGACAACACCAAGTATAAAGAAGCTGTAAACAAACTTCTGAGCATCAGTACTCAAACCCGACCAGATATAAGTACAGCAGTTGAATTACTAAGCAGAAAGATTGCTTCACCAACAGTAAAAGACTGGAATGCACTACAAAGAGTGTCTAGATATTTGAAAGGAAGTACAGAACTTAAACTGAAACTACCAGCTACCAAAGATGCTACACTAATAGCTTATGCTGATGCAGACTGGGCTGAAGACTTAACTGACAGAGCTCTACCAATGGTCAGATCATTTCTTTTGAAATGGTCCTATTAGTTGGTCAAGTACCAAACAAGAAGTAACAGCAGCTGCCTACCACAGAAGCAGAATATGTATCAGCTGCTCACGCTTGTCAAATTTAAACTACAATGGATATGTCAACTACTAAAAGACTTAGGCAAGGAACCATCGCTTCCTATACCAGTGTATGAAGACAACCAAAGCTGCATCAAACTATCCAAACAAGAAGACGTGAAGAAATGAACCAAGCACATTGATCCAAAGTACCACATAGTGAGACATCTGCAAAAGGATGGCGTCATTCAACTGATCTACTGCCACACCAGTGAGATGCTTGCAGATCTCTTCACTAAGCCCTTACCGAAACCAGCTTTTGAGAAGCTTAGAAGCAAGATAAACCTGACTACCTGAGTCAAGAAACATCGAGAGGGGGTGTTGGAAGAAAGGGACTTTACGCTGTTTCCTGCCTCATCCTGCAGAGGGGGTTTTACTAGCGAGCTAGTGACTAGATAGGGACTTAGGAATTTGTCACCTTTACTCTATCATGCTGAGTCTATCCCTTTGATGTAGACTGATACTCTTAGGGACTTCCTCCCTTGCTTCCGCCTTCTTCTCGAAACACTCTCCATTACTCTTACCTTCACCATGCCTAGGGAGAGGATGTGTCTCCTACACATCCGCCTCCATCCAGCTAGATTAGATTAAATAGTGAACCTATCTCTCCACCTTTCTATCCAGAATGGAGTTCACTAATAAATACTCTTTTTATTAGATAAGAAACTACAAATGACTCTGACTTTCTTTTGTGTCTGAAGTTCTCTCTAGCAAGCTCAACCACGTGTTTGTACCCAGGTAAGCTTCCCTGTGTTTAGCCTCTGTGCCACTCTGCTACTTTTCAAGGGATACACACGCACCAGGTGTGGATCTCCCAACAATAGAGAACCACTCCTAACTAGAATGATGCCTGATGGCGATGAACACAACTGTACCAAGCTGTCTTCCTTGTTGAAACTCATGGCAAAAGAGGCACTGCTTTTTCCAAAAGCAGTGCATTTCATGTTAAAAAATGTAACAAAGTTATCTCAATCTTTGACCCATCTGAAATACACACTGACTAATCAGTATGCCTTAAAGGAGAAACACTCCCATGAAAATAAAACCTCTCCTAATGCTGCAGAAAACTCAACTGGGGCTTCTGATAGGAAGAAATAGATACAACCATAATAAATTGACTAATTTATTTTCAATTAAGAAGTCAATTAGTAGCCTTCTAAACATCACAAGCTGGGAGACCCAAATACAGGATTGTGAATTTCTTCCAGTTCACAATCACTATCATAGATTGAAATTGGAATTTAAAACCCCAAAAATCCTGGCATTGTTGCTAAAGAAATGGGACATATTTATTCGGAAATATGACTTGATATTAACCTGAGTTTTCAAAAATATAAACAGACATAGTATCGTGACAAACAGTGTCAATAGACAGTTAAATCCATCTTTACAAGAAATAGACTTTTGTGCCAAAGAAATAGAGAAGATAACATCTGATTGGAAACAACTTGAAGCAGAGGTAGACCAATTCATAGCCTCAGTGAAAGAATGCTATATGAGAGACAAAGGAAAAGACGCATTTAACGACATGCTCTGCCCATTGGAAACAAATAAGGCACAGTCAATGGAAAAGAGCCAGGAAGAGACAACAGGACAACAGGAAAGCTCACGCCCAAAATCACAATTACAACTGGTGTAAAACAAGGTTGTATTCTGACCCCTACATTATTTAACCTGTTTCTAAATGATTTGGCTCCAGCCCTAAAAGCAATAAACTCATGTTGTCCCGTGATAGGTAACATCGCAATTCCCATCTTATTGTATGATGTGATCCTGCTATCAAGATAAAGAGCAGGTCTTAATCACCTTATATCAAAGTGTGCGGATTATTGCACAAACAGGCTAAATATAAGCACCACAAAAACCAAAATTATGTTTTTTTCTAATAAATTTAAATTACACAAATAGTTTGTACGCAGAGTGGACATTGAACAGGTCAAATTCTTTAAATATCTAGGGATCCATGTTCAATCTAACACTATGTGGGTCCACCATAGAAATGCTTCATAGAAATGCACTGCTGCCATAAACGCGGTCAGTAACTTTTTCTACTCTAAAGGGCAGAAACGCATTCCCTCTGCCTTAAAAGCCGAAGTCCTGCAGCAACTCCTGTATGGGCCCCTGATATGGATCGCTGCATGGTGTAACGCGGTAGAAAAGGTACAATCTACTTTCCTTTATAGAATATTCGGAGTCCCGCGTTGTGTTCCATACTTGGTCCTATGTTTAGAGGCGGGCATGCATCTGCTGATCATGAGAGCATAGGTACTTACTTTTAAATTCTGCATAAGGCTATGCTTTCATTTAGATTCTGGCAGTCTACTCCACAGGGCCTTAGCTGACATGCAAGATTCTGAATGGTGGAATACAATCATTGGTAAACTCACCTTATTTGGTCTTTCCCTGGAGGAGTTGGTGATGAGGGAGCCCCAAGAAATATACAGCCTAATCAAAACTAGACTACTTGATCAGGAACAACAACATTTAATCAGCCATGCAACAACATCATGCTCCTCATTGTACCTTGGTGTCAATCCTGATGTGAGCAAGATAGCCAATTATCTATTACAAATTCCGGATGATAAACTGTGCAGGGTTCTAACTAGAGCCAGGTGCAAAGTCTTCTCTCCTGCCCTTTTTACAAGAAACTGCCACTATCGGACAGAGTATGCTCATATTGTCCTACCCCGGTGGAAACATTGGAGCATATTCTATGTCACTGCCCGAAATATAACTCACGAGGGAAGCCCTATTATTTTCTATTATGGGTAAAGCCGCTCTCAAAGTCTGCATGGTAAAACTACTTAATAGTAATGATCCTCTGATCTTAGGGAAAACAGCCCACTATTTGTTGCAGGTCATGTCGTTAAGAGAAATGTAATATCGCATGCTACCCATTCCTATTGTTGTAATGTTATTTTGTACAGGTATGCCTAATAAAGGTTTTCTGAATTCAAAAAAAAATTCTTATATCCCTTAAGGCAAAAAAAATGGCAGCTTTAATTGAATTGCCAATAAGAAATAGGCTTTTTGCGATCAATTAAATGCTTTTAAAGCTGAACATAAAGGATTTAAAATATATGGAAATGGAAGTGATAATAAAATAGGTCCAATCAAGTTTGTAAGTGTATAAGAGTGCAATCCTAACCAGAGTTAGAAGGGTGGAATTCTTTTTCAGATTCTCTGTGAAGTTGGTTGGGTAGCTGGATTTTAGTTCCCTTGATAATGACTTTTATAATGCATCCCATTTCAATGAAATCTTCAGTTTTGGGGCAGTAGATCAAATTCTACAAATCATTTCATTTCTCTGTTGATAAACCAGACAAAGCAAGCTTCTGATTCATTGTGTATGAGGGAAGGCACTATCCCTGCATGCTGCTGAATTCCCTCAAATCTCTTGAATGGCTTCAGCAGAAATAGAAGATGCCCTCCATGTATTTAAGATCACAGCATTGCCAGTTGTTGCATGCAGTTTGAGAAAAGGAAAGGTATAATAGACAGCTGAAGTCTTCAGGACTTCATGTGCAGGATCTACACTAAATGTGTAGATAAGCGTAGCCTTATTTAAGCATAGCCTTATTAAAATGATTGTATTCCACCATTTAGAATCTTGCACGTCAGCTAAGGCCCTGTGGAGTAGACTGCCAGAATCTAAACGAAAGCATAGCCTTATTTAAGCATAGCCTACACTAAAGGACTAAATGTGCAGGATCTACACAGGCAGATCAGTATGTGAAATTGGGGTTAAACTAGTGATGTCTCTTCTAATGCATATGAACGGGACAATGGAACAATGTCCTTTTATGACTTTTGTTGAGAGTCAGGCTTAGCTCCCTTCTTTTACATGCCAGATATTTGGAATTTACCATAGTAAATAGGGGGGAAACGTAGACTCTGCATGATTATAGCACATTACATTATTCCCCCCCCCTTCCTTCCTTTTAACCATTAGTGTATGCAAATATTCTGTTAACAAGTCGTCATGTTTTCTCTTCAATGAATTGCTTTCAGTATGGCAAATAAATATTCATAAAGAAACATGGACAATAAATCACTGCAAAGAGTTCAAAGCCATTTCCTTTTGTCAACTGCACATATTTTCAGCTGTAACTTGTCTTTAATATTTTATTCAAAAGAGGGACTAGTAGAAGGACAATAGAGACAATGTGTCAAGTAGTAATTAAAATGGGGTGGAATGATTAAAACTGTCTTTTGATCTGCATTATGCTCAGACATATCCGTAATCAATTGTATTTGTTAAAATGACTTCCCACTCTGCTTTATAATGAAATGTCAAAATAAACTTGGTTTACCAGTGCCACACAGGAAGTTCTGAAGTACAAGAGAAGAAGAGTTTTTTATATCCTACTTCTTTCTACTGTCTCAAAATGGCTTACAATTGTCTTCCCTCCCCGCCCCCCCCAAACGGGCACTTTGTGAGACAGGTGGGGTTGGGAGAGTACTGAGAGAATTGTGATTAGCCTGAAGTCACCCAGCAGGCTTTATGTGGAGGCATAGGAATCAAATCCAGTTCTCCAAATAAGAGTCCATCACTCTTAACCACTACACCACACTGGTTCTACATCTGTTTCTGCCAAGTTGCAGCCTGTGAGTTTCTTCCCTACAGTCATGGAAAGCTGGAGAGAGTTGAAGTTGAAAGCTGGAGAGAATTTTAGAATTTAGAGACCATTGTTAGGCATATATATACAACATAGGGACAAAGAAAAGGCATAAATTCAGTACAGAACAGTGTGAGTGATGTGAACAGAAATGATGGGAACCTAATCTAAAACGTGCAGTAGAAATCTGGCTACAGTTTCAGTTATTTCAACTTCAGGATTATTGAGCAAAAAAACATTTTTGCATTGGTAGAAAGGTCTGAGAACCTGACTCGGGTTAAGGCAGAGAAGTTGGGCCTAAAGCTGTTGTACTTAGGGCAGAAGAGCAAGATGTGTTCAAGGGAGTCAATGTAAGCAGGGCCGAAAGAACAGTGTCGATCATATTAAGCTGGAGAGATTCATTCCTTCACAAAGAAGAAAGTGAAGTCTTCATCATATAGAGAAGCCACTTGCTGGGATCTTTCTTTCCATAGTAATCTCCTTTGCAATGAACTCTCCAAGAAATTAGGAGGGTCAAGATCAGGAATGATGGGCTGCAAACAAAACAAAAATAAAAATATTACAGTATATGTAGTTGCAGTGAATATTTTAAGTCATGGTCAGTAGCATGGGGGGAAGGAAATGGCCCCTGGGGCAAAATGGCCCCTGGGGCAAAATGCCCCGCCCCCCCAAGGTGCTCCCTCAAGGCATCCTGCACCCCCCCCTTTACCTGAGTTTAGCCAGCTGCAAAAAGCAGCCAGCTGAAAAAGTAGCCTGGTGGGAACCGCACTTCCCAGAAGACCTTGTGAGCCTCGGGCAGGCCACAGGCAGACCTTGACCTGAGCAGCATGCACAATGTGCGCCGAGGCCCAGCCACGCCCTTCCTCCTTCCCAGAAGTGTGGGGGAGAAAAATCACATGACTCCCCCCCCACATGACTCCCCCCCACGTGACTCCCATGGGGCGCCTGGGGCATTTGTCACCGGGTGTCCCTGTGGCAGCTAAGCCACTGGTCATGGTATGACACAAGAGGAGACTCAGCTAAGTAAAGAAGCATTATGCTTTGTTAAGTCTTACTGCATTTTTCAACAATGTGCTTTATGGCACTATATTTCATACTAGCCCTTGTGAACTCAAGGAGCTTAACAGTTGTTCTGCAACACATGTGATTTGACAATATGAATCTGCTTCAGTCATAGTTGTCACCTCAGTGGCAGTCTTAGTCTCTGGGGCTGTGGGCAAAAGTCCAGAATGGGATCCCAGAATCACCACTACATTCCACCCACGCTATCGTTCACCCATTTTGGAGTCACCCAGCCTCACACTAGGGGCAGCCCTCACTTAGTACAAGGCACACAAGGGCATGCAGATGCTATCAAGTCACGCCATTATGTCCTGTGACTAAAAGAACCTTTGTGCGATTTTTAGTTAAAGGACATAGGAGTGACTAGGCCCAAAAGACAAGCTGGGAAAAGATCATTGTTTGATATTTGATCACACAATTCACAGTTTTGTCTTGGATCTTTCAGAACCATTTTGTAAACATGCAGCTCCTGCTGATCGCACAGCAGAATAGGTTTCTCCTAGAGTTGCCAACCTCTAGGTGGTACCTGGAGACCTCCTGCTATTACAATTGATCTCCAGATGACCAAAATCCATTTCCTTAGAGAAAGTGGCTGCTTTGGAGGGTGGATTCTGTGGCATTACATCCTGACAGGATCCCTTGCCTCCCCAAACCTCGCCCTACTCAGGCTCAACTCACCAAATCTCTAGGTATTTCCTGCCTCAAAGCTGGAAACCCTAGTTTTTCCCTGAAGATGTGTTTCAACAAAATATTTTGATGGCATGGCTTAATTATTCATTGTTACCAGTTCTGACTCTGTTTACTCATTATAAGTCATCAGCAGGGAACACTAAGAAGCAGAGACTGTGAAAAGACTCTGAGAAGGATTTAATGATGATGAAACCACATTTGTTAAGCTTTCTTGGAGAAAGCTATGACACACGAGTTCCCAACTGGTCTACATTTAGAGGTGTTCTAAGACATCAGGTCATGTTCCCTCATATCAAAGGCACCATCTGTCAAGACCCCACCCCTAGGGTCTTGCCATGCTTGCCCAGGGGAGTCCTGAAGACAGTGGTACCAAAGGATCCCTGCTTAGGGTGGGGCTTAGCTTGTTTAGATGCTTCCAGTAATGGTTTTCCCTCCCTAGCCAGACAGCACCTGCGCCTCATCAGGGTTTCGACCTTGGAGGAACTGCACAACCTGTGAACACTTTCACTTTTGGGACAAAAACATTAGGGGGAGGGGGTACATTGCAGGGGATGTAGTCTGCCGCTTAGTGTGAGAATGTTAGATCTGGCAAAATTTCTGGAGTGTACCTGTTCATTTACTCTGATGCAATAAACTGATTTCGGTAACTCTGAGTCTGGTTATTGGGAGAACAGGCACAACACCATTACCAGGTTTGGGATGGAGAGAAAGGTATGCACAAAAGAAGAAAAGCAAAAATCAGACATATTAAAAAAGGGTTTATGTGGACCCCCTGCAATAGGTTAGGGTCGCCACAATAAAAAACAAAGCTGCATGCCTCCAATGAGGCATGACTCATTATATTTATTTCAGGCAAGGTACTCTCTCAGTTTAACTTTCCCCAGCCTGCCAATGTAAAAGCTTTTTGCACTTTGCACTTTCTCCCAAACTTCACACTTCCCAGGATCCACCCCTAACCCTAACCCCAAATCTCCAGGAATTTCCTATCTGAGAACTAGCAAGAACTACTTTCTGTGTCTAGAAAATCTCCATTAACTTACCTGTCTTTACTCAAAAGGAAGATTAACTTAGACATGTAAGACAATCCCCCCTTTTAAATGTTCTGCACAAAAAGGATTTTTTTAAAAAAAATTAGTGGACATGATAGTAATTTGTATGAGAATTTAAGACAAATCCCTCTTTTTTTGTTTTGTTTTTAATGACATACCTGGAAAAATCCAAGTTTTGCATTTGAGTAAATGTGTGTTTGTGAGCTAAGTGTTGTCAAGTGAATTCCAACCTAATGCGACCCTATGAGACTTCCAAAACTTCCTATTGTTCCGGACTTGCTGAGGTCTTGCAGACTGGGGGCTGCAGCTTCCTTTACAGAATCAATTTATATCATGTTAGGTCTTCCTCTTTTTCTGCTGCCTTCAAACTTTCCTTGCATTATTGTAGTTTTCAAGTGACCCTTGCCTTCTCATAATTTTACCCAAATATCATTGCCTCAGTTTAGTCATTTTGGCTTCTAGGGAGAATTCAGGCTTCATTTGATCTAGGACCCACATATTTGTTTTTTTGGTGGTTCACAGTATCCATAAAGCTTTCCTCCAACACCACTTTCAAACGAATCAACTATCTTCCTGTCAGCTTTCTTCATTGCCCAACTTTCACACCCACATGTAGTAATTGTGATTATTAAGTCATAAATTGTCTTGATTTTGGTCACCAGTGAGGTATCCTTACACTTAAGGATCTTTACAACTGTCCTTCCCAGTCTCAATCTCCTTCTAATTTCTTGGTTATAGTCTCCCATTTGGTTGATAAAGGAGCCAAGAAACAGAACAATTTTGATTTTTTCATTGTCAACTTTAACTTTCTGTAATTCCCTCGTAGTCGTTACTTTTTGTCTTCTTGATGTTCAGCTGTAATCTTACAATGGCACTTTCTGCTTTAACCTTAATCAGTAGTCATTTCAAGTCTTTACTACTTTCTGCAAGTAATATAGTGTCATCTGCATGTTTTTAAGTTAATATTTTATCTGTTGATTGGACCTGTTTTATTGTATTGTATTTTATATGGGTTTTTATCCTCTTGTGTATGCCTCCCTGAGCCTTCGGGGAAGGGTGGGTTATAAATATAAATAATAAAAATTAAAAATAAAATAAATATAGTAAATAATTTATTTGAGGATATTCTGTTTTTTTATGAGAGAATCTCTACAGAAAAATCACTCAAAGGGGAGAGTGGGGGGTTCTGTCCCCTGTGATTTTGTTCCTGGTTTTTCTACTCAGCATCATTTGAAATTTTGCTGTGATTTGCTATGTACATTGCAGCCCACAACCTAACACTTTTGCAAAACATCACCAAGATAAGAACACTTTCACGACTTAGAATATAATATCAATTTAGAACTTTTTTGAGAATTACTCAGCACAGTAACTCTGAATGTTTGCTGTTTAAAGCACTATTTGCCACTTTCCCACAGCAAGATGTGGTACTTGCTACAAAACTCACAGCTTTGTCTCATCAGTTTTGCGAATCATTACTTAGCACTTTCTGCAAATGACCATTTGGCAGGGCCTAAATTCAGCATATCACAGTACTCAATGGTGGTGGCATAGTGCCAAAGGGACGGGGGGGTGCAACACACTAGGCAAGCGCCTGTGCGGGGGCGTGGCAGGGGCATTGTAGGGTGGGGAGGGGTGGGGTGGGGAGGGGAGGGGTGGGGAGGGGTGGGGAGGGGATGTTCTGGGGCAGACCGGGGTGTGACCGGGGCACAGGGTGCATGTGTGCCCCGGACGCAGTTCCCCTCGCTCCGGCCCTGCTCAATGGCACCTATGCGTGGCATTATTTGGAATGACAAAACTTTGATAGTGCTTTGCATATAATGGCCAGAATAGATTGACTCTGACTCAGCTCTTTTGCAAAGCAAAGCTCCATCCTCCTTCAATGACTGCATAGTTTTACAGAAAATGTTGAACACATTCAAACATGACTTGGCACATTCATAAAGTGTGTTTTGGAAACAAGTCGCTATTTGCTCAGCATATTGATAGGAGATGACTAAGCACTTTCCAAGGCTGAATCTGCCTTTCCTCTCCCACTCTCCAGACTTTTGCAGCACATAAACTAAACACTTTTGCAGCTGCACACAAAGAATACACAAGTAGGATGTGAAGACCACAGGATATTGCTGGTTTCCTGAATTGAGCACATGCTGGACCCCTCTGCAGTCTCCCATTGCTTGTGTTCAAAACAGCCACCATGTACGGAAAGTATTTCTGTGTTTTCTTCTGTTTCTGTTTTTCCTTTGTTTCAGTGGTTCTTTTCACTTGCCCAAAATTTTTACTTGCCCATTTATATCAGTAACATACGGAAGATCTATCATTAATCACTTTTATATGTAGTGGAGACCATCCTCCAAATGCTTTGAACCCTGCCACATATGTTTAAAAATCCATTAATGAGATCAGAATAAAAAAGACTGGGCAAGAGAGTTGCCAAGTAGCAAACCTTTCATGCTCAGTTCTAGGCCTCCCCCGATCTTCCAGCAACAGATCGTTAGCTCTGTTTTAGAACTGCAACCATACTTATCAAATATGTTTGTCCCATCTTATTATTTTATAGGAGGGCACCGTTGCACATCTATGCTCAGTTCCACCTAGGAGGCATATGAGGCTCTTCACTTGCGTTTCCACTGGGATGAGGAATTGCAATGATGCAGTTCCTCAAGCAACTGGGAACAGATGTACACATAAATGTGCTTTCCTAGCTTGATCTACAAGCAGAGCTGCACCCATATAGTCCTCATCTGATACTGTTGAGAACAGTGGGGGGAGGGGGGAGAGACTTTAGTGCCCATTTCTCTGTTTGCCAAAGACTTAATTGAGTAACTGATTCAGACTCTGCATGCATAGCCCTAGATTGGAGAGATAATTCTTTAAAATGCACACTGGATCTTCATAAATAAATAAAAATAACCTAATTCCAGCTATTTCTGCTCACAAGTGAATGCAAAACCAATGCCAAAACCAATTGGGGGGGGGGGGAGAGAGAGAGAACCTATCCCTATGTGGTTTCATGTCACACAAGTAGCATAAGCATTTTTGCTTCACCTTTTTCAAATTGAAAAACATAATTGACGGAGACTTTTAATCAATAATTTGTCATTCAAACTTCGCACAACTGAGTTGTTCGTGTTTGCAAACACTCCATTGGAGAGTTTCTCAATCTTTCCAAGACTCAGTGGTGTTTTGATAAATAACATTTCTAGCTGGCTAATTTTGTAGCTAATTATCATCAAACACTAAGACAGATCTTCTACAGTATTAGACATGCTTTGGAAAAAAATCCCTTCAACCAATGCGCATGAGGGAATTACAAATTCATCAGTGTATAGGTTTTTGAAATCTGAAATTAATGGTTCATTATGTTACCACAGTAGTAAAATATAAAATTTTACAGTTGGCTGATAGTAAAAATAACTGCTAAATTAATATATGATTGATTTCAAAATTAAAAATCATAATCCATTGGCACATTTTAATTATAAAATATTTTAAATACATGTTATAAAATATTTATGTTTACAGCAGCAATTGCTCTGAAAAAGTCAGGCTAAGGACTACAAGTTGTTGATTTGGTTTGAGATGCTTCTTTGCTTTATGTCTAAAATGTTTGTTTTGGACACAGTCTAGTACCGAGTAAATACTTGTTCCTGTTGAAATCAGTGAGCTCAAGAATGCCTAACATTGTAATGAATGTTTTGTCGAAGGCTTTCACGGCCAGAATCACTGGAGTGTTGGGGGTTTCTGGGCTGTATGGCCTCCAGAGGATGCTCTGAAGATGCCAGCCACAGATGCAGATGAAACGTCAGGAGAAAAATGCTACTGGAACACGGGCATGCAGCATTCCCAAAGTCTACAGCCACAGTCCCATAGTCTGCAGCCATTTGAATCACATGGCACGTGAGTGCCATTTTGATAGGACTGCCAACCTCCCAGTGGTGGTTGGAGATCTGGGATTACAACTAATCTCCAGGCAACAGCAATCTTGGAAAAAATGGCCACTTTGGAATGTGAATTCTATGGCATTATACCCCACTGAAGTCCTTCCACTCACCAAACCCCACCCTCCCCAGGCTCCATCCCCCAAATCCCCAACTGTTTCCCAACCTAGAGCTGGCAACCCTACATTCTGGATTTCAGTACAGCAAGGCAAAACTCGTAGCAAGTTTCAAAAGCCCCCTCCTGCATATATATTCACAATTAAACTTCAGAAGCAATGTATCTTAACAGCATTTGTGGCATTCACTTTTTAATAATTCACACTAGCTGTAACAATGTTATCAAACCAGCTCAAACAGTCACTGTCTTTTTTTATTATTCTTGTTAAGGGACTTAAGCCTTTGGCATGCATAGCTAATTTCTAGATTCATTTAATTGCTTGTAACAGTAATTCAACATGTAGAATGTGAGTCAATCAGAAATGTTGGTGTTCCTGAACAATAATAATTCTGAGGTCTAAAACACTGTGTTGGGGTAGGGGATTGGAAAGTAACTGATTAGAAGTGCTTGCCAGAAACAACAACAGCAAAAAAAGCCACAGGTATTTGGAAAAGAAAATACGTAGCTACTCAGATAGGGAACCAGCATATCAAAATTGGCGACAATTGTCATGCCGGAATTTGGCTTTGGAAACTATGAACTTTGCTAATGGCTGCAGTTAATGTAGTAACCAGAAAATACAGACAGAGGAGGTTAAGTCAGTCTGGAGTATGGGCTGCCAACTCTGGGTTGGGAAATTCCCAGAGATTTGAGGCAGTCTGACAAGGGCAACGTTTAGAGAGGGGACAGGGTTCAGTGATGTGATGCCAAACAGTCTACCATTCAAAGTTGCCGTTTTCCCCTGGGGAATGAATCTCGATTGTCTGGCAATCACTTGTAATTATGGGAGAATCCCAGGCGCCACTTTGTGGTCAGCAACCCTAGATGCCATGGGTGGACCAGTGATTCTTAATGAAGTACAAATTTTGGAGAGGGACATTCAGCTTGAGATACTCAAGATTTCAGGCAGCGCCTTCTCTTACCATGGCTTTTGACAGCCATTGTGGGGGAGGGGCAGTTGTTTTACACTTTTCATTTATTTCAGAGGATAAAACCCCAGACCCTAGATATCACTCTTGGGCCCTTTAAAGTGTCACACAGCAAGCAGGAATTTAATAAAACAGAGGCAGCTGACTGCCATTACGCACAGCAAGGTCTCACTGGAAGTGTATCAAAGGTGTTTATTAAAAATACATCTATATAACTAAAGTTGCCATAGATTGTTCAGCACAATCCATAAGGGGGCTATGGAAGCAACATGACCCTTGCATTTATACCAGTACTGGGGCACTTATGCTACTGCCAGGGAGCAGCACTGGAGTGTAACAGAGGAGTGTGGATGCAACCCTAGCAATGGCATAGCCCCAGCACAGAGGCATGTGCAGCACACAGGTGTGTAGCTGCAGAAAATAGTGTCCTGGGCAAGAACTGAAATTGTGCCCTCCTCCCGCTTCCCGACCTGGTGGTGGGGCACCACCTTACTTCCTCTTTAGGGCCCCACTTGTTTTGAGGATCATGGCTTGGCTAACAGTTCAGAACTTCAGCCTAAAATTATGTGATCTATTGTGTGACAGTGAGGTACACAAAAAGTTGGAACAGATCATTTTCTTACCATTCTGTTTACAGTAATGAAGGTTGACAACAGGTCTGGAGGGAAATGTCCTGTTTCTTTAACAGAGATGCGGAGTTATTAACTAGGTGGTTCTTTATCTCCAAGTCATGAAAAACTTCAGCTGCTCATGTCCATGCACTAAGCCTATGTTAAGGAACTGGACATTTTGCTCCTGGCGTGTTGACCACCCTACCTTTGAGTAGTCTTCACTAATGCACACATAGCACAGCAATACACAACCCAGTGACATAGGCTGGAAAGAAGGTAAGGGAATAATTTTAAGTCAACAGTGACCCTTTGCCCTTCAGCCACTGCTGCAGGAGACATTTGAAATCAGAAGTGGTGAAGATCTGGGCATCGTGGACATTCCCTGGAACTTTGCCATGAGGTCCATGAAAATTATATGGTGGAAGCTGCTGATGGCCTCAAACCCTGCCTGTATCAAACTGAGGTCTACTTCCAAGGTTGGGAACCAAACATAGTTTGCAGATATTGGCCAGGATAGCATCTAGGAATCCATGCAGACAATGGTAGATGGAAGATTGGGATACCCCCAAGACCACTGCCACAGCTGCCTGGAATTTCCTCACTGCCAGGAACCACTGCCAGAAGCACCCCCTGCAGCCAGGAACAATGCAGGGGGCTGGCACCTGGCCACCAACCTCTCTGCAAATCCTCTGTATGATGGTCCTGTTCAACTGAACTCAGTCCAGGCAGGTGCTGTCCAAGACATGAAAAGTGCTCTTCCTATACCGCCATACCTGCCTCCTTCTTCTCTTCTGGACTACAACTCATACATACAGGTCTGGGAGAGGGTGGATTTGCCAGATGGCAAGATTTATATGGAAGTTGCTGAATGTGGCAGCACATCATCTAATGCTCAACCATGTGGGCGCCTTCAAGGGGGAGCATCTGACATGGCACTGTGAATGACTGAATCGCTGCCTGGACAGATCACTGGATGGAGGGGGCTTTCTTCCACCATCTTGAAAGCCTCCGGTACCTTGAGACTTTGCTTGCCTTGGTATGAGGTTCTGCCAAGGGGCAAACACAGAGGAAGGGTGTCCTGGACACCTTATACAGCTCTCTGTGAGCCCATTCAGGTCCAGCCCCACCTCCCTGCCAGTGGTGCATTTTGGACATGTCCTGAGAGGTTGCATCCCTCAGAGTGCTGGAGGTGCTGTTGACCTCATGTGGCTTCCCAGAACCTATGTCAGCCCTCAGTATTTCGTCAGGGGCCCCCAGCCTCCAGAGGGGTTCACCCACTCCAGTCTCTTGTGGCCCCCTTTAACGTTGCCTTGGGGTCATCAGCTATCTCCCCCCTCCTATGCTGGATCCCACCCCTTCTGCATCTCACTCCTCCCTTGTTCCTCTGCCGCCTGCTGGTTGTTGGCTGACTTGTTGTTCAAGGCCCCTGTTTTGCACCCTCCACACTGGTTTTCCTGCACTGCAATCACTCTTTCTTCCTGCTGCCTTTTTTCCATGCTTTTCTCGGACTGGAAACCTGAATTAAAACCTCCATCCAGTCAAAATTTCCATTGGGTGACAACTGTCTCACAGCCAAACCTACCTCCCAGTTTTGTTGTGATGATAAAATGGAGGAGAAGATGACTGTCAGATTTTTTAAAAATCTTTCCTTTCCTTCAAGTAGCTCAGAATAGTGTGTAGTGTTGGAAAGAATTCCATTTTTGGTATTCTCTGGATCCTCCTCTTCCTGTCTTATGATGTTATTCACCTCTAAGTTCCATACAAAGACTGTGCGATTTAAGGTAGGTCTCCATTCTAGAAATATTGATCATGGGACACCATGTGATCAACCAAGCATGGCTTAGCCTGAAGGATATATAATGCTCTTAAAAGCTTAAAAATCTCCAGATGTGATGCGGGCAACTCAAAATACATAGAAAGCTGATGAAGTGGGTTTAGAACCCCATGAAACAAGAATCTCTTGAGACTGACCGGCAGCCTCATTCACCTGTCTCTCAAGTTGGGTGCTATGTTTTCCTGAACTTGAAACTGCCCAGTTCACATGAACAAGGGCTTTGGTATACCACGTAATTAATGTTTTCTGTCTCTCGCCGCTGTGAAGATGCTAACATTGTATGTTTTGCAATTGTATCTGTGCCTATTGAACACCATGTTTTTGGATTGTCATTCAAAACCTGCTCTGTGTAGGTGCTCTAATTTGTTCTAATTTGAGCTTAAAATTTGAATTTCATGTCTGATTTCTGTTTGGGTTCAGGATTTTTTCTTCATATGGTTTGTACCACTATTACACTGCCCTGAGCCCTTCGGGGGTGGGGTGAGGTTTTATCAAATCGAATAAATAATAATAATAATAATCAGTGGGCACTGGATATCATAGCATGTAAGTCCCCTGCCTCCAAGAGCTTACAATCTAGAAGCTGACATAAAGGAAACAATAAAAATAAGAGAGGGTGGCCAAGGTAAAGGGGGGAAATATGCATACTTTCTGGGTGCAGATTTAGTTTCAGTAGGAAAATGGCAACAGCTGTGTGAAAACCTGAGGTGAAAATAAAAATTAGGGATGAAAATGAGAAATCAGTTTAATACATGAGTATACTATACCCAAGCCACTCCTTGAGTCCAGTAGGTCAAATAAGAGTTCAGTGTGTCATTAATGACATCAGGCACTAACCTGAGACAATGTATCTCCTCCTCTTCCTCCAGGTAACAGTTACTATTAACATTTTAATTGAAAAACAATCAGCAAGGCAGGGAATATACCAGATCCCTCCCCAGGAGCATCTAGCTTGAGGCAGTACAGCAATTTACTGGCTAGGAAATTGGATAAGATAGAGAAAGGAGAACAATGAGGTGTTCCATTCAGATTGATTATAGAGTGACTGACTTGAAAGCTGACAGGCCTTCCTGTCTCCCAAGCTGGACTTTAAAAATTGGCATCAATCACATCAGTCTCAGGTTCATCTCCGCCCCCCCCCCCCCCCGCCCTGCCTTGGCAAACATGAGAGAAGTCATCCAAGTGAGTACAAAGTTTGGCAAGTTAGATGGATTCACAGGTGCTTTAAGTTGATGAGTGTATTTTTTTCACCCACAAAGGCGTTCACTTTCACATTATTTAGTTACTGTCCCATAGTGAGGGATATAGATTTTTCCTCCAGAAACTTAGAAGCAACTTCATTTTTGTTCCTAGCTCATCACGAGAACGGGTCAATGCAGGCAAATCATCAACATTAAGTAATTGCTTAAGAACTGGAATAAAAGAAATTATTCTTGCTTAGAACTCAGGGTCAGCTAACGAAATTGGCAGTAGCTTCAGGGCAAACAAAGTATCCTCTTCACAGAATGCCTAATTGAAGCACAGTACTCGCTATTATAGGATATGGTGAATTTGCCAGTCCTTTTGAGGGTTTCAGTGTATGGCTTGGATCCAACAATGTAAAACTGGAAACATAAACAGATTTAAAACAGGTTGTTGTGGTTTTTCGGGGCTGTGTGGCCATAGTCTGGTAGAACTTGTTCCTAATGTTTCTCCTGTAACTGTGACTGGCATCTTCAGAGGTGTATCACAGAGGGAAGTCTGTTACACACTGTGTCCAGGGTTCTCTCTGTGATACACCTCTGAAGATGCCAGCCACAGATGCAGGTGAAATGTTAGGAACAAGATCTACCAGACCACGGCCACACAGCCCGGGAAACCCACAACAACCAGTTGAATCCAGCTGTGAAAGCCTTCAACAATACAGATTTAAAGCAGTTATGTTTGCACAAATTAATGCACAACTCTACTGCTTTACTCCCTATATATACCCTTTTCCCCGAATATAAGACATCCCCTGAAAATAAGACGTAGTAGAGGTTTTGCTGAAGTGTGAAATATAAGGCATCCCCCGAAAGTAAGACGTAGCAAACTTTTTGTTTGGAAGCATGCCAGATGAACAGAACACAGGAAAATAAGACATCCCCTGAAAATAAGACATAGCGCATCTTTGGGAGCAAAAATTAATATAAGACACTGTCTTGTTTTCGGGGAAACACGGTAGTATATTGCCTTGAAATTGGTTGCACAAGTTGTAGCACTAGTGGAAATAGGAAACAAGTGGGGATTTAGTAAGAGCCAAACTGAGCACAGTGGTGGCCATGGATCCACCCTCTGACCATGAACATCTTTTTAGATGCAGCTGCAGTCCTTTATTTCTGGGAAACCCTGAGCGGGACTGGGCACATGGCACAGTGGCCCCAGGAGCTCTTGTCTCTCCCCGCCCCCCCCCCAAGCCTTTTCATGTGCCTAAATAGACTGTTTCTGCAATTAAAAAGGCACACATGGGTAGTGGGGGGGGGGACTCCTGGGACTGCTGTGCCACATGCTTGATCAGAGTCCGGCAGCAATTTTTAAAGAACTACAGCTGCTTCTAAAATGGCATTGACAGCAATGGGATGAACCTGTGGCCACTGTCACATTTACTTTGGCTCTTCGCTTGATGTATTGCAAATAGCTATTGCAGTATTTTTCTTGTGTTATTGCTTCCTCAAAAGCTCTACCACAAGCACCTCCCAGTTCCGTTCCATGATGCTGCTCTAGCAGCCCGCAGTGGGGTGTATTAAAAATCACTACTGTTGACACAGCATTACATTACTTACAAGGGAAACCTGGAAATGACATCAGTCCACTCAAGGAATCAATGTGAACTCTGTGGTAAAAACTGGACTTTTCAATTGTTTGTAAAGTGGACTAATGCTACTGAGCTGACAGTAGCCCCTCCCAGACTCCCACTAGTTGCCAATGGCAGGCAACCCTACTCTTCAAATAAGTCTGTCTTCCTAATTGATATATGATTCAATGTATTATTTAAAGAGAAAAATAATAACTTTCCTAATAGAATGCCAGCCACTCTTTTTAAAAAGCAGGCACTATTTGCTGACCAAAGGGTAAATACTCTTGCTTCTTTTTCTGAATTAAAAATATTAAGATAAAAAAATTTTGGGTTTAAAATTCAACCTCAACCATTGCTGATAAGTCAGAGGCAGCTGTTGATGTGTGTTGTGGGGGGGGGGGGCAGTATTCATTGCCTTTATTATAGAAACCTGTTGTTAAAGTGATTGAAGTCATTTGTATCCCAGAACTTTATTAAAATATTAAGTGTATACTCTTATAATTTTCCCTTTCAAGCTGAAAAATTGGGATCAGTTTTTTGCTGCAGCAGTAACTCAACAGAGTTTGTAAAAGCAAATATAAAGAGGCATAATGTGTCATTTTAAAATTCTCTATTAAATGTGAAGTGAAACATTTTTTCCTATTAAATGTGGAATGAAACTTTTTTGTCTCTATTAAATGTGGAGTGAAACTTTGTTTCCCTTTCATGTGGGTAAAGGTATTTGAGGCTTCATCTATACATGGAGCAGATGAGAAGGGAATGAATTGGCAGAGTGCTGAGGTGATAGAATGAACTTTACCACTTTAGACTGCAGGTGTGACATTTATTTTTTGAAGTTCCCCAACGTTAATGATTCCCTGTAGCTTTACAAAGTAGCCAGCCATGGTGACATGTGGGACAAAATCCTTCATTAGATGTGCTAATTTTTTAATTTGCAGGTATGTTTATATGGAAGGACTATTAAACATGTGACTCTTCCCACCTATAGTCTGAAGCAGTGCACCCCATTCTGCTGCCTCAAAATTCTACCAGCTCATTTTGCCATATTATACACCGTTCTACATATAATATTTTCTTACAGCTCAGTCCTGGTATTTGCTGCCTCCCCACGCTGCTCTGGGAGGTGGCACTGCAGTGTCATAGCAGCATCACTTGCAGCCGCCTGTGCCCTGTGGATTGGGCTTTTAGTTACTTTTATACAGGGAAAAAACATCCAATCTATGTCACAGGACCCCAACTCAACACATTTCATCAAATGGATTCATATGGTTTCGGGTGTGTGATGCACATCTTTTCCTAGAAGAAACAAATATCAGTGTAGGATAATTAAATTAGTGAAGCAACTTCAGTTATAGACTTATAGATATGTGTATTATTTTGGGTGGAAATCTGCCAAGGACTTAAGTGACAGGACAAACTAAATGTTGCTTTTTTTAATGAGCTGGGTCAGGGTTTTTAAAGAGTGGGGAATCTGGACCCACCTCTTTACAAATAGTATCATTTAGTTTGGCCCATGGAGATCTTGGCCTGAAATTGCTTTGGGCACATTATTTGGTCCACAGGAAAACTGAATAAACACATGTTTAATAGGAATCCTGGACTGTTTCAGAGTAAGAAAATGGAACAGGGAGGGGGAAGGCTAAAGCTCCTAACCCTAAGGAACCAAGATCTTTTCCTTCTCTACCATTTTCACCTGGTAACACAAGTGTTTATTAGTCCCAAAAGCATGACCTGACATCTTGTACTATTGAATTCTATTCATTTCAATTTCATTTCATATGATTTGACAGAAGTAAAAGATTAATATCACTTGTATATTGCATCCCCTGAAATCAAGAAACCATTCCCATTTTCAGCAAAAGGTCATTGCAAGCAGATGTATTATACTCTGGGTAGAAGTGCACATAAAACAAATACTTAGGACAGAAAAGGGGATAGTCTTATACAAGAACTCTTGAGGTAGTCGTTTGTTTTTCTAAATTTTGATTTCAGTTCGAAAGGAAAGGAAAAATGCCCTGCCCCTAAAACAAAATAGGACTAGCTGAAATCATTTTAGTCTCTGTAATCATATTTCTGCATGCTGTGAGAAGAACGTTGGTTCCAGTGAAGGCAGAGGAGTCCAGTGTTTGAAAGTGTGCAGGGTTGTGACCTGTCTGCACTTTTCCTTGTCATAGATGTACATCTTTATTTAAGAAACATATTGTGGTTACTGTTATGAAACAGGCATTGGACACCTCAGATCATGACTCTGAAACTGAAGAGCCAGTTCAGTTATGTATTAGCAAGAATCAGGTTTAGGGATGCTTATATTCCCCAGGGTTGCCAAAGACCCAATCTGAGAATGATTACTTCAACAAGGACTGCTCTGAATAAGATAATTTGATGTTTGACTGTGTCTTTGAAGCTAGGGTTCAGATTGCTCAAGAGAGAAGCCTAAATTGGCAGATTTTCTTGATGCCCAAGACTTCTCCCTCTTTTCTTAAGCTCCCAGCTAAGAAATAAGAATATGTGTCTGTCCATAGTAAAAGCCGAATCCACAAATCAGTCCACCCATAATAAATTCAGACTTATTTGTCTAACTCATCCAAATGTGCTTTTCAGTGCCTAAAATTTCTGTTTTTAAAGTTCCCCCCCAAAGACTTCTTATTAGACCTTACAGCCACTTTTGTTTGCAAAAATTAGCAACTGTTCATAATCCTACTATTTCCATCCAGCACAGGACATCATAACAACAAGAACTGACCAACACAGTGCACAAACATGGCAGTGTATTTTTGCTAAATAATGTTTCTGCACACCAACCCCCTGTTTGAGGAAGTTATAAGCAATTATTTGTTGACAGATGTTTTGAATAGCCATACTGAAACAAAATCTAAGGACATACCCTGAAACCAGATAACTTGAGTAAAAAAAACAAAAAACAGTTTTATGCTTCTCTATTCTACTACTTTTCAGAACAAGTGAAACAGTTGTTAGATTTACTCAGGAAGTATGTTCTAAGACGAGGTAAAGACTGAAGGTCAAAGGATTGCAGTCTTAAATTGAAAAAAATATGTTCCAGTTATGTTTAACTAAAAAATCCTCATTGTTATAAAATAATGCTTTTAGTATAAAATATATAGTCCTTTTTGCTCCCTCAATTCCTTCTCCTTTTGTAAAAAAAAAGGCACATGTATGATCTGACTACGGTACTGTCAGGCCCCGCCATTCTGGGACTGCCAAAGCACCTGAGACATGCCTGGGCATGTCCTGCTGCGGCTGGTCTTGCATCAGCATTGCCCCAGGGCAGAGGCCCTGCTTTCCTGAGAAAGTGAGGTCTCGCCTGCAACGCCTACACCACTCAGTGGCAGCCTACTGGGCCGAGTTTTGCCAACTGGCTAGCCGCCTGTGAAATTGGCCCGAAAGAATCTTCATCCACATGTTCAAGGATGGCCTGAACCTGGAGATCCTGCAATGGGCCCTGGTGTCGGGGGATCCCAACACCCTCATGGGCTAGATCTGCCTGGCAGGAGAAACAGAAGGCTGCCTCCAGGAGGTCCAGTGGGCCAAGCACTGCAAGGGGTCGAGCCCCCGCCACTCTGCCACCAAGCACCAGGCAGCGGCGCAAAAGGGCTTTCCCACCAGAGAGGAGTTGGTCCACGTTCGTCGACGACATCTTGGGCTCTGCCTGTACTGCAAAGAAGCCGGCCATGTAATCACCGACTGACCAGAGAAACAACACACCCGAGCTCCAAGCAAGTCCGCCGGACTGGGACCAAAGAAGAAGATGACCAAGGGCGACAAGCGCCCCCATCCTGCCAAGGCAGCAAGGGACACGGAAGAGACCCTCTCCTCAGATGAGGGGAGCCTGCCCGGAACCCTGGGGACCGAGGAAAGTGGTGAGCCATCAGGAAATGACGACGAACTGGCTTAAAGCGCGCCAACAACCAGGTCGACCCATCTGGCAGCGGTAAACGGGTGAGTGAAACTTCCAAACCCTTGACTCTCCCTTTATCCTTGTCCAACCCCAGCTGCCAAACCCGCATGACCGTGGGTGCCCTTATTGACTCTGGGTGCTCCAAATGCCTCATGCACCTTACCGTAGCTGAGGGGCTGGGCTTACAGCTCAAGAGGTTAAGAACCCCGATGACTTCTGAACAGACGGATGGGAGCCCTATGGCAGGGTCCAGTTCCACACACAAAACTGAACCTGTGTTGGTCAAGTGCGGCTCCCATTGGGAAAAGAGACCATTCATCATAGCCAATTTGGGACGTTATCCTGTGATCTTGGGCATGTCGTGGCTCACGCGCCATGACCCGGAGATCAGGTGGAAAGACTGGGTGGTCCGGTTCACAAATCCACCAGGCGGAGACCACATTGAGGGGGAACAGCAAAGCCCAGTCAGCAACCCGGCAATGGACCCGGCCCCCTTTGTGCCCCCTGGCGGCCCAGGGCGACAGCTCCCCCTCCATCCCGGACACCTACAGAGACTTACGGAGAGTTTTTAAAGAAAAGGAGTGTGATAAACTGCCGCCGCATCGGCGGACCGATTGCAAGATAGAACTGCTCCCCGGGGCCAAGCTACCCAATGGCCGGGTCTACTCCATGAGCCCGACCGAAGTCGCAGCCCTGCGCGACTTTATAGACAACAACCTGGAGTGTGGCTTTATTAGGCCAGCCACCTCACACGTGGGAGCGCTCGTCCTGTTTAGGAAGGAAAAGGATGGGTCCCTCGGGCTTTGCACGGACTATAGGGGGCTTAACAAGTACCCCTTGCCGCTCATGAAGGACCTGATAGGCTGTCTCTCCAAGGAGAAGATTTTTACTAAGCTGGACCTAAGGGGAGCCTATTTCAGAGTCCGCATTGCGGAGGGGCATGAACATTTGACTGCTTTTAATACTGTTTTTGGGTCAGTTTGAATATTTAGTAATGCCTTTTGGGCTCAGTGGCACCCCGGTGTTTTCATGAATTTTATCAATGAGGTTTTGCATGATTTGCTGTTCAAGAGGGTGGTGGTGTATTTGGACGATGTACTGATTTACTCGGAGAATGAACAGAACCATGTCCAGCTCGAACCGGAGGTCCTACGCCGGCTCCTGAAGAATGAATTGTATGCTCTCAAAGGAGTGTGTGTTAATAATATTTGACTCTGGCTCTTCCAGGACTACAGCTGACCGCTTTCTCACATGCCTTGTATATAGTCTGCAAAGAAAGCCATTCTAACTTGTGAACCTTTGGTTTGATTCTTTCTCCTCCCACAGTATGTCCAAAGTAACTACATCTATCAGAGGGCTACCTGGCATTCTCTTGCCTTCCCTTATCCAGTGCAAGACTATAGCCAGGTGTTTTAAGTGTTCTGCCCAACCCTGGGCTCATTTAAGTGATTTTCCCTTCAAGGGAAGGACAGCCTCCAGTCCACCACAGTCTATAAAGTAAGAAAGCCAGGCTGCTGTTGTAATAATAAGGGGTTTATTTCCCTTCCTTCATGCTGCTCCAGTGAAGGAGAAAGTAATGATTGCATTTAAAATCCACCCACAACATTGTGCATTGAATAACAGCATGTGATGGGTTTAGGAAAGACACCTTTTTTCTTCCTGGAAAAAAATGTCTGTGTCTTTAATGGGTGCAAGACAGGCAGAAATTCAGTCAATTCAGCTTTCCCCATGCTATTTTTTCAAGTTACAAAAGGTAAAATTTGTAACAAAAATTACAGAATTAGAAGTTCAAGGAAATGTATATAAATATAAGGAGATGTTGTCCTTCCTCCAAGGAGCATGGGGGCAAAATGTTTTTTATTTTCTTCTACATAATTTTATTTATATTTATCCTATTCAGGATGGCCTATATCGTTACTGTACCTCAGTTTTATCTTCACATACATTCTGTGATATGTATCTGTATCCTCTAGGAATCTAATTTCACACAATACACCACTATACCAAGCTGGTTCTTACAACAATTTTATGAGGTAGGATAGGCTGAGAAAGTGATTGGCTCACTGAAATTCATAACTACACAAGGATTTTAACCTAAACATCCTTAGTCTAAATCCAAACCAGCAGATGATACATATGTTTGTCTCTCCTTTAAGCCCACCCCCTCAGCTTTTTAAAACCTTTTCCACTTTTTTGATGAAAAGTCACCTCTTTCCAATCTCATGAAATACATACAGTGAAATGTGTGAAAGGCCTCTTGATTCACATTTATACATGCATTCACTGTAACACGTGAACAGATTTAGATACTACTATCAAGTTTTTTCACACATCTCTCATCAAGAAATAGTTTATGCAAAGAGATATATCATGTGATGAGGTTCTCAAAATAAAAAAAAATGAAAAAGCATGAATATATTTTGGATCATCATTTTTTTTACTGCTCTGATACTCAGGTGGGCGACATTTATGCTTTCTGAGATAAAATTAGATTATGTGAATATACTACATTTTTAAGTTTGGGGAGTGGGCATGTGGGGAGTAGGCTAGCCATAAATCCTCTAAGTTTCAATATAATCCATGTCTACATTTTATAACATTATGTTCTTGTGTCTGCCAGATTAATAATTTGTATAGTACAATCAGAATGAATGTTTTACATTAGTAATTATAGAAGTATTGGCATGGGGTGACTAAGCTAAAAAAAAAAATCCAGAATCAAAAGTCATTTAATTAAGGCAGCAATATGTTCCCATTCTGTCTATGTACATCAAATTAAACAATGTATTTTTATGTAGACATGTAAATATATGACCTACTGGGGTATTATGTGGCTAAGAGCAGTCAATTAATTTGCGGAGACCTGAAATTAGCTGTCCAGACATAGATGGCACAAACAAACTTGATTTCCCCAGATCTCAAAAGTTAAGTAGGGTTGACCCTGGCAAGTATTTGGATGGAAAACCTCCAAGGAATACTATGGTCATGATGCAGAGGCAGACAATGGCAAACTACCTCTGAACAACTGCCTTGAAAACCTTCACCAGGGATCACCATAAATCAGATGTCCACTCTGAAACAGCATCACTTTCAATGTTATTTAGACTAGAGAGCCCGGATTCTCCTTTTAAATCCACCTTAAAGGGAGAATCTGGGCTCTCCATTTTAAACAACAGTGAAAGTGATGCTGTTTCAGGGTAGATTCCCCACCCACCTCCTAAACAGCATCACTTTCAGTGTTGGTGGTTGTGGATTTTCTGAGCTGCGTGACTGTGGTCTGGTAGATCTTGTTCCTAACGTTACACCTGCATCTGTGGCTGTATCTTGTTCCTAACGTTACACCTGCATCTGTGGCTTGTTCCTAACGTTACACCTGCATCAGAGATAAGTCTGTTATACACTGCATCAGAGATAAGTCTGTTATACACTGTTATACACTGCATCAGAGATAAGTCTGTTATACACTGTTATAAGAGTTCTCTTATAACAGACTGTGATACATCTCTGAAGATGCCAGCCACAGATGCAGGTGAAACATTAGGAACAAGATCTACCAGACCACGGTCATCATTACAAAAAATCATTAAAAAGTTATATGGTATTAAATATGTGGTAAAGTCTTAATATAACTCTGACAAGAGGCTTGAGGAAGGAAGAGCCCCAAGGAGTAACTGATGCAACAATATTGGGGACACAAGTAAAAATGCCATCCTCATAGTAGTTGCCAATCTTGTGTTAACATGAGATGGTATTTTGAGTTCTAAATACCTGACTCATATGGACTCTCCCAGCAATATTCTGAAGCCAGGCTGCTTAGGGCTTTGAATTTTAAAATTGAATCTATGTAAGTATAAGTAGCTGGTATAGTTTATGTATTATTGGTTCAAAATGCTCTTTTTAGTTCATTTTCACCTAAACACAGACAGCAGCATTTTAGGGTATTTGCAGGGTCCGGACAGTCTTCAAGGGCAGCCTCACACTGAGCTCCTTACAATAGTCTAATGTTGAAGTCACCAAGGCATTGATGACACAACAATTATTCCAGTAGTAGCACCTTCCTAGTGGATGGTACTAATTAACTGAAGCTGATTAAAGTTGTTCTTGTTCAATAAAGGTTTTTTTTCCCATAATCCATTAACCATATTGGATTCAGAACACTCATGCTGTGAATTTGACCCTTCAGGGAGAGTGCAATTCCATCTACAGTGGGTATGCTTTGCTAAGTAGTTCCCCAACTCCTTTTCCTTCAGGCAGCCCAATCCAGGGTAGGGGGGTAGACCCACCTCTGGAGCTGACACAGCCATGTACCAGCATGGAATAGCATGCTATTATGTTGTTATAATGTTCCTATGATATAATGTTGTTATGAAATGTTGCCATGCAACGTTATTATTTTGATTATGTTTTGATTGTTGATATTTGAAATACTATTGATTGTTGTTGTGGCCTGATATTTGACTATTGTTGCTATGTTTATAATGTTGTATTGTTCTATCATGATTGCTGATGTTTTGATATTTGTAATAATGCTTATTGTTGCTTGTATTATGTGTGTTGTACACCACCCTGAGTCCTCCGGGGGCGGGTGGTATAGAAATTAAATTACCATACCATGGGTGCCCACCCCCACTGGTGCAAGTGAAAAATGTGCCAGCAGAGGGATAACTTGCTAGATGGGGCGTGGGGAGCCATGAGGCTCCACAGCCCTACGCAGAATCTGTCATTTATCCCTAGGGCTGCTGGTGCAATTTCTGCACTGGTGTGGCTGAGGACATTTTGAGGGTCAGGCCAGGGGTTGGAGTCGACCTTCATTGACTTCCACAGCCCAACCAGCCCTCACATATAATCAGACAGCTTCACATGTTTTTTTTTGTGGAATATCTCTATACCATGTTTTTTGGTGGTATATCTCTATTATTCTTGCTTGTTTTTTGTTTTTGTTTGTTTTCGGGCTTCCCGTGCTGTGGGGAAGCCCCTTGGAGAGGCAGTGCCAGAGTGGTGCCATTCCCACCAACCTGCCTGATCTGGATTGGGCTGACAAGCTGAATCTTCTCTACATTAGCTTTCAGTTTATTCATCCTCATTTCATCTAATACCACCAGAAGGTCCATGTTCAAGATCTCCATTTCCTGACATTAAACAGAAAATGAAAATATACAGTTATATTTGTTGTACTCAAATATACCAGTATCACTGTATTTCATATCTCCTGTTCAGCAAATAATACTAATAAGGTATCCCATAATGCAAGTTGGCCAACCTTCTCAGAGAATTCAAAAATATTGATGCACTACCCACAGACATTGATCTGGAGTACTTTCACAAAGGCCACAGTGGAATGGGGAGAAAAATTCTTCAAAGAAAAGCTAAATGGTACAAAAATGTGCATTACAGTACAAGTGTTCTTAGCAAGAAAGAGCAAGAAAAAGAAAATGAGCAGAAGACAGAGTTAATGAGCAAAAATCAATTTTGACAAACTGTTGTGAGTCATTCAAGTCCACATATGATATAAGACGTGAGTTTTTTCTCCTTTGAAAATGTTCACTTTGCAAGTCATTATTTAATATTGCAGCCTTTGAGATGCACAAGGTGTGACCCTGTGCAACTGATGAACAAAATGATAAACTCTTCAAAGATCAATTATGATGGCCAGATAGCACAGGGCAAGGAACAGAGTGAGATACACTACTACATTCCAGCTGTGATTATTGTTGGCAATAAATTATTTGGAAGGTATATTTCCAGAGATGCCAGTGGACTCAGGATCAGACCCCCCCCCCCATTGCCACCATGGAAGACACAGTTCCCAGCATCTCCACCACCATTTCCAGAGAGCCTGGCAGCCTCCTGAACAGCAACATAGAGCCCTTACTTAGCACCGACCTCAACCTCAGGTATAGGTGGAGAAACCATCTGAAGCCCAACAACTGGAGTGTCCCAGAGAAGACAGCATCTTCAGCAGAACCCATCTGGTAAATAAGTATGCTACTACAAAGGCTTCTAAATTATTTGCTGCTTTTATTGACCTAAAAGGAGCCTTTGATACTGTGACAAGAAATCTCCTGTGGGACAAGATGAAGTCATTGAATGTTGACCCCAGACTTCTATTCCTGATCAAACAGTTGTATACCAACACTGTTTGTCAAGTTAGATGCTTTGGGGAAGGTCAGTTAACCAGCAGAATAAGTACTCCTCATGGGGTTAAACAAGGTTGCACACTGGCTCCTACTTTATTCAATTTATTCCTCACATGATTTACCTCATGCTTTGGTGTCTGTGAATGGGCATAGTCCTAAATTACATCTTACCCATGTTCCTTTAATGTTGTACGCAGATGATGCAGTGTTATTGTCCTTATTGTCCAGTATTGGCCTTAAACGCTTAATGTAACATGTGCTCTTGCTAAATTATTTTAAGAGAACAGACTGGAAATTAACTATGCTAAAACTAAAGTTCTCATTTTTGCTAAGAGTTGGAAGCTCCATGTCCCATGGCGAATTCATAGGGCCACAAAATTGAGCTAGGTCAAATATTCCCCGATAATTCCTTGGCATTTACTATAGGTATAATTTTGTCATGGTCCTCACAGCGACTAGCAGTAACTACTCTCTAGCACATACCAACATGACAGCAATATATCGCTTTTTTTTACAGCGTAAAGGCAATCAATACATTCCCAAGCGGTTTCTTTAGAAGGTTTTTGAGGCTAGGATTGGCTCCTTCATACTGTACGGTTCCCCATTTGTATTTCTCGCAATAAATAAATCATTTAATCTCTATTACATTCCAAATTCCTTCTCGAAACCAATGGGGTCTCCCTAGATGTGTGCCTTATGCTGCGCTTGTGCACTTGAGATGGGCCACAAACAACTCTGGAAACCTTGGCATGGATAAGGGCCATAAAATATTGAAGTTGCATATTACATTTTCTAGGTGGGATCCAATAGCTATATTCCCTCTCTGTTATCAGGATCACTCTCTTTATTTCAGAAATGGTATCACTTTGATCTTTAGAAAAGGTTGAAGCTATTGGTTTCCCCTTGGAATCACTCCTTATGCTCACAAAGGTGGAAGCCTCTCAGGACTAGTTAAGAATAAGCTCTTGGATCTTGATTTTCTATAATTTGACCTCGTGCTGCCAAGACACACCCTGTTCTCTGACTCACATTATTAATCCCATGCGAAAGGTGGAATTATGGCAGCATATCTTCGCTCTGGTTGATAAATCCCACCCAGAGGGAGAGCCTTTGGCTACTGCAAGATGTAATGTGCTGCCATCAGCTCCCTGCTGGAGGGAAGATTTAAGAATATGGAACGCTCTCTAAAAGAGTTTGTTCATGTGATAGGACTACGGTTGAAACACTTGACCATTCTTTGTTTCTATGCCCTAAATACAATAAGATACGCATGAAATACATGAATTCCATTTTCTTGAAATGTTCTCAGTGGCATGAGTGTTATAAGATACCCAATCTCCTGAACAGCTCTGATGTGCTCTTTTGTGAAACTGTTGCAAATTTTATACTGGAAATTAGTAATTTTAGCAATTTTAACTGTATTTCTTAACCTTGTTTTGTTTTGAAACTTTGTCCCGTTTTATATGCCAATAAAGGCTTGTGTTGTGTTGTGATCTTCAGCCGAAGCCAGGGTGGGGCCAGAGAGGTCTGCACAAGGGCAAGGCAAGACAGAAGCCAGGGCAGTTTCCCAGAGCTAGGTTTTAGGAAAAGCTGCAGGCCTTGTCTATTGATAACCAATTGTTATTCCTATATAGAAGTGTACTCCTCTTGGAGTCAAATGTAGCTGGATGGGGCACCTTACGGACCCTATTCAAATATCCAAGGGTGTGAAGCAGGGTTGCCTGTTTATATCCCCCCTTTCTCTCCTATAGGAGACTAAAAGGGGCTTACAAACTCCTTTCCCTTCCCTTTCCCCCTCATAACAAACACCCTGTGAGGTAGGTGGGGCTGAGAGAGCTCAGAAGAACTGTGACTAGCCCAAGGTCACCCAGCTGGCATATGCTAATCTGAATTCCCCAGATCCCTCAGGCTAATCTGAATTCCCCAGATAAGCCTCCACAGCTCAAGCAGCAGAGCAGGAATCAAACCTGGTTCCTCCAGATTAGAGTACACCTGGTCTTAACCACTACACCACTGCTGAAGAAGAGTTTGGATTTATATCCTGCTTTCCTCAACCATACAGCATCTCAAAGCAGCTTACAAACCTTCACTTCCTCTCCCCACAACAGACACCTTTGGAGGTAGGTATTTCTGGAGGTTTTGTTTTGGATCCCTTCCAGTTTTGGATCCCTTCCAGTCTGATTTCTGGCCCAGCCATGGGGTGAAGACCATGCTGGTCGCCATCACAGGTGAGCTTCGAATGAAGGTTGACCAACACGGGTCAGCACTGCTGATGTTGCTATACCTCACTGAAGCATTTGACATGGTCAGTTATGATCTTTTGGCCCACTGCCTCACTGATGCTAGAATTTGGGCAACAGCCTTGAAATGGCTGGCCTCGTTCCTCCAGGACTGGGGACAGCAGGTGATGCATGGGAGGGGGGATTTCCTGGAGGCAGCCATCTGTTTACAGGGTGCCAAAAAGGGCTATCCTTTCCCCAATGTTATTTAATGTCTACATGTAGACATGAGCCCTTCGGGGGTAGGGCGGTTTATCAAATCGAATAAATAATAATAATAATAATAGTTCCTGGCGCAGCTTGTTCAGAGTTTTGGGCTGAGTTGTCACCAATAAGCTGATGACACTTAGCTTGTTCCGTTGATGGCTGGCCAGTTTTTAGAGGCTGTGGCTGGCTAGTTGGGAAAAAGTAGGTTGAAGCTAAATTCATCGAAGATGCAGGTCCTGTGGCTGGGTCAGGGCAGTCAAGGGTTTCCAGCTGCCAAGATTTGGGGGATGCAGCATTACATCCAGCAGCATCTGTTAAAAGCCTCAGTGTGACCTTGGGAGTCCTCCCTTTCCATGGAGGCCCAGGTCACCAATATAGCAAGGATCACCATTTACCATCTCTAACAGGCTAGGCAGTAGGCAGTAGGCCCTCTACTTATCCTGTCATGACCATGTGATGGTCAACTCCAGGCTAATCCATCAATTCATCCAGTGAAAAAATCCCCCATTGGTCCAAGCCTTCTGTAAAAAGAATTCTTCCTAATTTTAAGGTCTGGATTGGTCCATACTATTCATTTGGCATATGAATATAGACTGTATTTATATTGTCATGACATTATGCACTAGAGGAAGAAGAAGAAGAGTTTGGATTTATATCCCCCCCTTTCTCTCCTGCAGGAGACTCAAAGGGGCTGACAATCTCCTTGCCCTTCCCCCTTCACAACAAACACCCTGTGAGGTAGGTGGGGCTGAGAGAGCTCCAAGAAACTGTGACTAGCCCAAGGTCACCCAGCTGGCGTGTGTGGGAGTGTACAGGCTAATCTGAATTCCCCAGATAAGCCTCCACAGCTCAGGTGGCAGAGCTGGGAATCAAACCCGGTTCCTCCAGATTAGATACACGAGCTCTTAACCTCCTATGCCACTGCTGCTCCCTCTTTTCTAGCTTCAGAAACTGCACTACTCTTTTCTAGCTTCAGAAATTGCAGAAGGAATGGGATCCACTCTAGCATAAGTAGGCCTTGACGGATACCTCTGAGAGAGGGGCACCAGACAAGAAGTCTCAAAAGAGCCCAGGATGGACAATCCAGCAGCAAGGAACAATCCCAATAATTAGCACAAATCAGCAAGTATGGCTGATGAAATACACTCAGATCAGGGAAACCAAATCTTCCTTCATTGAATTGAAGTTACACACTCTTTTTTTAAAAAAAAATCTGAGATGGTAAGGAGCCCCACCTAAATTTCCAAAACAAAGTATTAATTTTATGAATACATCTGCAACACATATAGAAAGGAATTGAATGTAAAATATAAATGATGTAGGTATAATATTCACTGTGAATGTATTTACGTTGCCCCATAAAGACAAGTTTGAAGTTGTCCATTTGGCCCAAATCCAAAGATATATCAGAAATTAGATTGTTAAAATTTAGCAAGGGGATGAGGGCCCAAAGCAGGGAATCCCCCACACTCCATGGGGACTGGCAATCCTAACCCCCACCAACGGATAGTTCATGTGTAAAATTTACCAAGTGGCTGAAACATTGATGAAACATATTGGAGAGTCCACATTTGGACCATATACATTACTCATAACAATAATAGGATCAGAACTTTGCAGTCTTCCGTACGTATGTGTGAAATACACACACCCCTCTGTATTCTGATAATAGCAAGTCACATCTAACGTATATTTATAACACTCTTACTTACAAAGTATTATTCTATAACTATTTTTTTACTTCCATAAAAATGGGTTTCTTTTATTTTCATATGTCAAAATGAATCATATATTGTATAGACTTTAAAAAAGGGAGTTGGACTTAATGTGCATAGATTCCCATGCAGATGACTGGCTGTGCAGTTATTGGGGCCACCCAGCACTTTATTGCTTATCTCTATTTAGTGAATGTGCAGAGAAATTCTAGTTGAGTAGCAATGGGATCCCTCAGTCTAGTATACTGTACAGAGTTGTAGTAAGGATAACACTGGCTGGCTCTCATGTATGCACCTTCAGTTCCTCAGAGAAAGGAGGATCAAGTTACAGTAATAGTCTTTTCACACACATCTCTCTTTTCGGTGCTTCCAGAATGGGCTCCATTTACTTAGTGAAGCCAACCTATCTTCCCTACCAATGCTCAGTATGACAAACAGAAATTCAACAGGTGAAACTTTCCTCCGACACACCGTTGCGGTAATAGCTGCCAACTCGTTCTAGTGGCCACCTCTTTTGTCTGGCAGATTTTGAACAGCTGCAAGGTAAGCAGAATGAAACACCAGGGGTGTCGCTCGACCCCGAAACGCGTTCGCGCGCTTGGAAAAAAAACTTCAGCAGAGGGATATTTGCTTCTTTGGATCCAGATTTAAACTGCAGGAGCCTTTCAACACACACTCATTCGCTGCGCGAGTTTTCTGGTTTGTTTTTGTGCAGACGCACTCACGCGTATCTTTATTGGGACAGCTCAGCAAGCGCAGCTTTCGCCGCGGTTCCAAACAGGCTCTGGCACGTGCGGAATCAAGTGAGGCGCCCTAATTCAGCCATCGGGGGAAATCCTCTCTCCAAGCACAGGCGAGTAGCCAGCGAGGAGGGCGGGGAAATCGCTACGCCCCTTCGTGTCCCCCAATCGGAGCGTTGCTGCTTTAGCCACCAGGGCTTTTTCTTTCACTTCGCACTGCTTTGCCTTCGGCCGCTCGGGAGTCTTACAACGAGCGGGGCGCAGACCGGAGGAAGGACGCGGCTGACACTATGCACCGTTTGCTTAGCCGGGACCCTGTGGATATTGAGGTACCCCCTTCGCCCCTGCAGGGCCGCGGAGAAAGGGACGGGCGTGAGGAGAGTCTTCCCAGGAGACGCTCTGCGAAGCCAGGAAGACCAACTTTGACCCAGGCATCGGCTGCTGCAGCAGCCAAAAGGGACGGGCAGCCTTTGGTGGTGACGAGGTCGTGGGGAATATGCGAAACATTGAGTCCCTGGGGGCTGTGCAAAACGCCTCTTCTTTTTCATTAGCAGCTGACCGTCCAAAATTGAGATTAGGGGCAGGTCTTCCAATGGGCTGCCTGCATTTTTCAACGCTGGCTTTTATTTTAGAAATAGCTAGCAACTAGTGCTTTAACACCCACCCATTTTATTTCACTCTCCTGTAAAAAAAAAAAAGGCCCTTTTCACAACCATAGTGGTCTGAGGATTGTCCTTGCAATGGGTGTTCACCTGTGGATGCAAAGGACGGCCTTTGGAAAAAACGCTTTGTGGCCTCTGTTCTCCATCTGTAAAATGAGAATGATTTCAGTGGTGAATGACAAACACAGAGATGGCACCAAGACATGTTAGTGCCTGAGGCAGAGAATCCAGCTGATGTCCCCACCCCCCCAGATAGAAAACCTACACTCCCTCCTAAATTAGCTGTCATAACTTAGAGTTCCATAACCAATTTGAGTCAGTTTAACTTTCTCCCCCTGCCTAGTGGGAAGGGTTGGTCCTGGATAAACAAAACACTGATGTGGTCTCTCTGTTAAACACTTATGTGGTTAATCCTGTTGAACATTAGATTTGTACTTCCCCTGTTTTCAAGTTGGCCCACAGAAACTACTGCTCATCCTTTACTTAATTGGATCTGAGAATTTACTCTCTGACTGTGACTAATGTAGAAGAAATTGATTAAGGGGGTAACGAATGTGGAACGGGATATAAGGAACTCACTATTTTATAGTTAGCTTTTTTTCTTGTCCTAGCCAGGGCTCATTGTGTATTCCAACTTTCTATAAGCAGTTGGGGGTACACCTGTATATACACAAACTGGTAAGATTGTGTATTTGTGTCTGGTATGCAATGCAAGGAGCCAGCTATTCTGATTCTGAGTAGATTCTGACTAGATGTAGTGAATGATAATTTGGGAGTGTTTCATATGAGAACAGGACACTACAGTTTTCCTAAAAAGAGCAAAATACATTCAATTCAAGCTTATTGATTGGACCCAACTCACAAAACAAAAGGAGAAAGTCTGGGAGCATGTTGTCATTTCGAAGGTTCATTTCAGAATATTTTAGTGTTTTTTTTTAAAAAAAAGCATTTCCTGACAATCTGGATAATCACTGAAACTGTTTCAGAGATGAGAATTTCATGGTCTCCATCCAGTTTTGGATTCCTTCTCTGCAGTGTATTGTTAAAGTTAATCTGTTTTGTAATCAAATTTGCCCTTTCTGTTTTGTTACATGAGAATTTGGCTCTCTCTTGAATATGGAGCCTTCACTGGCATACAAGTTTAAACAAGACTATTCTTAAAAACTTAGCCACAGCAGATATAAGACAGTCAGCATTAAAATAACCATAGTGCTGATAATATAAAGTTAAGAACGTTTAAGAATTACAAGTAAAGAAATTTACCTGTCTGTTCAAGAACATCTGTAACTTCATTATTTAAAAGAAATACAGGTTCTCTCTTCAACAGCTTTTTCATTTCCATGGAAAATGTGTAAATGCTGGGGGGGGGGGCAGCCACATCTTAGATTCTTGGGGGATATACAATATACATTCCCCCTTATTGCAAGAGGATGATTTTGCTGTGAAATGGAGTTTTGAGTTTGGTTACTAAGAAAGCAGTACTCTCTGCACTAAATTTTGCACTGGTGGTGGAAAGCACAATCAAGTCGCAACACATATATGGTGACCTCATACTGTTTTCAAGGCAGGAGAAATTGGTGGGTGGCTTGTTATTGCCTGTCTCAGCATGGGCTGAGAGAGTTCTGAGAGAACTGTAACTCAGCTAAGATTACCCAACAAGTTTCATGTGGAGGAGTGAGGAATTGAACCTGATTATCCAGGTTGCAGTCCACCTCTGTTAACCATTACACCATACCGGCTCTTCATCTATTGCTTGTATGAATGTGGGCCTTGGTGGGTAGGGCTGAAAAAGGCTGACTTCATGTTTGCTGTTCCAAATCTGTCCGTTAATTCATCTGGACTGGATGAACAGTGCTCTCAGGTTTGTGATGGCTTGCTTAAAACCAGCCTTACTGTACAGTTGCAGTCTAGCACAATGTTTTCAGAAGTGGCCAACTAAATGGTCCTGTGACACTCATAACCAAGACGTGAAAATGTAAAAAAAAGTTTAAAAATATAGATTCTGAGAAAAAAATATAAAGCAGTCCCCAGTTGTATGTACTGTGTACTGTAACCCAAATAGCAGAAGAAAGATTGCTTCTGGAAAATATTGGGTGTAAATTATATGGGGTGGTAGGAGGGAGTGCTGAATTCCATAGGCAAGCCAGAGCCACTGCGCTTTCCTTAACCCTAACCCTAATCTATTATTTTTATTTAATTTATTTTTGTTACAATTTTGGGAACAATTTATGACTGAATAAATTAAATAAAAATAATTAGTTAGCGTAAGGGTTAAAGCAAGAGCAGGGGCTTGGGTTGCCTTAATGTTGCATTGAATTCTAGGGCGCAGTCCGAGAATAGGGCTATGGTCAGTTTCAGGTGTGGGGGTCTTGCCTTAACCGTTGCCCCTCCCTGAACCCTAACCCTAACTTTTTGTTTTTATTTAATGTATTCAGTCATAAATAGTTCCCAAAATTGTTACAAAACTCTGAAACTGACCATAGCCCTATTCTCGGACTGTGCCCTAGAACTCAACGTAACACTAAGGCAGTGGTTCTCAACCTGGCAGTCAGGACCTCTTTGGGAGTCAAACGACCCTTTCACAGGGGTCACCTAAGACTCTCTGCATCAGCATTCTCCATCTGTAAAAAATGGATAAATGTTAGGGTTGGAGGTCACCACAACATGAGGAACTGTATTAAAGGGTCACAGTATTAGGAAGGTTGAGAACCACTGCACTAAGGCAAGCTTGAGCCCCTACCCTTCCTTTGGCCCTAACCCATTATTTTTATTTTTATTTATTTTTATTACAATTTTGGGAACAATTTATGGCTGAATAAATTAAATAAAAATAAAAAGTTAGGGTTGGGGTTCAAGCAAGGGCAAGGGTTAAGGCAAAATCCTGAAACCTGAAACTGACCATAACCCTATTCTTGGACTGTGCCCTTTTACTCAATATAACACCAAGGCAAGCTAGAGCTCCTGCCCATGCCTTAACCCTAACCCTAACTTATTATTTTTATTTAATTTATTCAGTCATAAATTGTTCTCAAAATTGTTATAAAAACCCGAAACTGACCATAGCCCTATTCTCAGACTGCGCCCTAGAACTCAACGCAACACTAAGGCAAGCCAGAGCCCCTGCCCTTGCATTAACCCTAACCCTAACTTATTATTTTTATTTAATTTATTCAGTCATAAATTGTTCCCAAATTGTCACAAAACCCCAAAACCTGAAACTGACCTTAGCCCTATTCTCGGTCTGTGCCCTAGAACTCAACATAACACTAAGGCAAGCCAGAGCCCCAACGTTCCTCCCATTGAGCAAAGTAGACAGTTGCCCAGGGCACCCCCTTGTGGTGGGCGCCAAAAATGCAGGTTCGTTTGTGGGATTTTTTTGTATTTTCAGTGTTTTTTCTGTTTTTGGCCTACAGGGGGTGTGGTTTTTAGGCTAGCAGCCCCAAAATTTCATGGATTTTTCAAGAGACTCTCCTGATGATATTCCCTAGGTTTGGTGAGGTATGGTTTAGTGAGTCCAAAGTTGTGGACTCCCAAAAGGAGTGCCCCATCCCCCATTGTTTCTAATGGGAGCTAATAGGAGATGGGGGCTACACATTTCAGGATCCATAACTTTGGACCCCCTGAACCAAATTTCACCACACCTGGGTGGTATCATCAGTAGGAGCTCACAAAGATACTCTGAAATTTTGGTGCTGCTATCTTAATAATTGCATCCCTGACAGCAGGCACCTCCTAAATTCCCCCAGATTCTCCTTTTAAATCCACCCCCTTCCTGCCAATGCTTGTTTTCTTTCTTTTATTCTCTCAATGCCTAATAAAGGTTATTATTATTGTTATTATTATTAAATCCACCCCCTTCGGCATGGATTTAAAGGGAAAATCTGAGGTCCCCAGTTGAAACATTGAAAGGGATGCTGTTTCAGGGTGGAGGAGAATCCATTCTGTACAGGATCGCTTTCTAATGTTAGTTAAACTTGGGACCCCAGTTTCTCCCTTTAAGGTGAATTTAAAAGGAGAATCTGGGCTCCCTAGTTTAAACACCATTGAAAATGATGCTGTTTGGGGGTGGATTCCAGCATCACTTGTTTTAACTAGGGAGCCCAGATTCTCCTTTTAAATCCACCTTAAGGGGAGAATCTGGGGTCCCCAGTTTAAATAACATTGAAAGTGATGCTGTTTTCCCCAATTGGGAGGACTGGATACAACACCATAAAATGTTTTCATAGCAGTAATAAAACATTTTGAAAGCATTTTGAAAATGTTTAAAAAATATTTCTACTGTGTGGCATGGCCCATTGCTGTGTTCAGATTTGTGAGGTGGGGCATGTTCTATAATGTGATGGTGACTTCGAAACGACCTGGTGGAAAAAAATCATTGTTTGGTCACGGTGGGGGAGGGTGACTGCCCATGGGAGGGACATCAAACTCAGGTTTTGCCCAGGGCTCCAATTTGCCTTGGTACGCCCCTGCCCTTGCCTTAACCTTAACCTTAACCCTAACCCTAACTTATTATTTTTATTTAATTTATTCAGTCATAAATTGTTCCCAAAATTGTAACAAGAACCCGAAATTTAAAACTGACCATAGCCCTATTCTCGGACTGCGCCCTACGACTCAACGTAACATTAAGGGAAGCCTGAGCCCCTGCCCTTGCCTTAACCCTAACTTTTTATTTTTATTTAATTTATTCAGTCATAAATTATTCCCAAAATTTTAACAAAAACCCGAAACCTAAAACTGACCATAGCCGTATTCCCGTTCTGCACTCTAGAACTCAAAGTAACACTAGGGGAACACTGAAAGGATTTTGCACAAGATACTTTCGAGGAGATCACATGGGAAACTTCAGTGAACTCAAAGAGACTTGGGTAGCTCTAATCTGGTACTTTTGGAATATTCAGACCAAAGGGTGGGTGTCACCACAGATTGTCACCAGATTGTGTTGTGGAGTGTGGGAATGCTCACAAAATGGTGGGAGATTGCAAGCTAGGCATCCTGCTATGATGTTGACAACCAATGGCAGGAGTAGTGCTGGGTATTAGGAACAAATTGACCTTTTGGATGTGTGGCATTAAGCTGTGAAGAGCTTTGTAGATGCAGTCTTGAAGTCCATAATGAGTCCTTGCAGACTTGGAGCATAAGAAACTTCTACTGAGTTAGCCCTGTCATTTCTGTGCATGGTGACTAGCCTTCAAGGACAGCTTCAGTTCTAGGCAATGGACAATCATAAATAAGCATACATCTAAATTAATTAGCACATGAAGATGAGCAGTGATTTTTTTCAGCCTCTGGGAATAGCGGCTGTCTTAAATGTAGTTCATTAGGCTCACAGCTGGTGATATTATTAGAGTGCTATGATTTTTTCATCTTAACAATCTTACAGCTTTTTTTTTTTGCTTTGGACATATAGTTTTGACTTGATCACTTTAGAAAAATAGTAAAGCAGAGACCATTACTTTAAAATAGTTGAATGTAGATGTCTGGTTGCCTTGCCAAATGATCTGTGGATATAGTTAGTTTTCCAAGCAGTTGTTTTGTTTCTTCTGTGAGTATAAGTTACTATTCACTAGTTGTTAAGGTCCTTTTAAGACAGACTGTTTCATTCCAAAGTTCAGTGTTAAAAACCACCAGTTTGTATCCAATGTCTGCACTCATTTCCATGAGTTAAGATCCAGTAATTTATTTATTTGAGTTGTATTTCCTTGAGTTGTTCCTTGAGTTGTATTTCCCTTTCCTGGCCAGAATTCATGAACACTCTAATATTTATGCAATTTTTATAATTTTTGTACGTTTTTGTTTTAGTAAATATGATAGCCTCAGAAGGCCCTTCTACATCAAACTAATATGGCTATCCTTCTGGGATGGTCTTTTTGTAGTTCAGCACCCTTAATTGCCCTCTCCCAGTTAAGACTGTAGTTATTTAAGTTTATTATAACTTCATTAAAATTAATTCCCCCTTCCCCCCAGTTATGACTCTGGTCTGTTTATTAAAATTGGGCTTGCACAAGGAAAAAATGATTACTGGGCTTTTCAGCATCTGCATAAGAACACTGAATGAGATTATCTAAAGATTTGAGATGGGTTGTCATCAATATGCGGATGCCATGCAGCTCTATCTTGCAAGTCTGACTGATCTTGGGGAGACTGTAGAAATCTTGAATGGGTGCCTGGATGCAGTTTTGGAGTAGATGTGGACTACTAAACTGAAGCATGATCTTGACAAGATAGAATTGCTACAGTTGAGTGGAAAGTCCGACCCAGGACTTAAAAGTGTCATAATTCTGGATAGGGTTTCTTTCCTCTTGAAATAACAGGGCTCTAGTTTGGGGGTGCTCTTAGATAGATAAGTAGATGGCAGCAGTGGTGGAATCCAAAAATTTTAGTAACAGGTTCCTATGGTGGTGGGATTCAAACAGTGGCGTAGCGCCAATGGGGCGCGGCACGGCAAGGGCGGGGGCAGGCATTCCGGCGGCGGGGCATTAATAATTTATCTGTTACTGTAAAAAACTCTTACTGTAAAAAAAGTTCCTAATTTCCAGCTGGTATCTTTCTGTCCATAATTTAAACACATTATAGCAAGTCCTATCTTCTACTGCCAACAGAAACAACTACTTCTCCTCTAATTGACTGCCTGTCAAATACTTAATACTTTCAAATACTTAATTTTGTTTCTAGAAATCAAAAGGAGGATACTTTCCTTAAACAAGGAACTTTACCATATTTCTAAAACATGTTTTTAAAACAGCCCAACAGGGAGAATTATCCCGTTTTCTATCTTCGCTAACCAGCCACATAGGAAACAACAGGACTTTATGATTTTTGGACCTAATGGAATTTCTAACGGAAAAGCAGACCCAATTAGTAACCCCCTCTCGGCACACACAAATAATTAGTAACCTACTCTTGGGAACTGGTGAGAACCTGCTGGATCCCACTTCTGGATGGCAGCTGTGGCCATTGTTCAACTGATTACCCAGTTGTTGCCTTTTCTGGGGAGAAAGGATATGGCAACTTTGGTGCATGCTCTGGCTACATCTAAATTAGATTAGATCACTGCAATGCTCTTTGCATGGGGTTGTCCTTGAAAACGGTTTGGAAACTTCAGCTGATGTGGAATGATGTAGCCAGGATTTAATATTTTATTCATTTAGAACATTTTTATGATACCTCTTCAGGAACCTGCCTGATGTGGCTTACAAAACAAAAACAAAACATTAAAACTACTAATTGAAAGCCAGCCCCAGCCCAGTGTAAAAATTGATTATAAAAACAGACCACAGATGGCTTAAAACAAGTTTCCAGATTTTACATAGTGTAAAAAAATTAACCCTAGATTTAAAAGGGTAGGTGAATAGAAATGTTTTGGCCAGGTGTCTAAAATAAATAGGCACTAGCTGAGCTTCAAAGGGAAGGACATTCTATAAATGAAGGACCATTAATGAAAAAAGTCCTGTTTATGGTTGTCTGGACAGACAAATGGGCATGTGAGGCAGATTTTCACTGATGGCTTGCATGATATATTGACTGGAGTAGATCAAAGGGACCATATTATTTCAGTCTTGGCCCATGTACTCTAGCTACCAATTTGATTCTGGACACCATTCAAGGTGCTGTTCTTGGCTTCAAAGCCCTACATAGTTTAGAATCAGCAGACTTGAAGGAACACCTACTTTCTTATGAACTTCTAGAGCTATCTTCTGAGGCTGTGCTTCAGGTACTGTCACCTGAAATTAGGTGGGTGGCAACCTGAGAAAGGGCATTATTGGTTGAAGTATGAAAGTATTTGAACTGTCCCCTTCTGTTTCCATCTTCTACCAGTGAGAATTTTTTTCAGTCAACCTTCATTCCTGCCCTGTTTTTAATTTTGTTTTTGTTTGCTTTTATTCTGTTTGTGTATTTTATTGTTTTGAATATGATAGATTTTAGTTGTTTGTGTTATGTGTTTTGCTTGGTTTAAATGGTTTTAAAGATGTGTTTTTATTATGTGTTGGGGTTTTGGTTGTTCTGGGGAAGAAGCCTATGTCCATAACTGAAAGTTTGGTGCTTCACATACAATGCTACGCTGCTCCAAATGACTTCAGTCAAAACACTTTGAAATCAGTGGGGTTAGAGTAGAATAACTGAATGGGATATACTTCATAGAACTTGCTGGTAGGTTAACAGTTGGAGCCTATGCAGTTACTTTCAATAAGCTGAGACTATAATAACTCTGCACTGGATTGCACTGTTTTGAAGAAGATGTGTTTTCCTACCATTTCAGCTGAGAGGACATTTTAAGAACTTAGTGCTGCAGCTTGACTTTTGATAGTTTACAGTGTAAAACATGTTATGACAACTGGCAAAATCCAATGACAGCCCAAGAATGCCAGTATTCTTTAATCCCACTGAACTCAATGGGACTTACCAGAGTTTTGTTTTATATCTACAGCTTGTAACAAATCAAACTGGTGTCAGCACCCAGACCATGTGTGTTGCTGTGCTGGACCAGCAACCCTCCCAGCCAAGACTTTTCTTTTAAAAACTGTTTTAAATGCCCTTGATCTCAGTAAGGTTTACTGAACTAGAAAAAATACTCAGCTGAAAATAATTAAGGGTGGGGGACGACAAGAAGCATGAGGGGATTTAGCCTCCACTCCTACTTGCATAAATTTTAAATTCTCTTCTTCCCATCAGTCCAAATGCTGCAAATGGGGATGAAATGTTAGACTTGGTTCTAAGCATGCTTCTTTGAAACTGAATCATATTTATTTCAGTGAGAAATTTTCAATGACATGATGCTCACCTAGTGTTCAGTGATTTTAAAAAAGTGATCTTGATCTAGTAAGAGACCAGAATAAGAAACCAAACCAAGTGGAATAATACATTCTTACTAAAACACCATCAATGGACTACTCTGTCCTTATCCAGTTCTGAAAGGATAACATTAATTAGAAAAGTTGTTCTCTAATCCTAAGAGAGATGTGTTGCCTTCAACATTGAGTTCAATGGGGAATGCTTTAATTAAAAAAAAAGCTTTGAAATGCCTAATGGTCCTTGGAGACAAGTTCCCAAAATACACATTATTAGGGGCATGTGGGCATCATCAATTTACATCTCCTGGTCAATTTTTGGCAGATGAAACTGGAAAAATAATACCTTTTCTTTGACTGCAAGTTTCAGCCAGCTAAAGGACACAGAAAGTCATGAATGGAATGACATCATGTTGACACCTTTCAACTACACATTACAGTTGTGGAAATGATGCAAAGATAGTTGCAAGAGCCTAGAACAGTGGTGGCAAACCTATGGCACTCCAGATGTTCCTGGACTACAATATTCTTAAAAATAATGTGTAAAGTGGGGGAACGGTTTCATTCCTCCCATTTGTGCGCAGGCATTCATTATTTTTCTTGGAGCTGCCCTCCATAACTTTCAAGCATGTTGCAACTTCTATATTTAGTGCAAGGTGAGCCCTGCTAGCTGATGCAGGTTCCGCCCCCCCCCCCCCCCAGTTGTGTCTTGTCAGGCTAGGACTGTGTGACTGATTTGTTGATATTTGGTATGACAAAGTGTAAGAATCTCTGGGCTGGTTACAATCAATTACATTTCATTGTGGCCCCTATACTAGTACATAAATGCTGAAATATCTCATGACTCGCTCTCATAACCTATTTAAACATGAGTCTGTTGTGTAATAAGATCAAATTTGTATTTTATGGAATATTGCTCTTCTAGAGAATGATCTTTACCCATGTTCTCAAGTTTTAATTGGGAGGAAATTAATACGTTAACATTCCAGACATAAAGCGATCTCTCTTAAAATCATGTGGTAGTGACTCCCCTAACAGCATTGCTTTACCTTTTTATCTCTACAATTGGTGTTGGCTCTTTCTTAAAGTTTTGCATTCTCATGGCTAGCTTAAAATAATGGAATGCCATTTTTGGTTTTAGGATTTTTCTTCTTTAAGAAAATGAATACAAAATTAGAAGAAATGTCCACCTTCAACAGAAAGTGTTCCATTAGCTGCTGTCTTTTTGTGTGGGGTCCCCTCCCTTCCCATTCATCTAGGTGGTCTAGTGACTACCAAATACAATGTTTCTGTTCTGCTTTTTCTGCATAAATCCAGTGGGTTTTGATCTTTGGAAACTAATAGAAAGGTTTAAATGATGGGCAGCCCAATCTAGAGCCCCAGGCAGTGAAATGCAGCACTGTTTCTGAGATGCCTCAGCACCTCCAAGAAGGCTTCTCAGCAGGGCAGGGAGGCAGAAAAACAAAAAAGCCTCCCCACTACCAAAAAAGCCATCCATTGGGCTCTATGAGTCTATGTCGCCCAAAAGGGTGGTGTAAGCCCAAGCCCCTGTGCAGATGTCCCAGCAGGCGAATTCCACATATTTAATTATTAATATTGGCTCCATCCCCCACTCCCGACCAGGCCTCTGGGATGCCCCTGCTATGCCAGTGGAGGCTGTGGGGGGTACAGGAGTCATGTCTGGCCACCATGGAGGGCTGCAGCATCTGCCCACCAGCAGATTTACACCTCTGCTAGGGTAAGTGCCCAGGGGAGGTCAAATTCGCTAGCGCAGCCCCAGGTTGTCTCCATAATCAGATTTGCACCCCCCCCCCATAGTTGAGCAGACTTTAAAAAAAGTTTTCTAAAAATCATGATTCTTGCTCTTCAGGTTTTCTGATGCAGCAAGTTCCTTCGTGTAGGTCTTTATTTCTTTGTTTTGCAGCTTAGTATACGTGTCCTTTTGTCTATGACTTCATTTGTTTGCTCATAAAATATGGGATGTCAGTTTGTTATGTTGCCAGGTTGTATCTGTTGCTGCACCTTTGATTTCTTTTTATTTATGTCCCTGCCTCTGGTTTGGACCAAGATATATGGATAACATGACATTCCCAAGGTAGTTGGAAAAGATCATCCAGATTGCTTCAACTTTTTGGCAATTTTTCTCCTGTCATAGATAGTTTGCTGTCCTCCATAGTGACACATTTTCATTAAGTCCTTGATCCAAGATGACCCTCTGGGAGTCTTCTTATTCATTGAAAGGCAATCTTTCCTGGCTAGTAGTATTAGGTCTGTTTGTAGCAAGCTTTTTAAAAATGTGCACTCTGATAAGCATCAGATTCCTGATGAAGTCAGTGTGTTCTGGTCTCTGTAGCAAGAGACCTTGTTTAGTTGCCTCCAGAAAATTATTGGAAGAGTTCCAAATATCTCAAAATTGATTTATTTATTTTATGAATATCTTTCAGGAGCCCAGGTAAACCCTTTAGAGACATGGAGGTATACAGTTGTGATTAGTAGTAGAACAAGAGAACATCTGAATGTTGAATTATGGTAACACTTGGGCTCTTTCTCCTCTTTGTTCCTCTCTAGCTGGATGTTACATACCTTCTGTACAACTGACAGCAGCAAGAGGAATACAGTCCACCAGGGATGTAGGTATAGAATTTGGGGGGGGGGGTTGGGGGACAGGGCCATGCCCCCTCACGCCCGGGCATGGCCACGCCTCCCCAAGCCCTGCCTTCAGCCCCAGTGCTTATAAAAGCAACTCTCCAAGGCCAAGGACAGCAGACTCCCCTGCCCTGCCTTCCCCTGCTCCCCACCAGGTGGGCTCCCAGCCGGCAGTCTCTTCTGCCCTCCCCTCTGGGCAGAGGCATAGCTAGGGAAAATGGAGCCTTGTGCAAAATCTGAGTTTTGCCCCCCCCCCCGCCCCTTGGGTGGCTGCTGTGATGCTGGAATCCACCCCCAAACAGCATCACTTTCAATGGTTTTTAAGCTAGAGAGCCCAAATTCTCTTTTTAAATTCACCTTAAAGGGAGAATCTGGGGTACCCAGTTAAAACAACATTGAAAGTGATGCTGTTTTGGGGTAGATTATCCCGTACCGTGAAACAGCATCACTTTCAATGTTTAAACTGGGGTCTTCCGATTCTCCCTTTAAATTCATGCCAGAGGGAGTGGATTTAAAAGGAGAATCTGGGGAAATTTGGGGAGTGCCTGCTGTCAGGAGTGAAATTGTTAAGCTAGCAGCACCAAACTTTCAGGGTATCTTTAGAAGACTCCTCTTATGAAACTTCCCAGGTTTGGTGAAGTTTGGTTCAGGTGGTCGAAAGTTATGGACCCTCAAAAGTGTAGTCCCCATCTTCTATTAGCTCCCATTGGAAACAATGGGGGATGGGGCACCCCCTTTGGGAGTCCATAGCTTTGGACCCTCTTGACCAAACTTCACCAAACCTGGGTGGTATCAGTAAGAGACTCCCCTTATGATACTACCCAGGTTTGGTGAAGTTTGGTCAAAGAGGCCCAAAGTTAAGGACCCTCAAAGTTGTAGCTTCCATCTTCTATTAGCTCCCATTGGAAACAATGGGGGATGGGGTACCCCCTGTGGGAGTCCATAACTTTGGACCCCCTGAACCAAACCTCACCAAACCTGGGTAGTTTCATCAGGAGAGTCTCCCAAACAATCTCTGAAATTTCGGTGTTGCTAACCTAAGCAAAGCACCCCCTGTAGGCCAAAACACAAAACACATTAAAAATACAAAAAAATTCACGAATGGAGGGCAGAGCTTCGGACATGCAAGGGCAGGGGGTTTGAACCCGAGAACCCTCCCCTTACCTACGTCCTTGCAGTCCATAGCTTAGTAGTGGTTTTTAAAATGCTGCAAGGTTTATGCGCACCGACTAGAGACCACTTTTGTCAGGTATCCTTAATAGGCAGGCATCTGTATGCCACATTATAAAACAGTTATAAATGCAAGGGCCAGAGGCCATGAAATGCAGGAGGTATAGGGTGAGAGTATCATAACAAGTTTTGCGGTACCAGAGGAATTGTATTATCATTGATTAACACCTGTAAAGTAACTGAGGAATCCCAGGTCAAGTCCTTATTTATTAAAACATTTTTACCTTGTCTTTCTTTGTGGTTCAAGGTAGCTTTAATAGTGGTTTGAAAACATTCCCAATTAAAAACAAATTGAAATAGTAAACCCCAAATCTTTCTCCTTTGAGAGATGGTATCCAAGTTCTTGATGAATTCTAATTCAACACTTGCATGCTAGTGTCTTTCCTTTGAGTTCTTCAGCTGGAAAGTAGTGATTTCAGGTTAGTGTGTAGAGAGATTAAAAATTGCAGCGTTTAGAAACCAGTGGGAAAACACTTGAACCAAAGAAGGGTATTTATTCAGCTCACTACAGAGTAGCTAGCACCTTCGGTATTGACCTAATTGATGCGTATACTACTTATCATAACTCTGAAGAAGAACACGCCTGTCAAAAACGTTGCATTAGTACTGGACATTTAGTAGAAGTTTATGTTCCTAAAGAATTGTTTGTGACTCTTTTGGAGGGCATCCTCTTTTGTGCTGTGCCTTTTATATGGACACCTCCAGACACAACATTCAGCTTATCTGCTCTTCTGGAATATTTATTGTAAAAATTTTTTTGAAAGACCTTGCTTATATCACAGAGTACTTATTTTGACAACAATATTGTTATGAATGACTTTGTCGTTTGTGAATGATACTAATTCATGAATGTACTGTATTTAGTTATTAAATTATGATTGGAAAGCCACAGTTAGAAGATTTTAGAAAGAAAGTATTTTGTGTATATTTTTGTATATATGTTCTCGGATCATTCCGATAAAATCACAAAAGGTGTTACAGAAATTAAGATTTAACAAATTTGCTTGAATTATATTACATTGGTTTGAAATCAAATAGCCACTGCCTCGTGTGTAACGTGGTTCCTGTAGATGTAAATTTTACCAACACATAACAGCTCATAAGGGGCCCCTCCGCACCTTAGTTCAACTTGGGTCCCACCCAAGTACTCCGCACAGCCGTAGCATTGGACTCGTGTCTGACTCGACTCACCCCCCTCTCACCGTTAAATTTTTGAGCTCAACTGGGAGGTGCAATTTCCTGGCGAACTCGGGTTGCACTCAAGTCGAAGCTGGCAGAGTTCGTAATCTCCCTTGCCTCAACTCTGCCAGCCAGCCAATCACAGTGCAGTATTTTTGGCCATGCACAGAACGGGAGACTCGTGGCGGCAGCCAGAAGCACTCCTTAAAAAAATCCTCATACATAGCTCCTACATCGGTAAACGGAAAAAAAGGGACGCGCACTCACGTTTCCCGCCATGGAACAGCAGCCATTTGGGAATGAGGAGCGGAAGACACGAGGAGGTAATCCCGCCCTCTGAACTTGGCTCTGGAGACATGAGTCAGCTGCTGTGTGGAGAAATGGAGGAGTCGAGCTCAGGTAACGATTTCCGGGAACACGAGTCAAACTTGAGTCGCCTTGTGTGTGCGGAGAGGGCCAAGATTTCCCTCGACTTGCAGACAGCTGATCTGACAACTTTGTTCCATGTTGCAATATTCTCAGTCTGACTATTGTAAGACTCTAAGTGGGGCAGCCCTTGAAGATGACTTAGAAAATACAATTGGTGCTAAATGCAGTAGAAAGGAAATGAGTAGTGGTAAAAACTGGAGATATGAAAAAGCTTGGCCAAGACAAAACAAGGGATCATATTGCCTCCATCTTAAATCTTTGCATCGACTACCTGTTGGCTTCTGAGACAAGTTTAAGGTATTGGCACTTCCCTTTAAATATCCTCACATGTATGGCTGATATACCTGAAGGACCAACATTCCTGATATGATCCTGTGCAATGGCTTCTTTCAGCACAATAATGTGTTATTGTTCTTCTAGCTGCTTTGCAATAATATCCCACTGTTGCTAGCTCATTGCTTTTTTCTGTGGCCACCCTTGTTATGGAATAGGCTTTTGGAAGAAATTCCAAAATCTGCATCTGTTTACAAGTTCAGATCTTCTGAAAACAAAACTCTTTACAAAAGCCTTTGGCTCAAGATACCTGACCTTGTTTTGTTTTTCAGATAAACCCTGTAAAACTTGGGTTTGCTTTGTTTCAATTCTGTTTTCTAGAATTGTGCTAGAATTCTAGCACATTGTGCTAGAATTTCTAGAATTCTAGAATTGTACTGATGTTGTTACCCATGCCGGGTTCCAATTATGTGGGGAAAAGGTGAACTAATAAATATGTTTTCATTAAACAGCTAGTGTAATTTTTAGTACATAGGTCCGTGGTGGTGAACCTTTGGCACTCCAGATGTTATGGACTACAATTCCCATCAGCCCCTGCCAGCATGGCCAATTGGCTCCCTCATGAAGAGTGCCACAAACCTCAGCTTCAGATTTTGCTGGTGGTCATTGACCTTGGTGTGTTTGTTCTTCATCTGATTGGGAGTATCCGTGTGCCTTATTCCATGTAAAGTGCTGCAACACAGAATTATGTTTGAGTGGCCTTTGCATGGAGGCAATAATGTTTGAAGAGGCTTGGTATTCCGTGTTTTTTTTAAAACCACCATTATGATTTTCAAACGTTTGTTTGAAGAGCCAGAGAGTAGTATTTTGAATAAATAAAGTCTTGTTTTTGGGACAAAGCCATCCTATGTTGCCCATAGAATATGATGTATGGCTGAAAAAGTTCAGAAGAAAAAGAGCAGATTGTGTTTAACCCTTCAGCATCAGAGGCTTCAAAACAAAAGCTGCTTTCCACCCCCTGGTTGCCTAGCAACTCCCTCCCTTTTATTAGCATACAGTTTAATTCCTTTCTATTACAGTGCTAAACCACATTGTACATCATCCTTGTTCAACCCAATGCAGGTTTTGGCAAGCATTTAATTTGGCAAAAGAGTGGAAAATTTGTGACTGAAAAAAAATTGATTTGGCTTTTAAAAGGGCTTCTCTCATGCAGAGCGGATAAAATTGCCCATAGTTGCACGTTCATTTGCTGTTGAGTTGTGGTTGAATGCTCTTAGTTTGTATGCCAGCTGTTGCACATAGATCCACAAAGCTAAAATAAAGGCTGCATATTTATTAAACATATTAAACATAAAAGACCTGCTGTTAAGGTTACCAGGTCTCTTGCTTTGTAGGATACCTCCCTGCAACCTGTTGTGTTACCTGGTGTCACCTGAAGCTCCCATGAGAAGCTCCATGGAAGGGGAAATTGGGGTGAAGCTGGCATTATACCAGGGCTCTAATCTGGAAGTGACATGAATGTTCTAGGATTTGGAAAAACTCTATCGTTTTACTTTGGAGCTTTCGTAAATCCTATAGTGTCACGTGGTGTCATTTCTGGTTTTTACTGGAAGTGATATCAGCATGCTGGTGTGAGGCCAGTGTTCCAGTCTCCAGCCCCAGTTGCTTTATGAGGCTGCTGGCTATGTCGTGGCCTCTCTATCTGCATGGCTAAAGACAGTTGTAGTTGTTAGCTAAGCTCTCCTCTCCTCCAATGTGGGTATCTGTATTTTCTTGGAGTGTGTCCTAACCCTAGTGCATAGTCCCCATTAAGGTGCATACTTGACTGAAAAGATCCCCTTGATATTATGGATCCCCCAGCATTAAGATATCCTTCCATCTTGTAAGAACAAGTAGTCTCTCTGATCCAACAGGGCATCCCAGGTTTGGATTCTAGAGTCCTTCCCTCACATCCCCCAGCGTCCCTGATTCTAGAGGAGGGGGATAGACCCTGACTGACTAAGGCTGCACTTAAAAGACACCTACCCAGTCGTGACAAACAAAGTCTCAGGGAACCTGATAGTTACTCAAACTCCAGAGAGGAAGGCAATTTCCTCTCTGAGAATGAGGAGGATGGTGAAGAGGTGCAGGTACCTGAGCAGGCAGTGTGCTTCTTCAAAAATGAGTGTTATTACGGTAGTATCTCCTCAGCAAGACTCTGGCAGCCCTAAAGATCAAGAGCACAGAAGGGGAGGGGAAGAAATCCAATACTGACTTATAATCTACTTATATTGGTGACAAGGAATTACTACCCAACCTGGCGTCAGAAAATACTTTTTTTTACACAGAGATGATAGCATAGCAATAGCCCAGTGTGCATAAAAATCTGTGGATACGGCTTCAGTATTGTACTTCTGTTTACAAATGAAGTTCAATGCTGTAGACCTCATCGAAGAACCTCCAGGAGGAAGTTGTACTCCTTGTGTGAAAGATATGACATCATCCCTGACTAAGGGTGACAATGAGTAGTTAATGTGAAGTGGCAGGTTATAAAAGCCCTGCCTGCCTAACGGTGCCCACAAAGTTGTGAGGAATGTAGAACAAAAGGGAACAGAATTGGAAACTTGTCTGCACTGAACCAAGGCAGCGTTCCATCCTCCACCCATCATGGTTATAAATAGAAGCCTGTCTAGAATCACAGAATTGACCACAAGGGCCATCAAGTCCAACCCCCTGCCATGCAGGAATACACAATAAAAGCACTCCTAACAGAAGGCCATCCAACCTCTGTTTAAAAACCTCCAAAGAAGAAGACTCCACCACCCTCAGAGGCAATGTATTTCACTGTCGAACAGCTGTTATTGTCAGGAATTTCTTCCTAATGTTTAGGTGAAATCTCTTTTCCTGTACGTTGAACCAATTGCTTCTTGACCTAGTCTCTGGAGCATCAGAAAATAAGTTTGCTACCTCTTCAACATAACATTCCTTCAGATATTTAAACATGGCCTTAACCTTCCTTCCCCAGACTAAACATACCTGACTCCCTAACCTGCTCCTCATTGGACATGGAATTCAGACCTTTTACCATTTTGGTTGTCCTCCTCTGGACCCATTCCAACTTGTAAATATCCTTGCATTACGATGTTCGGAACTGGACACAATTTTCCAGGTGAAGTCTGACCATTGCAAAATATACCGCACTAGACACTTTACTGCTGTTGATGTAGCCCAGAATCGCATTGGCTTTCTTGGCTGCTGCACCACACTGCTGACTCATTTTCAGTTTGTGGTATACTAAAATTTCCAAATACTTTCCACATGTACTGTTGCCAAGCCAGATATCGCCCATCCTATATACGTGAATTTCATTTTTTCTGCCTAAGTGAAGTATCTCATATTGATCTCTGTTGAAATTCATTTTATTAGTTATGGCCCAGCTCTCTCATTTGCCCAGGTCATTTTGAATTCTGATCCTGTCCTCTGATCCTGTCCCCTCCTAATTTGGTGTCATCTTCAGATTTGATTAGCCGATTTGATTCCATCGTCCTTGAATAACACTGGGCCCTGCGGCACCCCACTACTCCTCCAGGTTGGAGATGAACCATTGGTGAGCACTCTTTGGATTTGGTCAGTCCATCTAACAGTAGCTTTGTCTAGTCTACATTCTACTAGCTTGTTTACAAGATTGTCATGGGGGACCTTGTCAAAGACCTTACTGAAATCAAGTTATACTCCATTCACAGCATTCCCTTCATCTACCATGCTTGTCATTTTATTTTTTAAAAAATAAGATTACTCTGGCATGACTTATTTTTGAGAAACCATGTTGACTTTTAGTGATCACAGCATTACTTTGTAAGTGCTTACAAACAGTTTAATAATCTGCTTTAGAATCTTCCCTGGTATTGATGTTAGGCTGACTGGGCGGTAAGTATTTGGGACTTCTTTTTTCCTTTTTGAATATGGGGACAACATTAACCCTCCTTCATTCTGCTGGGACTTCTGCTCTCCAGGAACTCTTGAAGATTATTGCAAGTGGTTCTGAGATTACTTCTGCTAGTTCTTCTTTTAGTACCTTTGGATGTAATTCATCAAGTTCTAAGCTCTAGAGATTTGAATTCATTTAGAGTAGCCAGATATTCCTGTACTACCTCATTATTTATTCTATGCTGAATTTCTTCTACTGCATCTTCTGTTTCATTTCTCCTGGTTGAGCACTGTTTTCCTTTTGGGTAAAGACTACTCAAAAGTGTTGAGTAGTTCTTCATTTTTTCCATTCCCTGTTAGCATTTTTCCATTTCCTTCTTCTCACAGTGACCCTACAATATCCTTTTTCTTCCGTGTGCTATATACATAACAGAAAAAGTCTTTTTTAACTTGTCTAGCAAGCTTGAGCTCATTCTGTACTTTAGCTTTTCTGACTTTCTCCCTACCCATCCTGGCTATTAGTTTGAATTCCTCTTTGGTGATTTCCCCCCTTTACCATTTCTTGTACATGTTCCTTTTAAATCTCAGCTCAGCTGAAAGTTCTTTGGACATCCTTCCTGGTTTCCTTAGACACCTCCCATTTTTCCTCCTCATTGGAACTATTTGAAATTGTGCCTTTAAGATCTTACTTTTAAGAAACTCCCATCCATCATGCACTTCCTCTTCTTTTAGTATTCTTTGCGATGGGATCACATCAAGTAGTTTCCTAAGTTTACTGAAGTCAGCTGTCTCAAAGTCCAGAATGTGTGTCTGACTATGCCTGGAACCCCCTTTTCACGGTGTAACAAACTACAAGAGAACATGGTCACTCTCACCTAAGGATCCTACCATTTCCACTTTACTAATATGTCATCATTGTTGGTTAGGAGCAGATTGAAAATAGCTGATCCCCTTGTTGCCTCTTCCACTTTATGGAGCCTGAAATTGTCTGTAAGGCCAGAGAGGAATTTGTTGGACCTTACATTCTTGGCAGAGTTAACTTTCAACAAACAGCAGGATAATTGATGTTTCCCATTACTATTACATTTCTGCTTCTCAGTGTAAAAGTACACAGTTTTATTTTTGATCAGTTTGATTGAAGTTTAGAAAACTGTGTTTTATGAGGCATAGGAGGACTGTCATCACAGAATATTAATGGAAAATGAGCTGTTTAAAGCAGGCTTAGGACATCCTGGGTCTAGTAGTGGGAGGATGGGGACAGGTAGAGTTGCTGAGACGATCTAAGGTGCTGCAACTTTTCATAACTCTCTGTGTGTAAAGTGCTGTCAAGTCAAAGCTGTCTTATGGTGACCTTGTAGGGTTTTCTAAACTGATAAGTGTGTGTGTGTATGGGGGGGTGCTTCTTGGGACTGTGTCCTGACCAGATGGCTGGAGATAGGTTGGAGAGGGAGGCTGAAGAAGTGAAAGGCTACAGATCCAGCACAATGGGAATGTTGACAAAAAAAATGGATTATGCAGGTCCAGTACATTCTACCCACTCTTCTTCTCCAGACATACTTGCTGGATTCTCAGTCTCATTTCCAGATTGCTGCAGGTGAACTATTTGAATGTTTGGTATTCACTTCACATCACTACTCAGGCATATTTTGTATCTTCTCTTTTCTGGATCATGCTGCTTTCTTTCAAATCTCATGAGAACAGTTTGACAGTGTGGATTAACTTGTCAGTGACTTTGGAAGTGATGCAGACACATGATGGATCCTTGATTTCATCCACTGTATTTATTTGCTTTATCCAAGGCCCAAAGATATGTGATTGCCCCATCTATATCCTAAACTGTAATCACTAAGACCTCATTTAAATACACTGTGATCATATACTGACTAATAGTAAAACTAGCATTGTTTAATTTGACAATCTTTTGTTTGAAATTTGGAATTGCAGGTAGGAACATGGTGGCTGTATAAATATTGCTTTTGTAAAAATGGGTGTACGTACATAGGACAACATAAGGTACCTGTAATGAAATGCAACTGTGGGATGTATGCCCTAAAGATCTGAAGTTCTTGTTGTAGAATGACATTACCGTTGAAAGGAATCAGACCCTAAAACTAAATAAATGGCTGGCTAGTGGCTAGCTTGAAAAATAATCTGAATATATGTTAAATTGGTGTTGACAAAATTGACGCATCTCTAATTAGGAAGGACATTGGCACATGCCTGACCAAAATAGGCAGTAGAGTTCTGTACTATATGTTATAACTGCAGTTGTCAGGAAGAAAGTATGCATAACGCTCTGCAGCCGAATGGGATTCTTTTGGGTATTTAATGACAGGTTGAGCAACGTAGGATTGTTCTTGAAGTGGTGAATATTTGCCTTGTATGAACTGGTGACAGCATAGGAATATCGTACAACTTGTTTCAAATGTATCCATTTGCATTATACTTTAGATGAACTGGGTAAATGTTTTGCTTTATTGCTCAAGTTAGTTTCTAAGCATCGAAAGGGCACTGAAAATTATTGTGCTACTTATTCTTATTCCACTGTATGTGTTTATCTGTTATGAACCTCCTCATATTCGATAAACAGCCTGGGACGCAAAGGGCTGCTTTTCCCACTTCAACCTATCACTGTTGCCCTTTGGTGGCAAAGTGAGTCACATGAAACTTGGGTTGCATGACACTTGGTGCTACTACGGAACCACTTTGGGGTGATTTGTGGTGATCTGCTTCAGATAAATGACCTGAATGGACCTGTTTACCATGAACAGGCATGTGGTGGTGGGGGTCATGAACAAGTAAATGTGCAGTATGTTAAAATAATATTCTTTCATGACTGAGGGTGGTCAAAACAGTAAAGAATTAGTGTGGTGATTAAGAGGATGAGAAGGGGACAGAGAAAATTTCAGAATCAAATCCCAGCTCAGTTATAAACTCACTGAGTCTACTTCAGCACGGCTGACAATGGGCAATATATCCAGCCCAACTCATAATTTTCTGTATAAGCAGATAATGTATGTGAAGAGCTTTACAGCACAATGGAAATAAGCATTGCCATAAGTAGAGTAGTAAATGGAAATCCTTTGCTTTGGTTGGCTGCCCATGTACCTGTCATTCTGAATTGGGGGAGGGAGGATGAGGCCCAGTTCCCGCTCCCTTTTTCACATGTGAAAGTTTTCTAGCTCTTGAGAGAGAACTCCCAGTTTTCTATTCTGTTCTTATGAAAATACTTAGGTTATTATTTTTTTTGAAACAACACTTTTTGCATAAAGGAATAAAATAATGAGGAAAATTTACAGTAGATGTTGAATACTGCTAATTGATGAAATTATTAGTTCCTTAAGTGCACCTCTGAACTCTTTTTGAAAACGCTTTTTTAGAAAAATTACAGCTGAAGTAAACCAGGCTTTGCATTCTGATGTTTTTGTGAGGAAGGAAATCTCAATGACTAGTACTAACCATGTGTATCTTACATTCAGAAAATGAAATGCTGTATTGGAAACAGATACTGTAGTTTTGTGTTGGGGAGTGTGGCTTTATTTGGGCTAGGCTGGAACATGTGGAACTGCCTTATACTGAACTACATTGATCCACTAACAGGGTAATCCTGAACAATGTTACACCCTTTTTAGTCAAATGAAGTAAATGGATTTAGAAGGAAACAACTCTGCTTAGGATGGCTTTGTTATATAGTCTGACTGGCACTAGTCTTCAGGGACCTTATCTAGCAGAAAAAAGTCCTTCTTGATACTTGAGATGCTTTATCTGAAAATAACAGGGAATGAATCTGCCACCTTCTGCTTGCAGTGCACATTCTCTATCTTAGAGACATAGCCTCCTCATAACTGCATCTTACTGTACATTAACCAGCAATTAGCTGTATTGTTTGCAAGCCATATTGGGTACTGGCCTTAGGGAACTGACTTGCAGGAGAGTAAAAGAGGCACCTACAACAGGAAGAATCAAGTAATTCAGCTCATTCAGAAGGAAGCAACTGAAAGGTAAAATAGTACAGAATGCAATTTAGGGCTCCAGTAATTTTTTGTCCTGGCTTTCTAGTCATAATTACTTGTGATTATACATCTCAGGTACATTTACAGTACTTAAGGCATGGTCAGTACTGAGTCCTACTTTGGAGAAAAATAGGCAGGGAGAGAGAGTTGTGAGCCTGCTTTCCTTCTCTGAGGTCCAGCATAAAGGAAAACAAGACAGTGTTCTTCTGCTTGCACAGTGTTGAGGAGAGTCTGTGTTGGTAAAAGATACAAGTGGTGGGGCTTCCTCTTGTTACTTCTGCCTCCTCAAAATCACAAAAAGTAAGAGAGTGACTGGTAAACCTACCCTTCCCACCCCAGTTTTCTACAAGCATTGACGATCGCAGACCCCTTCCTCTCAGACTAATAAACACGGGTGTAGGATGCTGAAAGCCTGTTTTTTTGGGGGGGGGGACTTTACTCAGAACCCGCCCCCAAAATGAGTTTGCCCTGTGTAATTCCCCCAACCTGGGTTTTTAAGAAAATCGCTAAACTACTGAGTTTTTTTAAAAGGAAAAGGGAGGCGCAAACAACAGCGCTTCCTACTCTGGCCATTTGCATTGCAATGCGAAGCCGCTGCAAAAACTCGGTGCCAGCGTAAGCCGCCAGGAGCAAATGGTATCGTGCCAGTAGGTAGGCTTTTATATTTGCCTCTCTTTTCCTTTTTTTATTTAGCGGCTTGCAGGTCAGATGGTCATATGGTGGGGCATCAGCATGGTTGTGGGGGTTCATTTGTGCATGCCTGTGTAGCTATTCATTGGTAGGAAGTAATTTTTTAAAAGACGTGTCTACGTGTGAAGGCATGACAGCAACCCAGATTGTTTCCGTGGACTCCAATTGCTGCCTGCACAGATGCATGTGAACATGAAAACAGGAAAATGGGTTCCTTTATCCTGACTACAACCCGCTATACATTTGCTGTGTGGAAGGAGCCTCAGGGAGCAGTTGCCAGGGCTGCCCAGAGCTGTCCCTAGATGAGGATTCCATTTGAATTTTGTCTCCCTTGGTCTCTCCCACTTCTCAGCAGACTTGACCAATAGGTTTTTTTTTCCATATAGAGCACAGAAAATCTCCTTCCCTCAGAGCTTTCTTTTATTGAGGAGATTACTTTTGGGGAGGGGGTAAGTTTTTGTGCTAAACATCTGTGGTACAGTTGCCAGAAGGGGAGGGTTGTCTCTTCCATACTTCTACTTGGGCCATACCGTAGCCTTGCTGGTGCTGCTGAGGAAAACCTAGTATAAAAATCATACATTGCCGGAGGCATAGCTGCAAGGAGGTGAGGAGAACAGACGGACGCACCAGGCACGCGCCCCTGTGGGGGTGTGGCAAGGGCATGGCGGGGGCAGGACGGAGGCATTCTGGGGCGGAATGGGGGAGTTCCAGGGTGGGATGGGGGTGGAGGATGCATCGGTGCACAGGGCACTTTCCCCCCTTTCTACACCTCTGTACATTGTCCATAACAATTGAATTTTAAAGGACTGTGGAAGAATTCCATGTCTTCCCTTATAATAGCCCACACTTCCTTAGAGAAGTTTGTCTTACAGTTGGAGAACCATGGCTGAATAAGTGGTACATTCCCCTTTCCTGCCTTTTTCCTCTCTCCAATTTCTCTTTCTTTTATAAAATAAGTTAAATATCAGTGGGACTACTAACCAGAAAGACCCATCTGAAGTTGGGACACAACCCAGTTTGCCAGTCGAAGACCAATGGCCTAAGCCATCCTGACTGAATTGTTAAAATATCTGGAAACAGGTTACTATTTCTTCTCCTTTTAAGCAATTCATCAACACCTTTATGAAGCAAGTTTGAACACAGGTATTTTCCTCCGTTGCAAGATCTTTCATAAAAGATCTTCTTAAATCTGCCTTTATTTAACAGATCCTATTTATAATCCAGTAGTTCTCAATATATGCTAATAAAACTGTTATACAAACCCCACCATCATGTAGCTAATTCATTCTCTCTCTTGCACACATGCACACTCCCCCCCCCTTGTCCTCATTGGTATTCATAAGGTTTATATCCTGTAATTGCTGAATATTGGAAAAACAAGGGAATTACCTTTTTGTTCCCCAGAGGCAGACTCTATGCTTCATCGCTGATCTATGGTGCTTATGACATTTTGAGCAGAGTGTATTCAGAGCTGTCATACAACTTGACGCCAAAGAATTTAAAGATTATAACCTCATGGGCCTACAAAGAACAACAACTGAGAATAAAAAATTGGCTGCTGTCTCTGCTTTTGTCCCATTTATTTGGACTATTTTATTTCTTTGGCTTCCCCCTTCAGTGTCTTTTGTTGTGATTTGTCTGGTTCTTCTTATCATTTACAGATGTCTCTGAGGAGGCATATTTGTTTTTCTTCCTCTCCTTTTCTTTACTTATTAAAATGTGGATTGTATTTAGAAAAGTCATAAGGAAAAATAGCAAGCTCTGTATATGCCACAGGACCATTGTCTGCCATACATGGTTATCCTGGTGTTCCCCAAACTTACTGATTGCTGAATTAAATCAGGAGGTACTTTTTTGGATGGTTCTTACATCTGTACGGTATATGTTTATGTCCTTGGAAAAATCCACCCCTGTGGTCCTACTTGAGTGACCTATTTGGCTGTGCTCCTACATTGGAAGGAACCCAATACAAAGCAGTGACCCATGTGGATGTGCAAAAAGCAGCCCTCTTCTTGGGTAGAACTTCACATTTGCTAGAACAGTTAATTCTCTATTTGTGATGTTACACTGATGTGTCTGGGTACAAAGGTTAGCCGGATAAAACTATACAGTAGTAGGGTCATGTAGTAGTAGTAGGGTCATGTAGAATTCGGAGTGCTCCATTTCTGTGTGTAATAATCCTGCTGTCTCCTCTGGTATTGAACCAATGTTGTATAGTGATTTGAGTGTGGAATTATAACTAGGGAGACCTGGGTTCAAATCCTCACACTGTCAAGCAGGTTAGCCTTAAGCTATGTAGAGAGAGAGAATACGACTGGTCCCTGGCCAGGACTGCAAACCCCAGGTGGGAACTGGAGATGTCTCAGCGTTACAGTTGATCTTCATACTATGTGAATTGCTTATTTATTTATTTATTTAAAACATTTATTCATCTTCTCCTGGATGAGAGAGCTGCTTTGGAAGCTGGACTGAAGTCCCTCCCCTCCCTAAACCCCACTCCCCCAGGCTCTATCCTCAAATCTCCAGATATTTCTGAACTCGAAATTAGCAACCCTGCTCTTTGCAAGGTTTCTGTGAGTCTCACATGTTTGCCTCTCTGAGCTTCTTTATAGAGTAGGTGGGATAAATGTTTTTTTAATACACGATTTTAAATCAACACACTTCAGTTGTGAATCTGTTACATTTTTATTTCTCCAAGTAGCTCAGGATTCCGCAAATCCACAAGTCAATTGTGAAATGTACATAGTTTAAGGATACACTGTGAGCTTTAGATTCCCAATGAATGGGAATCTGAAACTGGATCCTCACAGTCTTGATTATTAAATCACAGCCAGAACAGCTGAAGGCAGAATTGATGGCACAGTTCAGCTGGGTTTTTTTGCTGTGCTTTTCTGTTGCTTCTATCCTAACTCCAAAGGCTAAAGACATAACTGTACATAGATGCGGGAAGGAAGGGAAATGAGCTGCATGCTTAATGCATTGCACAGTAGACTGGCATTATGTCGGAAGTTTTGGACTTCCATTTGTAGCACCTTTGACCATCACAAATCCCCCTCTGGAGGTGGGGTGAGCTTGTGCCAGTGAAAGTTCCCTCCTTGGGGCACTTACCCCGGCAGAGGGGGAAATCTCCTGGCACCTGGCTGCTGCGGCACCCTGCAATGGTTGGCTGTTCTCTTGGTTCCCCAGGTAAAAAGCATTGTCCAAAATAGTGTTTGTATGAGTCATTAAAGATAATAAAAAATAAGATAATAATAAAATTCAAAATATTAACAATCGCACATCTATTTAAAATCAAATTAAAACTTTTCAGTTTAAGTTATTCAGCAAAACTGATGAACTTGATCCAGTGATACCAGCTTTTCAAAGTCTGAAAAAAATCTGATAGTTTCTACTAGATTTACCACCATGGTACCATAGCTTGATCTACTGTAAAGAAGTGAACAACACAGTTGAAGGGGCCCTCCTGCCATCCCTTTGACTCTTAGTGCCCTCCTAGGAGCCAGTACCACCCACTTTGGGAATCACTAGTTTAAAGGCACATGATATAGCATCCTTGTTGAAGCTAAACTGTCCTGGGTATGGTTAGCACTGCTGTTGTATCCTGAAATGCAAGGACTCTTAAGCATGAATGTTGGGCAGCAGCGCTCATTTAAACAGACACAGAATTTAATAGTGATGCTGGTTCTCTGAGTAGCACTACAACAAGAAACAGCTCAAACTTTCTGTAGTCCATCAGCTTTTCTACAAGACCTGGAAGCATTTGAAACAGCGGCCTAGATCAAGGATTGGAGTTATCATAAACGTCACACCTGGATGGGAAAAGTACCTTTGTATCCTGTGTGTAGCACAGTAACAACTTCCCCATTTCAGTTATTTCTGCATGTGAATTCTGTGTTGTATTGTGCTTAGGAGAGGTGCCTGTTGCTGGCACTGGAACCCAGATTTGTAGTATTAAAAGCAGACCTCCCTAAAAAGCTGACACAAAAAGCCAACATGCCGCATTTTGCAGTATTGTGACACCCCTGCTGTTTGCTGTGTGGCAAATACTCTTCTAGGAAGCTTAGCTTGTTGACAAAACAGGAGGTCACTAACTTTGTTGATTCTTTGTTACTTTTGTTGCTGATTAAACTAAGGGCAGCAGTGACTCCAGTTCCAACTTCCCTTGTGATTGAAACCTGTAGACCATTGACTTTTCACTCACTGATGCATGACCACCTAAGTCTACTTTGGGATTGAATAAACACTCATAACCTCTTTAGGGACAGGACCTTTAATCTCCTGGCAGTTTGGAAATGAGGGGGCAAGGTTTCGTGGACATTGCTGCAGGGAAAGAAAGGGAGCGTGTATCGACTTCATTGATTGCAGCTCTCTTGAAATATTATGTGCTTTAAAAATGAGAGTGGAGTGTATAGGCAGAGTATTCCTCATCTGGCACTGGACCATTTAAAATAACTTATATGGGGTTTGGGGAATAGGCATGATTTATGCAGTGCACTATATCGGTTATTTGCAACCCTCCTCCCAAAATATAGGAACTAAGTAAAATAGGAAAAATGTGAGCTTATTTTGTACTGTCTTTTGATAGCATTTGTTCTGGGGTAGTTATACTTTATTTCCATTTTACATTTGAGAGAAGCTAAATTTTCTGGATCCATTTTGGATTCATAATACTTTTTCATGAAGGTTCTAGATACTGCCTCCAGGTACAGCAACTGTGGAACAAAATGTGTGTTCTCTGCCTCATGTCCCTGTTACCTGGGGTTCAGTCTGAGTAAGCATCTTTCATGATCAAAAGACACTTCACAACAGAGAAAAGGAAGAGGTAAAAACTTGCCTGAAGTAAAAAGCAAGAATACTACAAGGAAAAATATGAAATGTGCAGTGAGCATGGTTTACACAAGTCTGTTTGTCTGTCTTGTTAATCTGAACTGGAAAAAGTGAATGACCAACAAGTCCAGGAACTGTCCTAAAGCAAATTGTCCATTCACCAGGCCTTTTCGTGCTTATCAGATCAACCTTATGTTAGCAGGCTGGATTGGGCCTGGTGGGTTTTTTAAAGGCACAATAATAGCCCTTAATAATATTTTCCTTGTTTAGCAAAAACATGGCTTGGCTTCCTCAGACATTTCCACAGACTGAAGGAATGGATGTTTGTGGAGTGCGACTTCCCATTCTGTCCTGGTATAGACTCAAATGTTCCCCAAATGTTGATTCTGGGAATTAAGGACCTCAGGAGGTCTGCCATGGGAAGGGTGAACTGATGGGAGGAAACCAAAACCAAACCAAACAAAATTTTTCCATGGGCTCCAGTCCTATGAACAGAATCTGAATTTCAGTGTTTTGGGATTTGTATGTAGTGCCCTGGCTATATATGTATCTCATAACTGTGAAGCCCCTACTACTAAATGATGTCAGCTTTAGAGCGGATTATAAATGGAAGTTTTTTGAAAACACACAGGATTCTGATAGAAGCATTTCATCTAGCTATAATAGACTCAATTGGATTCTTTGATGCTAAATGAGAGAGCACAAGAAGGTGCTTTATATTGCATCAGGCCATTGGTCCATCAAGGTCACTATTGTCTGGCAGACTGGCAGTGGCTCTCCAAGGTCATAGGAAGATGACTTTCACTCGTTACTTACCAACTGACTCTTTTAGCTAGAAATTCCAAGGTTCGAGCCTGGAACATTTGCATGCCAAGCTAATGCTCTAACACTTAACCACAGTGACTTAAAATGTAAGTTCTGGAGATAGACCATTTTTATCAAGAGCAGAAATGTTGCCATCTGCTCTGTCTTATGATTTAGTTTATTGATGGCTAGTAGTCATTGTGAAATTTGATTCCTTTTGGGAGTTTTTGTATGTTGTAAGCCACAGGTGTCAAACTCGTGGCCCTCCAGATGTTATGGACTACAGTTCCCATCATCCCTTGCCGGCATGATGCTGGCAGGGGATGATAGGAACTGTAGTCTATAACATCTGGAGGTCCGCAAGTTATTTTAGGTCTGCATTTTGTGGAGAAGGGGCACGGTTAAAGAGCTCAAGTAAATAAAATCTGGTGATGTACTGATGGCAGGACTATGAGAACACACTATAGAGCCCAGCTAAAAGACCTATCAATTATCAGTGAAGGCAGCAAAGAAATCTTCCTTTTCTGCCTCCATGGCATCTGATGATTCACATCCAGTGCAATTATTTAGGGTAATTTCCTAACTTCTCTCTTTAAAGATGGATACCCAAAGTGATAGTGAATCATTATTTAGCTGTGACGTATTTTGGGAACTTTTTTTTTTACAAATGGCATGATTCAGGCTCTGTAGGCTCTTTCTGGCCTGTTTTTTGGACTACTTCCCTCCACTCTCTTTGTTGGATGTTGATAGGGACCTGGGTGTTGTAAAGCTAACAACCTACTCCTGGGATCTCTGCCCATCCTGGATGGTGAAATCCTGTCACAGTATAGTAGGAGGCCCTCTGAGGCAAATTGATAATGTGTCTCTTTCTCAGAGCTGGTTCCCTAGTTCCTTCAAGGAAGATGTAGTTAGATTTCTACTGAAAAAGCCTTCCTTAGATAAAAAGGATGTAGCCTCTCTAAATCAAATTTGCCATTCTTGTGAAAGGCAATTGAGTAAGGAGTGGCTGAGCAATTCTATTTTTTCCTGGATGAGACATCTATACATGACCCTTTCCAGTCCAGCTTCAGGCCTGGTTTTGGATCTGAACACTTACTTCTCTGGTGGACGACCTTCAGCTTCAATTGGATCAAAGTGAATATGTATTGCTGATTTTATTAGATCTGTTAGCAGCTCTTGACACATTTGACCATATGTCCTATAGAAGAGCTTGTCAGGGGTTTTAAGGTTGGGTGCCATCAATATGCTGGTGATACCCAACATTTCTTCCTGCTGGAGAAGCAACCAAATACTGCTCTCCAGTCCATCATTCAGTTGAAGCTTTCACTGCTGCAGTTTCCCAGATCTATGTAGATTTGGGAAACCTCGACGGGGAGAACAGAGTTCCAACTGAATCCTGGGCTTCAGTTAAAAATCTCCCTCCACCCTCCGCTGTTTCCCATGTTCACGTTGACTTGGAAAATAGTGCCGGGGTGGTGGAGGGGGGAACACAATTTTTAAAAATTTGGTAATGTTCAGATCCAGATTTTAAAAACCCAAACATTTTCAGTAAAAATACAAATAAAGCTGATGGATATTGGCTTTATTCGGCTGTACTGAACATTTCCTGATTTTAAAAACCTGAACCTGGAATGTACTGAATAAAAAAAATTGTGCTAACTTCTAGTTGGCATATCTATAGCCTATTAATGCAAAATGCCTTTTGATTAGGTATGTAATTGTATGAGCAATTAGATCAATAAATAGATTAATAGAGGGAGCTATAACATGAATGCTGAAGCAATCTTGGCACTTTAGCTCCTGTAAATTCTTTTAATACTTGGTTTTGAGCAAAATTTTGTCCTCCCCTTCTGGCAGTTTTTGTGCTTAGAATATTTCCTTGCTAGTTTAGATTATTAGAATAATGCAATTGTATAACCCTGTTGAGACGATGCCGCTTTTTATTGTACGTGGATGATTGTGTATTTGGCTGCTTCCCCAAATAAAAAGCTGCCAAATGTTAGTGTCCCCGGCACACAATACTCGTATCTCTTCTAATCTGCAAGTTTTCTGTGTTTGGGGAGTCTTTTTATTATTAGAGGAGGTTTCACTTGTGTATTTACCCTCTCATACAATGAAGTGGTATAACCTCAGACTGTGCTGTGTAGATCATCTGAATGTACAGGTCAGTCCTGGGTAGAATTAAGTCTCCAGCAAATACAGAATTCCCAGTCTAATTCTTACCTCCATTGTGAGTCTCGCTTGCTGCTTCTCTGTTATAAAAGGTCTACTCTACTTCCGATACAACTACAAGCATTGGAATCATGTGTTTTGCCTTTTCTAGCATAACTTGAAACAGTTACACCTTCTGAAGTACATTGATTCCGGTAGGGTTTAGAAAAGTCTAGCTATATTTAGGATTGTACTTCAGATCACAGTGATTTGGGGATCTTGTAACTGAGAACACTTTGTTTTTGTCACATTGCATTCATTTATAATCATCTGCTTAATCAGACTGGGCTAGGCCAGACAGAATGAAGCCCTAGAGATTAATGGTTTCCTATGAAGCAGATTAGAATTCTGAAGTGTGAGCAACTTGTCTTTATCAAGTTAGTATAATATTAAGATTCATTGAAAACATTAATGAGATTAACTGAACATAAATATTTTGTGGATAATGCATTTGTTACGGTATTAGTTACCCTTTTGTGGTTTACTGGAAATTAATTACAACATATTGAAACACCTCTCTTTTTTTGATGGAGGCACTAAATTGCAGTTCTGACTCCACGATATGGAGATCATCTGTGGAGCAGGCCATTCAAAGCTTTTGTTCATGTTTTCCTTAGCAAAATGTTACTTGCTTTTAGCGTTACTTGCTTTCCACCCCCTAACTTGCAATGTGCTGTTCTATAAATCAGATGCACATTCTGAAACCAGTTATTTATAGTGAGCCATGGTGGCCTCATCAGATATTTTCCGATTTGTTTCAAACCATGAATCCTGGTTTTTGATTCTGAGGCTCAGATGGTTTTGGCCTTGTTTTAAGTATTCTTGCTCTGAAGTTGAATATTCAGGACATCTGTGAAGATGCTGCAGTTCTGCCACTAGAACCCCAGTCAAGTAATTTTTGCCCTAAAAATTGGTCATGTGGACTTGATCTGGATTGGGGTGGTGGTGGTGGGGAAAGGGAGCAATATTTCTGTGCCCTGCATTGTTTCTATGACCAGAAATGTCCTCCAGGTTGCTTTAACCTCAGGATGGAAAACAAGATGCACGCCTTTCAAATCAGGGCTTGCTGTAAATTTATTGCCGTTGCTGTTGTGTGTATTGTTTGAGATGGCAGGATCCTGAAGTTGGAGTGGTGAAGTCATATCCCATTACTTTGTGCATCAAACATTAGTTTTTGTGTGGCAGTCGTGACTCTTCTACAATCTGTGAGACCAACTGCACTTCCAGACACTTTCTTCTTGCCTCCTTTCCCTCTTGAGTTAAAAAATTCCCCCTTTTTGAAAGATGCAGACTTTTGATGGCCACAGTTAAGGTCTGAACTTCCTTTTTCATGTGTATATATACATGGCATAAATATACATGGCTTTAAAAGTACAACTATCTGTTTTAAGTCCTCAGGGTGAGGAGAGCTGTAAAGGTAAATGAATACCGCAAGTACTGAATATTGTGAGGATTGTGGGTGATACTTTCAAAATAAACTAATTTTCTCATGCATGTAACCTTCCATTCTTGGACTGCTGTGCTTCCTTACATTGCTTGAACTGGAACAGTGTAATGTTTAATAAAAGCTGTGAGATGGAGTCACAGACAGGCCCCTCAGGCAAGAAGTAAATCTGCTATTCTGCCTTCTTCTGTCACCTCTTGCTTGGGGAGAGTTTCAGCATAGCTCCCTCCACAAATAATTGTATCATTTTGTGAAGGATGCTTGAGAGAGGAGGAGACTGTATAACCCTGTGCAAATTGAGGATCTAGCTCTCTTAGCTCCTATGTAGTACATGCTCCTTTTCCTCTCCTGGATGTTGCAGAAGACTAGGGTATTATAGACCTATCATAGGGTCTAGGGTATAAGACTAGGGTATTATAGACCTGTCTATCATAGTAACACCATTATCAAATTTGCCGATGACACAACGGTGGTGGGGCTCATCTCTGGAGGGGATGAGTCTGCCTATCGGAGTGAGGTGGACCGACTGCTCTCATGGTGCAGGGAAAATAACCTGGTTCTTAATACTAACAAGACAAAGGAGCTTATAGTGGACTATAGAAGCAGAATAGTTCGAGGAAATTCAGCCCTTGACTATAAATGGAGATCAAGTAGAGCCCGGGTATTAGTTTTAAATTTCTGGGCTGTTATGATTAAGAGTAGTGGACTTAACTCTAAAGTATGCTGGCATACAGACTGCCATCACGGTGGTTAAGAAGGCCCAGCAAAGACTGTATGCTATCTTGAGACTTTGCTAAGGAAGCTAAACAACTGGATGGAAAATTCCTGGGTGTCCTTTTACCGCTGTGCTATAGAGAGTGTCTTAACCTACTGCATCTGTGTATGGTTCTCCAGTTGCACAGTGGCAGATAGGAAGGCGCTCCAAAGGGTGATCACTACTGCACAAAGGATTATCGGCTGCCCTCTTTCCTCCTTGGAAGAACTCTCTTCTATAATTCCCGAAGCCTAAAAAAATGTCAAAATATTCTGAGGAGGACCCGTCTCTATCCAGCACACTCTCTTTTTGAACTGCTACCCATCTGGTAGGCTTATACAGGACCCTATCAAATCTAGGGACAAAAGGCTTAGAGACAAGCTTTCTACTCTAGAGCTGTATGGCTAGTGCTAAACTCCGCTGACTTCGTGTTGATGTGTTTGGGGCTGTGTAGGGATGGGTGGAGGAAGGGGAAAGTGAGGATGGGGTATGAGTCTGAAATTGTATGAGTATGATGTATTGTATGAAATTGTATGAGTATGATGTATGAGTCTGAAATTATGTGCATCGAGGAATGCTGCTGTAAATTTCGTTGTGCGCGCACAATGACAATAAAATGCTTATGCTTATGCAGAGGGTATGAAATTGTGGTGCAGCGGTCTCTCTTCTCAGGCCATTTGGCCAAGTGAGAAGATCATCTCCTGGGTACTATGAAATGGGGAAAGAAATTAGTTGGACTTTTGGTCTTATACCATGTCCCACCTCCCCACGGCTGAAGAAGAGATTGTACCAATATACTGTTGTATAATACTTGCAAAATAGATGTATGCAGACTCAGCTGGAAGCATAACCTTTATGACTTTGATATTCCATGTCTGTAGAGATCCTGCATGATGAGTTATCTAATCTTGACGGAGCAAAACAACCATACTCTTAGATGTTAATGGCATTGTTTCAGATGATTATTTGATCATAAGATTAATTGCAAGCTCAAATAAAACAGATGTCTAGGGAAAGTCACTGGATACTTCTCACTGTGGATCAAAACTCTTTAAGATACTTAGCGTAATTGTTCTAATCTGTTCATTAGTTCTGAAAAAAAATAGTTATTTTCCAGCTATTTGGAAACAGGTGTAATTTATCCTTCACAGCAAGCAGTGCTCAGTGTATTGTAAACTAAGAACATAAGAACATAAGAAAGAGCCTGCTGGATCAGACCAGAGTCCATCTAGTCCAGCACTCTGCTACTTGCAGTGGCCCACCAGGTGCCTACTTTCTACTTTATAGAAAATGGAAAGTAGAATGAATTTAATCTCCCTTACCTATTCCAAAGCTTAGATCAGTTAAGTTCTGTTTGCTTAACTAAGTTTCCCAAGGGTTTGTGATGTAGCATGAATTGGACTTCAGCCTGTGTATGTGCATTTGGGGGAATGTCATAAGAAAGAAGTACCAACTAACAGGGAGTTTGTACATTAACTCTGGGACAGTTCCATCTGGGCTCGTACTGTCATTTTTGATCAACTGGCAGCACCTTTCTGTTGGGAAATGTTTAACCTCTAAACATCCATAATAAATTTTAACTGATATATTTTAAAATGTCTCAACAGTATCATAGATCTATGTCAGATGCTGGTCAAGAATATTCACAATAGCATGTTCCATAGATTAAAGTGATAAAACACTTGACATAAACAGGACTATGTAATATGTCTAGGGAATCTGTGTGGATATAAAACAAGGAATGAGTATGGAATTAATTTCTGGGCCAAGGTAAATGTTACAGCCCTGGTCTAGGCAAATGTAGTTGATGCTTCAGTCTCAATGACATCAAAGGGAAATTTTCCCTCCTTGCAGCCTTTCACATAGCACCTCCTCTTATTAGGTCTACATGCTAGATAAGGCCTTGTTTTTCCCAGGTTTTTAATTCTGCATAATTATTGTTCCTACCTCTTTTACTTGTTATCTTTTGTTCCTGCTGGACTTTTACTGTTGCTGTTTCTGTGATTCTCTGATCTACATTTAGTATACATGTTTTATGCTAATGTTGTACTGGTTTTTTGTGTTATTTTATTTGTTACATCTTAATGTGGATTGTAAACCATGTTATGAACCATTTGGTTGTATGTGGGGAAAATGTTTCAGATAAAACATCATCTGTGCATTTCAGCACAGTTTAGACTTGATTAACAGTGCCATCCTAAGCAGATCTATTCAGTGGTGTTTTTCCCAAGAAAGTGTTGTTTGGATTACTGTGTCTTTGGACTGGGGGCTGCAATCTGGATTTTCTATTCTGTTTCAGATGGGCATTCAGATGTTAATACATTCAATCAAACTTGCATTTATCATTTATTTTTAACTGAACATGTTACAAGTGAATAGAGAAATTTGATTGACCTTTTTTTAACCAAAGGTACATTTTTATCGACTTTTAATATAATAAATGAATGTACTGTGGCAGCTTGTAAATATGGAAGTTTGTATTCAGTCTGCATCACATCCTGCATGTTCTCAACAGCTACAAGTGCTGTAGAAACCAGTTAGCAAAACTAAAAACCAGGGACAATGTGTTGATAATGACATGTGAAGTAATAAACCAGTAATAGCAGATCCAGGAATTGTGTGAATGTATGTTCCAGAGCAGGGCTGTAATTCTCTTTGAAAAATGAAATCCCTAATTGTACAAAAATGTCATTTTTCTTCTTTTCATCAGTGGCACCCAACTCTTTCACAAATGGTTCAAATTCATGGGGATAATTATTACCCAGCTTCCCCTTCCCTCATAAGCAATCTGCACTCCATGAAAAATGACTGTTGGAGGTCAGGGGACCCTCTTGACTAGTTTGCAATATGACATGGACTGCTTCAGGGAGAAGATTCAGTAGAAATAACCCCTTTTCACTCTGCATACACAAGATGGAGATCTTTTTGCATCTGCAAATTTTTGTCTACTCGTGGACGAACTGGATCCAAATCCCATGTTCTGTGGATTGTTTTTTGCTTAAGAAGTAATACGATGAATGAGAATGATTCTGTGCTATGTTCACAATCCAGACATTTGTAAATCAAATTTGTTTTGTTCATAGTGTCCCTCCAAACAAGCACCTTGATGGTATGTCCACAATTCAGAACAACCTGCACCCTGAGTAGTCTTGTAGTTGCATGGTTGCAGTAAGATAACATGTTGACATGTATTGACAATTTACTTGGATGACATATGCTCCCAGATTGTGCCGAAAAGGCCTAGTGACTTCAGGTGACCTGCCAACAGTAGCCACAGCAACTGGTGGTGCCAGAGTTGATAGTGCACATAATTCTGAAACTGTACTGGTTGGCTTTCAGGAGAAACTGAACATTCCTGGACAGATAGCTATGCTGGCCCAATATGCCCTGCAGTGGGAGGCCAAAGGGAACTAGTGTGGCAGTCTTATTGGCTGGCCTTGGAAGAGGCGGAGCTCTACACTGACTGGGAGTAATAAGAGAATGGGGTCCACCCAGCCTGGAGAGTTGAGCTGCTAGGATGGGCTTTAAAGGAGGTGGTAAGGCAAAGTTTGGGGAGGAAATGGGGCTGAAAAGAGGTGCTGTATCCTCTTCCATGACTCAAGTTCCGGTAGCTTGGGAAAGGAGTGGTATGGTTTCTGGGAATAATGTGGAAAAGCTATGTACAAAGAAGAAATGCCAAAGTATCCAAACAAGTCTGCCTATATGTTTGCTTAAAAGACTCAGGGAACAATGTCTATGGGGAAGCAATGACAGCTGTTCCTGCCCTGTGTCAAGACCCCCACCCCTAGGGTCTTGCCGTGCTTACCCAGAGGAGTCCAGGAGACAGGGGTTCCAAATAATAAATGTTTGAGATACAGCATGGCTTATTTAGGGCCTGTAGTAATGGTTTTCCCACCCTTGTCAAACAGCACCTGGCCCTTATCAGCGCTCTGACCTTGGAGGAACAACACAGCCTGTGAACGCTTTTGCTTTTTGGGAAACTGTTAGGGAGGAGAGGGTGCTAGTAGGGGATATAGGCTGCTGCTTAGTGTGGGAACATTAGATTAAGCAAAGACATCTAGAGTGTATCAGTTAATTTACTCTGATACAATACAATGATTCCGGTAAACCTGAGTCTGGGTTTTGGGAGGAGGTCTATGGGAATGACACCCTGCCCTACCCTGCTATTGGTTTTATTATTTAAAACCAACCATATTAGAGTAGATTGGCTACTCTTTTGCCTATGCAGCATGTGGCATTCATCAATTGGTGGTGGTCATCACATTAGCACATGCTTAGAAGATGCAGGTGGCAATATCAGAATGCATAAATGTCTTGTAATCAAATATACTAAATATAGGTAGGCACCATAAATTACTATATAACCTTTCAACCGAAAACTGACTTTTAGGTTCATAGTTCTAAAATAATAGAATCCATTTTTGTGAGCTTTTGCATTACACAATTTGTTTCTAGGGAACCTGAGTTCACATTCCTAAGTTATCTACTGCTGTTTAATTCAGGGCTAAGTTCACATTAATTAATTCCACCAAATGACTGGGTTTTATGATTACATGGAGATCTGTGGGTATGAACCAAGATATACACATTATTAGTAGCCACAATGATGGAAATAGCTATGGTTTACACAGATGCAACCCAGTCCATGTCTTCATGTTCGTCCTACTAAACCTCCTAGCAACAGCCCATGATGTTCTTGATGGTCCTTGATTCTCAAGCTACTAAAAGGTTGAATTCTAGACACTGTAAACCTCAATCAGCTCATCTATCTTCTTAAATGCCTTTGTACCCATGAGCAATAGAAAGCTGTGGGTTTTTAATAACAGCGGGGTTTTAATAACAGCAGGCAGCCAGTACCAAATGTTGGTGTTTTGCACAAAGGGACAGGTCTGTGTTGTTCCTCCTGTGCTACGGTAATGGAACTTGCATGTGACAGGTTTCTATGCATTTTCTCTTCCCCAGTCTCCCATGGAAGCCATCTTCCTTCACAACACCACAGAGGGCCTTTCCAGTTTTTTTAAACAGCAATTGAATATTGTTATAATGTGTTATCTATTTGTCTGTCAGAATTTGTTGTAGAGATGTAAAGGGGAAGCATACCTCCACAATGGATAGGGACTAGAGATTGACTTTCTCAATTGAAAGCTGGGAATTTGGAGAACTTGATTCATAGTTTGGCTTAATGCTATAACAATATTCAATTCTGATTTTTTTAAAAGCCCCTATGTTGAAGAAATTACCACTATGGGTAACAGGGACAGAGAAAAGGGCACAAATGTGGTGACAAATCTAGAAAATTCAGGCTTTCGCAACCCTATAGATGCCACTCTGGTTTTGCTGAGATCTTTCCCAAAGCATCACAACAAATGTATTGTCGAAGGCTTTCACGGCCGGAATCACTTGGGTGCTGTGAGTTTCCGGGCTGTATGGCCGTGTTCTAGCAGCATTCTCTCCTGACGTTTCGCCTGCATCTGTGGCTGGCATCTTCAGAGGATCTGATGTTGGGAAAGCAAGTGGAGTATATATCTGATATAGCAGGTCTAGAAAAGGTTGTAGGAAAGGTGGGGAAAACCCAAGAGGTGCACAGCAGTACCACAATTTTGTGGGGAAGCAGGAAAAATTATCACCTCCCAACAACATCCAAACCAGGACAAACTACCCATGTGTAGTTTTTGTGGCTTTTCTATGATTTTTTAGTTATGGTATGCATTACACCCTAATTTGTGGTATATAGGATTTTCCCCTATTTTAAATGGTCTTCCTGATATAAAATAATTCAACCTTTAGTGCTGTCTTTTTTCTTTTGTTCTTTTTTTTAATTAACCATACTTTCCTTTTGAAAGGCATCCAGAGCAGTCAGGACTTGGAATGAGAAAATTATGATGTATGAAACTCTGCTGATTCCAGAGTCAGATGCTTCGAATGACTGGTGAAGGCCATCATCTTCTGCCAGGGAATCTTTTCAAGGTTTTTGTTTGACTTCTCAAAGTTTTAATTGGAGCTGTTTTGCATAAAACATGTCACAGCACCAGGGTAGTATTTTATTTTTTTGCAAGAATTCTTACAACCTAATGGATTTCTTCTGGGGAGGGCTGTTGCTTCTGATGGCATGCTCAAAAGCGTACAAAACATTTACAATATAGAGTGGATCCATTTGAAGCTGTAATAAACCTATAATACAGAGGTGGCAGGATTTTAGGGGTTGTGTTTGTAATACATAGTGGAAAGCTGAGAGAGATTCTGGAAAATACCTAATATTATTATCCCACAAGGCGGAAAATGTCTTCTGAAAAATACAAATTTGTACATATGGTATACAAACTACTTTGCCATTTAAAAGAGAAAAATGATGACTATTTCTATAGTATTTCAGTGGTCCTAGAAGAGAATGTAAATGACATGGAGGCCTAATTTTTCTCAAGGGTTTTGATTTTCTCAAGCAAAACTTGTTCCGCTGAGGAGATAGTACCGTACCTATCTTATTTTTTTAAAACAAGCAAGTTCTTAAAGAAACATACATCCTTATGGCTGTTTTGTGGTGTCATAGCTTTATACAACGCTGAGTTCAAATACAGTGGAACCTTGGTTTTCGTTGGTAATCTGTCCGAAAACCGAAACCGATGCAACCTTTCCCATAGGAATCAATGTAAATCCAGTTAAAAAACATACCAAAAACACATTTTTGGTGAATAAACATAGTGCTTAATGCTGAAAACAGTAACAAACAATAACACTAGGACCAGCTTCGAAGCCAGTGGACCAATGTCGCACCAGAAAGCTGTCCAAAGAGGTCTGTTTCTGACGCCTCTTTAAGGTTTGTCTGAAATGGGGCAAGACATTGTAATTAAATAAGTTGCAGATACGCCCTGCAACAGCTTTGCCCGGGTGATTTTTCTCCACAAACCCCTGCATCTTACTGCAAATCGATTAAAACCTAGGCAAATTGATGAAAACCGAGACAAATTTTTTACTGAAAAAATCGATGAAAACCGAAACTGATGAAAACCGAAGGCAATGAAAACTGAGGTTCCACTATATGTTGTTGTCCTTGAAATATTGTTCTGAATGCTGCTGTTCAAGGCTGCCAGTAAGTTCTAAGCCATGTAACGTGATTTGAAAGTGATGGGCATCTACTGCTTTGCAAATAGGGCTCTGTATAGTCACTGGATGTGATGGAAGGAAGAAAAACAGTACAATTTACTAGAAACTGGGTTTTTGTTTAATTTATAGGTAATGACAGCAAGTTGAATATTAATCATCCGAGCAGTTTTCTAGTGTTCTTATCTTGCTTGGTACAAAATGTTCCCTAGCAGTGGAAGCAAACAGAATATCAAGGTGATTGCTACTAGTGTGTATTGCCCACTCGGGTGGTCTTTATGTATCGATGTCAACAATTGTGTGCTGTAGATGTCAAGAACTGTGTGGTGTGCGTGTGTTTAATCTTCACTTCCAAGAAAACTTATATTTAGTAGGTTTGTGGGATACAAACTTAAAAGAATAAAATTTTGAAATGCATAAGTATTATGGCACTTTGTGACTTTTTGTGACCCTCTTTTGTGGCATGATCCATCATGGGGCTTGCAAGTTCTCCTTGGAAGTGTAGTTCCTATCAGGCCGTTTTCAGCCTGAAGGGAACAGGCCGCTTCTCCAGCCTGCACTATTTCACAAGGGTAAGTGTTTGTGTGTGTGTGTGGCAGGGTCAGCTTGCAGTATGGGCTTTGGGGAGGGTGAACTTAGAATCACCTCCAACATCTCCCTGCGCTGCACAGCTGCTAGGGTTCAGTAGAGGCTTCTGGGTGGGGTTATGATCACATCAAGGACTAGGGAGTGTGTCGCCAATTTAACTAGGACACTGCACTTACAGCTAGTTCAATGTGGGAGAATGTTTACCCAAACCACCCAGAACAGACTCTGAGAAGATACAGACACCTAATTCAGTCTCAAAGTCCAGTTCTGAGTAGTCAAAGAACTGAATATTGACCTGGAATAAGATCAACTGCTGGACTCTGTGTGTTTCTGTTCTCATGAGGGGGTTGGAATGTACCAGCTATAGTATCAACTGCTTGGCGCCTTTTTGCCAGAATCGTCTTTCCTTTGTTCCTTGAAGTCTGTCAACGAAATCCTTGAAAACTATGAAGTGGTTTGTTGTCTGATCCAGGGAGTTGACAAGTATCCTCTCTTGTGCTCCTCCTTGCCCCAGAGGGGCCAATTACCCACCTGATGAACTGCATCTGCAGGGTCATTGTGGCAGTTGCCCTAGGGAAGAGCATCACCTGGAGGGGGAGAGGGGGAGGAACAGCAGCAGAGCTGCTTCCAGTTCTGAGGTCACTTTACCTGGGAATATTTCCCTTTGAGCATGCACTTGCTTGACATACTGGATGAGGGTATCTCTCCAGGACATGAGTTTCCCAGTCTGCTCAGTGAGGCTGCCCTTGATGTAGAGGTCACACATTCTCTCCAAAATGTAGAGCTTTTTCTGGGCAAGAGGTTCAAGGTGGGTTGCCATTGCTTCTTGCAGCCTTTTCACCAGTGTGCATACTGCTGGAAGGTAGTCCGTATGTCCTTTGGCTGGCTCAAGATGTGTGGCCAGGTTCTCACAGACCATTTTGATTATGGGAACAACCAGAGCCAGCATCAGCATGTCAGATGAAAGCAGCAGTATGAAGTCCTTAAAGGACTTAAGGACCTCCACTGTCTGAGAGGCATTCAACCACTCATCATGGCTGATCTGGCTCTCTCTCTCTGCACTGCGTCTGTCTCTTGGAACAAGGCGATGAGGGATTCCTTCTGCTTTACCAAATGCTCAAGCAAGTGACAGAATCATTGATCTTGCTGTGCTCTGGCATCCCTGTCAATGCCTACTTCCCCCACACCAAGTGGTGGTCTGTCACTGTGTGTGAGACGTCACCCACGATGTGTCAGCATTTCTGGAGGAGATCCTGAAATGCCCAAGTCTCAGCATCCATCCTGGGATTCTCTGCAGAACCCAGGCCCAATGTCCTTGTTGCTACCCTAATGGTTGTTCTAACATTGGTCACCGTGAAGCCCATGGTGAGGTCCCTGCCTATCCTTGCTCCAACTGTGGGTGAATGGTGGCAGTGTTTTTGTCTGAGTTGTGCACCTTATTGAGAACCACAGTATGGAGCAAAGCACAGCAATCACTGGTCCACTGACCCTGTCCCTGCCTAGTACTGGTACCCTCCCCTGACCCAGAATGTTGTGGACTACGCCAGTACCAATTATGCCATCAATAATATTTTTAATACCAAATCAAATAATTCAAGAAGAAAAAAAGTCAGAGGTGTTAAATCAGTGCACATATTTAAATACAGTCCCACTTCCTGTTGAGCTCTCTCATGTGGAATGTTAGTGTATAGGGAAGAGACATCTAGTGTTAACAAACAAGCTTCCTTAGGAATGGCTAAACCCTCAATTTTATTGATGAAATTCATTGAGGTTCTGATATAAGAGCCTGAAGATTTAGCAAATGGCTGTAAATAGTAATCCATATACTGGGTTAATGGCTCCATATCTGATTCTATACTGGGAACAATTGGACGTCCTAGAGGAGGATGTCTCTGTTTAGAACACTAAGGTTTTAATGTATTTTTAATTAGGAACCTGGCCATGTTGTTATCAATGTAACCTATAACATAGGCATCATTTACTACCATTTGAATCAACCTCATGATACGAGATGTGGGGTCCCCTTGTAGGGGAAGATAGAAATCCCTATTGGATATCTGTCTGTTAACTTCTGCCTTAAGCTGTTGCCTGTGAGTGACCCAGTCCTAAACATCCTAGGGAAAAAATCTGGCACACACTAGATACCAGACTGGCAGGTAAAACCTTCACTCTAACGACTCAGAGTATTAGAAAGTCAGACTCCAGGATTTTATCCATCTCACAGGTTCCAAGATTACAGCTCCTGCTATCAGCAGATGCCTTAAGAATTGTATTGTCAAGGCACTGATAGCACAAAAGTTAACTCCTCTATTGGGCATTACAGCATACTCAATCAGAGTATGCTGTAATGGTGCTCTGGCTAACAATGGTTCTCTGGCAAGGAACACTTCTGTAGAGGAAATCATTAGAGTGGCCATGTGCTCCTCAATTTCCATCAGAGACTATAAGATTAATATTTACAACTCAGTGACTGCGAACTTAGGCCAGAGGGTTCTCCATCATGTAGAAGGAGACAATTCATAATGATTCTCCCAATGACCCAAGGGAGAATGACCAATGGACACTGTGAAGGTCCTTCTCTTCTGAGCACTGGAGAATATCTGGTCTTCCAAAGTCGTTATAAGAATGTAACTGTTAGATTATACTTCATGTTTCTCTATCTTTCCTAGTTCCAGTTCTAAATGTGTTTGAACTGTTGGGTTTTTTTCCTGGTTATGACAGCTCTGGTTCTCTAAGAGGAGTAGGAGTAGGAGTTATTTGTTTGGATTTATATCCCACCTTTCACTCCTGCAAGGACACTATAATAGGTTTATAGTGAATAGTTTCTAGAATACTACTGTTTGGACTGGCCAAAAATTGAGCAGGAGATGGTGATTTCCACTGGAAACAGGAAGTTAAATATTTATTCTTGCCTTTCTGGATGATTGGTGGGAATCACACAGAATGATTGGTGGGAATCACACAGAATGTTTAGAGGAGTAAGTAAACCTTTCACAGTAAGTGTCCAATGGTCAATCTGTATCTACTAGGAGTTTGGCAACTCTAATGTAAGCCCAGAAATCCTTGTATGCATTAAATGGGGAGGAAATTATAGTTTAGTAGTGCTCAATGTGTCAAGACTAAAACTAGTTAGCTCCTGACTAAAGCTGCCAGTTTCCTGGAGAAAAGTGTCTTGTCCCTTATTTACCTCCATGCCATTAAAAGTGTCATTTCTGCATATGAGCCTCTGTTAAAGGGACAGGGCATTTTTCTTTGCTGCGTATTTGTGCACATGTACATTTGTGTATATGTCCACAAATTTTTGGCAAGCATATCTAGTGTTTTTGTTGAAACCATCCTATGTGAACTATCTGCACAGAATTGTGGCTATCTATCCAATGGGTCCAATGTGAAAGGCAGGACAGTTTCCCATGTGGAAGGAGAACACATGGCAGATTTTCTTGGCCAGGGGATTGTTCAGTCTTTCAGATTCAAGAATATATAAAGCACTCCCATGGCCTGCTGCCATAAATAATAGAGCCCACTCTATTACTGGAGATCTTCATTAAGGATTGTGTTAGAAAGGGTCATTTTTCTTATCCAAAGAGCACTGCCAAATATGACATGATTTATATGTATAATGAATTCACATGCATGTATTTTGCTGTTTGTTCTCAAGGTGTGATTGGCTGTAAACATTCTATATGTGAACAGCATGTAAATATAGCAAAATGTGTATGAAGATAATAATGTTGGATTATTTACATGCTGCTCATGCTTTTTCCTTGCACAGATATTGTTTAGCCGAAACCTGTCATGTGAAGTAGTACTTGGTCCAATGTATCGAGGCTCTTTACAGTCACATAAAATAGTGCTTTTACAATGGTGATACCTTATTGACCTAAGAATAAATCAGGAGTTCAGAGGCACCTTGAAGACTTAAGAAAACTTATTCCAGCATAAGCTATTGAATCAGAGCTTTTTTATCCAATGCATAAATTACGGACTTAAGTAGATATGATTATCATGGCTTTTGGAATAATTGGTTTCCACAAGTTACATGGCTTCAAATTCCCTTTTTGGAAAATGGGAGTAGCAGCAGCTTACCTTACAGGTAATTGTGGAAAGACAAAATTAAGCCCCCATTTGTACATTTAGTGCCAGAGTGATGCTAAAATACCACAGTTTTGGGATGGTACAAATCCTTACCTTGTTCTAAAGAGCTCAGGATGATACATATGGTCCTTTTCCCTGTCCTCCCCTCTTCCTTTGCTTTCTATAGCAGTCTCTGGGGTGAACTGTGTGAGACTCTGATAGTGTGGAAATCTGCTGTGTGACTTTCTTTCCTTTCTAAAGGAGATGAAATTGCACAAAGTGGGTCTGTGGCACATCAGGTTTTAGTGCCAAGAGCTTGATTCACAAAGAGAGGCTCCATGTGATTAAGAGGAGTAGTTCAAGCTGTTTTTTCTCTGCATCGCTTCAGTTCTACCTCCCAGCTGCATGTCTGAACTGAATCGCTGTAGTCCATTAAAAATGCTATCTTTGGAAATGTATGCATCCAATTAAAAAGAAGGTTAATATACTATCATTGGAATGGAAGGCTTTGGAGGTTAAATTTGTACATAAGTCTGCCAGCTTTTTTTCTGGCTGGATTCCCATACTTAACAGATTGGTTACAATTGAAAATTCAGGGGTGAAGTATTTCCTGCCTCAAAGATTCAGTGGTCAGGGTGGTGATGGTGGAATCTTCAACAATTGCATTTCTTCCTGACATGGTGTTAAAAACACAGCTTTGGGATTTTTCTTCCTTTCCCTATCCATGTTTGCCTATGGTATAATTTGGATAATTTTATTGCTGAGTGTAACAGATTACAAGGAAAATGTAATTTTTAAATGCAATTTGGATAAAGCAATCTTACTGGTTACCTTCAGAGTGGAGCAGGAAAGTCTCAGGAATAGTGGAGACACCTGAATTGCTGTGACCTCTTTCATTCTGGTTGGGCAAGTAACAGTGTGCTGCAGAGGGAGAAGGAGGATATTTGCCTGTCACAGATATTCTAAAGGCTTTAGTTGAGAATACTTGGTGCTGTTAAGATGTTTATGTCTTAACTGAGAGAGAACTTAACTCTGAGGGAGTAGATCAGCCCCGAGAGACTGACTAATTCTATTGGTATCAGCCTGAGTACTGAGTTAAAGCAGTCATAGGTAGACACTGTATACTGGTGCGGTTTATTGAAGGGCCAAGTGAAGGCTTAATAGACCAGGATAAGGACTTCTCCTAGAGAGTAGAGTTCTAGTATATCACTTTGTCTTGGGTATAGGGATTTGCTTTAAGTTTATCTCAGCAAGAGTTTATGTTTTGTTTTAAGGGTTTTACTTAATTTGGAAGGCTGTGTGTGGGTACTGAGTGAATGTACCTAGACTATGTTAGGACCCTGTATGTGAATAACCATTAGTCATAACATCTAAGCAAAGAAACTATACATTCTGTGAAACGTCTTATGAAACAACATCTACACTAAACTGAACTAAGTAATTGTAAGTGCTGTGCTAAATAAACTATTTAGCTATATTTACCAAAACTATAAGTCTTTGTGCCAAGCTCTCTTGTGAATAGTATAAATATATTTCTCTTGTCTCTTGCATTGTTTGACCCATCCATCCATCTCCAAGTTTAAATATTCCACTCCTTGACCATCTCCTCTACCTGTTAAATAAATCTGTGTTATTCTGTTTACGTTCATGTCTGTTTCAGTATATTTATTTTAATGTGCCTAGTGTTGGGAGTGTCTGAGGAGGAAAGGAAAGTCAATGGGCATCCCTTTGCATTCTGGTGTGTGATAACAGGATGCAGGGAAAGTATCTTCTTACTTAATGCTACCATATTTTTGAACCACCTCAGTCCCTGAGGGGAAAGGGCAGGAAAAAATAAGAAATAGTGGTTTTCCTGCCTTGGTGTTGTAGAATGCTGAGTGGATGTCAGTCACATTGAGCAATGCAGCCTTCCCTGAATCATAATGAAATGTTAGTGAGTCAGTGAGGTAGCGTGAGGTTGACTTTCGGGTTTTTTTTTAAAGTTGTAAATCCTTCAACACCTCCTCTCCTTTTAGAAGTAAAATCAGTGAACGACCTCTGGCAAATCACTTTCTCCTCAACAACCCAGCAGTATAAGGATAAAATGAAAAAGCTGCACATATTCTCCTACAAACAGGTTCAATAGATTTGTGACAAATTTATGATCTTGTATTTCAAATGTGAACATTTGTCTAAATTACAAAGTTAATTCAATATCTAGGATGGGACTGTGGGGATCAGAGCAGGCTTTGCTGTCCAACCACTGAAGTAACTGGAATAATTAGCACAGAAAGCAGATTTGGCTAGCGCTCAAAAAAGTATTACTAATTAATTTTTCTTCATAGAATTAAATGGTGACCAAAGAGGGAAAAATCTGCCCTTGAAGATAGTGGTTGAATTCTTTTAGGGTTCCCAGCTCTGGGTCAGGAAGTACCTGGAGATTTGGGGATGGGATGGAGTCCAAAGAGAGGAGTGTTTTGGGATGGGAAGGGCCTCAGCAAAAGATAATGCTATTGAGTCTGGTTAAAACAGAACTCTGATTTGAGTTTGCTAGTTTCCAAGTGTGTTGCAAAAATCATGACACAATTTATTTTGTTCAAATCATGTTCTGTTGTGGATTTGAGAGGGATTTTAGTACCACATTCTGTGAAGCTAAATCATGAGTTAAGCATGTTCAAACTTTGCTTGACCAATGTGGAAGTGATTCAGCATTGCATTATAAACACTTACAATCTGTAGTAGAACAGTTTTTGGTGCAAGGATAGATTAATGATACACATTTGAGTGTAAGTGCTAGGAATAACATCTAGAAAACTCCAACATAGTTATGGCCCTTACATAGCTACTAATGTTACTAGGATAAGTTTTGGTAAAGGGAAAAGTATAATCAAAGCCATTATATAAACTTAAAAGGGTTCAAGGGAATTTCATTATTTGACATGTGTTGTATCCTAAATTATGACAAATGTTGCTTGGTTAAAGGGATATTTTTGTAATAGGATGATTGCTGATTTGTGTGGAAAATCATAAATTGTTGTGTGTTTTATCTGTTTTCTATATGTATGTCTAGTTTAGAGAATTTGTTCTGGAATAACATCTGTTCTCATGGTAAAGCAATTTCTATTGCAAAGCAACTAGGTCTAGGAGACCTTACATGGATACACATTCTTCTTTATAATAAATGGCAATGTGAATACTGATTGTAATTCAAATTACCATTTATTAGGGGAGAATTGTGGAGATGGGCCAGAATGTGTATAAATTTGTTTAATCAAGAATTATGGGAAGTCATAGAACCAAGGATTTGCAAAGAATCAAAATGGGAGCTTCTGTGTAAGTGACCAGCAAGCCTGCATTTTTGCAATAGGTCAAAAAGGCATATTAAAGCTTGCTAGTGACTATGCAAACAAGCAAGATAACATCTTTGACATCTTGGCACTGAGGGCCTACGTGACAGCAGACAGATGCAATTTTATTACCTTGTTTTTGGGTTAGAAATGAGTGTGATTAGTTAAATGGGAATAAGTGGTTTTTCTATATAGTTAAATGAACACATAAATGATAAATGAGTGATTCACATTCACATGTATTAGTATTTTACTATAATTCTATTGTCTTAGAATCATTGTATAATTGTAAACCATGTTTTAACATTTCAAACTGGGGAATTGTTAGAAACATTTCAAGCTGGGAAAAGTAAGTTTTATGATCTAAAGGAATGTATGTAGATTCAAACCTGCAATGCCCTGGAGGTATAGATCTCTCTGGGAGAAACCTAGCAAAATGGGTTTTTCTTGGAGGAACAAGCTAGCTTTTATGGCAGTCCTTTGTATATGCATAGAGGCCATAAGCTAACAGCAAGTAGCGTTTGAATGTGAATACGTAGGAATATAGGCTGCCTTCATGTGGCCAGTTCTAACCAATAAGATTCTTAAGGTATATGAATCATAATACGTGGAACAAAAGGGGAGGACTATGTGACGTTTTTGCATCTACAAAAACTCAGGTTTTCATATGCTGGGCGTGCCTCTTTAGAGAGCCACCAGGAGAGGGCAATCTCCTGTAAGATTCTAAACATTGTATTGGGGCGTGCCTCTCCTTCGGGAGAGGTCACCTTCTGTAACTTATCTGTATTCTGTAACGTTCTAAATTCCGTGTCTATCACTTGAGAGCACAAGGGCGTGTCCCTCCCTCGGGAGAGTTCACATTCTGTAAACTGATCTATATTCTGCTAAGTAAAACTGTCTGTTTGTTTTCTAATGTCAGATGTCTTTTGCTTTATTTCAAATTTTAAGTTTTTCTTAAAACTAACTCAGCTGTGTAGGACCAGAGAGCGGCCCTGGCCCCACACTAAAATTGCAGCTGTGGTCTTCTGTTGAACCTGTGGTTTGGCCTTGAACCAGTTTTTGGACACTGTAAGATACAGGGAGGAAAGCACTAGGGCTCCCCAATATTTCAGATACTGTGGGCACTCTTTGCATTCTGACACAGTGTGGTGGGCACAGCCACAAAATGGCTGCTGCAGCTTACTTTGTCACACAGTGTAGATCTTTGTAGTGTACTTTGTGCTGGCAGCTGCTGGCAATGCAGTGTTTTTAAAAAGCTGTACACCCAATCAAATTTCCAGAGCCTATCTGAAACTCTGCTGGGCAAACGTCCCATTCTTGTCCCACCCATTTTCTAAAAACACTTAATGGGCGGCCAGGAATGGTGTCAGCAGGCTCCACACAGGGGCATTGGGGACACCTATGCTAGGTACTGCACAAGAGCTGGCACAAGTGAAACTGCCCAAGGTCTGTTTACAGTTCAGTATCACTGAATCCAAACCACTGTTCTGATTAGGGTTGCCAGCTCTGGGTTGGGAAATACCTGGAGAATGGGGTGGGGGTGGAGCCTGGGATGAGTGGGGTTTGGAGAGGGGGAGACCTCAGCAGGTTTTAATGCCATAGAAACATTATTCCAAAGCATCTAGTTTCTTCAGGGGAACTGATCATGTTTGCCTGGAGATCGATTGTAATAGTGAGATTTCTCCAGGTGCAACCTGGAGGGTAGCAACCCTAGTTCTGATGATGGAATAATGTGTTCCCCATCATGAACACTGAATGGACTGGGATTCCACAAGGGTATAGATGTATGCACTGCAAATTTCCTTGAGATCTTTGCATTATTTATATGCTTTACATTTTGTTTGCTACGTATATTATCCTACATTCAGACACCATATTAATTTTCATCGTAACAGGAAATGGATTTTCATGATTCAGTTATCTAGTGCCTGAAAGCTCTGTCTTGTTCCCTTTTTCTCTGTGTGGGGAAGATGGTTGGTCTTCCATGCCAAACTTTATTGCAACTTTTATTTTCTGAATGTACTATGCTGTGAACACCTATTGGATTTCAGCAACTGTTATGCCTGGAACAGTCTTAACTGTTGCAGAATTCTACCAACAATAAACATGAGTTTTTCCAAGTTTTTTTAAAACATGCCCAATAAAGTACATATGTTACAGCATCATATTTGAAATATATTACTTTAGAGACTGTAGGGAGATGTCCAAAAGTTTGCATAGCTTCAGATACTATCTGAAACATTTAGAAAAATACTATCCGTGCACTTCAACTTCCGTAAGACAACTTCTATGTATTTGCCCATCTAATTTTAACCCTGTTGTTCCTTCAAGGTGAAGCCTACATGTTTCTTTCTGCTATATTTTTATTTTTATCCTTGTAACAACATTTAGAGGTAGGTAAGACTGCAAGTGTATGATTGGTCTAATGTCACCCAGCATATTGTGGTGGTTCACAGCAGTAGACTAATTTGGAGAACTGGGTTAGATTCCCCACTCCTCTACATGAAGCCTGCTGATTTCTCCTTTGCAAGTCACAGTTCTCTCTGAACTCTCTCAGCCCATGTGGAGGCAGACAATGGCAAACCACCTTTGAACATCTCTTCATTTGAAAACCCTGCAGGGTCACCATACGTCCCATACACGTACCCAGTGTGTGCACACAGAGACAGTGAGGTGAGTGATTAAGAGAGGTGGACTCCAATCTGGTGTACTGCGTTTGATTCCCCACGCCTCCACATGGAACCTGGGTGACCTTGAGCTAGTCACAGTTATCTTAAAACTCTTTTAGCCCCACCTACCTCAGGTGGTGTGTGTTGTGGCAGAGGAAGGGCAGAAGATGGTAAGCTAATTTGAGATTCCTTATGGAATATAAATCTAAACTCTTCTTTTGTTCAGTGAGTGTAGAAATTTGAACCTAGGCTTCCTAGATGCTCTCTAACCATTGCACCACACTGGCTTACCTGCTAGCACTCATAGGCCCATTAGGCATGGAACACTTACCTCAGGGCTCTTTGCTGTGCAGTGGGGCTGTAGTGGGGGGTCTCCTCGTGTTTCTCTCTTTACATATGAGGAGGCACTCACTCCTTGCTGCACTGTTGGATACTCACTCCTTCCTGCTGAAGTATCCAACTCCTCTGCTTTTGCTGGTTCTCTTAATTCGGCCCACCAACTCCCTCTTAAAGGCACACAGTTACAAGATTGCTGGCTTTGTTAAAGCCCTTTAAATTGCTGTTATATCAATATTACTGTTACTGCAGTTATCGGGATATTCTAACTTCTTTCCCAAAATAATCCCCATCCCCACAGATGAAAGAAGCAAAGCAATTTCCTGGGTCACACTCTGCTGAAGAAAGGGACCATGTCATACAGCTGATATTCTCCCCCCCCTTCCCTGACAAACACACACACTTCCTGATGCTGCCATGTTATTTTGAAATTCCTGCATTAGATCTACCCCCACACCCGCTCCCTGCCACCCCAGTAGAGAGTGTGTGTGTGTGTATGTGGGGGGGGGGGAGGCTGAGTGCATGGAATACTGGGTGTATGGCAGGACCATGCACTCTAGATTATAATTATATTGAGATATTGTTATGAGAATTTAGATGTTGGTGTGTTTTGGTTAAACCTATGCGGTTGCGCTTCTTTTCTTTGACTTCCACTTGCTGGCTGTGGATGGAGGGAAGATGTCTGGGGCAAAACTGTGCTCATTGGCAAATCTGCCCTGGTCTGGCGGTGAAGTAAATTAAACTCACAATAGAAGTGGTACTGCTTGCCTCAGAGAGAATGGAAAGTGAAAGCAGGGCTCAAGAAAATATGCCTGTACAAGAAATCCTGCCATGATGGACATTCACCCTTGCAGTGCAGGAGACACCTTGCACATAATTAGGCAAAATTTATTTGTTGTGGACAGAGTGCTGTGCTGTCTGAATTAGTGATAGTGGGTTAGGGATATGCAGTGTTAGTAGGAAACTTTGTGGTCAAGAGTTTTCTAGTAGGAACTTCTGCAAGTAATAAAATTCCAAACATGTTAAAAAGGCAACTGTTCTTTTATAAGATGAGACCAGTATCTGATCACTGAAAAACTGGAGAACTTCAATCACTCTTAAATTAATCTTTAATTTTGTGTGCTGTGTTGTTTCCAGGCTGTATCTTTAATTTGTTTGTCAGGTTTTCATCTCACATATTATCCAGTGATTCTGAGCAGAGTGTGTGATTCCCTCTTGCCTTTACTACAGCCTTATGGGGCAGGTTAGGCTGAGATACAGTAACTGGCTCAAGGTTACTGAGTGCATTTCATGGTAAGAGTGGTAATTGGAGCCCAGAGTTGTTTCTGCTTGTATTCCAACATTACACTATACTGATTCCAGTATCTCAGTGTACTATGTACCTTTTTACTCCTGCATTAGTCTAGTATTCTGACCTGATTTACAAATATAATTATCATACTTTCAAATGTGGAGAGACTGTGGAGTTAATAATGCCCCTGTGAACACTACTATGGTTTCATTGCTGTGGGAGTGTATAAATATATCTACAATCAAAAGTTGCTGCGCATGCTTCCTTTGTGGAGCAAACCCAGTTCACGCTGCCACAACTCACATAACAAGCATGTTATTAGCAATTAAAATATGATTTTATGTGTGTATCTTTCATCTATTCCATGATTCAAGCAGGAATGCATGCTTTTGAAAGTGTATCATGCATGTTCTTTCAGCTGACCTTATTTAAATACTGATGAACAAACAGTTTTTTTTAAAATGGATTGTTGAAGCTTTCATGGCCATGGTTTTCTGGGCTGTGTGGCCATGGTCTGGTAGTTTTTGCTCCTAATGTTTTGCTCACATCTTTGGCTGGCATCTTCAGAGGTATGTCTTGGTGAGATGTGCTTCAGAGATGTGACATACTTCTAAAGATTCCAGCCGTAGATGTGGGCAAAATGTTAGGAGCAAAAACTACCAGACTATGGCTACATAGCCTGGAAAACTTACAACAGTTAATTTTAAAAATGTTTTTAAAAAACCCTGTTCTTGGCTGGAAGGCGGCATCAGGGGCATTCCTCCCATTGGGCAAAGTGGGCAGCTGCCCAGAACGCCACCTTGTGGTGGGCGACAAAATTGCAGTTTGTTTGGGGGGGATTTTGTATTTTCAGTGTTTTTCCCATTTTTGGCCTGCAGGGGGCGCAGTTTTTAGCTTAGCAGCACCAAAATTACAGGGATGTTTTGGGAGACTCTCCTAATGACATAACCTGGGTTTGGTGAGATTTGTTTTAGGGAGTCCAAAGTTATGGACTCCCAAAGGGAGTGGCCGCATCCCCCATCGTTTCCAATGAGAGCTAAGAGGAGATGGGGGCTACACCTTTGAGGGTCCATAACTTTGGACCCCCTGAACCAAACTTCACCAAACCTGGGTGGTATCATTAGTAGGGTCTCATGAATATACTCTGACATTTTGGTGCTGCTATCTTAATAATTGCACCCCTGACAACCGGCACCCCCTAATTTTCCCCAGATTCTCTTTTTAAATCCACTCCCTTCCTGCCAATGCTTGTTTTCTTTCTTTCTTTTATTCTCTCAATGCTTAATAAAGATTGTTGTTGTTGTTAAATCCACTCCCTTCGGCATGGATTTAAAGGGAGAAACTGGTCCCCAGTTTAAACATTGAAAGGGATGCTGTTTCAGGGTGGGGGAGAATCCACCCCAAAATAGCATCACTTTCAATGTTGGTTTAAGGTGGATTTAAAAGGAGAATCTGGGCTCCCTAGTTTAAACACCATTGAAAATGATGCTGTTTGGGGGTGGATTCCAGCATCACTTGTTTAGACTAGGGAGCCCAGATTCTCCTTTTAAATCTACCTTAAAGGGAGAATATGGGGTCCCCAGTTTAAATAACATTGAAAGTGATGCTGTTTTCCCCAATTGGGGGGACTGGATACAACACCATAAAATGTTTTCATAGCAGTAATAAAACATTTTGAAAGCATTTTGAAAATGTTTTCCAAAAATTATTTCTGCTGTGTGGCTTGGCCCATTGCTGTGTTCAGATTTGTGAGTTGGGGGATGTTCTATAATGTGATGGTGACTTTGAAATGACCTGGTGGAAAAAAAATCATTGTTTGGCCACGGTGGGGGAGGGTGGCCACCCATGGGAGGGCATCAAACTCAGGTCTTGCCCAGGGCTCCAGTTTGCCTAGGTTCACCTCTGGGTGGCATGATTCATTTTGAAACCTCAGACACCAAGGAGGCAGAGACAGCCACAAAATGGCTGCAAAAGAGGTGGAGAGCCACAAGTTAGGGAGTGAGGTTATGCATAACTATAATAGTTACTCTTTGACATTTCCGGCAAAAGCTCTATGTAACAGGATGCCTTTTTAAAATGAACACACTGTTTCAAAACGTGTTTTCTTGACTATCATTGGTTTACCTTCAGTAACTCAGTGAGTGAAGATCCCTGTACTGTGGTGGCAGCAGCTGCTGAAGCAACATTTTAAAAAATCTGCAGAGTCAGTTGGAGCTCCAGTGGCTGGTCAGAAGTGGTGCTGGGCAAAAGTCCACCCTGCCCCACCCTCTTTTAAAGAAAACATGGCAGGCACAGGAAATATTTCAGCTGGTGCCATGGAGCCCATGGGGACCAGACTGGGGACCCCTACATTAGCCAATCAGTGCTGCACGTCTGGTTTTTGCTGAACTTGGTGGAAAAAAATCATGCCTAAACAAAATGTGGCCCACTGAATTTCAACAGCCCCTCAAATTATCTATGTATACATTCTGTTATATTTTGAACAGTATATTAGAAATTCTCTCTCCATGGGTTGCTCTCTTCCTAATTAATTTCTACAATCCCTTCCCCCCCCCCCCACTTTTTCGGAGAGAACATATCAAATGAAAATTATTACTGAGCAACAATATCCAGTAGGAGATGCATAATTTTAGGGCAAGCTAATATAAGACTTAGTTCTAATTAAAATACTCAAGAACCATTTTTTTAAAAAAGCTATAAGGAGGAGGGGATCAAGGCATATTTCTTTCTTTTAAAAAGGCATCTTTCTTTTCTTTAAAAAGAAGCATGTTAAATAATTGATATGTGGGCCTTTTTATACAGTTTTACTGTTTTCTTTAAGTAGAGGGAGATCGATGTGATTTAGTAGTTTTGTGAGTAAGAATATTTCAGCTCCTTCTAAACTTTGTCCCTTGTTCTGAAGAAAATGTCTTTTCTTCTTTTTCTACAGAACATCCTAGCATTAAATCCCCATAAACAAACACATGCAACTTTGAATTCTACAGCAACTAAGAAGCATGAAAAAATGCACTGGAAAAGGAATGCAGATAAAAACTGTTCAGTGAGTATCATGCTTGAATTTGCTATCTTTTGGGAAACGTTACCTCACGGATAAAATTCTTAATTGTATACAAATAGGGACTACTAATGGTTTAGTTTGTTTACCTAGTTTAGCCTTACTATGAGAAATGTTTTTGACAGAAGAGATAGGGCAGTCAAATGGCTTAAATTATGTCTTTGGTTTATTACAGCAACTATAAACTTTCAAAATTTTCTGATAATTTTTCACTCCATCCTGCCCTCCCCGGACTGTCCCACACAGTGGTATAATTTGTTGTTTTTCTCTTATGTGATATGATTTGGCCTGAGTTTTTGATTTTCAATTTTTATTTTGTGAAATCTCTCAGATCAAAAGACCTAAATGGCAACTTTTCTTTTGGAAGTACATACAGCGTAGGAACTTATAACAAAATTTGAAAATTCCTGATAAAAGGAGCCATTTTGAGTCAATTTTAAATAGCTGGACTCTGATTCTAGGACCTTGATAAGGAGATTAGGTGGGATAAAGTTGTTTGATGTTCTCTTTGATGCCATCTCTAGGGTAAAGTTCTGTGAGCAAAAAAGTGTGAGGGAGAGAAGAGCAAGCCCCAAATCATGTGGGGCATTAGATTTTTTAATCATGAGAAGGGACTGTCAGTTAATGAAAAAGCCTTTGCTCATGCAGAAGTTCTCAGGCTGACATCACCAGGACCAGGTTGTAGGTGAGGTGAAAGACCTCTACCCTAGACCCCAGAGAGCTGCTGCTGCTAGTCTGAGGAAACAGTACTGTCTTTGATGAGAGAAGGGTCTGATTCAATATAAGGCAGCTTCATTTGTGAATTCTCCCTCATGTATAAAAAATCCAGGACATAACCATGTCATGGAGAAGGATTTTGGCTAAGCCTCTTTTTTTTCTTCAAAATGAGGGAGATTACCAATGGATTTTGTCCTTTATCAGCCCATCCAAGGGGCTGTGTGCCCAGCTGTGGCGCCACAGCTATGCTGGGCCGCTGCTCCCAAAGAGGCTTTCAGTGGCGCCGAGAGGCTGGAAGGACGAAAAAGTCTCCCTGCTGCCGAGAAGCCCCCAATGACCATAACAGATGTACACCCCCTTTTTGGTGCTGTAAGTCTGAGGCTCCATCCGCTAGCACAATGCAGCAAATGGCTGGGAGAAAGCCAACTAATATTGACTCCGCCCCTGGGCATGTCCCATGTCCCAGACCTGCCCTCACTATGCTTGCTTCAAGAGCACTGGGATGCTGATGCTAGTGTCTGGTGCCACATCCCTGTGCCAGGGAGGGCTGTGGCAGTCCCATGCCAGTGAAATCGCCCATAAATCTGTTGGCATGGCCACTCCCATGGGTAGATTCCCCCCCCTTTGGATGGGGTTTTGAGTCTTATAAAGAAGTTAGGCTATCTTCAGTGTGATATGTATTTAAGTTGTGTTCCTGTACTAAAGAAAAATATATACATGCAATGGCAGATGTATCTCTCTAATAATTGCGGTCATTGAACAGTCATTGATAAAGCATAGGTAAAATGTGGGGAGTATGAATAGGTATAGCTTGGTGACATTTCTTAATCACAACTATTCAACCAATAATTGGCATAATTATTAGGGTGTGTCAGAAGCAGTAGTTTGACATTTGATTCTTTGAGCTAATGTCTGTTCATACTTCTGTAGTAATTTTTCCCATGTCTTCTGAATGTTAAAGGAACATTGTATTTATGAAAAGAACTGTTGATATGATAATTATGAAATCTGGATATGTAATTTATTGTGTATGAAGTAGTGCAAATCCTTGAACTGATGATATCTAGAGACCATGACCCAAATCCTGAGTATCCTTGTAGGGATAAATTTGTATCCAGAATTGAACAAATTAATGCAATCTAACGAACATAGAGACTTGCTGGAAAATGGCATTAAAGTTGCTCTGTTAATTTTCAAACCTAATTTTTAGAGAGAGATTTTTCCATTAGATTGATTGTTCACTTCCCTTCCAAAACATCTAAAGTCAATGGGAATTACAGGTTCTTATCCTCTCTGAGGATTTTGTTCAAAAGCTTGAAAAGCAAGCCAAATTCTTTTAATTATCTGCTGTACTTTCAAAGTTGTTTATATATTTCTTGGTTGTATATGTAGTTGAAAGTGTTTATTGACTCCATTTAGATTAAGTTATAAATGGCAAATAGGCTTTGTTTGTTTTCACAATTCACCATAAAAACCTAGACAAATAAAGTTAGAGATGGTACTGTTTAAGGGCCCCTTAGGTTCTTTTTTTTTTTGGAAAAACCATCAATTTTAAAATAAAAAAGTAATTATTCACACAACTTCCTTGCAGCAGCTATGACATGGGAGGGGGTGGGCTCAGTAGAGATGATATCTCATTTTTCACTGTTTTAATCTATTTTCACATTGTGGTAAAACTTGCCTTTTTGAAGCTTGCTTTGCAGAATTTGTAAAATTTGATTTCCTGTAAGTTTTTTTGTCAGCAAAGAAACACAAATACACAAGTGAAACCTGTGCTTGCTTCTGTAACAGTGTCTGAAAGGCATCTTTACCACAAGGACTCCAGTAAGGGTTGGGAAATGTATAGTATTGCTAAGCAACGCCTTACTATGATGGATCATACTTTTGCAAATGTCCTACATGGAACCGTTTGAGTGGCAATTAGCGAAGCACAAACAAGAAAAAAACCCCTCCAGATTGCAGGAATGGAGTAGTGGAATGATAGGGCGAAAGCATCACAACACTTTTATGGAGGAAAAGGAAACCAGAGAGCTTCAATGATCAATGTAATGTTACTGAAAGAATGATTGATGGACATTCAAGGGGAAAGAGAAAGGGGGAAATGGCCCAACTATTTATAGAATGCCTTAGATAGAAAAATTAAAAATGAGATTCTCAAACAGAGGTGGAGCTGTCTCTGTGCTTGGCTAACACTGTAGGGAAAGGTACCAATACAGCAATACTTCTTGCCTTGGACCTGAATGCCTCCTTAGCAGAAGAGGGAGAAGAAAGGGAAGTAGGAGAGAGGGGGTGGGTTGCTTAGGGGGGTGGGTTGCTGGCAAGGCATAATTTGGAAGGTTGGAGCCAACCAACATTTCTACTGGTGAAAATAAAAGAAAGTAATTTGTTTGGCAGCTGGAAATCCTGTGCCTGGATGAGAGGGGCTATACAGTAACTGTAGAAAAGGGTGAGATTGAGAGAAAAAGATTTCTGGATCCAACCTGTGATCTGTGTTTCAAACCACATGTGGAAATTTCATACAGGCATAATTTTTTTCTGACTCATTAAGTGACTTCACACAAACATGGTATGTGAGTTCAGCGTAGGGTTCAGTAAAACCATGTACTCCAGAGGCGTACCTACCCAGAGACATGGGGAATCCCAAGTTCCCGGGCGCATGCCATCTGGTCACTTGGGGGTGCAAAATTGGCCCCCCACATGACCAGGAAGATGGCTCCGCCCTACCACGTGACCAGGAAGATGGCAAGGCTGCCTGTCATCTCCGGGCGCCCTTGACCCCACCCATGTCGTCATCAGCATGGGCAGGGTCAAGGGTGCCTGGCAACCCCCCCCCCCCGCCATCCCCCTCCCCTTGCTCTCAGCTGGGACACCTGCACCCGATAGGTAATTGTTTTGTATATATGTAGCAAAGAGAAAGCAGAAGAGAGTGCCTGGCGAAGCACTTTGTTAGTCAGTATTGCAGCAATAAAGGAACTTCTGAGCAGTTGACTGTGTATCTGTGTGCTGTTCCTGCTTTGCATACTCTTGGGTGATCTACTCATGAGTAACGCAACTGCTGGAAAAATTGTCTACACTCCCTGCGATCTTAACAAAAGGGGGGCGGGGGCCAGCAGCCAGGCGCCCTTGACCCTGCCCATGTTGATGACGACATGAGCGGGGTCAAGGGTGCCCAAAGATGATGAGGCAGCAGGAAGTCCTGCTGCCTTGTCTTCCTGGTCACATGGGGGGACGGAGCCCCGGCCTCATGTGCAGGGGGGGGTGCCCGGAAACAATTTGTCTCCAGGCACCGTTTGCCCTCGATATGCCTCTGACACACTCCCTCTGAATACATGCAGGAACGCACACAGTGGGGATGTTTTGCGAAGTGTGTCTTCTTTCCATATCCTTCATACATTCCTCCCTAACCAAGGGAGGAGCTTTGCCTGAGTGGTGGAGGATCTGCTTTTCATGCAAAAGGTCCCAGGTTCAACCCAAGCCTCTCCACTTAAAAAGATTCAAATGGTGGTGATGTGAAAGACAGTTACCTAATCCCCATCAGTCAAAGCAGACAATATGGACCTGGATAGACTAATGGTCTGACTTTGTAAGATAACTTTGGGTCTGACTCTGTAAGATAACTTTATGCTGTTAGAATTGAAGAGCTCCGCTAAGATTTATGACAGTCACTCCCACCTGCAGTGCTATGGCCATCCTAACCAGGATCCATATCCTATATAATTGTTATGAACAAGGAGCTGTGTACAAGGAAAACAAATTCTTTTGCTTAATATGACATTTCTATAGGTTTTAGATATAACAAAGTAACCACTATGTTTGCTCTTGAATGCAAAAAAGAGAGTCAAGGCATTTTAATATATCGAAAAGCGTGTAATTAAATCTTGGTTAGAATCTTACCCTTCGCACCCTTTACTGAAATTTAAAATGTTGCTTTGGGGAATGCCACACTGTGGTTGAAGGAATTTGTCAGGCTAATGCAATGTAATCTAAAACTTTTTTACCACCATTTTGTGGACTCAGCATTTATGGGTGTTAACAGATGGCATCATTGTTGCTGAGTTTGCCTGCTGCTTTGGCAGTCTGTTTAAAAGCTTTGATTATAAATTGAGCCCAACATCCTGGTGAGACCAGTTGGGTCCCATTGTGCAGACTCATCAAAGCTTGGCTCAAATCACAGATAGATAGAGCATTGGTGGTTGATAATGGGAAAAGGAACCAAGCTGCAAGGAAGACTCAGCTAGAGCAGCTAATCTGGACCAGTGGTGATCCTTGCATGATGGCCACATCCGCCATGCATCATAAGCAACATGAGTCAGATGTTCTATAATGGTGTCTGCTGATGTGACTGCTTTGCTTTGAAAAGCGGGGAGGTAACTGTGCAAAACGGGACTTGGCATGACTGTCAGGGGTCATGCTCTCTTTGGAGTATGTGGTGGAAAATGGGGGCTTGCTCCTACACCATACGAAGGCAGTTGTCAGATACATATAAAACAGCATAGGTTCTAGTCAGGTTCAAGGATCGTCTGCCTTTAAGGGCACCAAGTACCGGTAACTTGTTTCAGTAAGCTGAATAATGTAACTGAAGTTTGTATCACAGAGCAGGCCCAGATGGTAAGGTGAGCATGTTCACATGAACATATGCAAATGATAAGGTGAGCATGTTCACATGAACATATGCAGTTGTCTTATAATGAATGAGATCATTGGACCATCAATGATTGGTGGTGAGTTTCCAGGATCTCTACCCTTCGGCTTGATCATTTGCACTGGAGATAGTGGAGATTGAGTGGGGCCCTTTTGTATGCAAAGCAGAATCTCTATCACTGAGTCACAGCCCTGCCTCATTGACCTTATTCTTGAGTATTGCTTTCTTCTGACACCATTTGACAATCAGTTTGAACTATTAGTGTGGCTGAATTCACAAGTCAGTTTGCCGTGTAGAACCACTCCTTGAAACCCCCTGCGCCCAGAATCTACATTATAGGAAAGATATTTTACTTGCTGGGAGACAGCAAAGAAGCAAGAAGCAAACATCTGGGTATCTTCACATACACTGAGACTTGCTATTCCTTTATAATAAGAATATACAGATTTTCTTTTTTCATCTCTATTAACTGATGTCTACTAACTAATTAAAAAACTTACACACACACACACCCCCATATGTTCTCTTCTATGAGAAGCAGTTTTTCACAGGAATTGACACTTTTGTTGTGATAAGACAGGACTTGGTTTTAGGAAACAGTGGCTAGCTACTGAATCCCAATACTATTTGTGGAGATCTGCCATCTATGGCCATGTAAGAACTTAGGAAGACCCCTATTGGATCAGATCATAACTCTGTCTCATTCTGTGACCAAGAGTCACCAGTTGGACACTTCTGGAAAGCATCTTAGTACGACATGAAGGCTCAAATCTCCTCTAGTTCTCTTGAAGACGTGCTTGTCAGGCAGTATACCTCTCACCCTATTAGTTCCATTTAGCTGCCATAGCAAATTTCCTACTGTCTGTTCTGTTTGGCATTGGAAGGGCATTTGACTACCCATTGGCTTATGTATTGTCAAATGGATGCTACGATCACACAGGGAGACAGTCAAATCTCTTTGGAATTATTATGTTTTCTTCAGTCCCAGTAAAGATACTAAACAATGTTTTTGTTTGGATGCTGGTTCTCTGTGGAGTGTCCAGATGAATCTGATATACCAGAAGTGGCTCAAAAATGTAAATCTTTCATGCCTTTAAAGAAAAGGTGCAAAGCTTATTTGTTTTTGTAAGCAATTTTGGCTTTTGGATCTGATGGTGGAAGAAATTGATTACCTTGTTGGTACTTCTGTTGACATATTTAAATCCATTTTAAGTACTTCAGGTGTAGGCAAAAATGGGACCCAATATTTTAAATATTTTACAGAGGCAATATATAGTAGGCTACAGTTCTTACAACACTAACAATCCATTTCAAATAAAAATTTAACAGTCTACAAAAGGCCCCATTATAAATATTTTGCTGAAGCCTGTTCAGATGAAAATAAAGAACTAAAACAGTGTAAATTGGGAAACTAGAAAGGTTTACAGGTAGGATCTGTTCCAAATCATTTTTGTTTGTTTGTTTTTGACTTACTTTCTCCAAGGAATCAAATTTGCCAAATTTTGACATGAAACACTAAGTTGGATTTCCTTTGGGAGCAGACATTGGGGCTTTGTGTTTCTGACTGGAATGAGTCAATAAAATGGAGTGTGAGGGGGATGTCACTGTTACTTGGCAAGCCCAGTTTCATTTGATTATTTTTTTTTAGGGTAGAAGAGCAGCATTTCTGCTGGACAGCATCATCCATCTGGGAAAACATATTTTCTGATAGTTCCAGCTCCTGCCTTTGACTCTGGCAGTAGATTGCCAAACACACTTATTGTATTGTGTAATCCCTTTGGAAAAAGGTCTTTCTCATTTCGTGTTTGGCTTGAGCTATGATAAATACATTCACTCTTTACCTGGAGGAATTTTGCTTTGATACAGCTAGAGTCTGTGCCATAAGTCTCCAGGTCCCTCAAATAGCTGTGGACCATGTCCTGGGTTAGCAAGAGCTGTCTGGCAAGTGTTATTTACTGCTGTTCTCATAAGAGCAAAGCTGAAAGTACTGAGTGTTTTGTTGTGAATGTATATTGTTGAGAATGTAGAAGAGTATCTGCCCATTTGTATGTTTGTATGTTTCAGAGAATGTTTGGAAAATATTCACCTGTTCAGGAAGTGCTGTCTTTGTTCTGAATTTACCTTGTTTTATCATGATGTAATCACATAGCCAAATCTGATTGGGTTGTGACTTTGTGCCATTAAATGTGTGTTCCATAATTGGCTGGGATAGTCTGTGTGACTAATCCAAAAGAGGCAACATGATGATCAATAGTGCAATTCTAAGAACATGTCCAAAAGAGAGAGAGAGCACCTCACTGAGTAGACTTGAATAGGATTCTGATTAGATCTGTTTAGGATTACTCTCTAAAAGAAGCAAAATGTCAAACCATTGCCAACTGGAAGGTAGAACTGACAGCAAGTTGGATCAATAAAAGGGTTAATGCTGTACAATTAAGGTTTTTTTCCCTGAAAATTGAAGCACAACAATATTCAGCAAAGCTTAGTTGTGCTGTTATTGATTGTGCTTGTAAGGAATATTGTCTTTCAGAAATCTCTAGTGTCCTTGCTCTAAGTAAGAGAAACAGTATGAAAGTATATTGAAGGTTACAATATTTTTGCTATAGCAGTGGTGTTGCAGTGAATTAGCAGAGTAAATAATATAGCAGAGATGCAAGTGTATTGTTTTGTAGAACTTTACTGGATAAAAAATTAAGTTACACTAAATATAGGAACAGCAAACTCTATGCAAGTGCTCAGTCTGGGTATCTGTGCTTGTGTGTGTGTCTCCTGGAAAATTACTCTTTTAATTGTGATTGTGTAACTTACTAGTTTTTAATGATGTGATTTTAATATGAGTGTTAGCTGCCCTGAGTCTGGTTTAGGCTGGGGAGGGCAGGATATTAAATCGAATAAAATATATTTTTTAATGACAAAGGAAAAGGACACAGGGAATGGGATTGGAGGCCAACCAGATGGATGTTGTTGCTGCCCTCAACCAAAGGTCTGGTGGAAAAGCTCTGTCTTACAGATAGTAAAAAAATTACAGCACAATAAAAACAAATAAATTACAATGCAGCTACTAAAAACAAAGTCATTAAACCACTAAAACAAGTGGGTGCCATTTATTTATTTAGTAAATGTATTTAGTGATATTGTAAGAGAAGAGATTGGATGAAAAATCCATCTACCCCAGTCTCCTGGACTCACCTAGGTGTTTGTAGGAGATCTTCAAGAGGCATGAAAGCCACAGCCTGCCTTTGCTGTTTCCAGTAATGTTCTGACTGTACTGCCTGTGAGGTACTGTGAGCTATCATGGCTAAGCCCGTAATATGTCAGTCATTCATGAATTCATGCAGTCATGTTCTAATGGTATTTAAAGATGACACCGGCTGTTATATGCAGTTCTGTGTGACATGCAGTTTGGCTTTAGTCCTACACAGTGAATTTCAGGCCATGACAGCTTTTCTTTGGCTGTAAGAGCCAGATCCAAAATATTGGAATCAGAGTCATTGTTTAACCCTCATGTTTTTGTGTTTTAATAACCAAACTTCCTAATTATTGTTACCACAGAACCTAATCCTATGCTCTTTACAGCTTTAATTTTACTAAAGCTATTACCCAACTACTGTAGTATATAAATAACTATAAGGGAACACTCTCATTATCACTGCAACGAAAAGTTAGCCTCTAACCCTAACTTAACTTCTCCCCTGTTTCTCATAATTCCAATATTGCTTTAAAAAGCTCCATTTGATTGAATATTGGAGCCAGTGTAGCTAGCAGCCAGTTAAGACATGAATTAATCCACCACCAATGAATGGTATAAAGTTATGTTTGCATAAAAACCAGTAATGATAAAAATTTCATGCACATTTATTTTTCTGTCATACAACAAAATATCCTTATGCAGAATGATAAATAAGCTTTGGATTCGATCCAGCTAGCATTTTCACTCATCTTGGCCAATTTACCACCTTATTACCGTTCCCATTCCACACAGGCCCCAAGATTACAAATATAGTCTTTTCGGTAGTGAAAGGGACCCTTTTCTCCCCTTTTCACCAGTAGACAAAGTGATTGAATCCAGCCCTTGAGAATGACTGATAGACACTACAAGAAATAAAAAATACTAGATGTCATAGTGACTTGATGCCTACAAGTGAAGAAGACAGTATTTCTTCAATATCTTCAGTGCAAGAGAAATCAAATGTGTAGCTTTTGTTACATCCATGGCATGAGGTTAGGGTTGCAAACCTCAAGATGGTGGCTGGAGATCTCCCACTATTATGATCTCCAAAGTACAAAGATCAGTGCATCTGGAGAAAATGGCCACCATGAAAAGTGGACTGTATGGCATTATACTCCATTGAAGACCCTCCCTTCCCCAAACACTGCCCTCCTCATGCTCAACTCCAAAAATCTCCAGATATTCCATAACTGAGAGCTGGCAAACTTACATGGGGTGCAGAACTGGCAAATAAGTTGTCATCAAAATAGCGTACTCTGGCATGGTTCCAGCACTGTAAGCTTTCTCAGGCTCTCAAATTGAGATGCAGCATGGGTTCTGTTCGGAGCTGAGAGTTGCAGTTGCTGTCTACTTCATCTCATGTCACATTTCTGGCTGCTTGCCTGCCTTCCTTCATGTCTTCACATGGTGTGATTCAAACTTGGTCTACATGTAAACCATTCTGCTGGGTTTCATTTACATCCAACAAAGGGAGGTGGTAACAAAGTGGCAGAGGATTGAGGTAAATGGATGAATTACATCACTTTCCACTGCAGGAAATGGATCTTTTTTTTTTCAAAGTTCCTTGTAACTGGAGAAACTTAGACTTCATGAAATGGCTAAGGTAGAGCTGGTCTTCCTGATATAACATGTAACACCTTAAAATGTACAGTGTCTTTGTATGAGGTCTGTGAAAAAGATGAACTAGAAATGAAGGTGGTGATAACAACAACTATGTTACTTTTCCTTTCCTGTAAAATCTGAAGCCCATTTTTGTCAAGATCCTCCTTGCACTCATACTCCTGGAAAATGTTGGCACTCAATAACTTCTGCTTAGTGCGCTTTCTTAATGGCTATAATATGGTTTAAGCTCTTGGGAATGTTGCTGTCTCATCTCTGACCTTGGAGATAGCAGTGTCCAACAGAAGTTTCATTTTTTGCTTGGAGATGGAGGGAGGGAGAGAGGTTCAGCTTAGCCTTATAGTTTCTGCTATACTTTCTGAATTCCAGTCTGGCAATTGCCTGTTGTATGACCATCACAACTTCTCAATAAATGCAGATTTTGCTAAACCTGGAGTCTGACTTATTGTAGGAGAGTGGAACATGGCAATTTTGTAACTTCAGTCTTCAACCACAATATTCTGCTGCATGTGTCGAGCGGGCTACAGTGTCTGCCATGTCAGGCTTAGGGGGGAATGGTTGTCATTTCAAGGAACTGATTGCTCGCACACAGAGGTGGGATCCAACCAGTTCTCACCACTTCTCTAGAAGTGGTTACTAATTTTTTCTGAGTGCCGAGAAAGGGTTACTAAAGCAACCTCCCTGCCCAATAGGGACTGGAGGTGCATATGTGCAGCGGCGCCACTGTTTGAATCCCACCACCATCAGAACCTGTCATTAAAATTTTTGGATCCCACCACTGCTCGCACATAATAATTTTTCATTTATATGTATTTTTATCCTGCCTTAAACTTAAAGAGCAGATTACAACAAAGCTCATATGCATCATAAAATCAAATACAACTAAAAGAATTACAATCAATTGTAACCAATAAAACTTGTTAAAATATTCAAACTATTATAATAAAACTATTAAAAATTCATAATATTACTAAAACAGTAGGAGAGGAAAACCATTTCTTCAGCCAAAGGTAAAAGAAAATAGGTGCATCTTTACCAATCTTCTGAAATCATATAAAGAAGATGCTTAATGGACGTTGGGGGAGACCATAACACAGTCTCAGGGCCACCACTGAGAAAGACCTATCTGGAGTCACCATCTTTTCTACCACTGAAGGTGGTAGTACTATCAGCTTTGTCTGCTGAACTTAAGGGACAGGTAGTTCAATATGGGAGAAGGGACCCAAATATTTGGGACCCAGGTGATTTAGGGCTTTATAAATCAAACAAAGCATCTTGAATTGGGCTTGCTAGCAAAATGGCAGCCAGTGCTTTCTTCTAAGATTGGCATGATGTGTGTCTGGCCAGTCGTACCCATACAGTCTCACCGCTGTGTTCTGCAGTACTGCAGCTCTGAACCATCTTCAAGGGCAGCCCCATGTAGAGCACATTACAGTTGTCCAATTTGGAAGTTACCACAGTATGGAGTACTGTAGGGCCAGTAGCTGTTCGGTAGAGGCACTAGCTGGTGAACCAGCCGGAGCTAACCATAGGTACTAGTGTTCCATATTTGCTTAATTTGGAAGCTTTTAGTGTTAGTATTTAAGTCTGAGTACAAACAATTGTGCTTCATAAATTATGGATTCAAGTTTTAACACCCTGAAATTTTCAGCAAAGCCGAATAAAGTTGTTACCCATTTGGGGTTTTAAAAAACCAGAGCCTGAAAAAATTCAGTTCTCCCCACCACTGCTTCTCAAGTCCACGTGGACTTGAGAAGTGGCCGTGGGAAGAACTTCAACCCCCCTTGCCATTTTCCAAGCCCATGAGAACTTAGGAACCAACAGCAGGGCTGGCAGACAGAGCTGTGATTGGGAAAAGAGGGTTGCTTGCACAGGGTGGAGAGCTCTGCTCTCTGCAAGCAATGTAACTCGAGTCCCCTCCTCCCTCCCTCCCTTCCCAATTGCAAAGGCAGCAACAAACTTTGTGACTAAGGGGGGGGGGGCGGGAGCTGATAGCAAAGCCAGCAATTGGCTTTGAGATTGTGGGAAGGGGGTTCTTACAGAGAATAAGAAGCTCTGCTCTCTGCAGGCAACCGGCTTAAGTCCCTGCCTCCCTCCCCAATCACAAAGCTGGCAATCAGGGAGAGTTGTTTGCTGAGTGTGGAGAGTTCCACTTTCTGCAAGCAACCCAACTTGAGTTACCATCTCCCCACTTCCCTGATTGCAAAGCTGGCAATGGCTTTGTGATGGGGGAGGGTATGGCTTGCCAAGAGATCCAGGGAATATCTGCAGGGAAAAGCTGAAAAGCTGAAAAAGCCGAAACCTATTTGGATTTATTAAGTCCTAGGCCAGTGGTGGCGAACCTATGGCCATGCTGGCAGGGGATGATGGGAATTGTAGTCCATGAACATCTGGAGTGCCATAGGTTCGCCACCACGGTCCTAGTCTATTCAACTCTGCAAGTAGTCTGGGCTTTTTTTTTCCTGGTTAACCCCCCCCCCCTTTATTAATATTGTGACACAGGAAGTTGAATTAATAGAAATAATGTAATGAATGAGTGTAAATAAATGCTTTGTCGAAGGCTTTCTCGGCCAGAATCACTGGGGTGTTGTGTGGTTTCCAGGCTGTATGGCCGTCTTCTAGTAGCATTCTCTCCTGTTGTTTCGCCTGTATCTGTGGCTGGCATCTTCAGAGGATCTGATAGTAGTATTAGTAGTTTCCTACTATCAGATCCTCTGAAGATGCCAGCCACAGATGCAGGCGAAACGTCAGAAGAGAATGCAACTAGAACAATGGCCATACAGCCCGGAAACCACACAACACCCCACTAAATAAATGCTGTTTTATACTGAAGCATCAAAGATAGTTTTTTTCCCTGCATCATACATAGTTTTGGTATTATAAAAAGAGCTTTTTTCAGTACAGTGTCTGGAGGAATTGCCTGACCAGTAATCTTCATGTGAGTGGAATTGAGAACAGGTGATAGTTTATGGCATATTAGATCCTATGGAATCTGGACACTGTTTTCCAAGGCCATAATCATGTTGTCCAGAAATAATGATTTTTGTGTACAACAAAACAGCCATAAAATGTAGCCTTTTGAGAGTGCAGTAGGCACTTCTCTTCAAATAATGAACTGACTGTGCTTGTTTCCTCATTTTTATTTCTTATTTCTTTTTTACACAATTGCATGCTTTCCTTTCTGTTTAGTTTTAGAGCAGATAGTAATGGAATGTGATTTCCATAGACATACATTTCACTGTTGAAGGCTTTCATGGCTGGATTCACACACACAGAGAGAAATGTGGGTTTTCTGGTGGTTCTGGTGGGTTTTCTGGTGGTTCTGGTGGGTTTTCCGGGCTGCGTGGCCATGGTCTGGTGGATCTTGTTCCTAACGTTTCGCCTGCATCTGTGGCTGGCATTTCAGAGGTGTATCACAGAGGGAAGTCTGTAACAAACTTCAGACTTCCCTCTGTGATACACCTCTGAAGATGCCAGCCACAGATGCAGGTGAAACGTTAGGAACAAGATCCACCAGACCATGGCCACACAGCCCGGAAAACCCACCAGAACCAATACATTTCTCTCTCTGTTGTGTGTGTGTGTGTCAAATAAGTTGAAGATTTTGTTTAGGAATAATTGCAAGTCAAGACCCACAAAAATTGAGATGGTTTATATGCTGCCATTATCTTTTTGTCACATTCCTCCCCTTTCTTTTTTTTTAAACTTTAATTACAATGCAGAATGCTTTGGATTCTGATATTAAACTTTGCTTTTCAACTTCTGTATTGATCACAGTTTGCAAACCTTTATTGTTTAATTTTTCTTACATAATTAAAAAACCTACATGCACTTTCTGAATAGTCACTCTCTTCTTTGAATTTTAAAAGTTAAACATAGTTAAACATTAATGCAGTGGATAGATAACCTGCTGGCATGAATGCTTAACTATGTTTTACTGTTGAAATGTTCAGTGTTAACCAGATTTCAGAGTTGTGTTAACGTTCAAGGAAAATAAGATCTCCCATTCACCTGTAACTCCAAAATCTTTTAAAAGTTATTGTTAAACTCTATTGCTGCCCTTCACTTAACTTGTTTTAAGGGGCTATGTCAATGTAGTGGTGAGGAAGTTGAACTAAGACTAGGGGACGGGGCACCCATAATGCTCATTTTTGTAACCTTGGCCAGTCTCTCTCCCAGCCAGGGTTGCCAACCTTAGTTTTGGAAATGTCTGGAGCTTTTGGGGTAGAGATGGTGAAGGAGATGGGAACTCTGCAGGGATGTGATGTCCTAGGGTCCACCCTTAGAGCTGCCTTTTTCTTCACAGGAATTGATCTCTATAATCTGGAGTTCAGTTATAATTCCAACAGAACTCCGAGTTCCGACCTGGAGGCTGACAGCCTCTACTCTCACTTTAACTTCACAATGTTATGACTACAAAATGGAGGAATCACAGGCGTAGCTACCATGGGGACATCCGGGGACAAGCGCCCCGGGCGCCACCTTGTGGTGGGCGGAAAAATTGCAGGTTCGTTTGAAGCTTTCTGTATTTTTTACTGTTTTTTCCAATTTTGGTCTGCAGGAGGCACAGTTTTTAGGCTAGTGGCACCAAAATTTCAGGCTATCGTCAGGTGACTCTCCTGATGATATCAGCCAAGTTTGGTGAAGTTTGGTTCAGGGGGTCCAAAGTTATGGACCCCCAAAGGGGGTGACCCCATCCTCCATTGTTTCCAATGGGAGCTAATAGCAGATGGGGCTATCATTTTGAGGGTCCATAACTTTGGACCCTCTGAATCAAACTTCACTAAACCTAGGTGGTATCATAAGGATAGTCTCCTTCTGATACCACCCAGGTTTGGTGAAGGTTGGTTCAGGGGGTCCAAAGTTATGGACCCCCAAAAGGAGTGCTCCATCCCCCATTGTTTCCAATGGGAGCTAATGGTAGATGGGGCTACCCTTTTGAAGGTCCATAACTTTGGACCCCCTGAACCAAACTTCACTAAACCTGGGTGGTATAATCAGGATAGTCTCCTAAAGATAGCCTAAAATTTTGGTACTGTTATCTTAAACATTGCTCTCCTGACAAGCATCCTCAAATTTTCCCCGGATTCTCTCTTTAAATCCACCCCCTTTGGAGTGGATTTAAAGGGAGAATCTGGGCTCCCTAGATTAAAAAAAACATTGAAAGTATTGTTGAAGGCTTTCACAACCAGATTCAACTGATTGTTGTGGGTTTTACAGGCTGTGTGGCCATGGTCTGGTAGATCTTGTTCCTAACGTTTCACCTGCCTCTGTGGCTGGCATCTTCAGAGGTGTATCACAGGGAGAAGTCTGTTATAAGAGAAGTCTGGACACAGTGTATAACAGACTTCTCTCTGTGATACACCTCTGAAGATACCAGCCACTCTGTGATACACCTCTGAAGATACCAGCCACAAGATCTACCAGACCGCAGCCGGATGCAGCTTAGAAAACCCACAACAACCAACTTTGACAATGGTGCTGTTTGGGGTGGATGGGTGGGAAATCTACCCTGAAACAGCATCACTTTCAATGTTGTTTAAACTAGAGAGCCCAGAGTCTCTCTTTAAGGTGAATTTAAAAGGAGAATCTGGGCTCTCTAGTTTAAACAACATTAAAAGTGATGCTGTTTCAGGGTGGATTCCCCCCTTCAAAAATAGCATCACTTTCAATGTTGTTTAAACTAGGGAGCACTGGGTGTGTTCAGATTCATGTGTTGGGGCATGTTCTATAATGTGATGGTGTTTGGTCATGGTGGGGAAGGGGGAGGGGCGCTGCCCATATGCCGGGGGGGGGGGGGCGCAAAACTCAGATTTTGTCCCGGGCTCAATTTTCCCTAGCTACGCCACTGGGAGGAATGGTAGTTATGGATGGCACCTTGAGCTCCTTTGGAGGAAAGGCAGGATTTTTTAAAAAAGTAAGAATGTTTCACTTTTCTTTTTTTTATTTTTGAAATAGAATATTGTCAGATTCAAGCCACTACTTTGTGATATTGATACAGCGAACCTTCTCAGATGTCTCCTTCTGACCTCATGTTGACAGAGCCTCTGTTTTTCCTCTGACTGTTTGTACTAAAAGTTGTCCAGACATTTGTTCCAATCCTCATATTTTCCTGCTCTGTTCTCAGTTCTGGGAACATTTCTGAGCAGGCCTATGCTAAAGTCCCATTCTGTTCAGTGTGACTTACTGCCAAGAAACGTTCTTTGAATTGTAACCACTGTTAATTTAATTTATCCCATGTTCAGAAATGGTAAAATACAAGCTTCCCAGTTTAAATAGTTTCTTTATAAACGCCCCCCCCCAATGCTCCCCCCATTTCTTTGTTTTTTTAGGCTCTTGTGACAGATTTGCAAGGAAAATGTAATTTTAAAATGCAATTCTGACAAAGCAAACTTACTGTTTACCTTCAAAGTGGAGCAGGAAAGACCTCCTGTACTGTAAATGGACAAGAAACAGTGCGATGCAGAGGGAAGAGGAAGATGTCTCCGTTACAGACATTCTAGAGGGCTTTAGGTTGGGATCATTCCTACCGCCAACAGCTGCTAAGTGCTGTCTGTCTTAAATGAGAGAAAACTAAACTCTGAGGGGAATAGATTAGTTAAACAATGGAAACAGTATATGGTAAAAAATAAGAGATCATCTAATGTCATGATGATGAGCATTTGTAGTTATGTACAAAATACTTTCAACCTTCTCTCTTCTTTATCTGTGTTTTTTTTGAAACTGGTAACATTTCCTTGCTGCTAAGTACTGTTTCCATAACTGTTAGAGAATGTGCAGGTTTCTATAGTTTTCACCAACTGCTTGACAATATCTACGTCTGATTTTCTTACAATCCTGTTGTGGAAAAAAAAACCAGCAAGAAAATTGATGTTAATCCTGTTGTTGTAGCTGATCTGTTCTTAGAAGCTATTGAGATAAAATGGAGAATTTAGCAAAGCAGGGGGAAAAGATTTTTAAGTACATGGTGCTGGCCAGAATCCAGAGAGCTCTGTGTGATCTTTCTACTGCAGCTCCTGTGCCCAATGAAAAACTTCCCCTGAATCAATCAATATTCCAAAAGAATATTCCTTTTAGATAAAATGGGATGCAATTAAAAAAGGAGGCACCCTTGCATGTTTGTTGTGTGGGACCACACATGTGAGCCATATTGGTTCCTAGCTCATTTTAATATTTTCTAGTATATCATATATATCGTATGTTTTCTAGTATGTCGTGTCATCTGGCTATGATTAAACATTTAAGAGTCTTGTTCCAAATGATACTATCCTCTTTTCCACTGGAGGATCTAAGTAGACTTGTAAATTTATCCATCACATGCTGGACCATCTTTGTTTTGGAATTCTCCGCTTGGGTCCTAGTGTCTACTTATTTTTGTTACATAGTTATTCAGAGCAGTTTTCGCATGCCTTACCTAAAAGTGGGCTCCAAAAATCATTACAAGTAATGAAGTCTGCAATGCATAATGAGGCTAAAAACAGTGGCAACTTCAACCTAAAAAAACCACAAACCTTTGAAAGCATAAAAAAACACAATTCCGGTAGACTCCAGCATGCTAAAAACAGTGCCAAGCATTAAACTAAGAACAATACTTCTGTAACTGTGTAAAATTAATACTGTTAAACTAAGAGCTCTATTTAGCAATTAGCAAAAACCCAAGGATGATATTATGTGAACATCCTTTGGGTGGGCATTCTAACAGTGTTGTTGTTGCCACTGAAAAGGACCCCAGTCTCATGGCCACAACTTGAACATCAAATGAGCGTTTCGACTTCTTTTACAAACTCTCTGCCTTCAGCCATAGGACTGTTATGAGGATAATTTAGAGTGTCACATTTTTTGTGTTTCTGGGGGTTTTGGCTGGTTTTTGATGGCAGTTAATTTTCATGATAAGGTTTTGTTTTAAAAAATGTTTCTATCTTGTTTTATTTTGTGAGTCACCTTGAGCAGGTCTCTGAAAAAGTAGTATGCAAATATTTTAAATAAATAAATGAGATGCCTTCAGGGAATGAAGTTTATCTGCATAAACCTAGTAAATATCATGCTGTTTCCATTTTGAGGAGGACAGGATATGTACATTGCCCATTGCAAAATCGGTTGGGTGACTTTATCTGTACAGGTAGGGCAATGCAAAATACAACTATAATCATCCTGATGCCAGATAGTGGATTGGGGTATGTCTCTTGGCTAGTGCGATAAAATGGGATTTGGCATACTGGATTATGACTGCCTTTTGTGTCATCACTTCTCAACCCGACTAATTATTTGGCATCTAAATTGGTTATCCTGAGGATAAATTCCCAAGAGGCATCAGTCAGTAGAAGGGGCAAAAATAAAAAGGCAAATAACCCAAGATTGCAGAAAATTTATTCTTGAGAATTGTGTCGGAAGCACAGAACTAACAGAAACATCTATTTATAACAAACCTGGTCCACACAGTCAGAAAAAAGCCTGTAACTGAATCTCCAGCATTCCGCCTTTCTGCAACACGTTCCTCCCACTGAGCCTGGCTGTCTTGACGCATCAGTGCTGTTTCACTCTTCACTCCCTCAATACAAACGCCTAGCTATCTTGCACTCTATTTGTTATGTTTTGAGAATGGTCCCACTGCTCCATTCAGCCTTGTCTGTCTCATCTTCACTATATCAATATTATCTGTTGTGGTGGTCCCAGCTGGATCACATTCTGTTCCTGCTGTTCTCTCTGGCTGTCAAGAGTTTGCACTCAAGCAAAATCGGAAGCGTTAATACAGAGGAAGAATAAATAATTTGATCCATATATATGGACAAGAGGACAGATTTGCTGGGCAAAATGCTCCAAGTCTTTGGGTAGATAAATGTGTAAATATTTTCTCCTATGGGGTTACTTTTGGAATTTCTTCTGTGGCCAAATGCGTGTGTCACCTACTATATCTGGTGGAAAATACACATTCAATCTAGGATTCTTGACTAGAGCTCATTAGTCTAATAATCGCTTACTCAATCAGCTTAGATACCATAAACACATTGAATTTTATTCATGATGGACCTAATCATTATTGCACTGATTTTTTCATTCCCTTGTGAAGCCCATCAAGACTGAAACCTCCATCTAGTCATGATTCCAAGTGTGGGTGCCTGGATAAACAAGGGGCACCCACATTCGTAGCAGGAGGGATTTTTAAGTCGAAAGGAAACTAACCCCAGTTTATTAAGGCGTTCGCTTTTGGATGTCATGACTAATTGGGGTTAGTTGTGGAATTTCCTCTTCAGTCTCAGAATGTTCTACAACGAAAGGGAAAAGGAAACACACGACCATGTTCCGTCAGCCGGGGTCCTACCCATCACAAGCTCCTTCCGTCCATCGTATCTGAATTGAACCTAGTACTAATAATAGCAGTAATGATATTATTCAAAGCATTCAAAGTGACTGAGTGAATGGGAAGTCATTCTAGCCTAGTACCAGAATAACAAATGTTAATAACTGATATTAACCCTTTTTATTTTTATTATAATCATGAATGGGTATTTATTTCATTTTCCCTAAGTTAACGAAAGATACTTCTCTAACCTTGAAGCACAGGTAATATATTTTGCTTGATCATAAAAAACATGCAAGCATGCAGGCTACACAATGGAGTGAAGTTGTTAGTGGTGTAAAGTTTGTTCTATGAACCTACGGGTGTATGTCAGAGGACTTCTTATGTCTGAGAATCTTTTTTACAACTTTGTTGCACAGCATATTCTTGCTTCAAATGTGAGTTATTCCCAGTGGTCATGCAGGGACACAGGACTAAGTTTCTCCTTTTTATCCCCTGTTGGGCTGTTACTAGCCAGTTTAGTGTCCTGCCTTATATAGGGAGAGCGGCTTAGTAAGGACTCTCTTCAGCCTCTAGCTAATCTTTTTCTTTCACTTGCCTTTCTGCTTTTTTCTCCTTCTCATACTTACTTCTATAACTAATCTTAGTTATTAAAAAAAAGACCAATCCCACTGTTGTTACATTTTTATTCCTTAAATCTCCTCCTTGCCTCCACTGTTGTCTAACTGAACCAGGCCACTTGGAACAGGAGTGCAAGAGGCTTGAAAGATCTGAAGACGGATTCCTCTCAGAGAAGGATGCTGATCCAGGCCTACTGCAGATTCAGGAGCCAGAGTGCAGCTTGCAAATCAGCAAGCCAGGAGGAGGATATGAGCAGCTCAAGGAAATGGGGCAAGACAAACCACAAAAACAAAAAAGGGTAGGAGTGCCGGCTAAAAAAGGCACAAACAATCTGTGGCAGCAAGAGCCCCCTGCAAAACAGCTAGTTCGACCCTGAGGGGCAACGATGGTCTATCGGACCCCAGAAAACCTCATCCTCAACATGGATCACCTCCTGGGGGTAAAGTACCAGCACCTTTTCCCCAATTAGAGGTTGGGAGACCATCTTGTCCCTGCAATCTCTTTCAGCAAAAGTGAAAGAGGAAATGCTGTGTCTCCAGGCTGGTCATGCACCATCCAGCCCCATCTTAGGGGGTCATCGATCTCCCTCACCTACACCAGGTTCAGAAAAGGATTTTGCCACCTATGGAAGGAATTTACAATGCTGGTCCATTAAGGCAGCCATGAAGGCCTCTTCATCTGGAGCCAACACAGACAGCTCACTCTATCTCTTCCTTCTCAAAGGAAGAAAAGGAAGAGGGAGAATGTTTCTCAGGACAGGAGGAAGAACCATCAGCAAAACCGCCCACCAAACTTTTCAATGGGAAGAGTTTCTAATCCCTATTAGCAAAACCTATCGCTGCCCTTGACCTGACACAGGAACCAGGCAACTCTGATGGGAACAAAGGCCTTCACCAGGTGGTATAACCATAAAAAGATTAACCCACTCAATCCAGTGCTGGGGCAAATTTTAGGTTTCCTTTAGGAAGGAGTTGGGCAAAATCTCAAGTCTTCCACCTTAGACAGGTGGCAGAAATTGCTACAGTTTTATCAAAGGTAGCCAGAACACCCACATCAAAACATTCTTGTGTCCTGGTCTTCTTAAAAGGCATAGTGCAGTTCACACCTCCCACAGTTCACAAATTCCCATCCTGGAGGCTACAAAAGCTCCATTTGAGCCCTTAAGACAAGTCCCCCTGACGTGGCTAAAAATGAAGGTACTCTTTCTGATAGCAGTTATTTCAGCCAGGAGGGTATCAGACCTGGGAGCCCTTTTGGTCAGACTTGGGCTGTGTGTTTTTCACTAGGATAAAGTAGTCCTAAGACCAGCTTGACCTTCATTTCAGAGTTCAACTCCAGATTCCACAGGATGCAATAAATCCATCTTCCCTTCTTTTGCCACAAACTAGAACACCTAAGGAAAAATCCTGGCACACCCTAGATCTACACAAAACTCTAATGATATGCATTGAATACACATTTTCAATAAGGACCTCTGACTCCCTGTTCATCTCAATTACAGCTCCTAATAAAGGCAAGAAGATGTCCAGGGTAGCCATTAGCATTCCGATCTAGAAATCAACAAACACCAACCAACATAACTGCACATTTAGTTTGAATCATGGCCACTGCCCTAGGCAGCTGTCAGTGGAAGAGTTTTGCTGCACTGCTCATGTCCCTCAGTCTTCACATTCATGAGACTTTACTAGATGAATGCTACCTCCTCACCAGATGCAGCATTTGGAAGGAAGGTGTTACAGAAAGTTGTAGATGCATAAGAACTCCCAACCCACACAGTGATACACCACTTTTTGATGTCTCATGTTTGAAGATGCTCTCCCCTCAGAGCTTCAGTAATTGTTGAATCCCTACAAATATATGACAAAAAAATTATCTGGTTGCATAGCAAACTTTGTAAAAGCATCACGTCAATTCAGTAGTTGTCTCATCATAGAACTAATTAACCACCCAAATTCTGCTGTCACTATGCATAGAATGTTTTCCCAATATTTGAGGTTTTTTATTCCCTTTTTGCACACTTGAATTTAAAGTTAGGGTAGTAATGCAAAGAGCCTGGATCACTGCCCAAAGGACAAACAATGTCTTGGGTTGCCAATCTCCAGGTGGGTCCCTGAGATCTTTCAGAATTACAACTGATCCTCAGGCTATAGAGATCTGTTCCCTTAGATTGGAAAGGGTGTATGACAGACTCCACCCTCTCCAGATTCCACCCCTAAATTTCCCAGAATTTCCCAAGTTGGACTTGACAACTCTACCATAATTCAGTGGGATGATTTTTTTTAATGCAAAAGGACCCAGGTTTCGTCTTCATGATTTGCAGCTGAAAAAAAGTCGGATAGCAGAAGATGTGAAATATCTCTGCTTGAGACTCTAAGTCACTGCTAGTCAGAGTTGACAGAACTGACTCTGATACGCCTATGGTAAAACTCAGTTTAAGGCTCCTTAATGTGCCCAGTTCATCCCACTGATCAGCATGGCTGTTGTTTCACGCCTGTTTCATGAGCCATGGAATCAACTTTCTTGTGCTGTAAATGGCTGCTGTGGAGAGGTGAAAGCAGGGCAGATCCACAACAGGCTCTTTGGATCAAATGCAGGGTGAATGGTTTATTTTCCCTTTATAATACCATTAGAAAGTCAAATGTGGCTGGCTACATTACAGTGCTATATCCTCATGTTTAGTGAATGATTCCTGATCTACTGGGTCATGCAGTGAAGGAAGAAGCGTCAAAAATAATACCAAAGCAGGAGTAATATTGGTGGTAGTAATAGGCATTTTTTGTGAAGTAGTTTTCTCCTCAAGGAATGTTCAGCCCCTCAAAATCCCACTTTCCAAAAAAATGGTGGAGTGTAAAAATTTGGGTTTTCTGCTAGTTTTTATTTATTAAAAAGATTGGGTCTGTTTCCTACAGGAAAAATATCAGTGTTACATGAATCTGATGCTTAAAGAAATATTTTCAACAAATGAATTCTGCCAACTTCTCTGAACCTCCAGTAGCCTCTTTATCAAATGTGAATGTATAATGCAATGCAAAGATAGTTGTAGAAGCCTACTCATATATTATGAATAATGATGTTATGTAAATTGCCTAGAGTGTACTGTTGACTGCCTTGATGGGAGGAATTCATGTACTTTTAGAAGGAGAAAATCTTGTTGTTTTAACAGCTGCCAGATTTGCACTATTGATTTGATAAACATTGGGTTTGGATTCAAGCTTTGTTTTTTTTTGCCATCAGCGAAGACAATTTTTATTTTAACCTTCCCACTTCAAATCCCCCCTCCATCATTATAGGCAGGACACTGCTTAAGGGAGTGCAATTGGCTGTAGCAGGAGGGAATTCTGTTATTTTTTAAATAGTAAATTTATATTTCCCTTTTCCCCAAGGGAGTACATAGTTGCCTGGTCTCCACTATATTTTCACTGTAGTTGCCGTGATCATTCAGTCCCTTGTATGTGGGCAGTTAGGGATTTTGGCCAAACTCCTCCTTCACTTTCCTTCCTAATAAGTGATTTTCACAACCCAAAGGCCGTTCATATCTTACTGTAATACCATGCCCTGCCATCTGGTTGTAGCTGTCTTGCAGAGCCAGATGTGCATGGCTGACCATGAACATGAGTTTCCAGGCTAGCAAATATTCCCTGACAATATGGGAAGAAGCAATGGGAAGCAGTGACTCCCATGTTTCCATGGTAACACACAAAGGAGCCCAGAGTTGACATTGTTGACCCTTTCTTTGGCAAGGCAGTTATTGTATGCAGTAATGACTTCTGGATCAGCACCTTGGGGCCTTCTCTGTGTTTTAATTTCATTATAGGGAAAATTCTGTTCAAAATCCCAAAAGGAGAATTTTGACAAAGTTCAAGTTTTCAGGGGATAGCACATCCTTTTCAGGGGCTTTATAAGTCTGTATAAATGAAAGCTGGAGGAGACTTTGAAATCCATAACAATGGTCTATTACTCTGTTTTTTTAAAAAAATATTTTTTCTTTGGCATGTAATCCTGTTTAATTAGATTCCACTCTGATGTTTCAAGATTCCATAAACTGTAGTCTTTTCTACCAGCTGCTGAAGCAGGAGTTACTGTCTAAATGATATTCACAATGAGTATTTGGAAGGTTTACAATTATACCCTTGCTAATAAGTTGTGTTATTTTCCCCAACAATTTTAAGAGCTAATCTTCAGAAGGCATTTTAAAATTAGCTAAAATTCTGTCAGGAGATTTACAAAAATGGTTAGCATGAAGATAATTATGTCACAGTCCTTGGACTCCATCTCTGATTGTGTGCATAAATCAGAAAATGTCAGCTGTGTTTTCCCTTAATAATTATCTTTGCAGCAATATATTACAGTTTAAATTTCTGTTATAACTTTGCTATGGGCTTATAAAACACAAGGCAGTTGTTTCCTAAAGTTTTTTTTTGCTGATTAAATAATCCAAAAGACTTCCCAGAATAACAAGAGATTAGCATGTTTAACATTCTAAATATCAATAAGGAGATCAATAAAGGGTGGAGGAGCACATGCTGTGTTGAATTTTATAAAGCCTCTTTCCGAAGGCGACAGTTGTCTTTAGAGTGTAAGAGGCTGGCTTTGTAAGGCTTACATTTTCATGAGTGTTTTTAAATTTGAATGGCTTGGGGTTGACTGTATGGTACATTTCAGGGACAGATGGCTCCTTCTTGAAATTCAAACTAAGCATTCCAAATGAAACTTCTGGGTCTTGAGTGTTTTTAAAGTTTTAACTAAGGGAACCTATAGTGGGTGGCAAGTAAATAAAGAAACAAAAAATCAGCAGCATTATGTGTGAATATATTTATTTTAAAAAATCTACCCTGCCCATCCATCCTGTAAGGAGCTATAAAGTGGCTTACCCGCATAATTAAAAGGAATGTGAAACCTTTTGGGCTTTAGAGAGGCAACCACCTATTGAGGTGTGCTGGTGTAGCATATTAATTTATTTAGACGGACAATTTCAGGCAGCTTGTATAATAAACCCTAGGTTTTAATTCAACTGCCTATAGAACCACATTTGTTTTATATTGATAAAAAATTATGGATCAGCATCTTGGAATCACATCTATAGAGGAATTAAGTTGGACAATTAAGGGGTTCTGACTGGAAAAGGCTAGACAAAGTTAGGATACTAAAGGAATACATGGATTTTGGAGCGGTATTCAGGACCCCCTTTTTAAAAACAAGACAGCTCATTGACCTTTGCCCCAGGCCTGGCCTTACATACCAGAATAGTTTTTAATACTAAGAACTGGCATGGGGTGGGGCCATGGTAAGTGGTAGAGCATCTCCTTGGCATGCAGAAGTCCCAAGTCTGATTTGTTGGATTTCCAGTTAGAGGGGATAATTAAAGGTAGTAGTTAATGTGAAAGACCTTGGCCTAAGATCCAGGAGATCCACTGACAGTCATAGACAGATCAATGGCCTGACTGAGTATAAAGCAACTTTGTGTTCATGTGTCATGTGTTCATGTGTCATGAGCATCAAAAGCTCCAAAGAGTCTAAAATAAACATCATTTCTGTCTCTTGTGCCAGGGAAAAATCCTCTGGACAGATGAGTCAGAATGACGATGCAGGTTTGGATGATTTTTTCGTAGTGTGAAAAATGGTCATCTGCAGTGGTAATAATGCCAAATTAAAAAGCGAAAATGCAATGAAAATCTTGAACGTAGTAGAAACTTATTATTTTCTATTATAAGGGCAAATGAATCTGTATGGATAAAATAGGTTAGGAACAGCATTTAAATCCCAGCACAAGCATCTATAGGTTTATACGTATTGGAAGGAAATGCATTCCAAGCCAATGGAGCACAACAGCTAGCCCCATGTATGCTGAATGGATTTCATTGCTGAAATGATACCCATACATGGGTCAAATCATGTTTTGCTTTCCCAGGAAGCAAAAAACTGCTTGAAAGCAGATGCCCTGTGTACTTACTCAACAGTATTGATGATTTTCTATTTTTAGACTGCTATAGACATAGCAAATAATAAATTGGTTTGCATCTGCTTTTTAAAATTGCTGTTAACATGAGAGGCTGAGTGCCTGTTACATTGCCTCAGGATGCACTGGATCAGAATATTAATACAAACAGGTTAGGGACATATTCAGAATTTGGTTTTGTTTGTGGAAATAATTCCCGGGGGGAGGGGGTGTCAGGAAATTTTTTAACAACGTCTGTATGGCCAGTACCGGGGATCATAATGATGGGAGCAACCAGAAGGACAGGACAGTTGTGAATAGGCATGGGTCCACTGAGAGTATCTTTCCAAAGCATCCTGTGTGTGTGTGTGTGTGTGTGTGTGTGTGTGTGTGTGCACACGAGCGTGTGCATGCTCACTCCCGGGATGCTTTGGAAAGATACTCCGATCCATGCCTATTCACAACTGTCTTCTCCCTCACAAATGCAAACAATCTAGAATTGGCACCACTGGCCTTAATACTGAGGGGAATACATTGAAAAATCTGTAGTTGCATAAACTGCTACTTAGCACAATGTATTCTTCAGGAGAAATGGGTTATTCTCTTTAAGAAGAAGCTATTTTGCTTTTCTTTTTTGAACCATGTGTGATAATTTTATTTTAACTTTTTTTTGTCCTGCTACTAATTGCATTGAATGAAGCATTATGTTTAGGGTAGCTCTTTAGCAACTTGATAGGAAGGGAGCATGTAAATAATGCAAATAAATATACCAAGTTGCTGTTATAGGACAGTGGGATAGGAGAGCCATTTGCCTCAAAAGGAAGTATGGTAAACTGTAAACCCTCTGGGGTGGGAGAAAGATCTCAAATAAATAATTTTATTAGGAAAGATTGTGTGAAATAAATTCAAAGTTGATTTGTGTGGGTTCAGACTGTAGGATCTGCCAGCCCACTTTTTGCTGGTGAAAAAAAAAGGAGGGATCTCCTCTGGCCACTAAAAAAGTTATACTGAGGATCATTGGATCCATGTGGGATGGGGGCTGTGGTAAATAAGGAAATTAGGTGTGACCTAAATAAAACATTGGTTGAAGCCATTTCTCCGTGTTAGTTCATCTGGGTTATTTTCAAATGGAGGATATGCCTCATCATTAAAACCAGGAGTCCATGGCAGTCCACTCCTACCCATGGTTAATAACAATAGCATTTTTCCTTTTTAAAAAACTTTATTTCATATTTATATCCCAGCCTACTCTAAAAAAATAACAGGCTCAGCACAGTGAACAGCATCATCATCACAATTACAAAAAATATACAATAAAATATTTAACTACTTTCCAGTTTGAAACCACATCATGTACATTGCAGCAACCTGCTGACCTAAAAACAGCAGCTTCCCAGGTAATAAATATTGGAGGGGACCTCCAGAGGGGACCTCCTTAGTTTAAATTCATTGCTCCAAGGAACTCTCCCCCACTTGCCAGTTTTTAATATATCAACAGGGGCAAAAAGAAGAAAAAATAAAATGGAAGGAAAAGGAAAGGGGGAAGGACAAAAGAAAAAAAAGAAAGGATAACAAGTGGGGTAAGAGGGGTCAAGTTTGATGTCAAACCCCTGGCTCACTTAATTGAATGTTTGGCATTTAATTTCAGTTTTCAAGGCCTTGTAGAACTTTACCATGTCCCACAGGGCCTGGATCTCAAATGGTAAAGAGTTCCACCATGTTGGGGCCAGGAGCAAACAAGCCCTGGCCCTAGTCAAAACCATCCAGATATCCTTCGGCCAGGGATTTCCAGCAGATTAGAATTTGAGGAGCAAAGAGTCCTCCAGGGGTGATATCAGGAGATGTGGCCCCAAAGTAATGAGGGCCCGATACTTCTCAAGGCTTTGAAGGTCAATACCAACACTTTGAACCTGATCCAAAACTCAACAGGTAGTCAGTGCAGTTGGAGAGCACTTGCATTATGTGTGATTGCATTGTTGTCCCAGAGAGGACTCTGGCCACCACATTCTGAACTACTTGCAATCTCCAGAGCAACTTCAAAGGAAGCCCAGCGCAGAGCAAATTACAGTGGTCTAGTTTGGAGGTGACTGTCGCATGGATCACTGTGGCTAAATCGGGACTTGACAAGTAGGGGGTCATCTGCTTTACCTGGTGGAGATGGTAAAATAATTTGATTGATTCTGTTACCTGGACCTCCATATTTAAGGAGGCATCCAGGATCACACCCATTCTGTGGACTGTGGGTGTCAGTGTCAAAATCACCCCATCCAATTTTAACAGCCAGTCTCCTTCGATCAATTCTCCCCGCCTTCAAAGGATTTAGTTTCAGTCTGTTCTAACACAACCATTTCTCAACGGCCTCCAGGCACCCAGCCAGATACTCTGGGCAGTTTCTGGCTTGCCTTCCATTAACAGATAGAACTGGGTATCATCAACATACTGGTGACATCCTAGCCCAAAGCTCTGAACCAGCTGTGCAAGGAGTCACATATAGATGTTAAATAATAGAGACAATAGGACTGCTCCCTGGGTTCCTGGCAATCTACAGGATGCCAAGTGGACAACCTCCTCTGTCCTCAGTTCCAAAGGAATGAGGTTAGCCTTCCCTTTAACTCCGGAAACAGCAAGGCAGGAGGTCGATAGATCATGATTGACCATATCAAACACTGCTGTAAGGTCGAGTAGTAACAGCAGTGTCAATCCACTTCTGTCCAACTGGTCATCCATGGGGACAACCAGCACAATCTCCTTCCCTTGGCTGGGGTCAAAAACCTGACTGAAATGAGTACAATCCTGAGTTTTCATCCAAGAAGATCTGTACCTGTGTTGCCACTGCTTTTTCAACTAGCTTTCCCAGAATCAGTAAGTTCAAAATGAGGCTGTAGTTGACCAGTATCTGAGGTCAGATCCTGAGGTAACAATGGTTTTTTCAAGAGTGGTTTCACCACTGTCATCTTTAGTCTTAGGACTACCATATACAACCGAGTATCAAAGTGTGATTTTTACATCAAGCCTTAAAATGATGGTCAGTGAATGAAGAGGAGAACGGGTTCTCAGTGATCTCTTTTTACAGCATTAGAAATGCTATTTAAATTCCCGAAATCCTAAGCACATGGGAGGAGTCAGTGCTGAGGTTCTTCCTTCCCAAGTCAGCATTGTTTGTGTTGGGAGCGGAGGCAATGCTGATGGCTTACAGATCTATAGCATAGAGTGCAGCGTTTCCTGTGTCCTGAAGGTAAAGTATGTGTGTGTTGTGGGGTGGTAGATAATGTGATACAATGTTAAGCCCTTGTCTGCAGTTAAAATGATAATAGAAGAAGCTCCTGTAGATTTAATGAGATTAGAACTGTGCCTTCTGTTTAAATTCTCAGATTACACTGAAGCATGCTGAGACAAACAAGCAGTGGTAGGTACCTTTTAAAATATAACAGCTAGTAGATAGCTGAGTTTTATGGGCACAGGTTGAAATTCACAAGTTGCTTCTAAAGTAGAGAAAAGGTGTAAAGAAAACTACAGTTATCTTTGATAAAAGTTTAAATGGAGGGGAATTTTAAGAAGCATGTCATGTACTGAGTCAGTGAGATGCTAAGTCAATGAAATCGGGCTAGTGACAGTTCTTTTAGACCTCCTTCAGCTCCACTTACATCACAAGGTGCCTGCTGTGCAGAGGATAAGGAAGGCAATTGTAAGCCTCTTTGAGCTTCCATAAAGGAGGGAAAAGCAGGGTATAAAACCAACTCTTTTTCTTCATGACCTAGTGACAGGCCCTACTGTGGTGATGCTAATAGGTGTGAAAAGAGAGATTTGTAGGATTACCCCCATGGTCTCATATACAGAATATAAATAGAGTCTGTCCCCAACAACATACTACCTCATTTCTTGGAGAGGATCTCCCTTGGAACAGAATGCTTTTATTGTTATAAAGGATCTGAGAACTGCCAGTATGGAGTTTTACACTCTGCTTCTAACAGTGGTCAGCAAATGCTCAGGAAATTTCAGAAGCAGACCAAGATATGTTTTTTTAAAATGTCACATGTCTGCCAATGTATGCCGCTTCTGTCCATTAAGTAAATCAGCTTATAAAGTTTTGTACACTGTAAAGTGACTTTTATGTCAACTTCTTCTTAATTATCTGATTTTTAATGTTAATGTTCTTTTCTGGCCTGTGAACCAACCACCACTTCTAATGAACTACCCCTCCCTTCCCCTCCCCCCACCTGCAATTACTTTTGACTTTGTAATGGTCTCCCTTTTGTATTTGCTATGCTATCACAACACTCTTTGAATTGTTTGGTTTGGTATCATGCGGCGTTACACAACTGTTAAGAGAGATAAGATATAAATACTGTATAATTATTCCATCACTGTTGAAACTTTTAGACCTTATCAAGACCCATAGGAAACAGCTTGGCAGAAAGCCACCAAAAATACCTCCTCCCCAGTGCTTGCATTTTCATTTTCTACTTTAATTGCTACTAAAAACTAGGAATTAATTACTTTTTATCTATTTGTCTTGGTCGTGTCATAGAAGCAAAGCAGACATGACAATAAATGTATTGCAGCTGCTGCCAAACACCTCCTTTCCCCAAAGAAACCTTTCCATGTGTTCTGATATAACAACACTTCCCTCTTATGTCTGCCCCCACTCCACATCACCCACTGCTTATGATGGGAAAAGCAGACTGCTGTTATCTTCAGAACATGATATATTCTGCTGTACATTATGGAGCGGAGAAGGGTGGGAGAAGCTACATTCACAGTACATTTATAATCAACTTTAATTGGCCCATACTCAAAGTGTTTGTTTATTTTGTGTATTCTTCTGTGAACTGCTCTTTGTTTGATGTATTCCTAGAAATATTTTTTTTTCTGTTCTAGTTTTAATGCTAAGTTTTAAGGGCAATTATCAATACCCCAAATTTTCTCAATGTCAGGCATTCATATGCTAAAATACTACCTCTACTACAATTATTTTTCTAACGTGTTTTCATTTGCACAATTTAATTGTTTAGCTACATTTTCTTGCTGTGGCATCCAAACTTTGCCCTATAAGTCCTTTCTTCAGAAACGAGAAACCAAGCAAATTTGTAATTTCCCCAAAAGAAGAACATTCTTGAAGGAATATAGCAGGCATCCTCAAAAGCAGATGTCAAGAGGAGTGGAGGTTCAAATGTGAAATCTTTGGACAATCCTGGAATTGCAGTCAATCTAACACAACTCATATTATGCTCTGCTCAGGAATAGTCCAGTCAGGCATGGTTTGGGAAGTTCATATAACTCCAAAGACCATGCCATGTAACCAGCCACAAGCAATGGTTGAGGGTGTAATCACAAGCAGAATGCAATTGGCCATTAAACTTCCTGGCAACTGCCAGCCCTGTTGGTAAACCCATCAGATATTATCCCATTATCAAGCATTATCACACTGCAGTGGAAGCAGTAGGAACGAGGGAGAGAAAATATTAGCTCTGGCAGGGCTTTGTACGTCCCCTTCATTGGCAGTGTTTGGTCCAGGGAATTTCTCTGTTCTTTCATTTTTTTGCGGGGGGAGGTGGGAGGTTATTTTTGGAACAGTAATACTGGATAAAAGTGAAGTTTAAAAACTGAGCCAACAATTTTGGCTATCGGGTGTAGTGAGATCTGTACCTTTGAGAATAAGTGCATTTAAGAGCCGTGCTTTTAAGAATCACTAGATGAGCAGACTTAAGAGAACCAGGCCTGGAGAGTTCTCAACAGGAAAACTGTGGACCAAAGAAGCAGTACTTCCTTATATATAAACAGAATAATGTGAGGAGACCCCTTTGTGAGCTCACTGTGCACTAAAAAGCCTACGAAGAGCTGTGAGGTAAGCATTCTATATGTATGGGCCACAGTGCAAGTGTAGAAATGTTCCTCTGCTTAGTGGAGATTTAAATACACCTCCCTCTTTTGAAAAGGTTTCTACATTTTTCTGCAAGCTTGGGGAATCCATTGGGTCTGCAGAAGAATATATTTCATCTCAATATGACCCCATTCTCTGGCTCTATTGATTGGCATGAGATCAAGTTCAGCATTAGATATTGGATAATATTCTACTATCACCTAATTATTAAAATTACTTCTTGTTTTAGTCTCTAGAGAATTTTTTTCTTTGGGTAATTTTGGGAATTCTTTATGTTCTAGACCATGACTGTTGAACTCATTTGTTACGAGGGTTGGATATGACATAAATGTGACTTATCACCTTTTTAAAAGATAGGGACAGTGATAGAGGGAATTAATCCACTTTTGGTCCACCAGTGAAGCAGGGCACCTAAGATGGGGGTCCGCCAATCACTATAAACAATTCAGGTAAAAGACAGTCTGGACCAGGTGCTTTGTGTCTCTTTAGCTGGCAAATAAGACTTTCAACCTCCTGGGGGGTTACTGGGGACCAATCATATCCAGTTGGAGCCTCAGTCAGATCTTTATTAACTGCAATGTGACATTACAAACAGGACGAGCCAGGTTTTAGGGGGGGGGGCTGTCTTGGCTGGCCCCAGAATAGCACTGCGGAAGTACCTGGACTGGCTTGCAGGTTGAAGTGATTGACTTGACTGATTTGCAGGTTGAAGTGACTGACTTGAGAAAGCTTATGAAGCCTGAGAACCAACTGAAGCAACCCACTGGGCTCGCAGATTGGGAACGGGGGCAAGGTTGCTTAGCTGGCTTGTGGACCTGATAAACCCCCTAAAGAGGTCAGATCTGACTCCTGGGCTGCATGTTTGACACCCCCGTGCTCGACATTTATGTTCTTTTGCATTTTACTGATGACTTTGTACTTGTTTGCATCCACAGTTGTGAGTACATGTTAATAATTGTGTATCATTGTGTAGTGCTAGATCTACCTTTGGGATGCTGTGAGTACAGAAAGAAGGGCATTTCCTTGTTCGCTTTATGAAGGAAGTATGATAGATTGTTGTTGGGGAAAAGAATAAAAATGTGAAACTAAGCAAAGGACACTGCTAATGTGTGGTTTATTTTTTTAATGGCCTTGCAGATTCCTTGCAAAAAGAGATGAAAGAAAGGATTCCTTACACAGGCTTGCTTCAATATCCTTTGCTGATTTGGTAATTATGTCTTAGCAGTATCACTAGAGTAGCATGATGTTTAATGGTGTATATTAAAATGTCTGTAGCATTATCTCAAAAGTTATAACAAGCTAATTTTGACGTTAGCTGGACAAATTGATAAGGCCTTTTTAATAAAGTGATATAAAGAAACTGGGGTAATTATTTTTCATTCATGTTTGTCTTTTTAAAGAACTGAGCTATCTGTCATAATTTCACAATAGCCATAGACAGGGCATCATTAGGCAGTGGATGCAGGATTGGCAGAGAGGGTGACATTATGTAAATACATATGCACTATCCTCTTTTAGACAGAACACATTAGCAAGAAGTGTTGGACAAAGTATCTCAATATTATAAAAAATCCTAAAACACCAATAGAGAAATACAATGAAAGAAGATTGATTAACATTTCTTGATTCCTACATTAAAGACTGTAAAGAGAAATTTTTTGGTGCTGTCAAACAATTAAAGAATTTTTACAGTGCAGTCCTAAGAAAGAAACTCATGTCTAAGCCCACTGATTTCAGTAAACAACTCTGCTTAGAATTGCACGGTTAGTTGATGAATCTTCTGACTTTTAATCAATAGATTGACCACATTAAACTCACATATTTCCAAAACCTCAATATTAATGTATGTTTGAAATGGTGAAAGTTATGCAAGTCAGAATTTAATAAGCCAAAGCTTACGGGTTTTCAACTGATATGACCAAAGTGGTTTCATCCCCCCTCCCCCAAAAAGTCTGAAACCAGTGTAAATTGATCCACGTCAGTGATGGTGACCCAAATTGCAACCCAAACCCCACTTATTTATTGCAAAGTGCCAACCTGGCAATTTAACCTGAATGCTGAGGTTTTCGATTAGAAAAAACTGTTTGGCTCCCTCTTCCTCTGCCCTACCCACTCGAGCAGGGGCCAGTCTACTGTAGCCTCCAGCAAATCCCACGTGCACCACTCTATGCCTCTCTAGCATCTCTGCCTCCTCTCTCCCCCCCCCCCCCGGCAGCAGCCAACTGGAGCACAGGCACCAGCCCCGCCAGCCGAGTCTTCCCTGCTCACTGTGGTGTGTGCATGTTGTGCTCAGTGGCCCAGGTCAGCCTAGATGTGTGTGTGTGTGGGGGGGTGATTTTCTGCTCCCCACATGACGAACTCTGTGTGTGTGCCCACAGAGAGGGCTCCGAGTTCTACCTCTGGCACCTGTGCCATAGGTTCGCCATCACTGATCTAGGTAATCACTTTAGATTAAGAAGACATGAAACCAAGATCCTTACCCAAAAATGAAATATTGAAAAATGAAAGATGTCAAGTGAAAGCGCATTTCAGGATTTATTGTGCTACAACTTCATTAAGAGAAGGTGTGACTGCCACTAAAGCCTTCCACAATGAGGCAGGTTGTTTAAATCAGGGGTCTCCAACCTATGGCCCTTTGGATGTTCATGGACTATGATCCCCATCAGCCCCTGCCAGAATGGCCAGTTGACAGAAGCCACATAAATTGTAGTCCATGAACACCTGGACGGTCATAGATCGGAGACCTCGGTATAGCTCCTTACAAGTCTGGTTTCAGGTCTGGTTATGGGACTGAAACAGCTTTGGTTTCTCAGGTGGATAACTTGTGCCAGAGGTGGACACAGGGACTGCTACTTTGTTGATTCTCCTGGACCTCTCAGTTGCTTTAGAAACTTTCAGTCATGGTATCCTGGGCCATAGTAGTGAATTAGGATTTCTTCACCACCATTACCAACATGGAATGAGCCGTAAAACTAATTGGATTAACCTAGAATCTTTTGCTTCGGTTTCTTTGATATTCTTTTCTACAATTGTGAGCAGGCTTCACCTGTGGGATAGAGAGCTTAGGGGTGACTAACTATAGGGGCTGTCATAGATTAACAAGGGCTTCAAAAGATTTCAACAAGATGTATTGTGTGGACATTTTTCCTCAAGCCTCCCTTTCCATTCTCACTGTGGCAAGTGACACCATTTCTAGCATGGCTTTTAATTTGCTTTGTGGCTAGAGCAGGCAGATTTGCCAGTAGGCACAGCTTTGCCACAGACTTTTTCCCTCTGCCCACGGCCTCGTGGCGCCCTCCCCACACTTACTTTAACAAATGGAGCAGGCTTCAGAAGAGGCCTGCCTGTGTTCCCTTCCAGGCTGAAATGGCCTGCTGGGAACTACATTTCCCAGGAGACCCTGGGAAATGTAGTTCCCACCAAGTCGTTTGAAGCTGGAAGGGAACAGAGACAGGCCTCTTCTGAAGCCTGCTCCGTTTGTTAAAGTAAGTGTGGGGAGGGCGTCACGAGGGCGGGGGGAGGGCACCGAGCAGGAACTCCCTCTGCTCCAGGGAAAAGGTGGCTGCCTTCCCCTGGGGCAGAGGGGGAATGGCAGTGGCGCCCTGCTCTGTGCCGCTAGCTGCTGCATTTCCCAGCCTCGACTTATACACGAGTCAAAACGTTTTCCCAGTTTTTTGTGGCAAAACGTGGTGCTTCGACTAATACTCAGGTCAACTTATACACGAGTATATATGGTATCTGTTTTGAGAAAGGTCTTCTTAAAGAATAAAGACCATACATTTATTAAAAAGGACCCCTTGCGCCTTATTTGTCAGCTAATTGCCTATCACTCCTGTTACTCTTTTTTAAATTGGTCATTTCATATCCAAGTAGATTCAGGTGGAGTCTAGTTATTATTTAATCATTTGGAGAATTAGTTTATCACCATTGCTGATCTGCTCAAGGTGGCTCACTGATAAAACTGTGACAGCAATGAAAATTATATCAACAAGAACAAATAAAAATGAAATATATTAAATCAGTATCAATAAAAACATTACCAATAAACTAGCCATCAAGCCCGATTATAAAAGCATTTAAAACAGAGCAGTCTAAAATGATGTTAACAACAGCCTATATGTTAGGAGCCAACCAGGACATTTTAAAAGGATGGAACCCGTTTGGTAAAAGCCTGAGGGTTTTTAAAAAAATAATTTGGTCTGGCACCTAAAGAGAGTATGATAGGATAGAAGGGTTGTGGACATGGGACCATTTGAAGAGGAATAGCTGAGGGTACAGAAATTTATTTTTGCAGTCCTTATGCCAATCTTAAACTTCATATATTCTAGTGTCTTTGCAAAAGTGCACTGCAGTGGAATGACATATCAACCAACATTTTATCTAAGAAAATAGGGAAACTGACCTTAAAATATTTAATTTTAGCAGTCCATGAACTACTACATTTATGATATTACAAAGAGACCATGTGATTTCTCTGGGGATAATAATAAGCAAAACATAATATGTTATCAATCCAGAACAGGAAAAGTTTATTACTCATTTCTGAGCACTAATAGTACTTCCTTGATTCTATAATGTTTACGGCCATTGTACCGATATTAGAAACAATTCTGTAGTGCGCGTGAAATCATTAATGCACAGTTGCACCTGTTTCATGCTCTACTGAAGTCCAGGAAAATGTCACTCTAGAAAGTCAAACCTTGGAAATTCCCAGAAGAGAAGTTACTTCGTGTTTAAGTACTATGCCTTTATGTATTATTGTTAAACATCTGTTCCTCCTCCATCAGGGTGCTGGGTTTTGTTTTTTAGCTGAAAAAAGTGGACTCAGTTATTACTACCAACTTTTACAGGTATGTAACTAGCGGAATTTTGGATCGTCCAGTCCATCTAATCTTTGTCAGTTTAAAACCATGTATACTTTTTAAATGTGCTGGTTATCTTCATTCTGTATTGTGATGGATTGTAGGACGACTGTATTGGGTTTCAAACTGGTTTATTTACATTTAACAATATGAACTAATTGAATAGTGAACAGATAACAGAAGCTCTCGGTCTTACTCTCTGAGGTCTCAGTTCCAACAGCTTTTCCTGAGTCTCTTAACTCTGTCCATTAATTCAAACTGCTAAAGACACACATCACCACACTATGTGGTAAAAGTATATAACTTTAGCTACTCAGCCTGATGGCATCTCCTTCATCGTTACACCTACTGCAAAAAAAGATAACACACATTTCTTCTTCTGTCTTGGTTTGTGTGTGGGACGGGGAGCAAAGCATATTGGAGGAAATTGTATCTTTCACGTTATAGACTGTTGATAAAGAGGATTGCCATGGCAACCATATCATAAGCTTCATGCTTACTTTGTGCTGAGTTCACAGTGTCATTTTTAATTACTCCTATGCAATTAAAAGCAAAAATGAGTAATTTGTGTGAATATGTAATCAATATAATCAGCTATGTTTGCATTGAGTGTGAATATGGGCAATTTATCCAACTAAAGTGGAGGCTTTACCCAACTTGGAAATGCCGTTTTTTAATGTGGATTCTCCTGTTTTCTTTTGATTTTTTTTATTATTGCAGAACTGTGAGAAGCTGGAAAATAATTTTGACGACATCAAGCACACGACTCTTGGTGAGAGAGGAGCACTTCGAGAAGCAATGAGGTAAGTCTGGGTCACCATAGCAACAGTCACAGATGTGGTAAAGAAAGAGTCATTCTTCATTATTGGGGGAACAAATGAGTTCATTGCCACCATTCAGCTCTATTCTCTAAGGTATTAATTTGTCAGCGGAGAGGCTTCCCTTGAGGCTGTACTTGGGTTTTGAAGCTGCGTGAATGCTAAGCCTCTCTGCACAGTAAAAAACGTAAATGTTTAATTTGTTACTAAAAATGCTTAAGGGGTCCCTTGTTTTATATTTATAATAAGCTGTATGAATAACTGAAAATTGTTCATCTGAATTGTGCAAGTATTAAAGAAAATAGTGCAATGGGGTTTTTTCTTCAGCAAGGCAGTGTATGCTCCTAATTTGTATTTAATTTTCACTATATAGCTGCCTGTGTAATTTCTTTTTCTATTAGACTTTAATGGGATTAGACTACTGTATGTTAAAATGAATGACCTCGTCCTTTCGAATAAGAATACTTTTTCTCATTTTCCATTTTTATGATCCCAGTACTTCATACAGTTCTTCTTATATTATATACTCAGAAGTCCCAAGACCTAGAATTCAGCACATTCATACAGGGTAATAGTGCTGCAGTTTACACCAGAGTAAAATATACCAGTGCAAATGCTTTCAAATGGCATATTCGCGGGTACTGAAGCTATTATGTGAACTAAGTGCCATTTCTGACATTCCAGATCTGTGATACTATTCAGGTATCCCTGTTTGCTTGCAGCACATACTGTGTGACTTGGTATAGACATGATTTCCATGATTTTCAAACGTTTGTTACCATTGTGTCTGCCACGATGTACCTACCTATAGATGTGTAACTTTGGTCTGGATGCACAACATGGAAAAGCTCTTTACCACCTGAGGCTGTGGCACTGTGGAAGAGCCTCTACTTTGCATTCAGAATGTTCCAGGTTCAGTCCCCAGCATCTCTATTTCAAAAGATCAAGCAGTAGGTGATGTGAAGGACCTATGCCTGAGATCCTAGAAAGTCTCTGCCACTTTGAATAGTCCTGCTGATCTTGACAGACCAATGGTGTGATTCAATATGAGCCAGCTTCATGTGCTCATTTGACTTTCTTTCCCTCATGCCTGGACCTTTGAGTCAGGCCTGGTCTTACCATTCTTATTGTGGAGACCTATTTTAAGCAACTGAGCAAGAACAGCATGGTCTATGTAGGCCTCTTGAGGAAATCTTAGATCCTAGGACCAACTTTGGAATTCTTAATATCCAAGGAACCTCCTCCTTCCCTGCATAGGTGGGGCCAGACCCTTGTTTCCTGAGCTGAAGTATCTGCAACAGGAAGAAGCCTCTAGAACATTTATTGGGGCTTCAAAAAAAGATAGGCCTATACCGACTTTCCATCTTGTGAGTTCTGAGACAGTGGTTTATCTTTAAAAAATCAGTTTATTTAAAAACTAGTTGCTATATTAAGTTACAGTGGTTAAAAAAGATGCACTGGAAATTAGTGTAAAAAGCTGGACATGCAGCTCCTTGAGAATATGACACCATTTGTAAATCTGTCCATCTTTGGGATCCATCTTTGCTTAGCTTTCCTCTGGCCTTTGTTGTTAAAATAAACATTTCTTTGCAAACCTTATAAGAATGATACTCATTCAGTGACTCAGGAACCACATGGGGCTCTTTGACATGGCACCTGTGGCTCCCCCATATGACCAGTACATTTTCTGGGAAAGTAGGCGAGGCCACTTACCTGGTTGGGCTTGTGGTTGACAGGTGGTTCCCACCTTGAAATAGCTACTGGAGCAGTGGTTCTCAACCTTCCTAATACCGTGACCCTTAAATACAGTTCCTCATGTTGTGGTGACCCCCAACCCTAACATTTATCCATTTTACACATGGAGAACACTGATGCAGAGAGTCTTAGGCGACCCCTGTGAAAGGGTCGTTCGACCCCCAAAGGGGTCCCGACCCACAGGTTGAGAACCACTGTACTGGAGGATGGTAAGCTGCAAGTCTCTCTGAGTGGCAAGTTTCATGCAGAGTATGAAATTAAAGTTTCTGTCCTCTCCAGCAATATGCCACTTTTATCTGTAGCCTCTATACTTTTATCCCAGTACTTGGGCTGCAGCCAGGAGAAGTGTATGCTAGTCACAGAGAAGAGGCAGTACAATCACCACAGCAATGTCACAACAAAAGAACAAGCTAGCAACAGTTGGGTGGTGTTGGGTGGTGGTGGTTTTACTTTCCTTTCTCTATGACCATCCCATTATTTTTTAGGTACCTTGACAATCTTACTTTCTTACCCGAGATGCTGAGGAATGAGAAGGTAGAGAAAAAAGCTGTTTCCCTCACCTCAAGATACACACAGGTTGGCTAAGATTCAATACTAGTGGGAGAAACAACCGTAAATGTCCAGAAATAACCTGGTTATTAAAACCAATTACAGTTATATATTTAAAATCAATAGTGAGTGGGTGTGTTTGGTCATCTGATACACAGGAGGAACGATAGCCAGATGTGTACCTGCCAGAGGGACATGTCTGGTCACCAGGGACGTAGGTATAGATTTTTATGGGGGGGGGGTTCAGGGTGGGGCCACACCCCCACCCATCCCAGGGCATGGCCACGCCTCCCCAAGCCCCGCCCCTGCCCTAGCAGTTATAAAAGCAGCTCTCCGAGGTCGGGGATGGCAGACTCCCCTGCCCTGCCCTCCCCTGCCCCTCCCCTCTGGGCTGAGGCATAGAGGGAAAATGGAGCCTGGTGCAAAATCTGAGTTTTCTGCCTTCTCACCGGGCAGCCACAGCTGTGATGGGAATTCATCTTTCAAACAGCATCACTTTCAATGGTGTTTTAACTAGATCCACCTTAAAAGGGAGAATCTGAGGGTCCCTAGTTAAACAACATTAGAAAGTGATGCTTTGTTTGGGGTGGATTATCCCCACCCTGAGAGAAACAACAGCATACAGCTTTCGATGTGGCGTAGTGGTTAAGACCAGGTGCAGTCTAGTCTGGAGGAACCAGGTTTGATCTCCCCTGCTCTGCCACTTGAGCTGTGGAGGCTTATCTGGGGAATTCAGATTAGCCTGTGCACTCCCACACACGCCAGCTGGGTGACCTTGGGCTAGTCACAGCTTTTCGGAGCTTTCTCAGCCCCACCCACCTCACAGGGTGTTTGTTGTGAGGGAGCAAGGCCAAGGATATTGTAAGCCCCTTTGAGTCTCCTACAGGAGAGAAAGGGGGGATATAAATCCAAACTCTTCTTCTTCTTCTAAATCTGAGGACCTCAGATTCTCCCTTTAAATCCATGCTGAAGGGGTGGATTTAAAAGGAGAATCTGGGGAAATTTTGGGGGTGCCTGCTGTCAGGGGTGCAATGGTTAAGCTAGCAGCACCAAACTTTCAGGGTATCTTTAGGAGTCTCTCCTAATGATACCACCCAGGTTTGGTGAAGTTTGGTTCAGGGGGTCCAAAGTTATGGACCCTCAAATTTATGGACCCCATCTCCTAAGCTCCCATTGGAAACAATGGGGGATGGGGGCACCCCCTTTGGGAGTCCATAGGTTTGGACTCCCTGGACCAAACTTCACAAAACCTAGGTGGTATCAATAAGAGACTCTCCCGATGATCCCTCCCAGGTTTGGTGAAGTTTAGTTCAGGGATGTCCAAAAGTTATGGACCCTCAAAGATGGTAGCCTTCATCTTCTATTAGCTCCCCATTGAGCAAACAATGGAGGATGGGAGCCACTCCACTTTGAAGTCCCATAGCTTTTCGGACCCCCCCTTGACCTCAAACTTCACAAAACCTGCGGTGAGTGATGAATCAAGAGACTCTCCTGATAATGCATCCCAGGTTTGGTGAAGTTTGGTTCAGGGGGTCCAAAGTTATGGACCCTCAAAGGTGTAGTCCCCATCTTCTATTAGTTCCCATTGGAAATAATGGAGGATGGGGGCACCCGGGTAGTATCATCAGGAGAGTCCCCCAAACAATCCCTGAAAGTTTGGTGCTGCTAGCCCAAACAATGCACCCCCTGCAGTCAAAAAACCGAAAAAGCACTAAAACATTTTAAAAACCCACAAACGGGTGGGCGGAGCTTCGGACATGAATGGGGGGGTTCAAACCCGAGAACCCCCCTTACCTACGTGCATGCTGGTCACATGTCCCTGGGCGCAGGCCTTCCAGTCATGTTGGGGTGTGTTTGCAGAATTTCCCCCCACATGGTAGCAGCAACTGCAGCCTGTGACACCTGGTGGCTCCTAGCGGCTTTGGGCACCCATGGGCCTGCCGGGAGCCATGGTTGCTGCTGCCTTCACAGAGAGAGCTGCTAGCTGTGAGCTGGGTCCTTGTGCCTGGCAGCTCTCTCCATGCTGGGCCGTGCTCGCTAGCAGCAGCAACCATAGCCGCTGGCAGGCCCGCAGCAGGCCCAAAGCTGGCGAGCAAGGCCCCAGTATGGAAGGAGCCACTGTGTGCAAGGACCCGGCTGGCAGCCGGCGGCTCTCTCTATGAAGGCAACAGCAACTGTGGCTGAAATGTCCTCTGCCCAGCCCGACCCTTCCCCAGCTGCTCCTGCCCAGCTGCAGGAAAACCTCTCAGGGTGGGGGAGAAATCAAGTCTTGCCCTTGGATGCCATTTTCTGCCGTTACATCTCTGACGAGAGCCCTGAAGCTCTTTTGCTTGATGGTAATTGCAAATGTGGTTCAGCATGAGTCATGGAATGACTACCATTGGCATATGAAATCTCTGCTTTAGTGACCTTAATCATTTTGAAAATATACATAGGGTAGATTTCCCCTGTACAATGGCATGTTCAGTTTCTGTCATGGATATATTATTCCACAGGTACTCAAATCTTTCTTAGTTTGATTCTGTCTTCCTCTGCTTTGGACATGTGTGTGAGCAAAATAGGTACACAAGCTTCCATACAAGCTGTGTAAGCTAAAAGCTTGTAAAGGTTTCTGCCAGTTTAAAGTATTATTTTTCTTCCATAGATGGGAATGGATACTGTTCATCTTAGTGGAAGAAAATAATGCTGTGTAGTTGGTGAAATACAGAACTTACCTACTGTCAGCTCTCTACTTCGTTTATTTGTTTTAATTGGGATAAAGTCGATCAGTAGTGTGTACGTGTCTATCAGGAAGTTATCCAAGCGCACCAGGTGGGACATTCAAGGGGATGAAATGAAGTAAGGCAGTGGCAAGGACATAGGTAAGGGGGGTTCTCGAGTTCAATCCCCCCATTACATGTCTGAAGCTCCGCACCCGTTTGTGTTTTTTTTGTATTTTTTAGTTTTTTCAGGTTTTGGGCTGCAGGGGGTGCAGTTTTTAGGCTAGCAGCACCATAATTTCAGGGATTTTTTGGGAGACTCTCCTGATGATACCACCCAGGTTTGGTAAGGCTTGGTTTAGGGGGTCTAAAGTTATGGACTCCCAAAGGGATGTTTCCAATATTTCCAATGGGAGCTAATAGAAGGTGGGGGTTACACCTTTGAGGGTTCATAACTTTGGACCCCCTGAACCAGACTTGGGTGGTATTATCAGGAGAGTCTCCTAAAGATACCCTGAAAGTTTGATGCTGCTAGCTTAACTATTGCACCCCTGACAGCAGGCACCCCCAAATTTCCCCAGGTTCTCCTTTTAAATCTACCCCCTTCGACATGGATTTAAAGGGAGAATCTGAGGTCCCCAGTTTAAACATTGAAAGTGATGCTGTTTCAGGGTGGGGGATAATCCTCCCCAAAACAGCATCACTTCCAATGTTGCTTTAACTGGGGACCCCAGATTCTCCCTTTAAGGTGGATTTACAAGGAGAATCTGGGCTCCCTAGTTTAAACACCATTGAAAGTGATGCTGTTTGGAGGTGGATTCCAGCATCACAGCTGCCGCCCCCGGAGGGGGGGCGGCGCAGGGGAGTCTACCATCCCTGGCCTCGGAGAGCTGCTTTTATAAGCACTGAGGCCTGGGGCAGGACTTGGGGAGGTGTGGCCACAACCCCAAGGGCAGGTGGGGGTGTGCCCCACAACCCCCCATTAAAAAATCTATACCTACGTCACTGGGCAGTGGACTAGGTTTTTATAGCTTTAAACGGCAAAGAAGACAGGAGGATATGGTACTTAGAGCAAACTGTAAAGCCAAACTGTTAAAATATATTTACTTCTATGTCTAGTAGAATTGTAATGGATAATAGGTCTGGCTTTATTTGCTGTTTTAGCTACTACTTATTGTATGTATGTGCTTCACAATTCCGCCCCCCTCCCCATACACACTTTGAAAAGATTAGTGTCGCTTTGAAATAGAAAGCCACATGGCTTCTTGTTGCAAAATAACTCATATAGAGTATCTTGTCACTGTATTCCACAACAATGGTTATCTCCAGGGCTTTGGAAAGTGATTGCACTGCCTTAAATATATTTAAAGTATAAATCAAGAAACCCATAAAAGTCATGTTTTGAGCTTGATTGCAAGATTGATATTTGACGAAATAGTCTCCTTTTATGCTACCATTGACAAGGGATCTTTATGTCGAGTTGTTTGTCCAACTTTATACAGGCATATAAGATTGTACAGGCTTAGGTGGTCCTGCACTTTATATTGTCTGAGATTTCATCTGTAATTTCTGATTTTTTTTCAATTGGGAATTTTAATTTATTTTGTGAGCTACAGAGATAAATCGGAAGGCAAGCCTTCCTCCTTGGAGAATACCATAGCGAAGGGGGATTACGAGAGTGTGTAGAGATTGTGATTTCCCTTGAACATTACTTCAATCACCTGTCTCAAATAAAACCAAACTTCTTTAATTTTAACTGACCTAAGGTTACATATTATACATGGTCAGAGCAAGCAGTTATGAACTTCTATTGAATTCTGCAGAAATGCCCAGAAAGTGTGTTTCAGCTTGCAGACAATGCTGATCTCTGAAATGCTTTGTTCTAAAAACCTTGCTAGCTATAGTCTGTTAAGTCTCTGCAAAATAAAACCACCAGCGGAATTAAATCTCATAATATTATTATTGGTTTTTGAATTGACAACATGCAGGTTTATTGGTAAACATAAATTTTAATTGTGCTACACCTGCTAATCATGTTTCTGTATATTTGCAACAGCGATTTATATCATTTGTCGCATTGCTACATTGTGCTGAAAGCAAACCAGCCTGCTTGTTGTCTAATAATATTATTATAATTACTAATATTGATATTGCTGTGATTAGAAATGGAATTCAAGACGTATCTTCAGATGGGCAACATGTCAGAGCCTTAGATACTGCATTATTTGCAAATTACAAAAGCACTCATTTGCTCACCTGCTAAAAATCCCCCCACCCCAAATAACCATGAAAATTGAAGTCCCCACTCCATTTGTTAATCTTATCTCTCTGTTCATGTGAACAGCCCTCTTTCAGTGACTATATGTATGTCAGTTGTTGGGCTGCACCAGACTGTAGGTTGGGGCTTGATTGTCCTCTTGTTCTGTTATATAGTTGTCGTTTAATTGTACAGTTGAAAGCAGCACATTGGGAAAAAGACTTGCCTCAAATCCTTTACTGCAACCTGCTGCTTTTGTATGTGCAGGGATAATATATAAGGGGGAAAAATTCCCTTAAATACATTCTGCTGTAGAATGTATTGTTGAAGGCTTTCATGGCCAGAATCACTGGGGTGTTGTGTGGTTTCCAGGCTGTATGGCCATGTTCTAGTAGCATTTTCTCCTGACGTTTCATCTGCATCTGTGGCTGGTGTCTTCAGAGATGTGGAGATTCTGCTGTTGTGTGACATGGTAAAGAACAACGTGAGATCGTTCACATTGGGATGTAGATCATGTGCAGTAACCCTTTAGTTTGCCATGGAGGGAGCTCTTTGAATTTACAGGACACATTACTGTAGTGATTTCCATGGGATGTGGAGGAATAAGAACATAAGAAATCAGGCTTTCCATTCTCTTCCTGGATAAATTCAGAATATGCTGCAAAGTCTTGGTTGGTTAATGTATTGTCGAAGACCTTCATGGCCAGGTTCAACTGGTTTTTGTGGGTTTTCCAGTCTGTATGGTGTGGTCTGGTAGATCTTGTTCTGTGATACACCTCTGAAGATGCCACCCACAGATGCAGATGAAACATTAGGAACAAGATCTACCAGACCACGGCCACACAGCCCTGAAAATGCACAACAACCTCTTGGTTGGTTACTTTGGAGCTTTTTCCAGCTGGTCTTGTAGATAGAAGGCATCACCTGCGCTCTCCCCAGGAACCAACTTTGTAGACTGAACAGTTTGTCAGTATCCCTGTACAGTCTTTGTTCTCATGAGAATCAGCAAGGAACCAGCTGAGGCTGGAGTACCTAAACGAGTATGTATGACTTTACCCAAGGTGTCTTGAACATTAACCAAAACCTTTTATAGGACACCTTTGCTGTTAAGCTGTGGTCTAGATAAGAATCACCATTTAAAAACCTTTTCACTCCTTTATTTACATGCATATCAAAAAGCACTTTTTTAATGTATTGACTACAGTCTAGAGAAGCAGATAAAAATGTGTGCAACTGTGCTGGTGTAGGCTTTTGATTTTTGAGAAATGTTCTTTCTCAAAGAGTTTGAGGAGATATACATGGGTTTGTTCCAGTTTTTCCTTGTGACAGTCTTGGGCTGTTAAGTAGGGGGACAGTCAGGGTCTCTCTGTGAACTGTGTGGCTGAAGAGGGGATTTGATCAAAGTTCTTTGCAGTTAGACGTGTCCAACACTCCAGACATGACACCGCTCTGGCTTTTCAAAACAACAGCCCACAGACCCTGTGCAGAACTGACTCTGAAACTCCAAAGGATCTTGAAAAGCAGTTTTAATTGTAGGTGATAGGTGTGGATATTCTGTTCAAACGAAAAATCTTGGACTGGGCAGCTCTGGAGGAGCTCTCTGGTCTGTGACAGGCATCCTTACCATTCATAATTTGACTGGCTTTGTTCTGTTTTAGACACTCTGCCTGCAAGTTGTTGAATGCGCTGTCACTCTTTGTAGGACTTGCTCTTCCCTATATTCCACAAATCATAGGCATTTACCCTTATTTTTCTGTGATTTAAAAACGTAAACTGTTCCTGCTGTGTTCCAAGCTGTTTGACTCACTCCTGCCCAATGCCATTCCATTAAAATTCTGTTTATTTGACTTTTGTAAATTGGGGAAAGTTAAAACAGATTATTTAAATGCAAGGCTCTGTTTTAAATGAACTTTAATGAAATCAACATTTTTTTTGGATTAGCTAAGAGCAGTGTTTAGAAAAACCTCTCTTAATTAATCTCTTAATTCTACTTTTTACCCCCCTTAAACTAAAAATGATTTTTTTCTAGTAAAATAACTTGTAATTGAAAGATCCTACTGATTAATATTTCTAGCTAAATTACTGGTAACACTGAAAATTAAAGATCTGCCATAAATGTATTTTCATGCGTTGCTTACAGTATTGGCTTCACTGTATGTTTATGTCTCTCCCCCCCTCCCTTTCATTTATTATTGTATTCTATCTTATTCCAAAACTGCTCACATCAGGTACGTTTCACCAGTTATATTTAAGATAAATATGAATCCTTGGATAACTGCACCAATATGCACAGAATCAGACTGGGTATCATGGACTAACTGTCTGATGCTGTGTGTTTAAGTGCAGTTCTCTATTAGATAGTGTCTATGCCAGTGGTTCTCAACCTTCCTAATGCTGTGACCCTTTTATACAGTTCCTCATGTTGTGGTGACGCCCAACCCTAACATTTATCCATTTTACAGATAGAGAACACTGATGCAGAGAGTCTTAGGTGACCCCTGTGAAAGGAAAGGGTCGTTTGACCCCCAAAGGGTTCCTGACCTACAGATTGAGAACCACTGGTCTATGCTGCGTAACTACTTCTGCCCATACCAAAAAATATGGCGTCCTTAAAAGCTTTTAGAACTTTTAAACTTAAAATTTTTAAAAAATGTTTTTTCCTTTAACTGCTTGAAATAATTGTAACTTACTCGTCTACGTTCATGTAATCCTTTTAGAAGCGAGAAAAAAGTTTCCCCATAAAATTTCAGAGAGCGAGCCGATTCCGTGTGGTAGCGCTTTAACCAAAAGCCCTTTACCCTTGAATGTGACCTAAGAAGTGAAAAGAATGTGCCTCTATTAGGCAACTTTTGAGGAAATAGACCTTAAGACATTGGACCAACAAGACATGTTTAGGAGAACAGGAACTGATGGGCAAGAAAAGGCTGTTATTCCTCTGCCCATATCTGGTGAGCTACAGAAACCTGATGATGTGAGCTGTTTCTCTTGTGCTGTTTTATTAATTGAATTTGCCCATAATCAACCACTTGATGCCTAACCTGGGACAGATTTTAAAGGTTCTTGTTCATTAAAAAACAACCGCTTATTCCAAGCTGGAGAGCAATGGGGGGGGGGGGGGGATTAGGCATTATTTACTAAGCATGCAATTGCTCAAAAAGGCAGATCTTCTGATGAAGAAAAGGAAGAGTTTTATAGACTGTTTTTCTCTACCTTTAAGGAGTCTCAAAGCAGCTTACAAACCTCTTCCCTTCCTCTCCTCATGACAGGCACCTGGTGAGGTAGGTGGGGCTGAGAAAGTTGTAAGAGACTAGCCCAGCTGTGACTAGCCCAGGGTCACCCAGCGGGTTTCTTGTGGAGAAGTGGGGAAACAAACCCTGTCTACCAGATTTGAATTCACCCCTCATGTGGAGGAGTAGGGAATCAAACCTGGGTCTCTTGATTAGAGTTCACTGCTCTTAACCACTATGCCATCCTGGCTCTCGGCACACACTCTGGCGGATTCTTCATGGGCCCTGGGAGTGGCGGGACACTGGTGTACATGACACCAGTGCCGGCCCAGCGCCGTTTGCATGGCCTGGAGAAAAAAGCGGGGCTGCCTCGATTTGGAGGTGGCAGCTGTGGGAAGTCCCCCCACCCCCTCTGTGTTTTTACCGGGCCAACACTGGTGATTTTGGCCTGTGCGGAATCCGCCTCAGTGTTCTGTTCCTCAGTGTCATCACTTATCCATATGTTTCTTCCTGCTGCCCTACCTTTGCTTGTCTTACCCTTTCAGAATTTGAAGATTAAAACACACACACACCAATGAGAAACATTTGTGCAAAGAACCCCTGTCTGGTCTGATTCAGGTTGCAATTCAAGCATTCCTGGCATGAAGCTTGAAGTGTTTGTATTCCACTGAGGCAGAATTTTTGAGCCAGGGCAACAAGAGCTGTATAGTGTCCTGGGCATAAAGAGGCCATTAATTACCGTTGTTTTCAATTCATGGGGGCATTTCTGAATGTTGACAGCAAAAGCTGTCAACCTGATGGATTTTTAGCACCTTTGCATTCAGTCATTTGGGTCGTCTTTTGGGAGCTAAAACTTAACCAAAATATCTTGAAGGGAAAAACTCAACCAATTCTTTAATCTGGAAGTAATATGAGACATGTATTGACGTGCCATTGTTGTACTCCAAAATTTACATAAAGGATTCAGTTTATTTTTTTCCCCTCCCAGCACAGATTATTATTTTATTAAAATGAAGATACCAAATCCTTGAAGTAAGATATATTATGTAAGGTATAATTATCTCATTTAAACAACTGAGGTTATTAGCCTACATATGAAGCCTTTAAGATAACTTCCATTTGCACTTAAATTCTAACTGCGGTTTTGACACATTATCTAGGAAGAATGCCATGTTTCCTGCTGTGCTAAACTTACCAAAACAAATAGGAAAAAACAGCATTGCTGTGCACTATCCCTGCTTTACTATTTTGTAATTGGACAGCACAACAGGAGTGACACTTCTTTGTAACACTGAGTTACTGTGATGATCTTGCGATTTCATGCTCTTAGCATAAGATTGGCTGGGATTGTCCTATATCAATGATAAAATGAGTATGACAGTAAGGAAACCAGTCAATTTTAAAAAAATCTCCAGAGTGGTAAAATCTGGTAAGAAAACGTAGTTTCTCCTGTTGTGGTGTTATTTACCAATATAGCCTTATAAGTGGGCTCTTCCTGCCCCCCTATCATTTATTTTGGTGGTTTGGGGAAGGCTCTTGTGAGTATGATCTGGCTCAGAGGAAGAGACAGGGAGGAAGAATGGGCAAAAATCATACCATTGCTGTTGATGGAAGGGCCTGTCATTGGGTACACACCATAGGGTACAAGCCATTGTTTTAATTGACTGTAAGACTAATTTAGCAACTTTAGTGAAAAGAACACATTTGTTATGTGCCATTAAGTTGGTTCCGACTTATTGTGACCCTATGAATCAGTGATCTCCTATCATTAACAGCCTTGCTTAGGTCTTGCAGGCTAAAGGCCGTGACTTCCTTTATTGAGTCATTTCATTTGGGTACTAAATAAATTAAACTGTTCCTGCTCTTCATGGTTGCGAAAGTGGGCTAGTTAGGAAGGCAGATGGACAGGATGTTAGAGAAGCAAGCAAGATAGACGGCCTAAAGACAGAAAGTGGTGGCCTGGCAGTTTAACTTAATAGTAAAGTTCCCTGAAGGACTACTTGTAGACAGAGTAAATTGAACCAAATGACCCCTGAAGATTTAGCAGTGCTACATAGTCTGCTTGACTTGGACCCAGGCCACAGTAGTGACAGCAAAGAGTATGGGCTGGGGATGCTGGGGATTTTGCCTTGCTCATGTTTGATATTCAAATTGAATATGTTTGAAGGTGTTGATCGGATGCAAGTCAGTCACTTCATACTGAACAGCCATTTGGTTCCCTTCCCCCTTTTTTTGTTACTGGATCCATCCAGTTGATTCTGTTGAAGTAGCCAGACCGCTGCTGACTGGTGGTCACTTCTTACTATCTTGACCTGCCACCATGTGTGAATATTTTTCTTAGGTGTTCGGGTAATTTTTAAATCATAATTTAGGGCACCATTGTTATCTAGAACAGGACATATTAGTTAGACTGATTTTAGGGCCTGCTGTCAGGGGTGCAATTATTAAGATAGCAGCACCACCATTTCAGAGTATCTTCAGGAGACCCTCCTGATGATACCACCCAGGTTTGGTGAAATTTGGTTCAGGGGGTCCAAAGTTATGGACCCTCAAAGGTGTAGCCCCTATCTCCTATTAACTCCCATTGAAAACAATGGGGGATGGGGCATCCCCTTTGGAAGTCCATAACTTTGGACCCCCTGAGCCAAACCTCATATCATCAGGAGAGTCGCCCGAAAACTCCTTGGTGCTGCTAGCCTAAAAACTACATCCCCTGCAGGCCAAAAATGGAAAAAAACACTAAAAATATAAAAAAACCACAAACAGACCTGCATTTCCTGTGTCCCCCAGGGGGCGCCCAGGGACATTTGACTCCCCATGTCTCCATTGCAGGTACGCCACTGCCTCTGGTTTAAGCTGATGTGTGGTGATTGTCCATTCTTTTTAGGGAACCTTGAAATGTGTGAATTAAGATGATGTTGTGTGACTGGATTACTAGGTTACAAAAAACCCACAAAAAAGCAACCTGCTGTACCTGTAGGCTGCAGTCTGAATTGCCAATCAACTTATGGATAAAAGAAGTCATAAGTACTCTAATGTGTGTGCAAAAAGGTACAGAAAAGTACAGCTTATCAGTTCCTATAAACTCTTAATAAATGCTACATATAAAACACGCATATATGACTATAAACATGAAGACAAAGAACACAGAGAGTGCTATCTGGTCAGTAAGCATTGAAAACCTATACTGCATAAACACAAGAGTTCTGGTACACTCTATACAGGTTTTTTAGTGCTTGCTGACTGGACAACATTTTTTGTGTTCTTTGTCTCCTTGTTTATGGTCATAAATGTATGTTTTATGTTATATGTTGCATTTATTAAGGTTTATGGGATCCTCTGAAGATGCCAGGCACAGATGCAGGCAAAATGTCAGGAAAAAATGCTGCTAGAACACAGCCATACAACGCAGAAACCACACAACACCACAGTTTATGGGAATTGATAAACTTTATTTTTCTGATCCTTTTTGCACACACATTAAATAGAGAACTTACTACTTGTTTCCGTAAGTTGATTGATAATTCAGTCTACAGCAGGGGTAGGGAACCTGCGGCTCTCCAGATGTTCAGGAACTACAATTCCCACCAGCCCCTTTCAGCATGGCCAATTGGCCCGTAGCACAGAAACTGATAAGTAACCAGTTCCTAATTTTATCTGGAGAAACGCAGGACCCTAACTAAAGGTGTAGCAACTTGCTGTTTTGTGGGATTTTGTAGATTGTTCCACTACATTTTCCTCTCTAGTTTTTTGGATTACAGGACTGCCATTTTACCCCCCCCCCCTCTCTCTTTTGGGGCTGATGAACTAAGAAAAGGTGAATTAAATATTCTTGGAGCAAGACATGCCAGATAGAATACTTCAGGAGAATAGTAATTGAATCTGTGCCCCGGAAACAAGGATATGTGTAGATTTAAGGCACCTGGATTCATCTAGGAAAAGTAAACCAAGTAATTTATAACCAAATAAAAAACAGTGTTGTTTACTACAATGGTCTGTTCATCTAGTGGTTTCTGTTGACCCTATGACAGGCACACGTGGGGGATTGCGTTGATGCAGGCCTGTATCAGTGCATTTGTAGTTAGCATTTTAAAGCTGTTAGGTGAGTTCTCCCCCCCCCCCCCGTCACAACCTGGGCTAACTGTTTTCCCCACCTAGGGCATGTGATTAGGGAGGAGGGGCGCACTCCTTCCCTCCAGAACTCTGTTCGCCACTGCAAGGAGCTCTCACCCAGCCGAGATGACAGCTCACAGGGAGGTGGAGGGAGAAATGTGTGCCTGTATAGAAGGCCACTGGATGAACAAATGGTTATGGTAAACAACTCTGTTCTTCATTGTCGTGGCCTCTGTACAGTTCGATGTGGGAGAATGGCAAGCATATATATGGTGGAGGTTTGTGTGCGCTGCCAATGAACCACAGGTTGACCCACATTTATCTTAGCTGTAGCATCAGTGTCCACAGCATAGGGCTTGATAAATGTCAGGGGAGGAGACCACATAGCCCCTCTGCATACATCATTAAGGTCCACCCTATTTTTAAAAGCCATGGAAGCAGCAAAAGCCCTAGTTGAGTACACCCTGATAGCAATTGGGCAAGGAACTGTCGCCTTGGTGTAAGCTAGTTGAATGGCTGATGTCACCCATTAAGAGTCGGAATTGACACCTAAGAGTCCTTTGGACCTCAGAAACTGGTAAACAAAGCCTTATCCTTCCTAAAGCACTCCATTCTATTAATGTAGTAAGAGAAAGCCTGACTCACATCCAGGGAGTTCATGGCTCTGTCCTCCGGGGATTAGGGATCCTGGAAAACACTAGCAGGACAGGTGAAACCTAGATGAAACAGTTGAAATCTAGACACCACCTTAGGTAAATGCTCAAGACTTGGCCTTAGCAACTCTTTGCCTTCAAAAAACTGCATAAATGGAGGGTCACAATGTAAAGCCCTCAAGTCACTCACCCATGCAGAGGTAGTAGCCATCAAGAAGTCTGTTTTATAGACTATAAATCATAATGGCCATAGGTTCAAATGGAACTCATGTGAGTCTAGTGACTGGTTCCATTGAGGGCTTGGGGGCTTAACAGATGGATACAGGTTATTGAGTCCCTTAAGAAACATTTTGCCAAGAGGTATAGAAAACAGAGAACAGAGTGCACCCCATTTCCCAAGTCACATGCCCTAGGTAGGGACAACAGATAGCCCAGGTTGTGACTGGGGGAGGGGTGCACTCCCCTAACAGCTATGAGCTTTAAAATGCAAACTAAAAATACTCTACGGCAAGTCTGCATCAACACAGTGCCCCACGTAGCCCTGTACAGAGGCCAAGATGATGAAGGAATGCTTGTGAAGGTTGAAAAAATGAAAAAGTGGAACTGTTAATGACACATGAAGTTTAGTGGGCTCCATTTTTTTGAGCAACAGTGCATGTGGCAGAGACCTGCTGTTAGTGAAGAATGCCTCTTGGAGAAGACAGGTGCTATCCTGCAGAAGTCCTGATACCTCCTTTTAAAGCTTTCTGTGCAGGCTCTTTTTTATTTGGTGAGTGTGTGGGGGACATCATTTGAACGTTGTCTGAGGTCTTAGGGCAATGCCTTCTAGTAACAATCACAAAAGGCAGATCAGTCAGAGATAAAGATCAGAATCACAGAATGACAAAATGTGTTCATCCCTGGATAAAGTGGATCAGAGTGCCTGTTCAACACCGTGGATTACTTTGATGACTGGTGCTGCAGCTGACATTGAGATGTTGCTTTTACTCAGTAGCAAAATCCCCAGCAAAGCTGCTGAATCTGTATGTATAACAAATACAGCAGTTGCTTTGCCTCATTCTTGACAGGTAATGGCAAAGGAGAAGAGTCTAGTATAATCCGAGCATCTAATGCTGCCCAAATGTAGCCTTAGCAGACTGGTTGTACAGATTAGTGTAAAGCAGGATCTATATTAAAAAGAATGAACCATCCTCTCTAATATGATACGGAGAATAGAGCTTGCATCCACAGCCTCATATCAAGCAATGCAGTGGAAAGAAAATCAGTGTTGCCTTTTTTTGTTCATTTTTGGATATTCTGAGATGGGATGGGGTCTGCTGTGCATCTTCAGATATACCCAGAAATGTATAGCTCAGACTAATTACATATTTTAAGTTAAATGAAGAAAGGATAGTGGGTCCTCCAAACTGTGGTTGCTTATTTGTTGTGGAATATTAAGATCCATTCTGTTGTTGTTTCCTCTGCTTTATAAGGCACCAAAATTCTCTTTTTAAATCTACCTTAAAAGGAGAATCTGGGGTCCCCAGTTAAAGCAACATTGAAAGTGATGCTTTTTGCGGGTGGATTATCCCGCACCCTGAAACAGCATCACTTCCAATGTTTAAACTGGGGACCTCAGATTCTCCCTTTAAATTCATGCCAAAGGGGGTGGATTTAAAAGGAGAATCTGGGGGAAATTTTTTTGGGGGGGTGCTTGCTGTCAGGGGTGCAATTGTTAAGCTAGTGGCACCACACTTTCAGGGAATCTTTAGAAGACTCACCTGATGGTACCACCCAGGTTTGGTGAAGTTTGGTTCAAGGGGTCCAAAGGTATGGAGCCTCAAAGGTGTAGCCCCCATTGAAAACAATGGGGGATGGGGGCACCCCCTTTGGGAGTCCATAACGTTGGACCCCCCAAACCAAACCTCACCAATTGTGGGTGATACCATCAGGTGAGTCTTCTAAAGATTCCCTGAAAGTGTGGTGCTGCTAGCTTAACAATTGCACCCCTGACAGCAAGCACCCCCCAAAAAAAATTTCCCCAGATTCTCCTTTTAAATCCACCCCCAGTCCATAACTTTGGACTCCCCAAACCAAACCTCACCAATCGTGGGTGATACCATCAGGTGAGTCTCCCAAAAACTCTCTGAAAATTTGGTGCTGCTAGCCTTAAAACTGCACCCCCTGCAGGCCAAAAACTGAAAAAACACTAAAAATATCAAAAAACACAAACAAACCTGCAATTTTTGCGCCCCCCATGAGGGGGCGCCCGGTGCAACGTGTACCCCTGGCTCCCTGGTAGCTTCACCTTTGACAGAGATACCTAAATAGCAAGTCTCTATTCAAATGGGTATTCTTCTTTTGATTTTTTTTTAAAAGTTCATGTGGCAACTGATGACACAAAATTTTGAAATATTACTTCACTTCTATATGGACATCTGGTGAAAGTGCTGGAATTTTTGTCTTAAAAAAGAGCCTGACCAATGCAGAAAAACATTAAATTTGCAATTTGCAGTCTGGTATACAACACTGTAGAAAAACACACAAGTTCTGAGGTCATAGAAGGCATGGAACAGTTTCAGCCTTTTTGTGGTAATGGTCATGCCTCTTTTTGATATGAGGGTGTGGGATATTCAATCTTTTTCAGTAATCAGAATGCCTTAGTGTTTTCTAAATTTCATATGTCTAAATGGTGCTAAAGTGTCTAAACTCTTCTGATAGCCCTTTTTGTGAGTGACTTGCAATGCCATCCTAAGCAGGTCTAATATACACTGCGCGCCCAGACCTATTTGCCTCCGAATGGTATCAACTTCTCAAATCAAAAATTAACTCAATAGGTTTATTATTTGAAGATCTCTGTATGCTGACACCCAGAGAGATTTTCCGAACCTTAAAAAGCAGACTTTTAGAACAGGAATATCATATCTTGTTGGGGCAAGCAAATAAATCATGCTCACCACTCTCTGTCGGAATAATACCGGAACAGGGGCACATAGCCAAATATCTTGAATTATTAACTGAACCCCAACAGAGATGGATTATCACAAGGGCCAGATCCAATACCTTCCCATCGGCCTTTACAAAGGGTAGTTACTTATCCATCCGTCTCCAGGATCGGGTTTGTCCACACTGTAAAAATCAAGTGGAGACTCTTGCTCACATTATTCTTGACTGTCCGAGATATGTGGGCATTAGGAATTTCTCTCCCAGGCTGGCCCTAGACAAATCTGAAAGAGACTCTGACAGTTCTGTTGTGGAGCTTTTGTTAATACAGTTGTCATGCTCTTGGAAAAAGTAGCAAAATTTCTTTTACAAGTGACAGAACTTTCTGAGTAATGTATACTGCTGTATACAGTCTTCCTGTTTGCGTTTTGAATGTACTCTCGATTTGTATTTAAAAAATGTCTGGCAACGCTCTAGAATCTATTTTAAATGCCAAATAAAGGTTGTTGTTGTTGTTGTAATAAGAATCCTTTTCAAATTTATTCAGTGAGGCTTACTCCCAGGAAACTATTTTAGGCTTGTTCTGTTAGCCCCAGGCCATTTGTGCGCTTGTGTCTGCTCTGTGCTTATAAACGCAGCTCTCTGAGGCCGGGATGGCAGTCTCTTCTGGCTTCCCCAAAGGAAAGGGCAGAAGGAACTGCTGGGTGGGAGTGGGGGGAGGGGGCAGGGCAGAAGAGACTAGCGTCCCCATGCCCCCAGGGGTGGACGGGGGTGTGGCCCCACCCCCTGAGCTCCAGCCCCAAACCCTTCCCATAAAAATCTATACCTACGTCACTGGTACCACGGATCAGAGAAGCCCCGTGGTTCCTAAAAGTGGGCAAATTGACTTTTTCTTGGCCTACACAGGGATGGTGGAGCAGACCAATGTGTGTTTTCATTGCTTCCCACCTTTCCCCACTCAGAAGCACTCCCATCCTTTCCCCACCCACTCAGAAGCAGTCCCAGTCCCTTGGCCAGCATTTCCTGTACAATGATGGAGCTTCTTTTTTTCTTTTCTTTTTTTTTTTTTAAAAAATATTTAAATCTTCAGTCTATTGCAGGAGCTTGGTCTATTGCATGAACCCCCGCCCCAAAAGATAGAAGAAGGTGGCAAAGAGCCTCCTGGCCCAGAAGCAAGGGTCAGACAAAATGGCAGCTGGGGTCAGCTTGGCACTTCCTCATGAGTAAAATGACAAATGCAGGGAAAACCCACTATGGACCCAATAGCCTTGCTGCAAGCAGTAAGTGCACAAAGGGCCCCAGTTTCCAAAACATCTGGACACTGTGATTGCCAAAACACAGCCCTCATCCCTTGTTTGGCTCTTGTAGTGATAAGATAACAGATGAAGGCTTCCTCTCAGTTGAGTGACTGGCTTCATATGAATATGTCTGACTAGCACCACCCCTGTGTATGGACCACACCAATGAAGTAATGCTACTGATCACTTAAATGAAATCTAGTGTGGGGAGTGGAAAGGTTTCATTCTCTCTTGGGCTGCTTAACCAGAATCAGTGGAGGGATCTTCAGAAAACAAGTACTTTTTGTTGTAAGATTGTTTATTTTTGCCCATGCAGACCTTTATGGCAGTTTCTCTTTAAACTTCATGCTGAATTGTGGCTCTTAAGCGCAGAGAGAACCAAGTTAGTGGGGTATGTGAGTGTGTGGGGAGCAAAGCTTCTTTTTTTTTTGTATAGCTAGAGCTGCAGCTGCTTACACTGCCCCAAATTCCTTTTCTATGGTAGCATAATGTTACCTAGGGAACAGCTTACAGCTGACACATACAGCGGTGCCACAAATTAATTTCATAGTTATCAGGATGTAGGGTGATAACAGCAACATGAACTGCTGTGAAATTACCATTGTTCCCATGGAGTTACAGTGTAATTATGACTTTTGAGGCAACTTTGCAAATAAAAGCGTGTCACCCTTGTAAGTGTTGGTATGCATTTTGTGTTTGTCTCTCCCCCCTCGTCTCTTTCATTTGTTGTACTTCAAATTTTTCTCCAAATTTTAAATACAACTGTATGCATTTTTTAAAAGCCTGTGAAATAAATGAGAACTGAAAACCTGTTCTTTATGATATTTGAATCTGAAAGCATCAAATTAGAAGCTTGAAATTAGCTGAAAATCCAAGGGAGTGCTGTTCTTGGGTTATTTCCAGAGGTAGCATGCTGGCAAGGACAAAAGGCATTCTTGTGGTGTCTCCCTGCACAGAAATATTCAAATATCAGAACAAAAGAGGTTTTGAACAGTTATTATTAAAAAGGCATTCTTGTGCTAGGGTTATGTCATTTTTGGAGTGTAGCTTTTGGCTGCAGACGATTACTATACCTAGAATGTAAAAATCATGGGTTTCACATAATGATAATGAGTACACTGTTCATATCTAATTATTCTTATTATTCATTTAATTTCTGCAGCACTTGTGGCTAGGGGGAGGGGAGGTGCTTTCAAAATCCAATCCTCTTTGGATTGTGTCAGTTGTTCTAGTTGTTGCAATGATACTCTATCAAAGATGTGGATCTTTTCTGTGTTTGCTCCTGGGAAAAAGGGGGTGGTGTTTGGGGGGCAGTTTCCCCTTCCTCTAAGAGCCCCAACGTGCCCCTAGTTTGCTCTTGGGGGGGATCTACTGACCCTCCCAGAGGCATGATGTTTGATGGTCACTGGCAGCTGCAGGAGGCAGGAAAGGCAGGGGGAGTTTCCACCAGACAGGGAATTTGTAAGAGTGTTGAATCCTGAGACACATCATTTGGCATTGATCCTGGATTACAATTAGAGGCCCACCCCACTCTACATTTAAGGGAAAAGAAATGGGTTAGACCAAGAAACATTGGTGAGTGCTGTGGCATCCCTGAATGCCATGTTGGGAATTGTTGGCTTGATGTACGTGAAGGATGGAATTTGAATTGTGTGATAATCTTTGCAGCCTCTTTGGAAGTGTACCTTGGAAATAGTTATCCCAGGTCCCAGCTACAGATATTTTCCTACCTTTATTTCACACCGAGGCAAGGAGGAGTTCTATCTCCCCATTTTCAGTTTGCTGCTGCAGTGAAGAAATTGACAAAATTCACATGATCAACTGAGAGAACTGATTTCAGTTTTATTAGAAGTGCATATTGTAAGAGTTTTTAAATATACAATTGACCAACCTTGTGATGCTGGTTACAACATCAGCTACCCAGCGTATCTCTCAGGCAAGGACTCCTTTGAAAGGAAACAATCCAAAGGAAACAATACCATACATCTCATCATACAGCTCTGCCCATTGAATAGTATTTCCATTTGTGGAAGAGGAGAGGGCAATTTCCATAATTCCCCCCTCCCATTATAACCACCCCCCCTGTCAATTGTCAAGCCAATCTGAAATGTACAAATACAAGTATCAATATATAAAACTCTGTCTAATCCTTTCAGGAATGAGGAATAAATTCTAAATATATTTGTTCTAAACTTTTTCAAAAGTATTCAAATGCCTTTCAAAACATACAAGTACGCTTACTAAATAGTCCTCATCTCTCTTCCCTCCCCCCCTTTTTTGCTCTTATAGAAGAAGAGCCATTCAAGTGAAATCTGAAACTCAGTTTGGAAATTGTGTAGGTGAATCTTCACAATGAAAAGTGTTATTATTCATATGAACATTTAGGTTTAATATTGAATAATATGAATGTTTTATTTTTTATGTAGCTTAAGGAAAAACAGTTGTGCTCCTAGAGGAGTAAGGAAAGAAAATACTTTGTACAACAATTGTAAGTCATATGGGAGGGTTTTCTGGGTTTTTGTTAATTATCTGAAAATGAAAGGATTAGACAGAGTTTTATATATTGATACCTGTATTTGTACATTTCAGATTGGCTTTACAAAGGACTGCCAAAATAAAACCTAATCTAGAGGTTTTATAGCCATACTTGATGGTGCACTTACCTGTGGAATTATTTTTGAACCTTTTGAAATTATCATTTGCGATAGAAAGATATTATTGAAATGATACTCACTTAATGAGTTGGAGTACGCATTGGTGTAATATTTGTGACTATACATTTAGGTAGCAACTCCCCCATGTGTGTGTCTGGTTCTATTCATGCACCTGACGTCACCCTCCTTTTTGAGCCATGCATTTCTTTCTACTCCTTGATATTCTGGATAGGCAACATATCACCTGAACAAAATTCCTTCTTTGCGACCCTTGCTCCACTCTTTATTTCCTCAGGGGCTGTATGTTTGAAATGCTCTGGTTTGTTGGACTATCTTTTTTATTATTTTTAATAAAAATCTCTTTTTGGTATCCATAGTTCCTCCTTGCTATTTCTGGGTCTAATCTCCTAGAGAAGGATCCTGGTGTACACTGGTGGAAAATCCCACTGTTCTCACCTCTCACTCAGCCACCTTCTGTTTTCTAATGTCCCAAATTAATTATTAGAAAGTGAGCCATCATTTTAGGTAACAACTTCGCCAGCAAAGATTTGCTTTCAGAAGATCAGCTAGCATATAGCTGAAACCCGGAGCCTTTGCATCAAGCAAGTCTAGAGGCATACTAACACTATCTGGTACGGAAGGTTAATTAAACAAAGAAAAAAATAGCATTCCCAAACTTCACCATGGGTCCATATTAGTTGTCCTGCAAAGGCCATTAGTTAATATGTCCCAAAATGCCTAATATTGATGGCAGAAATAATGTTGATGTTATTTCTGTCTAATATTGTCTAATATTGTCTAATATTGTCTAATATTGATGGCAGAAATAAAAGTTTTCCATCCCTCCTGTACAGCAATCCATTTTTCCCCAATTAAAAGTCTAAAGAGAATTTTAACAAAACCAAATCTGATAGGTGAGCAGATGACCATGAGCCTATTAAAAGTAAAAATAATAGCTCCTCTTAGAAGTAAAAGCTCATTAATTTTCAGCTGCTTAGAAATCTTTGTAGGGCTTTAGATGTCTGAATCCAACTCATGATATTTCCCTACTCTTGTTTGAAGCAGTTGTTTATAAGATGCCATAATTCTTCCCAAGGATAGAATTGAGCTGAGAAGCCTCTATATCTTTACAGATATAGGAGAGGTTATAGTACTGTCCTTAAGGATTCAAACTTCAAGCCAGCTGTACTTTATCAAAACCTGTTGCTCAAAGTAAAATATTTGTCTTAAAAACAAAAGATAAACAATATAAACTGGAGTAACAAAACGTATGAACTATGAACTATGAACTATCAGCTCAGGATGCCATCTAAGTGAATCTCACCTTGGATAGAAATGAATTCTCATTTGCCAAGGCATTTGTCATGGCTCATTTGGAGCTTGACTTCAGGCTTCACAAACTGGGATTCCTTCATTTGTGAACTAAACTAGGGCTCCTTCCACACATACAGAATAATGCACTTTCAAACTGCTTTCAGTGCTCTTTGAAGCTGTGCGGAATAGCGAAATCCACTTGCAAACAGTTGTGAAAGTGGTTTGAAAACGCATTATTTTGCGTGTGCGGAAGGGGCCTAGGGGACAAAGGAGGGAAGAAAGTGGGGACCCCATTAACAATCTAAATTGGTGCCCATCACAAGCAAAGTACCTGTTGGAAGGTCTGACTGCAGCCAAAGACTGTTGTGTGCACAAGCTTGATCTGGTCTTGCAAGAAACTGAGGAAGAATTGGAAACTGGATGGTGCATTTGTTTAATGTGAAGCACGTTCTATTGGTTTTTGAAGTCTGCAGGATTCCTGTGATGGCTTTGTGGACGAAGCCCTGAGAGCATATTCTTTTCTTCTTTAAATAAATAAATACATGTGTGTGTGTTGTGGTGCACTGAGGTTTGCTTTGTTGGCAAAAGGATCGGTCTGCAATGGTGAGAATTCATTCAACATTTGTTTGTTGCTCGTCACTTGCTGTGTAGATCTGTTGCGACATGGCTGATGGGCTGACCCTGAAACAGCTCATCTGCTGAGAGCGCTCTAGGGATCCATTCTAAGTTCCAACCAGAGACTACCTGCTAAGACCACTAATGCTGCTTTCACGCCAAGGACAGCACTGATCTTGTGTGAGTACATTTCTACGAGGAATAGGATTAATAATTAATGCATGTTCCTCCGTGTAAAATAGGATAATCTCTGACAGGTGGTAGTTTTTAACAAGAACACTACAGTAATTCAGATCTGACTAAGCTTGTTTTATATCTGCGCCTTAGTTTTTTTGGTGTGTGTGGAAAAAAATAAGACACATGGTAGAAATGTAGATTCCATAGAGATATCTCCATTTCTAGCTATGGTTATTGTTGTTATTTATTAGATTTAATGAACTGCCCACCCCCAAAGGGCTCTGGGCGGTGTGCAACAAAACAACAACTAGAACAATAACAAAACAAGAACTGGAACTCTGGGCGGTGTACAACAAAACAACAACTAGAACTAGAACAACTAGAACAATAAATAATTAATAAAAGGGGAAGAGAAGAAATCTGACGCCATCGAAAGTAAATGGTTTTTAATCTGTGGGAAGGGTTGATTGTTTTAATTATTTATGGTGTTTTAATAACTAATTGTTAACCGTCCTGAGCCCCTTGGGGGAGGGCGGTATATAAATTAAATAAATAAATAGCAAATACATAAATTAAAATGCATATCTTAAAACTCAGTAGAACATAGCAGCATTACATATCCAGTAGAGATGATGATGGTGGTGCCCGATCCCAAGGTTGCAGGTTGATCAACATTCTGGATTTCAGGGATCACTCTTGAATATTTTTGTTGTTCCTGTTTTTTTCTATTTTTATTTTTTAAATTCAAATTTCAGAAAGACTTCATTCACTATGACAGTCGGATTGGTATGACCAAACTGATGATCTGCTGAATTCTATCTTTAAACAAACAAAAATCACAGCAAATCTGCAGACTATGATAGGACTAATGAGAGTTTGTCTGCTCACAAGAGTGAAACTGCTAGTACACCGTCTACATTCATAATCATGATTGTGTGTATTTAATGCTTTACAAAAGTCAGATTCTATGCACAGGAAATCTATGGAATAGCATTCTGCAACCTATGTGAATTGAGCAAATTAGCATAATTTCTTTTCCTTTGCATAATTTACTCTGTCAATTGTGGTGAAGGGCACCAAGTTATGCAGTTCACTGAAGCCCAACCATAATCCTCAGAAATTTTATTCAGCTACATGTCTGAGATTTCTATTGCAGCATTATCCCATTCTTTAAAGCCTGTTTTAGCTCCTCTAGGGAATAGAAATCTGGGTTTGTATATTTCATGAAAACTGATTTTTTTTTTAAAAAAAACTGGTTCTTCCCTAAGTATTCCATTCTGTACTTGTTCTGTACTCTGGAATTGTGGCAGCAAACACACAGCTTTGCATGTGATACTTAAATGCACAAATAATTGTAGGGTTGATGAAGAATGCTATGAAATTTGCAAAAACAATGATATTGACATTTGAACTTGCCTTGTTCACAGTACCTATTTTGTAGTGGACATCTATAATTAATTCAAAGGTTTGCGTACAATTGAAGATGGTAGCGTTTCAAGTAGCTTTGTATTTGTGTTGCGGTGGAATGCAATGTGGTGTTTAGCAGGATGACTGGTGTACACTCATAATTTGCTGGTTTGCTTGGGTTCTACATGGTTTTGGGCTGTCATGGGCAGGTTGTGTTACTTTTAAAATTTATTGTGTTATAGCTTTTGTACCAGCATAGCCTACTTGGGCATGCTGAGAAATGACTAGACAGAGCTATTGTTCCTAAGTGGCAGCATTCTGCACAAGTCATTTAGACCATTGTGGGGCTGGTAAAAACGCTGTTGTAGGGGAGAAGATTGCACAACAGCAGCAGCATTTTCTCCCCACAATGGTGTTTTCTCCCCACAATGGCGTTTTCTCAATGAGTGAGTCTTTTAGAAAACGCCGGCTTCCATTGGGTGCCGAGCGAACGGCATCATGTGGAAGCCAGTGTTTTCCCAGCGCCGCTCCCGGTCCTCTTTTATCTTCTGCCAGCTCCAGTCGCTCTGTGGAGGCCAGGGGACACGCCTCCTGGCCTCCGACCCCAGAGGCATCGCTATGGCCATGGGCCTCCACAGAGCGACGGGAGCTGGCAAGAGGTAAAAGGACACTGGGAGCGGTGCAGCCCGTGTGCTGGCTGCTGGGCCAGTGGGACTTTTCATGTGAATGGGCCCGGGGGTGCACTAGCATAGACTATGCCAGTGCACCCCTTCTTGCATGGCCCATGCGGAAAAGGCCTCAGTTTATGTAGCCATGTCAATAGGTGGTATAGATCTAGATTTGAGTCAAGTAGCATTTTAGAGACCAACAAAATTTTTGCAGTATGAGTTTTTGAGAGTTTGTAGTATGGGTTTTTGAGAGTCCATTGAGCAGGGGTCTCCAACATGGTGTACATGGGCTCTGTGGACCCGCTAACACCTTTGCTGGCACCCACCAAGTGTTTTTAGAAAGTGGGTTGGGCCAGGTGGGGCTCTTGCCCATCAGGGATCCTAACTGGCCATTGTAGATTCAAGTGACTGTGCAGATTTTTTTAAAAATGTTGCTGTAGCAGCAGCTGCCATCACAGCACAAGGAAACACTGTGTTACTGAAGTTAACCTGTGGCAGTTGTTTTGTGATTTGCTCTGGCTTTTTGTTAGTGTGGTCACCATGTTCTGTCAGAATTCCAAATATTCCCACAGGCTCAGAAAGGTTGGGGGCCCATGCCCTACAGCAGAGGTCTCCAACCTATGACCCTTCAGATGTTTATGGACTATGATACCCATCAGTCTCTACCAGCATAGCCAATTAGCAGAGTTAATGGGAAGTGGAGGGCCATAGATTTGAGACCCCTGCTCTAGAGTCTCTGTGTTGCTTTTAGTCTCGAATCTAACTACTCTCATCTTTGAGAACCAGGCAAGCAGGCATAATGGGTCAGTTTGGAACACTAGAGACAGAAGCCATACACTTTCCCCCACTACACATTCTGACAATACCAAGATAACTAAGGAAACAGTCTCTTTTGTAAGTTACATATTTTAGTATTGGGTGTAGGGATGAGGGAAGGAGGACCCCCTTTTACTGTATGCTGTTTCTTAACTGAATCTGATGAATATTGAAATTAGGCAGCAGACTTACATGAGAGTTTCTGGTTTGGAATAGATTGATTTAGCTTGATTCCTTAGATACTCCTAGTCCAACAGGTAGCAGGCTATCAACAGGTAGCAGGCTATCAACCCTTGGCTACGGTTGCCAACAGTGGCTTAGGGAATGCCAGAAATGTTGAGGGCTGTGTTAGGATAGTGAGTTTGGGGAGCAGTGGGAGTTCAGCGAGACAGTGAAACCATAGGGTCCACCCACTGATGCTTCCATTTCTACAGGCATAACTGATTTCAGTTGCCTGTTATCATCTAGGAGAGCTTCAGGCCCTCCTGGTGGCTGACAACCTCCTCCTTATTCTCAGTCTTTTCTTTGTGAAAACTTTGTGGACAAGCTTGTCCCCATAAAGACTTGTAAGCACAGTCCTCCCCTCTCTTTAGACATACAGTGGAAGGAAGATATAAGGAAGGCTAACTGGACTGCTCCTGCTCCTGCTTTTAATTTCTGTGTGAGCCACCGCTGCTTTCTGCTGGAACTCGAGCCTCTTCTGCTGCAGGTACTCTCTGGTGTGAAGAGTAGTGTGGATTCTGATTTGTTGTTCAGTGAAGCTGAATTCTTTTCTTGGCTTCTGGTTTTATGGTGATCATTCAGCCTGTGTAACAATTCAGACAGTTTTTTAAAGGCTAGATTCATCAGAGAGTTAAGTGCATGTTGATAAAAGCACAATCTCCATGTGGTTTGTTTCCATTTTGTATTTATTTTCCAGTCAGTAGCAGAGAATCCCTCTGCCCCACTAGCCCCAGTGTGCACTAGCCACTTCTTGTCTCCCAGATCACTTCCTTCCTGAAGCGCAGCAGACTCAGGAGGTTGGTGGGGGCTTAGCACTGGCAGCATGGAGTATATATTTGTGGGCCACTACTTAGCATTAGCCTTGCTGCCAAACTGAATCATGGGATGCTATATGCATGTGTGGGGAAAGGGCCTAAGCAGACTGGAAAGTGGCTTCTCTAGAAGCAAACTACAGTTGGGGAACTTTTGCTGCAGACTACTACTATACTAGTCCTAATGCTTATGCAAAAGTATTATGTAAAACAGGGAGCTGTCCCATGTGCCAGTGCTGAAATGCCTGTTTGGCCACAACTTTAGATAGAGAACCTTTAGGTAGCTGTCCCTTCTGTACAGCCTAAATAAGACATCCTGAGGATGCTAAAAAGGCATTCCACACAGCTTTCTTCCCAAGATGTCCCCAGGATGCCTTTTTTTAGCTCAGGGGTTCAAAGTGCACCTTTCCCCCCTGCCCCCTGCACGACATCTCCTGCCCGGCTGTGCAGAATGCAGAGCTCAGGAGGCATCTTCTTTTTCATGCCCAACCATTTTGCTCTCTGGTCAGTTTCACCCTCAGCATGTGTCTGATGTTTTACATGCAGTTGAAGGGATTCACCCTGCCTCCATTTGCTGAAGGTTGTCCCAGGATGTTTGCTCTGCAGGCCCCTTTTCAGCCCAAAAAGTACATAGATGCACTCAGCTGGTCCTGCTGATTCTGGCAATATATAGTTTTCCTTTTTGAAAAAAAAAATTCAATGAGTTATCTCAGTAGCTATGCAGTCACGAATATAAGAATCTTAGCCGTTCGGAAGACCTGTCCATCTCCCACTGAGAAGTGTCGGGTTGACCTACCTTCCATGGACCAACTTAGCTTTTCTGTGCAGTAAGAAAAAAAACTGTGTAGCTATGGAGATAGTTCATTGAATTATTATTTTTTTAAAAAAGAAACTACATATTGCCAGACATTGCAAGATGTGCCACAGACGTCTTTCTTCTGCTGGGCACAGTGGACACCTGTGGTGTGGGGCCCCAAATGGGCTGCTGGCTCTCTCACTTGTGGTTTGTGAGGCCAGGATGGAGGAAGAAGAACACAGTGAACCTGGAGAGGAGGGTCAATGGCAGATTTGGGGTTGATTTTGCATAATGTGCAAAACAGCCATGAAATACAGTCGTTGCTTAGTAACATTTTGCATGTGTCTCTATTGGATTTGAAAAAAATAAAACATATGCTTGTTATATATTAACCAGGGTGAGATTCCTGTGCTTTTTGCTGGAAAGGGAGAAAGTGCTATTCAGCTACTTTTCAAGTCGGTTCTAAAAACTGCAGTAAGGCTTGGATCCACTGGAAGGTTTTCATGAATGGAAGGGATTTGTGTCTGAGGAGCATGACTTTCCCACCATTCCCTTCCTGGTGCCGTTTAGGAGTAGTATGAACACGAAGGTGGAGTCTGCAAGGGTAGGTGGGATTGGCAAAAAACTACCCACTCGCATATGCAGAAATTGTCGAATCCAAGTTACTATTTAGAACTTGATCCCCAAAAGCATGTTGTGCCCTCTTAAAAAATGGTGACAACCACTGAAATAAGAGAAATTTTATAAGTGCTTCAAATTTAACATATACCCTCTGTAAGCTAGTAATGTATATTGCAGTCAATACCATCAAAAATTTTTTTCTTATGGGGACATGTTGCTTTGAAATTTAAAGGGCAAAGTGGGCTCCTATCATTTGCAGTTAGTTTGTGTTGGCCTGTGAGGAAAAGGTCATCTGATTCCTTCTGGTTGCTCCTAGAGAAATGTATTAAAATGCTAGTGAATTTCTGATGTGGAATATAACATCATTGCATATGTACGTTTCCTCATTCTATATAAAGAATGGTGATAAAGAAGCTCTATTTTTTAAAAAGGCACGTGCAGCACTGGGATAGTGGTGATGGATGGGTGTCATTGCTTAAATGAAGGCTTTGAATCGCAAATGTATGTGAAAGTAGTTATTTTCTTCCATTTGTAAAATACCACTCTAAGCATCCCTTCAAAATGAATAATGTACCACACATCACACCAAAACAATGTCTAAAAGTGCTTCATATCATACTAAATAGAAATAGATATGTCTGCTGCACACAGTATCTAACTTGTATCCTTGGAAATGTCCATTTTGACCTTTTCCTCTGTTAAAAGTGCTTTTTAATGCTATCAATCTGTTCAACAGGAAAAAAATATTATTGAAATCGAGAGTTGTGAAAAATGATTTTTGCTGCTCAAAGACTACTTGAAAAGAAAGGATGCCTTCTTTGAAGGGTAGAAGGTTTAAAGGGAAGTGTAAACACCTTTAAAAAAAAGAAAAGAAATTACTAGCTCATTTTACCTAAAAAAGTTTGTACGTCTAATGAATTTAGGAAAGGCATATTTATATAATACAAGGATGGCCAGCTAATATATCAAATATCAGATATTCTTCTTGTAGTTTCCTTTGTTGTGTTTCATTCATTTATAATGTATTTATAGTGTGATGAACCCAAGGGGCCCAATCAATATTGGAGACTCGCTGCAGAATGTGAAACAAGATGCAACCATGTGTGTAATAAACAATTGGTTAGATTGCAAAGGTTTCACGTTTAACACGTATGGCTTACACTGAGCAAAGAAAGAGGCTGCATCCAAAATGCTTTTAGGTGTCCCCAACACCTGAGGGCTGCACAGAGGAATTTTTTCATTTGAATGGATTTCTCCTAGTAGGCACTTCTAGGCACATCACCAACTGGAAAAAAATTTTTTTTTGCTTATTTTAAAATTTATATGCTTCAAAAATTGTTCCATAGAGCCCCTGAGGTAGCTAACTTTATAAACAATCAGAGAGCATCGGTTTAAAATAACTGTTTCATAATATTAGAAATGTGACCAGCAGATGTCAAAGATACATGCCAGCTTGTTAGTTAGTATGACACCTGCTATTGAAATAAGGAGGTTTTTAATTAAAGTTCTGAAAATAAAAGCCTTGGCCAGGTGAGCCATTTTGGGGTGGGAGTTTGTCAGTGCATTTATCTCTGCCAAGAAGATCATGACCTTGTTAACACTTGCCTTCATCAGTTCAGCCTCTACTAGAGGAAGCATGTAGAACCAGAATCCTTCAGATGTCCGTGGTGAACTCATATGGGAGCAGGAGAAGTGTGTCATTTTAATTGCTGCAGTTTCTTCCGCTATTGGTGGAAGACATTAATTCCATTAGAGAGTCCATAGTGAGCAGACCTCTCCATAGCTGGGCAGACTTTTCCCTTTCATACTGAAAGACAATGTAGGCAGGGACAGACTGGCTATTTAGATTACTGGGGAAAATTCTGATGAGCCAGTAGGCTTACTTTTCCCTGAGCCTCCCTTATCCAGACTTTCCCCCCTTCAGTGCATTCTATCACCCTCTGTGGACACTCTTCATCTTTCTGTTAGACCTATTGCTGGTTCCTCTTGTGCCTGAGCTGCTGGAGTGTGTGCCTTGAAGCCACGGGGTGGTCACAGGCCTTAGCTTTTCCTTTGGGGGCTGGGAAGGGAAAGACAACCCAGAGTCATGTTGTCTGTGATAGTCCCAACAACAGCTGTAGGACTTCTGTCTTACGCCCACCTCTGAGCTTCCCCCTGTCTGGGGTTCACTGGGGGGCAGTGCTAGGGAGACGCACATTTTGCTGCTCATTCAGTTGGTCATCGGAAGACATGACACCTGTGCTAACACCAATAAGCCGTCTGCCACACAGCAAATCAACTGACATTTCTGAAGAGTCTTCAGAAAACCCCCAAGGTAGATGGCATATACTGTATATACTCGAATATAAGTCAACTTTTTCATCACATTTTTGTGCTGAAAAAGCCCTTCTCGACTTATACTTGAGTCAAGGCTTTGACAGCCCTGACAGCCCCCTCTCTTCCCGCCATGGCAGGGGGAGTGAGGAGCAGGGTGCAGAGATCCACTTCCATCCGAGGCCCCTTCCCCGTGGGGCCTCGGATGGAAGTGGGCAGGGGAAGCTGGATGCTGCATTTCCCACCCTAGACTTAAACTTGAATCAATAAATTTTCCCGATTTTTGAGGCAAAATTAGGTGCCTCTACTTATATTCGGGTCAACTTATACTCGAGTATATACGGTAGTAATATTTGAAGTTTGTATTGCAGTGACAAGATTACCTCTTCATGGGGACATTTACAGATGGTAAACTAAGTTTGGGTATTTAAATATACAGCTGACCTTGTGAGCATGTTTACCACTGAAGGTGCCTAATCCACAGCTGTTCCTTCAGAGACATGCAGCTGATTCCAGAAGAGCCCCACCAATTGTTAAATCAAACAGACCTCCTTCCATCTGTGTTGATCTTCAGTTTATTCTCTTCATCAACGATCTTCTTATTCATCATAAAATAGAACTTTGCCAAAGTCCTTCTTATCCTTTGTAAAATAAAAATGACAATTGTCAGCTGCAATGAACACCCACCTAGTCTCCTATATTACCAAGGCAGGGAAACCATTCACTCTTGTTTTTCCTGCCTTTTCATTTGCGGGACTGAGTTTACTCAAAAGTATGGTAGCATGAAGTAGGTAGCCACTTTCCCTCAGCCCTATTATCACACATCAGAAGGTGAAGGGATTCCCCCCCCCCACACTAGTCACACTAAAACAGTGGCGAAGCCACCAGGGGACGGGGGCGCATGATGCACCAGGCGCGCCTGCAGGGGGCGCCAAAATTGAAAATACATTTTAAAACTTTTTTCTGTTTTTACTTTGTTGGCTGGCAGGGGGTGCAGTTTTTAGACTAGCGGCATCAGGATACCCGCAGACAACACTCCTGATGATACCAGCCAAGTTTAGTGAAGTTTGATTCAGGGGGTCCAAAACTATGGACCCCCAAAGGGGGTGCCCCCATTCCCCATTGTTTCCAATGGGAGCTAATAGTAGATGGGGCTACCCTTTTGAGGATCCATAACTTTGGATCCCCTGAACCAAACTTCACCAAACCTGGGTGGTATCAACAGGAGAGTCTCCTGAAAGTAGCATGAAATTTTGGTACTGCTAACTTAAACATTGCTCCCCTGACAAGCACCCTCCAATTTCCCCCAGATTCTCCCTTTAAATCAACCCCCCTCCATGGATTTAAAGGGAGAATCTTGACTCCCTAGATTTAAAAAAAATGCAAGTATTGTAGAAGGCTTTCACAGATGGATTCAACTGGTTTTTTGTGGGTTTTCCAGGCTGCTTGACCGTGGTCTGGTAGAGAGAAGTATGTTATAAGAGAGAAGTCTGGACACAGTGTATAACAGACTTCTCTCTGTGATACACCTCTGAAGATGCCAGCCACAGATGCAGGTAAAACATTAGGGACAAGATCTACCAGACCATGGTCATGCAGCCCGGAAGACCCACAACAACCAACACTGAAAATGATGCTGTTTGGGTGGTGGGTGGGGAATCTTCCCTGAAACAGCATCATTTTTAATGTTGTTTAAGATAGGGAGCCTAGATTCTCCCTTTAAGGTGGATTTGAAATGAGAATCTGGGCTCTCTAGTCTAAACAACATTAAAAGTGATGCTATTTCAGGGTGGACCCCCTCCCCCCAAAAAACAGCATCACTTTCAATGTTGTTTAAACTAGGGAACTCTGGGTGTGTTCAGATTTGTAAGTTGGGGCATGTTCTATAATGTGGTGGTGACTTTGAGATGACATGGTGCAAAAAAATGTTCCTTGGTTGTAGTGGGGGAGGGCGGCCTTGGGTCATGGGGAAGCCGCCCCTACCGGACTGGGCCGGGGGGGGGGGGGGGGGGAGCAAAACTCAGATTTTGTATCGGGCTCCATTTTCCCTAGCTACACCTCTGAACTAAAATAAATATACTGAGGCAGAAGTAAACTTAAACAAGACAGATTTATTTTACAGACATAGGAGATGGTAAAGGAGTGGAATATTTAAACTTGGAGATGGATGGATGGGGAAAATAAGTCAGGAGTCAAGAGAAATATATTAACATTATTTACACAAGAGAGCCTGGCAAAGAGACTTGTAGTTTTTTGTTTCTTTAGCACAACACTTAAGGTTACTCAGTTCAGTGGTGTTGTGGCCAGCCTTCCGTCCTTGTTTGTTTCAGAAATGTTGTTTCATAAGATGGTACAGTTCTTTGTATTTCAGATGTTCTCTGCCTAATAGATTTCCCTCACACTCAGGGTCTAACTCAGGCTGACACAAGACTGTGCTCTCACAAGCTTCATACATTCAGATAATCCTCAAAACAAACATATAACACTATCTTCTTAGGAAAATAAAGCAAAACCCCATACAGCAGACTATCTGGTCTCTAGGAGTTTTCCTCCGTCTCCTGGAAGAGCTGTCCTGACACTGGTTATATCTTTAACTCTAAGCCTGAGCTCTTCAATAAACTAACCACCTGATCTTCTAGTCAGTGCATATTTGCTTTAACCACAGCATGCAGGGCTGTCACCACAGTAGGGCAAGACAGGATCTAACAATGACTGCCATTACTTTCCTCAGAGGTAATGTTCTTTTCAGCAAAAGCTGTTCCAGACAGGAACTCAAAATTCCAAGAGCCTCTGCTTGTTGTCACAAGGGAGATATCTCCTCCCCCCTTTGCATCCCACTGTTACTTACCCAGTCAGAGTGCAGGAGACCACAGCCAAGCAGGTGGCTCTGCGGTTCCTCAGCCTTTCCTGTCTCACTCTGAAGGTAAGCAACAATGGCTGCAGAAAGAACTACACTTTTAAAAATCATATTTCTACTCTAGTCTGTCACATCAGCATATTGATCACACTAATCAAAATTTTTGAAAAATGTTTCTTGGGGGGTTTCATGTAGCTGTTTAAAAGGACAAGAAGAAGAGTTGTTTTTCATACTGATTTTCTCTACCAAAAAAAGTCTCAAAGTGGTTTACAATTGCCTTGCCTTCCCCTCCCCATAACAGGCAACTTATGAGATAGGTGGGACTGAGAGCGTGCGGAGAGAACTGTGTCAGGGTCACTTAGCAAGTTTTACATAGAGGAGTGGGGAATAGAATCCAATTGCCCAAATAGGAGTCCACCATTCTTGACCACTATACCACACTGGGGACCGAATTGTATCAGGTAGCGTTCCAGGGAATAAATCCCTTGTTTGGAGAAAATAAAATGCTTCGAATAGTGAGATGCTGTGAAATAAGACATGCAGCTTCATCCATCTGTGCTACGATGGTTTTTGTCTACAAAGAGTCCTCTGATCCCTCCTTTCTGTGGATCACTGGAAGGTTTTGGGCAAAGATGGGGAGAAATATCTGTATCTGTTTGTGCTCACAGTTCATGGGATCCAACTCTTTGCATTTGATTTTTTTAAATTACACTGGGCAGCAGTTTCTTCATATGAAAAAGTCTAATTGTCCTCTAGCTCTTCAGCATTTCCCTGTTCTATTTTCATCATGGTTTTACAGAGACTTTATGGAAGTATGTGAGGATTCCTAGTGTAAGAAACACTTAACAAATTAGAAGAATAGTGATTACTCATTAGCTCATAAAGTTCCTAATTTTATCTTTAAATCCTTGTCAACCCCTTCTCCTAACAATTATGGGAAAATAGTGGTAGTTAGGATTTGTCACTGCAACATATTTATACAATCCTGGACTAGTTTTCTATAGATGTGTTCCTGCACTGTGCCTCTGTAGCTCAATTCCAAGTCTAATCAAGGGAATAATTTGCATGTGCATTAATTTACATGAATAAAACAATAAAAATTAGCCCTGGCTTGTATTCATATCCCTGCAAGCACAAACTTAGTAGATGATCCATCTGAAGGTTATCGGTTGTTGTTGGTATTCATCCCGGTTGACATATGTTAATATAACATTTTGCTTCAGTGTGGAGATATACTTTTGAACTTCTGAAGCTTTCTTGCTCCTCAGTACAATGTAAAAAGCAAACAAACAAAAACAACCCTCCGGGATTATTTCTCTGTCCAACTCACACCCACTTTTCAAACAATAAAATGTAGAATCTGCTTGTTGTACCCTTATAAATCAAAATGACCAAGGACATTTAGTAAGCAAATAATATTTAACATATATATTGAACTTTCCATCTGTTAATGTTGGATTGTTTTACAGTAACCTCAGGGAATAGGGGGAAAATGCTGACAGGACGACAACACAAGAGATATAAGCAGGCCAGCTACATTTCTGTTATAAAAATCAGGCCCCTTTTCCTCCATCTGCACATTTCAAGCAGACTGCTTCATTAACTGTTATGAGATACAATAGGCTGTGTTTCAGCGGGTGTATATTTCAGATACTATGTGTAGCTTGCAGGATTACAGTGTGTGGTTTATTTCATTGCATTTTAATGCTATGTTAAATGAAAATATAATTGCATCTCTGCTTTCTTTTCCTTCTAAATTTTTCAGGCGTAATACTGCAAATGACAGCTCACAGGGATCTCAGAGATAATAATCAATGCTCTAGAAAAGACCTTGGTGATGAGCGGTGTTTTAGAAAAGAAACACAGTAGCCATTTAAAGTCAGAGCCAAATTACAAATTTGGCACTGTGTATCTATACCTGTGACTTGGCCCCTGTGCAATTACAGAAAACCATTTTATCTTTTTTTCATAAACTCCTATACTGCGCTAACCAATGCAAATCTGCCCAAGCGGTAGACCCCTGATTTTTCAGGCAAGGGTTGTGGGAACTTCCTAGTGAGACATCATCTCTAGCAGGTGGTCAGTGTTCAGTTTAGAGGACTGCAGATGGAGCAGGCTTGGTGTTAGAGTGCCAAATTCCAATTGGTAAAACACCACTAGTATAATATTGCTTATTTTAATATTTTTCTGTTTTTCTTTCATAATGCAATATTGATTTAAAGATCTTTCACTCATTTTATTTTCTTGCAGAAACCCCTCCCAGAGAGGGGTGAGGTTAGGGAAATATTTGTGGGGAGTCCTTGAAAAAGTGAACAGACAAGATCTTAGTCTACATTTCTTTTTTAAAAAAGTGATGTTCAAAATGTGAACATCGTAGAGAAAATCTTGACATTCTGAGTGTATTGCCAGATCTCACAGTTTCTCATTTCTGACCACCAGAGGGCAGCCTTGCTGTCTCTGCACACGCTGCTGGCTAACAAATAAGGAGGGGCCCAATTGTAGGGGAAATAACATGGTTAAAGCTTGTCTTGCAGCAGTGAGTCCTGCTTTGATTGGTTGGAGATGAGGCTGCAGGTACAAGAAGCATCCACTGGGGGAAGGGGGTTGATAGGGAACACTAAATAACAAGAAGGAGCATTGTGAGGAAAGGTGAGCAAAAGTGTTAGAAATAAACTGACTTGGAGCAGCATTAGTGGGCTCTTGTTCAAATTTTGAAAATGCCAGAGCAAAAACAAACTACTCCCTGCTGTAAATTTTAAAATAAACATTTTTTTCTGAATCAAAGACTGAAGCACAAAATACAGTGTGTAACAGACTTCCCTCTGTGATACACCTCTGAAGATGCCAGCCCCAGATGCAGGTGAAACGTCAGGAACAAGATCTACCAGACTATGGCCACACAGCCCGGAAAACCCACCAGAACCAGAAGCACAAAAGTTTGTAATCATTAAGATTGTATTTCTTATGAAAGGAATGTAGCGTGTTAAATGAAGTACTGCTAGGTAAAACTTTCTGTTTTTCAGACTGTACGTTTTAAGACTTTGTGTTTGCACCAGTGAGTCCAGCAGCTCTACAGTGTCACCTGAAGCAGAGTTGTGTGTGGGTAAAATGTCGTCAAGTTGCAGGCGACTTATGGCAACCCAGTAGGGTTTTCAAGGCAAGATACTAACAGGGGTTGTTTGTCATTGCCTTCCTCTGCATAGAGACCCTGGAATTCCTTGATGGTCCCCTATCCAAATTCTAACCAGGGCCAACCATGCTTCGTTTCAGAGATCTAATGTCATCAGGCTAGCCTAGGCTAACCAGGTCAGAGCCAATAGAGAGACATCCTTCTAAATCCACTGAAGTTTACTGGGTTTAGAAAGTTTGTAACTGCTAATGACCAAATCTTATCTATTTTATGGTCTATTTCACAAATAGTGTACATTTTCAGTATATATTTTCCCCCTTTCAATTTCAGTTAGTAAATCAACCCTCCCTGCTCACTCCTATATGTATGTAACTATACCTAGACACTTCACAGGCTACTTCAGACATGTGACAAAGTGAGCTTGTGCTCAGAATACTTCTCAGTACTAAAAAAGCAAAAGAGCCACAATTTTTGATGGTTTTAGTCTTGTGTCAGGACTGACTCCTCTCATCCTAGAAGGATTTCCAAAGTTGTCTTCACAAGGAAATGTGCTACTTCATAAGCCAAAAGAAAAACCTCCACCAGAAAAAACCCTTGAACTCCCTGAATATAATATCATCTACAACATCATCTATTACAAACAGTGGTGGTTCTATATGCTTGTTCCTTTAGAGTTTGGGAAAATGCTGGATGCCCCCATTTACTAGCCACATCCCCTTTTTAAGCTTCCTGAGAATCTTTCAAAATAGACCTAGGTGAAATAAGCAGGCATATTTATGAGTATTGTCGAAGGCTTTCACGGCCAGAATCACTGGGGTGTTGTGGGGTTTCCAGGCTGTATGGCTGTGTTGCAGTAGTATTTACTCCTGAGGTTTCACCTGATCGAAACGTCAGGAAAAAATTCTACTGGAACATGCCCATACAGCCTGGAAACCGCACAATACCCCATATTTATGAGTGTCACTGACAGGTGCTGGTATAGTTCTATCTTAGGTAGGTTTTAAGTGGATTGTGTTCAAGATGGCCCAAAATGGAATCTTTACAGTGAAAAACAGTTTATCTGTGATTTACATACACTGGAGACAAGCAGGTTGGCAATATTTTCCATTGCTCATCATGCTCATTTTGGGGGCTTTCCAGGGCATCTGGCTGGCCATGCTTTGAGTAGTAGACTACATGGAAGAAGAAGAGCTTACATTTATAAACCCCTTCCTGTCCTGTAAGAAGACTCAAAAAGGCTTACAAACACCTTCCTCTTCCCACAAAAGACACCTTGTGAGGCTGGTAGGGCTGAGAGATTTCAGAGGGAACAGGTCACCCAGCAGGCTTCATGTGTAGGAGTGGGGAAACAAATCCATAAAAGTCCTCCTCCCATGAGGAGTAGAGAATCAAACCTTGTTCTCCAGATTAGAGTCTACCACTCTTAACTACTATACTCACTTGATCTGATCCAGCAACAGAAACTCTTTTATAATCCATTGAAAACAATGTGCTTTCCTGGGTCCTTGCGTGTTTGGTAGAGAACACTTAGAGAATTCCTTAGAGAATATTACCATCATCTTTTCTGCCCTTCCCTCTGTTGTTTTTCCTATTGTACATTTGTAAGCTGATTGGGGTCAGGGTTCTGTCTATTTTCCCCAGTGTAACCCAGTAAGGTGTCATGTACTCTTATGGTGCTGAATCAGTGAAGGAATGAATAAATAATAGGCTTCTTGTACAATGCTTGTGGAATGATGCTTGTTGCCTTGCAAGTTAGTATCATATACCTCCTTCTGAGCTGACAGATGCTATGGTAATTTCAGGAAGGATCCATGATTTCTTCCCCGTGGCTTTTCCAGGTGCTGCAAATGCCCGAGGAGTTAAAAATGGCACTAACTTGTACAGATGTCCCTCTTTTGCAATCTGTGGAAGAGTCGATTTCTGTTGATTAAAATTTGGATAGTCTTGCAACAAAACAGTAATTAACCCAAACAGCTTGTTATCTTGCATGCATGATGATTTGCTTATCTGTGCAGGATTTCTATTCCTCTTGAGTTTTAAGCAGAATGTCCTATTTTTTTTTCTTTACTCCTCACCTTTCACCCCTTGTTAGTGAATCCTGAAGGTTCAACGTGATTCCAAAACAATTTAGCTGTTATTTGTGTATTTATTATTCCAAAGTTCCTAAAAATCATTTTCCTCCTTGTTCTACTGAGTCACCACATTATTCCAGAAAAACTAAAATGCTTCTGCTGTATCTTTCAAAGGATACAGCTTCTGCTGTATCTTTCAATGTCAGATATTATGTTTATGGTTCTCTGTTTCCACATACAAGGGACTCTCATTACCTGCAGGCTTTTCAATGTGCACGCTCACAATTTCCTCTGAATAGAATGCCATATGTATCTTTATTTTGTGTTCTGAAAGTCAAGGTTAGATATCTCCAAACGTAACATTTCAAAAAAGCTGAAGTCATGAGGACTGAAGACAGAGGCAGGCAATAGCAAACTATCTCTCAATGTCTCTTGCTTTGAATTCCCTATGGTCACCATAAGTCAGCTGTGGTTTGATGGCACTTTCCAACAACATCATATGAGAATATCCTTTACCTTGTTTTTTAGGGAATCCTGTAAAATTGCTGTGTGTTTAGAAGTGTGTGTGAGTGTACACTGCTGAGACATTAGCTAGAATTTGCATATTTGCCATTTGTGTTTCTGTGGATTATATGACTTATGTGGCTTTAAAAAAAACTGGTATTATAGTTTTAGTGTTATCTTATGGTGTGTTTTGATTGTGAGCTGCCTTTGGCCTCTTTCCAGACACCTAGCGCCAGGGCATAAATGCTTCAATAAATGAATAAATTGTTCTTTATATTTGTACTTGTATCATCTAACCTTTGTACTTTTTTTTTTTACTTTGGATTTGCATTGTGCTTACCAGCAGGAAAAAATCGATTAAGAAGGTGGATTTTGCTAAAGTTTGAGGCACATTTGGGTGGACTTTCCCCCCTCTTACTCATCCTCCTTGGATTATTTTATGCTGACTGTTTTACACAGCTTTGAGTTATGACATGATTGATAGTTTGTGTTGCTAGCTGCTGTTCCAGAAATGATTATCATTTATTGATTTCTACTACTTTAACCACCACACCACACTGAATCTCTCTATGACTCTTACAACTCATTAACCCTGTATTGTGACCTACAAAATGATTGACATCTCCTTTACTTTTGCAGGCCTGGGAAGGTAGTAAATCTTGAATTACTGGTAGTAGGCATGACTGTGTTATGAAGTTTGAGTACAGATAGGGTTAAGGAGGTGTAAGTCTCGGAAATGGCGAAGCTGAATGTACAAACACTTTTGGAGCCAGGACTGAAACCTACCATTCTACTACATTGAGTGGTAGGACCCACCCCCCTGTATTCAAGAATGCATTTGCTATTTTAAGAGCCTGATGACTTTAATAATTGCATTATACCATTGCTAGAACATAAAAAAATTATCTTCAGTCATGACATATAACTGATTTTGTTGATCACAGATTGTGAACAGTTATCTGTGATTTCAGGAAACTTACCAAGATGATTAATATATTGTATTCATCTTTCTGAATTACTAGCTGACATGTTTTATTTAGAATATTCTAGTTGTAACATATTGCCAATACATAGTTCCTTTCTATTTTACAAACACATGCAAAGGAATTATTTTTTAAAGTCCTATAAAACCATGAGATCAACAGTTTCCATCAAAGAGCTGCTTAGTGATTTTCTTTATAAACTGGATAGGTAATCTTGGAAGTAACAAACAGCATAGCAACTGTGAAAGGGGGTATGTAGATCTAATGGGACTGCCTATCAAATTGATAAGGGAAATCATTAAGGGGGAGAAACTCAAATAGCCCATCTGAAAGAGCCATCAGTTAAAAGGATGCTGTCATAGTTATGAAAATAATTGGTGTTCCAGTTAGTTGCTGTAGAAGATGAAGAGGCTGTGTAAAAGGGACTCTTTTATTTTCTAGAAGGATTGCTATCAATAAAAACCTTTTTTTTCCCAAAGTAAAAGCCAAGGTATTAATTTTTGCCCAGGAATGTAAAGCTTACTATGCATTTTCTAAGTAAAACATGTTCTCAGTTTAAGTAGAACAAACACAAACACACAATTTTAGGAAAACATGTAAAAACATCTTATATCTTATAATAAAATATGTTGACCCCTTTGCATCTCAAAAGATATCTGGCATATGCTCTGTACAAGATTTTGCCAAGCTGTTCAGCACAAAGAGAGCATGTCACATGGTTTACACTCCCCCCCCCCCCGTGTGTTTGTTGTAATCGTAATCGTTTTATCTTTATTTGAAGATCTTGGATGAACAACATAGAAGGACTCTTGATAAAGAAATGAAAGACATTTAGATGTTATGCAATCAATTAGACTCATTTGAAACAGAACAAATGAACCCCCCCCCACACACAAAATGCCTGAAGATCAGTTGTAATCCCAGGAGATCTTCAACTACCACCTCCCTTGCATGCCATCCCTCCCTTGCATGGCATCCCTCACTCCCTCCCTTCCCCCCCCTCCGTCCCCTCCCCTTCCTCTGCTAGGGAGGGTGGGCCATGTCCTGATGCTGGGCTCCCTCTCCCTCCCCTCCCTTGCATGCCCTCCCTCCCCTTCCCTTACATGCCACCCCTCCCTCTCCTTTCCTTGCATGCCACCCCTCTCCCCTTGCATGCCACCCCTCCCTCCCCTTCCCCTTCCCCCACTAGGGTGGGTGGGCCATGTCCAGATGCTGGGGCCCCTCCCCCTCCCTCCCTTCCCTTGCATGCCTCCCCTCACTCCCTCCCATCTCTTCCCTCCCCCAGGGTCCCGCATATTGGCAAGGTTTGCGGAGGGAAGGTATGCTGCAGGGTATACTGTCATATTCTCTGCAGGGTATACTGCCATTAAATTTGCCCTCCAATAGCAGCAACTTTCTCCAGAGTAACTGATATCAACCTGGGTTTGTTTGTCCCTCTCCCTATTGCTAGGGAAGAAGAGGAGGGGGGAAACCATGAGAGTTCACGGTCGAGAGGGAAATAAAATATACTATATTGAATCCGTTCTGGACTTTGAGAACAGATAAAGATGCCTCAGTGTAGGCACCAGATGAGATTGTAATGCAACAATCAAGTATTTTTTAAACCCTGCATTTCAACTACCTCATTTCCATCTGTGGCGTCGTCACTAGATTTAAGTTGTATGTGGGATTGTAGCCCCAAACGGGAAACCCTAGCATGTGACTCCATATGAATATCTGCTTTTTCTCACAATTCCTTTGTAAGAGATTTGAAGTCTGCAGTACTGTTTCTTCTAAGTCAACAGAATTTTTTGGTTCTTTATTCATACAGTGTATTCTGTGCCAAATAGATGTTAAGTTTGATGCAATTTATGTTGCTTTTCTAGTCAATGTTCATTCACCAGAATGCACAGCTTTGAAAGCATGAAAAACTGATGTTGTTGAAGCATGATTACCTGTCAAATGAATGTTTGTTTTTAAGCAGGGGGAACCACCAGTCATCGTGGGATGCTCACTGTATCTGTGACTGGGAGTAAATGTTTAAATCGCGTGGATGGGCTTTGTTAGATTTTTAAAAAGGTTATTAAAGATTTTCGCTTTGTATGTTTTGCTTGTGATGCGTATGGCAGTTCAAAGAATTTCTTCAGCTTATATTTGAGATATTATTGTGAGTGCGGAAGAGGTACAAATTGTGTTGAAATGAATGAGAATTTACATGGAGCTGGGTCATATGAAGGGTTCTAGCACAAGAGCTGATGTGGTTATGATACCTTCTGCGGCACTGGAGCCTGGCTGCCTGGAGCTTTCTCCTGTGGTGCTGTTTGTGCATGTAATCCCTGTTTGTATCAATTTATGAGCTTCCAAGATATCTTCAAAGGCAGCACCATGCTACACTAGTTCAATCTGGAGGTTACAGTAACTTGAATCAGCATATTGAGGCCAGCAGAACATCTATTAGGGTCCTGTTTGCAAGCTAGATGTTATAGAAAGAAAACAGTGAGTTGGTAGCTAGGGGTCATCTGGATGGGGAAAAATAGCCCTAAAAAGCCCCCCCCCTTTCTTTTCAAGGCCTAGATTTTGAGACAGGCCACCAGACCTCTGGGGAAGCTCGGGTGGCTGTAACGGCCAACCTGCCCTTTGTAGTAGCTGATGTACATGGCTTCAACGTGAAACCCTCGAGACTGCTGCCAATCAAACAAAAAAATACGGACCTTGCCAGATCAGTGGTCTGGCTTGTAACATTCACAAGGGAAAGCTGATTGCTGCAATCATGATTAAAGCTGGTATAGCATAGTGGATAAAAGTGTGAATCAGAAAATCCCAGTTGGTCATAAATGTATTATATAGACCCCAACAAGCCATTATTTTTTCCACCTTGGCATATTACTCAATATAGGGGATAAAATGACCAATTTTACAGGGTTATTGCAAGGTTTACTGAAAAAAAGAAGGTAAAACCTTTTGAATATATTACATTGTTATAAACCAGTAAAAGATTCTGTTATTGTTGGTTACTATTGTGAAGACATTGTAGTCTAAATGCTGCCATTGGGGAAAATGACTTTAATATTGTAATTGTTTCTTGTACACAAGTAGACTGTACCACAGTGGGTCTTGCAAGTGCCTTTTTCCATATCGCAAGTGGGTGCTGTAAATATTTCCCCTGTAGCTTGTGCTGTCCTGAAATGTTAGGATATGCACACCTTTATATTTAAAACTCACTGATAAAGGAACCTTTTAAAGCTGACCTTTAAAAAAGGAGTAAGTTATGTAGTAATCAATTTCAGGAAAATTAGCTAATGCATTCAGCTGGTATAACCATAGTAATGCAAAAATTGCACCATATATTTAAGCTTGCACTATATATTTAAGCTATAGGGTGATAATTAATTTCACAGCATTTCTTATGTTTGGATAGTACTTGAAAGTGTGCTATAAGCAAGCAGTTTAGCAGTCATTTAGGAGGTCCCATGGGAATTTTACAAGTTTTCAACTATGGCTAAATTGCCAGATTTTTCACTTGATCACCTCTCTTGTTTTTTCTTTTTCTCTCTCCATTTTAAAATATTCTTCATCAACTTAAATTATCTGAAAACTTTTAATCATGTTAATAGTGTCATTTTATAATGTTGGAGCCCAGGATTCTCCTACAGACTTTTGTTTTCAATTTCAAATGCACCTTTTTATGGTGTCAAATTGATTTTTGCTTAAAAATGAACTTTGTTTTTTAATGGTTTGTTTTTTACATTGTATTGACTATAACATGCAAAAGCAATTTAGCACATTTTAAAACCAGTTAAATAGTTGTTCACTGAAGCCTGCCTTTGGTGTTGGCAGAGCCAGAAATAAAATGTTCACTCTTGGATGGAGCAGACAGTGCTTCAGTTCATCACCAGCATCATAATGGTTGCTTCTTGGCCTTTTCCTTCACTGAATCCCAATGAAATTATTTCATCTCTTTATTTTATTGGCCTCAATGGAATTTCTCACTGTGCCTCAATCAATCTCTAGTTCTCAATGTTCTTTGGACCCCAGTTTATAAGCTGGTTTTAGGTCTACATCACAATCTACAGGAAATGGTATATTCTTGTATTTCCATTATGTATCAGCTGTCTCCTTTCTGAGACATATTTGCATGTCTGTAAAGACATGGCAACAAATTTGTAGGCTCTTCACACAATGTCTGCTCCACAGTGTGGTTTCAGACACACAAATACAGTTCAGACATTTCACCAAGGCTCGGTTTACCCATAGTGAAATGGGGGAGGCAGGAAGTGAAATGGGGGAGGCAGCATGGGGGAGGCAGGAAGCCAATCTGATTATGTGTGAACTGGCTCCTGCCTCCCCCATGCTCTCATTTCTCTGTCTCTGTTTTATGTTCTATGGCTCCAGATGACAAAAAGGGTGTATTCTGTCACTCTGCTCGGCTAACTGTGGTGCTTTCCTCTGACTCGAGAGCTGCTTGCTGTGGAGAAAGACTTTGTGCTGGATGAAAATACCAGCACTGGGTGAACAGATAGGTCCGAGGCACCTTGATTTCTCTGTTCTTATATCATTTCCATTTGTCCCTTCCATCTTCTTCTACAGCAGAAATAGTATGTCTGATTAAAAAAACTCCCTGCAGAACTGGGATAAATTAACAAAACAGCTGAATAAAATATTATGAAAAACTCGGGAAAGTAAATATGCTTCTCTTTTCTGAAAGGTAATTATTTTTTTACTATTGTTTCACTCTATATAACTAGTGGTTCAAGTCCTAGTTCAAGACTCACAGAGCCTGATAGAGGGTAATTTCTGCCAGGCAACTTTCTAAGGACTAAAAATGAGTTTCAAAAGTTGCATCTGTTTATGCAGTTAACATAATTTAAGCAACTTTATTTGTTTTTTTCTAAGTCCCTTTAACAGTCCCGTTTTAGGTTTTAAAGTGTAGTGATAAAATTAGAATAAAATACCATAAACATTGATTTCATGTGCTGTAATAAAGAAACCAACAGAGTAAGTGTTAGATCCCATAGAGAAGTCGGCATACAGAAGGGGAGGCAATACCTGCCAATTTCTCGCTCCTGTGAGAGACCAGAATGGTATATTGGTTAAGAGAGGCAGATGGTAATCTGGAGAACCGGGTTTGATTCCTTACTGCTCCCCATGAGTGGCACTCTCTGATCTGGTGAACTGGGTTTCTTTTCCCTACTCCTCTACAAGAAGCTTGCTGGACGACCTTGGGCTAGCCATAGTTCTTTCAGAACTGTCTCAGCCCCACTTACCTCATAAGGTGTCTGTTGAGAGGAGAGGAAGGGAAGGAGTTTGTCAGCTACTGGGACTTCTTAAAAGTAAAAAAAAACAGGGTATAAAAATAAACTCTTCTTGTTCTCTGGCATTCCCCCATGCTTTCCTTCAGAGCTTCAGGGGACACCTATTTACTAATCCTAAAGCAGTTATCAGGACAAGAACAAAATTGCCATGGCCACAGCCAATGTTGCATGTTGTTATGCATGGACACATTCTGATGTGAGCATCGTTAGCATTGGTGGGTGGGTAAGAAGAGAAGCGTTTCTCACTGAAGTAAAAAGCAAAGGCCAATTTAGCTTTTTTTAAAAGATAGTTGTATTACTTATTTCAGTGTTTGCCTTTTAAGAAGATGAAGAAACCAACAAAGCGTTAACTTACATCCCATGGAGAAAGTCTGCATACGGAAGGGAGGGGAATACCTGCGAATCCCTCACTCCTGTGCCAGACCAGCATGGTAGTTAAGAGTGGTGGACTCTGATCTGGAGAACTGGGTTTGATTCACCACTCCTATGCACAAATGGCAATCTATGACTAGCATATTTTTCTTAAGTGGTAAAAGAAAATTTTGTTCCATCATTGTATTTATTTCAGTGTACATTTCTTAGCATTAACCCCATTGTGCACACTCCTGTAGGTACCCTCTAGGACAGGTTCCCTGATGTGGGCAGAATGGAGCAGATCATCCTCCCCAGATGGAGTGCTTTGTGTCCAAAGCCACTTGCAATACACAAGGCTGCTCTAGGAATGACTTGGGGTGCAGTCTTTGAACTGCTGTGAAGAAAAAGGGATGAATAAGACCTACTGTGTATGTAGAGCCTGCCATACTGGCCTGATTCATAGGTCAATGTGTATGACTTGATCTAGATCATAACTTGGAAATGCAGATGGGTCACTGAAAGTGGAATTTATTTAGTTATGTAAACATTTGTATCCTGCCTTTCCTTATTGTTCAGCTCTTGTGAATTCCGCAAAATGTACTTCAATGGAATCAGCTCGTACTTTCAGCGATGATAGTAAGTTGTGTTGAGTGGTGGGGTGATGACCATGTGGGCGTGTGGAAAAGTCATCTGTCTCTCTCTGGTCTGGAGCTGTAGAATTGTCAGGTGACTTTTTCTGTAGCTCGCCCTGAGGCTTATTATATTTCAACTACATTTAGTCAATTTAAATTTCGGTGGTGGGAACTGGGAAAGGCTAGAGTCTTGCTCCCTGTCATTTGCTATGAGAATGCCCTAAAACTCACACTGGTAGTATCTCTGCATTAAATACTTGCATTGAATTGGTCGCAGGTGGCAACAGCAAAGAGATGTGCAATCCAAAATGTATGTCTTTGGGAATTCTTTAGTATAGTTGGTTTTGGCTTTCCACATTGAGTTTATGCTTATAATTCAACGTTTCCAGTATTGTAAGTAGTTCACTGTTTTCCCCCTTGATCTGCTCTGTGCTGACCCCTGCAGGTCATCTGTATTATTTATAGTACCTTGACAGAAAAGCCTTTTCAATCTTGATTTTTGGAATAATATTTTTTCCGAGGAAGAAAAGTAAAGCCAGAATAATCCCCCTTAACACCAGTACAAATGTCAGAGCATACATGGCAATGCTGCCTATTTACGATTTTCATAATATTGTAAAAAGAGTTGTATTCCTTCCCTCAGTATTTTCTAAAGAGGAAACAAAAATTCTGGAAGTGAAAACCATGCTTTATTTTGCCCCCTGTATGTTAACATAAATTCCATTAATAATTCTTGGATGGCTATTTATTTGTATGTACTTAGTGTAGACTCAATTTAAGTGTGTCAGATATAACAATAGCAAATAAAACATCATAAATATTTAAACCCAACAAACTGTTCGCCTGCCATCAGCAAACTGTGCTGTCTGGGGAGTTTCTCCTGAGGTAGGCAGACATTCTTTTTCTTCTTTTAGTACTGTATGCCCGTTACAATGCCCTTCCATCAGCCGTATCGACAGAGAGATTCACTAAAACCCCTTACCACCTAAGGTTATGCATATGCAACGGGAACTATGTAGACTCTATAGATCCTATTTTACTTTATTGTCCACTTTACACAGGACCCAGAGTCAAATACTTGTCACCTCTGCTACTCAAAAAACAGTATGCATCTGACTTGCAAAAGATTACCTTTCTGTTGGACAGCCCCAGTAGTGATGCAAATGATGCAGTCACCAAATTTTTGGATGTGTATGTAAAACAGCGCTTTAGGAGCAAATCCTGAACATCAGCCTTCTCTACCTGTACATTTATTTTAGCTTCCTTCTACTTGGTTAAGTGGATCTGTGTATATAATGTTGTTATGCCAATAAAGGTTCTTTGTTTGTTTGTTGTTAAATTCCTTGTTGAAAAGCTCTAAATGGTTTGGAACCTTTGTGATTGTGGGACCACCTTTTCCAATAAACACCTCCCCCCTAAAGAATGCTTCATTCAGCTGGGAGCAACTTACTGGTGGTCCCTTGCTTAAAGACCATCTGGCTCTCAATCAGAGCCAAGACCTTTTTGGCTCTAACCCTAACCTGGTGGAACTCTCTGACAAGTGAGATCAGGGTCCTGTGGGATCTCATGCATCCACAGGGCTTATATGTTGAGAACAGCAATGGTTTTCATCTGGCTAGTCTCCCTTTCTCTTTTCCCCTTTACTGTTTCCTCCTTTCCCTGTCTTTTTCTCCTCTATGGCTGATCCCCATTTTGTATATCAGTCCAGTCATTCAATATTTATTTCAATATTTCAATACAAAATCAACTCCAATTTTTTTAAATAGTAAAAATAAAATATAATTATCAGTGATAATGATAAAAATGGTAAATTTAAATGAGAAGAGTGAGTTTTAGCATAACGAAGTAATATTTTCTATATAGTAGATATGCTTGTGTCAGTCAGCCGGCTATGTAACACACACTTATCTGAAGGCAGAATTTGGCTATTTGAGTCACTTCTCGGCCTTTTGGCTAAGATAATTTTGGATATGATGGTGCCACTGAGTTCTTGATTAAGAGTTTAAAATGTATGGTATGGAATTTTAAATTGTGTTTTGTCTTGTGAGTCGCCCTGAACCTGATTCATCAGGAAAGGGCAGGGTGAAAATCAAATTTATAAACAAACAGAAATCAGAAGTACCACAGACATTTCCTGGCTATAGTGGTAGAATTAAACTCCAGATTATTTTAAAATTGGACACTCAGTGGGGAACTTGGGATCAGGAGATGTCAAGGATTAACCTTGGTGTTGTCTGTGTACAAAGTGTGTATTGCTCATGTGCCCAATGATGAGTATATAAATGATGATTTACATGATTGTCATATATTCCGAGGAGTTGTCCTGGTAATACAACTCCATGATTGACAGGAAGTTTGAATACAAATCCAAGAATGGCAGTTGGAGAGATCTGACAGTTAAGAAGTGACAGTTGACTGAGAAGTTAGTAGACAGAATTTGGAAACTACTGTGTTAGTTGTAAGGTGTCTGGTGGAGGATTCTTTTCAGGAGTGAAAAAGAACACACTTTGGGTTTTGGAATCAGAACAGGATCTATAACCAATTACCTTGGGACATATCTGTAAAGAGTAATCCATAATAGTTTAACAGGAAATAGCTCTGGTGAACGGAGTGATATTCTGTTACAAACCACATTCTTCTTATGAAGCTTTGGTAACCTGACTTTTAAATCTCCCCAAGAGAAACCAATGCACCATTTTTCCACTGTACTTCAAAACCTTCTCCAATGCCATGTATTTCTGACCTTTTACAGAAAATAAGAGATTTTTCAAAAATTAGTGGCAGCAGTGTTGTAACCCTCAACAGAAATACTGAGGGTTGCTGTGTGTGAGAACCAAATTTAAAAAAATTAAATAAGAAGAGTTCCTTCATAGTAACACAAAGAAATTCAGAAATGAATGAGGCAGCCTTAAAACAAACATTAGTATCTAATGAAAAAAATTGCAATTCTTACCTGTAACTGTTGTTCAATAAGTGGTCTTCTGTGCAGCACACAGGTAAGGCTGCATCATTCCCCCTCGTGGAATTGCACAGAAGCCACAGTGATAATATGAGCATTGTGGTATCTTTCTGCTTTGTACATAGATTTTGCATTGTGTGGGTTGCGAGTGTTCTAGAAAGCTCATGTAGTGATCCAAAGTGCTCATCTATTCAAGTGTTGTGACTTGCTTTTTAATGTTTTCTTCATCATTTTCAGACTGATGTTGGTTGTATCTACTTGCTTGCTCTTCACTAGCATCTTGGTTGACCATTGTCATATTGGGGGGATTGTTAATTTATTTTATTTGAACTTCTCAGGCTATATGAGACCCTACTTTGAAAGTCCCCTCTGTTTCAAAAAATGGCGTCTGTTGCCTAGCAAAGTATGATAGTCATTTCTTTGAGAGCCCGGGTTGCACTGTAAATCTGCTTATTGATGAATGTTTGAATGTTTGTATAGACATACAATTTTGAGAGTGAGCACAGGCAATTTGTTCTTGTGCCATTGTGGCAAAAAAATAAAATCTTACAGGTTTTTACCAAAGGAAGGAAAATCTGACCATATGGAATGGACTGAGATATTGTGAATTTGTTTCTTTCAAGTCACAGGGGACCACTTTTGCAGCTGTGTTTTATGGCTTTAAATATATGCAAAGAATATATAGATTACCAGTTGAACCTGCACGTGATACTTTATAAAAATTGGAAATTAGGCCGCCAACCTGAGATGTGCAAGAAGGGGGATGCACAGGTATATATTTCATGTAAATTGTGGGAAGTGGGGGAAAAGCTGGACTCACAGAAATAGCTATAATTTTTCCCCATTATGTTTATCTACACAGCAAGAGCATTTGTATTCTCTCATTTTGAATATTCATGTGGATACTGAAAATCTATAGGTCACACATTTGAAAAATAGAAATACAAAAACTGCAGTATTTGCAGCTGTAAATGCCTGGAGTTACCATCACCTACATCTGAAGGCAAAAATACTGATCTCTTCAGTGCTATAGATATGAACATACACATTGGGCAAGTGATTCTGCCTCACAGCTGTTTTGAACACCACTGAATAAACTTTAGGGTCATGGTAGGAAAAAGAAGCGAGAGAAGCTCTGATGAAAACCAGAAATATAAACCGGTGAAATATCAAATACAAATACAAATACAATACCTTTAATGGCATATAAAAAGTGGTAAAATGCAAATTATGTTAAAACCAATTGACTAAAATTTACACAAAGGTTTCACCCTTGATCCAAGTGCCTTTGTTAAAAACCTGGCAACTGATTCAGTAGTGTGGGGATGATGGTCACTAAGCAAGTATGAAACTATTTCCTTGTCTGATCTCACTGAAAATTTCTTCAAGATGGCCTCGAGAAAAAGCAACCGATAGACTGCCAAATCTTTACAATGAAGGAGCACATGTTCAGTTGTTTCGGTAGGCCTGCTTGCAGGAACAAGTCCTGTTCTCCTGTGGATGCCATGATATCTGCCTCTTTGTTTGGGCAGTCGGTAGCACATTGCCGAAAGCAAGCATAAAATATCTACGGAGATGTGGATTGATTAAATTACTCAGATATTTAGCCATAAAACCCGGCAATGGTGGTGAAATGCCATAAAATGTGGGAGAACAAGTTCTGCAGGCTCCAGCTGTGAGAAGCTGCCCTTCAATGTCAAGAGTACATTGTTTCAAAACTCCGAAAGCCTGTCTTTCGTCCATCAGTAGGAGTTGGTCAAAAGATACACCTATGTTGTTTATTTGATTGATAATTTTGGTGTGCCAGGTGGAGTGGAAGTGGTCGCTTAACAGGAGATATGTCAGACTGCCCGGGAGGGCTCTAAAATGAAGGCTAAGCCAGTATTTAAAACAAAGAAAGCCAAACCCGGGAAAAAATCGTCTTGGCTCCGGTTTCTAAACAAAGTACTTGGTACGTGACTGAGTTGGGAAGACCCAATAAACGCATTTAAAAAACAAAGATTGAACACTCTCTAATTTCTCAGAGAATTTTGCTCCACCGATTGGAGCTCAGTAAAGTAATTGTGGCAGTAGTTTTAACTGAAAAACTTCCATTGCGGCAGGAAAAAATTGACCGCCTCTGGTGTGAAAAAATCTGGATATTGCCAACACTTTGGTTTTACTTGTATTGAGAGTCTGGTGGATGTGAGAGGTCCAGGTTAAGGAATGGTGGAAGGTGATTCCTAAATATCTGTATGAATGGACCTGTTCAATCAATGTACCGTTTATTTTCCACGTGCTGAGTTTTTTTGAATTCGAAAAAATCAGCACTTTGGATTTGTTGTAATTAGTCGACAGGGCACTGTTTGTGCAGTACGTCGCAAAGGCTTGAAGTAGTCTTTGCAGGCCCACCTTGGACCGAGACAGTAACACAGTGTCGTCTGCATAGAGCAGTGCACATGTGGGTCTTTGTCCCAAAATGGGTGCGTGACTTTCAGTCTGAGATAAATGAGGAGCAAGGTCGTTTAAATAAAGATTGAACAGGAGAGGAGCAAGAATACACCCCTGCTTGACTCCCTTGTTAGCAACTATAGGTGAAGTTAGTTGGCCAGCACGATCACAACCAACTTGACAGGTAGTTGAGGAATACAACTGGCGAATAAGAAACAGTAATCTCTGGTCTATTCCCAACGCTGTCAATTTTTCCCACAGCTGATTGCTGGGGATAGAGTCAAATGCGCATTTCAGATCTAGGAAAGTCATAGGAGTTTCCCACCCTTGGGGGTGGCAATATTTCTCCGCCAAATGATTTAAAACCAGACAATGGTCAAGGGTGGATTTACCTGTGGCATATCCTATCTGTTCCCGCTGGGCCTAGCACTGAAGAGGACCAGGCAGTGAGACGTATCATAAGGTACCTTGCGTAAAAGCTTTACTAGCCACTGAAAGCAAGCTTATCGGGCGATAGTTGGGGATGGATTTGATGGATCCCCTTTTTATGTAGAGGTACAATGATAGCTTCAGTCCAATACTTAGGGATACAGCCACTGTTATTAATTTTGGTAAACAGGGTAGCCAAAATAGGGGCCCAGAACTCCGGGAATCTTCTAAAGAGTTCAGGTGGCAGGCCATCAGGGCCTGGCGCTTTCCCTTGTTTTAGGTTAGATATAAGGGTGACCACCTCATCGCAGCTGACAGGAGGCCATTCTGGTAAATGCTTTGCTGCTCCAGTTGCACATGGAATATCCAAAAGTTCTGGATTGCAGAAAATGGTGGTAAAATGTGTCCTCCATGCTTCCACTGCAATCTGAGTCCTGATGGTTGTATAGGGCTCACGGGCACTTGAATTCATTATGCGCCAAAAGCTTTTGCTGTCTCTGGAATTAAAGGCTTGATGGAGATTGTTCCAAATCTTTGTAAGATGTAATTTCTTTTTGGTCTTTAAAAGATCATGATAGGACTTTCTAGCTGCGAGGTACTCTTTTGATAGCGACACTTTTCCTCTAAGTTCACAATGATGAAATAACTTCCGGAGTTGGGACTTGCTGCTCATACATTCTCCATCAAACCAGGTGGAAGGATTCACTGAATGTGAAAGTTTATGATGTGATTGATTACTGGAATCAATCAATTACTGGAGTGGTTAGATAGGAAACCAGTTCATTATAGATTTGACAAACCTCCTCTGCTGTCCTTGCAGCAGTTAACTGTTGAAGAAAGTTAGCCATCCGATCATCAGAAATAGAATGAGCGACGTTTAGTTCAGTTTCTTTAAGGCCCAGTGAAGCCGGGCATAACAGGAAGACCCTTCTTCCTGAGCTGATTTGCTTCGAAGGGATTTGTTTATTAGTCTAAGAAGAAGGGGAGAGTGCTCGCTTTCCGTTCGAGCCATAATTGCAAAGTGGTCAATGTGGTTTGTTAGTTCAGGCGATATTATTACATAATCGATCACACTCACTCCACGTGCAGATCTAAACGTGAACTTTCCAGGGTAATCAAAGGGAGGAAGACCATTTAAAATTACCCTATTTGCTGATAGGCAAAGGTCTATCAAATGGGGAGCTGCTTGATTTATGGTGTGATCGCTGGACAACCTGCATTGAGATATGGTGTCAGATTGAATGTCATCCAAATTTAAGCCACATCTTTGACTTAGGGCTGAATCATTTTCTCCAATCCTGGTGTTTAGATCACCAACAATGACGACAGGTGTTAGAGGATGTTCTTGCTCAAGCCGAAAAGTATGTATTGATGGAATCGTGACCAGTTCTCTACAAGAATGCTTGCCTCTTCATGGCGGTGGCAACATAAACATTTACTAGTAAAAATTTCTTAGATTGAGCTGCTTAAATCAATAGGGCTTGGGCCAAAAGGCATGGCACGAGTTTAAGAAGTGCTACTGCATTGATTTCTCAAGCGTTGAGAGGAGACTAGGATACAAGTACCTGCTCTCATCCCTCCCTCTCTGGCTTTTTTGGGAACCTGAATGCTGGAATTGAGAAGGAGGCATAACCTGCAAGATGGTGGATGTCGCTACTGGTCCAGGTCTCTTTGTAATGAGGATAATATTAAAACTGGCTAGGAAATTTCATTAAATCAGGAATCACTCTATGTGGCGGCACCCCACCCTGATATAAGTTCTAGGAAAAGTATCGGATAGTGTGGTAGGACATTTCTGGCGGCCAGGGCTGTAATCTTGCATCCAGTGGCAGTGTGATCTGTGACTGAGGGTACTGTACACATCCATTAGATGAAATTCTGTTAACAATAGAGTTCAAGTGTCTGGGTGTGTGGGACTGAAATGGGTACTCTGAAATTGTTCCGTAGTTTTGAGAAGTTGAGCCGCTATTTGGGATGAGATGTCATAGTGGTGGACTTGAGCTATTGATTTAATGGGAAGTTTCTTTGACCAAGTGCAGGTGCAGAGGAGGCTAAAATATCAACTGGATCTTCTTGAAGGCCAATAGAAAGATCAACTAAAATCCCTCTGTGTTCTTTCCTTCATTGATCGTGGATTCGTGTTCGATTGGGGGACCTTGGAACTAATACATATTAGGGTCTCCATCTGTTCCATTGTGAGTTATAGTGTCCCGAGAGGTGGTACCTGGACTAGGATCGAGCAGAACATAGTTGCAATTCTTCCAGTTCGCCTGCCCAAGATTTTCCTCCTAAGCTACGGAAGTCTCTGTAATTGAGTACTCTTTCTGAACGCAGATCAATATCTATTTCTTGATCCAGTGGTTTTAAAGGGCTTCTTTGAGATTTTCTCTGTTAATGGTTTGGTATTGTATTGGCTGTTGATGGATGGAGAGATCTAGAAGTTGTGAGTGAGGAGCTGGGTCTATCTGGGGTTGTCTATCAATTTCCGCCACCTGCTTAGCTGGATGGGATTACGCCTGAGTTCTTGTGTGGACGCTATGACTCGCCATCCCCTCAATAAGAGTCTTTTAGACAGTTCCATTCTGTCAGGATGGAGTTAATCTCTCATTCGTCCTTTCAGTGTTTCTGTTGAGAGTCCCTGGCAGAGTACAGGATGAGAAAGTTGAGGGTTCCTTAAGAGAGATTACTTTATTAAATGACTTCTTGTTGCTAGAGATGTCCACCAAGCTTATTGATTTTGGTGTTGTAAAAAACCCTGTTTAATTCAGATGTCATAGCTTTTAGCAAAAAAAAAGCTTTGTGCTTGAGAAGATAGGAAGGGGTGTCAGGGGACTCCAAAGCTTAGCACCAATCTTGTATATTTATTTCGACATGGAAGTCTTTTAAAAGGATTTCAGGTGGGTCTTCTTTGGTTGACAGTTGAGGAGTTTGGTTAAGGGATACACGTGATCTCCGTGAAAGGTTGACCACCGACTACTGTTAAGAGCAGAGTCCCTATATCAACCGACACTTAGAAAAGCAGCACAAGTATGGGTGGAGCACTTATCTGGGTTAAAAAATAAATGATTAGAATATGAGTATTTAGAGTTATATAAAGTGGGTGAATCAGGATAGTTGGAAGTCCTGGATTGTTCTGAAATGGAAGAGGCAAGAGAACCCACTCTCTCACTCAAAGAAGCAAGGCAACCAAGCAATTTCTCGAAGGTCTTGGAAATAAGAAAAAGCCTCCTTTGAAAGTAAATCTGTTAAGCAATCTTTACTTCTGAGCTATACGATATGGGGCTCTCACGATGGTTAAACACAGAGGAACTCCCTGCTGCTGGTAAGCATTCGGTTGTTACAAGTGGGAGTAAGGGTGAAGGATAAGCACTTTCCTCTTCATGTAGGCTATTATTCGCAACTTCGCTCGATTAACAAAGTTATTCCTCATGTGAAAAGCGAGTCGGCAGGAGTATAAAAGCTTCCGAAACAGAGGTTTCCAAAATTCAAACCTATTTGAAAGCTTAAGTTCATTACGATGAGATTGCTGAGAGTAATTGGTGGTAAAATCATCTATTTTACTTTGTTTAGGAGGTTTTTGGTTCGAGGTATTAGAGCTCAGATTTGACCGGCGGCGTTTCCTCAAGGTCATCTCCTTCGTTGTTTAGGCAATTAAAAAATGGCAGTCAGCCAAATAGTTTTTTCCAGGGAGGAGAAGCGAAACAAACGCAGGAGAAAGCTGCTGCGACCCAGCTGCTTGTATTAAAACAGAAGTAAGTTAAAATTTAGAGCTCACAGACTCTGCAAGCTCATTCCAACTTGGAGGAATTCAAAACATTTAGAGCAACTTATTCAAGCTTGATGGGATTATTATGAGAGACGGCAGAAGGTTAAAAATATGATAAAAGTTAATAAATATTTGGTAAAAGTTAATAAATATTTGGTAAAAGTTAATAAATATTTGATAAAAGACTTGCGGAGAAGGTAAAAGCGTGCTTCCCTCCGGTGAAATATCTAGCTTGAGTAAATTCCAGTTAGGTTATACAGTCACACATTATCTTGATAGTTTTGGACTGATTCAGGAGAAGAGAATAAAAGAACACACTCATCATTAAAATAATGGGTTCTGAATTCACCCCAAAGTAAAGAATTTTGTTTGCTCTTTTCTCATACTTCCCAAAGTTTGCTGAGGTTTTGTGAATTAAAACACCGTTGCTATCTTTTTGAGAACTAGGATAAATTTTTCAACTTCAGATACATTTCCAGTGATTTCATAATGTCCTGACATAAATTTGTATATTCAAGTTTTTTATCTCTCTCTCTCTCTATCTATCTATCTATCTATCTATCTATCTATCTATCTATCTATCTATCTATCTATCTATCTATCTATCTATCTCCCTTTTCCTCCTGTCCCATGAGTTTTAATTGCAAACATAAATAGAGGGAGAATAATTGGCTTATACATTTTCCTTTTCTCAGTGATCTGAAATCAATACTTTGGGCAGGCCTAAAGGTGAAATATATTTTCTCTTATCCAGGTGTTCCAGCACAAAGATAAACACCCAGGCTGCACTGACCATCTTTTATACCTTTTAATCTAACCAAACTTGTCCTAACTGTACATTCAGTTGGAATAGTACGTGAGGTTCTTGTTTAATTCTAGTAGCCTTTGTTAATTATGATGTATAGCTTTTGCTTAGCAGAGCAGGATTTCAAACATGAGAACCTTAACAAAATTGCATAATTGAAGTAATAGAAATCCAGTACGTTGTACAGGAGGTGATCTAAAATATGGGGTCCATATTACAGTCTTTGGAGTTCTGAAAGGAGGACTCTTTAATTTTGCAAGATAGTTTAAAAGGTTGGGGTTGGGTGCTGGTTACACCTACTGGAAAGGCTAAAACCACTGATGTGTTTGTTGTGCACAGTATGCATAAATAAACTTCAGAACATATTTAAGAACATTTATATTAGGGGGAAATAATGGCTTTTATTCTCCCTGATTTAGTTTTGGGAACTTCAAAGTATCATGTGTATTATGATAGAAAATCAAACATGGCAGTCTTCTAGTGTACCGTGAATCTGATCAGATTGTGGGATTAATATGATTTCCTGGTGGTTTGCTCCATGGCCAAATCAATTGCTGAAAGAAATCTATTTGATTCCAGCAAGGGTTGGTGATTTCCCCATGGAGTGTCTTGCACCTGAATATAAAGCAGAAAGTCATTCATTTATCTTGCTGTTATGGCCCGTTCTGCAATCCTTACTGTTCCTATTTCTCTCAACTAAAGCCGGAACACAAGAAGAGAGTAAAATAAAATTTAAACTGATGTTGGTTGATTGGTAAGCTTTTGTAAGTTTGTAGATGTTCTGTGATACTTTGAATGCAGCAAACACCAATTCCTAATACGTTAGTTTAATGAATGTGCCCCAATCCCACGAAGGGTGCAAAGATTTAGAAAAACTTTGCTGATTTTTATTCAGCTTTACAAATGGAAGTAAGATATGGAATGGTTCAGTGGGGTATACACTATTGATGGGATATATTTCTTTATTATATCAAATTTATAAACTGCCCACCCCCCAAAGGGGGTGTTAGTGCCAACACATGGGCCTGAATAGCTGTGAAATTCATTGGACATACACAACAGCAGTAGGATGCTGTTGATAAAATCCTTCCTCATTCATAGAAAACCTAAACCACAGGTGTCAAACTCGTGGCCTTGCAGTTGTTATGGACTACAGTTCCCAGATGATGGGAACTGTAGTCCATAACATCTGGAGGGCCGCGAGTTGAACATCTATGGCCCAACCATACCAGCTGGACAAATTGAGGTGCACATGAGTAGATCAAGGGAATGACTTCTGTTTACTTTTTAGGGAATGTTGGTTGCTTTCTCTAGCTTAGCCCCTTTTCATCTCCCAGAATACCAGCTGGTTTCCAGATGATAGAGATGGCTTCCCTGGAGACAATCACTACTTTGGAAAATGGACTGTTTGGCATTTTGCCCTGACTGTATCAAAAATTCTCATGTCAGTGACCTAGTTCTTCTAATCTTCAAATAAAGCTTCCATCCTGTTGCTGTACCACTTAAAACTACAAATGTGGGCTTATAAAACAGAATTATTTTCCCGCGAACACATCCATCTGTACAATAAGCAAGTATATCAGGGATGAGTCTAGACTAAAGACTTTCCTTCTGACATCTGGTTTTCTTTGCAAAGAGAAGTTGTGAAGTTGTGGGTCCTTTTGTTGGAAGAACATTAATTCTGTTCAGCCCAGAAGGGCAAAGAGATGGATCCCAGAGACAGGTTTATTCCCTTATCAAACTTGTTTAATATGGGGTTGTCAACTTCCAGGTGGGACTATTATTCTATTATTGCATCTTATCTCCAGATAACAAAGATCAGTTCCTCTGGAGAAAACGGCTGCTGTGGAGGGTGGAGTGTATGACATTTTAAGCCAATGAGGTCCCTCCACTCCCCAGATCCCAACCTCTACAGATCCCACCCCCAAAATCTCCAGGTAATTCCCAACCCAGATCTGGCAACACTACCTTTCCAGTGTTTTATTTTTTTTCTTTGAGAAGAGGAAGAAATCCTTCAGCGTTGGCTATCCATCATGCCCACAGGCAGGAAGCAAATTGTTCTGTCTGTCTCCAGAAGGGGAGGGGAGTTCCCACCTTCCTCAGTTTTGCCTTCTTTCCTTTCTGCAAATGCATGCGTATCAAAAGTTCTGGATTGTTTTTTTTCTTAGTGTGCCTCTGTTTGCTCTGTATTCTTTCTCTCAGTCTCCTTCTGATTTCTTGGCTGCAGTCTCCCTTTTAGTTGATGATGGAGCCAAAGAACAGAAAATCCGTGAACAATTTCAGTTCATTTTTTGTCAACTTTAATGTTGTGTAATCCCCCAGTAGTCATTACTTTTGTCTTCTTGATGATCATCAGTAATCCTGCTCTGACACTTTCTGCTTTAACCTTCATCAGGAGTCATTTTAAATCTTTCCTGTTTCCTGTCAGCAAGTAGTGTCATCTGCATTTCTCCAACTGTTAATGTTCCTTCCACCAATTTTCACTCCGTCTTCATCTAAATTTAATCCAGCTTTCCTTATGATATGTTCCGCATACAGATTGAAGAGACAGGAAGATAAAATGCATCCTTGTCTAACACCTTTGCCAATTAGAAACTATTCTGTTCTCCGGTGTGACATCTGCGCAGTCTGTGCAGTCCCATGTGCAGGCCAGCTGTGGAGCATTTTAGTTAGCTTTTAAAAAATTTACAGTTGTTAGTTGAGTGCTCCCCTCCCCCACTTACACATCAGGGCTAGCTGCTGTTCCTGCTCAGGGTCATATGACCAGAGGGGAGGCACGCCCTCTCTCCCTCCAGATCTCTCTTTGCCGTAGCATGAAGTGGATGTGTTCTACAGGGCCGTTAGCTGAGCTTGGTTAGCTGACCTTACAGTTGCTTCAAATGACATTCCAGTTAGTGGTTTGTTAATTTTTGGTTTTACTACCATCCTCCTTTGCCTAACTCCCTGGTAGTTAAGGCAATGCCAGCCAAGTCTGGCTCAGTAATGGCACCAAAGAGGGGAGAAATTATGACACCCTGGGGTGTCATAATTACTCAGCGGAAGCAACGGTTCTCTGCGTTGCTAATTATTTGGCCAGTATACTGCCTATGGAATCAGATGGGTCCCTCTATAGGTAGTACCCAGGGGACTTTGTTTTCTGGCTCCTCCTGCAGACGGAAGGCTTAAAACTAGCCAAATAGCAAATGAATGTGGCCAAGCACATTGCAGATGGCATCCCTAGGGTGGTCGCCTCTAGCGCTGTTATGCTCTACAATGCATGGCTGCACTCCTCCACTCTGCCACATGACATCAAGTCCAGTCCCAGGTGGAGGATTTACCTTTTGAGTAGAAGCAACTCTTCCATAAGACCACTGATATGTCATGCATGGCCTCCATAAAGATAAGCTTACAGCACAATCCCTGGGGATTTCCTAATCCAAGGATCTGCAACCTGCGGTTCTCCAAATGTTCATGGACTACAATTCCCATCAGCCCCTGCCAGCATGGCCAGAGTACCTGGGTTGACCTATGTCGAACTAAGGTTGAATCCTACAGCAGGGGCATAATGCCCATTGGGAAAGGTGGGCAGCTGCCCAGGGCACCACCTTGTGGGGGCATCAAAATGCAGGGTTCGTTTTTGGGTATTTTTAGTTGTTTTCAATTTTTGGCCTGCAGGGGGCGCAGTTTTTAGGCTAGCGGCACCAACATTTCAGCGTATTATCAGGAGACTGTCCTTATGCTATCCCCCAGGTTTGGTGAGGTTTGGTTCAGGGAGTCCAAAGTTATGGACTCCAAAAGGAGGTGCCCCATCCCCCATTGTTTCCAATGGGAGCTAATAGGAGATGGGGGGTACAGTTTTGAGGGTCCATAACTTTGGCCCCCCTGAACCAAACTGCACCAAACCGGGGGGTATAATTAGGGCAGTCTCCTGATGAGACCCTGAAAGCTTTGAGACTGTGCCTTCAGAAATGTGCCCCCCCAGCCTGCAACCCCCCCATTGATATAATGTAGGTCTCATCGTAGAATAAGATTCTTGTGCAAATTTCTGGGATGTTCCTGCGGGGGTGCATTTTTGGATGTACCAGCACCAAAATTTCAGGCTATCATCTGGAGACTGTCCTGATGGGACCCCCCAAGTTTGGTGCAGTTTGGTTCAGGGGGTCCAAAGTTATGGACCCTCAAAAGGGTAGCAAAGAATGGGGGATGGGACACCCCTTTTGAGGGTCCATAACTTTGGACCCCCAAAACCAAACTGCACCAAACTTGGGGGGTTCCATTAGGACAGTTTCCAGATGATACCCTGAAATTTTGGTGCCAGTACATCAAAAATGCGCCCCCTGCAGGAACATCCCAGAAATTTGCCCAAGAATCTTTGTTCTGCATTGAGTTTTCTGTATTGCTGTCATAAGAACATAAGAGCATAAGAACTAGCCTGCTGGATCAGACCAGAGTCCATCTAGTCCAGCACTCTGCTACTTGCAGTGGCCCATGAGGTGCCTTTGGGAGCTCACATGCAGGATGTGAAAGCAATGGCCTTCTGCTGCTTCTCTTGAGCATCTGGTCTGCTAAGGCATTTGCAATCTGAGATCAAGGAGGATCAAGATTGGTAGCCATAAATCGACTTCTCCTCCGTAAATCTGTCCAAGCCCTTTTTAAAGCTATCCAGGCTGGTGGCCATCACCACCTCCTGTGGCAGCATATTCCAAACACCAATCACATGTTGTGTGAAGAAGTGTTTCCTTTTATTAGTCCTTATTCTTCCCCCCAGCATTTTCAATGAATGCCCCCTGGTTCTAGTATTGTGAGAAAGAAAGAAAAATTTCTCTCTGTCAACATTTTCTACCCCATGCATAATGTTATAGACTTCAATCATATCCCCCCTCAGACGTCTCCTCTCCAAACTAAAGAGTCCCAAACGCTGCAGCCTCTCCTCATAGGGAAGGTGCTCCAATCCTTCAATCATCCTCGTTGCCCTTCTCTGCACTTTTTCTAACTCTTCAATATCTTTTTTGAGATGCGGCGACCAGAACTGAACACAGTACTCCAAGTGCGGTCGCACCACGGCTTTATATAAGGGCATGACAATCCTTGCAGTTTTATTATCAATTCCTTTTCTAATTATCCCCAGCATAGAATTTGCCTTTTTCACAGCTGCCATGCATTGAGTTGACATTCCCATGGAACTATCAACTAAGACGCCTAAATCCCTTTCCTGATAGCACTGACCCTTGTAGCGTGTATGCGAAGTGTGGATTTTTTGCCCCTATGTGCATCACTTTGCATTTTGCTACATTGAACTGCATTTGTCCTTTCTTAGCCCACTCACCTAATTTATCAGGGTCCGCTTGGAGCTCTTTGCAATCCTTTGTGGTTCTCACCACCCTACATAATTTGGTATCATCCGCAAACTTGGCCACCATGCTACCTACCCCTACTTCCAGGTCATTTATGAATAGGTTAAAGAGCACTAGTCCCAAAACGGGTCCTTGGGGGACACCACTCCCTACATCTCTCCATTGTGAGAACTTCCCATTTATACCCACCCTTTGTTTCCTGTTCCTCAACCAGTTTTTAATCCATATCTTGTAAACTGCTTGGGTGACTGACTTTAAAACTAACATTTACAAAAATAAAAACTTTAAAAGGATTTGTAGACGTTTGTCATGGGGCGACATACAATTCCTGTCATATGTATTGTCGAAGGCTTTCACGGCCGGAATCACTTGGGTGCTGTGTGGTTTCTAGGCTGTATGGCCGTGTTCTAGCAGCATTCTCAGATCCTCTGAAGATGCCAGCCACAGATGCAGGCGAAACGTCAGGAGAGAATGCTGCTAGAACACGGCCATACAGCCCGGAAACCACACAGCACCCAATTCCTGTCATCCTCCCAGCCCAGCTTTCAAGTGCATGCTGGAACTTGTAGTCCTTGCGGCTTCCTTCCAGATTATGTCAATTGGGGGGGGGCACATTTCTGCAGGCACAGTCTCAAAACTTTCAGGGTCTCGTCAGGAGACTGCCCTGATGATATCCCCATGTTTGGTGCAGTTTGGTTCGGGGGGCCAAAGTTATGGACCCACAAAACTGTACCCCCCATCTCCTATTAGTTCCCATTGGAAACAAGGGGGGATGGGGCACCCCCTTTTGGAGTCCATAACTTTGGACTCCTTGAACCAAACCTCACCAAACACGCGGGGTAGCATAAGGACAGTCTCCTGATGATACGCTGAAATTTTGGTGCTGATATGTCTAAAATGCACCCCCTGTAGGTACCAATATTCTGGTGCAAAAAATTTTGTTCGTGGTGGAGTGGCCACCCATGGGGGGGGGGGGCATCCAACCCAGGTTTTGCCCAGGGTTACAGTTTGCCTCGTTATGCCCCTGTCCTACAGTGTGGAGGGGCCCCAGAATTTCAATGGGAAAACACTCCATTTCTCATGTTACCTTTTTTTAGTTTACCTTGATTCCATCAATCAATCAAGGTTTATTCACAATCCAAAACCAGCACAGGATACTACAAGACAAAATACAGCAGTTAAGTAAAGTACACTTTAAAACAATAAACCACTTTAGCTATCAATGGAATTAACCAGTGTCCACCTAATCCTACTTGCAGTCAGACCAAATTTTGCAATGTGGTGCAAAATTTCAGGATTCTTATCAGAGAGAATCAGTGAAAAATAAAACAATCTGTGTCTCCCTGGGTAGTCGGTGAGTACTGGAGTGATATAAACACCACAGATATGGTTGTAATTAGCGCAGTTAAATATGACATGTTCTACCATTTCTACACTTCCATTTCCATAAGGACATAATTATTTTTCAGTTGGCATTCTTTTATATCTCCTTTCTGTTACTGCTGAAGGAAGTGCATCACAACATAACAGGGTAAAGGCTTTTCTGTGTTCTGTATAATCTATGTGTGTGAGTAGGGTGGTACAGTGTGGTGCACTATACTTGGGACATTTAATAACTTATTTCCCCTATTTAGATCATGTTGCCTCTCAATATCCAAGATGTGCTGTTTGGTAAGAACTCTAGCCTGGTCATATCCTAGGTACAAAAGAAGTTGCTGTGAAAGACCAGACATCTGTAACTTGTTATTTAGAGATTTTGTCCATAGCAAGGCAAAATAATCTTGCAGTATTAAGGATGTGAGAGCTTTGTGGGGGAAAAAGTTTTAGCTAGTAAGTGAAAACTGCCATCCACATCCTAACATCCACCTTGACCAGACTGAACTCCAGATGTAACATTTGAAATACTGGACAGCACCTGAAGAACTGATCTCAAAAATGTTGACTGGACCCTCTCTATTACGGCAAGACTTGATGTAACGCCAAGTGGTGCCCCCTATTATATGTGTCAAACAACTTTGAACTTTCCTTTTGTATCCATTCATGTCAACAATTGAATGTTCTTTTGGCTTTAGTCCAGTTGTGCCAGTAAGAGTAATACTGCTAAGAATAGAACTATTTCTAGCTATCCTCTGCTCTATCCTGACAGCTGATTGAGTATTCCATCTTCCAGCATTGTATCTTTTCAAACTTTTTGGATTGTCTCATTTCTGGCTTTCCAGGTAATCAGAAGTGGTTTGCCATTGCTTCCCTCTGTGCAGTACTAACCAAGGTTAGCTGAAGTGGCACTGTTACTGTCTCTGAAAGATTCTCTGCCAGTATTATTGGTGCTGCTTCCCAGTAGCTACCCTTGAAGGACTCCTCCAACTCCATCACCACTGGGACTGTCCGTTCTCCTCTGCTAATGTTGCTGTTAATTCATGAAGGGAGTGGATGCATTTTAGTCTAATACCGTAGCTATCGCCATTCCATGTTAAGTGACTCTCATGGGAGTTCAAACTCTTGTCAGAGTCTAAACGCCTCATGGTATTGCTTTCAGCTTTACTGACACTCACTAACCCCCTCACCACACTAAGGTTTGTCTTTAATTACTTCCTATTCCAGCCACTTGCTCCTCTTCTGCCCCTTTCACTATTGCAGTGGCAACAGCTAAAGTAATCATAGAGGCTTTATATGAAGCTGCATCTTCAGTGAGGGAGTCAAAAACCTGAGGATGTGTGCTAAGGGCATCTCACAGCTTTCTGTGCTTGGCTATGCCAGGTTTATCAAAGGAAGATCAGCAGCCAGAGATGAGGACTGCAGTGGCCACTTTTATTTTGGCACCAAAACACAGGCGTGCATTTCTGAGACCCAGGAATGCCAGGGGCTGACGGCCAGGTTAAAACAAAAAGCTAGGAAAGGACAAATCTTTCAAATATCCGACCAATCAGCCTTCTTAGCACAGTTGGCAAGTTTTACTCCAGGCATTTATATTGGAAACTCTGAGACTGGATGGACCAAATATATCTATATATTAATGGAGAAGCAGGCTGGTTTCAGAGCTGGGCTCTCAACCATAGATCAGTGCTTGTACTGTACCATTTAGAAGAGAAATATAGCTCCAGGCCGTGAAGAGCGCTATATGCCGCTTTTGTTGATTTCAAAGCTGCCTTTGATAGTATTTCTAGACACAGGCTAAGGACTAAGTTTGAGAATTCCACAGCTGATAAATGTTTATACATAAAAGTAATTCCCTGAAGGTAAGAGGAAGCCCTCAGGGCAACCTCTCTAGTAGGGTCTCACCAGCAAAAGGAGCAAAACAGGGATGCATCCTATCAAAATGCATACTTTTGAACTTCTATGTTGCCAGCTTTATCGAACCCAAGTTGCCATCCTCCTAAACTAGCAAACAGAGTGATCTCTGCATTATTATATGCAAATGATACAGTAATTTGATCTCATTCATTCACAGATAGACCTCAGGAGAGAACTTTTGGCCTGTAGTGTTTTCTGCCCAAAGGAACAATTTGTAATAAAGTACCAAAAAACATCCTCAAACATCTTCAACAGACGGCAGATTCAGGGACATGATATAGAACAGTTTATATCCTTTAAATATTTAGGTGTAAACTTCCAGCCAATAGGGTTGTGGAGATCCCAAGCAATCCATATGGCTGAGAATGCCCACAGAACAACTTCAGCTATCTTGATTTTTTTTTCTTTAATAAAGGGGGCTTCTGTACCACTGCAGCAATTCAGGTTTTCTAAGGGAAGTTGTTGGCCCTATTAATGTTTGGCTCCTGGCTCTGCCTTTACAGAGATCTTCACACCCTGGAAGCAGTGTAGTTCTAGTTTTTACAATCAATATTTGGTGTCCCTTTGTATATACCAAGAGTGCCAGTGTGGTGTAGTGGTTAAAAGCAGGTGGATTCTAATATGAAGAACCGGGTTTGATTCCCCACTCCTCCACATGAGCAGCAGAGCCATATCTGGTGAACCAGATTTGTTTCTGCACTCCTACATTCTTGCTGGGTGACCTTGGGCTAGTCACAGTTCTTCAGAGCTCTCTCAGTCCCACCTACCTCACAAGGTGTCTGTTGGGGGAAGAGGAAGGGAAATGAGTTTGTAAGCCCCTTTGAGTCTCCATACAGGAGAGAAAGGGGAAATATAAATCCAAACTTTTTTTCTTCTTCTATAGCAAATGTTCTTCTCAGGCTGGAGGCAGGGATGGTCTCACTTAAGACACACCTGTGTGTTCAAGTAACCACTTAGGTAACACTCAGGAATTCAGGAACTAACACTTCTTATTTGAGATAATCAACTCTCAAATTGGCTGAAAACTGTTGGAGCTTGCAAGAGTACCATTTCTCCCTTTCAACCTTGTTACATCTAGATCTTCTGAAAGCCAAAGAAATACTTAAGCAATAGATTTGGGACCTGGCCCTTCAGTCTCTTAGGGCCTGGTTGCAATGGCATCCTACTGCAATATACTTTTCCAGAAACTTTTGCTTGCCAGCAGATTATCTAACAGCATTAAAAGTCCCCAAATACTAAAAAATATTTACTCTGGCACATTTCAATGCCCTTCCCTCAGCTTTTTTGGAAGGCAAATACCTCTGCAATCCCCACTCACAGTAGGTGTGCCCTTGCCAAATGGGAAAGGTTGAAACTGTAGACCATGTACTATTGCATTGCTCCTACTATAGTAACATTTGTTCACAATATATCATGCCAGTGTTAGCAAAGTCTCCAGGAAGGTCAGAGCAGTTTTACACCTCCCTGCTTCTCTCTTGCTTCAGAAATAACATAATGTTGCAAATTTTTATATGAGAGCGTTCAGCATACTCAAGCAGATTTTGGTTAACTCCATAAACAAGGCTGGGTTATAATGACACCTTCAAATCCATTTGTTGATTCTAGCATTGTATCTGACAGGGTTTTTAAGCTGATTTTATATCAAAATAAATAGAATGGATCAGGGGCGAATCTAGGCAAACTGGAGCCCGGGGACAAAATCTGAGTTTGGTGCACCCCCACCCCCACCCGCACCCCCACCCCCACCCCAGATATGGACGACCACCAACTCTCTTTCCTAATTGTGTCCTCACACCAACCCTGTGAGGTAGGTTGTTAGCCTCAGAAAGAGCTCCAAGCCAGTGCAAGGGGGATTAACTTTTAAGCATGTAAATCTCTCACAAGTCATCCCCCATCTGAAGGTTTACCAAGCAAACATCTGCATCATCTCTCACAAATCACCTCCTACCCCCCAGCAAAACATGCATGGCTCTCTCCCCACCACTTTCCTAATTGTGTCCTCACACCAACCCTGTGAGGTAGGCTGCTAGCCTGAGAAAGAGCTCCAAGCCAGTGCAAGGGGAATTAACTTTTAAGCATGTAATCTCTCACAAATCACCCCCCATCTGAAGGTTTACCAAGCAAACATCAGCATCATCTCTCACCGTCACCTCCTACCCCCAGCCAAAGTGGGCATGGCTCTCTCCCCACCACTTTCCCTGGTGTGTCCTCCCACACCAACCCTGTAGGAGGTAGGCTGCTAGCCTGAGAAACATCCTCCAAACCAGTGCAAGGGGAATTAACTTTTAAGCAGGTAAATCTCTCACAAGTCACCCCCCCCTGAAGGTTTACCAAACAAACGTCAGCATCATCTTCAGTTCTGCTGCTGCTTCTGGGCTCCCTGCTCAGCTTGCCTTTTCCTGTGCCTGCCGGCGCCTGGCTGCCGGGGAGAAGGCTTCTGAGTCATGCCACACTTCATTTAAGGCGAATAAGGCATGCTGGGTTAGAGGGAGGGGAGGCGGAGCTCCCCAGTCCTGCTCCTGGGAGCCCAGTGGGACTTCTCCCCCGCCCCCTGGACACTCCAGGCCACCGTACAGAGTGGGCGGGGCTACGACAGGCACTGGGAGCAGTCTGCTGCTTCAGTGCCTGCTTTCTAGGGCTTGTTCAATCCCTCCCTGTGTAGGAGGATGTTTTGGCACCCCCCACGTGACCTCAATCGATGCGCCCGGGGACAAGGGGTACCCCATGTCCCTAGGCAGGAATGCCAGTGGAATGGATGAGTTGTAGGAAATGGATGACTTACACTTTGGTGATTCTCTGCAAGTTGTCAGAGCTAGGAACTCTGTCAGGAAGGGCCTATGTATTTTTTTCCCATAATGGTAAGATTGTACTGCAGTCTCACCTAAAGTAAAACTTTGTGTTACATCACCCTCAGGAACACACTGATAGGGCATTTGGTCTAAGTAGAAACCAGGTCCATCTCCCCCTGCCTCATCTAACCATCTTGCCTAACTTTCAGAGACAGAGAATAGCCTAGTGAGCCTTTGAATTAGGGCCACCACTTTTTTATAGCTCTTATAACCACTTCTAGAAGGGAAATTTGGCCTCTCTTTCTCTACTCAAGGGTTTGTGGGAGCTAGTGGGAGTCAGCATGGTGTGGTTAAGGAGGACAAGGAGTAGTAGTTTGGATTTATATCTCCCCTTTCTCTCCTGCGAGGAGATTCAAAGGGGTTTAAAATCTCCTTTCCCTCCCCTCCCCCACAACAAACACCCTGTGAGGTGGGTGGGGCTGAGAGAGCTCAGAAGAACTGTGAGTAGCCCAAGGTCACCCAGCTGGCATGTGTTGGAGTGCACAAGCTAATCTGGTTCCCCAGATAAGCCTCCACAGTGCAAGTGGCAGAGCGGGGAATCAAACTTGGTTCTCCAGATTAGAGTGCTCCTGCTTTTCACCACTACACCACGCTGCTGGAGAACCAGGTTTGATTCCTTACTCCTCCATATGAGTTGTAAAGTCTTATCTGGTGAACCGGATTTGTTTCTCCATTCCTACATCCCTGCTGGGTGATCTTGGGCTAGTCACACCTCTTCAGAACTCTCCCAACCCCACCTTCGTCACAAGGTGTCGATTGTGGAAAGAGGAAGGGAAAGGAGTTTGTAAGCTTCTTTGGCTGATTAGACATGGCAAAGTTCCAACAATTTCAAAGGGAATTGGCCAGGGAGTCTTTGTTTCCAGACTTGTTCAGCATTATTACCCACCGCCCTGTTTGCAACAGAGCAGGTATTACCCATCCACTGACTTTTTGCTTGCATCGGGGTGGGGGTGTTTTGTGAGTTCTCTACATTCATGTGTACTTTAATTTTCAATATAATATTTACTTTTTATCTTTAATCTTATCAGTAGATCAATATATCAACCTATTGATAGATCGATATATTGACATAAAAAGGTGAACTGTTGGAATTGTTGAAGAAAAGTCTTGAATGCAACATCTGCACACTTTGCCTGAACACTGATTGTCTTTTATGGTGGGAAGTCAGGGAGGAGTAATGGTGGCATGCAAGCTGCAGAGCCACAGAAGGACAACAAGGGTATGGGGAAAGCACACAAAACTGCATGAGAGAGTGGGGAGGTAAAACTAGGCGGGTTGGCTGTAGGGAGAGGGAAGAGGTCTGGGGCAAAGCTGTGCCCACTGGCAAATCTGTCCCACTCTGGCCACAAAGTAAAATAAAAATCATGCTATAAGTGGATTTGCTGTGGAGAGAGTGGAAAGTGAAAGCGGGGCTATAGGAAACATGTCCGTTCAACAAATCTTGCCATGGCAGATATTCGCCTCCAGTATTCAGCAAACACCTTATGCATAATAGGCCTTTGAGTCTCCTTATAGCAGAGAAAGGGGGGGGGGTATAAATCCAAACTCTTCTTCATCCTCTAAACAGCCATTTTCTCAAAGAGAACTGATTTGTATAGTCTGGAGATGAGTTATAATTCTGGGAGAACTCTATGCTTCACTTGGAGGTTGGCAACCCTAAAGGAGAGTAATGGGAGTGAGGGAGTTTGGGTCTGTCTGCTGCCCAGCAGTGGGCATATAGGTGTAACCCCTATGTTCAGAATGGGTTGACCCAGAAAGGGGTGGAGACTCAAAGCAACAGAAGGCTGCAAAAACTGGTGAAGTTGGAGGAAGGAAGGCTACCAGGCTGGGACCTTGATTTAATTCTTTATAAGCTCTTAACGCCTTGTTTAAGGGCTTGCTATGTATGTAGTTGATGGGAGTTCTTTTGGGGACCTTCATCATCTTGAATCCCGTTCACCAAGCCTCTGAATCTTCATAAGCCAACCACCAGCAAAGAAGAATTTGACTTGGCATTATCAGTTGACTGTAAATATAAGGACTTGAAATGCAACCTAAAAGGATTTTAAATTGTTAGTGTTAAATGTTAATGTTAAAAGTGTTATTTGTTAAGAAAGTAAACCAATTTGTTTTAAATTTAGTTTTTTTGCAACTCCTTCCAAGTTCTGCCCCACAGAACACACAGATAGAGGTTACATAGGCACAAATGCCGCTCCCTATCTTCCATTTTCACCCTTCTTGATCCCTTTTTAAGTTAGGAGCATGCAAGTTTTTGAGTTACACATAATTCAGAGAGCTCACGTTATTATGTAAATCTTTGCATAGGGCCATATTACAAAAGCTACATGATAGGGTGTTTTACTAATTTTTAGCAAGATTTTGGTGAAATTAGTTATGAAACACTTCAGCAGATATGTTTGATGCCATATTTCAATGTCTTATTACTATCACAGTTATGAAATGCTTATTTCTGTTGTTACAGCAAATATTAAATAAAGTGCTATTATTGTCTCTGCCACTATATGTCTGGACTGCAGGAATGGACAAAAAAAAATTACTGATCTTGCAATAATGTAATCAGTCCTTTCTAGATTTTTAGACAATGAGACCATGCCATTTGCTGTTTTACATTTCTGCTGTTGTAGGCTTTATCTTTTCTCGTTGTAGTGGTAAATAGACTAAATGTGTACACTAAATAACACTTTCTGTAAATGGAAATGACTGGAAATGGGTTATTGCTGTTTGGTGCATGGTGAAGAACAGTATATCTTTGTAAATAGGCACTAAAAGATACAGGTTCGCTCCACTGCAGGAATGTTTTGTGGAAGAGATATGTATTTTTTTTTCTCCCAGAATTGAGTCCTGGAGGAGTTTCATTGGCATTAAGCTAACCAGACAACAGGTGTTCCAAATCTTGAAAAGCTAATTTACACAGCATATGGGTCGCAGCACATAAAAATAATTTCTCCTCTCCTAAGCAGGCTCGGAGTGATGCCTTGATATAAGTCAAAAGTCTTATAACACTACTGGGAGAATAGGCCAGGTGAAAGAAGATTATTGTGTACTAGGAAAGCTATAATAAAAACTGTCAGTTCTGTCAACCCATTCTGTCTAAGGTCTATGGAGGATTAAAAGGATATTGAACATCATGTAACAGCTGTCTCCTATTTGGAGGTGGCCACTTTCCTGGTGAACATCAGTGTGACGTTTTTAAAATGGCTGTTAGGTGTAGTGCAGTTTGAACCATGAGTGCTGGGTTTGGTCATTGGAATGCAGTATGTGACAAAAGGACGAGTTGCAACTGGAAATGGATTTAGTATGACAGTTCAGAATGTGTGCATGTGTGCGTATGAAATTCACACATAACATATATGTGCATTGGAGTCAGCTGACTTCATGATAGTAGTTTACAGTCCCTTTGAAACTATCATTTTATAATCCATTTTAGCAGCCGGGTGTTAATGGATTTTTGTGTGTAATTTGAGAATCAACTATTTTGGCTCCCAGCTGCTAACAGATTTTGTACCTATTCAGACCAAGCCACTTGTTTCCCATTGGCCTCGAGGGGCTTAGCCAGTTTTTATGAAAACTGCTTTCTCCTGTTTTCAGGGGGGGTTTTTTGTGCTTCTATATCACTTCTGTGTATTGTTTAAAATGTCTGGAGCACTTCCAAAAAGGGTAAAAAAGAAAACGTTGCAGAAGAAGGTGGGCAAAAATAACACCATTGTGTGAAATGGCCCAAGCCCCTCAGAGTGCTTTAGAGACAACTCTCTTTAGAGACAACTTAGAGATAGATTGAAATAAGCTGTATAAAACACCCGTTCCCATATTGCTTTATCCAGAAACAGGCCAACAATGGATTACATCCATTTTAGAATGGTAATCTGACAGGGCTTAGGTCTCAGAGCTGTGCGTTAACATTATGAACTTAAAGCATTTGTGACTGGGCAGCCCCATCCATGAGTCCAGCCAGCTGTGGTTGCGCCACCACTCCTAAAGGTGCTTCTCAGCAACATGGAGAGGCATCAAAAGCATGGAAGCCTCCCTCCAAGAAGCCTCCATGAGTCCAGCCAGCTGCGGTTGCGCCACCACTCCCAAAGGTGCTTCTCAGCAACATGGAGAGGCTTCAAAAGCATGGAAGCCTCCCTCCAAGAAGCCTCCACTGGGCTTAATAGACTTACGCTAGCCAAAAGAGTGGCTTAAATTTCAACTCTCTGCTGCTGGTATAACACTTTGAATAGCCAGGAGGGAGTTGACTAATGTCAGCCTGCCCCCGCTACCAGTGGTGGCAGGGGCACTGGGACAATGGTGCCTCATCCAGTGTTGTGTCTCAGCCCCCAAAAAAGCTGCACGCCAGTGAAATCACCCCTCTGCCAAGGTAAGGGGTGGGGCTTGAGGAGGCAAGGCAACGCCGCCAGGAGCAGGTGGGGGCATGGCCCCACCCCGAGCCTTGCCCCCTGAGCCCCGCTCCCTGGCCTCAGTGCTTATAAAACAGTGGTGGCGAACCTTTGGCACTCCAGATGTTATGGACTACAATTCTCATCAGCCCCTGCCAGCATTGGCCATGCAGTCACTTGTGGCCAAAATGGGGGAGGGGTGTAGTGTGGTGGCTGGGGACAGCGTTGCTGTGCTGCTCAAAAGAGGTAATCAGCAATGTGGATACTGGGGAGAATGAGAAACTCCTTCCTCCCCTGGGAAAGCCTGTAGTAAAAAATGACTCTTTTGGGGTGTTTTAAGTCTGCAGCACTGAAGAGGGGCTTTACTGAGCCAAAGTTCCTTTGGGAGCTCTTCCCCCAGGAACATCCCAAGAATGTTCCCCTCCATGCCAGTGTGCTTTCGAATTTTGGTGCCATAGTGGTCAGGCGCTGAGGTAAAGTGAAGTCCCTCAGCGCTGGCATCCATGACAGCTTGCACAGTGCTGGTGGCACAGATGCCAGTGCAACTTTTCCATGCTTTGATGAGGCTTCAACCCCCCTCCCCCACGATTGCACGAGACATTTCTGTTACTATATTTCTAACAAAATAATAGTTTTGATTTTCTTTCCCGTGGTTCCTACTGTAGATTTGAATTAAAATGAGTCTCCAAAAAGCAGCACTTGCCTTTATAATTGGCCCAGGGCACCATAATGTGACTCTACTGGTTTATGAACGGTGCATTCTGCATGGGTGAACTGACCAGGTATTGTCACTCAGAACTTGTTTCTTCTGTATAATAATTAGATTATTGGAGTTCATTTTCACTATCATGATTTTTGATTCATCCCTTATAATGCCTCTGCATTTAGCACTTCTGTTTGGGTAATCACATTTAATTTGATTCACTCGGATCCACAGCAGGTTTATTAGAAAAATACAGATTACAGAGCATAATGATGTCTGATGGATTTTGGTTTGCTGATTGTTATGCGAGTCAGATATATGAAGAATGCAAAGGTATTGCAAGTGCCGCATAAATGTGGCTGATAAACTTAATCCTTGCAAAGAAAGCTAGGTGTATTAGTCTTTATTACTGATCACGAGTTCTGTGGTCAAAATATATACCATAGAATATATGCCATATTCTAAAGTTTGAGGGTAGTTTTCAGCTTTTTAGGCAATGGCTTTTTTTGCACAGAACATTTAATGCTTCTATTTTCATCTTCAAGACGTTTTATTTGTGTTGTGTGTAAACAGCCCTTGAGAGCTTCCATTGAGAATTTTGTGCTGTTGACATCACACATTCCAAATACTCATAGTATCTGGACATACACCATTTATTTTATTCTTGCCTGAGACTCTTGCCAGACAGTAGCAACTTGTAATCTCCTTCCCTCCTGGGCAGAAAGCTACCTGGGAAGCTGGTAGTTGCTTACCTTCTGAGTGAGCAACCAGCTCTCTAGTATGGCTAGGAGCCTTGAATGACAGAATTACCAACCCACGGTACCATATTATGTTGCTTGAATAGTGAGGGAATAAGAACAGCATGGGGAAGGGGCAGAATCTACTGGGAAGAACTGCATGAGCATCAGAGTCCAAGGTTATAATGGTGATGTCTGGTTATTTGACTCACATTTTACCAGAGTTCTCCACACAAAGTTCAGTTAATAACTCAGAACTTCAAAATATACTTACAAGTTAATGAAAAGTAACATGTCACAGCTAAAAATAGCAAAGCCACCAAAGTATCACAGTCTGTCACCATAACACTAAAACTTTGCTGTACAAATATATCTTCAACCACAAGATAGATAGTAAAAGTTCTGTGTGCCTAATATCAGGTATTTCTTTGGCTGTTTCATTTTCAGCCAATCTGTATTCAAGGGCAACTCAGTACACCATGTATTACAGTAGTTTAGGGGGTGTGTGTGTGTGTGTGTGTGTGTGTGTGTGTGTGTGTGTGTGTGTGAGAGAGAGAGAGAGAGAGAGAGAGAGAGAGAGAGAAGTGCTATCAAGTCACTTCTGACTCATGGCGACCATATGTATCAGTGTCCTACTTACCATTAACAGCCTTGCTCAGATCTTGCAAACTAAGGGCCATGGCTTCCTTTATTGAGCAGCTTTGGACTTTCCATTTGCATCAATTAATTCAATGAAGCCCAGAATAGCAAACAAAGTGATAGATTCCAGGGACAGGTTTATTTTTCTCATCAGTTGTTTTTGAAGACTTGGTCATTGTAGAGATGTCAACCTCCAGGGGAGACTTGGAGATCTCCTGCTATTACAACTGATCTCCAGACAATAGATACCAGTTCCCCTGGATAAAATGTTTGCTTTGGAGGGGAGACTCTATGGCATTATAGCCTGATGGTCCCTCACAACCCCAAAACCAATCCTCCCCAGACTCTACACAGCAAATCTTGTATTTCCCAACTCAGAGCTGGCAACACTATCACCAGTGTCATGGTACTGATTTGGGGGAAAGATGGGATGCTGGAAAGATGGGATGCTGGCCACACCCCTTCTTTTTGGTTTTTTAAATTCCATATATTTCCAGAACAGTGTAGGAGATACTAGTTAAATGTCAATGCCACAACAGACAAGATGTTAGGAATTCCATTGTACAGAGCATCTGACATGCACAGGACATCAATTCAGGTCAGGACCATGGTATGGAAAAAACATACAGGTCATACATACACCAGGCCCTTCTGAACTTCCATGTTCGTCCAACAGGGACAGAACAATAAGATGATATTCTATGACAAGCTTTATTGGCAGGCCTGAGCAGCTAAGAGACTCTCTGTTGCTGAATGCCCACCATCTTCTCCTTCTCCTTCTTCTCTGTTCTTTTTTTTTCACCTGCTCCCAACATATCACCCAGGAGCTGGGACTGATTCAGTTTTCTTTCAGACAAAAATTTACAATCTAATTGACTCAAAAAAGTGAATTACAGAAACTGCTTCTCCCTCCCCCAGTTTCTTCATTTTCACTTCCACTAATGTCATCTACCTGTTTGCAAATGTGATTTCTGAGGGACCAAAGCACAGTGCAGTGGTTTCCATAGCACAATAATAGTATTTTCAATGATTCATGGTACCAGTGAAATGAAACATCTTGGCTTCACTTGGTTCCACAGAACTGGAATGTAACATGCAGCCCAAAAATAATAACATTGTTCAAATACATTACCAATGCCAGTTAAATTTTGCAAGAAGTTTTGAAATAATATATATTTGGGGTTTGTACATGTAATTATTGTATGTATGTGCATTAAGTTTATTTTTATTTGGGTGCTTCTTTTTCTTATTTCTCAGGAAATTCCCCTGAAACAGTTCACAAAACAGAAGTATAAGATAATAATTAAAAATCTGTTATTAAAAACATAAATTCCACAGATAGCACACACACAATATCAACCAAGGATCTTCTAATTTGGAAGATGTGCTTTTAAAAATGAAAAACATGATATTTCTAGCCCTGTGCCATGTTATTACAAGGCAAGATGAGGTATTTTTCATTTCTTTGAAGTGTGGAGTGGTAGTAGATTTAAGTAGTAAAACTCTGCCCTTGATGGAATTGGCTATGATCAGATTAGTTGCTGTAGGGTTTTCTAAGACCTCCTATACCACCTAAGGTATTATTCTTACAAATGCCCCAGGCTTTGAGACACCAGACATGCACTGAAAAGTTCTTCTCATTGAATATCTGTGCACTTATTCATTTTTAAGAAGAGGCAGTGCTCCAGGTTACTTTCTTTCTCCACCTCCCATTGATTTAACTCTGGCTCCGTATGAGTCAGAGAGAGGCAATACCTCAGGGAAGAAGCTTCTTTAGAGTCACCATGCTCCTATGAATAAAATAAATAAATAAAAACACTTGGGAGAGTATACGGCTGGGAAGCTGTTGAAGAGAACAGTAGAATTTAGGCAAGAGACATCTGATATATGAAAGGGCAGAATAGTGGCTGGAGGGAAAGTAAATGCAAAGGTAGTTCAAGGCTATGTAAGGGAAAGTATGGTTTTTGAGGGTTCTTGGGGGAAGAATAGAAGCTGGATTCTGACAGACAAATGCTTGGCATTGAGAGGAAAAAGGAAGTACTTGAGCTGCCTTGGTACACTGCTCTCCAAATTTTCTTATATTTCCTGCATCTTTTTGGCTCTACTTCTTTCCTGTTTTTACATTTTCCACACTTCCACACTTCTCATTTCCGTACTTCTCATTCATCTGATAAGTGAAAAAGTATATTATATGATCTTTCTGTGATCAAGATGCCAGATTTCATTTTCTCAATGTTAGCTGGTTTTATATATCAAGAACTGTGGGTAAAGGTGGGGAGGAATTGCAAGTATATCTAAGCCCTCAACAACATTTCATGATTAAAGGTCACTACTCCAAAGCTCAAATGGTCAGTGATAATAAAGCTATTAAAATCCGTCCTGGAGATCACTGGTTTAGAGTGTGTTGGCCTTGAGTGGTTGGCCGCGGAGAGGTTGGCGGTCCTTCTGGTGTACAGCATGGCTAGTGCACCAGGGGACAGCCTTCTGCGGCTGCTGGAGGTGGAGGCAGACTGGGCGTTGCAGTTCCCTAGACTTATTGTCCTGGGTGACTTCAACGTCCATGTCATGTGCAGTAGCTGCAGATCTGGTGTCATCCATGGCAACACTGGGCCTCTCCTTGATAAGTTCTGGCCCCACTCATGAGGCTGGCCACACACTGGATTTGGTCTTTGGGTCAGGGGTTGATATGGTTGTATCCTTTATTGATAGAGTGCCATGGTCCAACCATTATGCCCTGAAGGTTCGGATGGACCTGCCGCACCACCCCTGTCTAGGCAAAGGGCTGATTTATGTCCAGCCGCAGAGACTTATGGATCCAATTGGTTTCCTGAATGCTCTGCGGGATCCTGAACCCACCGGCACACTCAATTAGAAGATGGCGAGCTGGAATTCTCCGATGCCATTGAGGTTGTTGCCCCCCAGCGCCCTCTGTGCCCCTGTGTTCGGCAAGCTCCGTGGTATACCGAAGAGCTGCGCCAGATGAAACGGGGACTCAGACGTCTACAGCGAGTGTGGAGGAAATCTCGTGATGAAGCAGTGCGAGCACCCTATAGGACGTTTATGAAAGCCTGTGAAATGGTGATGAAGGAGGCGAAGAGAGCATTCTTCTCCTCCTCTCTTGCATCTGCTAGCTCTCGCCCGGCACAATTGTTTCGTATAATTCGATCCTTAACCTCCTTATCAGAGGGTTTTATAAATCATCAATTGGCTGTGAGGCTTTTATGAGCTTTTTTGCAGATAAAATCGTGTTGTTCCGCCAGGATCTTCCTACCACTTTGGCTACAATTAGTGAACTGGAGGCTCCCTTGCCATCTTCAGGCCCTTGTCTGGCCAAGTTTTCCGTGCTCTCCGAAGCCGCTGTTGACAGGGCCTTGGCTGCTGTTAGACCTACTACCTGTCCTCTGGATCTGTGCCACTCCTGGCTTATCAAAACCTGCTGGGAGGAGCTGACACCCCCCCTGTTGAAGATCATCAATGACTCTATTAAGCAAGGAGTCTTGAAAGACCGTTAGATTCTGGAGATCTGGCTGATTACCGCCCCGTTTCGAATCTTTCGTTTCTGGGGAAGGTAATTGAGAGATTGATGTTAGAGCAGCTTCAGAGTTTCATCAGCTTTCAATCGCTTCCAGTCTGGCTTCCGTGCTGGGCATGGGACAGAGACTGTTCTCGTCGCTGACACAGATACACTCCGTATGCAACTTGACTGAGGCGGATCGGCGCTGCTGGTGTTATTAGATCTCACCGCAGTGTTTGACATGGTGTTATTAGATCTCACCGCAGTGTTTGACATGGTTGACCACAATCTTTTGACCAGCTGCCTGGCCGCCTCTGGGGTTCAGGACATTGTTCTCCAGTGGATTGTCTCATTCCTCCAGGGTCGGAGACAGCAAGTGTGGTGTGGGGACCAAGCTTCCCAGGGGTGCCCACTTCACTTCTCATTCATCTATATGCGACCCCCTTGCTCAGTTGGTACGGAGCTTTGGGCTGATCTGTCACCAGTACGCTGATGACACTCAGCTCATTCTGTTGATGGAGGGGGGAGCAGCCACTGCCCCTGTGGCTCTACAACATTGTTTGGAAGCAATCGCTGGTTGGTTGAAGCAGAGCAAGTTAAAACTTAATCCATCGAAGACGGATATCCTCTGGCTTGGTCGCGAGGGGGAGGTTGGGAATTTCCAGCTGCTGGAGTGGGAGGGGGTTTCATTGGTGCCGACCTCCCCCATTCGCAGTCTGGGGGTCCACCTGGATTCGTCTTTTTCAGTGGAGACCCAGGTGGCCTATATAACCCGGATTGCGTTTTTCATCTTCGTCAGGCCCGGCGGTTTTCTCCCTTCCTCTCCCACGCAGACCTAAGCACTGTGATCCATGCAATGGTCGCCTCCAGGTTAGACTATTGTAACTCGCTTTACGCGGGCCTTCCCTTGCCTTCCCTGATCCGGAAGTTAAAACTGGTCCAACATGCGGTGGCTCGCCTGCTTACAGGGGGCGCCTTTCAAGACCACATTCAGCCTGTGCTGCATCACCTGCATTGGCTCCCAGTTGAATTCTGAATCCTCTTCAAGGTGTGGGTGTTGATCTTTAAGGCCTTACGCGGCCTGGGACCTTCGTACCTTCAGGACCACATTACCCCATATGTTCCTACTCGGCCTCTGCGGAACGTAGAGGCCAATCTACTGGTAGTCCCTGGCCCCTCGATGATGCGACTGGCCTCCAGTCGGGCCAGCCCTGGCCCCGGTCTGTGAAACACTCTTCCTCCAGCTATCCGGGCCCTGCGGGACCTCGATGATTTCTGCAGGGCCTGTAAGTGAGTTGCTCCATCGGGCCTTTGGAGAGACCAGTCACTGAATTGTGCCCCGTCTGATCTCCTGTTTGGGGGTCCCTTCACATCTTCAGGACCCACCATGCCCCCCTCCTCCATGTTAGGAAGATTTTAAGTAAAGGTTTTGTGGGATGCCAATTTAGTGTAGCAATCGCTGTTTTTAATTAATATTTTAGAGTTTATGGGGCTGAGTTCTTAATGTTAGGTATTATTTATTTGTTGTTACCTACTCGCTCCTCTTGTTAATGATATTTTATGCCGATTAGGTTGTACACCGCCCAGAGCCCTCTGGGGATGGGGCGGTATACTAAATTTAATAATAATAATAATAATAATAATAATAATAATAATAATAATAATAATAATAATAATAATAATAATAATAATAATAATAATAATAATAATAGGCCATCAAATCCATATATTAAAAATAGCACAATGGGACAATACCAGCAAGTGTGTCCTATTTGAATAACAGTTGTTTTTTTTTAAACCAACCAACCAAAGAAGCCTGGATAAGCACGCATTATACTTTGGCCAGAAGACTGGGAGAGGAGCCCTGTGCAGAAGACTGCTCCTGAATTAATACTCTGAAAGGGAGAGCAAGCATGTGTTCGCTGGACCCACCTCTGTCTCCACATGTTTGCCAGCTCATGAGCACAGTGTGTGCACACAGAAGCAGCATCCGTGCTAGGGTTACTAGGCTGCAAGTGATGGCTGGAGATCTCTTATTACAGCTGATTTCCAGTCAACAGAAATCAGTTCATCTGGCGAAAATGGCTACTTGGGAGGAGGAATCTATGGAATTATACTCTATTGAAGTCCCTTCCCCTCCTCAGATTTCAACCCCAAAATCTCCAGGTATTTCCTAACCCAGAGCTGACAGTCCTAGTCTACACGAATGCTTCCTCTCTCCCTGTGACTGAGGATGCTGCTTTCCAAGTGTTGCAGATTAAAGAGTGGGGAACATCATACAGGTGAACACTGCCCATGCATATAGTCACCATTCTCAAGCCAGCGATCACACAGAGGTGGAACCAGTGTTTTCATGGCCACTATCTTTCTCTGTACATTCAGTCAACACATCTCCATGTCATGTATAGAGGTCATGTGTAGAGGACTAATAACACCACCCAATTCTTGTAATATATCATTTAATGGTCTTGGGACAGCCACATTTAGGTTGCTTTCTCTGTATAATACATTTTCTGCCATAAGCTTCTGGTATCATTTTATGCTGTTCAGCAAGTAATAGGGGAAACAAAAAGTTACGTGATAATTTGTTTGCATCCCTCTGTTTTGACTTTAGATTTCGTTTCCCTTGATGTCAAGGCAGGTGCAGTAGGAAAATTACTGAGCCTATTTTTAGATTTGTAATAAATCTATACCTGGACTGTATGACTGATCATGTTTCATGTACTATTATTTGCATACACAGATTAGCATCTTAGTGGACATGGAGAAAAACAATACATCCCACTAAGAAATATATATATTATTGGACATCTGCTGTCTGCACCTTCTCTCTGTAGTCTTGTCAACAAAGCTGTTCTGCGCTAGCTGTTTGAGATTATGTGGACAGTATGTGGCATTATCCCATGGGGAACTAGAGAGTACGTGGTGAAGTTCTAATTTTTTTTCTTCTGGTGGAAGATGAAGAGGAACGGGGAATGTATGTTTAGTAGCTCTTGCTCTCTCCAGTCATGTGCTGCCTCTCTTCAGGTTCCCTGCTGTCTGTTTCTGCCACTGAAGTTATAGACACAGTAAAGGTTCCAGATGAAAGGGAACTGCTGCTCTGAAGTCAGAGGCGAACAACCCCTGGCATAAAAAATAAAACACCAAGGTGGTTGGAAATACTCTCCTCCTTCTGCTACTTCTGTTCACATGCTTGTACAAGTGTGGAAAAGTCCAAGCAGCCAGAAGGCTGCTTGCTTGACAAAACTCGGCAATGAAGTACAAAGCTCAAATATAGTTCTTCATTCTCCCACCTCTTGTTAAAATTAATTATATGATATATTTGTGTGGTTATTACATGTGAAATAATTGTTTCAGTACTCTTACCAATGGCAAAGACAATTAATTCAGAATTGTGGGTCTTGGATTTATAAGCTGATGTAGGCAATTCCTAGTTTATAGCAGTCTTCACAAAATTTTGTGCAGCAACTCATAAAATACGTCAGTTGCTTGAATTACTTGAGTTTCAAGTAAATCTTTTTTTTGTTCATTTTAAGCTTAAGATTTTAATGTTTATTACAGTTTACTTTCAATATTTTACAAATGATGTATTAAACTATGCTGGTGTCTAACTGCATAATAATAAATTAAACTTTTAGTTTACAGTATTATATTCCTATTGCAGTTTTGTGCTTCTTCTTTCAAGACATGACCTAATCATATTGTTGTATACAATGTAAATATTTCCCATCATTTGTGATTATTGCCAATTGTGAGTATTAGCAGCTTTGCCCACTAACACTAGGAAGATTTGTTCTCATTTGATCTTGCTGTTTTTGACCATGCCAAAGTTTCAGTAGCTTCCCTTCCAAGACTGCAAAAACAGTCATTGTTGAGTAGCAGTTGTCTCCTTTTGTAGCCAGAAATGAAATTTCACTAGCCTTATCAAACCATTTTTGGCATTCCCAAAAATTCCTGACAAGTCTTACCTAAATTGAAACTTCCAAATTAACTTTAAATTGCTATTTAGTTGACATCAAAGGCTAACTGAAAAGTCATTGACCTTTGCATTGCACCTTTGAAAGAGATATGAGAATGAGGTGGGTGGAGCAAGTTAACTGGCCAAGGAAAGAAATGTTAGCTGCCATCTATTTTGTTATTGTAGGAGCAGTTGTGGATCTCCATTGCACTTTTAAAACTGATAGGTCTTTTTCATGTGTTTCCATTTGACTCTGGAGAGGTCGACATGAATCTGATTTAGAAGATAAGGTGTATTGGTTCTGTTTCTCCTTACCCCCTTGATTTTCCTTCTCTTCCTCATAAAAATATTTTGTTATTAAAATGTCACTTCATCAGTGTGATTGGTATTTACAGATTAGACAATATGTGTGGATGATTTCTATTGTAACAGCGATAGAAGCAGAAGGTTGCACACCTAGTATTAGAATTATGGTTTCCCACATGGTAGCTTATACACTGGCATGAAGAATATGATGGAGAAGCAAGGAGGGATCTCTTTTGACCACCAGAAATCCTGTTTGGTATATAGCAGGAGCTATGTGAGAAAAAGAGACAAGAGCTGTAGTGAAGAACGTAATTAGGTGAGATAGAGTAAAAATAGGATCCAACTGAATACCTTGCCTACTTTTTAAATGGGTTTCAGTTCAAACATATAACATTGAAGTTAGTTGGAGAAGTAAAAGAAGACCTCTGAATATGAACTTTAAAAAAGTGTACTTCACTTTGAAGTTCACATCATTACATGGGGCAATTTATGTACAATTGTGGTTTTCAGTAATTATTGGCATGTTCCCCCTAAGTACAGAACTATGTCTGTGCTTTTCTTGTAGTATCAATCATTTAAATCCATTTAGGTAATAACGTTCTGGCATGCTTTTTTGCCTTCCTATTTGCTGCTTTATTGCCTGGTTCTTTGGAATGCTGTACTTTTTTGCAGGGGGGGGGTTGGTACAGTAAATGCACTCTGTAATATGTCTTATGGCATGGTCAAAGGATAATTTATTGTCAAATAGAAAAAAATAGGTCAACACTAATGTCACTTGATGATCTACCCCCCCAAGTTTAATAAAACATCTCACCAGCATGCATCCTGCACAGCGGTTGATATTTTATTACAACTGCAGTACCTGGGCTATAGCAGTAGTGTAATTACTGAGCTGTCAGAGTGATAAGTGGGATTAATGGCAGGCTGATGCACTTTAGTCTGCAGAGAGCGCTGAGAATTGGAAGATGCTGTTGCCAGAAGAGTCTGTCTATTCTGGCATATTCACGACACTCCCACCCCATCTCCCTCCCTCTCCCACCCAATGCCACAAATTCAAGTTTGCATTGCCCTGCCTCATTAACATTTGACATTTTCAACAGCTGTTATTCGTGAGCCTGCTCAATAATAAAAAAGGAGAGATAATATATTATTTGGTAAAAGATGCATAATGACAACACTTAATAATCTATACATGCTCTAGACCACTTAATATGGCTTCCTGGTCAATTCTTAACATGAGATGTTTCTTCTCAGGTTGAAATTTAAGACATTCACTTGATATGATGTTTTTGCCTCTCTAGCTGTCACATTTAAAATAGTCATAGTGTATTCAACTTCCACTTTGTAGGAAAGGTACCAAAAAAGCACCCACACAATAATTATTTTTTAACATCTTTTTCCACATTTGGACAGTCCTCTCTGTAGTCAAAACCTCACGTTCTTTCATGACAATGAAATCTACTCAAAAGGTGTCCCTTTACTTCCAATTTAAGTCAGATCCAATAAGGAACAACATGAATTAAAGTTGTAGGTGAGTGTGTTGGCCCAAAGTAAAGTTCAATAACAAAAGCCTTTCATTAATACAAGAGTTTTATGTACAGCTTACCACTTTATGACACAGAGTGGTAAGCTGCAGTGTTCTTTGCTCATGACATGAGTTCGATCTTGACAGAAGTCGGATTCAGGTAGCCTGCTCAAGGTTGACTCAAAACCCCATCCGGGGGTGGGGGTCACAAAACAGTTTGGAGGAGCAGTGCAAGGCTGCACCAGTGGATTTGTTCTCCCTGGGGCACTTACCCTAGTGGAGGGGCAGAGATGCTGGTGTGTGGCCGCCACTGACCCTGTCAACACAGCAGGGATGTTCCAGAGGCATTTTCAGGGTGGAGCCAATGTTAGTTGGCTTCCACCCCAGTTTAGCACAGAACTCTGCCACAATCCAGGGCTCTGACTTGCATCACCCTTCAGGTGGCGTAAGTCCCTGTAGCCCTATGGAGAACTTTTCAGCAGTGGGGAGGTTTTTTGAAAAATTCTGCCTCCCTGCGCCGCCGGAAAGCCCTCTGGAGGCAACAGGGCAGTGTGGCAAAGGTGCTGTCCCCAGCTGACCAGAGCTGTGGATGGGGCTGCCTGCTCTTATCCTTCCAAAGATGGTTAAATAAGTACTCATCTTGCTGCGGATAAAGTGTAGACAACTGGAGACAGCGATGACAACAAACCACCCTGTTAGCATAGTCTGCCTAGTAAATGCCATGGTGTGATACCACTGCATGGGTCAGTAATGACCTAGTTGTTGCACAAGGGACTATCTTTACCCTTTTTCACCTTCGTGTGTAGATTAAGTATTCTGTCAGCAATATGTGATTCAGCCAGCAATATGTGATTCAAGTCTATTGCCCAGTTTTCTTAAAAAAAACAAACCTCTATTTCATGACCCCCTTAATGTTAAAAAATCTTCTGTGGGTTCCTTGACAAGATTCACCAGAGAATCAGACATCAAATTGAGAACACAGTTTATAGTAGTAGTAGCAGTAGCAGTAGCAGTAGCACATTACTGTATATAAAGCATGGTAAGTATTTGAAGTGCTTCACCTCTCTAGTGAAGTGCTTCACTATTTCACTAATCTTTACAAGAGGTAGCACAGATAGTATATGGTCTCCATTTTCCAGGTTTGAAAGGTGAAGGTGAGTAATGGATTGCCTGAAGCCACCCAAGGACTTTGTGACTGATGTCTCAGCTCACACATTCTTCCTCGGTGTTTGAAAGAAAACTTAGTTCAGAGAGAAGGGGCTTCTCATTTGATAAATAATTCAAACACACCAAATGGAGAACAATTTTTTGTTGCTTTTCTTGTTTCAGTATCCATCTGCACATCGTTGGGTACTGTGATCTCGTGCTGTAGAAATAATTCAAGACTGAATTATGGCCACAAAAAGAAAGCCTATTGCAAATGTGCAACAGTTATAGATCCAAACATTTGTAGAGGCAGACAATATGTTTGGAATGGTCTTGTAGAGGCATTTGTTGCCCACTCTGTTCATGGTTTTGGTGGGTTTTTTTAAAAAAAAATAATATTGAAAAGTCTGTAGAAGCTGTTGGATTGATCTAGGACAGAATTCATCAATAGTTCCTCTGTCGCATTTTTTTTTTATGAACAGACAATTGAACACACTTATGGCCTGTCACCCAGCTTTAGGATTTTTTTTTATTTCCCTTTTTCTCATCTTGATGTTAATCCTCCTTTGTCAGCTTTTCAAACTTTTATTAGCCGTTGACCTGTCAGGTTCTCTGTGCAGGCCAATACTTTCACTAATATTTGTCCTGGCTGATGTTAATTATTCTATATTCATTGTAGGGTTTGAATGGTTGGCATTAAATATCCTGAAACTGAAATAGGAAGATATATTTTTTTTAAAAAGAAACAAAGGAAAGTCAAACCCCACCACTTGAAGTATTTTCCTGGTGCACTGAACAATTGCCTATATCTTTCCCCAGGTACCTGAGAAGCTCTAGAGAAGAATACCTCCTTCCACAATTACAGTCACAACACAGAGTTGTCTTTTATGGGTGGCTTGGCTTTGATGTGGTTCTGATTATATTTGCCTCATTTTACCTACTGGGTCATGGGAATAATAGCATTTCTCTAAGGAGCGTTTTCCATCTCTGCCCGAACAGTAAAGCATTATTAATTTTTAGATTGATTAGCTTCTGTCAGGTACATGGAAAAATCGTATGTTGTTGGCAGCATTTTGTGCTGTAAGTCGCTTTAACTCATTTACTTTCTTCCCCAGGTGCTTAAAGTGTGCAGATGCCCCCTGTCAGAAGAGCTGCCCAACTAATCTAGACATCAAGTCATTTATCACAAGTATTGCAAACAAGGTAAAAAAAAGAGAGGGAGAGAGAAAGAAAGAAAAGAGGCTGGTTCACCAAGTCAATGAAACGAAAGAGCAGCAGTTGCTGCATTTCCCTTTGTATGATTGAATTACAGCCCTTATCTTTGTGTGTAGCTTAATGAAATAATGTTTAGAGTGGCTATTATAAAATTTAAAAGACTTTTCTTAATTGCATAATTATTCTTGCTCCTTTCCTGTAGAGATACTGTGCTATGAATGCATAGCTAGTATGTATGTTAACTATGTGGTTTCAAATAATTATATATGTTTTTGTTTCTACAAGTGTTGACTTTTGGAAGGATTTTCTTTACTGATGTACTAATTAAAACAACAACAACAGAGTACGTGCAGAGTGTAGTCACTATAGAACTCTGCTGGGCTACTATCTTTGTGACGCCCCCACCCGTAAAGATAATGTTTGAACACTGCAGAGCTCTGTTGATAAAATAAAATAACCAAACAATTTGGAACTTGAGCCAAAAAGGCCCATGGAGGTGCAAAGCTGAGATTTTCTTTTGTTGACAAATTTTGTTCTTTATACAGTCATCTTGGGTTAAAACCTGATTAATAGGGTCTTGTATAAAGAGAGATTAATATTTTTATTCTAAAAAGATTCCTTTAATGAAAGCCTCTTTTTTTCTTATTCAGAGCAGCTGCCTAGTTGTAAGAATGGTAAAAAGTAGCATCCGCTTCAGATGCTATAGTAGAACTAACAAAGAATAATGCTGAAAACCTGGATTACATATATTTATATTACAGCACAGAATTATGCATTTCTGACGGCCTCTTCAAATGCTCCTTTGCCCTGGGAGTCATTGCTGACATCTTTTCCTTTTTGGCTCATCTTGGGAAATATGGAAACTGATAGATTTATTTGACATTGTTTTTTCCAGAACCTATGAAAGATCCAGCTAGGACCTAGCTTTCTAATTTGTTGGGCTGAATGAAATAAATATAATGGGTTACATCATGGACGTAGGTAAGGGGGGGTTCTCGGGTTTGAACCCCCCCATTCATGTCCGAAGCTCCGCCCACCCGTTTGTGGGTTTTTAAAACATTTTACTGCTTTTTCAGTTGTTTGCCTGCAGGGGGCGCATTGTTTGGGCTAGCAGCACCAAACTTTCAGGGATTGTTCGGAGAACTCTCCTGATGGTACTACCTGGGTTTGGTGAGGTTTGGTTCAGGGGATCCAAAGTTATGGACTCCCAAAGGGGGTGTCCCCATCCTCCATTGCTTCCAATGGGTCCTTTAGAAGATGGGGGCTACACCTTTGAGGGTCCATAACTTTGGACCCCCTGAACCAAACTTCTCCAAACCTGGGATGTATTATCAGGAGAGTCTCTTATTGATACCACCCAGGTTTTGTGAAGTTTGGTCCAGGGAGTCCAAAGCTATGGACTCTCAAAGGGAGTGCCCCATCCTCCATTGTTTTCAATGGGAGCTAATAGAAAATGAAGGCTACATTTTTGAGGGTCCATAACTTTGGACCCCCTGAACCAAACTTCACCAAACCTGGGATGTACTATCAGGAGAGTCCCTATTGATACCATCCAGGTTTTGTGAAGTTTGGTCCAGGGAGTCCAAAGCTATGGACTCCCAAAGGGGAAGCCCCTATCCCCCATTGTTTCCAATGGGAGCTAATAGGAGATGGGGGCTACACCTTTGAGGGTCCATAACTTTGGACCCCCTGAACCAAACTTCACCAAACCTGGTGAAGTCATCAGGAGAGACTCCTAAAGATACCCTGAATGTTTGGTGCTTCTAGGTTAACAATTGCACCCCTGACAGCAGGCACCCCCAAAATTTCCCCAGATTCTCCTTTTAAATCCACTCCCTTCAGCGTGTATTTAAAGGGAGAATCTGAGGCCCTCAGTTTAGAAGAAGAAAAGAAAGAGTTTGGATTTTTATATCCTCCCTTTTCTCTCCCTGCTAGGAGACTCCAAAGGGGCTTACAATCCTCCTTGCCACTTGCCCCTCACGAAAGCAAACAAAATAGCACATGTGAGGTGGGTGGGGCTGAGAGAGAGCTCCGAAAAACTGTGACTAAGCCCCCAAAGGTCACCCAGCTGGCGTGTGTAGAGAGTGCACAGGCTAATCTGAATTCCCCAGACAAGCCTCCCACATTGAAGCTCAAGTGGCAGAGCAGGGAATCAAACCTGGTTCCTCCAGATTAGAATGCACCTGCTCTTAACCACTACGCCACATTGAAAGTGATGCTGTTTCAGGGTGGGGGATAATCCACCCCAAAACAGCATCACTTTCAATGTTGTTTAACTAGGGACCCCAGATTCTCCCTTTAAAGTGGATTTAAAAGGAGAATTTGGTCTCTCTAGTTTAAACACCATTGAAAGTGATGCTGTTTGGGGGTGGATTCCAGCATCACAGCGACTGCCCAGGGGGGGGGGGGCTCAGATTTTGCACCAGGCTCCATTTTCCCTCTATGCCTCTGCCCAGAGGGGAGGGCAGGGCAGGGGAGTCTGCCATCCCTGACCTTGGAGAGCTGCTTTTATAAGCTCTAGGCCAGGGGCGGGGCTTGGGGAGGCGTGGCCTAGGGTGGGTGGGGGTGTGGCCCCCCCGAACCCCCCCTAAAAAATCTATACCTACGTCCCTGGGTTACATTCTTTTCTCTGGTACAAGGAGCCTTCTGTTGATTCAGGAACAACTTCTTGTGTCAGCAGAAGGCTCTTTGTGCTGGAAAAAAATAGTGGTATTAAGGAAAGGCATTTGCAGGATCTGGCTCATTATCTCCCAATTCACTTGGTTCAGCAAGGAAGATGAGTGCCTAAGCTGGAACAAGACCTATTCATGGGGTTGCCTGGAAGAATAAGAGCACCATCCAAATCCTGGAGGGGCCAGGGATGGCACTGCTGTCATGCCATGTCACTATTTCCAGAGGGCAGCACGGAGAGGCAGAAGAAACAAAAAACCTCTCCAGCTGTCCAAAAGCCCTCCAGAGGTTAAAACAGCATTTCCCCAGCCAAAAGGCTGACATAAGTCTGTCCTTCCCATCGCCAGCATTTCTAGGGCAAAAGCCTGGTGGGAGCTGACCAGTGTCAGTTCTGCCTCTGGGAATGTCCCTCGGATACCCCCAGTTGCCCTGGCCTACAAGTTAGGCCAACACAACTCTGGAAGCAATTGCCAGAGGGGGGTCAGGCCCCGCAGACCTCTGTGGTGCACACCCACCTCCCTTCTTGTCCTCCCTGCTGTAAGAGCAACTTATGCCAGCCTGAAGGGCAAATGCGACAGCATGAGCTCATACTACCTCCTATGGCCATTCAGCTCACTCAACTGGATTGGGCTGATGGTGAAGTATGGTCAGATCCTGAGTGCAAACTCAAAAGTGAGTTAATTATTAAGATTATTCACTTGTGACTATGGCAATCCCAGGCAAACTTTGTTAATGTTTGTGTTCACTGGTGCATATTCTCATTTGTCACCGGCACTAGTGAATATTGACAGTCTCTTAGGGGGCCATTTATTCATTCAATTATATATACCTAACCTTTCTTCACAATGGGGACCAGAAGCAACTTGCCTCTTTCTCCATTATACCCTTGTGACAGCCTTGTAAAGTGGGTTGGCCTGAGAGTATGAGACTAGCCCAAGGTCAGCCAACAGGCTTCCATTTGCAGTCTGGGGGGTTTGAATCTGTGTTCCCCAGATACCACACTGACCATTTATTTATTATTTATTTCATTAAATTTCTATATTTCCCTCCCCTCAACACTCTAAATTTCTGCACTCTGGAAACATTAACCTGGGATTTTCAGTATGCAGATGTATACCATATCTTAAACAATCTGTGTGAAGACCATATCTAATCTCCATTCTCCTCTGTTTATCAGCTTGATAATGTAGGTTGTTGCCCATAACTACTTATGTCATAATTAAGCAGTCAGTTTTTAAGTGGCTCCAGAACTATTTGTCTTTTTCCTGCAACAGATTTGCAAATCTGTTTTGTAATTTAGAGTAGGTTGTCACCAAGCACCATTGCTATTCAGCCTTTATTTATTTCAATGAATGGAGCATGAAATTAAAAGTAGACTGTGTACTAAATGCACTTGATAGAATGATCCCTTGATCTCTACAGCCAAGCTTTGAGGGCAGTGTGATTGTGTAGGGTATCTGTGGTTTGATCCATAGATCACACAATGAAGAAAATATATGAAGATGAATGCTATCCATTTATTTATTTCAAATATTTCTTTATCCTACCTTTCTTTTAATACAGTTGGGACTCAAGGCTGATGGCACCCTTACCATGGAAATTTAATGTGTACATGTTTGTTTGCTAATTATATGTTGCATGGAATATGAACAAAAACATTACTTTGTAAATACTGACATGAAATATTTGATTGTTAAACTTTATGCCTAGCAAGCCTAAATTTTGCTGTGATAATCAGTGAACATTAGTACCAGTTCTGATTGCAGGGAGACAGAGGGGTGGACTTTAAATTATGGAGCAACCTTTGCATATATTTACACACATATGAAAAAATATCCAGGCTTATCAAAAGCAAAGCAGTATTCCATGTCCAGAATGTTGACTCTTGGAACTTTAAAAAAAAAATATATATAGTCATGTATTTATTGGATACTTCCGTAAATGCCTTGTAGTGGGGTATGCCACATAGTGGATCCTGGGGAACACTGAAATGCAGCCCCCTCATCATGGCACAATGCCTTGCTAGTTCTGTGGGAAGGGAAGTCAGAATGATTGCCAACTGGTTTCTCAGGAAGTCCATTGGGGAAAAAGAGTTAGAAGCTTCCCACTGGTGGTCAGCAAGGGAAGAGACTCATCAGTTGCCCAGGATCAACATGTAGGTGGCGTAGTCACCCATCTTCTCCCTCTAGGCCTGTTGCATCTGATTGACTCTGATTCACACTGTGAGCACAATCACCCAGAAGAGGAGGTCCATGATCACATGCTGGACATAGTATTTGATCTGCAGTTGCTTGGTGTATACCAGTGCCAGAAGGGCCTTTCAGAAAAAAAAAATCTAAAGATGTTCACCAGCAGCAAGAAAGGTAGCAGAACAAAGCTTCCTAAGTAGTGCTTCCTTCAGAGTTTAAGCTTCTCTCCAGGTTGATGGTGGCAGCGCTGCAGCTGCCTCAGTTTCCCTGAACAGGAGCAGCCAAATGAAAGAGGCTGAGATCCTCTTGGCTACTATTGCTTCCTCAGAGTCCAATTCTAGAAACCTTAAATTATCTGTCCCATTCCTGTAGTAACCATTCATACTGATATTGTGCAGGAATGGATGGGAAGCCCTCAGCTGCCATTCCTTTTGCCTGAAACTTAGGATGTAAAGAGAAAATGATCCTTCTTCTCTCTTAATTCTTCTTCTCTCTTAATTGCATGAATCCTTTTTTATTTAATAGGTTAGGATTTCAGTTCAGTATCTCGCACGTAGGAGGTTCCTGGTTTCTCTAGCTAACAAGAAATTAAGCAGAATTTTCTCTCAGCTCCATATTTTGGATGGTACTGTACTTGAAGTACTTAGCTAGACAACTCCATGGTCTAATTAAGCATATCAGAGCTTTGGTATACATCCTTCTCTTGAAAGTGAGTTTCATTGCAAAGTTCCACTTGACCTAAGGTTAAGGGGCTAATACCAAAATATCTGAAAAGTCTAAGCATGTGACTGTTCGAAGCATGTGTAGATGAGTGGGCACACACACAGAAGGCCAGTATAGGAGGCAGTGCTCGGGATTGTTTGCATGTCACCCATTTCAGTCAGTGCTTCCTCACTAAGGGGGAAGGAAAGCAGAATGACTCTCAGGCATTCATTTAAAGCAGCTGTCATTATAACAGACTATTTTGACAGTGGAGTAGAGCAAATGCATTCTTTTGTCAGGTATTTAAGAGCTTTATTGTGACCAGTTTGTTTTGTTGGGAAACTACTGTAGCAATCATAAAAGGTCAGGGATTCTTGTTCTTTAAACCCTGAGGCATTTTAGATATTTACCGACCTTGCACAATGTAACAAGTTCTACACTGCTTTGCCAGTAGACCTCAACTGGGCATGGATGGGGGTGGAGTGGGGGAGTGTTGTTGTTCTAGGTTGAAAGGGTAATTGAATTGCCAGAGTCAGTGAACCTTGGGCCTCTATGAGTAAAAGATGTCACTTATTTTAGTTGCTACTATGCTACGATTTTAAGATGTTACAGAATCTTCTAGGCCAAAATTTCCTTTAATTCCTTTTCATACAATCAGATTATAGCCTAGCTTTCCAAAGCATGCAAAACTATTCTATTGTGTCTTTCTAGTCAATATTCACAGTAATGTTCACACAGACTGTTGCTATTGTGTACCTCTCAATGGGTGAGACACAACTTTGGATTCCACATACTGTGAACATTTGTTTAAACAAGGGGGGCGACAGGCAACAAGCACGTATTTTGTCACTACACAGACTGTTTGCTACTGAAGATCAGACGTTGCATGTAAAGAAATGATTTTGCTGAGAAGCTTGAAGGTATTCATAATTTATTCATGCCTTCACTGGAGACAGACTCTGCTAAAAAGCAAACGTTTGTTCAGTGGAAAAGAAGCAAGAACAGAAGTGAGCTGCCGGGCACAATCTTCTTGTTTACCTCCTGTTTGTTTCAATGGGGTGTGCTTAATGAATTGGAGTCCATATAATATTCAAGGCTGCCTTGTCCCACACGTGGCTTAAAACTTGGCTTTGGTTGCTTACAAACTAGAAGATTTATTGTGACATGAAGTTTAGTAGAGTGTAGAAATATAAAGGCAGAAAATCATACACGTGCATCCGAACAGAAACATTTAAAAAAATTTTCATCATGTTCAACAAGTAACAATTTCAAAATGAAATTTATTAATATCAACTAAATAAACATTAATTAATATCAACTAAATAAAATGTTCCAAACTTGACTTCTCCTATAGCTTCAAGAAACTAACTTATTCCTATCGTCTACAGTCCTACAAATTCCGTTCTTTACTATATTCCTTGTTGATTACTTGGTTAATCAAGGATACACTAATCTTATAATATATTAAACCAAGATCAAAAACAAAATTATCTAATGTATTGTCGAAGGCTTTCACGGCCGGAATCACTGGAGTGCTGTGTGGTTTCCGGGCTGTATGGCCGTGTTCTAGCAGCATTCTCTCCTGACGTTTCGCCTGCATCTGTGGCTGGCATCTTCAGAGGAGATCAACAGATGCAGGCGAAATCTAAATTTATTACGACCAAAGGTAAACTGATTGGTTACAAAAAATTCATTTTTTGTTTCTATTTTTTTCTTTTGCTGCTCTAATTTTCAGTAGAAACGAAAGATTGAAAAAAATCTTATGCCCCCTCTACCAATTGCTTATAATTATTAGTCTATTTCTAGATATTGATTAAATGACTTCCATATCTTCTCAAATCCTTCAGGAAAGTAGTTTGTCTGTATTTCTAATGTCAATTAATGCATTTTCCCAGCTTTTGCTCCTTGGTGTTTTCTTACTTTTCCATTTTTTTGCGATCTGTATTCTTGCCACTGTTGACAAATACAGAAATAGATTAATATTTTCAATGGGTGCATTATCTTGAAATATACCTAATATATTTAGGCCCAGAATCTTTTGCACTTCAATATGATTTTTTCCAATATTTTTTATCTTTTTACATCTCCACCATAGATGAAAGTGGGAGCCTATCTTTTGTCCACATTTCCAACTGAGTGGGGAATAAGATTTATCTATTTTCACCAATATTTGTGGGGTTAAGTACTAAAGTGTTCTTTTAAATCAATATTTAATGTATACGTTTTATGATTCTTCCATGTTTCTTCCCATTTTGCATATAACATATTTTTTCCAAGATCTTGCACCCATTTTATCATTGTTTCTTTAATGGTCTCTTGTTCAAGCTCTCTCTCAAATAAATGTTTATATATCTTCCTTATCAATTTTTGATTTGATTCCCACCTAATTATATCAAAATCATTATATACTTGCTCAATACCCCTGTCTTGCTGATTGTGTGGAGAGGACAAAATCTACATTAGATGGAAGAAGAGGGCATTTTGGCACATACAGCTTGATTTGGAAGAGGTAAGGAAAGCTGCAGCTGCTGAAATGCCCCCTCTTGTACAATTAGGAAGACTCACAAAATTACCGTTTATGGATGCTTGTAAAAGAATACATGCTATGGAAACAACAAAGAGAGAATTTAGTTCTGCTTCAATACTAGTACTGTGGGTCACCCATTGAACTTGACTGGCAGTAGATTCTAGGCAGCCAAAAAGAAATACATGCTCAGATATCTGCTTGTGTGGCCATGTGTGGGATGGGTGTTAATCCCCAATTTATTTTATCATGAAGCATGATGGATTTTCATGTTTCTGTTTATTATTTTATTAAACATTTCTGCACTGCTTTCCCATGCAAACAGGATTTTTAAGGTACCGGTAGTAAACATCAAATATTTAAACAATTCAACATAAATATTTAAATAAAGTATGTATGTAATAATTAATTAAAATATAAAAATATGCATAAACCAGAATCCAGGGAGTCCTAGAACTTCCCTGGGGGTTTGCCAAGCAAAACAAAAAAGTCTGCACCTTCTCGCAGCAAACAACAGTGGAGGGAGACTTTGCCACTTTCCCTGGCAACAGGTATTAACAATACATCATTTTATTAAAATTCTCTTTAAGACTGAAACTTACTGCAAATTTAAGCCCCTTTAATCACGTATTCTCCCATTGTTATATTTGTATATTATGCCCAAATTTTATGACCCATTTTTCATACATTGTTTCACTTCCTCTTCTGTGTCAAATCTCAGCAAGAGCTTATACATTTCAGCTGCAACATGATCATCATTCATATATAGTTCCACTTCAAATTCATTCTTCAAAAACTCTTGAGTTTTTAAAATCTATTTAAAACTTTCTAGTAACTGTACATGAAAATCAATCACAACATTTCCTTCTACTAATAATTGATCTCTTGATTTCATTTTACATTCCCCTTGTGAGAAGTCTAAAATGTCACAATACCCACTAGTTTTCAAATATAATTTCACATCTAAATAATGCTGCTTGTGGTGATAGGCACCTCGGTGTTTTTGTTTTTGACATTGTCTAGGTTTAAACTTTTCTCATATTCTCAGAATGGCACACCTAATATAATAATTAGAATCTTTATTAACTTTAACTTTATCATACCATAAATAGGCATTCCATCCATATCTCAGATCCACATGCGTAGCTCCCATGGGGACATCTGGGGACAGTTGACCCAGGTGCTTCCCGTGGGAGTCACATGGGGAGCACAAAATCATCCAAGAGCCCCCCCCTCCACCCCCTCTTCTTCCTGATCTCCGGTCTCCTTGCCTGCTTGGTGGTCCTCGTCTTGCTCCCTCACTGTTTCCCTCTATATTTAAAAAACTCACTCAGCGTGGTATTTATTTCTCCACTATCAGTGAACCTTTCCAGTTATAGTGAGTCCCAACTTCATTTTACACAGTTTCCCAGCATCCTCAGGGCATCTGAAAATCACTACTTTTTATTTTGCCCTCATCCTTTTCTCCCTCTCCAAAAAGATATTTTCCCCAAACTGTCCCCCACCATCCTCAGAGCCTGCATGCAAATGAGCCTTCTTCTCATTTGCTCTCATTCACTTTCAGTTTTGATTTTGCCTCATGAGAGAGGGGGGTGAGAAAAGGCTTGGATAGAGCCAGCCGAACCAGGAGAGTGGAGAAGAGATCATACATGCCCTTCTGAAAATTGCATTGGTAAGTTTTAAAAGAAAATAAGGGGAATAATCAAAACAAACAAGGGGAATAATCAAAACAAAAGCTAGTTCGTGGCTTTTACCTGTTTTCTTCCAGCATAAGCACAGTATTATATCTGTGAATTGCATTTGCATGAGATCTTTAATGCACTGAATATGAAAATAATCCCTTTATACGTAATGGTTTAGCACTATAAAACTGCATTATGCAAACAGCACACAAGCAGCATGAATTTTGGAGATGCAGAATCTGAAGAGTTTACAAAACAATCTCATAAATGCTAGACTGCATCCAGCCATGAAACTTGAACAATTGAACCTGCAAAGTTTTAATTAGTAGTTTTTTTATATTGTGCATAAACCATATAGTTAAAAAAATTATGCATATACATGCATGTGATGTAAGTGTTGCATACTTGATTCCACTTGAAAAAGATCTATCTTTAAACCTTCCAGTCTTCCTCTTTGCTATTTTTGTTGCCTGTGGCTATTTTGTTTTTGGTATAGCTTTTGGCATATAATTTTATAATACCGTGTCTCTCAAAGTAAGTGCATAATGTGGTTTTTCACTATAGATAGTGGAATTAATAGTTTGCTAAGGGGTGCAAGTCATATTGTTCCAACCTCCAGATGGTGGCTGGAGATCTCCTGGAATTACAAATGATTTCCAGGTATAGAGATCAGTTCACCAGGAGAAAATGGCAACTTTGTATGGTAGATTTTTCATTGCACTCCACTGAAATCTGTCCTCTCTCTGAATGCCCCTTCCTCACGTTTCACCTTGAAAATCTCCAGGTATTTCCCAGTCTGGAGCAGGCAACCCTAATTCTGCACAATTCAGCATGTTTTAATAATAGCTATATCTTCAATGTTTGTGATGTCTAAATTGTAAACAAAGAAGCCTAGAAGAAAGAGCAGGGGACACAAACACATAGCTGTTCATAATTTTTCTGCATCTGGGATTGTAGAGAGTGATGTGTAGGAATGCTTGGAGTAAACTCCCCACAGTAAACTCCCTGAGGTTCAACAAAAAGGCATAGAGACCAAAGTCTTATGTTGCCTCTTGGCACTGGTATTCAGAGGTTTACTGCCCCTGAATGTGGAAGTTCTGCACAGTTTCAGCACTCAATACATATTTTTTAAGTGCAAGTCAAGAAAGTTGATTCTGAGTTGGTGCCCAAGCAGCCCACAGCAGCTTCTGGCCTTGGCTGCCCAAGCTGATGAATGCTCACCATATAAATTCAAAAGAATACATAACCCCCCCGCCCCCCCCCGGGAAGAACCTTTCAGTCATCCAGGGGTTACTTTGGGCTGCACCCTTAGCAGAGGACTAATTTGCAGTGCTTGGAGTTCTTGTAGATACAAGTGAGAAATAGCCATTCAGAGAAAGAGATGGAAATTCAGGCTTACTTGTACTGTGGCTTATTTGGGCAGGTTTGATATTAATCCAAATTGGCTATTATTTCTGGCAATGCTTGGGAGAAATGCAAAGGAATGAGAGGAGGGTAATAAAACATTTTTCACAGCAGTAATAAAACATTTTGAAAGCATTTTAAGTTGTATGACATTTAAAATACTTTTAAGTATTATAAGTTGTTAAACATTTTGAAAGCATTTTGAAAATGTTGTCAGTTTTTTTAATCTCTGCTGTGTGCCATTGCTATGTTCAGATTTGTGAGTTGACAAATGTCTATAATATGATGGTGGCTTTGAGATGACCTGGTGCAAAAAATCATTCTTTGGCTGTAGTGGGGGAGGATGGCCTTTGGTCATTGTGGGGGAGGGTGGCTGCCCATGGAGGGGCGCACGCAAAACTCTGATTGTGCCCTGGGCTCCATTTTTCATAGCTATGCTTCTGCTCAACTCATATACCTTTTGTGTTTCTGTCTTTTTTTGTTTGTTTGATCACAGTGTATTTAAAGTCTTAACAGTAAAAATGTTCACAAGGAGAAAAAAGGGAGAATTTGAGAAGAGGGTTGTTAAAAAACATCCAGACAAACTGTAAACATTTATTTAAATATATCTGGAGCAGACAACCAGTCAGAGAAGCAGTTGGGCTTTTGGGTGGCCAAAGAATAAATTCAGCCAATGTACCGAGAAACTGAAGAGAACTAAAAGTTTCATCATTTTTTAAAAAAGGATCCAAAGTAGTATCAGGCAATTACAGGCCGGTTCAGGCTAACATCTGCCCTAGGCAAATTAGTAGAAACTGTTATCAAAGATCGGATCATTAGACACATAGAGGAAACAAAGCCTGTTGAGGGAGAATCAGAATGGCTTCTGCATAAAGATATCCTACCTCACCAACCTTTTGGAATTTTTTTAGAAAGTGAACAAGCATGTAGACCAGGGGTAGGGAACCTGCGGCTCTCCAGATGTTCAGGAACTACAATTCCCATCAGCCCCTACCAGCATGGCCAATTGGCCATGCTGGTAGGGGCTGATGGGAATTGTAGTTCCTGAACATCTGGAGAGCCGCAGGTTCCCTACCCCTGATGTAGACAATGGTGACCTGGTAGATATCACATACTTGGATTTTTAAAAGACAACTGACAAGCTCCCTCACAAAAACTCCTGATTAAACTTATTAGTCATGGGATAAGAGGACGCATTCTCTTAACGATTAAAAATTGGTTAAATGACAGGAAGCAAAGAGTAGAAATAAATGGACAGTTCTCACAATGGAGGGAAGTAAGCAGTGAGGACTGAACTTGCTGAGGCTGAGAGGGAAATTTTTAGTGTTGTAGAAATATGTTCAATGGAAGTGTCAAACCAGTGTGCTGCAGTGGTGAAAAAGACAAACTCTATGTTAGGCATTATTAGAAAAGGAATTGATCATCATATCTCGAAAAGGACATTGCAGAGCATGGAAAAGTATAGAAGCTGGGCACCAGCTGCTGAAATTGGACAGGGTGGAGTTGATACCTACAATTAAAACCTGGGGGTGACTCTGGATGCTTCACTTTCTGTGGCGGCCCAGGTTGCCAATCCACTCAGTTTGGCTGTGCCTACAATACAGAGATGTTGCTAGGTGTTGGAGGACTAGGCAATGGTCTAGAATGGAGTTGCCTGCATGGAACCCAGTTTGTTCGGGGCCAAGAAGCTAATGTCGGTCTATCCAAGTATTTAATTTTTGTAGTTTTGTAGTGGGCATACAGTTTGTCCACAATAGAGAAAAGGCTAATTGGCCTATAGTTAGAGGGGATCTCCTTTTTTAAAGGGAGGAACAACTATCGCATTTAACCAATCCTTAAGAATCATTAAGGAGTTATTAATGAATGTGAATGTGAATAATGAAACCAACACTGGTGCCCACCAGTCTGGGTCAATTTTTAATATTTCTGCTATGATGATGTAATACAGAGATGTTCCATTGGCTTATGGTTGAGGCAGTGATGCCTGGTCTTTGTATTGCTATTTTACTTTTTTTTATTGCATCTGAATTTACTCTTTTATAATTGCCTAGTACATTCTTCAATATTTGTTAGTTGGTTGATGTTTTCCTTTCGATTTCTTCCTTCGTTAGTTGGTCAGTTGGATGATGACGGAAATTAGAATGTCAGTGGATGTTTTATTGCTGCAAATTCTATATATAAAACTTTTGATTGTTTTAAAATTTGTTATTAGCCACCTCAAGCCTGAACTTGCTCAGGGAGATGCAGAATAAAAATATGATAAATAAACAATAAGAGGGCAACAAAGGTTATTAGAGGATTGGAACAACTCCCCTTTGAGGAAACGCTGGGACTATTGCTTTCAGAAAAGAGACAATTAAGGGGATGGGGGACATGAGAGAGGTTTATAAAACTGCACATTGGGTAGAAAGGGTTGGCCGAAAGAAACTTTTCTCTGTCTCCCCAAATACTAAAACTGAAGGGCATCCAGGTATTCTGATGGCCCCTAGATTCAGGTTAGACAAAAAAAAATACTTCACACAGGAAGCAGTGGAAATGTGGAATTCAGCAAGGCTACTGGCCATGGTGATTTAAGGGAACCTCCTCTGAATGCCAATGGTTGAAGGGAGGCCCTCATCCTCTGTGCCTTGCTGGATCTCAAGAGGAACTGGTTGGCCACTATGTGAGACAGGATGTTGGACTGAATGGACCACTGGTTTAATCCAGGAGGTTTCTTCTAATGTTTTTTTTAAAATTCTTATGCAGATAGAACAAGACTAGGATTCAGGGGCATACTGTCCACAGGGACATGTGGTGTCATATGTCCCTGGGTGCACACCGTCTAGTCACATGTATGTGGGGGTTCTCCATGAGATCGTTAGATGGCTCAATCTCTCTCTCTTTCTCTCCCCCCCCCCCCATTTCTAGGGAAAACTCAGATTTTGCCCCAGGCTCCATTTTTCCTAGATACACCTTACATGGTTGCTACAACTCATGGTAGTCTGCATTTTGACTGCTGCATTCTGTGCCAACTGTAGCTTCCTGACAGTATTCAAGGGCAGCCCAACATAGAACACATTGCAGTAATCGAATCCAGATGTTACCAGGGCATGCACCACAGAGGCACACTTTTTGCACATTTACAAAACACTTGCAAGTGTTTTCATCCAGTCTCTATGGCCACCTACTAGATGTATGATGAAAGTCTTCCAAAATATCAGAGGTGAGTTCTCAGTGAAGGGTATCGAGAGATTTGTTATTTTAGTCTGCCCAGGAGGACTTTCTAGGTCCAATTCTTATTCCAATTTTCAAGGGCCTTTTAAATCTCAGTGAGGGAAAAGTCGAGAGTGGAACACCAGCGGCTACATTCGCACCCATTCAACTGACTGGACAAGTGAATAATGCTCACTTAAAGAGGCAACAGCACAAAGTGTCAAATATAGCTGCAACTTCCTTCCTGGAACTGACACAGCAGCCTCGAGCAATCCCCTCTTTGGACATTGACACTTGAGCATTTAGCAACATCCACCTCAGCACAAGACATCTGCATCTAAGTTTCTCATAGTGAGAGACAGTCAGTGAAAGCTTATCAGCAAGCAATTCTCACAAATTGTCTGAACTCCATGGACTCTCTCACATGGGCACAACATCCAACTTACCCCAACCAAATTTGAATGGCAGTGTATTCATTGATCATGAAGGATTCTTTGGAAAAAATAATAGAGATAAATTGACTGACAACTTTTTACCCTAATCAACAAATTAAAATTATGTCATAGAACAGGGGTCTGCCAGAGGCGGCTCCGTGCATGAGGGCTCAGCTTTTCGCGTCCCCTCCACTCACCTTTCCTTCCAGCGCTGCTCTGGAGGGCTCTAGGGACATGCCCATGCTACCCTCCAACACCAGGAGGTCGGAGGGTTGCGTGGGCGTGTCCCTCTAGATCAGCCGCCATCCCCCCTCTGCTATCTCCCAGTTGCCATCCCCCCTCTGTCCCATGGAGCAGGCAACTGCCTTCTCCATGGGGCAGAGGGGGTTTCGCTGCCTGGCGCTGCTGCCTCCCGCAGCGTGAGAGGCGGCGGCACCAGGCAGGCCATGGCCACCATCCCCCCTATGCCCCACAGCGCAGACGACTGTCTGCTCCATTGGGCAGAGGGGGTTTCCCTGCCCAGTGCCTCCGCCTCCCAGCGCTGGAAGGAAATGGGAGTGGAGGGGTCGAACCGGAGGTGGCTCCATTGATCTTTGGGGCTGTGGAAAATGGGTCCAAATGGCTCTTTGGATGGTAAAGGTTGCTGACCCCTGTCATAGAACATTGCAGGCTGGAAAAATAAAATAGGTGATACAGAGCTACTTGAATTTCTAAGGGAATCTGACTGCATAGCCTTACAGGAGACATGGTCCGCAACTGACAATAGTCTCAATGGATTTTCTGCATTAAACACAGCAGCCATCAGGGACAACCCCAAAGGCTGCCTTAAAACAGATCTTGGGTCTATTAATCAGCAATCGGCTCACAATGAACTAAATTCCTTTATATTCTTGTCCACCTCTTGGTCAGGCTTTACTAATCCAATTGTCTAAAACAAGCATACTTCTAATCAACGTCTGCTTACTTCCTAAAGATCATAATGAAGTGCTTCAGCTGTTCCCACTGGCTGAAGTTCTTATAGTAGGGATTAAATGCCAGAACTGGGGAAAACAACCAATAGTTAGCTGATATCCTTGGCTTTTATGGGTTTTCTGGGCTGTGTGGCCATGGTCTGGTAGATCTTGTTCCTAACGTTTCACCTGCATCTGTGGCTGGCATCTTCAGAGATGTATCACAGAGGGAAGTCTGTTACGCACTGTGTCCAGTATGTAAGCCAGTATGTAAGACAATACATCCTTGGCTTTGATCCGGAGGACCCTCTCCTTTATTCACTATGCCAACCCAGCAGTCTAAATACCAGAAGATTAATAAGGCAGGTCTCTTATTTGCTGAATTCTGCATTTCTTTTAATAAATCATTTTAAATGGCTCACCCAGGTACACCTGATCAAATCAATTCACATTCATTTCTACTCTTGGAAGGAGTGTAATAGATTATGCAGTCTGTTCTCCACTGTTGACTGCAAGTATATGCCACTTTCACATTATCAACAGGTTGGAAAATGACCATATGCCATTGTATCTTACTCTAGAACACTATCCAAATGAAACATCACTTCCCATATCTAACCAATTCCTGACTTCAGTACTTTGCTGGAAAAGAATTAAGAAGACTGTACAAGCTGGGGAAAAATTAGGCAGATGGCTCAAATGAGAGACTTTATTAAGCTGAGAGACCAACTAATAGAGGCCAATTCCTTACCAGAGGCACTTGAAACATGTAATTCTTTAATAGGAGCATTTAGTTTCTTAGCATATGTTCCATCTTCAGGCACTTCCAACTCATTTACTTAGTTCAATAGGGAATGTCGCCAAATGGCCCCACCATCACAACCCCCTTCCCCAACTTCCCCAACTATTTCATAAAATAGACAAAAAGGAAGATCTTATGCTTTTGAAGGAATACTTTGGCCATTAAAAAATCCTTTCAGAACATGTTTGCCAAGAAAAAGATTTTTTTTAAAAAGAGAAATGGGCCTCATTTTTCAATTTCCTAAAATCTAACCGTAGCAAAGAATTCTGGGCAAACATTTCAGGTGCTCTCAGCAGAAAGAACATGATTAGTCCAACAATTCCCATTCAAGTATGGGTGGACATTTTCAACATTATTTGAAGATCCCTTTCATGTACCGTCTAATTCCAATGCGATCAACCATAAATTCCCCCCAGTAGATGTGGAGGAGATTACATTCCTGATAAAATAGCTAAATACTAATAAATCACCTGGTCCTGATGGAATACTGTGAGTTTTTTGAAAACCATCTAGATTGGTGCACTCAACCACTAGCCAAACTTTTTATGCTGCTCAATCAATATGCCATTTCCCCTGACTCTTGGTTTAACTCTATAATTGTTCCTATATATAAATAAAATGCTACAAATCTTCCTGGAAATTTTTGATTCATCCGTTTACTAGTTATCATAGGAAAATGATATGCAAGGCACCTTGTGAAGAGACTCAACTCTTGGATGTCATTAAGCCATATATTGTGAGCCAAACAAATTGGTTTCTGTCCAGGAAAATCAACCTCTGACCACATTTTTGATTTTAGCTTTCCTTGCTGAGAAATATATGACTAGGAAGAGAAAAAGATTCTACATTTCCTTCCTGGTCCTTAAAGGGGTATTTGATGTCATACCAAAAGACCCCCCCATGGGACAAATAAATCAAAACTGGAATAGACCTGTGATTGGTTTCACTGATTTGCAGACAGATGCTCATTCCGCACATGCAGAATAATGCACTTTCAAACTGCTTTCAGTGCTCTTTGAAGCTGTGCGGAATAGCAAAATCCACTTGCAAATAGTTGTGAAAGTGGTTTGAAAATACATTATTTTGCGTGTGTGGAAGGGGCCTATGTTCCAGCACTTCATGTCAGATCAAATACAACTCTGAAGGGGCTGTGTTGTCTAAGATCTCAGTAAACAAAGTCATAACACAAGGTTGTGTGCTTGCACCCTACTACTTCAACCTTTTCATCAGTTCCTTGGCTATTCATCTAAGAGGGATTGGCAGCTATCCATCCAAGCTAGGAACCCATACAACCACCCCCTCCTCTATGCTGATGACACTGCAATCCTATCCCACTCTCAGATTGGCTTAAAACATTACCTTCGAATGTTCAATCACTACTTCCAACAAAATTCACTTGCCATCAATTTGACAAATCCAAAATAGTCTTATTTATGAGAAGATGGTACCATCACAATTGGAAGTTTGGCAACACAGAAATCGAGCAGGTGAGGCTCTTCAAATTTCTAGGTCTAAGTTAACATTATAACATGAAATGGACTACCCATAGAAGACACTCAGTCAACCTAGCTAAATGCACATCTTCAACTATCTCACATTTGTACTTTCATCAAGGTAACCAACTGATTCCAGTGGTGCTGTTGGAGATTCCACAACTACTTTATGCAGTTCCAATCTGGATCCATTCTTTTTCTGATGGTGGAGTGAACACAAGCTCAATTTCTATTTGGCTTGCCAAATTTCATTAACTATATGACAGTCTGTGCTGAAACTGGACAATGGCTAGTTGATACAAGAGCCTGGATCACCATTATCAAATACTGGTTAAAATACATTTCCAAGCCATTGCCTCCTAGCCTAATAAGATACATGCTATAAGATATCCACCTTTCCAGATGCTCTAAGAAGATTTGCCACATGATTAAACATATAGGAATAGATCTTTATTCCTTGGCTCTCTTAGATGTGCACTACATCCTAAGGGTAGTTAAGCAAAGAGTAAAAGATCACGAGGAGCAACTATTGCATCCAGCCGAAGCAAAAATCTGCTTCCCCCAATTCCTTGGTACCTTGGCAACTTTCAGACCTAATTCCAAGTATCTTTCCGCTCTAGATACATCTTGTTTTTTTAAAGCTTCCATGAAAGCTAGAACTATCTCATTTATTTCATCTGTCCTATCTGTAGATTTCAACAAATCTCTTATTTAGAAAGACATTGTACTTGTGGAAACAATTCCTGATTCAGTGATGCACTTTCTTTTGGACTACTACTTTTATGATGGACAAAGGCATAAGCCAATAAGACCTAAAACTTCTGTTAAGAAAACCTTAAGCCAAATCAGACTCTTCCAGTTCCTGATGTCTGACTGGGACCCTGATGTCACTTTATCTGTAGCTATGTTTTAACGTTAGTTTTAAAATAAATTTAATTTCATTACATGTCCCAATCCAGACATTGGGGTTCTACTGGCAGGGGAGGACGTCTTGTGGTGTTTTCCAAACGGAACTCAGGGAGGCAGGAACTCAAATCTTGTCACTTCCTGTGGTCTGATTGGACACCCCTCCTCTTCCTCAGTATTTTTTCCTGCCTAAGCAGGGAGAGCAGCACTCTGAGTGAGCTCTTTAAGCTTAGAGTTTTTTCCTACCTTTTTTACCCTTCCTTAATTGTTTTTTGTCTTTCTAGTTCATTTTTGTCTTATTTGTTTTATCCGTTGGGGAAGGAGTCCTTGGCGCAAGCCGGGATCCCCCCCCCCCACTTCTACCTCACATTGATTCCCGCCAATTTTCTTCAGGGCAAAATGGATGTCTGCCATTTTTCACCTCCTAGAGAGGTCTTTTCGCGGTCCTCTGCAGAGAGGACCTCATCTGCCCGCAAGGCTTCCCTCCCCAACCAGGGGGCTCGCAACCTCAGCCTGCCTCACAAAGCGGCTGAGAAGACAGAGCTGGCAAGAAAAAAGGTGTGCACCGGAAGTGCAAAAATCGCGGCAGCTGCCAGTGGAGTGGGAAGAGGAGTGGCTAGCATCAGTGCCCCTTACAGGGACACGGAGGGTGCGTTTCAACTCCATCAGACGGGAGAGGTTCACGCAGATGGCTCTCTTCGTCCAGGTTCTCAGGGCATAAGAGAGAGAAACTCCAGCAGCCCAGAGCCACTGCAGAACCGTAGAGGAAGCAGAATGGCAACTCAACCCATCCATATTCAATACGATTACTCAGAGGTTTGGTGAACCACAACTGGACCTATTTGTCTCAGCTTCCAATCACCAGACCCCTGCCTTCATGTCGAGGTTTCATCACCCAGAGGCGTTCAGGGTGGACGCCTTAACGGCCCCTTGGCCCAAGACATTGCTTTATGCATTTTCCCCAACACCGATAATACCCAGTCATCTGGAAGATCCTGTCGGAAAAGGCCCTAGTAATCTTGGTAGCTTCCTTCTGGCCACATCGTCCTTGGCTATCATCCACCCTGGACTTAGCGGTAGCTCCAGCATTCACACTACCAACACCTCACGACATGCTGTCCCAAGGACCAATATTCCATCCAAATCCACAACGGTTCAGACTAACCGCCTGGCTGTTGAACAGAGATTGCTAAAACAGAAAGGGTATTCGGATCAGGTGACAAACACCCTCCTGGCCTCTCGGAGATCTTCTACCAATAACATATACAATTGTACTTGGAAAGCATTTGTTAGATGGTGCAGAAGACGATCGGTCAATCCCAAGTCCCCAGACATTTCCCAATCCTTCAATTCTTGCAGGAAGGCTTTGATTAGGGCTTACGTAGTACCACCCTTCACCATCAAATTGCAGCTCTCACCTCAGTTTGGCCACATTTCCAGGGTGTACCAGCGTCTAGACACCCAGATGTCCTGAGGTTTCTGAAAGGGGTTAAACAGCTGCAACCTCCCGTCAATCACCGTTTCCCCACTTGGAGATCACACTTAGTGTTATCAGCGTTTACCAAATCACCCTTCGAGCCCATTCAAACAATACATTTGAAATGGCTGCGCATGAAACCCTTTTTTCTTCTGGCGATCACGTCAGCCAGATGCGTATCAGAACTACACGCCTTGTCAGTCAATAACGATCTCCGTATTCCACAAAGACAGAGTCGTTCTCCAACCAGATCCAACCTTTGTACCCAAAATAAGGTCCACCTTTCACCTCAGCCAGGATATAGTGGTACCCAACTTTTCCCCAATCCTTCGCATCCAAAAGAAAAGCTCTGGCACAATCTGGATGTCAGAAGATCTTTGAAAGTGTTTATCATTAGGACTGAGTCTCTTAGAAAATCCAGTAGCCTATTTGTTAACATCGCTCAACCCAAAATTAGGTCTTCAGATGTCCAAGGCAGCAATCAACCTTTCCATCAAGGCATGCATAATCGAAGCTTATAAGGCCGCCAATCAAACCATACCACAAGGGATCACGGCCAAATCCACTAGGAGTGCCGTCGCCAATGAATCACTGAGAAGACTGCCAATGTCGGTCACAGACATTTGCAGAGCAACCACCTGGTCTTCAGTGTCTTCCTTTGTCAGACATTACAAGATTTACACAATGGCAGCTTCAGAAGCCACCTTCGGACGAAGAGTGCTGGAGCACATTATTGGGGATTGATCCTGACCTACCCGTTGAGGGACACTTCTCTGGGAGGTTCCACAAGTCGTCCTCCCCCGCCAGTAGAATGGTCCATTGGTTACTTACCATGAAGGAGCCTTCTACTGGACGGGAAGGAGGACATCTTGGCCCTCCCGAGATCATAATTACTCCCCAATATTTCCTCCACACTCTTTTCCTGAATATAGACAGACAGACATACATTCTCTCAGTGACACGCCAGGTTCAGGATGATTTCACCTCTACAATCTGAGTTCTTGTTATAGTTAATGTTACTGTTGTTGAGTTTTTGTCGTTTCCTATTTGTGGCGCACCTCCTGTTGTTTTCTACGATAGAGGATACTACCATTACTGCTTTAGCAGTCGTATACTGAGGAAGTGGAGGGGCATCCAATAAGACCACAGGAAGTGACAAGATTTAAGTTCCTGCCTCCCTGAGTTCTGGTTGGAAAACACCCACAAGACATCCTCCTTCCCGTCAAGTGGAAGGCCCCTTCACGGTAAGTAACCAATGGACTGGTTTTTTTGAACTTCTAAGTAATCCATATCAATTTTCAGTCCAATATATCTACCACTATCTTTTCACATTCTGGTTCGTATGCACATTATTAAGTTATGCCAATGATGGTTTGAAATTTAGTGTGACCCTTAAATGGATTTTAAGGGGAACTGAAAGAATTCATGACGGCCAGATATTATCAACAGCTGTTAGCCATTAGATGATATGGAAGCTAGTGGCCATATGCCATAAAATCTCAGTATACTAGTAGCAGGCCTACAGAAGTATGTGAAGGCTATTGCATATCTGTTTTTGGGCTCCTGAAGGCTACTGATTAGCCACTGGGGGAACCAGGATTGAGAACCAGATGGACTCTTGGTCAAAGCTATTACTGTGTGTTCTGTGGAGGTCCAGATCACTGAAAAAAGAGCTGTACTGCATGAAGTACTTTCAGTCCCTCCCTGTGGCATCTATTGGTATAGTGTTGGCACCACATGGCTTAGTCAGTTTTTGTTATCGTCTTGCCAAAAACTCCCACATTACCTTAAATGGAAGTTGCTTTGAGATTTGAGGAGCTTATGGCAGTCCAGTAACCTGGCAGGCAAAATGGCCTCCACTCCTGCATCCCGTTGCTTGAAATTTTTACCTTAATGTAAGTGAGAGGCAGCATCTCAGTGGACACAATTTTCATCACCAAAACTTTAACCTTGTCTTTATAATTCTAATTTGAGTAGGCAGTCATTAAAACTCAAAAGATGGTGTAACTATTCATCATGTGGTGAAGACTGGAATAGTCTTGTATTTGTGATACTATAGATCTACAAGTAAGAGTTGCCGTAGACTTCTAAGGTTTCAGTTCTGTGCTTTTGCATTCAGCTTGGCTGTAGGTGTGAAACTGAATTTCCCACTAAAGGGGTGAGCTGGAATTTTATCTTGGTCAGTAAATTCACTAGATGACCTTACAAAAGTTGTTACAGCAGTATGGGGATACGAACACTGACCAGGAACCTACTCCAATTATTGTAATAATTACTGAGATGAAAAATGTCAAGTGCATGGAATAATTTGAAATGTGCTGTATGAATGTATAATTGATACTATTTCAAACCTGCCCTCTCTGGAGCAGTTTGCCGCTATAAAATGTATCTTGTGTATTTCCTTCTCTCCTGCCCTGTCCTTTTGCATTTCTTCTTCTGTTTACTCCTTTTCCAGTCCCCTGCTCCCTTTTCTTGGTTTTACCCATCCCTCATCTTCCCCTTCCCTTTACTTTTTTGCTACCTCTCTAATTATTTATTACTTCTGCTTCTCTTTTTCTGTTTTGTGTTTAATTCTTTCATTTGAGATTTAAAATGTAATGAAACACAGACGTTAAGACACAAGAGGGCCTGTTCTCAAAATGACAGCTCAAATTGTGCATGCAAATTGGAGACTGTGTGTGAAAGTCTGCACTCATTTGCACAAGCCATGTGCGCTCATGCATGCTGTTTAAAATGGCTATGTTTAATTTTAATAAGCGGAGCTCCTAAGGAAAAAAACCTGCCTTTAATTTTAGATACAGGATAGATGTCACCTGCATGTCATTTGTATGTTATTGCTCCCCCAAAAAATCACCTGCCAGAGTTCAGAAGCAAAAAGAAATCTTTAATAAGTTTTTTTAAGGAGCTAAAGCAGCTATACTGAGTTATAATTACATAAAAATCTGCATTTTAATTAACCTTTCTAGATGGATTTCTAAGGCACTGAATTTTTGAAAGTTGGGTTTTATTCAATATTTTCTGTTCATCTTGATCTTTTTTCCAGGTTGCTAAATAGTACAAAAGCATTCAGTAGAAAAGTAAGAATGTTTAATGTATTGGAAGCACCAACTTTCCTTAAGATATCCATCAGTACTTAATGTACTAGGATAGCTGACAGCAGGTTTCTGTTGCCATAGCATAATTATGTAGAATAGACTGTCTCACTTGCTTCCCTGACATTGCTTCAATGAAAGACTCTCACATTGTAGATGGCAAAAAAAGACTTAAATGACAGTAGAAGAGCTAACTTGTTCTTTTTCATCAGCTGTGTGAAATTATGGGGCTGTTTTGATGATGCAAGTCAAATGATGGGATGTAAAGATCAATTCTGTAATAACAGACGTATCGATACCCTGTCACTGTTTTCATTTGTTACATTCTCTCTATTCCTACCTAGATGACATTGTGAGTTACTAGGATAAAAATATATTAAAAAGCTTACAGTTGTTAGAAGCTTGGTATTTTTCACTTTCAGCTTGAAAGCAAAAACCTTAAAATTAAACAATAAGAACATAAGAACAAGCCAGCTGGATCAGACCAGAGTCCATCTAGTCCAGCTCTCTGCTACTCGCAGTGGCCCACCAGGTGCCTTTGGGAGCTCACATGCAGGAGGTGAAAGCAATGGCCTTCTGCGGCTGTTGCTCCCAAGCACCTGGTCTGTTAAGGCATTTGCAATCTCAGATCAAAGAGGATCAAAATTGGTAGCCATAAATTGACTTCTCCTCCATAAATCTGTCCAAGCCCCTTTTAAAGCTATCCAGGTTAGTGGCCATCACCACCTCCTGTGGCAGCATATTCCAAACACCCATCACACGTTGCATGAAGAAGTGTTTCCTTTTATTAGTCCTAATTCTTCCCCCCATTGTTGGCGTAATAGTTGGTGATGCTTTCCTAGAAGGGAACGGAATTATAGTGTATATGCTGGAGTCTTATACATACTGGGATGGAAAGAAGTAGTTAGGCTTGGGCCAACCCAGCGGGCTTTTTTACTTTGAAAAGTTGATCTTGCCCCCTTCCCCTTTCTATTTCTCAGGCAACTTTTGAAAATCCCTTCAGTTGTAGTATGAGGAAGAGGGTCCTGTTGTTTATGGGCAAACAAGTCTAAAGCCCGTTGAGGCTTGGGGGAATAGTTTTACATGTTGTCTGGATCTTGGCTATATCCTGATGATATAAAAATGATCCTGGATCAAGCACAAACTAAGACAGCATGGTGTAGTGGTTAAGAGTGGCAGACTCTAATCTGGGGAGCCAAGTTTGATTCCCCACTCCTTGATATGAAGCCTGCTGGATGACCTTCACGCAGTCACAATTCTATAAGAAAAACTCTCTACCCACAGGGAGGCAGGCAAACCACCTTTGAACATCTCTTGCCTTGAAAACTCTACAGGGTCACCACAAGTCAGCTATGATTTGACAGCAAAACCAACAAAAATCAAGCACAATGCTACACCTTTACGCACCACCCTGCCTGAATTGCATAGATATTACTGGGTTAGTAGTGCTGACAGTGATGTGAACTTGAAAAAAAACTTTTCATGATTTTTTTTCAGAAAAAAATTGCCATGTTGGAAGGAATTGTTTTGCATATTTGCCACATGATTACCATTCACATGTTCTTTCACTCTGGCTTGGATCCTATGCCTTGCTTCCCCAATTCTTCATCTGATGAGGAAGCTTTTCTTCACTGTTAAGTTCATTCCTCTAGCACAGACACTTTTGACTCACTGAAAAGGCACTGGTACGCTGAGCAATGGAGGATGGTGCTCCACAGCAAAGGACTGTCTCCGCAGTGGAGAAGAGAACTGTATTTGTGTGACCAAGGCATAGGAACTGAGCCTATATTCTAACTCGTGATGGGATGCTCTTTTAAATTATAGGTGGAGCATCCTCTCCTCTTATCATGAAGAGTATAAAACCTGGATCATGAAGCTATATGTTTAAACAGGACAAAGGTACAGATGAGTTAGTAAACATGCTTCTGGGCTCCATCACTTTAGAGTGTATGTCAAGGCTCAGATGACTGCTGCCCATTCAGGTGGTACCACACAACAGAGCCTTTTAAAACAGCAGTGCCTCTTCAGCTGAGTTGCTGTTGCAGAGGAAGACAGGCTGGGTGTTGAAGATGCATTGAAGCAGAGTCCAGCCGCTTGTAAGAGTCTAGTGGGCTTTATGTGACCTGTATAGGCCTTTCATGCACTTCAAAAGAGGTTGGGTAGTAAAAAAAAAACCCCTCCATTTTTGAGCTGGGGCAACACAGCAGGTCATAATGGGCACAGGATTGTACCAGGGCTAGAGGGGGAAGACTCAGTGACCTAGAAAACTCCACTTAAAGACACTAAATTTCTAATAGTGGGAAGTATGGATTGAATCATATCTATAGTCTAAAAAAGTAAACCTACAAAACAAAGAAAATAGGTACAATGTAATGACAACAACAAACAGGAAACCCACTGTACCCTAGCTGCCAATAATTATAACAAATTATCCTAGAATACAATTTTAATCAAGTGTGAACGTGCAAAAGTGCACATAAGTACAACAGTGTACATCCTGTATTAAACTATAACAAGGAAACAACAATCCTAATATGTAGTCTTACACCAGCGGAGACACTAATACCAATATTGTCTTATCATAGAACCACAACCCAGGAAGACTTTGACATACAAGTTGTAGTCTGCTTGAAAGACCACATGCAGGCTATCCTTCTTGTTTCTGTATGGATTTTAAGTGGCATTTTCGGGAAAATCTTCCTCATGATTATGGTTGGTGAGCAACGGAGGAAGCTGCACTGGGAGAGTTTTTAGGAAACAGTGTCTGGTGACCTTTGAGAAGGGGTGTGTTCATTTCCCAGAGGAAGAGTAAACTCTGTTGGATCCAGACCAAAGAAGACTTCACAAGGAAGTCATGCAGGGCAGTTGTCAGAATGTGGCCTCTCTGGAGTCCTGCAGCTAATCTGGCTGCATACATTTGAACACTGAAAATGGTTTCCCCGAAAATGCTGTTTACTGTGGCTTGGGTTCTGTGCAGTTTTTTTCTACATATTAAGCCCTGCATATTCAGTGTATTCATGTCAGTTTCATTAGGAAAGCATTCCAGGTCTCAGAATAGTGGGAAACTGACTGATTGAAGGACTTCTGCAAGGACTTTTTGCTTGAAGGACTGACAGAGCACACAAGTTTTTTGGGAATGCTACTATTGCCTATTGCCTGGCTTGAATTCGCTGTAAAATCCATACAGAAACAAGTCTGCTTGTGGTCTTTCAAGCCAACTACAACGTATGTCAAAGACTTTCCCAGTTTCCCAGTTCTTTGATAAGGCAGTATTGGTATTATGATTGTTGTTTCCCTGTTGTACTTTAATATAGGATATACAGTTATTGCACTTATTTAAGAACATAAGAAAGAGCCTGCTGGATCAGACTAGAGTCCATCTAGTCCAGCACTCTGCTACTTGCAGTGGCCCACCAGATGCCTTTGGGAGCTCACATGCAGGATGTGAAAGCAATTGCCTGCTGCTTTCTACTGCTCCCGAGCACCTGGTATGGTAAGGCATTTGCAATCTCAGATCAAGGAGGATCAAGATTGGTAGCCAAACTTCAACTTCTCTTCTGTTCAAGCCCCTTTTAAAACTATCCAGTGGCCATCACCACCTCCTGTGGCAGCATATTCATAAGAACATAAGAACATAAGAACAAACCAGCTGGATCAGACCAGAGTCCATCTAGTCCAGCTCTCTGCTACTCACAGTGGCCCACCAGGTGCCTTTGGGAGCTCACCTGCAGGAGGTGAAAGCAATGGCCTTCTGCGGTGTATTCCAAACACCAATCACATGTTGCATGAATAAATGTTTCCTTTTATTAGTCCTAATTCTTCCCCCCAGCAATTTCAATGTATGCCGCCTATTTGCACTTTCACACTTTATTAAAATTGTATTCTAGGTTGATTGGTTATAATTATTGGTAGCTGGAGTATAGTGGGTTTCCTGTTTGCTCTAGTCTGAATACATCTGCCACCTCATCTGCTCTATATGAGAAATACTACCAAGTAAACCTATGAGAACATCTTTGCGAACATCTATATTCAGTATACAGCATGCTGTACAGTATTTACCTCATTCATCATTCTCTATTGTTCTGCAGTGAGAGAGTTCAACATACTCATATCTTGTCCAGGCAATCAGATTTCTTACTTAAAATAATCATAGTTCCTCTTTCTCCCAGTGGAAACTTAAAAAAAAATTTTTTTGCAGTTCCTAATAGCACCATTATCTTAAATACCATCTTTAAATACCTTAATACCTTATTTTTTTCCTGTAAATGTGCATGATTTCATTTTAATCATCACTTTTGATTAATAGAAAATTTTCTCAAAAGTTCTGAAAACTTTTCTTAGTTATACTGTTTTAACAGCTTCTGTGTATCTACTGGCAGTTTTTTTCCTTCACAAAGATGTAACAGTACAAGGTTAAACCTATACACTCTAGCAACTCAGAGTCCATCAGCCCTGCTGCCACAAAAGCCAAAGTCCCAGCTGTGGTGGGATGGACTAGCATCCAAAATGGATGCCAGCACCAGTGTGGTGGGTCGGTGCATTCCCAGAAGGATCCAGGTTCCTACCCAGGTTTTGTGGCAAGTTGCGCCGCAGTTCTGGGCCTGGACTTACACCACTTTTTTGGGCAGCATACGTCCATTGGCCCCAGTGGAAGGCTTTCTAGATGCAGGGGGTTGCTCTTTTCACTCACCCCATTGCCTCCAGAAAGCCCTCTAGAGGTAGGATGGGGTGGTAGCAGTGCCATCGCCAGCCACCCTATGATATGGATTGGGTTGTAAGTGATGCAGAACTTTATGTATGGGTGCTGCCTGCGCTTTGGAATCTTTGACTCTTTCTGTAGGGTACATTTTAATTGAGTAATTAATCAAGTGAAGATTGAAATTAAAGAAGCACATGTGAGATTGTTCTGATATCTTTTTGTTACATGGTATGTGCGCTTTTAAACAACAGAATTCTCAAGATAAAGGATTTCTGTCTCAGATACACACACTCTCCCTCTCGTTTTTGGGGGGTTTTTTGTAACAAATCCATGGCTAAATTCACATTTACCCCTTGGTGGCCTGAACACTGTTTCTTCTCCTGGAGGAGATCTCGGGCATCCTGGATGGGTGTTTTCCAACCTATACTCAGGGAGGCAGGACTTAATTAATGTCACTTCCTGTGTTGGGTTGGATCCTCCGCTCGATCCCCAGTCTTCTTCCTGCCTACAGCAGGGAGTGCAGCGCTTGTTTGGAGCTCCAACCCAAGCTATTTCTTTTCTCTTACCTACGTGTTTCCTTGTTGGCTGTAAGTTTGTTTACCCTTGTTTTGTCTCCAGTCATCTCCCTCATGGCCGCATAGCACCTAATTGCCAATAGGCGGCTAGGGCAACATGGCCGAGCAGCGCACCTACGCGCGCTCATTCTCCCCCCCTCCAGACTCATTTGGCAAGTCAGCAGCCGAGAGCACCAGGGCTGCAACCCGTCGCGGTTTGCAGGAGCCCAACTATCCCGAAGCCTCGGAGGAGGCGCGTGCAGCTCCCTCCAAGTCCGCGGCCGCTACTTCAAAGGGAGGAAAAAAGGGCGCGAAAGCCCCGGCCGAAAAGAAAGCGCGCCGGGAGCCTCCCGCAGCCCAGACAAAGAAACGGAGCACCAGTGTTCCACTCAGGGACGTGGCTGGCGAAGCTCTGTCCGGCACCCCAGGAGAGCCAACGGAGCCGTTTTGCGCTCAAATGACAGCCATTGAGGAATGCCACGAAATGGAGGGGGAGGGCATGGCCGAATTGCGCGCCAACGAGCAAGGCGCCGACGCCCGTTTCTCCGAGGATTCTTCCGCCTCTTCACCTCCCAGGCAAGATCGAGGGGAAATGGGGAGGGAAGGGCTCTCCAGACCTACAGTAGTCCCCAACCTTGCTGATCCATCCTCTTGGGCTAATACCTCCCCAGAGGCACTAATGGGCTTATTTAGAACAGCCATGAGGGAGGAGATCATCCAGCACGATAAGAACAAAAAAGCCAAACGAAAGGGAAAAAACCCCCTCATCCCAAAAAGACTCACAGACCAAGACACCACTCTAGCTCTTCCTCCCTCTCCCACACCACCCCTCCCCCCATCCCTGCCTACAGGGATCCCCTCAGCCTTCCTGAGGAGGAGGGCACTAGCGAAGGGGAGATTGGAGATTCATCAGAACATTTTTCTGAGTCTGAAGAGACTCGAGAGGAACCCAGTGAGCAGTGCGTTAGACTTTTCAAAAAAGAGGATCTTGCCCCCCTTATGGCCAAGGCCATCTCAGCCTTGGGTTACCCAGGACCCCGCCTTAGATGCAGCGAGGACCCTGAGGGGGCCCCTCCACCTGCAAAAAAAGAGACAGTTGGGAGGAGCTGCCCCAAAGGGAAGAAGGGAATCCTCCCCCAGTCCGAGGACACTCCTCCTGCATTCCCCTTGCCAGAATTCTTCGAAAGAAGAATTAAAAGAGAGTGGCTTAACTTAGAGGCCAGTAAGAGTTGTCCTTCATTCCTCAAAAGCCTCTATGTGCTCCCGGAACATATCCACAATATCATCAAAAAACCCCTTGTGGACGCCCCAGTCGTAGCCCTCCAGTCTGGCGGCCTCGTCACCAAGGATGGGGAAGGCAACCTGAGGGACGCAACAGATCGCAGAGCTGACGTCTTCCTCAAACGGATCCATGATAGGCTAGCCCTATCCATCAGAGCCCTCGCCCCATCATCTACCATGGCCAGAGCCACCATTGTGTGGTTACGTCGCCTTCTTCTCATGCTTCCCCCAGAGGCCCAAGGTCTAAGAGAGGGCGTGGAAAGGGTCCTGAAGGCAGTCTCCTACTGGGCAGACTCCACCTTCGACGCCTTAATGTTAACTTCACGAGCCCTAGCACTCGGTACGGTAGTCAGAAGACAGGCCTGGCTAAAAGCATGGTCAGCCGATTTCCACTCCAAACAGGTGGTCTCAACTTACGATTACTTCGGCTCCCGCCTTTTCGGAAAGGAGTTAGATGCCGTTCTAGTAGAAACCAAGGGCAACAAAAAATCCATGCCTAGGTTTGTCAGATCCGATCAGACGGCTTCTTCCCTCAGACCATACACCACCTTCCGAACACAATGCACCCTCGCCAGGGCGCCCAGGGATGGTAAACGTTGGTTCCCACAACAGCAATCACAACAACAACAGCCATTTCGCAAACGTAACACCTTCAACAATTCCTTTCGTCCCTACAATCGCCAACAGGGCAGAGGAGCCAGACAGTTTCAGAATGACCGCACCTCCAGATCCTGACTACCTTCAGATCCCGGTGGGAGGCCGCCTCCAACATTTTCACCACCGGTGGACAGGCGACCACGTAGACCAGTGGACCAAGGAGGTTGTCTCCTCCGGTTACCTCCTAGAATTCTCCACCTTCCCAAGGTCCAGATTTCGAACATACCCCCCCCCCCCAAAGCAACCAACTAAAAAGAACCCAAGAGGCAATCCGTCACCTGCTTCTAATCCAAGCAATCGAACCTGTACCCACCTCGGAGCGCTCGTGCGGTGTCTACTCTCATTTTTTCACCGTGCCCAAGAGGAACGGCGATTGGCGCGCCATTCTAAACCTTCACTACATAAACAGGTTCATCCGGTTGCGCAGGTTCAAAATGGAGACCCTCAGATCCATTGTAGAAGCACTCCGTCAGGGGGACTACCTGACCTCCCTGGACCTCACGGAGGCCTACCTACACGTTCCCATCAATCCTCTACACAGAAGATTTCTTCGATTTGCAGTGGGACCAGACCACTTCCAGTACAAATCTCTCCCGTTCGGGCTGGCCACTGCCCCCCGAGTTTTCTCAAAGGTCCTTCTAGCTCCCATCATGGCCCTCCAGGAACGGGGCATCCATATACACCCCTACTTAGACGACATCCTCATCAGGTCGCGGTCCAAACAGCAGGCCCTTCAAGACTTACAGATAGTCATGCACACTCTTCGCCAACACGGGTTCCTGGTCAATTTGCAGAAGAGCTCCTTGAACCCATCAACCCGAATGGAACACCTGGGGGCCATCGTGGATACTCTTCACAACCGGCTTTTCATTCCTCCTTCCAAGATAATCAAAATCCAGCAGCTGGTAAACACCTTCCTACCGGCCAAAAGAGCCTCTCTTCTTCAATTGGCCAAGCTGATGGGACTATTTATATCAGTCATAGATATGTTGCAGTGGGGCAGATTCCACGCTCGGACCCTGCAGCTGTTTCTACATCCTTACCAGTTTCAGATGATGCAAAAAAGAGACAGGTCATTACAGATCACCAGAAGCAACTTCTGCTGACAGCCCTGGCTGAGTGATTGTCCAAACACAACAACCTCTCCCGGGGCAAGGTTTACCTCTACCCGCACAGACCGCAGCTGTTCACGGATGCCAGCCTCCGCGGATGGGGAGCTTCCCTGCAGGGGGACATTGCACAAGGGGTTTGGCCTCCTTCCCAAACCCAACTCCCGATCAATGTCTTACAAATGAGGGCCATTCTCCTAGCGCTTCAGAACTTTCAACCGCGCCTACAGAACTGCCATCTACTAGTCAGAACGGACAACATCTCTGCCAAGGCCCACATCAACAATCAGGGGGGCTCCCGATCCCGACGCCTTCATCAGGAAGCGACAACCATTCTCTCCTGGGCAGAGGTACATCTGCAGTCCCTTATGGCGGAACACATACAAGGAAATCTCAACATCCAAGCAGACTGGCTGAGCCGACAGTCGGTGATCGAGGCGGAGTGGAGGCTCCACCCTCGAATCTTTCTACAGATAACTCAGTCACTGGGTCAACCCACCATGGACCTGTTCGCCTCAGCTCACAATACCCAACTGCCCCTCTTCTTCTCAAGGTACTTCCACCCGCAGGCACAGGGAACGGATGTGTTAACCAGCCCATGGCCCAAGGAACTGCTTTACGCATTTCCCCCAACCCCCGTGTTACCAAACCTCCTCAGGAAAATCTGGATGGAAGAAGCAGAGGTCATCCTAGTGGCACCGTGGTGGCCCAGACGTCCATGGTTTTCATCAATTCTTCAACTGGCAACTTCTCCACCTCTTTGATTGCCCACACCCAACGACATGTTGTCACAAGGACCTGTACACCACCCAAATCCAGGGTGGTTCTGTCTGACCGCCTGGCGCTTGAACACCAGGTTCTAGCGAGAAAGGGCTACTCTAGCCAGGTCATCAACACCATCATTTCTTCCAGAAGGGCCTCCACTATGCGCATATACAATTCATCCTGGAAAAACTTTGTCTCCTGGGCAGAGAGAAACCAAACAGATTCACTATGTCCCTCCATCTCACAGGTCCTTCAATACCTGCAGAACGGATTTGACGAAGGCCTCAGGAGCTCACCCCTGCGGAGAAGGTTAGCCGGCCTTTCCACCATATGGCAAAAAATACAAGGGCTCCCAGTCACCAGACATCCCGACATTCTGAGATTCCTCAAGGGGGTCTCCCAAAAGCAGCCCCCCGTAACTCTTAGATTTCCCGCCTGGAGGCTCAACACAGTTCTATCGGCGCTTACCAAACCTCCCTTTGAGCCGATCCAGGAAATAAGCCTTAAGTGGCTTTGGATGAAGCTTTTATTCCTCATTGCCATCACTACCACCAGGAGAATATCAGAGCTGCAAGCCCTCTCAGTCAACTCACAACTGTGCGTCTTTCATAGGGACAGAGTGGTTATGCGCCCCGACCCTACCTTTAAGCCGAAAGTAGCTACTACGTTCCACCTCAAGCAAGAAATCATCATTCCGGCGTTCTGCCCCTCACCGTCCCATCCAAAAGAGAGGCTTTGGCATCATCTGGACGTTAGAAGAGCTCTCAAAGCTTTCATTATCCGTATTGAAACCATTAGGAACACAGAGTCCCTCTTTATTAATATCACAGCCCCTAACTTAGGTGCTCAAATGTCCAAAGCATCCCTCAGTTACACACTGAAGACCTGCATCGTGGAGGCATATAAAGCCTCCAACATCCCGATCCCTTCTGGTATCACAGCTCATTCCACGAAGTCTGCTGCAGCTAACGCAGCGTTTAGACGCCTCATCCCACTAGAGCAGGGGTAGGGAACCTGCGGCTCTCCTGATGTTCAGGAACTACAATTCCCACCAGCCCCTACTAGCATGGCCAATTGGCCATGCTGACAGAGGCTGATGGGAATTGTAGTTCCCTGGAGAAACATCGATTCCACTAAACAGGGGTAGGGAACCTGAAGCTCTCCCTGATGTTCAGGAACTACAATTCCCATCAGCCCCTACTAGCATATTGATGGCCATGCTGACGAAACTGATGGGAATTGTAGTTCTAATAGAGGATATCTGCAGAGCGGCCATGTGGTCTTCAGTTACATCCTTCATTAGACACTATAAATTGCATACCATCTCAGCCAATGAGACGGCCTTCAGCACCCGGGTGTTAGAACATATATTTGGAGACTAAATGCCCACCCGGTAACGGGACACTGCTCGGGGAGGTCCCATCCAGGATGCCCGAGATCGCCTCCAGGAGAACGGTCCATTGGTACTCACCCTGAAAGGGCCTTCTCCTGGACGGCAATGAGGGCATCCTGGCCCTCCCTGATGTTCTAGTCCATATATATATTAAGCTACAAGTTCACTTAGTTGCATAGTTGCTCAGTTACATTCTCAGTTAAGTCTTGGGGTTACCCTTGGAGTTCCTTAAACATATATATATATACACACACGTGTTATGTTCTATGTGTTACCTTACCGTGTTGTCATTCTTCCTGTTAAAACTCTCTGAGATCCTAAATTCTGCTTTACTGCTACGTCAATTGGAGACTGGGGATCGAGGGGAGGATCCAACCCAACACAGGAAGTGACATCAATTAAGTCCTGCCTCCCTGAGTATAGGTTGGAAAACACCCATCCAGGATGCCCTCATCGCCGTCCAGGAGAAGGCCCCTTCAGGGTGAGTACCAATGGACCGTTTCCTGCACTATTCCTGAAAGTATTTGAATCCAGGATTTACTGTGTAAATTATTGTGCTCAATAGTTACTCTCCTTTTCAGAGGGCGCCAATTAGGAAGGCACTAGGAGAAAACAAAATACCAGGACATCTGCTCATCTCATGGAACCTGGAGAGTTTAGCAGATGCTGTTGGTGTGTGGCTGAAAGACTGTGATCTTTTTACTGAGGGAAAGGGAAGAAGTAAATCTGACCTTTGGTCCAGTCATTATGACTTAGTCTACCTTCCTCACCAGGAAATTATGAAATGTATATATGAACAACTGTACATATACTTCTCTGAATTCCTTGAAGGTAGAGTGGTGTATACATGCAGGGGCATAATGCCCATTGAACAAAGTGAGCAGTTGCCCAGGGCTCCCCCTTGTGGTGGGCACCAAAAATGCAGGGTTCGCTTGTGGGTTTTTTTGGTATTTTAGTGGGTTTTCTGTTTGTGCCCTGCGGGGGGGGGGGGGGGTTTTTTAGGCTAGCAGCACCAAACTTTCAGGGATGTTTCGGGAGACTCTCCTGATGCTATCATCCAGGTTTGGTGAGGTTTGGTTCAGGGAGTCCAAAGTTATGGACTCCCAAAGGGGGTGCCCCATCCCCCATTGTCTACAATGGGAGCCAATAGGAGATGGGGGCTACACCTTTGAGGGTCCATAACTTTGGATCCCCCGAACCAAACTTCATCAAACCTGGGTGGTATCATTAGGAGAGTCTCCTAAAGATACCCTGAAAGTTTGGTGCTGCTAGCTTAACAATTACACCCCTGACAGCAGGCACCCCCCAAATTGTCCCAGATTCTCTTTTTAAATCCACCCCCTTTGGCATGGATTTAAAGGGAGAATCTGAGGTCCCCAGTTGAAACATTGAAAGTGATGCTGTTTCAGGGTGGGGGAGAATCAATCCCAAAACAGCATCACTTTCAATGTTGTTTAAACTGGGAACCCCCAGTTAAGGTGGATTTAAAAGGAGAATCTGGGCTCCCTAGTTTAAACACCATTGAAAATGATGCTGTTTGGGGGTGGATTCCAGCATCACTTGTTTAAACTAGGGAGCCCCGATTCTCCTTTTAAATCCACCTTAAAGGGAGAGTCTGGGGTTCCCAGTTTAAATAACATTGAAAGTGATGCTGTTTCCCCCAATTGGGGGGACTGGATACAACACCATAAAATGTTTTCATAGCAATAATATTTTGGAAGCATTTTGAAAATGTTTTCAAAAAAATTATTTCTGCTGTGTGGCATGGCCTATTGCTGTGTTTAGATTTGTGAGTTGGGGCATGTTCTATAATGTGATGGTGACTTTGAAATGACCTGGTGTAAAAAAATAATTGCTTGGTCATGGTGTGGCTGTCCATGGGGGGGCCAAACTCCAGTTTGCCTAGATACGCCAATGGGCATAGCTACAAGGGGGCCGGGGTGTGTGTGTTGCACTGGGCATGCACCTGGGGGGGGCATCAAACTCAGGTTTTGCCCAGTGCTCCAGTTTGCCTAGTTACGCCACTGCATACATATGTGCAATGGAATGGCAAAAATGTATGGTGCATTCCTAGAGAACCAGGGATTATCCTATTCTTTCTGACAGCAAATCATGTGAATCTTGGACTGGGACATGGTGGCTCTTGGCAGGCCTGCTGCTTTCCTATTTGAGACAATTGGATGGAAAGGAACTATGAAACTGGCTGCTAGTGTGGTGGGTAAAGCCATGTGGGAAAACCCCCCACAAAGAAGCTGCTTCTAAGTGGCTGACGGTGAATGGGCCTTTGCTAACATGGCTCATTATGGTAGTAATTTTCGATCAACTTGTCATTCCAATACACGCTTTCTTGGAAGCAAGTTCCATTGAATTCATCCAGATTTATTTCCATAGATAAAGGTGTTTAGGGTTCAGCTGCCAGTTTTGTGAGCCATTTGCTTGCATTCTCATTATGCAGACCTCAATCTTTCAGTCACGTTATGCATTTGAGAAAGTTACAATATCAGGAAGTCTCTGGATGGAATATAAATAGGGTGCCAGGACAAGACGAAAGCCTAAACGCTATGAGCATTTCCTGATAGAAAACATAATTTCTTCTGGTCTAACAGTATTGATCCTACATCTTTTAATAGGTTTTCTCAAGTAAAAACATTCTCATTTACATGCATATTATGTAATGCTTCCAAGTGATACATGTGAAGATCCACCTCTGTCTGCTACCAATTATTGATGTCTGTTTAAGGCCAGCTTGTGTTCTCTTGGTTACCAATGCGGGACTTATTGACATTTTGATAAAGGAAACCACAAAACATCCTATCTACTTCCAAGCAAGCCTTCCTGTGGAATTGCCCAGGAGAAGGCATTTTATAAACAGGCATGAGCAGGCATCTATTTAATTAAGAACATTTACAAAGCATTCTTGTTCTAAGCCCATTTTTATTGATAAGTAATGGTGAATGTCAGACTTCCCTGAATAATAATAATTCATTTGTGGTGCCTCCATTCCTGACACATCACTCATATTGTCCTTCTACATGCCTCATTTTCAGTTAAATCTCATTAGGTAAGGGTCTTGACAGACTTCAGAAAGGGCTACAGCGTCTGCAGTAATTTTGTTTCTGAAGAATGCAATTCCATGTCTCACTTAGGCTTCAAAGGGTGGTTATCTTTGGCTTATCAAGATATAAAAAGGAACTTGAGCTACAGAAAATCAAGCTGGGAAAGATCATAGTGGTTGTGTGGGATCCTGGAAATGAATGCCCCTGGTAAAACTCCAAGGCAGAGAAATCCATCTGTGTTAATTACTGCAAGCCAGTGAGCTAGAAATGACTTGGGTGGAATTTGGATTTTTGACCTGCCTGCAGCTTTTATAGACAGCTTTCGGGGTGTCATCATGAAAAGCATGAGCTAGAATTCATTGTCTGGGAGAAGTTCCTGATTAGCTGTAAAGTTACTAGATCAACCTTTAATCGCCTTTCATATGTAACAAGGAGAGGATAATATAGCATTTTTGTGTGTGTTGATGAAGTGGTTAAATGTCAGGGAAGAGTGTTCAGTTCCTAATAATGTAACAAAAACACAAACTATCTGGTATTTTGATCTTATTGTGATCCTGATGAATATGATTGGAGATTCGTGTGCAACAGATACCTGATTTGGCCCAAATCTGAGTGAATTCGTGCATATTCGGGTCAAAATCAACCCAAATATGTCCTGCCTAAATATGAATGAATCTGAATGCAAGATATTTGGGCTGGGGGGGGGGGTATTTTTGGTGTTTTTTTCATGTTTAAAGCCAGCGGCACCAAAATTTCAGGGTCCCATCTGGAGACTGTCCTGATGACACCACCTGATTTTGGTGAAATTTAGTTATGGACCCCCAAAAGGGGTGCCCCTATCCCCCATTATTTCCAATGAGAGCTAACAGGAGATGGGGGTTACGCCTTTGAGGGTCCATAACTTTGGCTCCCCTGAACCAAACTTCACTAAATGCTGTGGGCACCCAGTTGAATGTGAACCTGATGCCCAAAGCATTCTCCCATCCCAAGCAAACTTTAGCAAAGTTGGCTGGTTCTTTTCAGGAGACTCACCCCAGCATCCCTGCACCCCTGCAGGAAATTAGGCGCCCTACCCAGAACAACCCCCCCAGAGGCCGCCCCCAAATCTCCAGCACAGAGCTGGGGATAACATCAATCCCCATTGACGTCTATGGTGGGAAAAGTTAATTAATCAGCCAGCAGGCTTCACATGCAGGAGCAAGGAAACAAAATAAGCCTTTTGGGGGCCCATGAAATTGAACCACCAGAAGCAAAGGTCACCAAGCCTCAATGCTGTTACCAGGAGGGCCTCCTGGAGCCACCTTGAAAGTCTGGTGCCTCTGTCATCAAAAATAGGCATCCTGCTTACACACTCAGTAATTTCCGATTGACTACAATGGAGCAAAGGCACTGCAGAACAGAGAATCTGGGCAAATTTGTGGGGTGCCCTTCAGAGGAGGGGGGCCGGCATCTGGACATGTCCCACCCACCCTAGTGGAGGGAGATGGAAGGGAGAGGGAGGGAGGGAGGGGTGGCATGCAAGGGAAGATGAGGGAGGGCAGAAAGTGGCATGCAAGGGAGGGGAGGGAGGGGGCTCGGCATCTGGACATGACCCACCCACGCTAGCAGAGGGAGAGGGAAGTAAAGGAGGGGTGGCATGCAAGGGAGGGCAAGCAGTGAGAGGTGGCATCCAGTGGAGGGGAGGGAAGGGGCCCCGGCATCTGGACATGGCCCACCCACCCAAGTGGAGGGAGGGGGAGGGGAGGATGGGGTGGCTTGCAAGGGAGGGAAGGGAATGAGGGGTGGCATGCAAGGGAGGGGAGAAGAGGAGGCCTGGCATCTGGACATAGCCCACCCACCCTAGCTGAGGGAGGGGGAGGGGAGGATGGCATGCAAGGGAGGGGAGGGAGGGGCTATTGGCACCATTGGATATGGGGACTCCCTTTGGGAGGTTGTAACACAAACCAAACAGGGGAAAAGGAAGGGAAGGATTTCCCTTTCACAAGTTCCAAGCCCCAGGGAGTTATTCCCTCAGGAACTATTCCTTATTGACTTTAAGGACCTCCCTTAAAATGAGCACTAGAGCCCAATTCGTCTTACAGTTCCACAACAAAAGGTTTTATTTAAAATAAACTTCCCTTAGTAGGGTTGAGGAACAAATAAACATATACAAAAAAGGAAATTTAGTAGTTCAATCAGTTTGTTTAGGCTCTCAAATGGTCCTTTGACCATTTGAGTTGTTTGAGTTCCTGCCTGGAATCCCCGTGTCTACTGGCATAAAGTAAGAAGGGTCACAGCTCTCTCCTCAGGAAGCTGATCTCCCACTTCAAACTGACCAGTCTCCTTCAGGCACTTCCCTGTAGCCAAATCTAGGAGACTTCCCCTTAAGGAAGAGTAAACAAGCCCCAAAGACACATTCCTAGGGTCACCCTAATTTTATATATTCTGTAGCCCTGACAGCTTTTTGGGCTCAGACCCCTTTTCTGGAGTCTCCCTCACTCCAACTCTCCCCAGAGAAAAAGCCCCCTGCAGCACTCCAGCTGCTTCCTCTTCTTCTCCAAGGCAATTTCTCCCAGCCAATCAGGACTGGGCAGGACTTAACTGGGCAGGACTTAACTATTTCAGTGCAGTTTCTCACTGGAAACCACTTCCCAAATATGGGCATTTGTCACAGGGGTCCATGACTTTGGACCCCCTGAACCAAACTTCATCAGACCTGGGTGGTATCATCAGGACAGTCATCGAATGAATTTTGGTGCTGCTAACTTTAAAAATGAACCCCCTCCCTCTCCTCCCTCTCCCTTCGCTAGGGTGGGTGGGCCATGTTCAGATGCCAGGCCCCCTCCCCCTCCCTTGCATGACACCCCACCCCACCCCACCCCTCTCCTCCCCTCCCTTGCATGACACCCCTTACTCACTCACTCCCCCTCCCACCCTTCCCTTGTAATTCAAATCAGGAAAAAAAAACACTGAAAATACCCCCAAAAAATCAGACAGAAACAAATTTTTTGGGGTATACCCGAATATTTGGGTATATCTGAATATGTGATTTGTCTTATTGGGCATACAAATCCGAATTTTACCGAATTTCTAGGGTATTGACCAAACCTAGTGATGAATTATCTGCATGGTAAGAGACTAGGATGTGGGAGACCTGCTCCACCATAGAAACTTGCTGAATAACCTTGGCCCAGTTAGCTACTTTCTGCCTCACAAGGTTGTTATGATGGTACACTGGTGGAGAAAGGCAGAGTATAAATGAAGGAGATAATCAGCAATGCATGTGTCAACCTGGGAGAAAAGGAGAAAGAGAGTCAGGACCAAATTACCCAGGAGATATATGCATGCGACAGAGGGAAGAGAAGATGAGGAAAAGAAAGAGATGAGGGCCAAAGTATGCATCAGGAATGGGTGAGACTCACAAGAGTTTCTCTCACCATCTCCTGTAAAGGGGGACATGTGCTTTGATATTTACCTGCCAAAATCCTGGCTGCAAGCTTTTAATAATGTAGTTTGAGAAAGAAGTGGACCATTTTTCATGCTAATCACTGAAGAATAAATAAGAAGAAACATTTCAAACTACAGGAAGGCATTCATTTGAGCAAAACTTTCTGAAGGTCTACCCTGCAAACAGGTGAAATCAGCAACTACCCATTCTTGCTCATTCCCTGCTACAGCTCCCGTATAATGGAAAGGTCTATCTGAAGTGTTCAGGAACTGTAAGACAAATGTTCAAGGGGTGTTCTTATAAACAACGACAATATACTGAATCAGCTCAGGAGGTAGCTTCGGTAAGGGATAATATTGCATATTGCACAATATTACATATTGTGTGTATCAACCCCTTTTTACTGCCATTCAGTGTCGTCCACTTTTGTCACCCTCACTTTCCTATATGTCAGACTTTAGCCTTAGACCATTTTTATTTGCTTACATTGTTTTCCAGGTCTTCAATCCTAACTTCACTGTATTGTTTTACTTAGAAATCAGTGCTGTGATTGAGTTTCAGTGAGAACAGCAGATTAGAACTAATGAAAAAATGAATAAGCATAAGTTTTATATTCAAAAACTTCTAACAATGTCAGATATTAAGCAACAGATGGACTAGGATGAACCTGACTTCATCTTTTTGCTAGCTTAACCTTTCTTTACATGGAGGCCAAAAATATCTGTATTTCTCCAGAAGTGATGAAACAAAAGCTTGAATATAACCATTTATGCACTTAGGGTTATCTTCCAGTGTGCTTTTAAACATCTTATTCTGGCTTGTACCTCTGGTGTGTTGAAGCTGTCTAGGTTGTCCCTTGTATGCTAGTGTTGGTGTAATCTAATAAAATGTACAGAGACAGTCAAAAAGGGGACACATATTGTCAAGTATAAATTCAGTCTTCAGTGATTCAGATCAAGCTAATTTTTTACATTTTTAGTATACTGTACTAAAGATGAAAGTTGTAAAAATAAAACATCTGCTTCAAAAAAAATTGGAACCTGAATTTTTTTTTTGAACTGAGACAATTTCAAAACAAGGAATGTGGCTGGTTTGTATAGACAGGCATTTAACAAAACCCACATCTGAAGAAAAGTGAAGAAGCAAAACCCATGGGTACATAGATACTTCCCAAACAAATACCGAGAAGCACAGATTCCTCCTACCCACATCTTCTGTGTTGATTTACTAGTCCAGACTCCCTAATGCCCTACACTTTAAAAAAACCCAATTTTTTTCAAACAAAGCTCTGATTATTTACATTATACGGTGCCAGTGAATTGTGGAATTGTATTTTTTAAATGTCCGTTTTTTAGTATTTTCTTGTTGTGATGTATTGCTTGAACATTTAATAACAAACATTGGGGGTAGGCAAAAGAGCACTCCTGCTCTGGTGCAGTCTTGAGTCCAGTTAACCTAATTTAAAAGATTAATCTGTCTTTCCCTGGATTGTTTTAATATCCTTGGATTTACACACACACACACACACACACACACACACACACACACACACACACACACACACACACACACACACACACACACACACACACACACACACACACACACACACACACACACACACACACCCCTCTCTCACTCAGTTGAGCTACATCAAAGATCTGTATCTTGTGTTTTTGTCATAGAAATCACCAGGCTATTTTTGGTCTTTCCCGTGATACTGATGATTCTACTGCCATAATTTACATGGCAAATATCTAGCCATATTTTTGGTAAACATCCGTTTACCAACATTTGCCACTAAATTGTTAGCAATGGAAAAAATAATGCTTATCTATAGCTCTCTGTTAGAGGCCTGTAATTAGTCTATTAATCTCCATTAGTCTCTAATTAAGATCCTTATTTCTGAATGCCCTTTTTTCATTTCTTTTTGTCTAACTCATTTGTTTTAGGCAACATGATAATACTGACAAATTTCATACTTTATCCATATGCTCCATTACATTGTACAAGGGAGGTAATATTGTACTGCTTCTCATTCAGTTCTTGTGAAAGTGTTTTTTACCATCAGATCCAGAAAGTTGGTCCAGGAGCACATGGCAGGTTCCTGGCTAATTCCATTAGCATAACTGTTAAGTCATTGTTCATGTTTGGTCTTTTAATTAATGTTGATATTTTTAGTGAGCACTCAAATAATTTAAAATATGAAAACAAGTGTGTGTGTGTGTGTATATATATATATGCATACACATACTAGTAATAATTAAATTATTAAAATTAAAATATTTTTAAAATATTAAAAATAAATAATTAAAAATATTGTGTTTGTGTGTGTGTATAAATGCATACACATACTAGCCACAAGCTAATGCAGACTCAGGAAGATGGACTGTAGATTTCTGCTTTAATTCATTCATTACTTTACTGTGCTACTCTTTAATAGCATGGCAGTCTATGATGCATATCTCAAAGTAGTTGCAACAGTCTATATAAAATATACATAATGGCTTTAAATTCAATGAATAATGCATTTCAACATAAATTTAATCACAATAATAATCCAGTAAAAGAGGAAAACAATCAACATTCGTATTTGCATAATGGAAACCTTCTAATTAAGATGCCGTGCAAGAATGTTAGTATGTAAAAATTGTCTTTTCTACATATTATATGATCAATTAGGGGGAGAGTACTGAAGAATAAATAGTCACCTGTTGAATTTGCTGCAGTTGGATTTTAAAGCAGAATATTTTGTCAATCAACTAAAATTGTGATTTGTATGCACTCGGAACTTTTTGAAATTTTGAAAATTAGTGTAAAAAGCCCTGGGGCTTGTTGTAAGGGTGGGGGCTAGTGCGCTCACCCAGCCGTCTCGACCTTGGCAGATTCCTTGTAGTGGGCTTACTGCCCGGAGTACTGACCTTGCTATGCTTATCATATATGTTTGAAGCTTACTTTTGCTTTCCTGTGTGAAACTTTGCTTGGGTCTGTGCAAGGGGGAGGGGCAGTGACTTTGTCTGTAAGCGTGTCCTAGCTCTGGCAGGGTCCAGTTCTCGCATTGCGTGTATTGAGACCGTTGAAGTTTATGGAATAAATGAACTGATTTAAGTTGCTTTGTTTCAAGTCCTTCTGAAGTTCCTTACATTATACGAGAACTCACTATCACCACCTAAGTTTGGTATGAGTTTGAGTCTCCCTCCTCAACCCCTCTCTGCATCTCTGGTGTCCTTCAACATGCAGAGATTGCCATTCAAGAAGGGTCTGATATTGAGCGATGAGTCTGAAAGTTGCGGTAGCCCCCGCCGGAGGGCTCCTCTCTGCCATGCCCACTCGGCGGTCCCGTGGAGGAACCAAGCAGAACCAGTTTCCTATTTGACCCTCTCCGGAGCCTCGGCTCCAGCCGGGAAAGCGTAGCCTTTCTCCAATTACAAGAGCAGATGGAGGAAGCCCACTGATGGCTCGACCTGCGGTTTTAGGCTGAGCGTCTCGAGTGCGTCAGGAGTTCGCCCGATCCTGGTGGAGAAGTGTGGAGTGGATCGTGCCCCATAGAGGCACATCACCACCCGTCACCATGTGGATTCCCTAACAAACCAGTATCACGCACCGTTAGGGGAGGGAGAGATCGGAGTATCCAGCCATCCTGAGGAGATACCAGAATCATTAAGGAGAAATATGGACCAATACGCCGCCGGACCCCCCACCTACGCACCACACTGGCAGCGAAATGCAGTTGCGATCAAAGGAACCGCTGTCAGGGGCCCGACAGTCCGTAGAAATTATCTTGGATCCTACCGGAGGGTCCAATGCAGACTAACTTTTGCGGAGGATGCCCGCGACCCTCCCCGACCCTCGTGGACTTCGCTGGGGCAACTTCCCGGACCCACCGAGGATTAAGCAGCGAGGTTGGATTGGGCCAGGCGATTGAAGGAGGAACAGCGCTAGCCCTAAGCTGAAATAGCGGGACTGGGAGCTGAAGCGTGAGACTCTCGAAAGGGCGTGGAGGCTCCTGGAATTGGAAGCAGGAACAGTTTCACGCTTGACCTTGACTCTGGAAGTGTCCAGGAGAAAGAGATGCTCGAGAACAATTCCTGAAGGGGCGCCTTGAGCAGCTCCGCGCCAGTTTTGGACCACACCAAACAAGACGCTTGGCCGACGGCGAGAATCGCGTAAGGCACTTAAGTCCCCAGGGGAAGTCCCGGAAGCGTGCCTTACAGCGACAGGAATCTTGCGAGAGACCGGCAGAAACGGAAACTCTTAGCTGGCGCGAGATTTGGCCGGACAGGGAAGGCAGCTACTCGGCGGTGGTGCCAAAGAGCACCGCCACGACAGCCCGTCACCAGGGCCAGCCGGAGCTGCTGCGCCAGCTCACCCTTCACACCAGCCCTCCAGTTGCTTGGGCCTAGCGAGGAGCCCCGTGCCACAGCGAAGAATCCTTCCCCGCGCGCCAGGCTCCGCCCTGCCGCATTACGCAGCCCAGCAGCCTCCGCACCGAGCCCCAGTTCCTGCGCCCCAAAGCAGTCCGATAAGCCCTGGTAGAGGCCATCCCTCGACCCACATTCCGGACGCGTTTGATGGCACTGCTTCCCGATTGCCCTGTTTTATACTGCAATTGGATGCTTTATGCTTGAAATTTGATGACCTTTACCGTTCGAGGCGGAAAAAGTGCGGGACATCAGGATTGATATTGGATGGAGATGCTGCTGGAATGGATTCGTGGAACTCCATGAGGGTGAGGGAGCCTACGAACTTCCAACTGCCAGCACGCCTTACTCCAAGGACTTAGACTACCGTTTTCAGGACCCTGGGAATAGTAAACAAAGGTAGTAAGACTAGTAAAACCATCAAAACAAGAGAACAGACCCTTTGCGGAATTAAGCCCGTGAAGTTCCGATTAGTGGCAAAATATAAGCTTCCTGAAGCTGGCCTGAGCGTGTGAAATCACGGAATGCTTTCATGATAAACTGATCCTGAGATCTACACCTGGGCAGACATAGATTAGCGCCAGCCCCAAACCATCGCTGAATGGATTACAACAGGTAACTTCATTTGCATCCTGTCTGTGAATCTCGATCCAAGGCGGGAAAAGCCCACCAACCAAGCCAGCGGGAAGACCATGGCAGCAGCGCCACAGCAGCTCCGCCTAAAGACCCCAGGACCCCCCCTCTACAGGAGTCCATCCGATACGTTACCCGTCGTCTTGGTTTTATGCTTGTATTGTGGGGGCCCAGGCCACCTGGCAACCAACTGCCGAAAAAACCCAAGGCTCCATCGCGCCACAGTCCTCAGCCAGGACCCCGTAAACCTGGCGAAGGAGCCTCAAGGAGCTGCCGCCCAGCCTGGCTGATGGCATTAAGATGACAGAAGAGACGATTTACAGGAGGAAGTAAGCCTTTCATCAGGCTTAGCTGGCGGAAACGAGCCTGACATGGTGATGAAGAGGGGCCCCGCCAGCACAGGAAATAAAAGGCTTTGGTGCCAAAAGGCGTTTGTTGAACATCTAAAGCTCACGTACGGCGTGGCAGGAATAAAGTCTCCGCCAAGCACAGGTTATAACTCTGTCCATCCCATCCCCCCCTCAGTTCTCATGGGAAGGCAGGAGTTCTCATCTCTCGAAGAGATAAGGCCTCAACCCTAGTCTCGCGCAGATGCTGGCCCATAGCGCCAGATTGTAGGTCGTCCAGGCGGGCTGTTCTGAACATGTACCATTGAATCTTTACACTCTTGCCTCCTTAGAAAGACTTCCCCAGGTTTGTCGCGAAAGGTCGCGGTGGGAAAGCAGAAATGAGGAAAGGCGTTAATATTTTCTGAATAAGACCCATTGATTATGCCAAAGAGGAACATCACCCAAGGGCTAAATATTGTAGTTTTAGATTAAGCGAGAGTCAGGATGGCGTCGAGAATTTTAAAGTAAATGGCGAGCTAATCAATTATAGTCAGCGAATATGGATAAATGATAATCAAGATCCGTCACGTAAAATCCGTTATCCGGCTTGAAGTTTTTTAGGAGTCTTTAGCCTGCCTTGAAGCGGTCTGGACGTTTTCCACCCCTCGGCCAGAAGATGAAATCCCACTGTTGGAACTCCGGAGGATTCAGCTTCACGCCAGGTAGTTCGCGACAGCGAGGAGGAAGGACGACCAGACGCACAATTTGAAGGGGTTTTGTACTGCTATGAACACGCATTATTATGGCGTATTCTGCAAAGCGAGATTAACTTCGCACCAGTTGTCTTGGTGATAGTTGGTGTAACCGCGTAAATACTGCTCCAGGGTTCTGTTCGTTCTCTCCGACTCACCGTCACTTTGAAGGCATTGGTAGAGAGTACGGCAATTGCGGGCTGACTAACAAGCCGCAGAGCTTTCCAAGAACTTTGAAGTGAATTGGGGCCAGCGGTGGAGACCACCTTAATTGAGGCGAGTGTGAAGCGATAAATATGTTGAATGAACAGGTAGCTAGCTTAAAGGCGGAGGGATGGAAGCATGGGATGAAATGGGCTTGCTTGGAAAACCAGGCCACCACCACCCACACGGCCGTGTTGCCTTGACTTTCTGCCAAATCCGTAATACAATCCATGGAGATGACCTCCAGAGTGAGGCCACGGGGAGAAGACTTCAACGAACCATGGGGTTTTCGGAGCGGTTTTGGCTTCGCACAAACAGAGCAACTTGATATATGTCTCAATGATGTCTTTAGCATCGTAGCGCCACCAAAATTGACGCCGGGCCAAATGCAGAGTCTTAAGAAGCCAAAATGTCCAAGCGGCGGGCATCATGACGGAGTACCGAGAACCTGCTACTACGGAGAGGGAAACGCGTACCAAAGCAATCCCCGCCGCAAAACACCATTCTCAAGGCGCCAATAGTGGGAGTCACCTTCCTCGCTGGTAGTTCGGCGCAGCCGTTACTCTCGGTTCCGTAGGAAAGGAGACCAGGCTGGGAATGGGTGGAGAAGGAGGAGTGGGCGTCTGAGATCGAGTGACAGCCAGCTGGTGGGAGAGCAGTCGCAGCGGGATATCCCGTTAAAAGGCAGCTCCACCCCCCTCCCGGAACTTATTGTAGCGAGCGCATCAACCAGTTTATTGGTTTTCTCCAGGAAAAAATGGACAGTGAAAGAAAGCGAGAAAAATGCGGCCCAGCGAAGGTTGTTTTGCGGACATCTTGAGGGGTGGAAAGAGGCCAAGTTCTTGTGATCTAAACCAAACTTAGAAGGGGTGTTTAGCTCCCTCCAGCCAGTGGCGCCAAGAGTGGAAGCGCTACTTTATTGCCGCCAGTCTCTTTATCCCTACAGTCCAGTTGAGCTCAGCACCGGAGAATTTTTTTGATAAATAAGCACCTTGGAACAAGCCTATCTTTATTTCTCTGCAACAGGGCCTGGCTGGCTTTGTCGAGGCGTCCACGTGAACCACAAAGGAAGATCTGGGTCAGGGTGTTTTAGGATAGAGTTGATTAGTAAAGCTGATTTTTTTAAATGTTGAAAGGCTGTCTGACATTCTTTAGGCCAAGAAGGGGGGGCCCGGGCTTGGCAGCCTATGCCACCCTTAGTCGTAGAGGTCTGTGAGAGTGGGAGAGTCCAGTTCAGCGGAGTGGGGTATAAAGTCCGCGATAGAAACCCCCTAGGAAAGATTGGAGTTCCTTCGATTGGTAGGGCAGACCATTGGAGGACTGCTCAATCTTAGCAGGTCCATTTTCTTCGGAAGAGATCCGGTAACCCAAATAGTGATGAAGGATTGGTGGAAACAACATTTAGAAGTTTTGCAAAGGGAGTTGTTGAGCAAGCGTTTTTTAGCCACTTCCCAGACAGGCCATGCTCCTCCATGGTTTGTGAATAAATTAAAAAACATCATCTAAATTACACCACTACTCCCTTGTATAATAAATCATGTAGAACTTGGATTTGATAAAGGGCCATAAAAGCTCCGGGGGCCCACTTAACCGAATGGCATTATTAAGTATTCATACTGTCAAATTTTGTGTTAAGAAATGCAGTCAAGTGTTCATAGCCTTCCGCCAATCCTGACTCTGTAGTAAGCTTCTCTTAAGTCCAACTTGAAGTAAAAATGCGTCCCTTATGCATCTAAAGGTCATGATTAACGGCAAGGGTATTTATTGGACAGGAAACGCGTGGAGTCCTCGGTAATCCGTGCAGACCCTTAAAGACCGATCCTTTTTTTTAATGGAAATAATACAGGGCAGCATGTGTGTGTTTGGTAGCGTCATTATGAACCCTTGAGCAAGGTTCTTGTCTAAGAAGGCCGCGAGGGAACCCTTCTCACCATTGAGACTCATGCGGTAGATTCTACCCTTGGGCGGTTGAGCCTGGCTGTAATACGATTTTGCAGTCAGTGTCTCTATGGGGTGGCAGTGTCGCATTCTTGCTCCTGAAATACTCTGGCTAAATCTTGTGCTGGCGATTGGAATGCGGTAGATTGAGAACCATTTGGGTGCACAGCTGGCCAGCCAGGGGTGTGTGTCATTAGGAGGTGAGATTTCCCCAATTCATGTGTTCTCCACAGGGAGGTTCGGTGAATTCACAAGATCGTTTGTTTCAAATGGTTGCTTTGGTTCATGCAACAACAACCATGGCATGCCCAGGACTATGGAGTGTTTATTGCAGCCAGAATAAAACTAATTTCTCCCAATGGTCAAAGCGCTTGGCGAGGAGGAGGTTGATTTCGCGTTTTGAACTGGGCGGTCAGCCCGGCCCGAGGGCTGCGTCCATTTGGTGAAGCGGTATGGAAGGCTTGAAAGCTAGGGGACTCGATCAGTCAAGTTTCTCCGCCGCAGGGCGGATTAAACAATGGGAGCACCCAGAATCTACAAGGGCTGAGGCTATATCACGAGTGTGCTTAGCGGGGTTGGCCAGAATAAAACTTGAATGCGTAATGGGAGTGCTGCCTTCACTCACGCATCTGGAGTCGAACCCATATCATGGGGGGGCTGAAGAGGCAAACAGCTGCTTCCTCTTCTGGGTAAGCCCCGGTAACGCCTTGAAGCGGAAGCCCGTTAGCGGCCAGTTCGTGGCTTGGCAGATGGGGTGAGCAGCGAGACGGATTGGCTTCTGTTTTTAGGGCAGTTGGCAGCTAGATGACCGGTCCTCGCAGTAAAGACACAATCAGCGGCTGGGAGGTGGTTTCTGTAGAGGCTGCTGGGCAACTGAGTATAGCGGTGGCGTAGCGGCGAGGTTTTAGTGGAAGCGTGCAGCCGTAATCAGCGAGGCGCCGCGAGATCCTAATTAGATCAATCAGCAATGATGGGGATGCGAATAAAGGCACTGTTTCCGCAGTTTGCCGTCGGCGGCATCCGAGAAATATTCACATTTCAATAAGCTCAGGCCACTTCCAGAGGGGAGTCAAGCAGCCGCGCCACGAAATTCCACGGGCAAATTGGCAAAGGAATGATTTGCCTTGCTGAATAGATTTGATGATGCGGATGGCTTCATTTTCAACACCGGATGTAGGCGAGCCCTTAAGGCTTGGAGAGCATGAGCACCGTCATATCCTCCCTTGGAAGGAGTCAAAGAGTCACAAACCAGTGGGCTGCGCTCAGCCAAGGTGAGACGATGTCCACGTATTTTTTTAAGCGTTCAGACGGTACAAATAGGTCATAGTCCTCCATGTGGGCATCGAGTTGGCAGGATGAAGCGGGGTGGAAGCGGTCCCATCCAGAAGCGGGCAGGTATTGGAGGTCTGTAATATCCTCTCTCCACGGCCTTAGTGCCCGCTGGAAGTTCGCGCCAGAGTTGGCGCCCAGGAGGGCGAATCGGTGGAAATTGGGGGCACCAAAAGCTGGCGCCGCTTCGAGGTGATACGATGAGGAGCAAAGGTCTTTGGAAGGTGGCGAGAATCACAGCGAGTAGCAGGACCCGGCGTTGCCCCTGGCGTTAGCTGTACCAGTAGCAGTAGACTCAGCAGGGGCATCTTGTCCTGCTGCTTCTTCAGCTCCTTTTGAAGCGTAGTCTCTTTCGCTAGAGTCAAAGGCGCATCTTGGTCGCATGCAAAGCTGCTTTCTCTCGTTCCAGTTTGGCCAGTTAAGTCTCGTTGAATAATGGCGCTGCAGTTAGTTCACTGGCGCCCGCGCGCTGTATGCGCTTTTAGCGTTGGCTCTAAGTCAGTTTAAGGTGTTCAGGACCTTATCATAGACCGATAGATTCTGCATATATTGCGTTGCCGTAGCGTCTTTAGCGGTCCAATTAGAGTTGGATTTCTTTCAGCTGCTGTTCCGGTCTTTTTGCGGGCTCCGCGCTCTTGCTGCGCTGCTCCGTTCCTCTTCCCATAGCTGGCGTTCACGGTATACTTCCTGGAGGCATCTCGCCAGTCGGCCCCTTTACCTCATCAGCTCTCTTTTGTGGGAGGGGAAATGAATCGGATGGGAAGGCAGGCTTTCTTCGGATTCCTCTTCATCAGAATGCAGCACCTGCGTGTCACGGTATTTGCGAGTAGCCTCAGGTGCTGCTGGCCTGGGATCTGGGGGAGGTCGATCGGGCTGGTAAGACTGCCCTCCCAATCCCGATATAGTCCGGTTTCGCGGTAGTCTTAGGGGCGGGCCACGATGCTATGCCACCCCGGTGGATTCTTGGGAGCATCACCAAAATCACGAGTCCAGGAATGGATTCAATGGACTCCTGGCGCGCCGGAAAGGTGGTCAGGCCCGTCTCCTCCGTGACGAGTTGCATCGGGGTTGTAATCCACGGAAGCGGGCGAATATCCGATCCTGAAGCGCCCGATCCATAGACAGCGCTAGCGACTCATGCAAGTCTCATGATCGTTTCCCTCGTCCTCGTCCCAATGGAGTAAGGAAGGGCTTCGTGTTGATCTTGAAGGGCCGGAAAAGAGTTACCAGCGAACCAGTTCTCCCACGCCCGGTTCCTCAAATCCATAAAGAGCTTCCGGAGCCCTCTTTGGGGGCTACGCGCATTCCTGCAGATTCAGGAATGTTCAACCTCTCATGCGAGACACCAGAGGTCCGCTGCACTGGGAAGATAGGTACCAGTTTTTTTACAATGTAAGAATTCCATGAAAGCAGAAATAAAAAGGCTTTTGGTGTAAAGGCCGTTTGATAGACACATCCTAGAAAGCTGCGTACCGCGCCATGGCAGGAACAATATCTCCTGCCAGAAGCCCAGGTTATAACTCTGTCCATCCCATCCCCTCAGTTCTCATGGGAGCGGAGTTCTCATCTCTCTGCCGAAAGAGATAAGGCCTCGCCAGTCTCCGCCCGCCAGATGCTGGCCCATCGCCCGGGTTATGGAATTCCAGTCAAGGCCGAAGCTGTTCTGAACATATCAACACCATTGAATCCTTTACAATAGCCATTATGACCGCTTTAACCAATTCTTAACGAGAAACTACCCATATTACAGCCCGGGTTTTAGTGGACTCAGGCTGCTCCCACTGTCTAATGAGACCTCAGGTAGCGAACAGTTAAGGAAGCAGGCGGATAAGCTAGTAAGCCCATCCCGCTTACTCAGATGGATGGCAGCCTTGGGGACTGAGGGTCGGCTTCGGTTCAAGGTAACCAGTGCTTTTTACGTTGTGCGAACACTGGAGAGGTGCAGCTTCATATTAGCTCCAGTCGCCAAAACACCCCATCGTTTTAAGGTATGCTTGGCTCTTTGTCCCATGAACCCACACAACTTTCTGGGGCAGCGGTATTCGATTCGGATCATGCCCAGGGGTCGCCATGAGAGAACCACTGACAAAACCTAGAAACTCCAACTGCAAAATAAACGCCCTTGAACTTGCTCCAAGCCCTGGGCAGCTGGGATCGAGCTGGGATCTGGCTGAAGAGGTTTTGAGAAGAACAGGAATGCGATCAGCTTCCCCATAGAACAGGATTACCAAGATCCTCTTGGTTCGAGGGCACAACTTTGCGAAAGGGAGAATATACGGATGAGCCCGCCCGAACAAAAGGAGCTCGATGCTTTCCTTGATAAGAATCTTGCTGGGAGTTTCATTAGGTGGAGCAGCAAAAGCACCCGCGCTGCTTACATTGTTCGTAAAGAAAGATGGTTCCTGATAGCACTTTTGCACGAAACCCTTGCTCGGTAGCATGCGTCTCACTTTCAACAAATTGCCTGCCCGCTTTAATTAAGGATTTGCTTGGCAGCTCTGGGTACAGGGCCATTTTCACCAAATTGGACTTACCGAGTGAGGCTTACTACGAGAGAGTAAATTGCTGAAGGTTACGAACATTTAACAACGTTTATACTAAATTTGGACAATATGAATATTGTGTAATGCCATTCCGGGTTAGCGGAACCCCAGGGGCTTTCATGTCTTTGACGATCAATGATGTCTTGCAAGACTTTTATTCAAGGGGTAGTGGTATATTTGGATGATGTTCTGATATGCTACCGCCAAACAGTGGAAGAGCATGAAAAGATTGGTCAGGGCTGTGTTACTAGCGTCTACTGGACAACTCTCTGTTTGTCAAGTTGATAAATGTCGTTCCACCAGACTTCCCTGGACTATTTGGGTTATGGATATTGCCGAAGTGAGATGAATCCTGCCAAGGTAGCAGCGGTGGTGACTGGCCATTACCTACCACTTCGTAAAGGAACTCAATCTTTCCTGGGGTTTGCCAACTACTCGAGACTTTATTCCCCAGTTTGCCCAGCCAACACCTTTCGCACCAAAGGAAAAGGTCCTCAGGCATCAAACCAGGAACTCCCCTTCTGGACTGAAGTTGTCAGCTTCTTTTCAGGCCTTAAGGTTGCTTTCACTACTGAGCCCATCTTAAAAACACCGGATCGATTTGCCCTTCATAGTACATGTCGATGCCGGATAAAGCTTTGAGGGCTGCCCTCTTGCAGAGAAATAAAGATAATAAACTTGTCGATGTGCTTACTTGTCAAAGAAACTCTCTGGCCCTGAACTGAACACAGACGGTGGGGGGGGACAAAAAAAAGGCGGCATACTAAAGAAGCTCTTTCTGCTTGGTGGCACTGGCTGGAAGGGGCTGCCACGTTTCAGGTATGGTCAACCATAGAACCTAGTTGCCTTGTCTACCCATAAAATGTCAGCTAAACAGCTGCGATTGGGCGATTTCTTCTCTGGTTTGTGTTTACAGTCCATTTTTCCCCGAGCAGCAGCAACAGGTTGGCGATGCTTTGTCCGCCAGCCCGAAGGGGTGGACACCTCCTTGCGTGACACCTCGAACTATCCTTTCACCCTCCCAGTTGGGGCTGGCGGTCACTTTCGATCTCAAACGGCTGCCTCCCCTTCTCCCCAGTGGGCATTCCAGGCGTGGTGTCGCCCGTTTCTCCGTCAGCTAGAGGCAGGACAGGACATCGAAGAAGTCGGATCCTCTCTTACCCACAGTTGCAAGAAGCGAGGAGTTTGGGCGGGGTAACTGTTGTCGTGCGCCTTCCCTCACTTAAGCGAGTTCTGCTGGCAGAAGGGCATGATGCTTCGCCAAGCGGGGCATTTGGATTTTGAAAACCCTACATTTACTTAAAAGCGGCAATTTTGGTGGCTCCATGCGCAGGATATTGAGTCTTACATTAAAAGAGTGTCCCGTGTGCGGAAGCCAAAGGGAATCCCGGAAGCCCATGGTCTGTTGCATCCCATCCCTCCAGCTGCCAGACCTTGGCGAATATCCATAGGGCTTTTTAACCGATCTACCTGAGTCATGGAACCGCGGCTCTCTGGGTAGTCAGTGGACCTCTTTACGCCAAGCAGCTCGCCGTTCCCTGCCCCACCATCCCACGTCGGCCTAAGCTGGCCAAGTTGTTTATTCAACATGTGTATCGTTGCACTCAGCTCGGAGAAAGTAATTTCTGATGAGGTCCCCGTTATCTCTCAAAAGAATTACTGGAAGGCGTTTTTTTTTTTTAGCATTCACCAGGAACCACAGCGGCTGTCGCCGCGATTCAAAGTGACGGCCAGGCCGAGCGGACCAACAGAACACATTGGAACAATATCTCGTTGCTACACCAATTACCATCAAAACAACTGGGTCGAGTTGCTATACGCTGAATATGCTTACAATGTCGCGGTGCACAGTAGCACCAATAAAAGCGCCTTTGAGCGTGTCACGGTGGCTCGTTTCCCCCTTTACCTGACCTCCCGACTCGTTGCAGCCCGAATTTGGAGACTGGATAAGTCCTAGCGGAGGGTTGGAAATCTGTTTCCACTTCCCTTGCTCAGCATAAAGAGGGCTCAAAAAGTCCAAGCAGACAAACGCGGGGTTGATTTCACCGCGCCTTGCAAGTGGAAAGCCTGGGTTTTATCTGTCTACCAGAAACTTGAAAGAGATGTGCACAAATATTCCCAAACTAGGCAAAAGAAATTCATGGGGCCATTCAGAATCTCCCAAGTAATTAGCGAGGGTGACGGCGCGTTTGGAACTGCCTAACTTTCATTAAGTAACATTCACCCTGTCTTTCCTCTAGTCTGCTCAAACGGGCTCCGCTTCCAGATGCCTAGCCGCGACCATGGAGAGTTCCCCACGCCCGGTGACCGTTGATATTACAAGCATTCTGAAAATCGGCTATTCTGGACTCTACGTTATGTTATGTCGGCTGCAATATCTGATCTCCTGGGTGGGATACCTCTGAGGTCATCAATGGATCTATGTGGAGAATATTGATGCCCCTCCTTTGATTCTGCTTTTCATAAAACCTTCCCTCATAAAATGGGGGGGGGGGGGGGGGGGGTTTCTTAGGGGCCGGAATGTAAGAGTGGGGCTAGTCGCTCTTAGCCGTCACCGACCTTGGCGAATTCCTCGTGGTGGGCTTGCAGCGGTACTGACCTTGCTATGCTTATCATATATGTTTGAAGCTTTACTTTTTTTGCTTTCCTGTGTGAAACTTTGGTAGCAGGTCTGCTTTGAGGGAGGGGCAGTGACTTTGTCTTAATAGTAAGCTGTAGCGAGGGTCAGTTCTTTCGCATTCAGGGTATTGAGACCGTTGAAGTTTATGGAATAAATGAACTGATTTAAGTTGCTTTGTTTCAAGTCCTTCTGAAGTTCCTTACACTTGTACTGAAAGGCTTCCACATTTGGAGAAATAAGTGATGCTAAATCTCTTTTGTTTCCTTTGAAATGACAGTGTTTAGTTCATTGACTACCACCTAACTTGGTTGGAATGCTAATGTAAAGGCTACCAGAATAGCAGGCAAAGTCTTCTCTATGTTCACTCACATTACTTCCGCACTTCGTTTCAACCATTGCGTTAGTAGTCACTGAGTCCAAAAGCTCTCCAACTAATACATGTACTTATGCTAAAGGTCATATTTTCTGAAGTCTTTCTCCAACAATATTATGCCAGTTAATGCCAGTTTTCTGTCCTAAAACAGACTTCATGATTGCCTGAAACACATAAGTGATGTGTGAAACATATGGATGATGCAGCTTATGTATTTCTGGCAGTTTCCCTTCTCCTGTTGCTGGCCAGCTGCAAGTACAGCTGTCACTGAAATTCCTCAACAGCAAATTTCTGCTGTTCAGTCAATTTAGAATATTATTTCAAAAATGTAAGGAGGCTTCTTAGAATCTACAGCATTTTCATCAAATGGGTGATGTATTCATCCAGAACTTTATTTTTTCAATGAACAGTTTGCATTTTTCCCAACCATATCTGTTCCCTTGCTGCAATCTTGTCCAGTCCTGCTGTTGCAGGTATACTTGTTTGCAATTTTTAGTATTTGCTCACTTACTTACATTGTAATCCTATGCACAGTTCCTCTAAACTAAGGCCGTAGGCTTAGGCTGAAGTAAGAAGACAAAGAGTTTGAATTTATACCCTGCATTTCTCTCCTGTCAGGAGACTCAAGGTGTCTTATAAACACCTTTCAATTCCTCTCCCTAGAACAAACACTTTGTGAGGCAGGTGGGGCTGAAAGAGCAGAGAGAACTGTGACTAGCCCATGGTCACCCAGCAGGTTTCATGTATAGGAGCAGGGAAACAAATCCAGATCACCTGATAAGAATCTGCTGCTCGTGTGGAAGAGTGCGGAATCAAACCTAGTTCCCCAGATTAGAGTTCACTGCTCTTAACCACTACGCCATACTGGCTCTGAGGAGGCTTGCATTTTCAGTTCCCCACTTCTGTTCTATTCTGAATCATATTAACAACACTACTGAGACTATGTGGCCATGCATGGTCTTTCCCTAAATAAAAAATTTAACAAAGCAATGGATGAGCAAATGTGTATATGAGGGAAAAAAATGAAGTGATAGATTCTTATGTGGAAATCCATTCCTTTGTGTGTAGGAAGACCTAGCTTCCAATGGATAGAAACCTGTTTCTGGTTATGAGGTGATTAGTTAGGATTTTTTTAACCCATTAATCTGACTAATGTTAGCCCCAGGAACGCCCCGCCCCACCCCTCCCATGCCGGCATCTGTTTCAGATGCCAACTAAGCCCCACTGTGGCCAGAACTTCCCACTTTTGTAGTGGTCAGTTTGTGGTGTGCTCAGCTGCCTGTGGATCGGGCACTCCACTGCATCATTTGCCCCTTGTGCCAGCTGCACAGGTTGGTCCACTCCTACCCCCCAGATTGGGCTGCCTGCCTTGCTAAGGGAAAGTATTGCTTTTGGAAAGGGAATTTTGGCCTCATCAACCTGTTAATATTCTTTCAGGGTGTCAACAAACATATGGATATACTTATACATTTGATGCCCTTTTTGACAGTGCCCTTTATAAGAAAGCTCCTGAGTAAAATTTGTATTAGATTAAGAGGATAAATCCTCTTGTGGTTCAGGAAGTTGTTTTGATACAGAAAGTCGGGGATAGGAAGAATGGACCATAAAGAGAGATCCCCCAAGTATCTGTATTAGGGCTGGTACTGCTTAATAAATGGTTTAGAACCGTGTTGGCGAACCTTTGGCACTCCAGATGTTATGGACTACAATTCCCATCAGCCCCTGCCAGCATGGCCAATTGGCCATGCTGGCGAGCGACAGCAATCCTGCTTCTGAATATAGATCGCCCTGAGACTTTAGAATGAGGCAGCCAAGCTTCAGTTTACATCAAATTATTCAGAATTCTGAGTTCCCAAACAGAAAATGATAAGTGGGGTGCTGTGTGGTTTCTGGGCTGTATGGCCGTGTTGTAGCAGCATTCTCTCCTGATGTTTCACCTGCATCTGTGGCTGGCATCTTCAGAGGATGCCAGCCACAGTCTATGTATCAGGAAAAAATACTACAACCCCAACGCTTAACCAGGCTCCCCACAGCACCAATGATTCGACAATGAAAGCCCAGCCGAACAATACAGAAAATGATAAGCTCCAAAAGTTGTCCCTCCAAGCTGAGTGAACAGGAAAAATATGGCAAATGAGGTTTTAAATAATGCACATTCGGGAAAACACTGGGGAAGTCTGAACTTATAGTACTACCGGTAACTAGAAAAGGAGTCCTGGGGGTCATGGTACATAGCTTTGTGACAAAATCAACTTGCTGTGTGATGTCAGTGGAAAAGCAAACTGGAGCTGTTCTGTTCCCCAGGTGGTTATTTAGGTGCCTGCACCCGGCCAAAGCAGAATGTAAGACTCACTGACTCAGTTAACAGTTCAATACTTAAAGCTTTAATTGTAACAATGTTGACAGACCCTGACTCCTCCCGGGTCTAATAAATAAGGTGCTTTGTTGCAGAAACTTTCCGCAGAGTCCTGCGATTGTTAAAATACCAGTAGGGAATATAACATCTATAACTGTTTAGCAAATACTGTGAATCTATAACATCTTTGACTGTCTAGCATTTGCTGTCGCAACTTCGTTGGCACCTAACTGCTGCTGTCACCCTTCCGTTGGCCCCAACTGCCAAGAATCAGACAGGTTGCTGGGTAATAACTTTGCCGTAGAACACCAGCCTAGGGCTTCTTAAAGGGACAGAACTAAATTCGGTTCCCTCCACTGAATACTGTACAAAACAGCTAAACCCATACTAACTGTGGAAACTAAAGGGGAAATAAACAAAGGCTCTGTGGGGGCATGACACTCCCGCCTAAAACTTCCTCTGGAAGTTTTACCTTTATCAACTTCCATTAACTATACTTAACTATTAATACACTGCATTAATCACTATAACTATCAAATTTGATTACCAAGTTTACAGTCCGTTCTGGTGGTGTAACAAAATGAGATCTGTGTGTCGGTCTCTCAAATATCTTGCTACCTGTTGCTTTAGTTGTCTTTATTTTAACCTTACGCACTCTGTGATTATTTCCTCTCCTGGAACTTCTTCTACCACAATGGCCAATGGCCAGAACTTCCCGTGGAGATTCTTTTTTCTTTCATCAAGACCACGTCTCCTACTTGAAGATCTGGTTGGGGTTCTTCCCACTTGCTTCTTTTTTGTAACAATGGCAAATACTCTCTCTTCCATCTCTTCCAGAATGCATTAGCCAAAGACTGCACCTGTTGCCATTGTTTGTAGTGTACTCCTTTTAAATCTGAGGCTATAGTTATATCGGTCCACTCTGGAGTTTTGAAAGTTAACAACGTTGCTGGTGTTAAAATGCTTGGATTTTCTGGGTCTCTTTCTTTGGTAACTGAAGTGGTTTTGTGCGATGTAATGCTGAACAATGCTGTTCACTGGAGCATTCTTGGCACTTTACCTTTCTTTTGCATTCGTTGGCCCTATGGTTCTTGAAAGAGCAACATTTAAAACACAGTTTCTGTTGCTTTATGTAGGACAGGCGCTCTTCATAAGGCATTTCTCTGAACTCTTTGCAGTCATTGAGGTTGTGCAATTTTTTATGAACTGGACACATAATTTCCAATGGCTTACTTGAGAATTGTTTAACTGAGTTTGTATTTGTCTCTGTCTTCCTAACCATAACTTGAGGGTTTACCTTTAAACTCTTGGGTGACTTCTTCTCTTCTCTAACACCTTGAGTACAAAGAAGGGAATCCTGTTTGAGGATCATTTCTTTCTTTAGCCATTCTTGATAATAAATCTTACAAGATATGAATATGGTGGATACCTTTGCTTTGATGGTTCTCTTTGTAATTAAAAACTGCTTTACCCCATTGCTCTTTCAGGGGGAAGGAGCAGCTTGTCGATAACTTCTCTTTTGAGTCAAATGCTGATCCAAACATGCAAGTCCTGGCAACAAGGGTTTTCTTTTGCAGACTCTCCATCTCTGAAAGCAGATCATCCAAATCCCACAGTTTCTTGCAATCTTTCATTTGCAAGTTTGGGAAAGGTTTTAAGCCTTTGTAGAAATTGAAGCTTCTATTTCTGAAGATGCTCCATATCTTTCGTCTAATCTACTCCATGCTTTCGTTCTAAAGCCGTAGCGAGGGTTTTCTTACATGTGCTGCATAGACTCTTCTTGACTAGCATTTGTGATGTTGTTCCCAACCAAGCTATAAGCAAGGTCAGCTCTTCCTCGACGCATCTAGTTTCAGGTCTTTGAGAAATCTCTGGAATGTAATTTTCCAAAGTAAGTAGTCTTCTGGCTTATCAGAAAACTTCTGAATGCCTCTGTCTGCTAAATCTCTTCTAAGATTTCTGGAAAGGGTAGCTTTCAAAGAGCTTATCTGACAAATTTGGGATGTCAGGTTGCATAATGGGATTTGTTGCCTGATGATCACCGGAGTAGAGTATAACTGTGAAGCTGATACTCCAGGTACAACTGTGTCTTTGGGAGACTTCTGCTCCTGTCTAAAAACTGTAGGAGTCGAAATTGGGCATCCCAACTGGATTTGTAAAGGTTTTCCTCCCCTCGTCTGTTCATTTGCTAACTTGACTTTGCTTGTTGATTACTTGGGGCAGCTCCTTTTGTGGTACTGTCTGCTGACTCACACCACTACTGGTGCAACCATGTGCTATGCTGTGGTTGGAACTGGACCAATGGATTGCTGCACTTTGGACATCCTGGGACATTAGTTCTGCTGATTCTGCAGCTGCCAGATGTTCTGTCACTCTGAATTCTTCCGACTCAGCAGTCACTTCTCCAAAGTTGGATGACTGTTGGATTAAATAGGAAGATACCTTCATCATAGGGTCTTCTTCCTCTATTTCATAAGGCCCGAAGGGTAAATAAACTCTCTTTAAGGCCTTGCTCCAAAACTTGAGCTCTCGTTATCAGCTTTTCTGCCTTTTGCTCTTTGTTTTTTAGTGTTGACCAAGGCTGCTTCTACTTTTGCTTGTCGAGCCTCTTCCTGAGCTTTCAACTGGGCTTGATGTGCCTGATGGGCTGCTTCCTGGGCTTTCTAACTTTGTGCCCTGACGGGCGGCTTCCTGGGCTTTTAACTTTGTACTTGATGTGCCTGATGGGCTGCTTCCTGGAGCTTTGCTAACTTTGTGTGCCTGGCGGGCGCTTCCTGGAGCTTTTAACTGTGCCTGGTGAGCCACTTGTTCTTCAATGATTTCTTCTTTTAGTTTTAAAGAAATCTGCTTGTTTTTTGCAACCGCCCGCTGCCATCAGCTTTAACTTCCAGGATCTTCATTTCCATAGCCACTCTTTGGGAGCGACAAGAGGCACTCTGCTATAATTTGAGCCTGACTTAGTGCTTCTTGTTCTGTGGGATGTGTGTGGGAAGAAGGGTTTTAGTTGCAGATTTACTGCCACACTTGCTTGGCACTTCAAGGTGTAACCTTTCTTGTGAATGTGAGGTGACATTCCTCTTCCTATTCCTCTGCGTTAGGGGATGCAGTGTCTACACAGTTGTGGTTTGGTGGATTGTTCTAATGCTTGTGCGTGCTGGATCTCTGATTGTTGACTTGCTTGCAATCCCTGAAACTTGCTGGATAAACCACACATAATGTTGTTAAAAGAAGTTTTGCCTTTTCTCTCTGATCCTTCTCCATCTTTGTCTTGATATTCCAAGGCTTCTGTGATGTATTCATACAGCTCTAGGAGGGAAATCATTATCTCTAGCTGACCTTTCCATAAAGGTACACGTTGTTGTAAGGTCCCCTTACAACAATATTTCTTCTTCTTGTACCAGGCATTTTCCAGATTGATAAATTGCTAGGAGGTCTTGCCAGCCTTAGAGCATTTTGAGCTGCAATACATTCACCTGATCTTGCAAAGATGCTAACATTTTGGTTAAGTGGGCTTTTTTTATTTCTAGCATTGCTTTGTGAAATAGAGCTTGTTGGCTCTGAGGTGAGTTTCTTCTCTTTCTATTTGCATTGCGGTGCTCCTGGCAAAGAAGACTTCCAATTTTCCTATGCCCAGCTACTTTAGGGCTTGTAGGAACCAATCTCTCTCTTCTGCCGGTGCTCCTAGCAAAGAAGACTTCAACTTTCCTATGCCCAGCTTCTTTAGGGCTTATAGGAACCAATCTCTGTCTTCTGCCAGTGCTCCTAGCAAAGAAGACTTCCACTTTCCTATGCCCAGCTTCTTTTAGGGCTTATAGGAACCAATCTCTCTCTTCTGCCAGTGCTCCTAGCAAAGAAGACTTCAACTTTCCCTATGCCAGCTTCTTTAGGGGCTTATAGGAACCAATCTCTTACTGTTGCTTGAGGCAGACTTTTCTTTTGTTCGCTTTACTGCAAAGGCTACCTGCCTTGCTTCTCACCGACTAGAAACTTTCAATTATTGCCTTTTGGAAACTAGGAAACATTATTCAAGTTAGACTGTTCTGCTCCCCAGGTGAGAAGTTGCTGGGGTGCCTGCACCCGGCCAAAGCAGAATGTAACACACACTGACTCAGTTAACAGTTCAATACTTAAAACCACAATTGTCACAATGTTGACAGACCCTGCCTGCGCCAGGGTCCAACTAAATAAAGGTTACTTTGTTGCAGAAACTTTCTGGAGTCTGGAATTTATTGTAAATACTGTGAGACTATAACATCTATAACTGTTTAACTTAAATACTGTGAATCTATAACATCTTTGACTGTCTAACTTGTTGCTGTCACCCAGCTTCCGTTGGCACCTAACTGCTGCTGTCACCCAGCTTCCGTTGGCCCCCAACTGCCAAATCAGACAGGTTGCTGGGTAATAACTGCCGTAGAACACCAGCCCTAGGGCTTCTTAAAGGGACAGAACTAAATTCGGTTCCCTCCCACTGAATACTGTACAAAACATAGCTAAACCCATACTAACTGTGGGGAAACTAAAGGGGAAATAAACAAAGGCTCTGTGGGGGCATGACAGGAGTAAATCCACTTCTGGCTGCTTTTTCAAAAAAGAAGACTAGAAGAGGAAAGTGCTTCTCGTGGTAGTCCAGACACTGGGCTGGAATCTGTGTTTCACTAGGCATATGTGGAGATCAGTTTTTTTCTGTTCCCACCAAGCATGGCTACCTATCAGATAAGTGATGCAAAGGGATGGGAACCCTGCATAGGTGAAAAGCCAAGCAACATGGGAGAAAGCTGCTCCCAGAAAGTAAAGGGAGTGAAAGCCCCCCATTCTGCCTCTTCCAGCTGCCTAGTGTATTTTATCCTGCCCTTCCGTCATTATTTCAGATTCTCCCTTCCCCCATTGGATCCTCAGACACTCCTGTGAGGTGTGTTAGGCTGAGAGAGAGGGTGCCTGGCTTGGCAGAATGGGGACATCAACCCAGCTTTCACAGATCCTAGTCTAAGTATTATCTACACACTCTGGTCAGAGAAGTGTCTTGTGCTAGTAGAAGAACCACTGGGCTGAATGGAAATGAATGGTCATTTAATTCATTGTCTCATTCACGGGTAGCTGACCATGTTGAAAGGCTTTTTCTTCATGCGATGCCTCCATTTTTTTCTCCTCATTGGTGAAAGGAGGAGGATATTTTTTGGGGTGTGTGTGCTTCTGCTAGTGCCTTCTGTTGGCACTGCACTGAATCTATTCCCTTCCAAAGGACATGGTAGTAAGGTGAACAGTTTTCCTGGAATAAAGAAGAGTGGGTTACCTTTGGCATTTCTAGTGTGCCCTGTAGTATGTCCCATGGAAATCTGCTGATGCAGGTGCATTTGTAATATTATATCATCACAGTATGTGGATGTTCTGTGCATTAGCACATTTTCTTTTGCTTAGAATCAGTGGTGGAGTTTGTGGATATCTTTCCAGTAATAATGATTGATAGGAATTGTCTTGATGGATGCTCTAGAATGAGAAGAAAATTGGGAGTGAAATTACATTATCTTGTGTTCAGCTATGTAATTGGCTTAGGAATGGAGGGTGCCATTACAGGAAATGTTGCATGGACATAATATTATTTTTAGAGTGAGACTATTTTGTTATGAAAAAAGGTCTTTGAATCCACCTAAACTTATCAAAACATTTCAGTCTTTAAAATAAGGCAGATGTGATTGAAACCTAGTGTAAAATCTTGCATGGCTTGGTAGTGTGTGGCTACTTTTCATACTGAATCTTATCAAGACTATAAAAAAAAACCCTTTTCAGCTAACAGTGCAGGTGGTGCATAAATCAAACACTTAGGAATGAATCAAGAATAACTTTTTGTATGTCTGTGATCTTTCTTATATGGTGATGATGTTTTCTGTTCATGCAGAACTATTATGGAGCTGCCAAGATGATCTTTTCTGACAACCCCCTTGGGCTGACGTGTGGGATGGTGTGTCCAACTTCAGATCTTTGTGTGGGTGGATGCAATTTATATGCCACTGAGGAGGGACCAATAAATATTGGTGGACTGCAGCAATTTGCTACAGAGGTAAGTAAAGTTATATAGATGGCGAGGGGAGGGCATTATGCCTACAGGAGCTTTTCTTAGTGATTCTTTTTCATAGCGACAATCTGATTAAGTAAAATATGATGAAATATTGAAGTCATAAGCAGAAAGCGAGTTTCACTCAAGGCATACATTTGATTATAGGAGATAGTTGTATATAATCAATGCAGAAACATGCAAGGACAAAATATATGTTAGACATGCGAAGTGCAGGCTTGCTGTCGTAGGAACATTCTAATAGTGTGTGAGCACAGAATTCCATCACATGATCCCTGTATAAATTAAGGCTGTGGTGATTTTTTGTGTGCAAGTTTCAGCCTTTGTATGTTTCATGAGGGAGAATCTTTCCTTGAACAGCTAAATAACCCCCACAGTAATCATATTTGTTTTTGTTTTTTTCTGCTAAACCCTTCCTGTTATGTGCAGTTCAGTCAAAGTGGTGATATGGTTCCTAGAGGTTGGTCTTTAAAAATCCAGGAATGTGTGTCGACTGAGCTTGGCTCAGTTGGCACAGCTCAGGAGTGCTCCTGAGCCTTCAAAACAAAAGTACTATTCTTGAGGTTTTCTGACTGAGTTTAGGGAAGCTCCCCAATCTCACTAAGCTATAGAATAGGCAGGGTCTGTCTTATAGTCTTTCCTAGTGGGCCTTGTTGTTGACCGCTAGTTTGCACCTTGAAATACCAGAGGAAAAGGAAAGGCATGAGTCTGCCTGAATAGCAGATGTTATGCCAGAAATTGAAATAAATGTGTCCTTCTTGTTTGATGGTAGTTGTGAATGTGCTGTCTTCAAGTCACATGCTAAGTACCACTTCTCCAGAACAATATGCGTGTGGCACAAGAGGTGGGATCTGTAGCAAGAAGAGAGAATTGACCAAAATTAATCCTTGTGCAAATTAAATAAACTGGCTCAAGAGATATGGGAAGTACTTTTGGTTTATTCCCCTACCATACTGCAGTGTCCCATTGGTTGAATCATCTCAAACTTCACGCACACTACCTACATTCATCAACAAGTTTTATATGACCAGCAATTCGTAGCACTTGCAGATTTTAAAAACATACACATTTTTGCAGGTATGGAAATAACATGAATGTTCTCAATTAAGCTCCAGTGCTGCATAAATTCACTAAGTATGTATCCAGATTTGGATGTGCCACTGCCATTGAAACTTTGCTCAGTAGTAAAGGTCTTTGCTCAGGTCTTTTTGGTATACTGAAAAGCAGAAGGTAACATTTTGAGTTATAAGTTATAAGCTCCTTTCGTCCTGCACAGTTTGCCATGGGCAGGAGCTCCTTTGAACCAGTTGCTTGCTGCCACATGTCTCCTATGCTTGCAGTTGGCCTTCAGTGCTTTTTTTCACATGGCTCTGCCAAGAAAGTGATCAAAATTTCCCTTCCTACTTTGAGCAGTTTGCATTTTGGACATAGCCCTGTAACAGGCAACCTGGTGCAATGCTACTGAACTTTTGTCTTCCCAAGGCAAAGGCCAGGAGTTATAAAGTGAGCTAACTTGTGAGATTAGTTGAGTTCAGTGGAAGTTGGATACTTTTACTTGCACGTTGAATGTTTTGTTCTACCACTACAAGGCAAATGCTTTGCTTTATCACACAGTTTGCTTTATGCACATAAAACTAACAAGAAAACCAAACAGTGGTGGCTTGCAGAAAAGAAATAGATTAAACTCTTGTCAAATGTGTGAATGATAAAATACTGAATTATTACTGTTTTTAAAAACCAAATGCCAGTAATATCTGTTAAATCTTGATTTGTGTCTCCCTTTAGTTCTGGCACTGTGATTAATAGGGAAGAATTATGCCTTGATAGATTTCTCTAAATATCTACCATTTTCTTCAGGAATCTTTAGAAGTCTATTAAAAATGCTGTATCCTGGCACAATGATTGATATTAAAACTGGCATAGGATGAACAGTTTCGAATGGTTTTCATCACAGCACTTTAAGTTTATTTGAAGTGATCTATTGGTATCGGGAGTTCTAATACAATTGAGCAATGTGGTAGTTTTGCATAATTTAAAATGTATTGAAGTATATATACACACAAGCATACTCTTAGCGTACATACGCTATTTATGTCCTACATGCTCCTAACTGTTGCAAAATTTAGATTTCATTTTGTATCTAACATTCTGTAATGACTTTTTATATATTATAGAAAAGATAAAGAGGAATAATTTGTCATATTCATAATGCAATTTTAAAATGTTCCACTCTTATTTCAATCATGGAAGATGGAAGAGATTTCTTATCTGCAACAGATAAAATCTGAATTGGGTTTTGTAAAAAATTCACCCCGTCCCAATACAAAAAATTCCAAAGCAATGACAAATGAAAAAATTTAAAAAGCAGGATCACAGTAATACAATAGAAACTGGTCAGAAACAAACACAAGCTACTGAATGATTGTCATAAAATAACAGTGAAAGTGATAATAAAATGATAATCATACAATAAGGTAAAAATTGAGGCTGAATGAAAGCTGGTGGTAAAAAGCCTTGGAGAATCGTTTTAAAAAGGCACTTGAATGAATGGCACACTGGTACTTCAATCTGTCTGTAGTCTCATTCCTTGAATCAGGTGCCATCCTTGAATAGGTTTCCAGAGCCATTGCAGACCTAATTTTTTAAGTCAAGGGCATCTGGAGCAGCTCTGAGTTCGTTCAGGAGTAAGTAGTTCTTCCAGTACCAGGATCCTAAGCTACTTAGTGCTGTATTGGTCAAAGTCATAACCATCAATTCTGCCTGGAAATAAACTGACATCATCATTTACAGCACTGTCATAATATGTTTCTTTGTTCTGGATACCAGTCTAGCTATCATATTGCAACCCACCTGAGACTTCTGAACAGAATTCAAGGGTAGTATCCATTTCAGTATTTATTTTATTTTATTACATTTATATTGCACCCTCCTCGATCGAATTCTGGCTCAGGGCAGCGTACAGACATTTTAAAACAATTTTACAAATACGTAAAATTCACTATACCTAACACTAAAACTCACTAAAAACACAAGATGGCAAGCAAACAAATATGAGATGAAAACCATCCAGCCCAGCTCAGGTATAAACTCTCCTTAAAAACTATCTGAGTCTGGGTCAAGTCAAGAGGGGGCTAAGTAACCATGTGTTGTTACAGGAGGCTGGTTTATGATATCCACCTTACAGGCCCTGTGGAACTGTTTAAACATCCCGCAGGGCCCTGGTGCTAGAAGAAGAAGAGTTTGGATTGTGGGGCCAGAGCCGCTTCTCTGGTCCTACACAGCAAGATTAGTTTTAAGAAAAACTAAGTTTGAAATAAAAGCAAGGCATCTGATATTAGGAAAAACAAACAGACAGTTTTGCTTAGCAGAATTTAGATCAGTTACAGAATATAAACTCTCCTTCAGAGGGAGAGGCACTGCATTTAGAAGGTTACAGAATACAGATAAGTCAAGAAGGTGACCTTCCCCCGAAGGAGAGGCACCCCCAATACAATGTTTAGAATGTTACAGGAGATTGCCTTCTCCTGGGTGGCTCTCGAAGGAGGCACGGAATTTAGAATGTTACAGGAGGTGACCTCTCCCTAAGGAGGGGCCATGGTGCTCTCAAGGGAGGCACGGCCAGTAGAGGAAGACCTGAGTTTTTGTAGATGCAAAAACGTCACACAGTCCATCCCCTTACTCTACGTATTATGATTCATATACCTTAAAAATCTAATTGGTCAGAACTGGTCACATGAAGACAGCCTATATTTCTACGTCACATTCCTTCTGTAATTCAAACGCTACATGCTGTTAGTTTATGGCCTCTATGCATATACAAAGGATAGTAATAAAAGCTAGCTCACTGTCTTCAAGAAAAACCCGTTTGCTGAGTTTGGCTCTCAGAGAGAGATGCCTTAGGCAATGCACCATTCCTTAGGCTCATAAAACTTCTCTTCAATTCCCCAGCATGAAATGTTAAAACATGATTCTAACAATTATACAATGATTCTAAGACAATAGAATTATAGTGAAATACAAATACATGTAAATATGAATCACTCTCATTTATCATTTCTCTGTTCATTTAACTATATAGAAAAACACTTGTTCCCACTTAACTAATCACATTGGTTTAGCAAGTTCTAACCCAAAAACCTAACCAAGAAAACAAGGTAATAAAATTGCATCTGTCTGCTGTCACGTAGGCCCTCAGTGCCAGGATCCTGAAGATGTTATCTTGCTGGCCTGCATATTCACTGAGAAACTTGGTGACATTCCTTTGACCTGTTGCTAAAATGCAAGCTTTTGCTGGTCACTTACACAGAAGCTCCATTTTGATTCTTAGCTTCTTTGGTTCTATAACTTAATCCATGTTTCTTAATTAAACAATTTATACACATTCTGATCCGTTCCCAAAGGATTTATATCCCCCCTTTCTCTCCTGCAGGAGACTCAAAGGGGCTTACAATCTCCTTGCCCTTCCCCCCTCACAACAAACACCCTGTGAGGTGGGTGGGGCTGAGAGAGCTCAGAAGAGCTGTGACTAGCCCAAGGTCACCCAGCTGGCATGTGTGGGAGTGTACAGGCTAATCTGAATTCCCCAGATAAGCCTCCACAGCTCAGGCGGCAGAGCTGGGCATCAAACCTGGTTCCTCCAGATTAGATTCACAAGCTCTTAACTTCCTACGCCACTGCTGCTCCTGACAGAAAGTTCCACCAGGCCAGAGCCAGGGCGGAAAAAGCCCTGACTCTGGTTGAGGCCAATCATACATCCTTGGGATCTAAGACTACCATACGAAGCTCTTTGTTGGAGGATCAGAGTGTCCTCTATGGGCAATATGGGGTGATGTAGTTCTGCAGGTATGATGGTCCCAGACCACTTAGGACGATAAAGATTATAATCAAAAATCTTGAGCCTGATTCGGAATTCCGCTAGCAGCCAGTGCAGCTGCTGAAGCACAGGTGTTATATGCTTTCTTGCCAATGTACTGGTGAAGGGTCTAGCAGGCACTTTCTGAACTAGTGCTAGTTTCTGAGTCAGTCTCAAAGGCAGGCCCATGTAGTGCAAGTTAGGCTCAAAGGCAGGCCCATGTAGAAAGAGTTACAGTAGCCTGGAGGGGACCATCACAAGGATCACTGTGACTGTCAGGCTGGAATAAGTAGAAGGCCAGCTGCCTAGCCTGTCAGTATCCTGACATGGATATGTCTAAGTGGATGGGAACTGTGGCTAGGTTATCTGTGTTTAGGAAGAGAGGTAGCTGGTATACAAGACTAAGATGGTGAATAAAACTAAAGGGCCAGATCCAATAGTACATCAAAGCTATCAATGTGGTGTTTAAGGGGAAGTGCAAAATATACAGAGCCCTTCAGAGATGGCCGATATAGCAAATATAAACTATAAATAAATAAAATTTCAGTACAGTATAACTGCTATCTCCCAGAAACATTAAGATGCCTTGTTAGGATTGAGCTTCAGTTTCTTTTCCTTCAATTACCCTGTGTTTCATTACAGGCATCTATTTGTTCAGTATTTTTACTGCCTCAGCTGACTCAGATGAAAAGGAGAGGTAGAGAAGAAAGCCATTCGCATATATATGACACCTCAAAATCAAATCACCAAGCTTCTTTGCTTAACAGTTTCATATAGGTTCCAAACAGAATGGGGGCAACATGCCTTGGTGTTAATCTATTGCCCAGAAAAAAAAACTTATTTATGAAACTTACTCAACTGTTAAAAGTAGAACCACTTTATTATTTTCAGTCTGCAAGATTCCTGGTAGAAGCATGGTACACCTTAAGCTCCTGCCAGGAATCTTGCAGACTGAAAATAATAAACTACCATGGTAACTGTATATCCCAATGGTTCATGTCAGAAAAAAAGAGAACAGTACCCCAAAAGCTGAAGGCAACAAGGTGAGCCTCAAAAAGATGCTGTGCAATGATTTCTTGGCAGGGTGTTCCTACATTGTAGCTCAGCACATTTTGAGTAATAATTATGCTTCTTGGGAGACAATTGAGGCTGGGTCAACCACAATCTAACAATTTTGCTCTGAAGAAGAGACAGCTTACAAGTAGAAGTTCCATGAAACAATGAGCAAAACATATTCCTGAAACAACTAGCAAAACAGCTTCTCTGTGACATATTATCAAGCATTTGACAGAAGTAGGGAAGACCACACTCTCTGAGAAGGATAACCGCCAACTGTTGAGATAGTTCTAGTTGACCTTATGAGAGGGCAGTTTTGTTTGAAACTTGCTGGATGACAATATTGTATTTCAAAATGTGTTCCAGACAACATTTAGGATCCTTGGAAACTTAGGATCCTTGGAAGCTAAGGTTTTCCAGTGAGAAGATAAAATGGTGTATATGCTTCTGGAATAAGGGTACCAACTATTTCTTGCTAATATTTGCAAGTGCCATTCTGTTTGTGGCTAGGAGACTCTTAAGACTCCATCATGCACCTCTCTGCTTTTACACAACCCAAAATGTTGCCCAGTCTTCCCCTCAAACAAGTTCCCCAAAGGGCCTCTTCTGGTAACAGTTGTCTGACTATCTTTAAAGTGCCATGTGCAACCTTGCTTGTTCCTAGGGGAAAATATTACTGTTTTTGAGCTTCCAAGGAGGGGAAAGCTTCACCTGTCCCATTTCCTTTGATTGGTCAAGCCCTTCTTCCCCTTGCTTTCTGAAATCACTTAAAAAGGTGTCAAGAAAGGGATATCCAATACCAGCCAGCTCTGGCCAGTCCTCTTGGAAGATGCATTGTAGGTATTGATTAGGATACTTATTAAGTGTGTAGAAACAATATTAAATGTCTAGAAACAATATTTCATCCTCTGAGGTACAAAAATGCTCATGGAAATGTATCTTTTTCACTTTTTCCTTCAACCAGTAGTTCCTTGTGGCATAAACAAAGGGAGAAGAAAGCCCTGGGGCCAAAATGCCATGAAGCACAAGGAGCCTTAGCGAGGAAGGGAAGTGGAGCAAAATTATCCGTACATTCTGTTAGGATTTTAATTTTGAAAATTGTTTGGCTATGCACTGAGCTATTCACAGTTCTGTTTAATAAGGTCTTTTCCTTGAGATCCAACTCCTTATTCGCTTCTTACCAAGTGTACGCGAGTGGTGAAAGAAAGCCCAAGTATAAGCAATTAGGGGATTTTGCTGCTTCAGATATTTATGCAATCTTCCCAAAGTATTCAGTAGGATACCTGCCCAAATACTTAGCTGTGCTGTTATAAACCAATTAAGCTGGCTAATCTCTTTGTCTTCAGTGTGGCACTTTGAATAGTTTGTGGTGCTGGCTATTTGTGCATTTCAAGATTTATAGCCAATTGAAAAGATACAGTGCCAGCAGATTAAGTGCATAGGGCAGGAGACTTGTTGACTTGATGTGCCAGTTCCACAGCACAAAGCAAGTCATCTTGCCAGCATTGCAGGTAAAGAACTGTGAACATTCAGGGTCAAGGTGCCATTCATACATGTAGTTATTGCTAATTAGCATCACACATTTTGGGCAGTTGCCTCATGTTTAAATTCTTCCCAGGATCTCAAAAGGGCAAATAAATTGCCTGTCTGGTGCATATACCCAGTTCTAGGAAGTATTTATTTTGCATGGTATCTTTGTTGAGTACAATACTTTTTATAAGGGCATTTGTAGACCTGAATAAATGTCTGCTTCTGGCAAATCACCTTTTGCTTTTTTGTAAGAAATAATGCATTAGAAGCACCTTCGTTATGAAAGAATGGTGCAAAGAAGACTAAGAGGTTCCTTTGTGTATGCCTGTGTGCTCAGAGAGGGAGCTCAAGGATCTGCATACACCTAACTGCAGGATAGGGTGTAACAGTAGAGGCATTGTTGCAAAGAGAAATAGTGATGCAGGACATGTGTGTAAGCACAAAGACTTATATTCAACAAACTATGAACAGCTTGAATGCTAGGGAAGAGAACTTTCCCATTTCACTTTGCAACTCAGTGAGTTTCCCCTGATTCTAAGAACATAAGAACATAAGAACAAGCCAGCTGGATCAGACCAAAGTCCATCTAGTCCAGCTCTCTGCTACTCGCAGTGGCCCACCAGGTGCCTTTGGGAGCTCACATGTAGGATGTGAACGCAATGGCCTTCTGCGGCTGTTGCTCCCGATCACCTGGTCTGTTAAGGCATTTGCAATCTCAGATCAAGGAGGATCAAGATTGGTAGCCATAAATCGACTTCTCCTCCATAAATCTGTCCAAGCCCCTTTTAAAGCTATCCAGGTTAGTGGCCATCACCACCTCCTGGGGCAGCATATTCCAAACACCAATCACACGTTGTGTGAAGAAGTGTTTCCTTTTATTAGTCTTAATTCTTCCCCCCAGTATTTTCAATGAATGCCCCCTGGTTCTAGTATTGTGAGAAAGAGAGAAAAATTTCTCTCTGTCAACATTTTCTACCCCATGCATAACTTTGTAGACTTCAATCATATCCCCCCTCAGCCGCCTCCTCTCCAAACTAAAGAGTCCCAAACGCTGCAGCCTCTCCTCATAGGGAAGGTGCTCCAGTCCCTCAATCATCCTCGTTGCCCTTCTCTGCACTTTTTCTATCTCCTCAATATCCTTTTTGAGATGCGGCGACCAGAACTGGACACAGTACTCCAAGTGCGGTCGCACCACTGCTTTATATAAGGGCATGACAATCTTTGCAGTTTTATTATCAATTCCTTTTCTAATGATCCCCAACATAGAGTTTGCCTTTTTTACAGCTGCTATGAATTGAGTTGACATTCCCATGGAACTATCAACTAAGACGCCTAAATCCCTTTCCTGGTCTGTGACTGATAGTACTGACCCCTGTAGCGTGTATGTGAAGTTTGGATTTTTTGCCCCTATGTGCATCACTTTACATTTTGCTACATTGAACTGCATTTGCCATTTCTGAGCCCACTCACCTAATTTATCAAGGTCCGCTTGGAGCTCTTCGCAATCCTTTGTGGTTCTCACCACCCTACATAATTTGGTATCATCTGCAAACTTGGCCACCACCCTACCCACCCCTACTTCCAGGTCATTTATGAATAGGTTAAAGAGCACTGGTCCCAAAACGGATCCTTGGGGGACACCATTCCCGACATCTCTCCATTGTGAGAACTTCCCATTTATACCCACTCTTTGTTTCCTGTTTCTCAACCAGTTTTTAATCCATAGGAGGACTTTCCCTCTTATTCCTTCATTGCTGAGTTTTCTCAACAGTCTCTGGTGAGGAACTTTGTCAAAAGTCTTTTGGAAATCCAAATAGACAATGTCCACCGGTTCACCCCTGTCCACATGCCTGTTTACACCCTCAAAGAACTCTAGTAAGTTTGTAAGACAGGATTTGCCTCTGCAAAAGCCATGCTGACTCTTTCTGAGAAGGTCTTGCTTTTCTACATGTTTTATAACTTTATCTTTAATGATAGATTCTACTAATTTACAGGAACAGATGTCAAACTGACTGGCCTGTAATTTCCCGGGTCCCCCCTAGATCCTTTCTTAAAGATTGGTGTGACATTGGCCATCTTCCAGTCTTCAGGGATGTAGCCTGATTTCAGGAATAAGTTGCATATTAAAGTGAGAAGATCAGCAATTTCATGCTTGAGCTCTTTAAGAACTCTTGGGTGAATGCAATCTGGGCCAGGGGATTTGGTAACATTTAGTTTATCAATGGCTGCCAGAACTTCTTCCTTGTCTACCACTATCTTCGCTAGTTCCTCGGATTCGCCTCCTAAGATGCTTGGTTCAGGTGCAGGAATTTTCCTCACCTCCTCTTGGGTGAAGACAGATGCAAAGAATACATTCAGCTTCTCTGCGATCTCCCTTCCATCTTTTAGCACACCCTTTGTTCCTTTGTCATCTAACAGGCCTACCGCTTCCCTTGCTGGCTTCCTGCTTTTGATGTACTTGAAGAACTGTTTGTTGCTGATCTTGATGTTCGCAGCTATGCGTTCCTCATAATCCTTTTTTGCCTCCCTTACAGCTAACTTGCTTCTCTTTTGCTACCATTTGTGTTCCCTCTCATATTCTTCATCAGTCAAACTGGACTTCCATTTTCTAAAAGACATTTTCTTTTTTCTGATAATTTCCTCAACCTCTCTTGTTAACCATGGTGACTTTCTTTTGGACTGGGTGCTGCCTTTTCTAACCTGTGGAACACATTCCAGCTGAGCTTTTATTACTGTGTTTTTAAATAACCTCCAAGCATCCTGGACAGTTTTGACTCTCTTGATTTTCCCTTTCAGCTTCCTGCGCACTATCCCCTTCATCTTTGAGAAATTTCCCTTTCTGAAGGTGAATGTAACTACATTAGTAGTTGCCACTCGTTCGCATGCTGAGATACTGAATCTGACAGCATTGTGGTCGCTGTTCCCTATCGGCTCAACAACACTGACTTCCTGCACCAGGTCCTGGGTCCCACATATAATTAGATCTAGGATCACCTCTCCCCTGGTTGGTTCCACAACCATCTGCTCTAAGCCACAGTCATTTAGCATATCCAGGAATGCTCTGTCCTTACTATGACCTGAACATGCATTTTTCCAGTTTATATGGGGATAGTTAAAATCACCCATTACCACTACATTTTTGTTTTTGTTGGCCTCTCTAATTTCTTTTTCCATCTTAGAATCCTCTTGTGCACTTTGGTCAGGGGGACGATAATATATTCCTAATATTAAACTGCCCTTCACACCTGGTATTGATATCCACAGTGATTCTGTAGGGGAACCAGCTCCCCTTGCATTGTCTATTTTATGTGATACTATGCTCTCTTTGATGTAAAAGGCAACTCCACCCCCAATGCGCCCTGTCCTATCCTTCCTATAGAGCCTGTAGCCTGGTATAACAGCATCCCACTGGTTCTCCTTATTCTGCTCCTGTGTGGTCAGAGAACTCTCATAGCATAAGGGCAAAGTGTGGACTTGTAGTTGGGATGAAAATTGATAAGAATTTCCCCCTCCTACCAACAAAAGCCCACTTCTGTTGGTGGGAAAATAAAAGTTGGGTGCAAACCAGTATGGTAATATATAAACTTTTCTTGAGATAGCTAATTGCTTTTTTAAAAGAAAAAAATAATGAATCTGTTATGCCAGCCATATTTTCTTTCTGTCATAGACTTCAAGGCACTTCTGTGACTGTTAACAAGGAATATCAAAATAACAAGCCTCTCTTTCCTCCTGTAGCAGCAGCAGGAAATCTGTGTGAGTGAGTGAGTGAGTGAGTGTGTGAGTGTGTGTGTGTGAGTGAGTGAGTGAGTGTGTGAGTGAGTGTGTGTGTGTGTGTGTGTGTGTGTGTGTGTAGGAGATGAGGAGAGATAATCCTCCTGTGCTTTTAATGGTGGTACATGATCCCCTTCTTCAGCAGATTGTTGTCCAGGGAATTGCATTGCCTCTTGCATTTGAGGGGGAGGGTTATGTTTTGGAAGGGACCACATTATTGACATAACTGCAATAACAAAAATATTGCTATAACAGCAATTTAAAGGGCTTTAACAAAGCCAGCAATCTTGCAACTGTGTGCCTTTCAGAGGGAGTTGATAGGCAGAGTTAAGATAACCAGGAAAAGCAGAGACCTGGGAGACTCCAACAAATAAGCTGCACAGTAGCAAGTGGAGTGCCTCCTCATGTAAAACAGAAAAATGTGAAGAGACCCCACTACAACTCCACTGCACAGCAAAGTGCCCTGAAGTAAGCATTCAATGCATAATGGGCCTCAAAATACAGTGTTGTACCCGAGGGTAAGAGGGTTGACTCCAACTCCTAGGTTTCCTCTTGCGTACAAATTAAGTTCTTGAAGGTGTCTGACCTGCCTCCGCCGTTGGTGGGTTGAATACTCAGCTTCCCCTTTGACCAAGTCTCTTTCCAAATGAGGAGGAAATCTCTATGTCAGAACAAAAGATTTTTTTTTTTTGCTTTCCACAGATGCCCAAATCCTTCCATCTGTGGAAACACTCTTGGAGATCCAAGCCTTTTATCATTAACTGCATGCAGTTCATAGCATGGCTGTCAAAAATCACTAAAACACTTGGAGTTTTCTCATTATGAATGGTGCTATCAGTTGCAGTGGAATGTGTTTATTGTTTGCTTGAAACATTTGTAACTTGCTTTTTCCTAGTTCAATAAATCACCTCACATACACTACACAATATGTACATAAAACATAAATATAAAATATTGTTAAAGCACAACAATCACACATGCATGCGTGCACACACACACACACACACACACACAGCACTCCTGCAGACACTCTTCTAAACAGTCCTTCCCTGCACAGAGACATCACTTCAAGCTGCAACCCGTTTAGGAGTATCGGGGCTATCCCACAGAATGCTCTGGAATGTGCCAACATCAAATACATCTCTTTGATCTATGGGAATGCCTAGAAATGTTTTTGGGAGGAGCACAGAAATATACTGGGATAGGTGAAACTTTTAAAATATGGGTCTTGGGTTGTAAAGTGTTTTATAGCCATGCACATTTGACAAATTATTAACTGTCTCTATTTTCCTCTGTGTGTGTGGGAGGGGGTGCTCTGTGTGGAGTCTCTGTTTCCATGTACATTGTTGTGTTTATGTTGGTGGGTAACAATAGGACCATTGTGTTTATGTTGGAGGGTAACAATAGGACCACTCTGACATAGTACTTATATTTATTATTAGTTTCTGGAAAGAGCGGATGGGGATAAATACACTGCACATTGCAAGGTGTAATGATAAGCACACAGGTCTTGATGCACTGACAGGAATGCAAAATGGTGGCACAGCAGGAGTTGGAGATGGCTTTAATGTCAACTATGTGAACATGACAGATGTCCCTTTGTGTTTTTCTGCAGTGACTGATCATCAATGCGTACTGCAGAGAAAACTCACTAATGAAATATATTGCTTCTTTGCCCTGGAACACCAACTTCAGATCTATATATATATATATTTTACCTATTTCCCCATCCTTTAAAATTCAGTTGCCTATTTTAAACATGCTTTGTAACATCACAAAAATGAGGAAGATTTAAATAGATCATACAGCCAAATGTCAAGATTGGAAGCTTCCATTCCATCTGCATTGTGTATTTATGAGGTAAAGTGTATATTGCCGTTTCCAAGGGAACAACGGGAACCAGATAATATAGGAAGTAGAGTCAAACTATTAGCAGAGGTACCCGTTAAACCTCTTGTAATATAGGTCAATATTATATTTACCTTTGTCTCTCTTTTTCTCCGAAAAGTGCATTTGTTTTTAAAAGCCATGAATTGTTCTTATTTTTTTTCATCTAAGAGTGCTAGAGTTAGATGTGTTGTAGGCGATAAAGGAGACAAAGCTCTATCAATATGGTGTCAACAAAATAGATTCACAATTATTGCTCTATATTCAAGTATGTGCAATTCACACTTGTGAAGTGCAGTTTTAATTAGGTAGCACATTATACTGTCAGAAGATGTTTGTTGAAATTTGGAAGGGAGATCCCTTTTCCACACACTGAAAGCCATACTCATGTTCAAGAGAGATCTCACATCAGGCCATTTCCACCCAGGCCATTTCCACGAAGGGTTTCCTTGGCTTTTCTCCAGTCTGTTCCAAACCTGTTTTGCTGTGCAGTTTTGAGAAAAATGATAGCCAACTCTAGATGGCTGTTATGTGGATGGGAAAGTCTCCCCTCTGTCACTGGGGACTTTTAAAGATGTTGTTAATACGTTAGAGCTATGCATCAGTTTTATTGAATTCCCAGCTTTCCTTTTTTGAAAAAAAAGTGTCCAGCCCTTTTACGATGAAAGAGACTCGAGACTTATTTCTTTTTCAATGAGACCTGGGAATTCAGAGAATCCTAATACATGCAATGTTATAACATTATAACAAAGCAATAATATTCAACCACTGATGTAAAAACAAAACAAACCTGAAAAGGTCTTGGAGTCGTGGAGAGGGTGAATTCCTCCTGCGAACTGATTGGGGCAGGGAAATGACTGTGAAACCTGCCATGTGGAAGCACCATTTTTGCAGGGAGTCATTTTTGTTTTTTCATAACATTGAATTTCTTTACATCAGTTTAGACCATGATGATATGTCTTCCTCCTAATAGGATCTGTACAGTTGCATCTGTTTAAAATTTCATGAACTGCAGAAGAAGTAAAGTTTGTTAAATAGCACCTCAAATCTTTTAGCATGCACTGAAGCAAGTTAGATGTTTCAGTATGTGCCAGAGATGGTCAGGATCAATAAGTAAAATGCTCGAAGAACCACAGGCAGCAAGAGAGGCCTTTAAAAAAGATTGGCTTTGTAGTGATATCTTGAAGCCATATGCATGAGAAGGCAAAATTAAAAGCTAAGCACTCAGCCTTAAATTTTAGAATTTCTCAAATGACTGCATGATTTCTCAACCGCTACATTGCAGTCATGCTAGCCTTTACTACATTTAATATTACGATGGGGTAGAATATTGGCTTGGCATACATCGGCCCAATAATCTAAGGCTAGTAATCTAAGTCTGGCATCTCTTTGTGCTTGTGATAAACTGTATTACACATATGGTACTATGTCTGGAATTGTAAGTATATGTGCTTCGTCCTTTTGATACCAGGGACATTCAGATCCAAGCTACATATATTAGGAATCCATGACTGAACCTCATGATTTAGACTAGCCTTTACATTTTATTTTAGCCTTTATTTATGTAATTAAATTTCTATACTGCCCCTTTTGGTTCGGGGTGGTTCACAACAATATACAAACAAGTAAAATACATTGCTACAAACCTTTAAAACTATAAGTCAGTTTAAAATCTATACCACAACTAACTTGCATGGAAGATATTATCAATGAGCTTAACAATGCCATAAAAAAGAGGATGGAAAAATTCCTCCTAGTAGCCCGTGGCAGGACGAATGGTGGATTGTGGTGGGGGGGGGGGCAGAAGTACAAAACTGTTGCTGTCTCAACTGTATGCCTGGTGGAACATCTCTGTCTTAAAAGCAGATGTGGGGCAAACTTTGGAGCTGCTACATGATGGAAAGGAAATTTTAATTACTCCCAGAGGAATTCCTCCTATGGAAACTGCCTCTCCCCAATGGTGGTTAGTGCTGGAAGCGAGCAAATACCTGTGGAAGGTGAAGTTTTCATCGGAGAAACAGGATAAGAAAAGGGAGTGCTTTATTCTGATCATCTGGATTCTCTAACACAGTATTTTATTACAGGCAATGAAACGCAATGCTTATTGAATTTATCGTAGTTTTTGTCCAAACAATCAATTCTGTGTGGATTTCATACTAAAGAAGTGGAAAATGTGGAAAGAAAACAATTGTGTCCATCTTGTGACACATAATGACATGCTCTAAATTGATCAGGAATAGGTCCCTAATGTGTGCTGTTAAGTAGCTCTAGTGCCTTCTTTTTCAGATATTTAAAGAAATGAATATTCCTCAAATTAGAAGTCCATCTTTGCCACCACCTGAAGAGATGCCCAAAGCTTACCATGCCAAGATAGCTCTTATCGGAGCTGGGCCCTCAAGTATCAGCTGTGCTACATTCTTGGCACGATTGGGCTACTTGAACATCACCATCTTTGAAAAGGAAACTTACATTGGTGGTTTAAGGTAAATTCCATGTTCTAATTTTAGAGATAACGTATTTCAAGATATTGCTTTTTTATCAATATCCAGCTAACCAAATTTTGGCTGATAGGTAGGTTTTTGCAAAAATAATCTTTTTTTTTCAAGTGGTGGGTAAATTCAGATTATTGGGAAGGGGGAGTTCTCAGCCCTCTTGCTTCTTCTTTTTTTTTTTTTGCCTGTTGTCCCCAGTATCCCACAACAAGGTGATCCTGAGAGTCGAAGAAACTTTGGAAGTGGCATGAGATGTATTGTGGAGGACTATGGGGACAAGGGAGAAACTGCAAATGATGCCTGCTACTCCGACTGAATTTCTGCTCTACTTGTACACAGAGAGTGATTTCGTATGATGCTTTCTGCTCTCTGCACATCCACATTTGCTACATTCAATTCTATTCTCAAAGTGTCCCTCACTCCCAGGTCCAGCCTTTGGAGGTACAAGGAGCTACTGGAAGGCAGGAAAACAGGAAACAAATTTGTGTGAACTCTGTGGTAGAGGGGACTGTTGGGTCCAAAGAATATTAAATCAAATCCATGAACTTTTAATAGTTAATATTTAATCTGGACGCAGTGCTGAACAAGAGTTATACCTTCTAAGCCCAATGAAGGTTGCAGCTTTGCTTAGGATAGCAGGATGGTGGTGTGATTCATGTATTTGAGGCATATGTGTATGTACAAAACTGTGGCCAAATCAGATACTTACTAGAGGAGAATTTATAGCACAGATTGAACTATTACGTTCTGAAGTTTTCCATACATTACTTGCAATAGCAAAGCCATGTATTCCAAACTTAGAAGAAGAGAGTTGGCTTTTACCCTCTGCTATTCCCTACCACAAGGAGTCTCCAAGTGGCTTACAATCACCATCCCTTTTTCTCCCCACAACAAGCACAAGATGAGAGTTCTGAGAGAACTGTGCCTGGCCCAGGGTCACCCAACAAGCTTCATGTGGAGGAGTGGGGGATCGAACCTGGTTCTCCAGATTAGAAATCTGCCACTCTTAATCACTATACCATGCTTGCTCTTAATTTATTAGGAAATGTGATGTATGTATGTATGTATGTATGTATGTATGTATGTATGTATGTATTTACTTGCTTCATTTCTAGTCTGCTGCTCTCACTAAACCTCAAAGCAGATTGTACAATTTTTTTAAAAAGATACAATGAGAGCCATATAATATATACAACAAACCATGTAATACAGATTGTAAAGATACTGTGATTGTATTCCTTGTAAGCTTTGTGTGATGTTGTTGTTAAGATCTTGTTAGATTTTCTCTCTCTACTTTTTCACCATAGTTGCTAATGGGCATAGCTGGTACAGAAGTACTAGCTTAGTTGAGTTCTTCCATGTTTAAAAATGTGCTTAGTGCTTACAGTGCTTACAGACTTGAATGTAATCTTAAATTTACTTTCATTTTTCCGTCTAACTTTTATTATTCCAGGATGTCCTCTCTTTTGTTAAACAGCTGGGAACTGTTTCATGAGCTCTGTTTTATTTGTTCTCTCTAGTACATCTGAAATCCCCCAGTTCCGGCTGCCATATGATGTAGTGCATTTTGAAACTGAGCTTATGAAAGACCTCGGAGTGAAGGTAAATGAAAAATATAAACTGCCTTGGTTTAGCGGGGGTGGGGGGAGAGAAGCCAGAGCTCAGAGCACAGTCCAAGATTAACAGCAAAATGTCATGCACATTAGTAAAGAACAATTAAAAGCTACACCAGGCAGAGGCAGAAAGATGGTTCCTCTTGCTCAGGGCATTTGTCTGTCTGCTGTCTGAATGCCACTAGTTTGGAAAAGGGCAATCAATAGTTCTCATCTGGCTTGCCTGCATGTGATTAATTGTCTGTAAGAAACAAATACCTAAATTGCTTTAGGGGTTCTGTGTAGCTATTGGAAGGATTTGATTTCTTTAATCATGTTGTGCTGTTGCTGGGATTTTTTAAAAATGCAACTTAGACATCTCTTAAAACATTCATCTGCGATGCTTTCCCCTGGTTTGGATTTATTTTAACTTGTGCAATGAAGTCTCATGTGAAAGATTTTCCACCATTAAAGCAGGTGAGGATTAATGACTCCCCCCTTTTAACAAGCTACAGCCATTGCTAAACTTGTTTAAAAAGCAACAGTCCTTTATGTTCTATGATCAATTGCTTTCCCCCTCCCCATTTTTAATTGTCATAATAACTTGTTGCCCAGATATGCTAATCAAATTTGTATAGAATTTATCCCAGAACAATCAAATTGTTAGACAGGAAAGTAGATGTTGATGTGATTTTTAAATCAGTTAAAGAAATGCATAATTTTGTCAGTTCCTATAAACTTGCTATGGCAGGAGCTGAACTCCATATGCCTAGGACATGAGGATAGAAGTATCAATTTCATTCTTTGTGGTCTTGAACAAGTAACATCACTGCTGCTCAGAAGTGTGGCTTCCTGCATAAGAATAATTACAGTTCTTTCAGAGGAAGAAAGCCATATTGTCTCGAACGCAGGAAGTTATTATTTATGGGAGTTCTAGTGTAAGAATAACTAGCATTTTAAAAAAGTTTTAAGCTTAAATAATATTAAATATTTTTTCAACATACACATTCAAAAACACAAATATGCACATATAAGCCATAGCATCACATAATAGAGCAGAATAATTTACACTTCACACCAGTGAATACCCTGATTGAGGAGGATTGCAGCTGTGCTTTATACCGCTTCATAATGATGTTACAACAAAGTTTCTAAAAGGAGGGGGGATAGAGGGAAATGTTGTGTTTAAATAACTCAGCAGCCTATGCTGGAATGCTGGGAACCTTGGCATCCACCTGGACAAGGATTTTCTATTTTCAGTGCTGCAGGCAGCTCTATGTGTGGGGATATTCCCACAGCTTGGAAATAAATAAGGTACCTTCTCTTTTTGAAAGTCTGGATGATGTAAAATCCCATTTGCAAGAAGTGTTGCAAGACTGCAGCAAGTTTATTCCATCTCCTTCCTTCTATCTGAGAAAATAAACAACAACCCCTCCAATACATCACAGGCGAAAATGGAGACACTCCATGTAACAACTCAATGTTTATATCAAGTTCTCTCTCTCCTGCCCCACTGGCATGCATTGTTAAATGCTCCTCTACCTCTTCTGTATGCTGTCATCATTTACTCAAACAGCCTCTTCACTGATTTTAAAAGTAAATAGGATGACGGTTCTTTGGGTTGCATATGCTTTAGACAAGCACAGTTGTCCTGCAATAGTCTGTTAAGTGATCAGCTTGTATCTCAGCAGCTGCAGGATATGAAACAGCATTACATTGCACTTTACTATTTATGTGCGTACACATGCATGCATGCAACAACTGGAGACATGTGTACAGATATGCAGATCATGGACAGAACTGCAGAGTGCAGAGGAGAAAAACTATTCTAGCAGTTCATGATTACAAAATTTTAACAGGATGACCCTGACCTAAAAGTAAGGACTGTCTGTAGTAAACAGGGAGAGCTGGAAAGCAGATAGTAGTACGGTCCTTATGGGTAGTAGTACGGTCCTTATGTCTGTAGTAGTACGGTCCTTATGTCTGTAGTAAACAGGGAGAGCTTGAGAGCAGGTAAACATGTAGAACAAAACCTACAGTCTTGCATCACAGGCATACATTTATTCTAATTCCCAAATCCTACTTCACTATAGATTTGTCCCTCTAGTTCTCTGCTGGCAGCACTTCAAGACATGACTGAAGGTGGAGTGAATTGTTTGAGCAAAAGAAATGGAGGAGCACTAGAGTAAGCCCAGGGAATAGAGAAAACAAGTGGAGCAGGAAGCTCAAACCCTAAGCTGTGATTAACAGAGAATGTTCAGTTTTTGAGACTTTTCCATCCAAACATTTCCATCCAAACATTTTTTCCAGCCATGACTTCTAGAGGGTTGAAATAAAGCCTTTAAAATGGCAGGAAAATAGAAACAGTTTCTACGTAAGTTATTTGATGTGTCTGGCCATTTCCTTAACTGGAATTCTTAGGTATTGATAAATAGATGAACTATCCCCCATGATTAATCCAAAATGGTTCGCAGTTTGTGAGCGTCCCTTTCAGTCTCTCAACATTGTTAGTGGGCATTTGCAAATTTTAGAATGGTTGGAAAATGTTTGCAGATATGTGAACACACACCAAATAGATCAGATGGGAGTGGAAGGAGGGGGAGGCCAGGAGGGAGGAAGACACAAAAGGAATATCTTCCTTCCCATTAGCTGGCTTGCTGTCGACTATCAGGCACAAAGTGGGGAGGGTAATAAGAAATAAGGAGTGGGATAAGGGTCTCATAATGACATTTCTGAATTATTCCAGGCCTGTAATTGCCACTAGAAAATAACCTGAATTTATCTGAGCCAAGGTGGATGGGAGGGGTAGGAATATGACATCCTGTCCTGGGTCAGGATAAGTTCATTAAGACACTTCTGGTCTGATCAACAGAGTGTCATTATATTTTCTAATATATCTGATGGAATGGCTGGCATAACCCCGTTCCTAAAATACCATGAGCTTGAAAGTGACTGATAAAGTTATGATGAGCTTCATAATATTAATCTTTCAGATAATTTGTGGCACAGGACTTTCAGCCCAGGGATTGACGCTCAGTACCTTGAAGGAAGATGATTACAAAGCAGTCTTTATTGGAATTGGTAGGAATTCATCATTCTTCTGTGTTCTTGGTTTTCCTGAAAGTATTTTATGTATGATTAATACTGCAATAAACAGGCTGTGCTTCTGTGTCTCTGCAAGAGACCATTGAACACTTTCAATGTGCAGGTGATACTGTTAGACTATAAGGGGTTTTCACAAACTTACGATTAGCTTTAATTTGACCTTATCTGGAAATGACTACTTTTCCCAAAATATAATTATACATATTACCTACGTGAAATTTTCATTAAGGCTGTGGAACTTGGAATGATGTTGGCCACTGAAATAGCTGCTGTGTTGCATTCGGAACAGAGTTAATAAAATCCAAATCAGTATGTTCTAATGCAATTATCATATTTCAAAGGAATATTTAATAGATTATCCTAATTTTGGTTGTGGTGGGTTTTCCGGGCTGTTTGGCCATGGTCTGGTGGATCTTGTTCCTAACATTTCTCCTGCATCTGTAGCTGGCATCTTCAGAGGTGTATCAGAGGTGTATCAGAGGGAAGTCTGTTACATATTGTGTCCAGTAAGAAGGGAATGTTTTAGTGGGGTATAAGTTGTCATGTCCCCGGGTGGGGAACCAATCAGTAAGTGTTTGGGTGGAACTTGGTATGCAGAGGTGTGGTTGATAGTATAGTATTGCAGGTGTAACAGACTTCCCTCTGTGATACACCTCTGAAGATGCCAGCCACAGATACACCTCTGATACACCACAGATGCAGGCAAAACTTTAGGAACAAGATCCACCAGACCACAGCCACACAACCCAGAAAACCCACCAGAACCAGTGTGAAAGCCTTTGACAATACACAGATTCTAATTTTATTTAATAGGTGACCCTAATTTAGTCAAGATCTCAATATGATCATTAAATTGCAAAAATCCTTTGAGACTTTACCTATGCTAAATTTATGTCAACAGATTACTGAATCAGCATATCGTTTTTTAATGGTTAGTATTTTTAACCCCTTCCCAAATGTTTGCTATAATGAGATGGATTGTTTTGATATACATATTTATCTCCAATGTTAATCCTAGCCAGGCATGATTTAGATATGGGTGTACTCTTAAAAAGCCTTAGGTGTCTAGTTAGCTTTCCTATATCAGATCATTTTACTCCTGCCTGGAGGTACATCACAGTAATGTTTTAGGCTTGTTCAGGGTATAGTACACAAATGAAATTTATTAGAGTCTCTCCATTTTAAGCTTTCATTAAGGCATAACTATTGTAATCTGAACGTTGACTAAATTTACGAACTGTTATAGTTTTCATTTTTGTTATGTAGATGATTAAAGGGGAACAATTATGTGAGTCCACAGATGTATCTTAGCCCCAAAATAAGCAGGTCACAGTTAGAGAGTCCTTCTGAAAACAAACTCTTGATTAATTCAGCTCCTCATATTTATAGGCTTTTAACATCATCTTCTAACAATAGCTAACTGTCCTACTTGATGAAGGCACACATTCTTGGCTGATTGTCTTTAAACATACAAGGTTATTTATACTTGAAATGACTTCGTAAAATATATTTAAAAATATTTCTCATGCATTTGAATATTTTCCTTAAAACACACCCATCTTTGAATTGTATCTCACATGCTTCTGTATCTGGGCCTCAACAAATTATATCCATTGATTATGATAATGGGTTAGATGGCTACTAATCAACTAACATCTAAAAATATATATTGCTACCGTGCTCCTTTTTCCTCTCCAAGGTTATTCTGTTCTGGGCCTGTAAACCCCTTCTTTGGCTTTTTAAAGCTAGGAAACCAGACTGGTTTTGTTTCTGTGCACAGAGACAGTTTCTGTGATTTTGTGGGATGGGAAGGATGGTCAAATCTACCAACTTTCCCCCTTTATTTCTGACCATTTCCATGACAATCAGTGCCTATACAGATGCTTCTCAAGACTGTTTCTGCGTAGAATCAGTCAAGTTCAAAGATTTGAATCACTTTACAAATGTCAAACCTGCCTTGAGCAGGTTTCCTGGGAAGAGACATAAAAATATTGTAAATAAATAAAAGGAAATAATTGTGTTTCTCCAGAGGTGCGATGTGTTTTCTGCATTGCATTGACCACTTTTTTCACTTATTCAACTTCCATGAAGGCAGGCTGAGTGAGCATACCTGAACATCCCATAAGGACCGTACTTAACTGCTCAACAAAAAAGATTCTATATTATGAGTATGGTACATTGCTTAAGGATTCTTTTTCTGCACTAGCTGCCCACAGAGCTAAAATAAGGATTTCCCACAGCACATGATATAGGACCATTTTCCCCTTTAAAATCTGGCAGTGGTCTTTTGAGCACTCACTGCTTGCCTCAAGACTGTTTTGTTTCATAGTGGAATTTTCTGGTTACACAAGAGATTGGGCCAGAGTACTAACTCAGATCTCAGGCCCATTCAGCCGAGACAAGCTGGTCCACAACAAGAGCTTTTATCTGAAAGGAAAGCACCTCTTACTACTATCTTACAACCATCAGCATCAGCTAATGGAGAACTAGAAACTGAAACCAAGAGCTCCACCCACTAGGAACAAACTAAATTACACAGAAAATAGGAAAGGAGCAGAATCCTTTTGCCTGCACTATTGCATTTTTAAAAGGGTCCTTTTCTTCTTATCCAGAGTACTCCTGCCAGGGGTAAAAGTTTAAATTCCACATGCCTTGTTGTTTTCCTGAAAACTCCCCCCCTTCCCCCTCAGCATCTGATAACTCAGTAGATCAGGCCTTTGCTCCAATTTTAGAGATGCAGCATTTAAAACACACACACACATAAACAAGGCCCCTCTGATCCTTTGGACATGGTGGCCAGAACAGCAGGAAAAACTGCTGTTGAGTGAGTGTAACCTCAGCTTGTGGGTTCTGTGGGGCAGTACTTGGAAGGAGTTGCAAAGAACCAAATTTAAACAAAACAGTTTACTTTACTTAACAAATAACACTTTTAAAACATTTAACATTTACACTTTGCAGTCCTGTTAAGTTTGCATTTTCAAGTCCTTATTTACAGTCTACTGATATTGCCAAGTCCAATTCTTCTTTGCTGGTGGTTGGTTTTGAAGACTTCTGAGGCTTGGTGAATGGGCTTCAAGATGATGAAGGTTCCCAGAAAACTCTCACCATTTACATACACAAAAACCCTGAAACAATAAATTCTAACATTTACAATATAGCAAAAAAATAAACTCCCTTCCCACTAGTTCCCCACAACATTGCAGTTACCTTAAACAAGGTGTTAAGGGCTTAATAAAATCAATCAAGGTCCCAGCCTGGTAGTCTCGCTTCCTCCAGCCTCATGAGTTCTGCAGCATTCTACTTCATTTCAGACTCCACCCCTTTCTGGGTCATCCCATTCTGACACAGGGGTTACATTAGCCCATTTGGGGAGGCTGCCTCCCACCTTTTTTCCTGGCATCCGATAGTTCAGTAGATGAGTCCTTGCTCCAATGTTAGTCCTACAGTATTTAAACATACACAAAGCCCTTCTGATCTTCTGGAAATGGTGGCCAGAACAGCAGGAAAAACTGCTGTTGAGTGAGCTGGGGAAGGCAGGAAGGAGCAATAAAACCCAGATAAAGAATTGTGCTTGCTGTTTACCTGTTTTGCTTTGTGGGAAAAGCGAAGCAACAGGAAAGGTTACAATTTGCCAGCATTTAGAAACAGCACTGCTTCTCTGCTCTGCTCCACGTTGGCTTCGGAAAGGGCCAAAAAAGTTATAAAGGAAAGATGAGACAGAATGCAAATGTGTTGATATCCAATCCCCAAGAGCAAAAGCTACTTTCGTATTTACTTGAAGTAAGCCCATGTAGCCCAGGCTAGCCAGATATCATCAGAACATGGAAGCTAAACAGGGTTGGCCTTGGTTTCCTGAAAACTCCCCCCCTTCCCCCTCAGCATCGGGAGCGCATCAAGGAAGTTCAGGTTGCTGCACAGAATCAGACAATGGTAAACCTCTTCTGAACATTCTACCTTAGAAATCCTATGGGGTTGCATTAGTCAGCTGCAACTTGATAGCAAAAAACAAACAAAACAACAACAAATGCCAATTCAGCTGGTTCAACTTGTTTCCCAGTCACTTCTATTTTTCTGCCCAGGCATTTTTCTGCCCAGCATGCATTCACACAATATTGTGATCACATTTGCAACCAAGAGTAATTAAAGTATCCCTCACAAGACGCAAGAAGTCTCTGATGAGGAATGCATTCAGGTAAGCCAGGGCACTCCTGCCTCACTTAAATTCTCACTGCCTGTATGGCTTTGAATCCACTTCTCCATGGTGCTTCATTAGGTACTTCCTGTTCCTTTGTGGTCCCCTGGCAAACCTGAATGCATTACTGATCAGTTCTTTATTTATGGAAACTACAAGGCTTTAATTACTTCATTTCTCTTGGCTGCAAAGTATGCTCATTAATTTGCTTTTCATGATAGTAATGTCATAATTGCATGATTGAGGACATTTAAAAAAGATTAATAAGCATATTTGCAGTAGAAAAAAGTAATTAAATCTCATCCCTTCATTTCCGTATGTATGTATGTATGTATGTATGTATGTATGTATGTATGTATGTATGTATGTATGTATGTATGTATGTATGTATGTATGTATGTATGTATGTACTGGAATACTTATGTGTAGCCTTTCTATTGCAGACAGCTCAATAGTATTAAAACACAGGCAAACAGTTTGGCAAAGGGGTTGCAGCTACTAGAGGATGCTCTTTAGCTCCAAATAATAGTGCAATCCTAAGCAGAGGATTCAATAGATTTAAGACCTCACTGTGAGTATGCTGGATAGCATTCTTCACTAAGCTGTGCCATCAGATGACTTTCAGAGTAGATGCAGTTGTTTTTCTAGCAGCAAACTTTGGATCGCAATCTTGTTAAGCTGCAAAAATTTTGCCAGGCGTTGGAAAATGATGCCTTTTCAAGTGAAACGAGCGCTTATCTGTGAAAGAATGCCAATGTGCAACTGAATCCCTCCCCAGCATATGCTAGGCAGATTGAGAATGCACAGCCAAGAGTGGTATGAGACTTAATGCTCTTTATTGATCTAGACGTTGCCTAAGTGAACATAATAAGAAACAAGTTGCCTAACTGTTCTTTTTTCCTATTATTGATTACAAGAGTGGTAATTCTTAGTACAGCAACAACTGCTGTTCTCCATCTGGATATTCAGAATAATAAGCTTTTCAGGTTCATTCTCTCATGTGATTATAGTACAGACCATTGTGATTTATGTAATCCTAAATCCTCTCATTGTTTGAGGCCTTTTACATGTAGGAATTTCCAAGGGGTCATATTTCGTGATAATTGTACATGAGGCAATGTGCCAGGTTACGGTCCCTCTTGTTTTAATCCATCTGACAAACTATGTACCCTTCATTCTTCTTCTCACCCTTGGCTTGGGGGGAAAAAATCCCAGAAGTTGGTAGAGAATATATAAAGAGCTTGGGGGGATTTTTTTTCTGCTGAAACTGAGAGCTGATAGTGTTTTCAAATGTTTAACCCACTGGAACTTTAAAAAGTATAAAGAGAAATAAAAATTACTTCATGGGGTTAGCTATGCTGGATCAGAGCAACAGTCTATCTTTTCTAGCATTCTATTTCACACAGTGTCCAACCAGACACCCTCATAAGTCCTAGAAGCAGGGCACAAAGACCAAATCCCCTTGTGGGGACACCAACCACTACTGGTATTCAAAGGATTACTTGCAACAGGCAACTAGAAATGGTGGCTGAAATCTTGTAACAAGGAGTCTCATGAGAGTCCAAGGAATGACATGCATGGCTTACTATAGTGCTTTAAAAAGGGGCTTGGAAGAAATATGAGGTATTAGGAAGTTACCCCTCCAGCAGCTCTGTGGTGGTAGCGGGTAAGCAGGCTGGCAGCTGGGGGTGGGATACCAAGAGGCGAAACAGGAGATTGACACCCCACTGCTGCCTTTTCTGACTACCTCGGGTTGCCTCATAATTAGAGCCAGACCTGTCAGATGGACTTTGGTTATGGAGTGTGACCTCCTAAAGATGCATGGCTACAAAGTAATAGATCTTGGATATAATGATCTTTAAAATGCTGGAGGGAAAAGACAGATTTTTTTTTCACCAATAAAGTCAGCAGAAAATATTTGTTAACAAAGAAAACTTTGCTTACGAGGCAATAAGCATGCAAGACTGGTGTGGTGAAGTGTCTCACAGAATATGTCCCACAGAACTGGATCATTGAAAGAAAAGACCTGATTTCTGGCAAAGACCAGAGAAGTGAGGAGAACTGATAATTAGGGGAACTGATGGTCAGTCTGGTGTGGTTAGCAGATGGTGTCTGGGTTCTTTCAGGCAAATCAACCTAAAACTAACCATTCAAAATTGACAAGAGAATGCTTCTAGCACCTTCAGAACAGGACATGCATTAAACCTGGTATCATACTAGACTGGATAAGAGAGATTTTATTACTAAGTAATCTAACCTAAGCAGCACTATGACAAATTGTATTTTTCTTATATAAACATTTGGATCAGAGCAGAGCCTTAAATACCTGAAATAATTGGGCAGATGAGAGTCCACTGGTGCAATGGTAGAGCATAAGGATGTTAAAATGATGTCATTCTTTGTATATTTAAGATATAGCCAATTACAGAACTACAGCTTTAATATAATGAAAATGCTTCCCCCTCCCCCCTGTTCGTTCAGATCTGCCCTCCCAAATTTCAGGGAACAAAAAAAAAGACTGCAGAAACAGTGAAAAAGTTGTCTTCTTTTAGCATAATTCTGCTTACACGGCTTTGGATCCAAATCTGTATTCTAATTTCTTTGCATGTGTGAGTGTGACTCAGTCCTTTTTATGACAATAAAGTAGGATACTGAATTTGATTGGATGAGGGGGCTCGTGGGTTAAATGTCTGAAGACAATTGTCGTATAACTATGGTTTACTTCTGGATATCAAGGAAACCATTTCGGCATGAACTCATTTGTCAGACAACCACAGCACATAATCATGTTCCAGATCATGTTCTAGTAGCACTCTCAGTTCATGCAGCAGATGGCCTCATCTCCTGTCTGGTCTAAAGTGAGAACACACACAGCCATTTTCTGAGACTGCCCATTTCTGGGGAAGTTCAATATTAAAAGACATGCTAAAGCAGCATTTTGAGGAGTCTTTACTGCTACCCATCTTATAATTCAAGAACTCTGATAAACTTCCAAAGAACCCATTGTTCATTTCTTGAATGCCATGCATTTGGAATTCACACATTCAAAACAAAAACATGCTTAAGCTCACTCTGTCACTGGGGGAAAATCACTGTGTGTAACAAAGCCAAAAAGTACATCAAAAAATAAGGCTGATCTTGCATGTAGCAGTGGCGTAACTAGGCAAACTGGAGCCCTGGGCAAAACCTGAGTTTGATGCCCCCCCAGGCGCGTGCCCAATGCAATGCGCACCCCCCCCCTTGTAGCTATGCCCAGTGGCGTATCCAGGCAAACTGGAGTTTGGCACCCCCGCACGGGCAGCCACCCTCCCCCACTGTGACCAAGCAATGATTTTTTACACCAGGTTGTTTCAAAATCACCATCACATTATAGAACATGCCCCAACTCACAAATCTGAACACAGCAAAAAGCTATGCCACACCGCAGAAATAATTTTTTGAAAACATTTTCAAAATGCTTTCAAAATGTTTTATTACTGCTATGAAAACATTTTATGGTGTTGTATCCAGTCCCCCCGATTGGGGGAAACAGCATCACTTTCAATGTTTCAAAGGAGAATCTGGGCTTCCTAGTTTAAACAAGTGATGCTGGAATGCACCCCCAAACAGCATCATTTTCAATGGTGTTTAAACTAGGGAGCCCAGATTCTCCTTTTAAATCCATCTTAAAGGGAGAATCTGGGGTTCCCAGTTTAAACAACATTGAAAGTGATGCTATTTTGGGGTTGATTCTCCCCCACTCTGAAACAGCATCACTTTCAATGTTTAAACTGGGGACCTCAGATTCTCTCTTTAAATCCATGTCAAAGGGGGGGGGGGGTTAAAAGGAAAATCTGGGGAAATTTGGGAGGTGCCTGCTGTCAGGGGTGCAATTGTTAAGCTAGCAGCACCAAACTTTCAGGGTATCTTTAGGAGACTCTCCTAATGACACCACCCAGGTTTGGTGAAGTTTGGTTCAGGGGGTCCAAAGTTATGTGTAGCCCCTATTTTCTGTTAGCTCCCATTGGAAACAATGGATGATGTGGCACCCCCTTTGGGAGTCCATAGCTTTGGACCCCCTGAACTTCACAAAATCTGGGTGGTATCAGTAAAAGATTCTCCTGATGATACCTCCCGGGTTTGGTGAAGTTTGGTTCAGGGGGTCCAAAATTATCGACCCTGAAAGATGTAGTCTCATCTCCTATTAGCTCCCATTGGAAACAAGGGGGGATGGGGTACCCCCCTTTGGGAGCCCATAACTTTGGACTCCCAGAACCAAACCTCACCAAACCTGGGTGATAGCATCAGGAGAGTCTCTCGAAACATCCATGAAATTTTGGTGCTGCTAGCCTAAAAACTGTGCCCTCTGCAGGCCAAAAATGGAAAAACACTGAAAATACAAAAAATTCCACAAACGAACCTGCAGTTTTTGTGCCCCCCACAGGGCTGCGCCCAGGGCAACTGCCCACTTTTCCCAAGGGGAGGAACACCTCTGGCATGTAGAACAAACATTAATTCAAAAAAGCCATGCACTTAGAGCAGATCAAAATTTTACCAGTTAATTTTGCATGTAGAGCAGAACCTTTCATGCAGGAGAAAGATAGAAATCTGTCTTTCTATGTTCCTGTTTCATTTTATACTTCTTCAGTTTCCTAAATGAATATATAAATGCACGTACTGTCCTGCATAAAGATTTTTGATTGACAAATTTTATAACTATTTTTTTTAAAAAATCATAAATTCTGAAATTCTCATAGCTTCTGTATGATTTTTTGGTCAACATCAAGGTTTACAACAGCACCAACTAGTTCTTTTCTAAAAAATAATTTGAGGCATAGGTAGCATAAGTGAAGGACTTTGTTATAAATGTCTGTTTGCAGTTACCATAGCTTGGCTTTAATTTTTAATTCATTGCACCGGAAATAGGTATTATATGAGTAAATTGAAATATTGAATTTACGCCTGTTTGACTCTGTTGGTTTCATTGCTGGTCGTGTTTGGTTTTTCACAAAAGCCAGGGTGGTAGTGATCAAAGAAAGAAGATTCCAAACAATGTTCCATGTAAGTCATGTGGTTGCGCAGACACCATATTGGGGCCACACAGTTTGGGCGGTTGGCAGCAGGGGGGTGGGGTCCCGCAGGCAGTTCAGTTCCATGCTGAGGTAGAAAATTCAGCACAGTTCCCTACTGTGGTTAGAGGAACTATTGAAGATATTGAAGTTGAACTTACACAATTGTAATTTATTTTTATATATCTTTGGCTGGCCATCAGACTTTGAGAGCATATGTTGGTTCTGTTTCTTCATTTGTTTCTCAGTAAATCTATAAACCAAAGTAGAATGACTGTAAAATGTTAGATATTAATGATCATGTGTGTGTAAAGTACTGTCAGGTCACAACTGACTTATGGTGACCCCAGTAAAGGCAAAAGCAGAGGTGGTTTCCTATTGTCTTCCTGTTCAGAATCTAACCACAGTAGGGAACTATGCCGAATTTTCTACCTCAGCTTAGATTGTTCACAGCTGACGTCTTTTAAAATTTAGCCAAGGAGGAATAAGTGCATTTGCAGGGATAGATGTAGCTATTTGGCAGATTTTTGAAACTCTTAATTTGTGAATTGGTTTCATGGCATTGTTGGAGTTTCTTGTCTATTTGTTTCCCCTAAAAGTATGTTACTGTATTACACTTGGAAACTATTAGGATGCTGATGCAAAGAGTATTATTCCTTTTGCTCTCTGCTACAATGTTTCTGTAGTCCATGTTACTCCATCTTCAGCTGCTTGGAAATTTTATTTGCCATGCAGTCCTGCTCTTTCCAAGGTAACCTCTTTTATGAATGCTCAGAACATGTTGTCCTTCTCCTTCCTTTTTAATGCTATATAATTTCCTGCATTTGGAGGTTGAAGCATTATATTGGATAGAGCAAATCAAATCATTCGCATAAAGATCCTCAGAGTAATTGCACTTGTTCAGTGTTAATTGACATACCACTGGAAACAATAATGTCATCAGATAATTTCATTGATCATTACCAAATTGCTCACCAAAAGAGAAATTAGAAGTCTGAGCATTGGCACACTTTTGTTATTTTTTTTTGTCACAAGATTGATTTTGTTCTCTTATCCCTAAAAAGTAAGTAATCACTTCATGCCAATTATTATCTTCTGATTAACTATGCAGTGCCACCTGGTGTGCAGATGGGAAGAATATTACATATCAAGGGCTCAGTTCACACCCACTCACATGCATTGAAAAACTCGGTGACAAAAAGTGAACAGATGTTCATTTCGCTTCTGATACAGAGAGAAATGGGACCTCTTGCTCCTGATTAATAATCTAAATTTAGAAACGGTTTTCTGCATATGGACATTTATTTTGACCAAGGGACAGCAGAAATAGTTTGGGACAGAAAATCATATTTATATGTGAAATTCATTTTCTCATGCAAAATTTGTCCCTTCACTATTATTTTTCTTTCCTTCTCCCATCCCATTTTTCCTTCCTGCTGAGTTTTTTGCTTCCCATAAGGAGAGTAGGAGGGTAACATCACTGGAAGTATTTCTCACAATCTCTACCTAAGACAATCCCATTACTTTAATTTTCTTTATACATGGTGTGATATACTTATTAACTGTACTATTTAGGATCTAGTTTTTCACAGAGAGGGCATGAGTGAGCAGAACTGTGGGAAGTACATAGGAGGCAACACCTTTGTGGCCTGGCATGTGTCTTATACATGGAATTCCCATTGCCATCTTGTCTTATTTGTTCGCCAAACCCAGTTCTTCACACAAAGGTGTGTAGGAAGCTACAGGGTACAGCAGCCTTATTGAAGCTACGCAAATCTGGGTCTGGATCTTGTCAATAGTTGGATGAAGGTATCCTATCATTTTATAATAAAATATTTAACAGATTGGTCTAAAATGTTTTAAAACCTTTCTTTCAAAACCTGCTAGTTTGGCAGCATTTAGACTCTAGATTCCTTTTTTGCCCCAGAGAGAATATTTTTTTAAAAAAAAATCTGATTGGTAACTGGATGAGACTAGAATTGCCAACTCTGATTTATGTAATTTTTGAAGGTTTTGGGGTAGAGCCTGGAAAGGTCAGGGTTTGGGGAGGGAAGGGATCTCAGCAGAGTATAATGTAAGGTTGTGCAACCAGCTAAGCTGAACTGAAAATAAAGGCAGAAAAAGTAGCTTTTTCCTTTGTCCATCCACAAAACACCATCTATCCAGATGAAGCCAAAAATCAAAAAGTTCAGCTTTTTGGCTTTTCCAATGACCCATTTTTCATGGCCCAATTAAGGATGTTTTTAATTTTAAAAAATTCTAAATAAAATAAAGTCCAATCACAAGCCTGGTGATCGGATGTGGAATTTTAACTCATTCTCAAACAACTGACGTTGGTTGGTGTTCTTGGTGGGCTTCCAGGGGGGGTTCTGCTTGGGCTGGCAAAATTCCCTGTATTATGATTTTCTTGTGTTTGTGTGTTTGTGTGTTTGTGTGTTTGTTTGTTTGTTTGTTTGTTTGTTTGTTTGTTTGTTTTTGGACTTTTAGGCCGCCCATTCCCAAAAGGGCTCAGGGTGGCATACACTCAAAAATTACAATAAAAACATTTAGTATAAATATTATTTAAAAACCAATAAAACAACACAATAATTAAAGACTTAAAAACCAGGATGACGACTTCTCTATCTAGACCCACCAGAGGCCTTAGCCCAACGGGCAAGATGGAAACACCTGGCAGAACAACTCCGTCTTACAGGCCCTGTGGAGCTCACCTAGGTCCCACAGGGCCCTGGTCTCTGGGGGAAGCTTGTTCCACCAAGTCAGGACCAGGTCTGAAAAAGCCCTGGCCCTCGTTAAGGCTAGCCTGGCATCTTTCGGGTCAGGACTCTCAGAAGGTGCACCTCCAATGAGTGGAGTGACCTAGTTGGGCAATATGGGGAGAGGTGGTCCCTCAGGTACATGGGTCCAAGACCTCTCAAGAGTCTTAAAGGTTAAAACCAAAACCTTGAAGATGGCCCAGTACTCGATTGGCAGCCAATGCAGCTAATAAAGGACAGGTGTAGTATGGTCCCTGCTTGAAACCCCTGCCAGGAGACAAGCGGCTGCATGCTGCACAAGCTTCAATTTCCGGACCAAATTAAAGGGAAGGCCGTTTAGAGCGAATTACAATAATCCAGTCTAGAGGTGATCATTGAATGGATTACCGTGGCAAGGTCAGAACTGGAGAGATAAGGGGCCAACTGGCGTGCCTGTTGAAGATGGTAAAAGGCCTTCTGGGCGGTCCTAGAAATCTGGGCCTCCAGGGTCAAACTTTTTTTCAATTTTCTACAAGTCCTCCGGTATTCCTCCAGTTTTATGCAGCTCCTGACATAATTTTGCAATGTATTTATTTAAAACATTTCTATGGTACCTTTCCATGTATTGTGACTGCTTTGGAGTCATTCTTACCTCCAGTTTTACATGTCAACTGCATTTAAAGGGACATTATGATTAGCATGTAGAATGAAATTCTATTCATTCAACATTTAGCGATGATATTTTTGTGTGGTTCTTTGCAGGTCAGATTTCTTGGACCTGCTCTGGTCTAGATGCTAATTTAACCAGAGAGCTGGGGTATTTGCAGCACTGTCCAATCCCAAGTACTTGGATCACTTTAGTTTGGTTGTCCTGACAGATGTTGTAAGTTCTCCATTTGAGCTTGAGGACATCTTGGTAATCATCCATCCACCAATCAGGGAGGCAGGGTTTATTCAGCTTTTCTCCTGTTGCTGGGCACTTCCCCTTTCTTGCTAGTTCTTTTCCTGCCTCAAGGGAGAGCAGACATACAGTTGCCTTGTTCCTGCAATCTTTCTTTTTTCTTTCCTGACTACTTCTTTTGCCTCTCTCTATAGGGAGAGGCTTTTACAGCCATTGTTAGAACAGCGAGTCCAAACTTTCTACAACATCTTAGAGTTGAGAGTGATTTGATTGGCCTTAAAAATAATTTCAGGACCATCTACAGGAATCCCATGTCCTGGTAAAAATGGACAATATAGCTGCCAAGACGTACCTAAATTGCCAGGGAGATTCCAGATCCAGCACACTACAGAGAGAAGTGCTTCTCATTCTCATGTGGATGGAAAAACATGTTCTCTCTTTCCAAGCAGAACACATCCAGGGATCCAGAACATTCTAACAGACTGGCTGAGTCATCAGGTCATTCATCTGGGAGAGTGGTCCCTGAAGAGATAGATCTTCATGTTAATTTCCCGATCCCTGGGAGCACCAGTCCTAAACCAATCTCAACAAGCAAATTTCCAGGCAGTGGCGAAGCCACCTGGCCCCCCCCCCCCCGCAGGCCCTCCGCTGCCCCCACTCCCCCCGTGGTGCCCTTCCACCACCACCCCACGGCGCACCCCCACTTACTTTTAGGAATGGAACATCCCAGAGAAGAAGCCTGCCTGCGTTGCCTGGGCCTGGTGGGAACTACATTTCCCAGGGGCACCGGGCGCACTCTGGCCTAGCTACGCCTCTGTTCCCAGGTTTTTCTTCTTACAGATGTCAGTACAAAAACCATTCCATCTTCCTCAGACCAGGAACCTTCTACATCAAGGTCCAATACTACATCCAGATCCAGATCAACTGAACTTGACTGCTTGGAAATTTAGCAACGACATCTAGCAGTTCAGGGATACAGTCCTGCAGTGGCAGACACCATTCTCTCTTCCAGATGTCCTTCCACCGGAAGGATCTACAACACCACTTGGAAAGCATTTGTCAGATGGAGGAAGAAAGTATCCACTACATCCCCAGAAGTCAGAGACATCCTGATGTTCCTGCAGGATTGGCTGGAGTCTGGACTTCGATCTTCTACCCTTCAGGAGCAGATTGCAGCTATAGTGTCTGTTATTCATTCATTAGGCAGCACAGCCCAACTGCTCACCCACACATTAGACGGTTTCTTAGGGTGCTAGTCTCAAAGACAAACCCACTAACCATCATTTCCCCATGTGGAGATAACACCGTCCTGTACGCATTGACCGGTCCTCCTTTTGAGCCTATTATGGACATTTGTAAAGCATCTCAGGATGAAGGTTATCTTCCTAGTAGCCATCCCCTCAGCCAGAAGAGTATCAGAACTGGCCGACTTATCAGCAAAACCATCTCTCTGCATTTACCATAAGGAAAAGGTGATGCTGACAACTGATCCCACATTCATCCCATAGATTAATTCAAGATTCCACAGACAACAGGAAATCTTTCTTCCCACCTTTTGTCCATAACTATGTCACCTAAAGTAAATTTACTGGCATAAGCTGGATGTCAGAAGGTCTTTGAAAGGTTTTAGAAGGTCAGAGGTACTTTTCATCTCCATCTCTGATCATAATAAGGGTCGTAAGTTGTCGCCTCAGACAATCAGCAAGTGCTTGAGAGGGTGTAACAAAGAAGCACATGTAGTTCAGGGGCTATCTGTCCCAAGAAGAATTATGGCTCATTCAGTACTCAGTGCTTCTACCAATGCGGCATTTAACAGCAGTGTTCCAGTGGAAAAGAGCTGCAGAGCAGCTACATGGTCATCCATCTCCACCTTTGTGAGGCACTACAAATTGAATGCTTTAAGCTCATTGGATGCCAGATATGGGTAGAGAGTACTGGAGCATATTTTAGGAGAGGATTATGACCCCACCCTCTAAAGATAGTGACACTGCTAGGGGAGTCACCTAGATGTCCTCGAGCTCAAATGGAGAACGACCATTGGACTTACACGTGAAAGGTTCTTCTCCTTTGAGCGGAAGAGGACATCTGCCCTCCCGATTAGTCATTCTCCTCTCCCGCTTCAAGGCAACTGTGTATTTATATAGTTATATATGTTAATGTTTGTTGAAGCTTTCCTCAGTCATTCTGAGTTTGTTGTGTTGGGGACCAGCCTCCCATCGTTTGGTGTTGTGTAAAGTTTGTTTTTTCTCTCCTATACCTTAGTAGCTTTCTGTCTTAGGGGAGAAAATTATTCCATTTAACATGATTGAAGTTTTGACACTGCTTCTCGGAGTCACCGGAACTGGCAAGAAATGGGAGGTGCCCAGCAACAGGGGGAAGCTGAATAAATCAATTAAGATCCTGCCTTCTTCATTGGTGGATGGATGATTACACAGATGTTCTCTTCCACTCAAAGGAGAAGGACCTTTCATGGGTAAGTCCAATGGTTGATCCCAGTGATTGTGAAGGCTACTACTCATAGTTTAGATGCATGTCATTCTAGGCTTGTAAAATTGTACATATATCATGAGTCAGTGCAACTTTCTGCTGCACTGTCAACTTAATCAGTTGCCCTATGCCTGTGCACAGAGATGCACCACCACTTTCAGGGATTGTGCTTCCTGTGCTCCATCTTTCTGCTTTACGTATTTATTTACTTCATTTATAGTGTGCTCTTTTTATGGAGACATATGGTAGATTAAGCCACTGATATGAACACTCTTCACTAATGAACATATCTTACAGATCTAGATTAAGGAATGGATGCTCATAGCTCCAGCTCTACCTTTGACAGTAGTACAACCAATTTGAATTAACTCGTGTCTATGTGTTGGACTGCCTTTAACCCTGAATAGGTTTAATGCTTCTAGACACTTTTCTGAAATGTCGTGCTACCTTATTCAATATGAGCTATGACACAATACAAAATTTAAACATTGGGCCCAGAAATGCCTGTTCATTTTCCCTTCATTTTCCCTCCCCCTGAGGCAAGTTATAGAGCTAGACTTGTTGGATTCTTGAAGTGATACAAAAATGGGAAATATACCAAAATCTCACTTGACGTTTGGTGCCAATTACTGGTTGGGAAAATGGCAGGTCTTTTTCATGTTAATGAATAAAGTTCCAAGCAGCCTTGCTGTATAAATTTGTGTCTTATAAATATAATCATTCTCTTCCAAGTATTCTTCCTGCCCACTCAGTAAAGAGTGTAGCCACTATGACATGTTAGACAAATCTCAAATTTGTGAAGCAAATTTTTAATATGTGTTGATGGGGTCTAGGAACTCTTCTATGAAATCTGTTGTTAATTTACTCCTAGTTTATCCCACTTGGATGGTTCTGGAATAATAATGCTGTTGTAGAAGGACCAAAGTCATTCTGACTTTGGCCCGTTACACATCAGCGTGTTTCCCCCATCATTACACATCAGTGTGTTCCCCACTTCAAGCAGCCTTTTGCTTTGCAACAGACTTTTTATTATGCAACAACTTTGATACATGATTCAGGTTAGATTTTCCCTCATGCTCTGAAGTGACCATAGTTTTTGAACCATAGTTCTTTCTCAGCTGATTTTGCCTGCCTGGGTTGAGGTAGCCAAATTTGATTTGCTTTAGAGTGAAGCACTGTTATCCTGTTCATTTGTGATCCTGGATTGGCTTGCAGGATACATGTGACAGATCCAAGAAGATTTGCCTTCATTGTCAATGGAAGGTTTGTCTTCATTATCAGTTTCCCCTCTCTGACAGGATAATCTGACTGGCTACATAACACTTCTATGTCTAACTCATTTTTGGCTATTATCGCTGACATTTATAATCCAAGAGGAGGAAAGAATAAAAAACTAGAAGGAAGAAAATGGTGCTGAAGCAGCAGCTAATGGAAAAGGAATAGTATCAGACCAGATTGAAAAACTGGATATTCTTACTATTACTATTCCACTGTCCTGAAGTAGTAATCCTCAGCCCTCCAATGGCAGTGGCAGAATATTCAAGACAATTGTAGTGTTTATTACTTTTTCCTTCAGTCCTTTTAGAAATAGTTAGAGGTAGCTATGGAAGATTTGGCCTTAACTGTTGCCTCAATGATGGCTTGTATCTGATAAGGCCCTTTCTGCATGGCCAAAATAATCTGATAAGGCCCTTTCTGCATGGCCAAAACATCAGCCCAGATGCAGCCTTGGATTGTTTGCACACCTCCATGCGGGTGGTCCTGAAACTAACGTGGGTCACCGATGCCCCTCCGCACAAAGGTGCATCTATTGTTCCGTGACTCAACTGCAACATTGTGTAGCTCCGCAGCCAGGCACCCACGGACCCCCACAGCCATACTGCCATCTTGGGATGCCTGTGTTGTCCTGCGTGGCTATGCAGGAGAGAGGCAGGAAACAGGAAAAGACAAAGGCGCATCTGACTGAAGCACCTTCCACCTAGGGCCATTTGTTCGGCTGCGGCTGCAAGGCGAGGTAAGACAAAAGAATAGCTGATTGGGGAGGGGAGGAAAATGCGGAGCGGACTCACGTTAGGAGCAGGATCCGTGCGAAGTTTCCTTCCCCCCACAGTTTTAACCCATGGTTAGTCCAGGTTTATTGGCCTGTGCAGAGTGTGGAAGGGTCCTTAGATCTACAAAGCAGACCTTGTAGAGGTGAACTTCCTCACTGCAGCTCACTGATCCACCCTGCAGTTTTGCTCCTGTGGGTCAGCACATCCTTACAAGGAGCATAGGGGGCGATGTGTTTCCAGAGAAGAAAGTGTCCTTAAGCGTTTGGGATTATGTGGCTGGATATAAGCGAGTGTTGTACAAATTCTATACCATCTTTGCTTGGTTTATAACTACCAGGTTTCATGGTATGACAGGATTTTTTTATTTTTCAATAAGACACAAATGTCTTATTTTCCTGTGTGTGTAAGCTATGGATAAAAGGGGGAAAAACACTATTGTTAGAGATATAATTTTAAAGATTCAATACTGCTTGTTTCTAGGGGCATTACCTGGTCTACACTTTCACACTGTTGATGAAAGAGGCTTTCAGGAGCTTCTGTGCACTATTATTTCCTTCATATTTTGGAATCTGATCCAGAAAGCAACATTGCTTTTTCTCTCTTGTGAAGGCTATTTGTTTTTGGGTCATTGTGAAGAAGGAGAGAATGAGCAGAGTCATAAGGAAAGGACAGTTTACACAGTGATCCTAAACACATTACATGAAAGCATGTGTCATTGACTTCAGTAGGTCTTACTGCCATATAATGTGTTTAGGATCACAGTGTTAGGCACATAATTAAACAACCCTTTCAGAGTGCACTTAGAAAGACAGTACATCATCTGGTAAATGATGCCAGGAGCAAGAATAACATGAGGCTATTTTTCTGATGATGCTGACAAGTGATGCATTTTATGCATGTTGTACCACTTTTGACAAATCCCTCATAAATAGTTTTGTGTCTGTGTGCATGACATCCCTCCACATTATTACACTATAAATTCATCCTGTAATTTAGAACAGCTGACTTTCTGGCCCAGGACTTGGGCAGGATTTTGCAAGCCATGTTTGATCTTCCATGTGTGATGTGTGTCATAATTTCGAAGGTGTTTTAAACGGCAATACTCTTGCTGAAGTGTTGTGTGTGTGCGCGCGTGCGCGCGTGTGTGTGTGTAAATGTCTGCAAGCTTCACAGGAAGCAGTTGAAAAAGACCCTCAGTAGAAAACTATAGAAAAAGAAGCATGCCGGATAATCAAATTACATATTCAAATAAGCATCAACTGCATTCTTTTATGACTGAAGAAAAACATTTTCAAAGTCTGTTGTCCTTGACACTGTTTTATGTTATAAAGAAATTCACTTGGCTATTGTCTGTTTTCCTCACTGAACAGCAACACAGTGACATTGAATTGATACATAACAATTGAACACTTGGCGTTCTGATTTCCTAGGTATTGCCTCACACACTCCTCCTTTCTGTAATTTAAATTGATTTTTAGGCAATGTGTCTCTGCCAGAGATGGAGGAACTGTAACACGAGCCATTATGAAAATTATAAATAAATTTCAGCAGCTCAATACTGTACTCGTCCAAAGATCTTTCTAATTAATGGTCTTTGCTGATTAGAGTTTAATGGAAAGAGTTCAGTGATTACAATTTAATGGTCAAAAAGATGTGGTCGATTAGCTTTTAATGTTGCTGTTTATAGTTTTGTTGCCTAATCAAAAGTGGGATTTTAAATGTATATTATTTTATTTCCAGTGCAGTAAAAACATAATTGGGCCTCTCTGGTGATTTTTTTATTGCACTAAAAAGTAGTCTTTAATATAAATTAGTAGTTATTTTATTAGAGGCAAATACTCTATTGTCTATAATAGTACCAGATTATTGTTTGCAACTTGTGTAAAAATGCCATGCCATTACTTAAGACAAGAGGATATCATTAACTATAAGGGCAGTTCAAGTCAGACCATCTTTTGAGCAGACATGGGTGGGGTAAGGGCCAGACAGGAGAGAATTGAGCTTAACAGCAGGATTAGCAGATCTTCTTGCCCTTGTCTTTTTAGTGGAATGCTGAGGGGGCTACAAAGTACCTTCTCCAAAGCAGATAGGGGACACATTTTTAAAATCTCCCCAATGTTAAATAGTACTTGCAAATAGAGCTCAGAAGTAATTGAAACTGTGTTATAATGTTTGTTCCTGTTTTGTTAGTTTTCTATTTCCAAGAATGTTTTGGCATCAAGGACCCCCCTCCCCAGTCTACAAAATGAAACTATGCAGTTGATTGTATCACCTCAGCATTCTATCAATTCATTTTCCTGCAGCTTGATTCTGTTGCTCAGACTAGCAAACAAACTTGACAGAAGTTGGGAGGCATCTCCTGACTAACTTGGATAAGACCACTCCAGCTTGTCATAAGCCTTTTGGAAATCCACAAAGATTTTTTTTTATCCACATGTATGTTATCTTGATAAAGCAACTCCAAAAGGTTGGTAAGGCATAACTTCATTTTGCAGAAGTCATGCTGATTTCCCCTCAGCCTGCTTTGTTCCTCTATTTTTATAAAAAGGTAAATTAATAGTAAAGGTGGAATAATTTGAAACAGGTCAACTGGCCTGTAAGTCTTTAAATGTCCTCTGGACATTTCAAACATCGATACGATGCTTTGCTGCTTTTAAGTTGTCCAACACAGATGTCAATTTTAGCGAAAAATTACATAAACTTGAGTTGTTTCCACAGGGCCTGTAAAACGGAGCTATTCCGCCAGGTTTTCCCTGATGGCCAGCCGGGTTAACATCTTTCTTTGTCCTCCGGGGGGGGGGGGGCATATTTAGTTCTGTAAGCTGCCATCTGAAGTTAAGTTTTAGTAATGATTGTTTTAAAATATTTATTGTGATTTTATTGTGTTTGTTTTAAAATGCTGTTTCCGCCCTGGGTCCCTTGGGGAAGGGCGGGGTACAAATTTAAAAATAAATAAAATAAATCAACTGATTAGTAATGCAGCTATTCCACATTTGAGTTTCTTAAGCAGCTTTGGTTGTAGTCCATTTGGAATGAAGAATCCATTGTTTTCAGTTTCAGCCAAGAGTATTTGGTGGTCAAGGATCTGGTAGTCAAGGTCAAAAGAACCCATTCAAAGCATGTTTTAAATTGAACTGCTAAACCTAAACAAGTTTAATGATCTGTGTTCCTCAGTTGAAGAGCTTGTGCAGTCTCAACATATAGCTTTCCTTCTCTGTTTTCCTCTTTCCATAAATAATTGTCTTTTGTTTTACAAAACAATTATTTCCAGCCAATCAGGATTTGATGCTGTTTACATAAGATACATTACAGTGCATCTAAGTACCTGAGTCAGGGTTTCAGCTTCTCTCTGATATTTCTCATTCTAGTTGAACAAGTGGGAACTTCCAGTAAAATACTGATGTTTTAAGTGTGTGTGTGTGTGTGTGTGTGTGTGTGTGTGTGTGTGTGTGTGTGTGTGCCCTTTCACATGAAAACTGTGAGGAAACTAGGCCACACCATTCTCAAGTCTCCAGAATCCCCAGATCTCAAACTTTATAATATTGTCCATCATTTCTCATAGGAGCAGCAGCACTTTAGAGAACAGGAGTACAGGGGATTTAGTTTGTAGGCAAACAGCAAGCCATTTAAATAACCTCCTTATCAACCGGCATAATGAGAGCTGTATAGGTAGGTGTGGTTCTCATTCTTTCTGTTTTTGGGAAGCTATATTTTCTGGAAGTTACTGTGAGTGTTTAGAAAGCTCATCCTTGTAGGCAGGGCTCCCATCTCAGATTAGGAAATACCTGGAGATTTTGGTGGTAGAGCCTGAGGAGAGTTGGGAGAGATTTCAGTAGGGCATAAATGCCACAGAGTTCAACTTCCAAAGTGGCCATTTTCTCCAGATCTTTATTGCCTGGAAATCAGTTGTGATCCCAGTAGGTCTTCAGCCTCCACCTGGACGATTCACGAGATACTTTATTTCTCCTCATACTAATGCACCTACCCCACCCCCTTTTGTAATATGGTAGAACCACCTGGATATCGGCAAATCTATTTGTAGGTGATTGACCTGTTTTTATTCTTGTTTTTAGCTTTTATGATTGGAACAGACAGCTCACTTCTGTCTGAGGGAATATTGTAATTTCGCTGTCCCCAAATCACTACTGTTGTTGGATGAATTTAGCATGAGACCTGTAATTGTTGCTGCTTCTGCAATTCTTTAAAATGCTTAAATAGCTGGGGATGGGGTGTTAGATTTAGTTTAGGATTATGCATCTGCCCAGTACTGTGTGTGAATGCAGTTTATAGAAACTTCCCAAGAGATAAAGGTAAAAGGTAAAACTTACATTTATTCAAGCATCTCCAGTTCACAGCTTTGTTCCAGGAAAAAGGTAGATAGAAAGAAACCCTAATCTAAGGATTACTATCCCTACGACAAGTGGGCGCTCTAACGCACCATCACGTGTGCGCAAGTGAGAGAGTGCTACAGTGGGAAAGCCCCACTGAGGCAGGCAGCCGTTGACCATTCGCTCAGGTCAAAGGTTAGGACAGAAGTGAGACCAGCATGGGGAAGAAAGGAAGTTAGTGAGCAGTCTCCTGGCCCAGACAAGGAGGGCAAACAAGAGAGGCAACAACACAGTTAAGAGTGAGATACACAGCACCCCCCAGTGTCCAGGCATGCAGAAGTCGCTTATTCCAATATGGGGTGTATGACTCCAATTGTGTTACTGGGGGACAGGGCCTTAGCTCTTACTTATTTAAATTGCTGTCTCATGTTGAAGCCTCTTTAGGGAACTATTCAGATATGAGAAGATGATATAAGGGAAGACCCCAATCCAACTCCTTTCATCTTTTGTGAAATTCAGTAGATCTTCGCTAATGCATGTGGTACTCAGCAGCAAGGATCTAGCAACCACTTGTGAGACACACTGCCATTTTAGAATGTCCTCCGGAAATCTCAAGGGTGGAGAAGAAAAACATAAGGGTCATTCATAGATTTAAAAAGTAACCTGCTCTGGCCTGATGGCCTGAGGAAGCAATAAAAAATCAACATTGGAATGTAATGTCCATGTAATTCCATCCATTGAACTCAGTAGGGCATCAAATTAAATGTCCACAGGAGTCGACTATCTTGTTAAGTGCCTACATGGCTAAGTCTGTGCATCTGTTTTCTCAAAGTACGATACCATAACTATAGCTTCACTCTTTCTTTTCCCCCAGATGCCAGAAGTCTTAATTTTATATTCCTCCTCCTCACAGAACTTCATTTTTTCAAGAATAGCTATGCTTTTAGGTGCTTGTTTGATATCTGTACACTTTCAAGGATCTTCCAAAATGAAGCATGCTTAGTTTGTAGTGTCTCTGGAAGCGTTCACTCTAAAGCAAGGGTCCCCAAACTTTTTAAACAGGGGGCCAGTTCACTGTCCCTCAGACTGTTGGAGGGCCGGACTAAAAAAAACTATGAACAAATTCCTATGCACAAATGATTGTAAAATGTTTGGTTTCACCTTTCAGCCTTTCTGTCATGGTCTATTTTTAGAACAGTGACCAAAGTATGTCAAGTACAGGGTGGGCTCCAAATATTGTTGGGGAGGCTGTGGAATACCTTCCCCTGAAAAAAAAAAGCAGAACTTTCCCAATGAAGCATTCCATCTAACCCAGGATCAGGTATCTTCCTGGGTTCTTTCCTCCCTAGCAGCCAGCGAGCGATTCGCCAGCCTGGCTGATGCCAATGGGAGTAAGACGGAACAGAAAGCCTGAGAGCAACACATGGAGTAGCCGAGAGGGAAGGGCAGAGCAGGCGTTGCCACATGTAAGGTTTCCAACTCTGGGTCAGAAAATTCATGGAGACTTGGGGGTGCCATCATGTAACTGCAATCAACAGCCATTGGGGCCGGTTCCTCCTCTCCCTCGAGCCCCTACTGCACATGAACGGAGCCATCGCCGCCATGCCTGGCAGGCCGGATAAATGCCCAGGGGGCCACATTTGGCCCCCGGACCGTAGTTTGGGGACCCCTGCTCTAAAGGGAAGAAATTTGTGTGTGATTCTGATATATCTTAATGGCTTAATATAAGAATGATTGTATATATTTATTTTATTTGTTTCGTTAAATTCGTATCCTGGACCTTTCCTGGCAGAAGTATCTGTGTTAATCCATCAATGATATTATTTGTGCCTGGTGTCTCTATGTAACGTGGATACGCAAGCTCCTGCAGTTTTAATTTGCCACCTGGTCTCATTAAAATAGTTGGATGAGTCTTTTGAGGTAAGATAGAATGTGGACCTCCATCCAAGGTTGCTATTATTTGTGCACAAATGGTGTTTCATAATGAAAATGTATCAAAATCACTTAAATATTTTGTTTAAAACACTTTATTCATAAAACAAAATAGAAAGTTGATTATAAGGAGATGAGTGTTTAGCTATGTAATTCTTCAAAACATAATGACAAAAGGTTGTTACTCCTCATCCAACATGACTTTTTGTACCATAGAATGTGAAAAATTACAATCAAAGATCAAAACATATTACTAGGAGAATTCTTTCTTACGGTACACTTTCCAATAATAATTTCTGACTGTTGTTACCCTTATGAAAAAAAATATTTTATCTGATGGCCCTTGTTCACATTCATTTCAGCATTCTCAGAGGACTGACTTGATAAAACCACATAGTATATACTGTTCTTTTTTTTCTGTTTTCTAAAATTAAATTTTAATAATTTATCCAAAATGAAAAATAGATTGATATTGCATTGGGGTCTACTTGTAGAACTAGTTCGTTCTTTCAAACATAACAATATAACTATTTTGTATTTTATTTAAAACGTGGCCTACATAGACACTCTTGTGTATCACATTTGTGTATGCTTTTTTTATGGTTTAGATTAAGCTGTGTGAATTTAATTGTAACCTAAAATGTATGGACCGCACTCTTCGACCACACTCAAGCAACAAAAATGCTGCTACATATTAGGGCCTTCCGCATTACCAGTGAGCATCCAGTAATAAAGAAGGGTCAGGGACTAGCCAGTGAATAAAAGTCAGAATTAAGTGCTTTCACTGTTTAGGACTGGGCACTGATAGAAACTGATAATGTTTGATTAATGAGAGGCAGCTTTGCAGTGGGTGAAAACATCTGTAAGAAATGATTTATTATTTCAAGGGTATTGGAAGCTTGCCATATCTTGCAGATTTAACTATGTGTGCCTGAATAAAATAAATGAGATGCAACATGTGAAAAATGAAAACACATTACTTGCAAAGGATGTGTCACAAGCAGGGTATTTTTGTTCAAGCATACTTTGTCATAGGGATTTTTAATGTGGTTCTGAATACAAATCATTTAACTGGTTCATAAAATCAACTCAGTTGGAATTCTTGCATCTATCATCCAAGACAGAAATGAGGGTTAAACTTAATGTGCTGTAACTTTCCTAAAATGTTCATGTTTTTATTGTGTAGAGCTATTGAAATGACATGCATTGGGGCTACAAAAAAAAAGGATTCTTATTTCGAAATGAATATTTAAATTACATTGATCAATTATGTTAATACCATGAAAAAAGGCATCAACAAGTTCTAGTCTTTGGCAGAGTATGAGTTACAATCTTTACAGGTTGTTTTTTTTTAGGGTAAAGGTAGACACCAGGTCATTACTGACCCATGGGGTGATGTCACATCACGATGTTTACTAGGCAGACTATATTTATGGGGTAGCTTGCCTTCCCTGGTCATCTAGACCAGGGGTAGGGAACCTGCGGCTCTCCAGATGTTCAGGAACTACAATTCCCATCAGCCTCTGTCAGCATGGCCAATTGGCCATGCTGGTAGGGGCTGATGGGAATTGTAGTTCCTGAACATCTGGAGAGCCGCAGGTTCCCTACCCCTGATCTAGACTTTATCCCCAGCAAGAAGAACTGAAGGCTGTATCAACCTTGGTCTGGCTACCTGAAACCTACTTCCTTCAGGATCAAACTCAGGTCATGAGCAAAACTTTTGACTGTAGTACTGCAGCGTATCACTCTCTGCCACATTCTGTATATTGTATACCATAATATCTGATTCCACCTGAACACATAATCCCACATAAATCCATTCTATTTGCCTTTGCTATTTTGTATGGAACTCCTTATCAGGCTCTGGCTGATGACCATTTCTCTTAGTTATGCACAGGCAACAGAAGACATCTGTCTATTCATAGAGATATTTGTAGGTATCAGGTTCGTACTGTGGTACTTGGATGCCTGATTAACAGAAAAGTATCTTCTCTTAATGCAGGAACAGAAAAACTGGTGATATCATTTTCCCACATTTTTAACCAACCATACTGTTACTTGGTATGTCTCTCTCTGGCCACTCCATACAGGCCTGGGAAACGGCGTAGCACCAGTGTACATGACACTGGTGCAGCCCTAAAGCTGTTTGCACACTTGTATATGGGCGACCCGGGAACTGCCATGGCCTGCAGCCACGTGTCTGCAAGGAAGCGCACTGCTTTTTTTTTTAAAAAAAAACTTTCTTCCTCTTCCCTGCGTAGCTCTGTCAGCCCAAGGGGACATGCCCCCAGGACCCTGGCAACAGCCCAGGGGTCGGGGGGGGCAGGAGGCATGTCCCCTCAGCCCAATGGAGCTACGCAGGGAAGAGAGGTAAGGTTTTTTAAGTGGTGCTTTGAAAAACAACAATGTGCACCTGGTGCCATTCACTTGGCACTGGCTGCATGACGCCGCTTTTCAAAAGACTCGCTCAACTAGCGAGTCAGAAAAACCCTGTTGTGGGGTGAATAGACCACTGCAGCTGTGCTCCAGCAGTGGCAGTGGTTCGAACTCCTCCCCCACAACAACGTTCCCCCCCACACTGGTCTTTATGGCCCATACGGAATCGGCCTTAGTCTCTTTATCTTGACCTTTCTCCCAGAATGGGCTGCCTACATGGGTTCCCATTCCCATTTTATCTTCACAACAATCCTGCATGGGATAGTAGGAAAATGAGAGGCTACAAATCACCAGCTAAACTTCATGGTTGAGTGGGGATTGGAACTTAGATCTCATTGCTCTATCAAATATCTTGCTTGTATGCATTTGAGTCTTATGATCAGAACCCATAGCCATACATCTTTCAAGCATGACGAACCAAGAGGCACTTGGGCGTGTTCCTTGACTGTGAATTATTTGGCAAGTAATGGGATACACAATGGATAAATTAGATTATTCTTCAAGGAATGAAACACTGTTTCTCACATTTGTGTTTGATTTGAACAAATAATGTGAAAAATAGCAGTGACTGAACCTAGGATTTAAACAGATCCTAAGTATTTTTTCTCAGTATGGGATTTCAAACATGCAGAAAATGACAGAGCTAAGCAAAGGGCTGGACCAGAGTGAGAACTACATGTTTGGCTGACTAGGGCCAAATTGCAAGGAGGGAGCTCCATTGGCTATCCAAGCTGCCAGTCAGCAGAGAGAAGTACAGGTTCTAAATAATAAATATTTATTCATTTGGTCATTTTAAACTCACTTTGCTCCATGCAAAGCAGCTTAAAAAGTTAAAAAGAAACCTACACATGAGACTTAAATCTCATCACCATACAGTGAACAGTATGGTGTAATGGTTAAGGACAGTGGACTCTAATCTGAAGAACTGGGTTTGATTCTCCACTCCTCCACATGAGCAGTGGTCTGGTGAACCAGATTTTCTCCACTCCTGCACATGAAGCCTGCTGGGTGACCTTGGGCTAGTCACAGTTCTCTCAGAGTCTCTCAGCTCCACCTACCTCACAAGGTGTCTGTTGTGGAGAGAGGAAGGCAAGGAATTTGTATGCTACTTTGCGCCTCCTTACAGTTGAGAAAACTGGGTTATAAATCTAAACTCTTCCTTCTTAAACACTAGTAGGAATGTATTGGGTTCTTTCTCTCTAACAGGACCCATAAGTGGATAACAAAATAAAGCTACAATTAGCTACAATAAAAGAAGTACAGTATACAAAAAGACACAAGAATAAATTGTATCATGGGGCCAGTCCAGAATTCAACAGGGCAGTTGTCCAGGACACAGGAATATATCATGTCCCTTGGCACAGCTAACTAAAGAATCTAAAACATTCTGTCCTAAAGGAAGAAAGCTGCTGTGTTCAAGCTGGGCTCTTCGGTCTGACCACCGAATCAGGAGTGTAAAGATTATGTTGTTGCTGCTAGATTCAGGCACTTCACCCACATCTGTGTTTGACCTCATCCTTTACCATTCATTGCCTTGGACTTCCTTGTTGATTCTGACCCCTGGGTTAGTATGGGGGGTTTACAGTATCATCGGAAACAGAATTACACCCCACTAGGTCTATTGAAGCTAGTTATGCTGTTTGATTAACTATCAATACAGTGTTTCTGAAGGAATTAGTCCTCTTTAGGAGGTGGATGCAGTGGTGGTATTCAGCCAGTTTGCACCAGTTTGGTAGAATCAGTACCTATTTTTTCGTTGAGTTTGGTGAACCGGTTGTTAAAAGCTGCTTTAAGAGCCCTGGAGCATCCGGGTGCCTTGCCGCCCAACTGCTCCAGGGCACTAAAAGCCCCATCGCATGCTCTCCCAGGGGAGGGGAAGCGAGGTGGCTTTCAGAGCCCCAGAGCAGCTAGGCGCCAAAACCCCTGTCGCCCGCTCTCTCCCAAGGGAGCAAGGGGGCATTCAGAGCAGCGGTAGCAAGGCCCCATTTCCCCCTCCACCCCACAGGATGTTCCTCTGCAGCCGGCAAATGGGCAACAAGGGGATGCTGCGCGTGGAGGGGGGGAGGTGAACCAGTTGTTGAATTATTCGAATCCCACCACTGGGTGGATGCTTGTTTCATTGGAACCTCGCCCCCCGAACAGGTCAGTTTTGGTGACTCAAGACAACTGAAATACAACACTTTAAAAATAATACTGCCACTTGTTAAAATGTAAGCGTAAATGCCATCAAGTCACAGCTGCTTCACGGAGACCCTATATGGTTTTCAATGCAAGAGACTTGTAGAGGTGATTTACCTCTGTAAATCTGCATAGTGTCACTGGTATTCCCTGGTGGTCTCCCATCCAATTAGTAGCTAGGGCCAAACCTGCTTTGTTTCTGAGATTCAATGAGATCAGGCTGACCTGGGTCACTTAAGTCAAGGTTTTAAAAACCTCTGCCCCCAATTAAAAGCCCCTTCCCAAAACTTTTCCAAAAAGCTCAGTCTTACAATCTTAGGCCGTTTCCGCACGGGCAAAATATGACGTCGTCGCAACGGAAAAAGAAGCGGCAGAGCGCTTCGCGACGCCGCGTAACGGCGAGTCTTGAGGTGGCGCGCCCGTCGTAAAACGCCTAAACCGGTAGCGCTAAGCGGTGTATTCAGAAAACGCTTAAAACCACTCTTTTTCCCCATGTGACGCATCGACGCCGCACTCGTGCGAACAGCCGCCACGGAGCTGTCGTCACAAATGGCGTCGGGCCTGCACGGCTTCGCAAGTGCGCAGGCGCAACGTCGCGAGACGCCGCTTCCGCAGCGCTTCCGTGCGAACCGTCACATTTCTGCGGGGCTGCGGACGCCCGCAGCTCCGCCTGTCTGTGTGAACGCTTTTTTGGGGATGCGTCGCAATTTGCGACGTCATCGCGTCGCTGCTTTTGGCCGTGCGGAAACGGCCATAGTAAAAGCAAGGCGTAAGGAAGCCTTTCTCACATTTCCTGGGATGCTATTTGACAGGAGGAGGGACATCACAGCAGGAAGGAGAGCAGAGGCTGATCAGAAAATGATGTTGCTGCAAGACTTCATACTGAGAAAAAGATTCTGTTGTTCTCTTCATTCACTTCTACTGGTTTAATAGAAGACATATTTCTGGCTGTAACTTTTATTTTTAGCTTTATGCCTTCCTGAGAAGAACTGATTACCACTGGGCTCCTGCCTACCAAGATTCAGACAGATAGGGAAAAGTTTCCTACTTTATATACAATTGTTGTACAAAGTGTTTGGGGCTCATCCTACTGAAACTCATAATTCATCCTTCACACATTTTTAAGATTGGTTAAAATGTTTTACAAGAGCATTATTTTTTAAACATTCTTGGTTTTGTGTTGTGCTTTGGAGGATTTTTTTTGGTGGGGGAAAGTGAATGATTACATAATATCAAAGGAATTAAATTGTGTGGGATAAAATTATCTTTTTGAGATACTCTTTTTAGACATGGAGAACTAAAGGACAATACCATTGCAGAACAACAGAGTGGGACTGAGGGAATCCACTCCTCCCTAATTAAACCTCCCTGTGTTACAGGGGAGTGCTTTACTGAAATACACATAGACTGTGACAGAGGAACATAAATGAAGGGCATCAGTTAAATTAATGCCCACAGAACAGCTCAAAACTGAAGTTTACATTAATAAAATTTCACTTCAAAATTACAGGTCCATTTTAGAAACATCACAGTGGATCACACCATGACTTTGCTTGCAGATGCTTTATTTAAAAAGCACAACAGGTGATGTATTCCAGTTGGTGATTCGCAGAGGATAGCCCATGGTTCTTTTTTGTCTCAAGCCATTTACATGAAGACAAAGTAAAACAGTTCCATACAACATACCCATTATTAGAATGAAGCTTTTAGGCTTTAATTAAGGGATTGATCTGTTAGCACCATTTTAGAGAGTTTTTAGTCTGAAAACTTATTTTCAGCTGCTCAGCGTTCTATGTTTTTATTATGTGACTGGTGTTTAATGCTGGATTTTAATTAATATCTTCTAATACTTTGTTTTTATTTTATTTTGTAAGCTCCCTCAAGTTTGTTCCTTGGAGATGTGGGATAAAAATGTTTTAAATAAATAAACATCTCCCATGCATTTTTAAAGCAGACTCAAGGTTCAAGGTGCCTGATTTGGAGATCAGAAAAGGTTATGCACTGGGAAGAGAAGCATACCCTTGTCCTCCAATGCCTCTAGGGATTTAATCCTCCCATCAAAGGTTGCAAATTAGTCATGCAGGATGGGAGAAGAGGTGCATACCGCAGGATTGTCAACAGTGGCTCCTCTCCTTTGATCTGTTTGTTCAGCATAATTTTTCAGTTAGCATAATTTTTGGAAACTATTGACTTCACTTAGCCGGGATAAGAGTGGTTGCCCTGGCCCAAGTGTCTACAAGCCTGCCCAGCAGGGTATTCAATCAGGGAGGCATGGTGCCAAAGGGCATCTACCCTCAAGGACATTCTACCTGTTCCCCTTTACTAATGCACTTGGACCTGTTTCAAAGTTATGTTGAATACACATAGTTGCTGGGGAAAATGTGAGCAGGCACTCTCAGCCTGTTCATTGATTGTACATAGATGCCAACAAGAACCATTCAATGGAACAAAAAATGCAGTTTTATCTAGTGCCCTATCGTATTTAGACTTTTTTAAAAAGAAAAATCTGATACTTCCTAACAGATGTTATCCTCTAGCAATAATTGTGATTACCTTCCTAAAACATCTCAGAGCCTAAGTATGATAGAAAAAATGACTTTTCAACCTCCAAGCTGATTAGAATGGTAGTGTCATGCCATGCCAACCACCAAGCCTTGGGATTATCTCAGTAGCAGATGTAAACCTCAAGAACATATGGAAGAACAGCTGCACGCTAATGTCCTATGGGCTTAAGCAGTATCTTGACCCTTGTAAATTTTGGAAAGAGAAGAATTAGGTAGTTAGAGTTTATGGGTATACCGCTGTGCAGTCGCTCTTGTAATGTATAATTGAAGATACATGTTGAAGGTGCTGGAAGCAAAAACTAGTTGGGGGAGATTTTTCTGCATCTGTTGCCTCTATACTGAGGGGACTAAATGTTATCACTTAGCAAGCAACTCGGTGTCTTGGCAAGCAGCTATTAGCAGATGCCTTCATGTCAGTATCTTGGCTTAGGGTCTTGGAGACCTCTGATATTCCAGCAGCAGTTTTACTCTGTATTGGGATCAAAGTTCAGAAGTCTGGGTATACTTTTGTATAGTTTTTTGTTTTGTTTTTGGCCTTCTGTTCGCCTTATCAATAGAAAGATGGAAGAACCATTTCAACCTATTTGTTGGTAAGAAGATCATAATGAAGTCAGGACCAAAAAGGTGGTGGTGAGGTGGGGAGGGTTATTTTTCTTTCACTGAAACATGGACTCTTCTTAAATAACACTTTCCTGAGGAAAGGTCAGTAGCTTCAGTTGTTACTGTTGGTATAATAAATGGCAGAACTCCTGAAAGAACTGTCTGTTCACAAAAGAATGAGTGTCCAGTTTTCACACAGGTGTAAGGTCTTGCAGTCTTTAAAAAACATTTTCTCCTACTGCTTGGAGCAATGAACCATGAAAGGTAAATAGTATATCAAGTGTAGTGTAGTGGTTAAGTGTCAGATCAGGTTGTGGAAGATCCAGGTTTGAATCCCCACTTGTGACATGGAAACTTGCTGAGTGTCCTTGGGCTAGTCACACATTCTCAGCCTAATCAACTTCACAGGGTTGATGTGAGAGGATAAAATGTAGGAATGGGGAAGGATATGAGCTACTTTGTGCCCTTAATGGGGGAAAAGGTACAGCACGACTGACTGACTGACTGACTGACTGACTGACTGACTGAATGAATGAATGAATGAATGAATGAATGAAATATAATCTTCTTAGGATACCACAATTTGTAAATAAAGCCTGCAGAATAGCACGTTGTTCCTATAGCAAAGGAGAAGACTTCTATAATATTATAGTAAGCCATAGGCTTTTATTGGTTTACTGTTGGTTTACTGTTGTGGCCATCTAAAATGCTATCCACTGTATTGTATTTTCTTATAGTATTTTTTAAAAAAATGATTACATTTGTTTCTCATTTGTGTGGAAGTGCCAAACTCGGTCACAGGAGTGGGTTGAACTTCTCTCCACAGGTTGCTTGCAGAATGTCTGATCCAAGATAGTTCTTGAATTATGCTAAGTCACTTGTGCATGTTTTTTTCCCCATTAGCAGCTGTAACTGGTGTACCACAAGCTAACTAGAGAATAGTGCTCTTGTATCTAACAAGTCTAGCATCATCATAAAAATGCACTCCCTGGCCTTCAACATGTGCATCTCTACATAAATACATATACCCATTCTTAAAACCTTCAAACTTCCAATAAGTGGAAGAACTTTAAGAAGCTAAAAAAAAAGTTATTTCCTCCCTTCCTACATTTTAATATTTAATATCTTCTTAACTAATGCCTTAACTATTTCTGAGAGGAGCCCAGTATGCTTATTTGCATTCACTGTAATTTCATCTGCTATATGCTTAAAACTATTTTTTTAAAATCTATTATTTAATATGTTGAAACCACTTTTCATATTATAATTATACAATGTTATAGTTTTGTCATTTTCTAAACTGAGTAATTTTTTTGCAGTTGTGGTTATGAGTGCCTCTCAAAAAGCCTTTTCAACAGCAAATCCCTTCCCCTCAAATAAGTTTTAAATTTCCCAATTAATTTGCTTGCTTTAAATCTCTATAGGTTTTATATGCAACAGTCTTTTTCAAATAGATCATCTCTCTCTCTCTCTCTCTCTCTCTCACACACACACACACACACACACACACACACACACACACACACACACCACACAAACACACACACTCCTAAACACTGTAAGGTAAAATTAAGCAGTTTGTAATGGTGAAGTTTGTAATGGCAAACTTTATCTAAGTAGTCTTGATTAATTAGTTATTTGTTTATTTTATTTATCCCATATCCCATCCAAAAAAACCCCTCAAGATACAGATCAATGTTGATGTTATAAAGCTGATGACAAAGATTAAAAGCAATCACAGAGACCGCCTCAGCCAATATGCAGCCACCAGAAACCCACAGATCTTTGAAGTCTTGCTCCTATTCTAGAAGATGTTTGAAATTTAGTAAGTATGTAGGGAAAAATACTCCACAGGTGGGGAACAGTTGGGCAGTGGCACTCTCAGTAGCTTTTCATTCCTAATTTGATTATGGTTTAGCTTTTCACTCCAAATTTGTTGCTCTTTTTCTCACAGAGCTTATGAATAACACCGGTGTATTCAGAGTCTGGTAGATTTATCTTTCTAGTGCACATGTAATTATTGTGTTGCACTAATACCATTGATCATCTATGTGTTTTTGTAATAGAAATGTTCAAGCAACATAATGTTGTCACTTATAGCTCCCTTTTGCCAATTCCCTCCCCCTAAACAAAGGAAGTCTTTTTTCATCAATGGAAGACTTTGATACCATAATATGTTGTTTTTTGGGAATGAGTCTCATCCAACAGATCCTAGCAGAATTCTGAGTAGACCTACTTAGGATTCTTAAGTTTTCTGAAAAGAGTCATCGAAGGCCATTTAGCAAAATGGATTTGTAAGATTAATCAAAACTTTCTGAACTCTTAATCTCTATAGTTATTTTATCTGACCTTGAGAAATCTTACTAGCATCATCTCTAGGGTACTTGGGACATGCTTATCAGTTCTGACATTTAGAGGGTTTGGAAAGCTTAAATACTTTTGCCTCCATGCAAACATTTCATGGTCATTCAGAGGAAGGGGGACAGTTCTGAATAAGTACAGACTTCTGTGGAACTCCAAAAATTATTATCTGACAATGACAGTCACTCAAGAGTAACTCCAGAAAAGATTTTAAAAATGTTTTTGTTTGGATTTATCTAACACAGGGGTAGGGAACCTGCGGCTCTCCAGATGTTCAGGAACTACAATTCCCATCAGCCTCTATCAGCATGGCCAATTGGCCATGCTGGTAGGGGCTGATGGGAATTGTAGTTCCTGAACATCTGGAGAGCCGCAGGTTCCCTACCCCTGATCTAACAGAACCCTTGGCCAACTTGGCCCCCAGAGCTGAGATCCTGGTACAAAGTAGGGAGGTCGGTGGCTAAAAGAAGCCAAGAACAGGATTGTCTGTGACAGGACTAACCCTTCTTAGGATTAGGCTGTGTGGATGCATTTGATAGCACTATATTCTTTAGCTCTTAAATTTTCCTTTGAGTTACAGGTGTTTAAGGCAAAAATAAAATGCAGTGACAGTTGGTTCATTGAAACTCTGGAAATGCTGGGGAGATTTCTAATGTTAGGTGAATTCACAGATTGCTAACTTTACCCAATGAAATTCTTTTAAGACTGAAACCTTTATCTTGTGTTCCATATCTAGTTCCATTTGGATTTCCTTGTTAAGTAAATAAGAGCTGAGGCCAAATTAGCTAGCCCGTTACATATTGTTAGAATGAGCTGGCCTAAAAATAACACTGGGAAAGTCAGCACCATACTTTATTCCCATAAGCTTATGACCCTAATATCACTTACTCTCCAAATTACTAATCCTGTTTGCGTTTTCCGCACATTTGAAGAGTTAACCCAGGAGATTATTGCCACTACTCTGACCACCAACTATGTGGAAAGAACTGAATCAAGTAGCCAACATGATCTAGCACTAAATGATGAATACTTTAACATAAAGTGACTCTTACGGGAAACTTATGCAATCTTTAGAGACACCTCCTGTAATATCACTTTGGGTACATACTTCTCCCTTAAGAACCAACTATATAGTATTCTCAAAGAACGTAAACTCATCTCACTAAATGATCACTTGGAGCAACTTGTACAAGCAATAAACTGTAATGACTCAAGGAAGTACTGGTCCCTTGAATCCAATGACTCAAGTTCACTTAGTTTCCATGAAGCTTGTATACCTAGTCATATCTGTCAGAAGTACTTCTTTGATGTTTTTAATGAGGCCCCTCATTCTCCTAACCTACATGTTTCTGCCTATGTAAATGACAGTCCAAAATGGCCCCCTGTCTGTGCGGAAGAAGTGCGTGAAATTGTGCTCCAAATGAAGAACAACAAGGCTCCAGGACCCAACGGGTTCCCCCCAGAGTTATTACATCCATTAATCAAACAGCTCTTGTACCATCAGATTGGACTCATGCGATTATGATTCCTGTCTTCAAAAAGGGAGATTTTTTGCTCCCTTCCTATTACCATCCTATTAGTTTATTATCCATCACTGACAAAATATATGCCAAATATTTGCACAATAAACTCTCTTCATGGATTACAGAAAACAAAATCATTGGCCCAGAACAAATAGGATTCCAACATGGAAAATCTACCTTAGATCAATGTTTGATCCTTAGGACTCTTGTCACAAAATATACTAGCGGAAGCAAATCATCTCTATTTGTGGCCTTTTTGGACTTAAAGGGGGCTTTTGACTCTGTCTCCAGAGATCTACTGTGCAGAAAACTTGTTAACCTAGAAATTGACAGAAGGCTACTTAAACTAGTAATGGCCTTACATCATGATAACACCTGTCAAGTCAAATGCTCTCCTGATGGTATACTTACTTCTCACATACCAATTAACAGGGGTGTCAAACAGGGGTGTGTTTTGGCCCCGACCCTATTTAATCTCTTTTTAAGTGATCTAGCTTCTTTTTTTGCTGGAGGATTCCTCACACTGCCCTACTTTTAATCATATGAGCATACCTTTACTTTTGTATGCTGATGATGCTATATTACTCTCCCATACAAAAGCTGGCTTGAAACGTTCATTGGCACGATGTGTTGAATATTGTAGTCATAATAACCTGATGCTTAATTTCGCAAAGTCAAAAATAATGGTTTTTGCTTGTTCTTGGAGACCATTCAGTTGGCCAATAAACAATGAACAGCTTGAACAGGTCAAACACTTTAAATACTTGGGTCTCCACTTTAATTACAATTCCTCTTGGGTTACGCAAAGGAAATTGGCTATTGAATAAAGCAAACTTAGTTGCAAGGCCATCAGTTGCTATTTTCACACCAAAGGTCATGAATTTGTACCTGCAGCCATTAAGGCATTTAATGCTAAAATCACCATGCAATTACTATATGGAATCCCACTGTGGATACAAGCATGGAGCTGTGACATGGCAAGAGTTCAATCATGCTTTCTCTATAGCATACTTGGCTTACCTCACTCGGTCCCATATGCCGTGGTCTGTTTGGAGGTGGGCCAACATTTACTCCATACAAGAGCATGGTGCATGACTTTTCAATTCTGAACACGATTGTGCTTTAACAATTGTGACAAGAGTTTCACTTATCAGGTTCTTTCTCTCATAACCAAAATTGAATGGTGGTCCTTTGTTGAGGTGAAAATTCATGAAATGGATCTATCCTTGGATGCATTGGCCCTAATGAATGCCAGTGAGCTAAAGCTGACTATCAAAAAGAGGTTATATGATCTCAAGTATAGTTAGGCAAATAAACACTGCTCTTCCGTGCACTTGGGCATACTGCTAAAACCACATACCATGGCTAGATATTTCCATTTGGTTTTAGAACCCAAATTGCGACTGATTCTTGCCAGGTACAATATTCTCCCTTCAGCTACCACTCAGGGTAGAATACAGAAAGTGCCCTTTAATGAAAGGCTTTGTCCCTGCAGGTCAGCTTATGAAGAATCGATCCAACACGTGATATTGCCCATTGCATAGCTTAGCTAGAAATAAATATCTAGACCCGTGATTAAGAACCCCCACTGATAATACTGATTCATTATTGTGGTAACTATGTTGGATTGTGGATCTGTAAGAGTATTGGAAGCGTTGTCTAACTTTTTGTGCTTTGTCATTAGCAAACGGTCATAACTGTATTGGGGATCATACTTATCACACTGGTGTTGCCATTGTTGCTGTTATATTGCTGTTATTGTTCTAATTATGCCATTAAAGGTTTATATATATAAGTAAATAAGAGGTCCATTCTAAGTGGAGTTACACCCTTGTATGTCCATTGAGATTACTGACCTTAGAAGAAAATAACTGTGCTTAGGATGGCACAGTAAAGGGCACACACATCCCATCCCAGATCTTTTTTTATAATATACATTGCCTGTGTATACTTCTCAGCAGGAAAAGGGACATCTGTACTGGTATGACTAATTATCATTACATGCATTTATCATTAAATAAACACCATGCAAGACAGCAAGATTGTTTACTTAAGCTGCATAATACTGGGGAATGGGAGATAGCTCTAGAACACGGGAGTGCGTTGCCAGAATGGTGCTATTTATTAAGCTATGATAACGCTAATGTTCCTCTTTGATGTATAGCATGTGCGACTTCAGCTGAACTTGTAGAGAGCCTTAAGGATGTTTCATTGAACATTTAGTATGGCAGCAAGCCAGAATACATTTAGCCTAAGCCCAGATGACAGGCTGGTAATGAGGTAGTGATTGATGACCACTGCTTCTTTATGAAAACTGCTTGATATGCTGGGGGGGAAATGCATTGCCAGCTATTTTCGTTTCACTTCCTCTTATACTAGTTATTCTTATTGTAGAAGAGTTATACAGGCTTTGGTTAAGCAGTCTTCCCTGAGATGCCACGAAGGAGTGGGTGTGAATTTTTAACAGCACCATCCTGTAGCTATATTTATTTGTAATTCAAATCTTAATTTCCAGGATATTTTTATTACCAAAAATAACTGCAATTATATTCCCAATAAAAATCAACTATAATACTCTGTCTACCATCTATAATTGTACAGGATCTCTGATTCTTCTCTTCTGTACTTTATTTATTTATTTATTTATTGGTTGAACTTATATACCGCCCTCCCCCAAAGGGCTCAATTCTTTAAAAGGAATTGCATTTCTGGCTCACGTGTAACAAGAATTATGATTGAAAGGCGATAAACCCAATTAAAAGTATACACGCAATCAGATCTTGGGCAGGGGGTGGGGAGGGTGACCCTGACTTTGAGACACAATTCAAGTAAACAAACTTTTCATGTAGTTTATTCAATGTTTTTAATTCCATTCAAATAATCCTTTACTGTTTATCTAAATTTTGACAATTTTGAATGTATGTCATTTTTAAATTGTTCAAATTTTGGTATTTTCATGAACAGTCAGTCTATCCCAATTACATCATGCTGTGTGAAATTGTCCTGATTGTAGTTGGTGCCCTTATTGTTTGTATAAATATTATATAATGTGGTTGTTATGTGTGTCCTTTAGAAATCAAAAGTATTCTACCTCTTTTTATGTGCTTCTCTTTAAACCAGATTATCTCTGCTTTCAGATATAAACAAAAGTGCATGGCAACCTGGTAGACTTATGTACAGATTCAAAATCTTATTTTAAGGCATCAAAAAGTAATCCTTTAAATCAGTGTATTTTACAAATATTTTTGAAGTTAAAATTTACATACCTTCCTGTGTAATCTGGATGGTTAGGTTTGGTTGGCATAATGCTGAGCTAGGTGCACTATTGTTCTTGTATTATGGACTCTAAATTCTACCAATATAATGTTACATATACCTTCTTTTAAGCAAGCCAGTGTATGTGTTTGCTTAGTCCAGGTGAAAAAAGAGGTACTGCTAGAAAGCCTGAAGAAAGAGCAAGATGGTGAACTAGCTTATGTCCTTTTGATGCCAAGGGAAAGGTAGACGGCATGCAGCCTGCACTCACCTACTCCAGGACCACATTTCTATGTACAGTCTCACCATTTGGGAGATATTGGACTGGTGCTGCATAATGTTTCTGTTTTACCACTTTAAAATTTATATGAAACTGTAGGAATTAAATTTAATGAATTCTACAGCCAAAAAATCATCCAATATACTTCAGTCAAAACTCTTGAAGCTTGAATTGAGAAACTTTACCGCTGTTGTTTGTTCTCATTTAATTCCCTTTCTTTTATTTAATACTGAATCTGACAGGATCCTGTGTTTTGAGCTTAGAATGTCTTCTACTTCCAAGCCAGTCAGGAAATGGCATGAACTTGGATGTGCACAGAAAGGGAGAATCAGCCACAGGGGTAGATGTGAAATAGTGTTTTAGAGAAGAAATAAACAGAGGACAGTGAAATGTAAAGGCTATGTGAGGCAGTATGAAGCATCCCAAGGAGGGAAGGTTGAATCTTTTCCAGCATGCATCAATGAAAAAACAGTGAGGCCATATTAGATTCATAAGAACATAAGAACAAGCCAGCTGGATCAGACCAGAGTCCATCTAGTCCAGCTCTCTGCTACTCGCAGTGGCCCACCAGGTGCCTTTGGGAGTTCACATGTAGGATGTGAAAGCAATGGCCTTCTGCGGCTGTTGCTCCCGAGCACCTGGACTGTTAAGGCATTTGCAATCTCAGATCAAAGAGGATCAAGATTGGTAGCCATAAATTGACTTCTCCTCCATAAATCTGTCCAAGCCCCTTTTAAAGCTATCCAGATTAGTGGCCATCACCACCTCCTGTGGCAGCATATTCCAAACACCAATCACACGTTGCGTGAAGAAGTGTTTCCTTTTATTAGTTCTAATTCTTCCCCCCAGCATTTTCAATGAATGCCCCCTGGTTCTAGTATTGTGAGAAAGAGAGAAAAATTTCTCTCTGTCAACATTTTCTACCCCATGCATAATTTTATAGACTTCAATCATATCCCCCCTCAGACGTCTCCTCTCCAAACTAAAGAGTCCCAAACGCTGCTGCCTTTCCTCATAAGGAAGGTGCTCCAGTCCCTCAATCATCCTCGTTGCCCTTCTCTGCACTTTTTCTATCTCTTCAATATCCTTTTTGAGATGTGGTGACCAGAACTGAACACAGTACTCCAAGTGTGGTCGCACCACAGCTTTATATAAGGGCATGACAATCTTTGCAGTTTTATTATCAATTCCTTTCCTGATTATCCCCAGCATAGAGTTTGCCTTTTTCACAGCTGCCATACGTTGAGTTGACATTCCCATGGATCTGTGCACAGATTCATAGGGAACAAGAGAAACAAAATGAAATAATTGGGATTTATATGAGAACAATTTTGATTTCCTGGTATCCTCATCTACCTGCTCTCCTATCCCCTCAGTGCTTTGTTATTTAGTCAAACACTGGACAGGAAGAAAATCTTTCAGTGTTTTTGAGACTCCTGACAATTCCTATTTTAAAGTATGCATTTTTGTTCCTTCAAAATTTATTGAATATTTCTCCCAAGATTTTTTCCCCTTTCAGGTGAAACTTGGTAGTAGTTGTGTGTCTAGAACTACAGCTGTAAACATATAAAGCTGTCTTTATATCAAGTCAGACCACTGGTCCATCGAACTAAGGCCCATTCTGCATGGGCCAATTAAAACGGGTTGAGGACCTTTTTAAAAGCTAACCCATTTTAGTGGCCAGAACCCAGGTTTCATGAAAATCACTAATTTTGTGAGTTTCCCCCCTTAAAGCCGGGTTGCAAACTCTTCCTTCCTGCCTGTGCGAACTACAGCAAGCAGGAGTGTTCAATCTGCACCCCCTTCCCTCCACCATTATGGTCGATTCCCCAGGTAGCTGCCATATGAGGGGATACTCTATTAGGTGCCTGCCGTGGCATCCAGGTAGTTGGGGGTAGATTGTTGGATGGGGGATTCTTGGGGGGTGAATTCTCAGGTGAGGGGATTCATGGGGGGTGGATTCACAAATGGGGTTCACATGGAAACACTGTGTTTCTTTGCCTCTTCTGCCTCTGGGATCCCAGCAATCCCAGCTGGGCCTGCAGCCGCTATGCCACCATGCCAATGGCAACAGAAACGGGTTTCATGAACCTGCTGCTTCCTGTGCAGAATCAGCCTGAGTGTATCCATCAGTGACTGTTTGGATCTCAGGCAGAAAAAGATCTTCCTCAAACCTGCTACTTCAAATCATTTAACTGGTTGCCACAAACTAAACTCAGGACCTTCTGTTTGCAAAGCATTTTCTCTGCCATTGAATTACCACATTCCTGAATTTACTGTAGCTGCAGTTTACTATAGATGTGCGACTGCCATAAACAATAATTCCTCAGTTTATTCTTTTTTCCTTCATTATAATGTCTTGAACAACTTATGCGTGCCTTGAAATCACAATATTTTGAGGTTCTCCTCCCCCAGCTGCTGCAATATTTAGTGGGGAATAATATTTAGTGGGGGAACATACTGCGTACTTCATTTCCAGGAAACTGATCAAAGCAAAAACCCAACTTAAATGGTTACAAGACTTAAGAAATAGCAGCCCCAGAATTACCAGGGGCCACCATTGTGGCAGGAGGGAGACAGATGGCTCCTTCCCTCCTGGCTGGGAGTGGAGCATGGATCCACATGAGCCTACGTGAGTCGGGAGAAACCCAAGTCACATGCAAAGAGTGAGGAGCGTGCTCGCCTTAAAAGGCAGCGTGCAATGAGCCTCGGCCTCTTCCTTTGGCCAAGGATCAAAGATCCCCCTCCCTCCCTCCCTATGTTATCAGGTTATATTGTTATGCAATTATATTTGTCGCAGCCTGGTGGTATTGGGCAGAGGACCTCATCCTTTTAATGGGAAGCCGAGCCTGCGAGCTAGACTTTCCGTGGTTGGGGGCCTCCTTAAGAGGCTTGGGGTGGGGCGGGCTCACGGTGCCTGCAAACGAGCCTGACATCCCAGCAGGAAGGGGTGCCATGAATGGGTTTGCACCCAGGTGGCATCCAATAACTTCCTGTCCCATCGCCAATATGGATTGGGGTCGGTGCCTGGATCAGCAGGGGGGTGCTGTCCCAATACAGGATAGGGTCCTCTTGTTCCCCAGTTTCTGTTTGCTGTTTTCAATAAAGTGGGCTGCGGCCCAATTTGTTCCAAGTTAGTATTAAGTTGTTTTATTGGTTGCCAGCCAGTCAACTCCAGCTATCTGCATGCAACTGTGTTGTCCAAGGATGAGTTACACACTTTTAAGCCCACTGATTTCAGTAGGCTTTAAAGGGTGTAGCTCTGCTTAGGATGATGCTAGAACTTGAGGTCTGAACTCTAGTCCAGCAGTGGGAGTCCATCTGTGGCAATGTATTTATTTTACTTTCAAAAGTTCTGTCCCACAAACTCAGCCAAATTTGTCTCTTGAGGTTGTGGTAGGTACAAATAAGGCATGTATTGTCACCCTAAGTAGGCACTTTCCTTGAGAGTTGGGGGGTGGTGGTTATACCCAGTGATGGGATTCAAATAATTTAACAACTGGGTCCGGTGGTGGGATTCAAATAATTTAACAGCTGGTTGTTTACAAGCACCATTTTAACAACAGTTTCTGCTGAAGTGGTGCGAACCTGCTGAATCTCACCACTGATTATACCCTTTTCACCCAAAAGAACTAATTAGAATTTTAACTTCATCCGCCATGTGCTGAACTGTCTCTGTTTTAGAAAACTCTGCTTGGTTTCTAGTGCCTACCTTTATCAGAATAAGGTAGGCAGTAGGGCCCAAGTGGAGCATTCAGAACAAAGATAGTTGAGCATGTGGCGGATGAAGTTACACTTCTACTTAGTTCTTTTGGTTGAAAAGGGTATAACTTGGAGACTGAGATTGTGCAAGCAACCAAGACCCAAAGACCAATATTTGTGAGGATTGTCCCAGCAAACTTTCCAAATAAACCAAGCTGATGTATAACCGAACAAAAAAAAATTGGATAGTACGAAACACACATAAATGCACAGAAAAATAAACTAAAGAAATGAGGAAGAGTGGGGATAGTTTTAAGGGATAGTATTTACCAAGGAGTGATATTTACCAGCCCTGATGTCCATGAAAGCAGAGCTGAAGATAGAAACAACCCATGTTTCCAGAAGTGAGGGAAAGCTCACAGTATAAAGTGAGGGTGTAGAAGGGATCCATGAACACACAGATATTGGGACCAAAGATACACACAGATATTGGGACTGTTTGTACATCCTAAAATGGGTCCTGAAAAGGTATGAGGGGTTCTGGCAGAAAAACCAGAAAATGAAGAATTCATTGCTTTATCATCTACTCCTTCCCTCTTGTTTGCCCTCCTCTGTTTTTCCTCTGTGTAAGGGCTGTCAAGTCACATCATAAATGGGACCCCAGCAAGGAGTTTTCAAGGCAAGTGATTAAGCAGAGGTGATTGAAAATAAGACATACATCATAAAATGTAACACAAACTCATCAAAATGTTAAAAGCCTAGTGTTATGTACAGGCTATGCCTCTCCATCTAAGCAACCAATGAGAGCTGATGAAATGTTGGGGGTATCAGTTGAGGAACTGTAGTTGGGAGTTGGCAGCTGGGGGGGGGGGGGGTTGGAAGGGAAAGAAAATGTCAGAGTGCAACTGTGTAGGAGAGCTTCTAATAATGGGTGGAAAATAGTCAATTTATAACCAAAGAATCCCAGTTGTGGTAATAGGACCACAGTTCAAAAAGTGGAAGTTTGTAATGTCTACATATTTTTTCAGTGTGATGTTAGAACCATTTTTAAAAGTTAACTTCTTCTTTTGTTTAATCTCATGGGCTGAGTGGAAGGAAAAGCAGCATGCTATACCCAATCTTTTCAGAATGATACATGAACCAAAGAGGCTCCATTTTGAATGGTTCTAGCAGAAGACAAATTTTCTATAGGCATCGCAGATGCTTGAAGCTAACAGAGAAAAGATGCATTTGCGGCCCAGCTTTTCAAAATAGAACAATGGGTCAGTGGAGTATTTCTTTCTCTAGAAGTTTGAAGGCTATCACTATGGAGATGCTGCCTTGCAACACAATAATATTAGCTAAGGCAGAAACTTAGAAAAGTGAACAGAGAGAAGTCTTATTATGGGATACATGGAGAGCTCTAAAATGCTGCAGTGCATACTGTTTACTGCTCTGTATAAAATGCTAGGCTCCCAAAGATTGGTTGAGCGTCTGTCCTTTCTCTTCTCTTCTTGCTGAAGCTCTCTTAATTCAAATAAAGCCTCTTTTAAAAATCCTTCTCCTGACTGGTGTGCTTTATTTGGCAGTGAGCACACCAGGACCGGCCTTATTTGGCTAGCAATGGTAAATCACTTCTGATTATTTCCCTTGAAAACCCCTTGCTAGGGTCACCATAAGTTGGTTGTGACTTGGCACTTAATATACACACACAGCACACACGAGCTGAGTACCTAAGAGAAAGAAATATACCATTTAATATCTCATCCTCTATATTATATAATATGAATAATTGGTGGCATCATGTGAATGCAAGAGCTCTGTGTGAGTGAGGGTTTGTTATTAAAGGGGGCTGGACTACCTTGCCTGTAGAGTAGCCCTCAGACTCTGGCCCCTTCCGTACATGCAAAATAATTCGTTTTCAAACCACTTTCACAACTGTTTGCAAGTGGATTTTGCTATCCCGCACAGCTTCAAAGAGCACTGAAAGCAGTTTGAAAGTGCATTATTCTGCATGTGCGGAATGAGCCTCTGAGAGAGAAAACCTGTGGTATGAAATGGCCACAGCTCTCTCTATATTTTAAAAGAGATAAAAGTGATGAGTGTGACATCTTGACCAACATGTTACTCATAACCTGAGAGATTTAAGAAGGTGGGAGGCACTCTGTAGGATTTGGAGGAGGGTAATCATACCTGGGAAATGGAGACAGAATCAAAAGAGCAGCAATAATATAAAATCAGCAAGAATACAATCATAGAAGCTATCAGGGAGGGAAAAAGACTTATCAGAATGATAATCAAGGATATCAGACTGCCCTTTAAAATGTTTTAAAAGCCAGTGCAGTAGATTTAAAAATTAAAAAACCCAACAATTTCCTTAAAACTAGTTAGGGATGATCTTAAAATACAAATCAGTAATATGCTTGAGAGAATAGATGTGCCAAAAGGGCCAAAGACTTATACTTTTGTACTAGGTGGACTGATGTGGGGAGAGGGCATTCCATACTCAGAGCAACAACTGGAAAGACTCTTTCTTGGCTCATCTCACCGCAGATAATGGAGAAAGAAGAAATTAAATCTCCAAAAGAGAATCTCAGTTGCTGGGCAGATCCATACAGGAACAGATGGGTCTTAAGTGCACTCACCCCAAGTCATTTTGGCTTTAAAATAAGGATATTATGAACTTCATAGCAAACATGTTTGCCAGGCAGACATATTGGTTTTGACAGCTGCAATCACTTGAGAGCCAGGGTTTGGGTCTTCTTGCCTCAAATGTCTTTGCCTCACTGCTCTCCATTTTGAGCAGCATGAGTTGTAGGTGAAATTGATTCTCATCCAGTGTCATAGATGTTTGAGTCAGGTAATTTAATGAAACAGGAGGGAACTTTGACACTTGTAAGGCTGTGTGAGAATATCCATGTGCAAAATAATGTCAATACAGATGGGCAGCTCCATCCACAGTGGAAGTGGTGCGCTGCAGTGCTGCCCCACCAGTCCCAAAGAGGCTTCCCAGCAGCGTTGGGAGACTTGCAAAGTGCGACAGCCTTCCTCCTGCCAAGAAGCCCTGAGGGGCTACACTGGACTTCAGCCAGCCAAAAGGTCCCGATAGTGGCCCACTGGAGCAAATCAGCAAAGGCTGGGAGGAAACCAACTAATATTGGCTCCTTCCCAACCCCCACTATGCCACTGGTGGTGAAGGCACAGGGATGCTGCCACAGCATCTCATGGCCGGGGGAGAGTGGTGGCAGTTTTGCCCCTCTGCTGGATCATGTGCCCCAGAGAAGGTGAATCCTTGGCTACTCCCATGGGTGGATTGACCCTTTGGCTGGGTCTCTTAGATGTGTACCAAACAATAGAACTTTCCCCCCCCAAAAAATGGTTGTTTATCATTGTCTTCCTGGTTTGCTCACTGTTTATGTAAGTAATTAACTGCATAATGGCTTTCAGTGATGGTAGCTTTGTGAAGGTGGACATCTGAACAGACTTGAGCTACTCTTGAACACTTGAACTGTCCAATGAAAAATGATCTTTCTGTTTGCAACTGGTAAACAGAATATGATCTGAGCCAACAAACCTTTGGGCATCCTCCTTTAATGGTCATAATCAACATTTTGAATATTCCCTAGAAATAAATAGTTACAAAATATATAAACAGTTATATACTTGTTATAAAACTAGTCATATACAATCTCTGTAATGGTGCTTCATTTTCTAATATTGAAATTTCTAAACCTGTGCTGAAAGATAGCCCTTTACAATAATCTAGCTTCAGTATGCACAGAGCATGGATAATCAGGATCAAATCGGCTTGTTAAAGAAGAGCTGGTGTATCAGCTGGTGCTGGTAAAAGGTGCATCACAGAAGAGAACTAAGCCTTCAGCTGTAGGCCAGTTAAACTATAAGTCTGCACCTTAACAAAGTTCAAGTGCATCCAGAACTGGCTGATTCCTAAGCCCTGATTGGCTATGCTGCAACAGTTTATTTGTTAACTGAGCTTCAGTTTATTTGTTTTCACATAATCCTTGGGTCATAATATCCATTGTCACAACTACAGTCAATAAAAAGAAGAAATAAAGTGTTGTCTGCATAATAATATTATTCTCAATGCCCCGATAATCAATCCAGGTGGTTCCATGTATATGCTAACCTTAACCTTGAAGCCAGATAGCAATCTGCTTTGTCCAAGAAAGCCTGAAGATGACTGACCACTTGCTTACACCATTTCTGTTATTGATAATGAAAAGGGTATGTGCCCTGTTCTTCCTTGGAGGTTCATATGTTGTAGAACAGAATGGGAATATCATGCATACCCTCAGGATCAGCAAACATTGTGTTTATTGTATGTGAATCAGCAGGAGCAGTTGGTCTGTTGGTTTCTTGAATTTCAACTGAACATCTCATTAAAAGCTATTCTGTATTTTTATTACCATATCATAGCAGCATTTAATTTATGACACATTTTTATTCTTCCTTCCCAGCATTTTCTTTATTAATGAAATCTCTTTCTCTCCTTATCTACTTCTGTGATTTGTTAATCTGCACATTTAAATTACTGGTAGGATGTGTAAACTGCTTATTTCATTATTAATTAATGTGCCTCTCAGTTTTGTAACATCTGCATTCTTCGGAATCTTGGTTTCAACACAGTGATCCAAGCTGTTTGTGTAAATAATTGAATGAATAAATAAGTAAATAGCTGTAGTCCCAAATCTCTGCCTATGGAACCCCAACAGTAATCTTTTTTATCTTGTAAAGATTGCATTTAGAAATACATTGCTTTCTTGCCTTTGAGCATTTACTCATTCCAACTTGCTAAAATTTGATTTATTTGATCATTTTGCTCCTTAGCTGACAACCTCCACAAATGGCCTGTACGTTTTAAAGAAAACTCGCAATAGCAGTTGACATTAAAATAAATCAGCATTTGATATGCAAATTTAAACATTTGAAAGGTCACTGTTTAATACAGCATTTGCCTACAGACCTGATAGTCACCAAAGTTTGTGGGGCTTTTTTCCCTGAAGTAAAATTAAAAGGGGAGGGGAACCCACAGTTAGCCCATAGTTGCCAGTGTTTCTCTTTCCAGTTGGTTCAGACATGTAGAATGTATGTTTCTTGGAGGAAGAAATATGCCTACCTTAAGGAAAAAAAATACTAAAACTATTCTTACATATGACAAAGTGGGCTAGTAATAAAAGGTGTCACTTCCCTTGGATAAATATTTGTTCTGACAAAAGTTTATTGTCTTTGTAAGAATGACATTTCCCACCAATTTCTGTTCCATAGCTCTAAAAATTTCTTCTAGGAAACAGACTTTCTCTTCCTTTCTCTTGGAAATTGTAGAAATTGTGGTAAATATATTTAGATCTGCAAACTTTCCATTCTTTTCCCTAATGATTAATATCATACACATGGGTATTTAAGTTTTTAAATAATACATCTGTTGTTTCCTGCCCTTTCATGATGTCCTTAAGGGGTAGGTATGGTTATATCCTTTGGCCCAGAGATGCCCTTGAAAACTGCTGTCCACGCAAAAATGGACCCATAGTTGATAATAACATGATTTAGCATTTACAGTGCTGTCCTAACCTGATTTGACTGAAGTCCGTGGACCCACAATGCTGTAACACTACTTAGGATTCCACTGAAAATACCTAATAGTATTGGAACAAACTATTGTAAGCACTGCCTTTTCCCACATAGGCCTTCTTGACCACTGAAGATACCATAAGAGGATCCTTCTTTGTTTGCCCCACTATTTAAATTTTGCAAGTGGCAGGCTATTGAGGGGAACAACCCTATTTATAGCAGAACGGCAACTTTGGAGTTCTGTCCCAAGGGAAGTTCATTTTGAGATTGAAAAGAAAGGAGTCAGGGAACTAGTTGAGGGCTGAGATAGACAAGTTCACACAGACATGCTGAAGTAAAAGAGGCCACCACAAAAGAAGAGCACTGGTGCAGCACAGGGCCTCAGGAAACATTCCTGCTGGCCAATGAAACCCATCCTCCCAGCCTTAATGTAGCAGGGAACCTGGAGTGTCAATTCCTGTAGTCCAAACTGGTCCAACTCCAGCACCTGGCAATGGTGGCAACCCCAAGAGGGAAACAAAAATGAAAGAAATGAGCATGCAGTTACAGCCTACTTCCCCATGAATCTAGTCTAATGGCTAAACCACCACTGAAACTGGGTGAAAAATCTGCCAGAGAAGTGAATGTTCACCCTGAAGGAGATGTTTCTGCCTAAAAAAAGAAATCCAGGTGACAAATCATGGAGCCATTAGCTGCTTCCATGAACTGTTCCACTGCCTTGATTACTTTTCTCATGGCAGCTTGCTGGGAGAGCCAGCTCCTCACCAGCTATGTCTCCCTAGCCAGAAAAGCTTTGCATCCGGAAAGGAGGGAGAATATGGTTCACTTTCATGGCAAGAGCAAGATCCATCCCCTTTCCAGCAGGTCAGGTTGTTTTCATCAAGCTGGACAATCAAAGCATCCATGGCCACTGATGGCTGATACAATACAAAATGGTGGGAAGAAGAGAATCCTATTGCATTCCTTATTAACCTATCCAGGTGACCTTAAGGCTTCCTTCTAACCCCAAGGAGGCACTCCAGCAAATCAACAACATCTAGGCCAGGGGTAGGGAACCTGCGGCTCTCCAGATGTTCAGGAACTACAATTCCCATCAGCCCCTACCAGCATGGCCAATTGGCCATGCTGACAGAGGCTGATGGGAATTGTAGTTCCTGAACATCTGGAGAGCCGCAGGTTCCCTACCCCTGATAGGCTGTGGCCCAGTGCATGATGCTATGAATATCCAAATTGATGTTGCCCTTCTGAAACTAAAAAGAGGAAATTTCAGGAATCTGGTCAGCCTGGGGAATATATTTACCTGTAGGCAATGAACTGTCAGTGGCCGATGGCCTGGATAAGGACAGCTCTGTCTCTACAGCCCCAGTGGCAATATAAAAAGAGTGTTTTCTCTTTTAAACTGTACTTGAAAGGTGTTTGAGTTTTGTGAGCAGTTATTTGGTCCACATTTATGTGAGAGCTGAAAAATAAGTTAGGTTCAGTGTTTTTTGAATGGAAAAAAATCCACCTTGTTCCATGCCACTGCCAAACTAGTTCTTTCAGCAATCCATCAGTGCCTACACAATAGTACTATTGCTGGAGAATGCCAAAAATAAACCCAGAAGATAGCTTTTAGAAGACCTGTTGTTATAACTTCCTTTGGCAGAAATGCATTATTACACTGTAGAAGTGTAGAGATGTCGTCATTGCCAATCTTTAGATGCAATCTAGGAAGATATATAAGGTAAGGTTCAGATACCATATGAAACCAAAGTTTAATGATCTATCTATGATTGTTATGGTTCCTTGAATACAGACCACTCCACTAATTATGATTTATTAGGAGGTTCCGATCAGGATCTGAACATTGGTTTTGTTCTCTCCTGTTAGTTTTACCTATGGGTTTTGCATGACACATGAAAACAGACAATTCTACTAGTTTATTCACTGATGGTATCCTTGGTCTATGCAGAGAAACCTGGGAAATAGCCAAGGGTATGAAACCATCACTGGTCCACATAAAAGAAAAGAGGTTTGAATGATTGTTTGTGAGCTGAATCTGGTTTCAAAAGCTAATCTTAGTACCTAGAAGAATCATGTTTTGTTTTGTTGGAATAGTTCCCCCCACCCCTTTCTTGGCTTTTGTGTGCTATGTATGTTTTAAAAAAATATTCAGGTTTTCTGAACTACTTTTCCCACCTTGCCAGAAAATGTGTATCTTATGTTGAAATTCAGCAGTATGCCTTTTTGAAAACCTACTGATGTGAAATTTCATTTTATGACAAAGGAAGACCACTGATTCCTTGCTTTAAGAAGCATTACATATTACTCAAGAATACTCTTCTCTTAAAAAAAAAGCATTTCATACTTTCTGTAATTACTGGAAGTCACAGATTTGTTTTCAGTTTTATGGTTTTTGTGGACGGTGGTTATGTAAGTATTTATATAAGTGAACCAATGTTATAATAGCTTGCTAAGAAAAACAAACTGAAGTTAACTCAGTATCAAAACTAGCCATTAAAAAAGAGACATATAGAGCCATAAATCTTCTTTGACCTTGCAGAAAACAACTTTTGAGAATATTTTTAGTGACGCAGTAACATATGCAATGGCTATTCTGTGTCCCTCAGAATGGTTTAACCAGTGATAGAAGCTGCAGTTCTGACAATGTCCTGGCTTTAGTCTTCTGAGTTCATGTTGTTATTAATTACAATAATTGAGTTGTATAACGTGAAAACAAAGCAGACTCCCCATTTGAACAGCCTATAATTGAAATAAAACATGATTTTAAAAATTGTTCTAGTTTCTTTTATTATTACACTCTCTGCCACTATTGGTTTCTATTTACAAGGTAGACAACCATTTTCTAATAAGGAAGTAGAGTGATCACAGTGTTTCTTAGGCGGAGGGGGAGACAATTTCAGGACTAGGCAGCTTAGCCATGGCTGTCTTTGTTTTGGTAAACCTACTCTGGCTCCAAACTTGTTTACCCTCACCTCCACATATTGTACTAAGACATGCCCATTCCCATCCTCCTTCCCTGGTGTGCTGTAGGTCCACTACCAAACTCGAAAGATGTTGCTCAGCATTCCTTCCCAAGCAGCAAAGCCAATGATGGTCTGTTCACACCCTCCACAATACCCAATGTCTCAGAGTGCTCTCTGTTCATCTCCACCTATAATGAGCAACCCACCAAACTAGTTATAGCCTGAACAGTCCAAGACCAGACCTAATTAATTCAAGTTTACACCCTTATCCCCCAAATATTGTGAAACAGGCAAAAAGTGGTTCTCCCCATTGCCAATCAGGGAAAAGCCTTAAAATTCCTGCTTGGCCAAAACCAGCTACTCCCATGATATTCTAGGGACGGAGGGAGGGTGCGTCAGCAGTATGTGGCAAAAACTATGAGAAAGAGGGTGAAGCTTGAATATGCAGCCCTTCCACATGCATACCCAGTGGATGGCTACTTTCTAGCCAGCCAGTTAGCACCCTCTGCTTCATTTGAAGAGGAACTGTGGCACATTAATTCATGACTTTACTGCCATGTAGGCCTTTACTACTCCTAATACCTACATACTGTTCCAAATTGTCATTCTCAGCCTGCACTTTCGTGCATGCTTGCAGCTCTCCAAACCTTATCTCACATTGAAGCAAATCTCAAGGTTCTTCTGCTGCCTGCCTGCCCAGATGCCTTACCCTTCTTGTGCCACCAAATGCTCTTGCTGTGTCAGTCTACCTCTTTCCTGTACTACTGTTCATCAGGCAAAGTAGCTGAAGTGTTATCTGTGTTGCTATTTTGAATACTTTCCAAGGGTAGCTATGCTGATCTGCAGTAAAACAGCTAGATTTGCCTCCAGTAGTGCCTTAGAGGCTGACAAGATTTTTGAGGTACAAACTTTCAAGAGTCAAAACTCCCTTCCTCAGATCTGAAGAAGGAAGCTTTGACTCTCAAAAAATTATCCCCACAGATTTTTGTTGGTGCTACTAGGCTCAAAATTAACCATCAGAAATCTTTTCTATGAACTTTCCCATAATGTTAATGTTAAACACGAATGCCTTTGGGGGAGGATTTTATTCCATTTGTCTGAAATATGACAATATGGTTATCCTGTGAGAGTGTTGCAGTCCCTCTTGTCCAGATTGGATGGAAAACTGTGAGAAAAGAAACAGGTTTCTTCCATTGAAACCATAATAATGAAATAGAATTATCATCATCATTACCTTTATTAGGCATAGGATAAAACAAGAATCAGCCATCAATAACAACAATAGAAAAGATTGTTAGGTGATCAACAGGAGTGTGCAGTTGTTGATAAAGCTGTTGCCAAAATCTTTGCTACGTCTGCAGTTCTTTTAGTGCAGCAGGAAATAGAATTATGAAAATGGAACAGTAACAAAAGAAATAATGAAACAAAGCCATATTGGACAGCCCAATAATGGGAACAACCCTTTTCCTTTTGGAATTAATAACAAACTTAAACAAACTTAAACAAACTTCATGCACAAGTTTACCCTGTATATATTGATTTAATTTATCCCAAATAAATGAATGAATGCCATTCCCTAATATGGCAGAAATAACAGTTCTCCAGTGAAGGGATCTTTTGGGCATCATCCATTGTAGACAACTCCATGGAAGTTTGTGCTTGTATAATTAAAAATAGATATTGCATCTAGTTCTGGTGGGTTTTCCGGGCTGTGTGGCTGTGGTCTGGTGGATCTTGTTCTCGACGTTTCGCCTGCATCTGTGCCTGGCATCTTCAGAGGTGTATCACAGAGGTAGACAACCAGTGATACACCTCTGAAGATGCCAACCACAGATGCAGGCGAAACGTTGGGAACAAGATCCACCAGCCACGGCCACACAGCCTGGAAAACTCATCAGAACCAGTTGAATCTGGCTGTGTAAGCCTTTGACAAAATACTGCATCCTTCAGGGTTCTTTGCAATCAAAGAAACCTCTCTCTACATTTCTTCCTATCTTAGTGATGGACCTATTACTCATATTTATGTATTCATTGTCTGTTTAGTGAATTATACTGAGAAAAAGTTGAATTGGGTTTTAAATGCTGAAGTGTGATATTTCATAGTAACGGTACTTCCTTCCGTGTATTGCTTTTAGGAACGATTCAGTGAGGTTACAGTATTGAAAATTACAGAAATACATAATACTGTTGACCATTTTGTTTGTTTAGCTGTGGTCTTTACATTGTATGATAACTGGACATCTGAGCATATTTCATATACACAATCTAGAATCATTCACATCTATGGGAATTTGTCCATTGACTTCAGTGGGGTGTGATTGCCAACCTCTGTGTATGGAAATGTCATAAAAGCCTGAGATAATTCTCAAAGGACAACAAGTACAATATAAATTACAGATGACCAAAAATTTCTTCCTCAGCTCCATGAAACTGATTTTTAGACACCAATAAAAATCTGAATTCTAGCTGTATCCATTGAGGATTATGAAGAAAGAATGCATTTACTACAAGTGTCAAATCATTTGTGAGATTTTAAAATGGCTTGCAAAAAAGGGATTTTTTAGTTTTGGGGGGAAAAAACCTTGTGCCTAGAAATCATATTTGAAAACTATACTGTTGGCTCTTGCCCTGAGCTCTTGAGAGGTCTTTTTGTTTATGAGAGAATTTTTCATAGGATTATAATATTTAAAGTTAATTAAAGATATAATTTGCTCTTTAATAAACAATATGTTTTGTAACTTCATTAAAGGGATGCTGCCTTCCTTAATTGTAATGGTCGAAAAGGTTGTCAGCAAAGTGTACATTAACTGCAGAGATAATAATGTTTTTATATGCTAATAATTTTTAAATGAATAACTTGTGTGGTTCTGCAGCCACATGGGGGAAATAATTCACATCGCTAAAGCTTATTGTGGTGTTAACCCCTTTTCCTGGGCAAGAGTGCCAACCAATCTTGGTGTAAAATGCTCATTCGTTTTACATTAGTGTTAATGGCAGGCCTGTTGGACCCACTGGTGTGAAAGGATTATAAGCAAAGGCGGCAGCTATAGACATTCACATTTCACTGAGAAATCCTTGTTAAGAGGAACCTATTGGGATTGTGTAACTTGATTTTCTATTTATCGATTAGATGCTTCTTGTTTTTTGTTGTCATGTGGAACTCCACCGAGACAGGCATATCTTGCGCACAGTTGCTGAATACAAAAAATGCATTGAAGTAACATTAAGAGGTCTATATTTCATTTATAAACCCATTGAAGGGAGCATAAATTCTTTGAGTGCTGGCATGTGCTCCATGAAAGTTAGGCTCAGCATCTTATGACTGTGGTGGCTTTGCACCCATTGGTCTTACTTACTGCGGTACTGGTTGTGGTGGGTTTTCCGGGCAGTGTGGCCATGGTCTGGTGGATCTTTTTCCTAACATTTCGCCTGCATCTGTGGCTGGCATCTTCAGAGGTGTATCACAGAGGGAAGTCACACACAGACTGTGTGGCCATGGTCTGGTGGATCTTGTTCCTAACGTTTCACTGACATTCATACCCTAGTGGAAATATGTGTGACAGACTTCCCTGTGTGATACACCTCTGAATATGTCAGCCACAGATGCAGGCAGAACGTTAGGAACAAGATTCACCAGACCACAGCCACACAGCCCGGAAAACCCACCACAACCAGTTGAATTCGGCTGTGAAAGCCTGTGACATTACTGGGGTACCTTTGCACTTCCAGTAAAACATTTGGTATTATTCTGCCTCTAATTATGAGGAAAGTGAGAAGAGCTTTGAAAATATGCCTGTGATTAATGTTCCAGGAAACTGTTCCCCTCTGAGAAAATTTCATTCTTTTTCCCTCTCCCACATATCTCGGATGTAGATGCTCTCTCCAACCTAGAAAATATACCTTAATTCAGGGATGCCAACTTCCAGGTGTTAGCTGAACTTCTCCTAGAATTACAGCTGAACTCCAGGCTACAGATATCAGTTTCCCTAGGTAAAACAGTTGCTTTGTAAGATAGGTTCTAAGGCATTTTATCTTGCTGAGGTCCAGTGGTGGGATTCAGCAGGTTCGCACCGCTTCGGCAGAACCGGTTGTTAAAATGGTGCTTGCAAACAACCAGTTGTTAAATTATTTGAATCCCACCACTGCTGAGGTCCCTCCTTTTTCCAAACTTTGCCCTACCAAGGATCCACCCTCCACAGATCTCCAGGAATTTCCCAAGCCAGAGCTGACATTCATACCCTAGTGGAAATATGTGATTACATGCAGAGAGGCTTAAGGACTCTGGTATGTGCAGAGTGTTTACAGTTTGGGCATTCAGAGAGAAGATTATTCTTGGCTCAGATTTTTTTATACCTTTTCTGTAGTGAGAAATTATGGGTCTTAAGGCTTTCTGGATACTATGTCCCCAGCCCTTTTGGCCTTCTGCAGTGAATCCCAAAATTTGAGGAAGGTGAGGACAAGGACTTGACAGTAGTTATTCGCTGAAGAGTAAAAGGCATTCTGCCCATTTTCATACATTTTTCACAGAAGATGGTTTACAATTAATGATTAAAAGTAAATACTGGGCTGAGTGAAACTGAGTTTTTGTTTGTTTGTTTCTGCCCTTTCCTATGGTCCAACCCACTTCTGGGGCAAATTTCTGACTGCAAGCAGATGAGACAATGCCATTTTTATGCCAGTATTGTCACTTATAACTGTGGACATTAAATAACCCAGGAACAAGAGTGAAGGAAATTGCTCTGGGAGAAAAGGCTATGAAATGAAACAGAAGAGAATTAATTTGGTTTGAGAGGGACAAAAACTGTGGCATATTGTCCCTTATGTCTGTGCAATGGAAAGGTTTAGATACTTTTTAAACTGAAAGGTTGGAATTAAAAAGGGGGACATAGCACATTTCTGAGAGGATATTCTCCCCATGTCCCCTCACAGCTAAGAAGTGAATCAAGAGGAATATATAGATCTGCAAGTGTGGACCATGCTGAGAATGTTGGAGTAAACATGTTCAACTGGCAAAAATACTATTTTTAACAACTGGGATGATTCAAGCATTAAGCTTCAGATCAACTTGGCTTGGCTTTATTGCTCACCACCCAATCTGAGCACTGTATTGAACTATGATTGCATACATTCCTTTCCTTCTGCTCAAGGTGATCATACACCAGCCAGGTTTTGGTTGGTGTGCCATAGCAATAACAATAAACCAGCTGAAGTCATCCTACTGGTAATCGGCATCCTGGGCACCATTCTAAAAACACTAGGATGTTTACGTATTATAATTTTAAAACTTAATAAGTGGAGGAGATTCTGAGCATTTTTTAAAAATGATTCCAGCTCAGTTCTCTTGTTGCATTGGCCGGGCCTTACCTTGAATGATATCTATCCTGTGTATGTAGCACATTTTAATCTTACTTTTCCTTGAAGGAGTTCAGGACAGCATATTTCCATTTTATCTTTACAACAAACTATAAGTTTGTTTAGACTGAGATTGTCTGATTGGTACAAAGTCGCCTGATAAAAATGTAGATTTGAACCCTGGTCTAATCTGACACTAAGCACTACACCATGCTGACCAAACCGAGAGTATGGTCTAGACTCAAAAATCTCAACATCATATTTCCTTTCCTTACATAACAATAACATATTAGCCATGAAGTACAAATTGTCTTTCGAAGAGACCCATCTTTTCTAATCTTCAAAGCTTCTGAAGAGCATCAGAGTTGTCCAAAATATGATTTGAAAACTGCAGATATAGTTTGTAATTACAATTGTTGTAGCAAATGGCAGAAATTTGGTGAGTTTTTCATTTTTCAGTAAACCCCAAGAAAAGTGTCAGAAAATTTTGACATTTACAACTAAACATCATAGCCCATTGAGTTATTTTCAGTAAATGGCTACATGTCTTCTTTAGTTCAAGTTGTAACTGAGGCTCCTTCCGCACATGCAGAATAATGCACTTTCAAACTGCTTTCAGTGCTCTTTGAAGCTGCGCGGAATAGCAAAATCCACTTGCAAACAGTTGTGAAAGTGGTTTGAAAACGCATTATTCTGCGTGTGTGGAAGGGGCCTGATAGTGGATGTTTTTATGCAACAGGTATAAATGTCAAAATTTAAAATCCTAAAATGAACATTTATTACCTTTCTCAGCAGACTTTGTACATTCTTAAGACTTGCTGAGAAGAACCCCATGGTTTAGAGTGGTGAGCTGCAGTACTGCAGTTAAAGCTCTGCTCACGACCTGAGTTCAACCTTAAGGTTGACTCAGCCTTCCATTCTTCTGAGGTCAGTAAAATGAGTACCCACTTTGTTGGGGGTAAAGTGTAGATGACTGGAGAAAGCAATGGCAAACTACCCTGTAAATGTAGTCAGCTTAGTAAACATTGTGATGCGACATTTGGTTAGTAATGCTTTTCTTTACCTTTAAGACTTGCTAGCAAATGTTAACTTGCACAGCATGATTGATGTTTATTGTTTGTTATGTTATGTTATGATAAAGAATGTGATCCTTTTTCTTCTTTTGTTTCTGAGGCTTACTTCATAAATTACCTTTTTAAGGTTACACTGAAGTATTCTTAGAAATAAACCTTGAAAAAATTAAGTAAAGTATGTTTGGAAACACAAACATATATTATTATATGAGTATCCTAATCAGAGAGGTATGAGTACACAAAAATAACTAGCTCCAAATCAGAATGGAATACACTAACTGCCAACTACATTCCAGACTCTCTGGTGGAAAGAGGCTTTTTAGAACACTTCCTGCTTAAGGCACCCCAGCATGAAATAACACTCAGAATCAGAAAGCATGTGCGTTGTATGTATGTCTCTGAGAGACAGTTGTGCACTGCTTGCATACAAATAAAACACCTGAAATGTGTAAGCATCCAATGTATTTAGCTTCAGAGTATAAAACTCCTATTGATGATTTCATTTTTTTCCAATGCATTTTGAAATCCTGATATCTGCACTCCCCTGCATGTTTGCTGCCTGTTGGTACCTTGTGGATACTCAGTGTTTATGATGTGAATACTGACCTAGCTGGGATGACAGCAGTGCTAATCATGGCTGCTCTAATGAGCAACTGTGAGCCTCTGGTGTGGAAGAAAGAAACAGAGGTTCTGCTTGTAACCTCTCACCATAGATTTTCCTGTATTTAATACTGTCAACCAAAGGTTTAAATATTACCAAGGGTAATGAGAAGGAATGATAGTTTAGATGCTTTCTTTCCTTCAGCCCCGGGTTGAATTAAATCTTTCATTCCCTCTGCAGACATACAAATCTATAGCATCCTTTTGAGATGAATTCAGGAACAGGCGCCTGCGTTCTTTTATTCCTGGACCATAGATTAAAATTGATCACAGGAGGCACAAGGGAGGAGGTTGCAGTATCACAGCTCAATGCAGTTAACGAGGATAGTGCACGGCTTCTGTTCTACTTAACTCTGCACTTACAGGTTACAAATATTATTGATTGCCAGGGTCATTGGAGGCTGTAGGCAGGTTATGTCACTTGACGGTATTTGGCAATTTTTAAGGGACAAGAGCAATGAGTCCTCATAGCGGGTGGGACAGGTATGGTTTAAAGCTGACAAATGGAGATTTATATACATTTGAGCTGGCAAAGCCCTTCAGGTAGAAATGATGAATGGAAATTTGATAGGCTGTTTTATCGTAGGTCAAATGATGTGCAGTAGAAGGAGGAGGGGGAGTTAAAAGACTTTAATTATTACCTTTTCGTCAAAACGAACTGATGATGGGTTTTCAGTCCTACATCTGCTGTACTGGAAAAATGAATGTTGCTTCAAATCCTTTTCACAGGGCATCATTTTTAATATATGACAGAGATGGTTTACCTAAAGCGATTTGAACAGTGCAGCGTAGGTGGAACAATATGTGGAAAAAAATATTGAACAGTCTTTGGCGTATGTGCTCTCTCCCCCCCGCCTTTTTTCTTTTTTTCTTTTTGTTCTTTCATGTGAATGTAAATACTGCAAAGAATTAATGTAGTTTGAGTTATACAACCTTTCTAAAGAATTAGAGGATAAAACATTTCTGTATATGAAAAGTTATTTTGATAATCATGTCAGGCTTCAAAATTTAGGACCCACTGGGCAAGAGGACATCAATCCCTCCAACCAACTGCCACCAGGCTCTTCCCTTTCAGGTTCCATAAGCCTGCAAAGGGGAAAGTGAGGCACCATTATAGAACAGCAGGAGAACTGGAAGAGAGCTTTGTAAAATACTTCCCTCAGATCTTCACATGGCTGCTGGGAAGGAAGTCATCAGTGATCATCCGGCCTCAACAACCTGTTATCTAGGAGCAGGCAGAATTTCTCTTGTTGCCACCATGATTCCAGAAGAGCAAGAATGCCAGCTGCAACACACTGTCAAGAGAACAGGAAAACTGCTACGTTTGTTCAGTGTAAGCCACCTGAGAAGCAGATGGCTGAAATATGTGGTATCAGTGTTGAAATAAGAGATCACCTGAACTGAGCTCATAGAAGCCTTTGCACAAATGGATTGTGCAAATAAGTCAAGCTACATGCTACTTCATCTTTCCATTCTGTGATGGATTCTGTGATTTTATTCTGTGATTCTATGTCACTAAAGAACAGCTTCACCATCAGAGCTTCCAAGAAATAGTGTCAGCACCCTCCTCTCAGTCTCCGGAGTTTAGGGTTCCCAAGGCAAAATTGAAAAAACACCACAATGACAAAGCAAAGCTTCAGATATCAAGAGCAGTAATACAGAAACCTTTATATTTGTAAGAATCCAGACCTAACATTGAAAGCCCCATCAGGCTTAGGCTCTAAATGTCTTGCTGTCATCTGGAATCAGCCCTGCTGACAAGAAAAGTAAAATCGCTTTAAACCTTATGGAATTAAAATCTTCACATTAGTTCAGCTGAGGAACCCAGTCTCCTGCAATTCAAGGATGGACTAAAGGTTTTTGCTATGTTCAGTTCTGTCAATTGACCCTGCTTCCTGCTGCATTTCAGGGAACCATTTTGTGTGGATTAAAGTGGGAAATGTGGAAAAGAAGAAATCCCAAAAATGTGTATTCCATTTATCTGTGTTTGCGTAAGATTTGGCAAAGGAGAATATGCAGACTAGAAAAATATCACACCACATTTTTAGGCATGTTGGAAAGACTTTATTTTGTTGCAGAGATTACTGGAAAGTCATGTTATGGTATTATCTGGCATTCCTCCTTCTTCAAGCAGAATCATGTTCAAAGTAACCTTGTCCAGAGTGCGGTTGAGCCTGAAGGGAAGGGTGAGAACCTGCTCCCCCACTTCTTTCCACCTAGCAACAATAATTGCTGTAGATGGTGAGCAGGCCTTCTAAAACATCAAGTTCACTTGATGAAGATACATTATGTATAAATTGAAAGTCTATATAGAAACATTTAGGCTAAACAGACATTGTGAAGTGATATTACAAAAACCTTTCCCCCAAAGTTCAAGTTTTCTCCAGATATTGGGGAAATCTAAGCAATTTCTGTGCTTGTGTGAATTGAGTTTCAGCACCTTTTCATTTTACAGGTAGGTGTGGTATTGAAAGAAATGTGATACTTGGACACTCTGTAAGGACTTCTTTCTATTTCCCTGGTTTACTTCTGTTGTCCCTTCCATGGGCTTCACCCTGCAAGGTTCTGGAATCATGGGGCAAGAGGCTGTGTTCTCCTGCATTAGAAACTAGTTAAAGGGCAATAAACCAAGGGACCAACCATATGTATGGTTCTCACAATGGAGGCAAAGACATAAGGATCTGCATTAAGACTGGATTTTTTTCATAAATGAGCTGGGATCAGGGCAAACAACTAAACTATCAGGTTTGCAGATGATGCCAAATTATTCAAGCTTTTTTGTACCAAAGTAGATTAAGAAGTTCTCCAGACTTTACTAACTGTATGAGCTGGTATGACAACTGATAGTCAGTGTGAGTATCAAAGTAACAGTGATTGCCCAGATAGATCACAGTGGATAGATCAATTCAAATTTCAGTTCCATGAAGCTGAAGTCAGTTCCAGATTAAGAAAAGCAAGTACTTCTCCATTCAACAATTAACTTGCAAAAGTCAATGTCACAAAATGTAGCAATTAGGGGTGTGCAAAAAAGAAACATTGATTAAATTTGCAATCAGGTCTAGTGGACCTGACATTGTTTAGGAAACCAGGATATTCCTGAACCTTCACAGCAGGAATATCTGGGTTACTGAAACATTTAGCTCTATTAGGCTGGCATCTAAATTTGACCATCCCTATCTTCCCCTCTCTTCACTTTCCTTGAACCCATCAGTAGCAGTGATCACCTGGAGTCAGTGGCAGGGGACACAGAATTGCACACTGGGCTTGACTACGCTGAGCCAGGCAGGCAGTTCTTCACTGCCTGCCACCTTTGAGCCCCAGGTGGAGCCCAGAGGTGGTGGTGGTGGGTGGCCATGGAGCTCTGTGGCCCACATGAAGCCAAAAGGCCATGGTGGAGCTCTGCAGTGAAGTGAAGGGGAGAGTGAGGGGAGAGAAGGAGAAGGGAAGAAAAGATTCTCCCAAGACTTTTTAAAAAAATGGCAGCAGTACTGAAGTAGACTAAACCATGCCAAATTTTTGGGCAGGATTCAGGGTCTGGTTCCCTTTAAATTACCACCATTTTTGGACACACACCCACCCCAAATACCTATAAGGTATCTTCCAGGTTTTCTTCAGATCAGCTGTGCCAAATTCACACCCCTAATAGCGACAGCTACTGGTTTGGTTAGACAAATTCATGGAGGATAGATCCATAAGTGGCTATTAGCCACAATGATAAAATGAAATTTCCATTATAAAAATCCACAACCATTTGAATACCAATTGTGAGAAACAACATATGGAGGCTTTGGCCTGTTTGTATTCCTTCTAGAGGCATCTAGTAGGCTACTGTGTGAATTATGGTGCTGGTCTAGATGGACATTGCTCTGATCCAGCACAACTGCTCTTATGTTTGTATATAGCTGATGATAATAAGATCCAAGGATGTAAAAATATATCATATCAAGGTCCAGCCATATTTATCAGTTCTTTAGCTTTCTACTCTCTCGATGGGCTAGCATAGATTCAATTCCTGTCATCTTCACATGAAAAGAATGCTTCCTTTCAGGATTTACACCTTGATGATCGTTATCTTATGTTGGGTTCTATTTTTGCACCAGTCATTTCAATGGAATTTCCCACCGGATTGTGTCCAATGACTGATGTTTGTGTTTATTAGATTATGTGTTATATCATTTCATTTAATGTCTTCAAAGAGGTACTGGTACTCAGTTTGTGTACATGTGAGAATTAATTCAAATTTAATTTATTATTGAATAGTAGTTGTTGTTTTAAAAAAATCTTTCATATGTGATCTACAATAATGTTAAGAGGTCACTACTTTCTCAAATATGTAGTGTATGATTGAGAAATCCATTTTATAGCATACAGAAATGATATGCTCTGAATTGTAAGATTAATTCATTGGTGATTTTCCATCTCCTTAGTCAATACTATATAAAAAGGGGATGCAGTTTAGTTTTACATTTGGTGCATTATAAATGTTAATTATTTAACAAATTAAGACAATATTATATTCCTACAGTCAGACCATCTGCTGATGTAATTTGTGAATCTCTGCTTGACCTCATTGACTTACAGAGTGAGGGAAAGCAGTATCATATAATTCAAGCAACCTGGTCATTTATAATTTCATTAGGAATTGCCACCATACAATGAATTTCTACTTTGCCTTTCAATGTTATTTTGCATTGTTATTGCCATCCTACATGAGAATTGATCTTGTTTTTTAAGGATTTCTGCCCCTCATCCCACCCCAGGAAAGTGCAGATATATATTCTCCCTGTATAAGATATCATTCTATTGTATTGTGATCACAATGCAGTTAAGCCATTTTATTGGATCTAAAACAATGTAATCAAAATTGTCTGCAGTAACATCCAGCCTATTATTCTGTGTATACTCAGAAGTCAGTGGAATTTACTTTAAAAAATGGGGTGTGGGGGGGAACATAGGATTGATGCCTTGAACTTTTAGAATGTCTTTGTGTCACTTCAGTGTCCTTGATAGTTGGTATGAATCATGGGCATATTTGTTCCAATTCAGCATGGGCGATTCATGCATAGAAGCACCCTTTCATAAACATAACTGCAGATATGCATTGAGATGCATCCCCTCATATGCATTCATTCAGATTAGCCTGTACACTCCCACACATGCCAGCTGGGTGACCTTGGGCTAATCACAGCTTCTTGGAGCTCTCTCAGCCCCGCCTACCTCACAGGGTATTTGTTGTGAGGGGGGAAGGGCAAGGAGATTGTAAGCCCCTTTGAGTCTCCTGCAGGAGAGAAAGGGGGGATATAAATCCAAACGCCTCCTCCTCCTCCTCCTCCTCCAAATCCTTATTTGGTGCTATGATAAGAGGAGTGGATATGTCTTAAGAAAATAAATCTGTGAGCTCAGCAGGAAGTCTTCAGATACACCTAGGAAAAGAATAATCAAGTATAGTGTGATGGCTGGGCTGGAATCAGAGCAAGTTTGAAGATAAAATCTTAGATTTGTGAAAAGGATTGCTTTTAAAAAATATCCCATAGTACACTAAAATGAGTAATCCAAGACTTTGGGGTGATTGACTAGCATAGGTTTAGTAGAAATCTTTTAGCCTGCTCTTCCCCTCAGTAATATGACTGGTCCTGAAAATGTGCTCCCAATGTGCAGGAAAAAGGCTACAAACTGTTAGCCTAGAATGACTATTTGTTCCAGGAAATCTGCGCCTTAACAGTATTTGTCAGGCTTCTGTACTCTTGTGTTCATTCCAAAGGGTGAAGAGTATAGAGCAGGGGTAGGGAACCTTTAACACTCAAAGAGCCATTTGGACCCGTTTTCCACGGGAAAAGAAAACACTTGGAGCCGCAAATAATTTTTGACATTTAAAATAAAGATAACACTATATATATTGGGTTTTTTTACCTTTTACTCCACTCATGCTGAGAAGCGCATGGATGCGTCCGCCCTGCTGCCTGCAGGACAGGCAAGGATGGATCCAGTGAAGCTCACAGGCCTTACCGCCAGCCTTGCACGAGGAGAGCGCCAGCCCTGCTCCAATGGGGCGAAGTGAGAAGGAAAGCCTGGCTGACGTGACCCAGCCCGACCCATGGCGGGCAGTTAGTGCGCCATAGCCCTTCTGCCTGCCTGCTGGGGAGGCCCGGGCAAGGATGGGGCCGGCGGCTTGGCTCATTGAGCCACAGCGCAAGGGCAGAAGAGCCTCATGAGGCTCTCGAGCTGCAGGTTCCCTACCCCTGGTGTAGAGAAATCTGTGCAAGTAAAGGTGTAGACAGCATTATACCTTTCAATTATTTCACCTGGTGTTCTGCATCTAGTTACCTGTCTTCTGAGCATTCCAAGTTATTTGGGAGTAGTAGGATTTATACTGAGTTATTTAAGATATGTTCTTGTAATCCTCTTGACAGCTTTTCATATAGATTTAATATGGTTCAAGACTGGCATATAATTACATAAATACATTAAAACATAAAATTTTTGCAGTGTTAAAAGAATCCTATACAGTAGTTTTAAAATAGAATTGAAATATAACTGCTAAGATACTTCCTGGGGCTGGCTGTACCATGATTTCCTTATCTTGGAGACCAACCATCCAAATTTTGCCAGACTACTTTGGATGATTTTACCCATGAAGATGGCTAATCTTCTATGCCACCACAATCCAACCAGGTGCTGGTGGGACAGTGCTGGATGATGTTACCCAGTTTAACAGTAGAAGAACGTATTTTTAAGGGAATCTCCACCAGCTGCTAAGAGTGTAACAGCACACAAATATCTTTAAAATGGTGATGGGGAAAATAACTCAGCTTGGCAATCCTTTGGGGAAATGGCTCACTTAGCAATGCGAGAGGCAGACTGGGAGGGGATCTTTTAGACTATGTATATGGGGAAATATAGCATGGCGCATTCCGCAGAGTAACACAAGGAGTCCAAATTGAGTTTAAAATGTTTATATAAATTTGGTTTCAAACACACATACAGGAAGATATGGAGGCACATATACAAAAGTTCCTAGAGGTATAAAAAGGTGAGAAAAAATAGGTTTGGATGATAGAGAGGGAATTGGGAAGGCAGCAGGGAGATACGTTACCTAATGGTTCCAATGCAGCAGACGAAGTAGAAGGCAGGGACTCTATGCCAGCACAGAGATCCCGTAGAAGGACGATATCATGTCTCACACCAACTTGACCAAGGAAGGTTCAGGTTAGAAATTAGCAATGAGCTTAAGGTGAGCAGGGCTTTTATAGGGTGGATCACTAGTTTGGCGGGAAAAGAGACCCTTTGCATTAGGTTTTGTTTCTTCAGCTGTGCTGGTTTACAAGGGCTGAGCTAATCAGTGGCTCTATCCTAAACCCAGGGGTTGGTAGCCAATTGTTTTCTTGATTATATTAGCAACACCTTGAATAGGTTGTCAGAAGAGCAAGTCTCTGGCTATTGTAATTTAGCTGAGGTAGAGAGATTAAATCAGGGATGGGAGCATTTAGGAGCTTTTAGGAACAGCTGAAGGGAAGGAAGGTTGCAACATCTCAATTCAAGGGATATTTCACATTTGCAACTCTGTTGACTGTAGCTCTGGCTTGGGTGTGGACATCAAGGAGCAAATGAGTAGATTTATTTTCTACTGACTGTTTGCTATTTCTTAGGCTTGCTGTCAGCCCATTTTATCCTGCGTCACACCATATATATTTGTTAGCCTTAATATAACTTCAGAAATATATCTCACATATACCTTGTATTTATAAATATCCCGGCTTGGATGCGTGATTTAAGATGTGGGGTGGAAGGGGTACATAACAATGAACAGCAGATGGACAAGGCAAGATTTTTGAAGAAAAAAACTCAGCTCCAGGCCTTCATCTCACACAAACCTTGATCCTACTGAGGACCAAGAGCATCAGGAATGTTAGCGAAAAGGGGGAGGAAGCTTAGACTTGGTGGTAGCCAATTTCTATTCAGGGATGAGGGTCTGAAGCCCAAGGGATTGGGGGAAAGGATTTTTTCTTTAGTTTGGCCCACTAGAAATGGGAAGTCAGGTTAGCTAACTCCTGTTTGGGAATTCCCCACCACCAGCTATAGGACTGTTTGGCCCATTTTGTGTCCAGTCACCATTTCAGTGTTTTGCATATCAAATTGCTAATAAGCATTTCATTCCAAAGTTATTAGTAGGAAGCATTCTGGATCTAGTAAGAGTCTTGAATTCCTCTTTCATCATACCACTGCCTGCTCCTGAAAACACTAGACTTTTAAAAATGTTAGGAAAAATGAATAAATATGGCATGGTCTGGAATACAGGCTACCTCTTTATCAATGGAGGGGGAATGGCTCTTAGCAGGTTCAAAATTCCTCATCAATTGAATGATATTGATCCTCCAGCCATTTTTTTAAAAAAATAATTCACTATTTGTTTAGAAAAAGGCAAATGTGGTCTCTATCACACTTGGCTAGTCATTAAGTAGTAGAACTTTGGTCCCCCAAGCTCTTCTGTGGCACAGCATGTCAAACAAATAGCACCTAACTTCATTCTCTGGAAGGGAGTTTAGCCTCATCATGTCTTCTGTTTGGGGCTGTTCATGGAGTTGATCAACACAACAGCAAAATGTTTTCAGAGAATGCCAAAAGATCTGATAACTGTGATATGTCACCAGCTGTATTTATGTTGGGGTATTCCTGAACGTTGGTCATTTAGGCCCAGTTGTGTGAAGTGACCAGTTTCCTAGCAGTGGAAATTCAGACCTAGAGTCCTACTGCATTGCTTTTGCTGAAATTTCACATGCTCCATAAATGCTAGCTTTGGCCCCAGGCTGAGATCACTAAACTCATTTTCCCCTGTGACCTTTACAGATTTGTAGCCAGGATGTCATGAGAGAGGTTTGGAGCAATTTTCCACTTTATTTCCCTCCCCTCATTTTCAGCAGCTGTTTCTCCAGTTATCGTGCAAATATGTGCAGAACCCTTAAGCCCAGCAAATCATGATTCATGGCTAAGAGTTTCTGTTTTTTTTTAACCTGCCATAAGCAATACTGGGCAGTAGAAAATTAAGAGTGAAACTAAGAATCAAGATGAAAAGTAGGGTGGGAAGTAGTGTTGTCTTTCCATTGCTGTCAGCCTTTTTTGGGGAAAAATCTTACTGCAGAATAAATTAATGTTCTTGATTTGACACCGGTGTGTGTCTGTGTCTGTGTCTGTGTCTGTGTCTGTGTCTGTGTCTGTGTATGCAGGCTGTATTAGATGCTAAAAGGGTCACTATCTTTTTTCTTTTTTTGTATGGACAGAGCTTCTGTTCCTTTTGTACCTACATAACATGTATGCATTTCATTTGCCTGCTAGAAGCAACTTCATCAGTTGAATTTCTGAGCATTATGCAGGGATAATGGCACAGGAGCACTGACAGGGAAAAGTTGGTGATAATGGATTTGGGTTTCAAAGACTCATTCAACAATAAAGCTTACTAGGTGATCACAAGTCAACCAGAGGTGTAGCTAGGGAAAATGGAGCCCGGTGCAAAATCTCTGCCCTCCCCCACTATGACAAAAGAACATTTTTTTGGCACCATGTCATCTCAAAGTCACAATCACATTATAGAACATGCCCCAACTCACAAATCTGGGCTCCCTAGTTGATGCTGTTGGGGGGGGGGGGAGATCCGCCCTGAAACGGCATCACTTTTAATGTTGTTTAGACTAGAGAGCCCAGATTCTTCTTTTAAATCCACCTTAAAGGGAGAATCTGGGTTCTCTAGTTTAAACAACATTGAAAGTGATGCTGTTTCAGGGAGGATTCCCCCCACCCCCCAAACAGCATCACTTTCAATGTTGGTTGTTGTGTGTTTTCCAGGCTGCGTGACCGTGGTCTGGTAGATCTTGTTCCTAATGTTTCACCTGCATCTGTGGCTGGCATCTTCAGAGGTGTATCACAGAGAGAACTGTGTTATACACTGTGTCCAGACTGTTATACACTGTGTCCAGACTTCTCTTTTTACAGACTTCTCTCTGATATACGCCTCTGAAGATGCCAGCCACAGATGCAGGCAAAACATTAGGAACAAGATCTACCAGACCTAGACCACACAGCCAGAAAACCCTCAACAACCAGTTGAATCCATCTGTGAAAGCCTTCGACAATACTTTCAATGTTTTTTTAATCTAGGGAGCCCTGATTTTCCCTTTAAATCCACTTAGAAGGGACCAGAAGAACCAGAATCTGGGGGAAAATTGAGGGTGCCTGTCAGGGGAGCAATGTTTAAGTTAGCAGTACCAAAATGTCAGGCTACTTTCAGGAGACTATCCTGATGATACCACCCAGGTTGAGTGAAGTTTGGTTCAGGGAGTCCAAAGTTATGGACCTTCAAAGGGAAGCCCCATCTACTATTAGCTCCCATTGGAAACAATAGGGGATGGGGCACCACTTTGGGGGCCCATAACTTTGGACCCCCTCAACCAACCTTTACCAATCCAGGCTGATATCATCAGGAGTGTCATCTGATGATAACCTGAAGTTTTGGTGCCGCTAGTCTAAAAACTGCGCTCTCTGCCGGCCGACAAAGTAAAAACACTAAAATATTTTTTAAAATACATTTTTTGATTTTGGCGCCCCCTGCAGGTGTGCGCCTGGTGCATCGTGCGCGCACACACACACCCCGTCCCCTGGTGGCTACGCCACTGAAGTCAACTCATAAGAAAATACTGAGATAATCCCTTGTATGGTACTCTGAGCTCCTTGGAGGAAACAAAGTAGATAGATAAAATAAATGGAATTATACCTGCTCCACTTCACAAGTCTTTTCTGTCTTTTGCTGAAACTGTTTTTTCTCCAGAGGAATCAACCACCCAAATAAATCAGGCTAGGAGTTAAGTTCCCATACTTTTTGAAAGATATTTTGATTCTGGCATGTGAATTCAGTGTTGAATGGAAAAGAACCACAGCCTCCTGGTGAAAAATGGTACTGCATCTCACACTTCTTTTTCATTCAGTTTAAAAGTGGAAATGTAATATTGGATTTATATTTGTTAAGATGATCGTGACATCCATAGGAGAACAAAATCTCTAAGATGCTGTTTCTTATCTGCATGATCTGTCTTCATAATGAGAATTTTGAAAATACACCAGCACTGAAATGTAATTTGGGAGCTGGTACTTTACCACAATGTGCTTACCCATCACCCATCTCTGTGTTATTTCCCCCACTGCTTTTTTCCTATTATTAACCATTTGCTTTAATCAGACAGTTGCTATTAATGACTTTGTTTAATAATAATAAAAAATGTTTTAAATTGAGAAAATATCCAGTTTGTATAATAATAGTATGCGTGTGGGGGGGGGGGGAGGATTAAAGAAAGAATAGTTATGTTACAAAATAAATCTGCCCAGGTTTCCACGAAAAAATAAATAAATCAAAGTGCCACCTGCTGTGAAGATGAGGCATTAATCTCAACAGCAGGAAATAAAGGAGAAAAATACAAAAGCATAGACATTAAAGAAGTAATTAAAACACTTATCTCCATCAACATACATAGCAAACCAACAAAACAAAAACCTCACAAGCGCTAAAAAAAAATAAAAGAGGGAGAAGGGAGGGGGAACATATTTTATTGAACTTCACAATGGGAAGTTGCCCAGCTGCCAACATTTCAAGACATCTTCCAGTAGAAAAGGGAGGTCTTTTTAAATGCCACTTTCCAAAATGGTTGTCTGGTATCCTAATCACTGTCATCCTGACCTTGAGAGATACTGCTCACCTGCTATTCCTTGTGAAGTCTGCCATTCTCTTCATCTCCAAGGACCAAACCTTAATAACTCTACACCAAGTATCTACTTAGAGATGTCACTAGCTTTCTGTTTTCATTTTGTTCTAATTGACATGGATTTTAATAGCTAAAGGCTGGTGGTTTTTGGGGGGAGGGGGGAGGGATTATCAGTTGCAGGCTTCCTTTTTGTGGAATTTTTCCCACAAGAGGCAATCTGTGCCTCTCCTATGAAATATTCTTGTTTGCGAAAGAACAGCATAAATATTCATTTTTCGGCACTTAAAGCAAACTTTACCTGTAATTCTTTTTCATGCGCTTCCCATCAGAGAACATCCTACAGGCATTACCTGTCACATCCAGTGGCCCAAACTATCAGTCACTGACATCAGCTTGCTGAGTGGTGACATCGTGAGTCCTAGGGCTTTTCCTTACAAAGTCTTCAATCACAAAAATTTGTTCTCAAATAAATATATTTAATGAATGAGGGGGATGAGGCTGTGTCTTTGAGCATGAATAAATATTTTATGCTTAAATTGCAAAATGTCTACAATGTACTGTGAAGTCTACAGATTTTCTCTAGAATGCAGGTCCATTTTTTTCCTTGGGGGTTGGAGGAAGAAAACCTGTTTAATATGGGACTACTTTGAGAGGAAATGTATGTTTTGATATGCATGGTATTTTAATACTGCATTGCTTTTATAATAGCATAAGGAAATAAGTCCTAATGCTGTTTGCAAGCAAATGCTTTACCTGAAAGCAAAAATGTTAATATTATAAATGGTACATGTTTCTGCTTATAACAAATTGCTGTGTGTTTCAAAGTGTGTGTTTAATATCTAAGGGGAATTTTAATTTCTCCAAACTAGAGATATGTGGAAATGCTTTTTGCATGCTATCTTGGTGATTATTTTTGACCAATTTTCATTGCTGATGTCCTCAATTCAGAAGCATATGTCACTTTTATACTATTGTTATGCTATTAAATGAAATAGATGCAAACTGGGCATCAATTTTAATGACAATGGCTTGTATCCAGTAGGATCTGCTGATGGAGTGAGTTGGAATAGTCTACTTTTCCTTCGGCCTGCCCAGTTTTTTTCCTGGGAGTCAGTGGACTATCAGGAGCAGCATAAGGAGCAAAGAGGTTGTTCAGGGTAGGAGAAGAGAATTGGTGGAAGAGCCCTTTGGCATGACTGACTATAAGCTAATGATCCTACAACTCCACACACTAAAGTCTGAAATCTTTTTTCCAGCCTGAAAAGCCTTCCTCATCTGCTATAGGAAGTACTGAAAGAAGGGGTGGGAGGTTTCAAACTTTGCTGAGCAGAGTTCTAGAATGTGTGCTAATCTTTTATTAGTGTAGTTGGGGTTTTATTAATATGGTTGGGGTTTCATCTTGAGCTGAGAGAAATAGCAGAAAGTAGATAATTTGAATTAAACAGCAACATCCTTCAAACCACTCAATTGAGTTTTTGAGGAAGCGAAAGCTTTTCATGATAAGATGCTTATGCAAACTGAATTTGATTGTCTTTTTTATTAGCTCCCTCCCTTTTGGGGCACATTAAGTACCTAACTTCCATCTGTTTCTGGCAAATTTATTGTTAGCAATAATTTTAGGCAGGCGTTCTTACAGTACCCCACAACTAATCTTAGACAGTTACAATATATGTGGATTGGGGACTTTTGGGCTATGGCATTTATGCTAAGCTAACTCACATTTACCTAAAACCACTGTGAGAGGTTATCTGGGGATTTGGAGGGAGGTGCCACTAATATACAAATGGCACTCAGCTCTGTTTCTCCTGAACAGCTACACCAGGTTAGCCTGTTGGAGTCCTGAATAGATGCCAAAAGGTGGTAATGGAATGGATGAGGGCCAATACACTCAGTTCAATTCAGACAATATTGAGGTTCTATTGGACAATGAAGAAACTGCTTGGGGACTGCAGAGGGTATAGCAGTTCCCCTGAAATAACATGTTTCTAGTTTGAGGGGGCTACTAGATTCTGGCTTACTGTTGGAGACTCAGGTCTCCACCATGGTTTGTAGCACCTTTAATCAGCTCCAACTGGTTTGCTAATTTCAGCATTCCTCAATGAAGTGTGATTCATGCTGTGATCACACTCAGTTTAGATTGCTGTAATGCACTCTACCAAGGGCAGCATTTGAAAAAGGCTTGGAAACTTCAGTTGGTCAAAAATGTGGCAGGATCATATCACTCTGTGCTGAAAGATCTGCACTGGTTACCCATGTGTTTCTGGACACAATTCAAAATGTTGGTTTTTACCCTTAAGGCCCTAAATGTAAGGTACTTGAAGGAATGTCTCTTCCGCAGTTAAGACATGCCTCTCAAACCCTTCTCTCTGAACTCCTTGCCTTCAGAGCACATTGTGTGTTCCTAGGCAAATGAAGATAATAACTGAAAATCATTTAGCTATGTAAAAATGATTAAAAATTGAAATGTATACACTTCATGAATGTATTAGTGATTACCTACTTATGTTGATGTCTGTGATGTTCTAATGCCAAATAGACTAATTGTACCATTTGGCTAGTTTTGTTGTAATTTTGTTTACCAAATTAATCTGATTATTATTTTTTTTGCTGTAGCTCATTGCTGGAAATCTATCATTAGCTTTTTGATAGTAAATAGATGGAGTGTTGTGGGGTTTCCAGGCTGTATGACCGTGTTTCAGTAGCATTTTCCACTGACGTTTTGCTTGCATCTGTGGCTGGCATCTTCAGAAGGTCTGATGGTAGTAAAGCAAGTGGAGTATATTTACTTGTGGAAGGTCCAAGGTGGGAGAAAGAACCATTTTCATTGGTTAACAAGTGTAAAGGGTTCAGTTAGCAAGTGTGATTTGCATGTGTTGAGTGGAATCCACCCTTATTTTAGCATATGTAAGTAACTAAAATAGGTGGATTCCACTCAACACATGCAAATCACACTTGCTAATTGCATCCTTTATGCTTGTTAACCAATGCAAATAGTTCTTTCTCCCACCCTGGACATTCCTCAGGTATATATGCTCCACTTACTTTACTACCACCAGATAAATGACAGGTGTGTAGTTCGCTAATGTTGTCCCTTTTGTGATTCCTTGTGGGCCCTCACAAGATATTTAATGGCTAACTAAGATGATAGATATGGAATAGTAAATAAGGAAAAGGGGACAAGGAAAAATGTCAGAATATATATGTGGAGAGCATTTGTGTAAACATGTTTTAAAAGTCTGAATGTGAAGGTTGCAGTGTATGATCAAATTGGGATTCAGAGTGATGAAGCATCCCTTACTCCCATCTGGCTATGATTAGATCATTGTTTCATAAAGTTATCTGTACTCTTTAACATGGCAATGGCAATAAGGGAGATTATGTGTTAAAATCCATAATGGTCACGGAGGAAACATATACTGATAAAGGTTTCTAGTTAGAATATCAGAAAGATAACCATGCTTGATTGCCTGCAATATGAAAATGTGTCTACATAAATAGCAATGCACGCATCTGATATTGTTGATATTCTGCTGTCATAGCTGTCTGCAAAAAACAGCCAAATCCATCCTTTCGTTCAAGTCCAATCATTTCAGTGTACTGATACTAGGGATGTATTTGGCTGGTAACTGGTACACAGTGGTAAATCAGTGGAATTGTGTGCTCAGCTTTAACTCATTGTGAATCTGGGACCACTCATTCATGTCCAGTAATATGCCCAGAGTGTGGTTTTTCAAATTCCTATTTACACATTAAGGTGTTGGTCATGCTAATCTTACAGAAAGGAAAGGGAGATCTTTGGTTCAAATTTAACTATGGTCTCTGCACAAATGTTCAGAATGCTGTTTCAATACTATGCTTGCTGATGCAGAAGAGTTTAGTGTTGCTGTGGCATATGTATGGCTGATTCCACACAGGCAATAAGGGTTCATGGAACCCGTTTCAGTTAAGAACATAAGAACATAAGAACAAGCCAGCTGGATCAGACCAAAGTCCATCTAGTCCAGCATTCTGCTACTCGCAGTGGCCCACCAGGTGCCTTTGGGAGCTCACATGTAGGATGTGAACACAATGGCCTTCTGCGGCTGTTGCTCCCGATCACCTGGTCTGTTAAGGCATTTGCAATCTCAGATCAAGGAGGATCAAGATTGGTAGCCATAAATCGACTTCTCCTCCATAAATCTGTCCAAGCCCCTTTTAAAGCTATCCAGGTTAGTGGCCATCACCACCTCCTGTGGCAGCATATTCCAAACACCAATCACATGTTGCGTGAAGAAGTGTTTCCTTTTATTAGTCCTAATTCTTCCCCCCAGCATTTTCAATGAATGCCCCCTGGTTCCTGAAGTATTGTGAGAAAGAGAGAAAATTTCTCTCTCTTGGTCAACGATTTTTCTACTACCATGGCATACCTTTGTAGACTTCAATCTATATCCCCTCAAAGCCACCTCCTCTCCAAATCTAAATGAGTCCCAAACGCTGCAGTTTCTCCTCTCCTCCATAGGGAAGGTGCTCCAGTCCCTCAACATCATCCTGCTGTTGCCCTTTCTCTGCACTTTTTTTCATCTCCCTCCAATATCCTTTTTAGAGATCGCGGCGAACTCAGAACTGGACACCAGTGTACTCCGCAAGTAGCGTGTCGCACTCACTGCTTTATATAAGGCAATGACTATCTTTGCCTTTTTATTATCGAATTCCTTTCCCTGGTAACTTAATCCCCAGCATTGAGAGTTTGCCTTTACAGGCTTCTGCCATGCATTGAGTTGACATCTCTGCATGGAACTATCAACTAAGACGCCTAAATCCCTTTCCTCGGTCTGTGACTGATAGCACTGACCCCTGTAGCGGCTGTGTATGTGAAGTTTTGGATGTTTTGCCCCTATAAAGTGCATCACTCTCAATACCTCTCTTTAAGCATTTTGCTGCTTCACATTGAACTGCATTTGCCATTTCTTGAGCCCATAACTCTACCTAATTCTATCAAAGGTCCGGGCTTTGGAGTCCTCTTCGCCACAGAATCCTTTAGTGGTTCTGCTAAATTACACCCTACATGATGTTCTTGGTGTATCATCTGCAAACTTGGCCACCACGCTACCCACTTTACTTCCAGGTCATTTAGCAGAATTAGGTTAAAGAGCACTGGTCCCAAAACGGATCCTTGGGGGACACCACTCCCGACATCTCTCCATTGCTGAGAACTTCCCATTTTACACCCACTCTTTGTTTCCTGTTTCTCAAACCAGTTTTTTAATCCATAGGAGGGACTTCCCTCTATTATTCCTTCACATTGCTGAAAGATTTTCTCAACAGTGCCCTTCTGGTGAGGAACTTTGTCAAAAGAATCTTTTGGAAATCCAAAGTAAGAACCAATGTCCGCGGTGTCACCCCTGTCCACATGCCTGTTTTACACACCCTCAAAGAACTCCTAGTAAAGTTTTGGTAAGACCAAGATTTGCCTCTGCAAAAGCCATGCTGACTCTTTTCTCCAGCAGGTCTTGCTTTTCTCACATGCTTTATAATTTTATCTTTAATGATAGATTCTACTCAATTTACCAGGAACATGAATCGTCAAACTGACTGGCTCTGTAATTTCCTGGAGTCAAATCCCCTAGATCCCTTTCTTAAAGATTGGTGTGACATTGGCCATCTTCCAGTCTTCAGGGATTCGGAGGCCTGATTTCAGGGATAAGTTGCATATTAAAGTGAAGATCAGCAATTTTTTTGGCATTAGCTTGAGCTCTTACTAAGAACTCCTTTTGGGTGAATGCAATCTGGGCCAGGGATTTAGTAACGATACTAAGATTTAACATCAAAATGGCTGCCAGAACTTCTTCCTTTGTTCAAATACCACTATCTTCAGTAAGTTCCTCTCGGATTCGCCTCCACAAGAAGCTTGGTCTCAGGTGCAGGAATGTTCCTCACCTCCTCTTAGGTGAAGACAGATGCCAAAAGAATTCATTCAGCTTCTCTGCAATCTCCCTGCCATCTTTTTAGCACACCCTTTGTTCCTTTGTCATCTAACAGGCCTCACCACTGGCTTCCTTTCTTTGCTGGCTTCCTGCTTTTGATGTACTTGAAGAACGCTGTTTGTTGCTGGTCTTGATGTTGCAGCCATGCGTTCCTCATAATCCCTTTTTTGCCTCCCTTACAGCTAACTTGCTTCTCTTTTGCCACCATTTGTGTTCCCTCTCATATTCTTCATCCAGTCAAAACTGGACTTCCAGGCTTTTCTAAAAGACATTTTCTTTTTTTTCTGATAATTTCCTCAACTCCTCTCTTAAGGTAACCATGGTAGGCTTTCTTACTTGGACTGGGTGCTGCTCTTTTCTAACCTGTGGAACACATTCCCAGCTGGGAGCTTTTATTACTGTGTTTTAAATAACCTCCAAGCATCCTGGACAGTTTTGACTCTTCTTTGATTTTCCCCTTTCTCAGCTTCCTCGCATACTATCCTCCCTTTCATCTTTTGAGAAATTTCCCTTTCTGAAGGCGAAGATGTGGAACGCTTCTGGCATTAGTAGTTGCCACTGCTCAGTATGTTGAGATACTGGAATCTGCAACAGCATTGTGAGGTAAATACATGTTTCCTATCGGCTCAAACAACACTGATCTCTCCTGCACCAGGTCTGGGTCCCACATATAATTAGATCTAGGATCACCTCTTCCCTGGTTGGTTCCACAACCATCTGCTCTAAGCCACAGTCATTTTAGCATATCCAGGAATGCTCTCTCCTTACTATGACCTGAAACATAGCATTTTTCCAGTTTTATATATGGGGGATACAGTTAAAATCACCCATTACCACTACGATATTTGCTTTTGTTGGCCTCTCTAATTTCTTTTTTCCCATCTCTGTGAATCCTCTCTTGTGCACTTTGGTCTGGGGGACGATAATATATATTCCTAATATTAAACTGTCCTTCACACCTGGTATTGATAATCCACAGTGATTCTTGTAGGGGAACATCAGCTCCCCTTGCATTGTCTATTTTATGTGATACTATGTTTCTCTTTGATGTAAAAGAGCAACTCCGCACCCCCTAAATGCGCCCTGTCCTATCCTTTTCCTATAGAGGCAGCCTGTAGCTCTGGTATAACAGCATCCCACTGGTTCTCCTCATTCCACCATGTCTCTGGGTAATGCCCACTATATCAAAGTCCTCCTTCAAGAAACTCTGTACTCCTAGCTCCCTCACATTTTTAGGTTAGATGCTTCATTTTACTATTAGCATAGAGACACCTGTATACTCCTGCCCCTCTGTCCTTAACCTGGGATTTATGTGCTTTACCCTCGCCAAGTCTTTTGTAGGACACTATCGCCCTTGTCACATGCACACATTGCTATGTTCCTTGCTTGTATGTGGTTGGATTTAGAAAAACCTCCCTCTCTGTCTGCATCCCCATAGATGCACCTGTATTCCGAACCCGAAGTCACCTCAGCTCCTGGTCGGCTTTCCCCCGGTGATCAGTTTAAAAGCTGTTCTGCCACGGTTTTTATGTTGAGAGGCAGGAGCCTGGTTCCCCTTTGGTTAAGATTGAAGCCCGTCCTACGTTCAGGCAGCCTGCCTTGTCCCAAAGCAAGGTTCACCAGTTCCTGACAAATCTGAAACCCTCTGCCTTACACCACCTTCTCATCCACGCATTGAGACCCTGTATCTCCGCTTGCCCTAGCTTCATAGCCCACTCTGGGCGCTGCGGGAACGGGTTTGCGCATTTCTGCAGAATGCCACCTTTGGAGGTCCTGGACTCTCGAAAACCTGTTTCCCTAGCAGCCTAAATTTAGCTTCCAGAACCTCCCGGCTACGGCATTTCCCCTGGCTGGTTGGTGCCAATATGGACCTGCACAACTGCTGACTCCACCCCAGCACTGTACTAAAAGCCTATTCTAGACGAAGTGTAGACATCGCCAGTAACCTGTGCACCAGGGCAGGTGGGTGTCACCATGGTCAGTCTCGCCTCTCCACAAACCCAACTCTCTACATTTCTAATGATCGAATCACCCACTACAAGGAGCCCCCCACCTTTCCTGGTGGGGTATCCTCAGTGCTAGAGGATAGCTGATCACCAGTTAAGGAAGGGATCCCATCTAAGGGAGCATCTTCCCCACCTCAGACTGGCACCCTCCTGTCCCCAAGACCTTCATTCTCCAGTGACATCTGAAGAGATGTCACGCAGGGGAATGCGAGGACCCGGCTGTTAAGTCCTGAAAGCCTTGTCTGTCACCCTCTGTTGCCTCTCTTTTTCAGTTTCTCCAGGTCTGCGCCACCTTGGCTTCAAGAGAACGCTACCACGTTCCTTTGAGTTGCCAGGAGCTTCATTGCAGCGAGGGCACACCCAACAATTTAATTTCTGTCCTAGTGGCAGAGGAAGTCATACATGTGACACTCAGTGCAAAACACTGGAAAGCCCCTCCCCTGCTGGCTTTCTGCCTTCATAATCTGAATTTGTTTAGATATTTAAATATTAAGCTTTTAGCTTCAGTGCCCCCCTGGAGCTAGGCCTGCATGTGATACTATCACAATCATCAATATGTCGCTGCTTAATTTAAAACAACAAAAAAAATTAATTAAAATTGCGCAGCGCTTGTATGAGTCACTCCTGCTTGCTTTCCTGGCCAAGTCTTCTTCCCACTGCTGCTACTCCTCTCTGCTGGTTCCAGAGACTGAACTAAAGCCCCACCTCTCAGGACAAAAGCCCCACCTCTTAGGACAAAGAGGAACAAGAGATGAACTATTGTTAAATCCTCTCTGTTAAGCCCCACCTTCCAGATTCAGCAGCCTTAGCTCACAGGAGCCTTACAAGGAGAAAAAGAGATAACCCCTGTTAAAATACACTGTTTTAAAAGCTGTGGCTTTGAGAAAAGCCCTCCAAAATGAACACCAGCAGGTCACTCTGCTCTTCCTGACCAAGTCTTCTTCCCACTGCTGCTACTCCTCTCTCAGTTTCCTGTGCCACCATTTGCATGGGGGCTGCAGGGGCTAGACGGGATCACTGGGATCTTAAAGGCAGGAGGCAACACGGTTCACACAGAAACACTGTGTTTCTGTGTGAACCATTCAGCCAAGAATCCCTCCACCGAGAACCCACCCCCACTCAAAAATCCCCCACCTACCTGCATGGCATGGCAGCCACCTACTAGAGTATTCACTCTAATGGCAGTCACCTGGGGAATCCACTATCATGGTGGATGGAAGGGGGTGGGGACGGAATGCTTCCTGCTTGCTATAGTTCACACAGGCAAGCAGGAAGCGTTTGCAACCCAGGTTAAAGAAAAAAAGAGTTGCTAATTTTGCTGTTTTCATTTAACCAGAGTTATAACTAATAAAACGGCTGAGAAGCAATGGGGGGGGGGGAGCTGAGTTCTGTGGGAACTTCTACCCCCAAATGCTTTTAAACAGGGCCTTAAACCATTTTTCTTGGCCCGTGAAGAATCATCTGTAGTCATTGGAAGGTGTTCCTAATCTAGCAGTAATGGCAGAGAAAACACAAACATTCTCAGCCACTTGCACAATGATATAAACACCTATACAATCCCTCCCACAAGCTGTGCTGGAGAACTCTTAACTGCAACTCAGGATCTGGGCCATTACTTTCTTAATTGTACATAGTTACTTCTAATTTTTTTCCTTGTTAAAAACTGATTTAAAAGGACTTCTTAATGGCTTTGCTATTTAAAAACCATCATTTTTGTTTTCTTCTTAGTTTATTAATAAGCTTTCTTTCCCTCTAGAATTGCTTTTCCCCAGGGCTCACTAATGTTCTCTACTAACAAGCCTTTTTTAGATGTACCTCTGCTTTTATGTGTACATTCATGTGTACACGGAAGATATTTGATCAGACCACTAGTCAGTTTATCTAGTCCAGCTTCCACAGTTGTCATAACAGCTAGCCTTATGTTATTTATTTTAATATGTTCTATCCTGCATCCTCAGCCCTTCCAAGTTCACAAGTCAAAAGTGGAAGCTCATAGCTGGGGCATGGAGGCAAAAAAAAATCTCTCCCTCTTGTTGACCCCCAGTAACCTGCATTCAGAGGTGTACTGGCACAACCATCATGAATTGCCTTTAATTTCCTCATGAAACGGTCCCTTTTTCCAGTAATGTTTCATGTCTCTGCAAAACAATTCACAAAAGGGTCTATAGAAGTAGAATAAGTTGGACTCTTGCTTAAAAGACTGAAGAGGAAACCCAATTCTGTAACTTACTATCAACACATTTTGCCCAGGTGCTTCCAAAACCATCATTGGCAAGATGATGCAAATAGCACCCTTTGGGAGAATAAAAGATTTTAAATCTAAATAGGAACTGAGTGGAGTTAATGTGTGTCTATGTAAGCCTGCTTGTTGACAAGGCTGATCAATGTCTATGTGATGCAAATGGTTGGATGAGGAGCCAGATTGGCAAGAAAACCGCAGGGGAGAAGGCAATGGATGTGCCTTGGACCTGGCATCACCTCCCAGCCTGCCCGGCACTAACAGGCTGCAGAAATGTTTCACAGCTCTTTGGAGTCCAGGTTCCTTCCCCATCTTTGTTTCTGCCACCTGGAGCTGGTGGGAGTGGAGTGCATGGGAACAGATATGCTCCTGACTGTGGTGGGAACATGCCTTCCAGTGGCATATCTAGGGGAGACGAAGAGTCCATTTGACCCAGACACCACTTTCAAGTGTCACATGAGAGGTGACTTGGGCCAGTCTTCCCTTCCCCCCAGGAGCCAGCAGAGCCTGCTGCTCACTCAGCCACTGCTTCTTCCAAGTTTTGCCCACCACATCATCTACGTTCTTTCCCCCCCCCACTGCTTCTTTCAAGCGCTAGTTGCTGCTTCTTCCAAGTTCCTTCCCCCCAGCTCTCTGCTTCTTCTAAGTTCCACCCATCTGCTGCAATTTGAGGTGATGCAATTTCATTGACTCCCCAGGTGCCATTTTCTGCGGGTATGCTACTAATGCCTTCTTCCAAGCTGTACTTCTAATTCTTGGTGCTGCAAAATAAGTTTTGATTTGTGGAGTGTTCTAAGAATGAAGAGAATAGCCTGAATTATTGTTCATTTTTTTCATTCTTCTGTCTCTCAAATTTCAACACTATTTAAAAATTACCTGGGAATAGGAAAGACAGTGCCTTTGACTATAGACATAGGTTTCTGGAAACACAGGAGAGGTAAAACATCAAAGAGAAATTGGTACAAAGTGAGAAGATATTTAATGCCGAGTAAATGCAGAGTAAATACTTTATTAGTTTGAAAATATAGTATCTATATTAGTTTGAAAATATAGTATTCATACGCACGCACACACATACACACACACACACACAACACACACACACACACACACAGTTTTTATAGCTTTTGCGGGTGCTCATCATTTATAGAACTAGTTTAATGGGTGATATGGTAAATGATTCTTGGTGGTGAATGTGGCAGTCATCCAAGCATGTTGTTCAGATGGCTTGGATGTCACCTGTCTTTCTTGAAGCGCCTGTTTGCCTTTTCTTTCTTTTCTCATTCAGGCTACATGCGTTTTTGTGTTGTTGGGGAAGACTGGATTTTGTCATCATATGCCATTCAGTCCAAATATAGAAATATGATGATTCTGACATTCAGAAACTTGCTTGTTTTAGTGCCACTTGATGACTGGCTGAGTTAAAATTGTGTGTGTGTATGTGTGCATATATATAACTCACACTATCGATCGATCAATTGATCGATCAATCGATACACACACACACATATATACACACATTCACATACAGACATACATACACAAACATATATAATGCTCACACTGTGAGCAACATTCACAGGCAATACTAGGTCCTAGCTTACCTCACAGAATGCTGATATTAGAGGATTCTCATGTCCTCGTTTGCAATCCGATTATTCTCTCCTACTCCATTCTTTTTTTAAAAGGGCTAAAATTTACAATTCTGCTTAAACCTTTCAGTGGAAAATGGTACTGTTATCTACATTTCAACGTGAATTTGTATACCTCTGCTACTTGTGGTAAGTGAGGCGAAGTCCATAGGTAGATATACACTGCTGTGTTTTTCTGCCTGTGTACAAGGAAAGGACTTTTGTACACTGACAGCATTACTGCAATAAACAGTAAACTGATTGTGAACTGATTTTTTTCAGTTGTCAACATGGGAACTTTCTGAATTTGTACTGGTTAAGGATTGACAGGATGAAGCACCATTTTTTTTTCTTTTAAATGTTTCCTGTTTGCTAAATACTCAGTCCCTTTAAACTTTATATTTGTTAGGTCTGCCAGAACCAAAGAGAGAACCTATATTTGAAGGGCTGAAGATGGATCAAGGATTTTACTCATCTAAAGACTTTCTACCACTGGTGGCTATGGCAAGTAAACCAGGTGCCCATTTTCAGCTCTGTTCTTATATGGTTCCAGAATGTTCATTCACAGGTTCATTTGAAACTTCTGTTTTCTGCTTTCTAATGTGTTGGAAATAGTTTGCTCCAATAATTAAAACAACAATATTAATTTTAAAATTAAAAATTACTTAGTCATAAGTATGTGGTTCTGCTATGAAAGTTCTAGTAAAAGCTCCTGGGTAGGAAGTGCTTGTTCATTTGTTTTCGCTTGATTCTTGAACTCTTGACAGTTAAACACTAAAAACACACACTTGCTTGCAGCATTAATAGTCAGTTGAAATTAGATGGGCTTCTGTTTTGCGCAGAGCTACCTCTGTTTAATTTCAGTGGTGTTTGATTCATTTCCATGACACTTCCTGTTAGTAAAATGTGAATAGAACCACAGCAAAGTCTGAGTCTAGTTTAATTAGAAGTAAATCTGTTGCAGTTAACTAGGACTTGCATCCAAATAAGTTTGCCTAGTATTGCCGCAGGACTGGAGTGATTTGGACTAACAAGGAACACCCAGTCAAGCAATCTGACTATTGTGTTCTGAACCATTTTAATTTCTGAAGTGTCTTCAAGGGTAAACCTACATATAGTACAGCAGTCACATATGAAAGTGACAGTCCTTTGGATCACAGTGATAAGGTCCAAATAAGACAAATAAGGAGCCAATTGGTAGGCTCAGCACAAATGGTAAATGCTGCTCTTATCACTGTGGACACTCCTTTGTCCAAGGCAACAGATGGATTGAGCCACAGTCCAAGGTGTACCCCATCAAGCACAAATAAAAATGGCTACCCCTGAGTTCTGGACCCATCCAGTCACATGACTGCTGATTTTGAAGGATTTAACTTCAGGCAGCTCTTACCTAGCCATTCCACCATGGCATCCAGGCAAGAGGCCAAGCCAAGATCACAGCCATTGGTTGTTTTTTTTCAAACTGGAGATAGAGTTGAATGTCAACAGCCTATTGGCAGCAGCCACCTCCACACCTCCTGATGGTCCCTGCCAGAGGTGAAATTATTTATTTATTTCAACATTTATACCCCACTTTTCCTTGTGGTTCAAGGTGACTTACAATAGGCATCTATTTCTTTACCTAGAAGACATTCAGTGCAATCATAAATGAGGTTACACCCCTTTAATCCTGTAAATATCAAATTACTTAGAAGGTTATAACCTTCTGCTTAGGATGGCACTTTCAGAGCCTTTTTCTTTAAAAAAAAAAAGATGAATGCTATGAATACAAGTCAGCTAATGGACCAAGTAGGCACCAGATAGTATACCCAAATTCTCAGTGAAACCTTCAAACTCGGAAATATGGCAACACTTCTCCATTGGAATTAAATATACCTCATTTCAGAATTTTCTTGCATGTGCCTTGTGAATCCAGCTGCATAGAACATACTGACCTAAATCATTAACACCGCCTGCAGGATGGGCAGATGGAGATTTATCATGTCCAAAGCACATGCAATGTGAAGTCCAGGGCAGTAATGAATCTCTTAAATCTTAAGATAATGTTGTATATTTCAGTTACCTGACACACTGCTTTTACCCCAAAAACTAAAGGCGTATATTTATTTATTTATTTGCCTTCTATGCCGCCCACCCTCGGAGGGCTCTGAGCGGTGTACAACAACTGATATAATCTAAAATAACAAGTGCAACCTTAATGAAATACCATGCTGTCTGTTGGGAGAAAAAAGTGACATTGTGCTATGTTGTCCCATTTTTGTGTACTCGAGTGTGTTCAGATTTTTTTTTATTCATAGTCCTGTGTTTAAAGGGTTTTAAAAAAATTGTTCTGAAAGAAATTGATACTTGTGGTACCATACCCTTGCTGTGAAAATTCACAACTGGCAGTGCATGAAGTTAGAAATTATAGACCATTGATGATATGGTAAAGAACAGACTCTCCTGAATAAAGCTATCTCAGATCCCTTCAGATTACAGGTTTATGCTATGAATGGTATCACAAGCATGAAAGCCCATTTAAACCTGCAATAAAATGGGCTCTGGATTACGGGGGAGGAGTGTGGCCAAGGGACTGGGCAGGCTGGAGGCAGGTTTTGCTGGCCGCCAGCCTTTTCCCTGCCAGGTCACTCTGAGGTCACTGTGTAAAAAGACAAATAACTCAGGCATTACTGTGTTATTTCACCACATGCTTCAAATGCAAATCCTTAATGGGGCAGTTGGATGCAAATTCATTTCACTTGTGCTGTTGTTCAGCAGCAGGAAAAATTGTTAAATGTTGAGAGAAAGCAAACTGGAGCTTAAAGCTCCCTGGAAACATCAACCTGGGGTCAGGCAGGCCTCCCCCACTCCAAGCCCTAATATTTGAGGACTCTATGAGAAATGCAGTCTATGCTTGCTGAGAGGCACAATCATCTAGCTCCAAGCCCTGGCATTGAAAACAGATGCCAAAGCTGAACTGTGACAAACCATTGAGGTTGGAGCAAAAGATCTTTGCAAAGATAACACTCAGCCTCTGGTTTGAGGAATAACCCCACACTGGCCGGAGTCCTGAACTTGCTTGGCATCTAGGAGAGGCAAATCACACCCTCCTCCAATTATTAGCAGCATCCTCCATTTCATTCACACCCTGCGTTTCTCCCCAAGGCATCAGGCAGTATCCTAGAACATCCAGCATGGTGTAGTGGTTAAGAGCAATGGACTGTAATTTGGAGAACTGCGTTTGATTCCCCACTCCTCTGCATGAGTGGTGGACTCTTATCTGCTGAACTGAATTTGTTTCCCCACTCCTACACTTATTGCCTGCTGGCTGACTTTAGGCTAGTCACAGTTCTTTGGAACTCTCACCACCACACCTACCACACAAAGTGTCTGTTTGTGGGGAGAGGATAAGAAAGGAGTTTGTAAACTGCCTTGAATCCAAGCTCTTATTCTTCTTCTACATTGGTATCTTTCATTGCCAAGATGGTTCTGATCAGCAACAAATGTACTTTTCCCAAAACAGTTATTTCTAATAGTAAATTGGCTACCTCCTGTCAACTATGACAACAAGAAGATCAGTTAACTTGCTGATGAAATACATGTTTTTATCTTCTCAGGTGGTTTATTAGAGATGAAGAAAAAAATGGCTCTGTAAATTAACCACCTCTCCTCACCCCCCCCCCCCAAAAGGGTGAGGACTGAGTATGCTTCACAAAACACAATAATGAGCGGTTGAGATGGGGATGGGTCAGAGGGAATTTAACATGCTTAGGCCCTAGGGAGTGTACAGAAACCTGGAGGGGGAACTCCCTTGTATCACTCCACTTTATATCTAACAGTAAACTGGGTGTGAAAAGCAGCAAAATAGTCAGGATGGAACATCTTTGGCAAAATTCCTCACACATTCAAAAATGTTTTGGTACATACAGAACTGGATAACCAGTATATGAACTTAAGCCATTGTTTTACTTAGGCCAATGTTTCCCTATTCACAGGTAAGTAAAAATAGTGGACATCAGAGGAAGATGGGGCAGGGGGAGGGGAGAGACCCATGGCTGTTTATGCAGGAAAGCAATTAGGACAAACTTCCTTCTTTAGGTCCTGTTAGACAAACTTCCTTCTTTAGATCCTGTTAGATATAAAGATATATACTGTTAGATATAACGTGGAATGATACAAAGGATTTTGTTTTGTAGTCTACTTGAGAATGAAAGGAGGACAACCGTGAAAGTTGGTGACCTTGAGGAAAGGGTGTTATATTGCCATATGAGTTTTCTTTCTGTTTCTCTCTCTCTCTTACGCAATATGTTTTTTTAAAAAAACTAATGGTTTGGTTTTTTGATAACTTGATCATAAAACAGTTGAACCCAACCTTGCAATTCTCTACAGTTTTTTTAAATTTAAATATGCATTTGTGTTTATTTCCTGCCACGACAGGAAAGCAATGGGGTTAAAAAAAGCTACTATGAAATTACATGTATGAGCATATCTTAAAAATGGGAATAAAACTGTCTTTCAATGAAGCAGAATAATTTGATAGAGACTGTCCATGTTCGGAAACTGCAAGATGCAATTTTACACTGCTTCGAATACAAGTATCTTTTGAGCTGTCATGCAGAAACAGTTTCTCTCCCTGAAATGGGGTTTTCCTTTCATTATTCAGGAATGTGCACCTGTCACTCTCCATTGCCATCAATACACGGAACAGTGATTGTTCTGGGAGCAGGTGACACTGCTTTTGACTGTGCAACATCAGCTTTGCGCTGTGGAGCTCGTCGTGTTTTTGTGGTCTTCAGAAAAGGATTTACAAATGTGCGAGCTGTCCCAGAGGAGGTAAATTTCAAGCAGTTGAAACACTGGGAGTGCTAATGGAATATGCCTTGTAGTATGAACGTTGGTCCATTGTGCTACTTAGGACGGAACTACACATTGCACAGAGATGCTTGTTTGGAGGTTCTAGCAGGGGGCGTAGCTATTGTATGCTCTTGACTGAAGAACAGTACACTCCTTTCTGGGATGGTTGTCCTCTTCCACTGAGTGTGCAGCTTTAGAAGCTGTTGAGCAGTTAGGGAGGTAGGGAACACCTGCCTATGCAGCCAGACCAGCCGAGTCAACCCTGGGGATCACTGGGGTTACAGATGTCGCAACCAGGTCACCCTCACATTCAACCAGTGTTCCCTTTGAAATAAAATATTGCTTTGAGGTGTTTCATATGATTTGAAAATTAGGAGATAACCTGTTGAGGCTCATTTAGTGTGATCTAGAGATCTAAAATGCAGCATTCAATTATGCTCTTACAATTCCTAAAAAAGATTTGTGACGGTTGTACTTAATTGAGCTGCAGGTATTCTGACCCTTTTTCTTCTAGGAAAGCTATACATTTTCATTCTCACTTGGTCCTTATGGACCACTCTAACATTACAAATGTTTCAAAGCATACCTTAATTTGGAATTAAACTTATAGTTGCAGTGGCCAGCACACATGCTCTGCATACACACTGAGCTGCTGATTGGCATCTTAATCATTTATTTTGCTATGAAAGCTTTTATTTCAGCTTTAATTGTTGCATTTGGGTAGTCTTGCTTTGTTATAATTGATGTGTCACATATTCTGGATTGCTGCATAATTTACACTAATGAGACATCAAATATTACCCAGTTACAAAATATGTGGGGAAATGGCCCTCTTTCTTCAGGAATAGATTTTGGAGATCTAAAAGTTACACAAGGAATAGGTGGGAAAGTGGAAGAAATCAGACATCTGTAATTTTTCAAAATGCATAATTTATAGTGTGGGGGTGTTTTTGCTGTAATGGGGAAAAATAGGGATGGAGACGGAAGATCATTTTGAACAAATGTAATAAATACACTAATTTATTCAGCACAACTTTAATTGTATTCCTCTGCTCTGTGTACCCACACATTTTTACTGGAATTAAATATACTATATGCTAGTGTCAGTGATCATTCTGCAATATTAACCAATTCACACATATCAGTAAATTTTACTCATATTTCTAGTCTATTATAACTGTGTTCATGACAACAAACACTTCCTCAAAGTGTATAACTTTACATAAACAGATTTTCAGTTATAACAATAATGATTGACAGTGACATCTTGAACAGAGTTATACACTTCTAAATCCATGGAAACCCTTACAGTTTGGTTTGCAGAAAAGTGTTATTTTCATTTAAATCCCATGTTTGTTATTACATAATCCTTTCATTAGATACTCAGTCTTTCTGAACAGTTCCTGCCCCTGCATTAGTGCTAAAACAATTTGAAACAGATTAGCAATTCAAGTATCTGATAGCATGACTTAAAAAAAACCTTTATCTCAAACACATAGTGAATTTAAAAGAGGAAGAGGAAGAGTTTGTATTCATACCCTGCCTTTCTCTCCTGTAAGGAGACTCAAGGCAGCTTACAAACTCCTTTCCTTTTTTTTCTCTCCGCAACATCCATCTTGAGAGGTAAGTGGGGCTGAGAGAATTCCGAAGAACTGTGACTTGCCCAAAGTCACCCAACAAGAATGTAGGAGTGGGGAAACAAATCTGGTTCACCAGGAAAGAGTCTGCTGCTCATGTGGAAGAGTAGGGAATTGATCCTGGTTCTCCAGATGAAAGTCCTCATGCTGTTAACAACTACACCATGCTGGTGAGAACTAGTTCAGCTTTTGAATATATAATACGTCATGCCGAATGTTTGGAGATTTGTTTTCTTCCTCCCTGTTGCTGGCTGCAGAAGCTGTCAATTCAGAGACAGTGGTCGTAGGCGGTTAAGAGCTCGTGTATCTAATCTGGAGGAACCGGGTTTGATTCCCAGCTCTGCCGCCTGAGCTGTGGAGGCTTATCTGGGGAATTCAGATTAGCCTGTACACTCCCACACACGCCAGCTGGGTGACCTTGGGCTAGTCACAGCTTCTCGGAGCTCTGTCAGCCCCACCTACCTCACAGGGTGTTTGTTGTGAGGGGGGAAGGGCAAGGAGATTGTAAGCCCCTTTGAGTCTCCTGCAGGAGAGAAAGGGGGGATATAAATCCAAACTCTTCTTCTTCTTCTTCTAAAAGATTTGGTCCTGCATCCCATCAGTATTTGCAGCATTCGTAAAGAATTCCTATGCTGCAGAAAGACTAACCAAGAGGCAACCTGATAAAACTGCTGTGTATCATAATCTCTTAGCTTTTGCTGCTTGAGGGAAGTAACTAAAACCCTCCTAGCCATTCCATGAATAAAAGTGAGCACAACATGCTTTTTGTGTGGTAAAAAAGTTGGCCATAGCCATTTTATTAACAAAAATTGGTTCAAGGCAAACAAAGCGTATGGCGCAATATAAGGGACTGATTTGTGTACTGGGCAGCCTGAGTGCTGTCCCCCAGACACCTAAATTTTTCTACAGCATGCCTGCTGCTGAAAAATTTTCACACACTGGAGCAGTTGTGAGATTCCAGATGGACGGTTGCCACTTCCTGAAGTCTCTTTGCTGCCAGGGGCGCAAGCAGAGGTGGGATCCAACCAGTTCTCACAATTTCTCCAGAAGTGGTTACTAATTCTCCAGAAGTGGTTACTAATTCTTTCTGAGTGCCGAGAAGGGGTTACTGAAGCAACCTCCCTGCCCAATAGGGACTGGAGGTGCTTGTGTGCAGCGGCGCCACTGTTTGAATCCCACCACCATAGGAACCTGTTATTAAAATTTTTGGATCCCACCACTGGGCACAAGCCATAGAAGCCCACATCTGGGCAGGTTACCCCTTGGCTTGCTCCAATTAAGCGGGTATTTCGCCCGCTGACCCCAAGCTAAAGATCATTCTCGCATGCGCAAACTGCCAACCTTCTAACAGAACAGACATGCATTAACATAAGGCCAAAAAACAGGGAGAGGCGGGTGGGAAAACGAGTGTGCTCCAGCAAATGGGGAGGTTGTAGGCCAAGCCCAGCCTTATAGAGGCTGCCTTGGCCCACCTCCCCATTGACATCAGGGCGCCCAGCGTCACTGCTCGGTGCCCTTGAGGTTTGTCATGCATGAATGGTACGGCAAGCCTAAGCTTCCTAATATTGGAAGAATTATCCACAGTAATCAGGAATTGTTTCTGCCTAAATGGCAATTCCATTGGCAAATACAGCAATCCCACCTGTCCCAATGTCAAATAGATGACCCATGGGGTAGTAGAGTTGCTCTCACTTGTAAGCTCATGTATGATTTGAAGGTATAACATCCTTCCATTAGAGATCAAAACTGGGAATTAACTATCAAAACTCAGATGTGATTAATGTATTTTCCATATTACCTCATATAAAGAAGGAGAAAAAACTATACACAGATTAATTCTTGGTTTAGAAATATGATTTTGCTCCCAATAGCATCTGCCTCTTATTTTCTGGCTAACCTTTTGAGTATTGCTTTCTTGAAGTTGGATACTTTTTTATTAAGCCTCCTTAATTTCCTTCTGCTTTATTGCTACAAGAGAGTACTCTTGGAAGAAAGTCTATATTGATGAATTTATATTGTGGGTCCTTTTCCTCCGGCTCACTATTTTGTATCTGCTAACACCAGCATTTGATCTAGGTAGTGTTTGATGTCCTTCTCATAGGACTATGGGTACACTAGCTGCAATCTCTTCTTGGGTTGTGGTCTGCTAATTCTATGGCCATTTTGACCTGGATTGCCCAAGACACCTTGATGATGTCATATCTTAGCAGCTAAGCAGGGTTATCCCTGGTTAGTGCATGGATAGGAGGCTACCACAGGGCTGCCACAGAGAGGTAGGCAATGACAAACTACCTTTGTTTGCCTCTTGACTTGAAAACTCCAATGGGTCAGTATAAGTTGGCTGTGACTTGATGGTACTTTCTACCACCAGTGTTATGACCACAGAACAATACAGGTTAGTCTGGGGAACTTGAGTCCCCATTGGCATAAAAAACTAACTTGACCAACAAAGTTCAACTTCATAGTGAATATATTGACGTATTCCTCTGGTGCTAAAAATAAAACAGTCCATGGGCATCTTTGATAACATTTATTCCTTCATAAGGTTTCATATATCAGAGCTCTTTTCTTCAGACGTGTTGAAGTGTACAGTCATTAGGTCACCAGGAAGATATTACAAAGAGAGACTGGTATTCATCTGGACTTATATTTGTTCTTTGTATCACACACCATAAAGATTCTGGTTTTTCACATTTCTTGTGTTTTTTCATTGAACAAAACTTTGTTCAGTGCAACAGCATAATTTACATGATAGCATCTTTACCATGGTTTCTACTGTGACATTTCTGCTCTCTAGTAACTTTCCTAGCTATTGTTGGATGGGATGTCTTAGGTGGAAGTTTTTTTTCCTATATCCTTATTCTACTGTTTGGGCTCTAGGATTGGTGTCCTAGGCACTTTTCATTCCTCAAAACTTCCTTCTATTATTTAAAAATCTCTCTATTGCCAGTGAGTCAGCAATATTGAATTCTTAATTAGAACATTCTGTTGCTGGATCTTTATAAGACTCTCAAGTCTTATATGATAGTGATTCCCATCAAGGATGTGTGGTTCTTTTATTTCACAACTACATACTTACGTTGACAAACACCTCCTTGCCTTTGGGAGGGCTAGTTATTACAGTGCTGGACTTTCTTGTTAACTGCTTTGTGTGGTTGCTGTACATCATTAAGATGTATCTACTTCATTTGTAAGTTAGATTGTAAGTTTCCAATTACTATCTTTTGAAAAAAAAAACCCACACATACACAACATGTCCACAACCATGTTTAAGTTTCAAAGGGAAAAGTTGACAAAAATTTAAGCAGGAAGAACGTTTCATTGAGCTCAGGACTAAGTTCATAATAAGGATAGAAACTGTTCACAGTAGAGCTTTCCCAGGATTGGGTCTTTCAGCTTTCAAAACCAGGGAATTTTTGTTGATTTCCCCTACCATTGCAGATTCCACTTGTCCCCCCACCCCCACCATCCCATACCATTCGCCAGGGTTCACCACATGCAACTTGGTGGGAGCAAAGTATGACAGGCTTCAGCAGGAAGGGGAATCAACACAAATGTTGCTGACCATGGTATAGTGCTTAAAAGTGCAGTACGCTAATCTTGAAAACCAGTTTTGATTCCCCCACTCTTCCACATGAAGCCTTCTGGGTGACCTTGGGTTAGTCGCAGTTCACTTAGAACTCTCATCCCCACCTACCTTGCAAGATGCCTATTGTAGGGAGATGCAAGGATTGAGACCGGAAACCACTTTGAGACTCCTTTAGAGAAAAGTCAGCTACAGAAACCAACTCATCCCCTTCTTTAGTTTATGAAAATGCCTTCCATTAGTACAAAACTGAAACTCCATAGCAGTATTCCTTTCAACTTCAGTTCCTTTAGCTACAAATGCTTGCAGAAAGCATGGCTGTCTGTTAAGATGCCAGCTACTGGTTCACCCAATTTTTTGCCTGTTGTCATCCTTCAGTTCTTTCGTTCAGTAAGGAACTGTTCAATTGTGACATTTTTATCAAGGGCAGTGTTCCCTGTTGTATACAAAATGTATTTCAAATGTAAAGAGACAATGAATGAACCCAGAAATGTATTATTTTTTTACCTTGACAGCACTGCCTTCTGTACTTATGTCCATTTTAGACATTTGTCGGTTTGTTAATGATAGTAGGCTTCTCTCCAAGCAACCCACAAGGGAATATGTATAGGTCTAGCTGCTATTTCCAGCACAGATTGTGTAGTCTCCTTTCATATTGGAATGTAGGCTTCACTGCCTCAGAATATAAGGATATTTCACAAAGACAAAGCTGTTTCAGTCTGTGACTTGAAATCAAGAGTTCTGCTAACAGATGCTGCTAATTAAAAGTAATACAATTCTAGAAGAAGGGGATGGCAGCTAGGATGGTGAAATGACAGTTTGATCCTGTAGTTAAAAAAGAAAATGTCTATTAAGTATATTACCTCTTCCCTACATATCAGACTTGCTGCTATTGGAATCTGTAAAATAAGCCACAAGAACAGAGGGTGCATCGAAAAATTAGACATCCTAATGCACAGAAGAATTAGACATCAAAACCGTTTCACAAACTATGTCTATATTTGTACCAAATTTCTCCAGATGGAACTTGCAAAGGAAGAAATGTGTGAATTCCTGCCTTTCCTTTCTCCTCGGAAAGTGATATTGAAAAGAGGCAAGATTGTTGCTGTGGAATTTGTTCGGACTGAGCAAGCCGCAGATGGAAGCTGGAATGAAGATGAAGATCAGGTGGTCCGTCTGAAAGCTGATGTAGTGATCAGTGCCTTTGGATCAGTCTTAAATGACTCAAAAGGTACTTTTTCAATCAAATGGCTCATGAGCAAGCTTAAACTAAGCATATTTAAGTCTCATTTATTCTAGTTGGAAAGTTAAGCATACACTTAACTGTCTCTCATTTGAATTTATAGTATTAATTTTTTGCATTAAATTTGGCTAGAGTGTGGCCTGTCATATATTTTATTTCTAGAATCAACTGTGATTGAAATATGTTTCCCTGAGAGTAGGAATGAACTTGTGAAATGTATTGTCAAAGGCTTTCGTGGCCAGATTCAACTGGTTCTGGTGGGTTTTCTGGGCTGTGTGGCCGTGGTCTGATAGATCTTGTTCCTAACATTTTGCCTGTATCTGTGGCTGGCATCTTCAGGGGAGTATCACAGAGAGAAGTCTGTTGTACACTGTGTCTAGTGAGAAGGGAATGTTTAGTGGGGTATATATTGTCCATGTCCCAGGATGGGGAACCAATCAGTAAGTGTTTGGGTGGAACTTGCTATGCAAAGGTGTGATTGAGTGCATTGTATTGCGGGTAGGGTTATCAGTCCATTTTCATTTGTAGAACTCGTGAAACTTTATCTGATAAATCTGTAAAAATGTTTTTGTTACTTTCAAAGTTCACCATGTTGAACATTTGATTAAAAGTTACAAATTACCATCTTGAAAACATGCATTATTTAGACACTCTTCTTAACCCAGAGAAACACTGTTTACATTAAAAAGAGTTAACAAAGAAGTGGTAGATTCCAGCTCTTAAGTGGAAAGTTCCTTGGAAAGTCCCAACAAAATTGCATTTAATTAAAAAAAAAAAGAATATGGAGAGATGAGTTATGAAGATGAAGTAGGGTGAAATCTCTTCTGGACAGTTGGGTACTATTTTAAAACACTACTATAGAAGCTCTGATAAAATTAGAATTAGGAAATAAATAAATAAATAAGTCTAAGAGGATGTCTGTGCAATTATTGAAGAGATTCAAAGGGGCTATTAAAAATGCAAGTGTACTTTTATCAAGTAGAAAACTTTTCCAAATGCGGAAGAAGGGAGGGCTGGGGGACACAAATCCTGGCAAATCTAATGAAAGTTGACAATCTGACAAGTGAGAAAAGAATCTGAGAAACATTTTTCTGAAAATGAATATATTATCTGCAAAAATGAATTGGGAAGATGATTGAAACATTGAATAGGATTTGAAAGTATTCTAACTTGTGTTGAAAATGAAATGATTTTGTATAACAGTCCTTTCTGCAGAAGATTCTGGAGGAATGCTCATCCTGTTCCAGTTTTTTTGTGGGGTCGGAGAAATCTTAAACTATCTTCCTGGTAAGCCAGACAGGCAGAATCAAATAGAGGTTCTAGGACAGAGGTTGGCAAGTCTTGGCATGCACACTGAACGATGCTGTATCAGATAGTTTGCTAGACAGGTGGGGCCAGTTATTAATTTAAGAAAGTTCTGATGTGTGATGGGTAAATTTTCCCAATAGGGCAAAGAGTGATTCCCCAGACCCATTTCAGGTCAGGAAAATAGTGCAGAGAGAGCTGGTGAAAACCCTTATTTCTTAATGATGCTGATCTAAAAAACCTGCATATGCTTGGGATTGAAGTTCTGAGCACAGAATTCTCAATGTGCATCTGGTTGACATGACTGGAAAGAGACATGTGGGGATACGGTATATTGGGGCCTGTTACTGGGATCATATGACCCCAATATTACAGGAATTGCACTGGCTTCCAATCCAGTCCCAAATCCAGTTCAAAGTGTTGAAGTAGAGCCTACGTGACTTGGATGAGGGTATCCAAAGGACCATCGTCTCCCACATATTCTTTCCTGTGAACTAGGATCACAGCAAGAGGCCCTCTTGACTATCCCATCAGTGAGGAGGCTTATCTGGTGGGTACATTAGAGAGGGCCTTTTCAGTGGTAGGCCCATGATTATGGAACAACCTTCCTAGGGAGGTGCATCTGACCCTCTCACTTCAGGAGGCAGTGGAAGATCGTTTTATTCAGAATGGCATTTGATTACTTCTTCTGCCAACTGGCAGTTTTAAATTACAGAACAAGCCTTGCTGATGATGAATCAAAAATTTCTCCCCACTTTTACACTGTTTGCTTAGCATGATAGGACCTCAGCATATCTACTCAGAGGTAAACCCCATGGGGCTTTCTTACCAGTAAGTATGAACAGGATTTCAGCCAAGGTCATCCAGTGAAATTTAATTGCAGTACATTTGGGATCGATGCCAAGAACCCACAAGATAATTAACATGTAAAATTTGCTGCCCAAATACGTCGTGATCACTACTGACTTCGTTGATCAGACATTTTCACAAAGAACAGATGACAGCTAAATGGAACATCCATATTCAGAGGTAGTATCCCTGTTCTTTCTTATCCCCTTCTATTCTCCCATATTGCTTTTTTAATGACATATTTGATTTATTGGTTCCTTAGAGCGCAGTCTGGGTGGGGTGGTACATGGCGGTGGCTGGGGGTTTCAGGTGGCACAGAAAGAGGGGGAAGTTTAATCCCTCTAGCCACCCAAATCACCCCATAGAACAAAGAGGTTTAGTGCAGCATAGGGCCAGGGGCTGGCATTCCCAGACTAGAAAGTTGGTGGAAGCTGACTAACATTGGCTCCATCCCAGGGAATTCACCCCCTGCCCCATGCTGGCATCTGCTTGGGTATCAGTGTAGCTCTACAACAGCCAACAGAAAAAGGGTCAAAACCCTCAATACCAGAGGAAAAGAACCAAAAGATTAAGATAAAATTGGCCTTTTAAAATGGGAAGTGCTGTGTAGCAAAAATAAGAATGTGTTTATTCAAATTAAAATCAAAACAAAAGGCCCTAAATAGGCTACCAAACATACATCAATGAAATCTACAACATAAGACATAAAGTCTTATGCAACACTTTTAGACCCAATTGTGTTTCAGCGCATTGGTTTTCTTTAATGGTCAAAAATAATGTTACAAAATATTACAGTCTGACAAAATGTTATAATATTGACAAAAAGTGGCCTATAAATGACTGAAATAAATAGGTCTTCAATATGGAACTATTGTTCATTCAAAGGCATGAAATGGTGTGACAGTATTTTCAATCAGACTCAATTCTGGTAGAATGGTGTCCTATAGTACCTCACTCATGTAGAGTTTAAAGTCAGAAGTCGTGATTGTAGAGCTTGGACACAAGTACAGCTCTGCAGCATCTCAGATTTCCAGGTTTGCCCTCAGCAGAGCTGTGGGGCAGTCAGATGCTGGTGTTTTTCCTCCCTCCACCAATCTGAGAGCCTCTCATGCCAGCGGAAGGGGCAAACATGTTGTCATAGCCCTCTGCTGCTCCCACAGGCCAGTTGCCCCCCCCCCCCTTCATTTGGGTTGAGCTGTTCTTCTCTTAAGATGATTTTGACGTTAAGAAACAAACAAAACCATTTGAATCAGTAATGAAGTCCTGATTGCTGAAGTTAAGTTTGATTAGATCTGAGAAGGGCATATTTGAAAAGCTTTGCTCCTGTGTAGTAAACTGAATATAGATTCACAGAATCGCACTAGTATTAGTACTTATAGTCTTATCCAGCAGTAACACAATATCAGTTTAGTAGTCTTCCTCTTTTATTATAGCCCTGGGGTGAACATAGCAGCTAATACCAAATCCAGCAGCAGGATTGAATCTCAACTTTCATTAAAATTTCGACAGCAAAAATGGCTCACGCACATTGTTGCAGAGATCATATTGCCATTTTGGCCATAGATGATTGTTCATTAGAAGAGAAAGAACGGCAGTAATGTCAGGGTGGTTATCAACGTTGGTCTTCTGACTGGATATGTGATGAGTGCTCAGTTGTACCATAACAAATGTTATTGTTTTTCCCTCATCTCTGCATGTGCTCTTCCATCCTGGGAGATCTATAGTGCAAACCAGTAGGATCTGGTGTGTTATTCTGTGCCTTGGCTCTCTCTTCGCAGTGTTCAATAGTTTTCCCTGACTGGTAACTTGGCATAGGATGTGTTCTTTTGCTGGTGCAAAGAATGGTGTGGTTGTTGCTATTAGAGATACCATAGTGAAGTGGAAGAGATGTTTGTCGCAAAGATCAAAGGCTGGATCTTGAATACATTTAAGACTATGGGGCAGAAGACAACAAAAAACCTACAATATTTTATAAGCATTTTTATTTATTTATTTGTTTTTCATATTTTTATCCCACCCTTTTCCCAGAGGGCTCAGGGCAGGTTACATCAGTTAAAACAATTGTACACTTTGTAACAATGGAGAACAATCACATGTGAAGATCACCTTTGAAAAAGCGTAAAAACAGATGCCATTCATGCTTTTGATGAAACCCTCAGAATATTTATCTTTCATAGCTTTTCTTTCTTTTGAAATGTAAACAGTGAGTGATAAAAATAAACATATGATAATTACAGGAAATCCTTACAGATGTAGTATCTTTTAATGATGAACTCCCTTTAGAAATTATAAAAGATGCATAATTGCATTTAAATGATTTTTTTTAAAAAAATAAAGGGATACATAGAGAGACTAGTTTAAGCCAAGCATCACATTGCTGAGTGTTGCCTTAGACAGTGACTGTTAATAACAATACCGTATCATTCTGTAATTATTTTTTCCTTCTGCCATAGCTGCGCAAGAATAGATTTTCCTCCATTATGAATAGCCATGTTCACCATTTCTGCTTATCATTATTTACCAGGTTTCATTAGAAGTTGATATCCTATATGTTCTTGCTTGGAGAACATTGATGAATCTTAATTTTTGTTCCAGACCTGAGCCCAATACTGTACGTAATTTCAATTCTAGCATAAGAATGCCTCCTTATCAATGGAGGCACAGGTTATGAATGTAGTCACAGTGGCTTTCTTCCATCTTTGCCAGGTTCTGCGATTAATCCTCTTCCTATCTTTCCCTGACTTAGCCACTATGTTCCATGCAATGTTAATATCCAGATTAGACTTTTGTAACCGGCTCTATGCAGGGCTACCCTTGAGACTGCTCTGGAAACCTTAACAGGTCCAGAACTTGACCCCTATTGGGAGGGCACATATCCAACCTGTGCTCCTTCAGCTGTGCCGGCTCCATGTTGAATACCAGATCAAGTTCAAGGTTTTGGTAATGACCTTTAAAGCCCTTAACTGTCTGGATCCTTTGTATCTGCAGGATCACCTGTCCTGATAACGTTTCCCAGGAAGTGTTATACTTGGCAGGGAACAACTTACTGATGGTCCCTGGCCCAAATAACGGCTGGCTGTCCTCCATCAGAGCCAGCGTCTTCTTGGTTTTGGTAATGGCCTAGTGGAACTCTCTATCAAGTAAGATGCAGGCCCTGCAGAAATTATTGCCAATTCACAGGGCCTGTAGGACTGAAATATTGCACCAAACCTATGGTTGAGGACAGCAGCGGTTTCCATCTAGCTGGCCTCCCTTCTATCCCTTCCTTTGACTTACTATTCTAATTTATTTGCTCTTCCCTCTCCCTCTTATTCAGAGTCCCCAGTGTTCCCTCTCCTTTTTCTTCCTTCTCTGACTACATTCCCATTATGGTGTATACTTTAGGGAACCATTAGAACTTGAGTTGTTAGTGATTACTATAAATTGTTAAATGTGTAATTTTATTTTATTTTGAAATCTGGTTGTAAACTACCTCGAGCCCAACTTGGTTGGGGAAAGGTGGATGAAAAATCAAAAGTGTAAATGAATACGTTTGGTTCCAGACCTGAGCCCAGTCTGTTTTTAATTTCAATGCTAGCTACAATGAAAAACAATTTAGAAAAAAAAATCCAAATGGGTCTGTTTGCAACCCCACATTTACCCTAGCAAACCCTTTCCTCCAGGTCATCTAATCAGCCACAATATGGCCTTCCTTGATTTTTGATTTGATTTGATATTTAATTTGGATACCTCCCCCCCCCCCTCCGGAGGGCTCAGGACGATGAACAACATTGTAAGAAGACAATGACATAGGAATACAAAACCAGCAATTCAGTATAAACAATAGTACCATCAGGTTAACAGCTAAGCACAACTAATCAACTAAAATAGCAGCATCACCAACATTAATATTGCATCTCATAACAACAACATAATAATTACAAATTAACAATATAACATTTTATAAGATAACAATAAAACAATAATAACAGCATATAGCATAACTTATACTGCGAAGATGCTTGAGGACGAATATGCTTTAGGAGTGGCTCCAGCATCGTGGGATGCCTTCCCTAAGGTGTGTTCAGCTCCCACGCTTGTTATTTTCTATTTTAAAAATGTAAGGAAATCTTTTTTAGCCAGACAGTCTATAAGTAGTAGCTCTAGAATTGTGGGATACCTTTCCTGGGGTGTACTGGGCTCCCATATTGGGTAGAACTGTTTTTGAGGAGAAAGTGTATTGTGTTTCTGTTTTAATGCTGGAATGTTTGGCTGCTAAAGTCAGGCTTTTTATGAGCTGGTTGAGCCACACTGGTATGAGGAGGAGACATTCTGTAAACATTTAAATAAATAAATCTGGATTTGTTGACTGTATTGAACTATGTCTCAAGTAGAACCCAATACTATTTCTAATGCCAAAAAGATGGTAGACATTCCAGTTAATTTTACCAGAAAGGCTCAGAAATGTCCATCTTCTTCTGACATAATCCCCCAATAAAGCAATTAGATCTATTTTTACCTAATTAGACATTTAACTACTGAGAATTCTTGTCTTCCAGTCACTGATACCAAATTGACTCATTGTGTTAAAGTTAAGTTACATTTTCTCTCCCATGATTGTTTAAGTGTGTTATTATTATTTTTCCAACTGCAGCCAAGAGTACACTGCCAGCTTTCAGAGAAAGAAGTCTGTAAGATGTATATCAAAAATAACATTAATGAGCTGCGAATGCCAAAATTACAGGAACTTATGAAATTGGTTAAACATAAAATACCATTAAACTGTTTACTGAGGCTTCACAGATATACTGCAGTTAATGAGCATTTCTGCTATTTAAATAAGCCCAAATTGAACACACATTACATGGATACATAATTAGTCATGGCAGTCAAGCACACACAGTGTCATTTTTAAAGCTTTATTTGAGGAATCTTTTCCATTTGATTTGTTTTGCTAATTAAAATATTTTCCAGCTTTCCAATATATCTTAATATTACTGATTTTTTTCCAAAGCGGTCTGTAATTGGCTGATGTTTTTCTATTTGTGTTTGCTTGCATAATGAGTTCAGCAGTTTGAACTATACTGTAGCATACAAAAATTATTTTGATTTCTGATGGTATCTGCCATTTATTCTAAATGTTGCCATGAGATTGCATACCTATAATCTGTATGCATATTGGCAGACTTTTGCTTATTATTAGAATGTAGCTGCCATAGCAATGGAATTAAATGGGGATCCTCATTTGCTAATAGTAGCATCAGGGCTGTGTTCCCATGGTTTCTTCTCTTATTATTCTGGTAACGTGATGAAGAATCGGGATCTTGTGAGAATAACTCCACAAGCATTAAAGTCTGGATCTGGGTAATCGTGCTTTAGTTCAAAATCCATTAGTATTTAGATATGTATGTACATGATTGAACCAATCATACCATTTTATTTTCACGTAATTATCCATAGTGTTTTAAGATTTTTTTTTAACAGACTTCTATACCCAATACGATAATTTCTTTAATTTCAGTGGTGTGGAAATAGTCATTCATGTTCACTTCAAAATGGCCATTTCTGAACTACTCAATGGATCAGATTCAGAAGTTCTGTTCCATTGGCAGAACATCCCACTTCCACCGAAGCAACTGTTCTTGAACTAATGAATTTTTGCATCGGAGGAAGTCTCTGCCATTGCTGAAATGGAACCTCTGAGTCCAATACAACGTGTATTTGATCAGAATTATACCCCTATGGATTTTTTGAATGAAGCCTGAGATGTAACATGCCCCAAATAAAGAATGATGAGAATATCCAGTTATTGTTTCTGAGTACCATCTAAAAAAAATGTGCATGATATAGTGAGTAGTCTCATGCCAGCTACTATTTAATCATTCCGTTTTCCTCTCAGAGCTGTTAAGGTAAATCAAAGACCTTTTCTGAACAGTGTGTTTTAGGACATCTTAAAATGAACTGTCTTGGCTTTTTCTTTCTGCACAGCATAAATAAAATGTCCTTAGGACGTTTTAAAAAGAACCCCGCTTGGATTTTTTTGTCTGCATAGCAGAGATTTTATTTTTCCTGCCTTCCACCTCCCCCGCCCCCATCACAGCACTTACTTTCATTTTCACAGCAGCTTGTGCCCACCATTTTCTGCAACTTCAGAGTCCCTGCTGCTACCACTTGCTGCATTTGTTTCCCATGGAGATTTCCTCTGCTTACAGCTCATACGATTGCAATTTGCTTCACGAACCATGTTTGTTTTCCCTGGTAATCACAGGCACGTGGTTTTTTTGTTTTTTTTCTTTTCCTTTTTAGAGGGAGGTGTACACAAACATCTTCTGAGAATCACAGCCTCTCAGAGAACAGATTGGTCTCCCATTAAGAAGCATTGGGTAGATCTGTCCTGGAGGATCACCATGGAGAACAAACTATATTCATGAATGTTTTAACAGTTCCAGCCACTGATAATATTTGGAATCACCGTCCTAGACCTATTCCCCACGGTTGATTAATCGTGTGACGCTCACACGAAATATAATAGATTCAGGATGAACTCCCCACTGCCTAAGTGAGGAAGTGATTCATCCCGTTTCTGGCGCTCGTTCTCCCCCTTATCCCGCATCTTTGTAGAACCTGCTTGAAAGTACTACTTTTTCCCAAAACATGTCTCCGATCCAGTTTGGAGGGAAGGATCGGGGGTCTGATCTGGGTTCAAATATCCCGTCGTAGAGAGTGACGAAAGTGCCCTCCAGCCAATAGGAGCGTGACAGGCTGTGCGCGATATGTGCACAGCCCTTTTTTCGCTTTCATTTTATTGTTGAAATGAGTGCGTGTGCGCATGAGGGATCGAGAACTATGTGGGAGAGCTTGCAGGAGAGACTTAAGTTGCGCTTCCCCCAACCTTAAACCAGCGGTGTCTCTGGCACAATCATTAGAGCGTTCGGCTGCTGTCCAAGAGGCTGGTGGTTTGAATCCACCAAGGGATGAGAAAGTTTTTATTTTAGCCCTGAAAATGCTAGAATCTGCTTCTGTCAGAATTCCAGCCAGCTACAGCTTGAAGTGGAAGAAAAGGAAATTGTATGATTTCTCATGCCCAGTCACTGTATGTTTTCAGCAGACCTGCACTTGTCATAATCTGGGCATACCGGTCCAAGTAAAAGCTGCTTTCAGTACCTGCTAACCTCAAAAAACTGGATTCCTGGATTACATCGGCAGACTCCAGTCTGTCAGAGGGGTGCGGGAAAAACTGATGTCAGCTACCAAAATGAATGCAGTACTTGTAAATATAGCAGTCTAATGAGACATTATTGTTCCATCTATCTCATTGGGTGGCTGGAAATTTGATTTTAACTCCCCATGTGTAGACTACTGTGCACTAAACCCTCCTCTAGTTTTTAAAAGGAAGTCAAAATACAAGGAAAAAGGTTGCCTTCTGATGAGGAAAGAGTATATCCCACACTTTCCACTTAGGCAGAGAACACCACTTGTTTAGACGTGTACACGAAAGAATAGTACTCACTTCAAAGTTGCGTTTCCCTCAACCTTCATCCAGTAGTGCCTCTGTGGCACAATCGTTAGAGCGTTCAGCTGTTGACCAAAAGGTTGGTGGTTCAAGCCCGCCCAAGAACATACTGGGCAAAGCCTGGCCGGGTTCAGCGTTCAACTGAAAGCACCGTCTCCAGTCTCCATGTGGAGATCAGATACAGCAATTGCAGTTGAATACTACCGTGACATGCCTTTGAAGATCCTAGCCACAAATGCAGGTAAAACATTAGGAGATAAAACTATCAAATACAGCCACACTATCCAGAAAACTCATAACAGCCAGTTGCTTCCAGCTGTGAAAACCTTCTACAATACATCGACTGAGATCAGTTCACATAGAGAAAATGGCTTCTCTAGAATGTGAACTTTATGGCATTACACCCTGTTGAAGTTCCTCATCTCCCCAAAACCTGCCCTCCTGAGGCCCCACACTCAAAATCTCCAGGTATTTCCCAACCTGGAGCTGACAACCCTACTAGCACCAGCTATCTAGTACTTCAGAACTGTGTCCAGTTCTGGTTGCCGCATCTCAAAAAGGATATTGAGGAGATAGAAAAAGTGCAGAGAAGGGCAACAAGGATGATTGAGGGACTGGAGCACCTTCCCTATGAGGAGAGGCTGCAGCGTTTGGGACTCTTTAGTTTGGAGAGGAGGCAGCTGAGGGGGGATATGATTGAAGTCTACAAAATTATGCATGGGTAGAAAATGTTGACAGAGAGAAATTTTTCTCTCTTTCTCACAATACTAGAACCAGGGGGCATTCATTGAAAATGCTGGGGGGGAGAATTAGGACTAATAAAAGGAAACACTTCTTCACGCAACGTGTGATTGGTGTTTGGAATATGCTGCCACAGGAGGTGGTGATGGCCACTAACCTGGATAGCTTTAAAAGGGGCTTGGACAGATTTATGGAGGAGAAGTCGATTTATGGCTACCAATCTTGATCCTCTTTGATCTGAGATTGCAAATGCCTTAACAGACCAGGTGATCGGGAGCAACAGCCGCAGAAGGCCATTGCGTTCACATCCTACATGTAAGCTCCCAAAGGCACCTGGTGGGCCACTGCGAGTAGCAGAGAGCTGGACTAGATGGACTTTGGTCTGATCCAGCTGGCTTGTTCTTATGTTCTTATGTTCACTGTGCAATGCCCAGTATCGCCTCAGTGGCATTTGCACTTTTGGGGGTTTTCAGTTACTTCCTGATGCTTGGCACTTCTGCCTGGCTGTAGTAGCTGTTGGTGTGTTCATCTGCCACATCTTCTCAACTATTGGGAATTGGCGCAGGCTCTGGTAATGGGTCAGAGTTTTTTTAACTTTTTTAAATTGTTTGTCTTTTTATGGTTTTTTGAAGCGGACAATCACTAAAACCCATTGGTATTCATGGAGTATTATCAGAGCTCATGATATCCAGAAATTCTGGATTCCAAATCTGGACTTTGGTGCTAGTACATGTTCCTAGTAAATAAGTTGTTTGGCCAAACTTTCTGTTTCTGCTATCTTGGAACAAAGCTGGACTTTTATGTAGGGTGTACTCAAACCTTGGCAAAATTGTCTGATTGTTTTTTCCTTAGAAATATAAATCACACTAAGCTGTTTTGGATTCAGATACCAGAAGAAAACAAATCTATACTTGGCACTTTCAAATTACTTGAGCAGACTTAACCAAATGCATTCTTTGTTTATTTCAAGTTAGTTTAGTTTTCTGCAAGCCCTGGGACTTCAAAGGAGAGTAATCACTTCTTGATCCTGGAAGTCACACAGTATTTCTATGTTTAAAATTAGCTGCTGAAACATGCAGAATAGTTCTTTCCCCTGAATTTTTTTGTCTAAGCCATCAGTGCCTTATCTTAGCATTCAGAATTCCAAAATGTTTTGTGCTTGCCATTATCAGTATTAGCAGCCCTATGTGGTATTCATATTACTTTGTCATAATAGCATTTTGTTGACTGTATTGAAAAATGAGATATAGAGCTAATTATTCCTTCCCTCAAATGTATTTTAAGATAGTGGCTGTGTGAGGATTTAAATCCAGCCATTTTTCCCCCAGTCCCCACTCCAGTTGAATTCCTTTCCCAACATTATCAGTCATTCCAATTATTGTGATTCATAAAAATTATATACGCACATAGATGGGAAAAGAAACTTCTCATGTAGTTGATGAGTTATTTGGGTTTTTTAACTGTTCCAAGCTGAAGAGGCTACCTGCTGAAAAAGCTTAACTTGGCTTACCTAAAAATACTCTATTTTTTAAAAAGCATTGGTCATGTGCCTGCATATTACTTGAGCAAAAGTCCCAAGAAATATTTTTAATAGAGACTCTGAGCGTTACTACTACCTGACCAGCTTCACTTTGCAGTCTTTTTACATACCTCTTGTGAAAGCCTATTATGTCCAGAAAGCCTTTCTTGAAGTCCCTGATCTCACTTGTCTGTCTGTCCCTCTCCATTTCTCCCCCCCCCAATAGTCTTCTCCTCCATCTTATTATTTAAGTCACTGATGTGAAAACTCAAAATGGGACATTATGAAAATGTAGTTCTTTCCTATAATTATGGTTTTGACTTTACAGAGAATTTCCCAAGACAAAACACAACCACCCGGGTTCATCTTTTATAAAAACAGAACACATCTTTGACACTGTACAATGACAACTGAGAAATAATCTTGTCATATGCTAGCAGGTTTCTCTTTTACATATATGACAGCACAGCTACATCAGTTTAATTGACCTTAGCAATCTGCATCTGCGTTTGGTATATCCCTAAGGGATGCTGAATTTTCCCCCCTCTCTATCTTTTAGATGAGAAAAAGAAACCTGGGTGCCACAATGTAGCAATCACTGCATAGAAGCTATTCATTCTCCCCTGAGCAGGACATCTCTTCAAAGTGGGTGTTTCCCACCAGCTGCAGGAGAGGCAGGAAGTAAAGCTTCAGCATCCTGTTCCTGGTCAGAGACCCTACATTCTCTCTAAGTTTCTTTCCTGCCTCTGAGGGAGAAGCAGTCCTGTAGCTACTGCCCTGCCTTTGTCTTTTATTCTCTTTACTATCTTCTACCCCTCCCCTTTTTTTCCTATCTAGTTGGTTAGCCAGCACTCCCCTCCTCCCCCACCTCCATTTACCCTTGGGTTTTTTAGGCTCCTGGGGTCAACAGCTCGGTCTTGGCAATAGCCAAGGAGCATTGCTGGCAGGCTTTCAGTGACCTGGGCGGTGGGCACAGCAGGTATGGTAAGCGGCTCTGAGGAAACCTTCTTCTCCAAGAAAGAGCCCAGGACATCCAAGATGCCCATGGAGGCACATCTTAAAGCCAGGGCAAGCATGTCCCGAGAAAGGGCTGCTCAAGCCCTGGTGAGCCATGAGGTGGTAGACATTACACGTGCTGTGGATAAGCCCACAAAAAAGGTGTGGAAGGGCGGGAAGGCTCCCAAAATAGTGGTGGCCATCGCAGAAGCCCTGGTTTTCCACAAAAATGTGCCAGAGACCTCGGAGCAATTCCCACAGGCAGCAAGAAGCCCCTGCCAAGAGCTGGTAATAGTACCTTTCCCCTGCAAGTGGAATCAGTTATTCAGCTCTTGGAGGCTTTCAGGGTTACCATGAGGAATGCCGGCATCTCCCTATCGGAAGAAAGGGGGTGATGACATCCACAAGCCATGATCAGCCACATCCCTCCATGAGGGGTGGGGGAACAAGGCACAAACACAAAGCTCCTTGGATGACCAAGGCAGCCAGGAAAAGGGCAAGAGTAAGCCCCCTAAGACTAGATTCCTTCCCTTCCTTGCGTGACTCTAGTGACTTCCCCTCCTTGAGTCTAGGAAGGAGAGCAAGTTTTTGTCTCAGGATGAGGCTGTGGATGAAATCCAGGTGGCAGAGCAAATATTTTCAATATTTGCTCAGCAAGTCTCTCACTGCCCTAAATCTGAAGTCCTTTGCAAGTGAGGTGCAGGTCATTCAGGACCCAGATGTACAATCCACTCACACAGTGGACTAGGAGTTCTCATCTCCCTAGCTGGCAAGAACTGAGACAAACGTTTCAGAACCTCCCTGGCCATAGGACATCTTCAGGACATTCGGGCTATAGAGGAGGTACCTGCGCAGGAGAGAGATTGGGGGAGGGGTGTACTCCATTTTCTTCACAGTCCCCAAAGCAAACAGTGACTGGTGAGCAATTATGGACCTGACATTCATCAACAGGTTCATCAAATTGCGCCATTTCCAGATGGAGACCCTCAGATCGGTCTCGGAGACTGCACATTCCAATGTTCCAGGGTCACAGGAGGTCCCTTTGTTTTTGCCACAGGGAATTGCATTTCCAGTTTTGAGCACTCCCGTTCGGTCTGTGGTCAGCTCCCAGGGTATTTTCAAAGATGTTAATCAACCTGATAGTGCTGCTGTGGCACCAGGGCATCCACATCCACTCATACTTAGATGACTTACTGATCTGGGCTCCTTCCCTTTCTCAAGCAGCCATCACTTGCTTGCAGAAGCATGGATTCTTACTCAATTGTGTCAAAGGCTCTCTTCACCCCTCACAGGTCATATAGCACTTGGGGGTGGTGATAGACTCATCCCAACACAACAGAGAAGAAAGCAGCCAAAACCAAGTCACTAATCACTCAGGTACTTCAGGCCAGGACCTCTTCCCTCATGCTCTTGGTCAGCTTGATGGGAGTCCAAAGCCACCCAATGTGGCAGGTTCCACTCCAGCAATGTCTATGTCCATTCCAATTACGCATTGTGCGCATGACCAACCTGCAGCTGGTAGTTTCTATCTTGGTCAAGGAGTCTTTGGCTTGGTGGACCAAGTGTGATAATATAATGCAGGGCAAAACCTATTGGGTGACTCATGTCTGTCAGATCTTTACAGATGTGAGCATCTCAGCTTGGGGGGCCATGCTAGAAGGAACTCTGCTCCAGGGCCATTGGTCTGTTCAGGAGTTCAAACTCCCAATCCACTGCCTTGAGTTTCAAGCAATCCTTCTGGCCTTCCTGGTCATCAGCAATTGCATACAGGGCTCCCATGTCCTCATCAGGACCAACAACATTGTCACCAAGTCATACTTCAACTTCAACTGACCTTTATTAGGCATGTCAGTAAAAATAAAACAAAATACAGGACAGAGTGGGTGTTAAAACAAAACATAAAACTGGAATCTCAGGAATTGGTTTTTAGCTGTTTCATGTGCATCTGTTTCATGTGCATCTGCAAGCTTTTTCACATATAAAATCTCATCCCTCTGCCATGATCTTGTGAACTTGAAATCCCTTGACTGTCTTCTGGCCCAAAATTGGACCACTTCAGACTGCTAGAATGCACCGATGTGGGCAGAATTCTGGCTGCAGTTTGACCCACCACTTGCTTCTTTGATCCGTGCTCCTCCTGGCTAGTAAAGGTCAGTGGGGAGATATTGCAAGCCCCCCTGTTGGAAATCATCAATCACTCCCTTGAGCAAGGAGTTTTCCCAGAGAGGTTAAAAGAGGCAGTGGTCTGCCCACTCTTGGAAAATACTATTTTTAGATCCTTTGGATCTGGCCAATTACCGCCCAGTTTCAAATCTTTCCTTCCTGGGTAAGGTAATTGAGAGAGTGGTGGCGGCGCAGCTCCAGGTATTGGATGAAGCAAAGGTGCTGCATCCCTTTCAGTCCATTTTGTGTGCTGGTCATGGGATGGAGACTGTGCTGGTCACCACCGTGGACAAGCTCTGTCTCCAGCTGGATAGAGGTGGATCGGTGCTGCTAGTCCTATTAGATCTGACTGTGGCATTTGATATTTTTGATCACAACCTTTTTGTCTACCACCTTGTTAGCGCCAGGATATGGGGTCCAGCCTTACCTTGGTTGACCTCCTTCCTTGGTGATCAGGGGTTGCAGGTAGCATCGGGGAGCCGGGTCCCCAGGCAGCATGAAACTGAATGTGGAGTGCTGCAGAGTGCTATCTGATGCTATTCAGCATCTATATGCGACCCCTTGTCCAGCTGGTATGGAGCTTGGAGCTTGGGTGCCATCAATATGGTGATGACACCCAGCTCATTCTCACAATGGAGGGACTGGTGGCCTTTGCCCCTGAAGCTTTCCAGCACTGTCTAGAAGCTGTGGCAGGTTGGTTGAGATCAAGCAGACTGAAGACTGAATCCAGCAAAAACAGAGGTTCTTTGGCTGGGTTGAGGGGAGAGACCTGCAGATTTCCAGCTGCTGACTTTCAACAGTGCAACGTTAAACCTTAGTATGCATCGATAAAGAGTCTGGGCGTAACCTTTGATTCCAGCCTTTTGCTGGAGGCCCAGGTCACCAAAACAGTCCAGACAGCCTTTTCTCATCTGAGCCAGGCACGGCAGCTGGGTCCGTACCTCTCCAAGCCCAACCTAGCCACTGTAATCCATGCCCTGGTCACTTCAAGAATAGACTACTGTAACTCGCTCTATGCGGGCCGACCTTTGTCTTTGATCCAGAAATTGAAACATGTCTAGAATGCATTCGCAAGACTGGTTACTGGGGCAGCCAGTCATAATCACGTAACACCAATTCTTAAACATCTGCCAGTCAAGTTTCGGGTCACTTTAAGAGTTCTGATATTGACCTGTAAGGCCTTGCATGGTTTCAGGACCTGCACTGTTACTTGCAAGCTTGGCTAGAATTTTGGGGGGTTTATTACTGTAGGAAATTGGTGAGATGAATATTTTTCCATGTTGTATGTTTTTTAGTATTGTATCAATGTAGTCTATATGACATGGAGATGATTCTTCATAGGTATTTTAGAATGCAAACTTAACCCCCAGTGAACATCCTTTACAACTGCATGAAGAGACAGCAGTCGTGGGCTAAACCAGTAGCTGCACAGTTCCTCAAAGGAGACATTATTTCTGTTAAAATATATAGAGTTTTTTGCTGAAGAAGAGGAAGGTTTCATTCCCTAACGAAGCAGGATGTTGTTATCTGGAAAACCTGTCCTTCTTGAATCTATTTGAACTGTTTCTTCTTACATTCCTCTATTGGATGTTTCATTGCAGTACTGGTTGAATCACTGGATATTTTTTTCTGTATTGGTTCTATTGATGCTTTCTGCTCTAGCCTTTGTTGAGTTCTATTGCTATATGTCCTGTTCAGGCATCTCTTTGGGTTGCACCTTTTGTTATATTCTATTAAATTTTTGCAGAGGTTGTTAAACAGTAGCTGCAGTATACATTTTTGTTTATTCATTTGAGTAACCCCACTACACTGCATTGTTTAGATTACTTAAAAATAGAATGTTTCTGTACATGTCACCAAATTGTTATAAAGACAAGGCAGAATCATGCCCACAAGATGTTCATACAGGTAGATAGGATTATTTTATTTATTTGTTTGTTTGTTTATCAGATTTAATATACCACCCCATCCCCAAAGGGCTCTGGGCGGTGTACAACCAATAAAACCATCAACTTCCATCTTAAAATCAGATGATAACATAAACAATGACAAGCTCATCGGGCTGTCAGCATAATATGGACAAGCCCCCAAGGTGGAATATGGGGCGCAGGGGACGGCACCTTCAACAGCCGACCTCTCCAAAGGCCTGGCGGAACAACTCCGTCTTGCAGGCCCTGCGGAACTGTTCTAGGTCCCGCAGGGCCTGGATGGCTGGAGGGAGGGTGTTCCACCAGGTTGGGGCCAGGGCATTAAAGGCCCTGGCCCGGGTTGAGGCCAGCCATATCATAGAGGTGCCCAGGACCACAGCAAATTGGCCTCCGCCAAACGCAGAGGTCGAATAGGAACATATGGGGACAGACGGTCCTTAAGATATGAAGGCCCCAGCCCATGGAGTGCCTTAAAGGTTAAAACCAACACCTTGACGATGATTTGGAATTCTAGCGGAAGCCAGTGCAGGCGGCGCAGCACGAGCGAGATGTGATCTCGAGATGAACTACCCATAAGAAGTAATGTACCAATTTCTTCATTTTTATATTTTATACTGTGTATGGATCACCAAAAACTTTGTGCTTCTTCATACCCCATGTGATAGAGTCGTCCTTTCCTTTTCCAGTATATGTCAATCCCCCTTGTACCCAGTTAGTCTGGAAAGGAAAAATTGATCAGTCAGAGTTTCACTGCTTTCAAGTTGGCCCTGAATGTTCCCAGTTTACTTCCTCTATAAATAAACTTTACTTCCCTACTATATATTTTTTTTTTATTTTTTGTGTTCCATCTCTCATTTCCTCCTTGGAATTAAGGGTGAAAAAGATTGTAATCAAGTTGACCAAAGAAGGGGAGGTAGCACCGTAGGAACAGTATCACAAACCTGCAGGGTGGCTAGCCATAAATAGTGCCAAGCACTAGCAGGCCAGTAAATAAATATTACTTTGGCTTCCTTCACAGGTGTGCTTAGTATTGTGAGAGACGATGTTGTAGGGACGTTTAATCTTCAATTAATCCCCAAACCAATATGTGTTGCCATTGTTAAGGACAGTGGACTTGGCAAGGGGAGGTTTCCTGCCAAAAATATTTTAGTGCTACTCCTGCCATCCCAAGCTATCACACTCTGCACATAGAAAAGCATCATATGATGAGGAATAACTTTGGCATAGATTGGAAATTGTGTTGCATGTCTAAGGGGAGCCACATTTCACAGTAAAGCCATCCACAGGTTTATGTCCTTATCTGCTTTGTATGAGAGCCAGAAGCCACATGAATCCCTGAAGAGAATTGTCTGGGGTTTTTTTGTATAGAAGTCTTAGCTCAGATAATAGACAAGATCTCACACAGGGAAGAAATTATATTTTTGTGTAACTCAGCTTGGGAAAACATATTTTCTGTTGAATGGTATAGAAGTTAGGTTTTTGGATAACAATCTGGGAGAACTCACTGGGTGTCTGGCTACTTACTTGGGCCTGCCACTCTCTCACTCTCACTCTAATTTACTTGAGAGATCATTTGTTGTGAAATTAAAATGGAGGAGGGAAGAATTATTTAAGCTGCTTTGGGTCCCCCCTCTCCCCGCCCTCTCCAAAAAATATAGGGAATGAGTGAGACCTGCAATCTGGGACCAAGCCCAGCCAGTGTGGATGTACACTTCAGCTGGGAGCAGAAGGGGTTTGAAATTGGAGGCAGAGTGCAGAAATCAGTGATGGGTGGATTCTACTTAACTGAATTCAGAATGGTCTTGATTAAAACTATTTTCCAGAAGCACTGGAAAATCCCCTACGTCAGAATCTAATTCTAAACTTGGGATTTTGCTGCCATTGAAATCATGTGTGTGCGTGTATAGTGTCTGAATATATCCCTTCAATTCTGCATTCAGCCCTCCAGGCACTGTTTCTGTTATACTTGGAAGTTGCAGTAGCAGCAGTTGGCAGTCCTTACAGAAGATCAGGCATATAGCTGCAATGGGGACATCTGGGGCGGCTTGTCCCAAGTGGTGTCATTGCAGTCACGTGAAGGGGCAGGGCGGGGAGGGTGCATGTGGGCAGTTTATGCCCCGGGCGCAGTTCCCCCTCCCTTCGTCATTGCAGCAGATCCCACTGTAAACTTTTTCTTAACATTGTCTGGAATCCTGAAATGGCAAAATATCCTCTACCAGGCATGCTGTTGTTTTAGCATTCAAGATATGTACTTGTTTTATCCAGTGTACCCAGTGTCTTCCAGAAGTAATTTTCAGGTATGAGGGAAGAGAAAAGATTTATAGAAATTTCTGTGTAGATCCGCCACTACTGCTGTTATATTTTTGTATTTACATGTATCTTTTTAAAAAAGTTTTTTCTTTATTTTTTCTTCCTTTTTTAATGGAGGGGGGAGGGTTGTTTGGAAAGAGATTGCTCCCTGTGATAGCACCAGAGAATTCTTTAGAAAACTGAGGATGACAAGATCTTAAGCACCTCTGCCAATGCATAGTATTGAAGACATGAGAAGTTATAATTCCACCCTATTCCATTTTACTCAAACCTCACTGAGTAGTGTGTGTGGTTCTGGATGCCACACTTCAGGAAAGATGAAACATGTTCAGAGAAGAGAAACAAAAATTATCAGGATCTGGAACTCAAATATTTAATGCGAACGATAAAGGAAATGGGTACGTTTGACCTGAAAAAGGGGATACTGCAGGGAAACATGATAGCACTTTTATACGTGAAGAGCTTTGATATACGATCAGAGGCTTAAATGACAGGAAGGCTGAATTCAACTGAATGTTAGGAGATAAGAGCAAGTCAACAACAGAACCAGATACCTAGAGGGGAGGCTTTCAGTTACGGAGGTCTTCAAGCAGAGAATTGACAGCCATCTGTCAGGAATGCTCTAGTGTTGGACTTCCTGCATTGAGCAGGTTCCAACAACCCAGAGACTTCATACAGCTTGCCAATCACAGATTGTTGTTGAATATTACAATTTCCATATACTTCTAGCTTCCTGAGTAAAACCTGTATGAACACATCTCCTAACAGCTCTCTTGGCTAGATTCCAGTCTTACATTTTAGAATTTGTGGTTCAGTGCTGCAAGTAATATTCTGTAATATTCTGTGATGTTTTCTAGGGGCTATAAATAAACCAGAAGCACTCCTTTGTGGGAGATATAGTCTGAAAGGACAGGAAATAGGAGGAAGGAGATCTGGCCTGGACATAGACTGTTTTGTTACATAATGCAGCAATTGTGTCTGTTATACAGTAAACATGGTCTTGTTTACAAATTGTGGCTCAGTCATTTGACGCAAGATATGTGCAGTTTTAACTGCTGTTTCACATATTATTTTTCTTATGTTTCTTTCAATATAGTAAAAGAAGCTTTGAGTCCTATCAAGTTTAACAAATGGGGTCTTCCAGAAGTTGATCTAGAGACGATGCAAACAAGCGAACCATGGGTTTTTGCAGGGGGTGACATTAGTGGTGTGGCCACCACTACAGTCGAATCAGTGAATGATGGAAAGCAAGCTTCCTGGTACATGCACAAATACATACAGGTAGGTCTTTAGTAGAGCTTCCTTTGACTCTGTCTTTTTAAAGTACTTATTTCCTCTTCACTCCCAAACATTTTAGGCTTAATTAAAAAAACAATGTATATGGACTTGGGCATAGTACATTATGAATCCAACAGAAAGGTAATTAATGGGAAAAGTTAGAACTTTAAAAATATGTAGAAGTCAATGACTGGCCTTGCTAAATTAAAGTAGGATTTTGCTTTTTTTAAGTTGGATTTGGATGTGATTTTTGTGTTATCCAATGAGACTTATTTTTACTCATCAACTGTGATTTCTACTCCAGGGAAATACAGCTTAATACATAATATACTGCATAATGCACCTTACTTGGGTAATTGAAAAAACTGCTTATAAATATTAAAATAGTACAGAACTGAGTAGCATGGGTGGTTTAGGAGGGGGGAATACTTTTAGCATTGTCACCTGGGGCAGACATTATTATGTATGAGGTGTGATCGCACAACTAATGTTTAAAACACAAACTCAAAACAATGGCACCTCAACAAAGAAAGTTGCCTCTCTGATAAGAGGTCTTGTGAACAGAAAAACATCTACAAATTTTAAAAAAGATATAATTTATGAAATGTAGTTCCTCAGGTGAACGGACAGTTCTGACATCTGGTGCTAAGAGGATCGTATGTCCTGCTCTTCACTTGTTCCTGTGCCTCAAACAGGGCTTGCTGCAGTAATAAACAAGATGCAAGACAGGTGCTATCCGTATCATATCATAAAAATGAGTCCATTAATGTGTGTGTGTGTGAGAGAGAGAGAGACAGAGAGATTATGATCCTGTTTTCTAGTACTGAAAATTCCATTTCAAGTTGAAAGCATCTGTATCAAAAGAACTAATGCTGATTGAGAGTCAGTGTGGTATAACAGTTAGAGTATTACACTGGGATTGTTGTGAGAATTTTTAAAAATAAAAAGGGGAAACCACGTATGTTGCCTCAAGCTACTTGGAGGAAAATTGAGATAAAAATATGGCCAGTTGATAGAGAATTTTTATGTTTGGAGCCCTGATAGCTTGCCATTTTAGTTTAACACGAAAACATTTGGGATTGCTTCCTACTAGTGTACTTAGCTAATGGAAATGCATTCCTCCAAAGGTGAGGGCTCTTCCATTGACAATAAAAACACTCCTCAGCTTAGTAAAATGCAGACAATTCATGATCTTCACAAAACGTTTTTGCTTCTATGAGCAGGAGGGATACCAACCTCTGGGTGGGGCCTGGAGTTCTCCTAGAATTACAACTTATCTTCAGACTACGGAGATCGGCTTCCCTGGAGGAGGTGGCATCTTTGGAGGTTGATCTTTATGGCATCGTATCCCTCCCATCCTCCCATTTGATCCTCCCCAGATACCACTCTCAAATCTCCAAGAATTTCCAAGCTGGAGTTAGCAACCTTAATATATTTAGCAGAGCAGCATGAGAAGAGACCAATGTGCAGTTGCTGGTTTTTTATATATGCATTTACTAACTATTAGGGAGGGTTACATGGAAGAAAACAAAGGACAACTTTCTATTCTAGCACTAACTTGGTTACATAGTTCTGCACCATGTGGTCCCACATGGTGCCTATCTTTCAAAGCAAAAGGTTTCTACTCCTGTGGTGAAAACAAATAAACATTCTTCATTTTTATAACTTTTGGTCTATGTGACTAGTCTCACATAGGCAATGCCGGGGTTAGCTGACCAATAGCTTAAACAGTGAACTGGCCATAAAATTCTGACCTCAGTAGCTAATTAGCATGCCCACAATTAACCCCTTCATTCCTGAATTGTGATAGACACTTGCAAATACCAACACAACCCTAATGAGGAGTCATCTTCACTTAATATTAGTAGAACACACGCTTTGTAAGTAGTAGGTTCCTGCCTCTTCACATTACCAGAATTGGTGGTCTACCTTCTAAAACAGCGGTTCTCAACCTTCCTAATGCCACGACCATTTAATACAGTTCCTCATGTTGTGGTGACCCCCAACCCTAACATTTATCGATTTTACAGATGGAGAACACTGGTGCAGAGAGTCTTAGGTGACCCCTGTGAAAGGGTCATTCGTCTCCCAAAGGGGTCGCGACCCCCAGGTTGAGAATCACTATTCTAATGGTTAATTTGGGGAATTAGAGAACAGAAGGTGACTTAGCAAGTGATGGGCAACAATATAATTATTCACCAGTGTATACCCTCTTTGGGAGATTAGATCTGGGAAATACAAAGGGTTTTATAAATAAAGAAAAGGGATTTTATTAAAAATAAAAGATACCATAAGCACACAGGAGTGATTCAAACGCACAGGGCCTAAGGAAGTGAAAAACGGATTAAAGGTTACAGAGAGGGCTTTGCCTTGGGTGATACATTACCTACCAGAAGATCAAGGAGAGGAGAACAATGCGTGGTCAGCACATATTGGCTCAGGAAGACAGCTGATATCAGGTTTGTAGATAGAACCAGACACACACATGGGCAGTTTGCTACCTAACTTTGTAGGTTGGAACATGTTCTGATGTGATGGTGAGGAGCGAGCCTCATGAAGACAATACATTTGATGAATTTTTCAATGAATGCTGAATTTTCCCAGAGAACTCTGAATGGTAGTCCCTGATCTTAATAAAAAGACGCATTAAAGAGCACTGTGTGCAACCCATTTCTTTGGAGATGGTTTCCAGGTGAAACAAATATTGAGGGATGAGTGCTGCCTGGGTGCATTAGTAATAGGTCTGTTCAGAGGATGATTTCCAGGGGGAAGATGACATTAATCCTGATCAGGTTAGTAGTTTCTGGCAGGAGACCCACTGTTCTACAGCTTGCATTCCATTAAGGGTGTGGGGAGGAATGACAAGGTTATTGTCTGAGTCAGCTCTCCTAATGCCAGCTGTTTTCTGCCTGGACTCCATTTTTTCCCTGCTGGAGCCAAACCTTCATTCTAAAAATATACATGGAGGGGTGTTATGGTTCTCATAACTGCCCTTAAGGACACTTATACTCTTCAGTTCTTATATCTCTAGCATAGCAAAGAGTATCATACAGTGGGTATTAGGAAATATTATGTTCTGGCTGAGACCACAGACAGTCAGTGTGAGGTAATGGATAGAGTGTTAAAACTAGGACCCAGGGTGCTCAGATTAAAATCCTACTCTGCCACAAAGCTTTCTGGGTGACTCTGAAGCAGCCATTCTCTCTTTGTCTAATTCCAAGCCACTTCAGGGGTTTGTTGTGAGGAACAAATGCAGGACAGGAGAATGATGTTGCCACCTTGATCTCCTTGGAGGAAAGGTGTATAAATTGCACTAAATTGATAAATAAAAAAGAATTATTGTCAGTGCAATCAAAAACTACTTGCCATTATAGGAGGACATTTCTAATGCCCCGCTTTGTTAGTGAGTTACTTAACAGAACCATTGATTGCCAATCAGAATGTGTTTGCAATGAGACTGAGCAATAATAATTGCATATAGTCTGTCACAGTTCTTTTTAGAGATGCATTTAAGGGTTATCTTCTTAGAACAAAAGCAAAGAGGATTCAGAATTATTTCCCCTTGCCATATGTTTACAGATTGGAGAATGGAGGAGAGGAGAATAGAGTAGGATATGTATGCAGAGGATGGTGTTTAAGGGCTGAAATGAAAGAAGAGGTGCTGAGCTCTGTGGGGATATTCTTATATCCAGTCTTTTTGGAATAAAGGGGAAAATAAGAATAGCATCTTTAATCCCATTCAGATTATCAAAAAGGAATGGACTTGCAGCTCATAAAGTATGAATCTGGTTTAGCATTCCAGTTCAGAGTTCTCTACACCATGGCATGGTTTGTATATAAATGCAAACCATAATTTGCTACTATAATCTGTCTCATACAAAGTTTTTACTAGGGTTGGATATTCCTCCACCACAGAACTCAGCATGCCGGACATTCTTTACTGTAGAATGCTCTGCCTGGGTCCTAATGCCTACCAGTTTGCAAAAAGGAAGTACAGATGATAAATGTTCAATGTACTATAAATACGCTTGTATCAAAGTACCATGTTCAATAATGCACAAAATAATTGTTTTTGACAAAGGTGAGCACTACTCCTACTTTACCAGTTCAGATGTTGAAGCCAATGTACTAAAATTGGAAAACAGCATACCCAAAACATTATTTTTAAAATTTTTCAACCATAGCACAAAATTGGATTATAAAATTAAAGAACAAGTGTAATAGTATAATAAATACATTGAGCAAAGTGGCAAACGTTACCTAAACTTTACAAAACCTGACCCTATTCCCTTTAAAAAAAGGTCCTCCTGCACAGTTCCATTTTAGATATGCAGTGAAATGATAGTAGTATGAGAATACTTCTAACCTACTTTGGCAGGCCCAGTTAATAATCTGAAAAGTGAGGGACGATAGTGCTTGTTCAAAATAGTAATGTGAAATATGCCAAGATTTGCCAAGCCAAGTCAGAAGCAGAATGGACTGAGATAAGGAACTACATATCCTCTCCTTTAAGAAGAGTCTATTTCTTTAAATAAGAACTTTTGTAATGCAAACTTTTTTTGGCTTCCAAATAGCCTTGATTGTATTTAATAAAACATGTTGTGGGGGAGGGGTGTATATTTATAGTATATTTATAGTCAGCATTCATAATTCTGTTAAAAGAGAGTGCTATTTTACTTTGACGAAACTGTTTCACAGCTATATTGTATCCTTTAAGAAATATTTATCTCTTCTGCATAGTACACCTGTGTGTGTAAAAAAAATTGTATTTAACCAAAGAATAAGTTGAAGCTTAGGTTAGGCTGCAGCAATAAGCCTGCAGCGTTATTTTGTTAAGATGTTTCTGATGATACAGACTTGGATGTCACTCACAGAGTAATTTTCAGCATTGACATCATGAGGTTTAAATTTCTACACTAGTTCAGACTCCGTTTATTGTAGATGGGAATTGCATTGAGTTATATGAAGTAAAACCCTTATGCAGAATTAGACCCAATTGTCTACCTCAGAGGCATAGCTAGGAAAAATGGAGCCCGGGGCAAAAATATGTGTTTTGCCCCCCCACATGGACAGCCACCCTCCCCCACCATGACCAAAGGCCACCCTCCCCCACCATGACCAAAGGCCACCATGACCAAAGGCTAACCAAAGAACAATTTTTTGCACCAACTCATCTCAAAGCCACCATCACATTATACTGTATTTCCCTGAAAAAAAAAACAGGGTCTTATGTTAATTTTTGCACCAAAAGATGCATTAGGGCTTATTTTCGGGGTAGGGCTTATTTTACGGGAAATACAATACCTTCACAATTCATTAAGGCAGGCTCTCGGCAGCCCCGTTGCTTCCCCGTCACTTGTGATGTAAGCTGCATCCTCATTGGCAGGGAGCACCCTGCTGGATCACACCATCCTGATCTGTAACTACCGGTAGGACTTATTTTTGGAATAGGGCTTATATTTTAAGCATCCTACAAAAAACCTGAAAAATCATGATAGGGCTTATTTTTGGGATAGGTCTTATTTTCGGGAAAACATGGTAGAACATGTCTCAACTCACAAATCTGAACACAGCAATGGGCCATGCATGGCACACAGCAGAGATTTAAAAAATTGACAACATTTTCAAAATGCTTTCAAAATGTCTAACAACTGTTATAACACTTAAAAATATTTTAAATGTCATACGACTTAAAATACTTTCAAAATGTTTTATTACTGCTGTGAATACTATTTTATTACCCACTCATTCCTTTGTATTTCTCCCAAGCATTGCCAGAAATAATAGCCAATTTGGACTAATATCAAACCTGCCCAAATAAGCCACAGTACAAGCAAGCCTGAATTTCCATCTCTTCCTCGGAATATACTTTCTTGACTTGCTCTTGAAAAATCTGTCTTGACTGCTGAAACTGTGCAGAACTTCCACATTTAGAGGCACTAAACCTCTGAATACCAGTGCCAAGAGGCAACATCAGACTTTGGCCTTTATGCCTTTTTGTTGAACTTTGGGGAATTTACTGTGGGGAGTTTACTCCAAGCATTCCAACACATCACTCTCTACAGTCTCAGATGCAGAGAAATTATGAACAGCTGTGTGTTTGTGTCCCCTGTTCTTTCTTCCAGGCTCCTTTGTTTAGACATCACAAACATTGAAGATTTAGCTATTATTAAAACATCCTGCATCGTGAAGAACTAGGGTTTCCTGCTCCAGACTAGGAAATACCTGGATTATTTCAAGGTGAAACCCAAGGAAAGGGGGTTCAGAGAGAGGACAGACTTCAGTGGAGTGCAATGCAGAATCTACCATACAAAGTTGCCATTTTCTCCTGGTGAACTGATCTCTGTACCTGTACCTGGAAATCATGTGTAATTCCAGGAGATCTCCAGCCACCACCTAGAGGTTGGAACAATATGACTTGCACTCCTTAGCTAACTGTTATGTATTTGAAATTCATTCCACTATCTATAGTGAATAACCACATTATGCAGTTACTTTGAGAGACACGATATTATAAAATTATATGCCCAAAGCTATACCAAAAACAAAATAGTCCCAGGCAACTAAAATAGCAAGGGGGAAAACTGGAAGGTTTAAAGATCAAGTATGCAACACTTACATCACATACATGTATATGCATATTTTTTTAACGACCATATATACTCGTGTATAAGTCGACCCGCATATAAGTCAAGGCACCTAATTTTACCACAAAAAACTGGGAAAACGTATTGACTCGCCTATAAGTCGAGGGTGGGAAATGCAGCAGCTACTGGTAAATTTCAAAAATAAAAATAGATACCAATAAAATTACATTAATTGAGGCATCAGTAGGTTAAATGTTTTTGAATATTTATTTAAAAGAAAAACAGTAAACAAGCTTTTAAGTGGAAAAGAGGGTCAACAAAACAATATGGTATCAACAATAACTTTAAAAGTACAAAAACCTTAGCTCAATCAGCAACCAAGCTAAAACACAAGAGTTAAAATCCTTCAAAACTGGATTTTTGGTCAGGGGAGGAATGTTTATGTTAGCAGTACCAACATTTCAGAGTATCTTTAAGAGACCCTCCTGATGATACCACCCAGATTAGGTGAAGTTTGGTTCAGGGGGTCCAAAGTTATGGACCCTCAAAAGGGTATCCCCATCTACTATTAGCTTCCATTGGAAACAATGGGGGATGGGAGCATCCACTTAGGGGGTCCATAACTTTGAACCCCCTAAATCAAACATCACCAAACCTGGCTGGTATCAGCAAGATATTATCCTGATGATACCACCCAGGTTTGGTGAAGTTTGGGTTCAAGGGGTCCAAAAGTATGGACCCTAAAATGTAGCCCCATCTCCTATTAGCTCCCATTGGAAACAATGGGGGATGGGGGCACCCCCTTTGGGGGTCCATACCTTTTGGACCCCCTGAACCAAACTTTACCAAACTTGGGTGGTATCATCAGGAGAGTCTCTTGAAGAATCCCTGAAATTTTGGTGCTGCTAGCATAAAAACTGCACCTCCTAGAGACCGACAAAGGTAAAACCCTAAAATATTTTTTAAAATACACTTGACTTGCGTATAAGTCGAGGGGAGCTTTTTCAGCACAAAAATGTGCTGAAAAAGTCGACTTATATGCGAGTATATACAGTATGTGGCTTATGCATAATATTTAAAAAACTACTAATTAAAACTTTGCAGGTTCAATTGTTCACGTTTCATGGTTGGATGCATTGTAGCATTTATGAAATTATTTTGTAAACTCTTCAGATTCCGACTTTCCAAAGTTCATGCTGCCTTTGTGCTGTTTGCATAATGCAGTTATATAGTGCTAAACCGTTACCTATAAAGGGATTATTTTCATATTCAATGCATTAAAGATTAGAACATAAGAAAGAGCCTGCTGGATCAGACAACAGCCCATCTAGTCCAGCACTCTGCTACTCGCAGTGGCCCACCAGGTCCCTTTGGGAGCTCACATGCAGGATGTGAAAACAATGGCCTTCTGCTGCTCCTGAACACCTGGTATGCTAAAGCATTTGCAATCTCAGATCAAGGAGGATCAAGATTGGTAGCCATAGATCGACTTCTCCTCCATAAATCTGTCCAAGCCCCTTTTAAAGCTATCCAGGTTAGTGGCCATCACCACCTCCTGTGGCAGCATATTCCAAACACCAATCACATGTTGCGTGAAGAAGTGTTTCCTTTTATTAGTCCTTATTCTTCCGCCCATCATTTTCAATATATGCCCCATGGTTCTAGTATTGTGAGAGAGAAAAATGTCTCTCTGTCAACATTTTCTACCCCATGCATAATTTTATAGACTTCAATCATATCCCCCCTCAGACGTCTCCTCTCCAAACTAAAGAGTCCCAAACGCTGCAGCTTCTCCTCATAAGGAAGGTGCTCTAATCCTTCAATCATCCTCATTGCCCTTCTCTGCACTTTTTCTATCTCTTCGATATCCTTTTTGAGATGTGGCGACCAGAACTGAACACAGTACTCCAAGTGCGGTCACACCACTGCTTTATATAAGGGCATGACAATCTTTGCAGTTTTATTATCAATTCCTTTCCTAATTATTCCCAGCATAGAGTTTGCCTTTTTCACAGCTGCCATGCATTGGGGGACACCACTCCTTACATCTCTCCATTGTGAGAACTTCCCATTTACACCCACTCTTTGTTTCCTGTTTCTCAACCAGTTTTTAATCCATAGGAGGACTTCCCCTCTTATTCCTTCATTGCTGAGTTTTCTCAACAGTCTCTGGTGAGGAACTTTGTCAAAAGCTTTTTAAAAATCCAAGTGGACAGTGTCCACTGGTTCCCCCTTATCCACATGCTTGTTTACACCCTCAAAGAACTCTAGTAAGTTTGTAAGACAGGACTTGCCTCTGCAAAAGCCATGCTGACTCTTCCTCAGCAGGTCTTCCTTTTCTACATGTTTTATAATTTTATGATTAATTATAGATTCTACTAATTTACAAGGAACAGATGTCAAACTGACTGGCCTGTAATTTTCCTGGTCCCCCCTAGATCCTTTCTTAAGGATTGGTGTGACATTGGCCATCTTCCAGTCTTTAGGGATGGAGGCTGATTTCATTCAAATGCAGTTCAGAGATATCATACTATACTTATGTTGGAAGATAACAGGTAAAAGCCACAAAAACAAGCTTTTGTTTTGATTAGCCCCCTCATAAAGCCTCTATAAAACTGAAAGTAGAGAGTCATCTTTTCTTTTCTTTTAAAATTTACCAGTACAGTTTTCAGAAGGGCATGCATGATTTCTTCTCTGCTGTCCCTGCTGACTCCATCCTAGCCCTTTCGCCAGTTTTCTCCCCCCCCCCCCACTTCATGTGGCAAATCTGAAAATAGGAGCCAATGAGAAGAAGGCTCATTTGCATGCAGACTCTGAAGGTGCTGGGGGACAGTTTGGAGGAAATATCCTTTTGGAGGGGCAGAAAGGGATGAGGGCAAATCACAAAATAGTGATTTTAGATGCCCTGAAGATGCTGGGAAATGAAATTGGGACTCACTATAATTTGAAAGGTTAGCTGATTGTGGAGACATAAATACCAAGCTGAGTGAGTTTTTTATATATGAGGAAAAACAGAGAGAGAGAGAGAGAGAGAGAGAGAGAGAGAGAGAGAGAGAGAGAGCAGGCGAGGAGGAGGAGGAGGAGGGAAGATGACAAGGGGGCGTGATTGGGCAGAGGAGGGGGGGTGCGATTGGGTGATTTTGCACCCCCCATGTAACTCCCACGGGGAGCGCCTGGGGCATTTGTCCCTGGATGTCCCCATGGGAGCTTCGCCACTGGCCTACCTATATGTCACCAAACTATGGATGAGATTTTAAAAATATGCTTGTAGGAGCTTTTATCTGTGGAATTTTAGTCCAGGGGCTTTGGAGGAGAAGAATTTTTTTTAAAAAAAGGAAATGCTGTAAAAACGGGTGAGGCTTTGTTAAGATGGAGACTTTTTTGTATACATAAAGACATTTTCTGGAAAACAGTAGCTTTTGGAAGAAAGTACATATCAGAATATTCTGAATTACAAAATGTAGGCTCCCTGTGGACTGAAATATATTTTTGTTTTATCTGTCTTCAAAATCGAGAATCATTTCACAAAAGGATCTATTCATACTGTAACTTGGGCTAGATACTAGTATTATCCTGGGGTTTTGTGAAAAAGAAAAGAAATCCTACACCATTTGCAGTATGAAGTACAGCAGTTATTGCGGTAAAGTCATTACTAGGTTAAACAGGATGTACATTATGAAAGGTTAGCTTGATGACTGAGAGCTGTTAATATAGTTAATAAAATGTTGTGCTGAAAGGCAGGAAACTGGAAGTCTGCAGAGACCTCAAAGCAGGTGTTCCAGCTGACAGGCCTGGGCAATTTCCTCTCTATGTTGAATGGCATCTTGCCAGAGGAAGGAGCTAAAATGCATTTATCTATTGTGAATCAGGACCACCAGTGTGGGTGGCCCGTGAGGAGTACTGCAGGTCAACAGAGATCACACAGGGTAGCCTTTGTGGCCCAATAAACCGACTGATTCTGGTCTGCTTCCTCAATTTGAGGTATTTGTCACTCGGCCAGAGAATGAGCTCTCTAATTGGTCACCCTTTTCTATCCTGCCTCTAGTCAGAAGTTTCCAGTTCACATCTCATTTCAGTATCTGAGATGACAAGGACCCTCCCTCTCCCCTCCCCTCCCTCCCAGGGTAGATGGACCATGACCAGATGTTGGGACCCCTCCCCCTTTCCCCCAGGCTGGGAGGGCCATGACCAGATGTCGGGCCCTTTCCCCCCTTCCCCTCCCCCTCCCTCCCCCTTCCCCCAGGCTGGGTGGGTCATGACCAGATGACAGACCCCCTCCCCTCTCCCCTTTGAGTTTGGTCAGTTGTTTATTGTAAAGCAAAGAATGTTGTATGTTTAGGGATAACCTTAGTATTTTTGATTATTGAGGAGTTCAGAACTTCACATATGTAGATTTTTCTCTGGCATATTTTTTTTCTTAGATTACCTCCAATTTGCTCAAATTAGAAGAAAGGCTCTCTATGTGTATGCATAGGCACACACATACATACTCAAATGTGGGATGTTGGGCAGTGTGGGCTGATTTGCTCAGCATCTATAAAGGAGACTCACCATGTATACATAAGTTGTTTTTTTGTTTTTTCCATGATCACCACGTGAAAAGGAGAACTGGGGCATAAGTGCATTAGCACTGGAGAGTCACAGTAAGCTACTGAATTGTCTAGCACATAGATTTAGTTTACTGTGTCCAGTCCTCAGGTTTTTGTATTACCACATTTGCCTAAGGGTACCAGGTGGTTTCCCATCCTTACAGGGTTTTTTGCACTTAGCTTAAGCAATACAGCTAAGTTTTAAGTCCCCTTAGATGCTGTTTCTCTGGTCTATTGTATACACAGCAGATGCCTCAGCTGGATAGAAATTCCAAAGAGGTGGTCATGCCAGTCTGCTAAACCAAAATTACACAGGAGTTAAGTAGTACCGTAAAGATTAATATTTCTTTTAGCATAAGCTTATATGAGTCAGATCTCACATTTTCTTCTGTGAGCTGTAGAAACACTGAACCTGATTTTATACACTGTTTGTGTGTGGGGGGGGGGAGGGGGTTACAAAGAGAGGCAAGTGTAAAACAAGATTCAGTCAAATGAGTAATTCATTTATACAGAGTTGGTATGGTACATTCAGCCTGTTCAACATTCGTACATGTCTTTTCATATTTTTTTTCTTTTGCTAGATAGCTACTTGGACCTGCACCCTTACAATAAAGCTCATATTTTCTTAGGATACAAAGGGCATTGGAAGAAATCTGACAATTTGTAACTCGTCAATTGGAATTTTAGATCAAGCAGGCTTAATATTAGAGTATTTCCGTTACCCTTTTTCAGGTTTTGAGGCAGCTTATTCGACCTTACCATCTCACCATGAAGCTAATGGGAAAAGCCTTGCAGCAATCTTCACAGGAAAGTTTCCAAATGTCAAGTGTCATCTTTCCAGCTGCTAGATGAATGGGTAGCCACAAGGCATTTATTTGGGTGTGTGGTCTCTGTAAAATCTGGTTTCTGTGGTGGTGATTACTATAATTTGGCAATTGCTTTACCTGTATTTGGACTGGTTATAATTTTAGCCTTTGGATTTGGGGCATAATTTTCAGAAAGTTGTAATTTAGAGGCAGGCCAAGACATGGTAGTTTAAAAAAAAGGCCAGGACATCACTCATCCTGTCTTTCTTATCTACATGTGTGCATTGTTATGCATTGTCCATGTTGCAGAAGCCATTCCAGCTTGAAATAAAAAATATATTCACAAAGCAGTTTGGCACAGCCTGCAATATACAGGATGTTAAAGCTTTCAGCCTGGCAATTTTATCAAAGCTTTTATTGCAGTTTTGGTTAATGGTGATGCTTTTAGGATATATTTTCTGTAGGGCAGCTTTTGAAAGCAGCTACCTACTACTCCTGTGCTTTCAAAAAAGCCTTCATCAAGTATCCTACTGAAAGATATGATCAAAAGATTAGGTTGGGACTAACAGACATTCTAGGGTTTGGATTGGGAGGAAGGGTTTTCCAGAGAGTTAAAAACTTTGCACCTCAGATAGTTGTTTCTAGTGATCTTGCAGCAAATATTCTAGGGAACATTTCTTTCTTTTTGAGACTTAACTGCTGCTTGCAATGCCAAAGGGAATTCTAATTGTTAAATATGGCTGTGACTTTGAATAGTTCTGATCTAAAACAGTGAGTGAAATTCTGTTTAATTTCAGATTGGAAATACATGAAATAAGGCACTACTGACATGTCAGAATTTCTAAAATGTATCTTCTGAAATTTCAGAGTCGGGGCAAGGAGGTTATATCAGCTGTTTTCAATGGATGCCATATGTAACATAAACTTGTATACTCAGTCTACTGCCTTTGAAAATTGGAAGTAGACCTGGCCTCTGGAATTCAGAAGCCAGCTCAGCTGATATTTGCTATTCCCGATTCCCAGAATTTCTTTTCTTGTTCCTTGAATCCATTACTCCTTGTCCTAGTCTCTGGAGCAGCAGGAAACAAGCTTTCTCACTCTTCTATTTGACATCCCTTCAGATATTTAAACATGACTATAATGTCACCCCTTAACCTTCTCTTCTCCAAACATACCCAGCTCCCTAAATCTCTTCTCGTAGGGCAGACCTTTTACCATTTTGGTCACCCTCCTATAGACCCATTCCAGCTTGTCAATATCCCTCTGGAACTGAGGTGCCCAGAACTGGACACAGTACTTTAGGTACTATTCTGTCCCTTGATCTAGACACTATACTCCTGTTAATGCAGCCCAAAATTGCATTGACTTTCTTAGCTGCTTCGTCACACTGCTGACTCATATTCAGTTTGTGGTCTACTAAGACTCCCAGATCCCTTCCACATGTAGTGTTGTCAAGTCAGGTGCCACCCATTCTGTCTGTGCATTTCATTTTTTTCCACCTACATGTAGTATCTTACATTCATCTCTGTTGAAATTCATTTTGTTAATATTCACCCAGCTCTCTAATCTGTTCAGGCCATTTTTTAATTCTGACACTGATGGGAGTATTAGCTACCCCTCCTAATTTGGTGTCATCTGCAATTTTGATTAGCATGCACTCTATTCCATCATCCAAGTCATTGATAAAATATTGAATATCTCTGGGCCCAGGACAGAACCCCATGGCACTCCACTAGTCACTTCTCTCCAGGATGAAGATGAGTCTTTTGTGAGCACCCTTTGAGTTGAGTCAGTCAACCAATTACATATCCATCCAACTGTAGCATTATCTTGCCCACATTTTACTAACTTTCTTACAAGAATATCATGGGCCACCTTGTTAAAGCTCTTACTAAAATCAAGGTGTTTTGTGCCCAGATCATTCCCTTTATCTACAAAGCTTAAAACTCTATACAAAAGAGTTAAAATTAGTCTGACATAACTTATTTTTAAGAAACCCATGTTGACTTTTAGTGATCACACTATTCCCTTCCAAATGTGATGGTTACTTCTAGATGTGATGCTATATTTTCAAACAGTGCAGGAACTTCCAGTAGAATCTTTTAGTATTCTGAAAAGAAAGCTTCTGCTAATTCCATATAATATTCTTCTTGAGCTTCTGTAAAGCAAATAAGTACATCCCTGTATGTCAGCTGCCTGAAGAATTCAGTGCCAGGGCATAATGCACTGCAAAGTTATGCAATTTTAATTTGAATACAAAATGCATCTCTGATTGACTGTAAATAATGCAATTACAGAATTAAACAATAAATAATAGAGGAGAGCAATAGAAGTACAAGGGAAAAGAATGGGAATCTTTTGGGGTGAGATTTTAAAAAGGAGTGTGCCAATAAGGTACAGAGAAGAGAGTGTTTGGTGACATATGTCAGAAGCTGCTGAGAAAGGAAAACTGGCTGATGAAACATTGTGTTTTTAGCTGCATGTAGATGGTGGAGGTATTAGCTCTGTATACAGTTTTTTTATTGTGAGAAAGGAGAGCAAGACAAGGAGAGATAAATAGCCAAAATTATGCCATGACTTGCATTGTTGCCTCGAGGTCTGGATAAGGTTTCGTCTGCATATAGCCCACCTTAAAGGGCTGATGTAAAGACTATTCCAGGCCACACAGCCCAGAAAACCCACCAGAACCTATTGTGATAATGTTTGTGAAGCACCTTAAATACTGAATGCTTTATAAAGATTCAAAGTATTATGTCTGCTATAGTTTTGTCACCAGCTCTGATGGTTTGGTATGGAAGGAAAATGTCTGGATATTTGAGGGCAATATTTAGGACAGTCAGAGTTTGGGCGGTTGGAGGAGCTGAGAAGCAATGCGTTATCATAGGGTCTACCCTCCAAAACTGCCATTTCTTCCTGGGCAGCTGATATCTGTAATCTGGAGATCAGTTGTAATTCTGAGGCAATGTAAAGCCCCGCCTGGAGACTAGAGCTGAATGGCCATTTATGCATACTCTACTTACCCTGCTGCTGAGAAGTAGTCAGTTCTCTAGCTTTTCTTCATAGGGTGGTGGGGGTTCCTGTTCACGCCATTTTTTCCCCATGCTATTTTGTTGTTTCCCTACCCAATTGGCCATTTTGGCCACCCATCTTTGTTGTTGCCATGCAGTCTCCATTCTGGGAGGATGCCTGCTGCCTTTTTTTTTTTTTTTTGGGGGGGGGGGGCAAAGAAAGACTTCAAGAGCCTTGATTGTTTGTTCAAGTAAAGAAGCCAGCCTTGTAAATTTCACCAGGTTCACCCTCCAGTCTACCACTCCTGCGATAGACTTTAAATGTGACAAAAGAAGCCAGCATGAGAACTTAATCATCCTGAAATAGTGGCCAATAGAGTGGGAAGTAGTATGGTGTGGATGGGGAAAGGCAAAGAGGAGCAAGAAAACCTGAGGAAATGCTAACCCACGTGTCCTTCACTTTGCCTGCAAAGAGAGAAAAAAAGTCATACTTGAAAGAGTTTCCAAAAATTGTGAAAATTCTCTGATATGAGGGTGAGGTTAGTCCTGGAAAGGGAAAAATGATATGTAACTGAGAACCAAACCTGAAGGGAATGTACGCTTAATGTGAAGGAGACCATGCATGCTTAAATGGCCCTTGTGTAGGAGGTAGTTCCATTAAATGCAAGACTGGAAAAATTCTGTGCAATGTTGTTGTTCAGGATTACTGCTGCTATCACAGTATAATAGTGATAGTGTAGGTAAATTTACTTGGGAGGATTGTTTAAGAGCATCCTTTGGGATGCTGAGAAGATTGCACAATTACCTAAAGTACATTTGGGGTGCACAGGGAAACCATCAGAAACTGTTTGTTCAGTTTCTATGTTTTCCATTTCTGTGAATTCTGTACCTGTTAAGGAACCAAGTAGCAATGGGTGAAATCAATACTTGAAAAAGTATTCTTCTTGGATGGTGTTTTGGCACTGTCGAAGAATGGGGAAGGCAGATAGAGATAGAAAGGAACGCTTGTGCCTTCCAACCACATGCCAACCTACAGCCTTTGCATCCTCAGACAAAGACAGGTGGGTAGAGATGACCTTTGTATTTAAGTTTTTGAGCCTATGGAACACCTCTTCCATGATCTTACTAGGTTAGGTGAGATAATGGAGGAAGCAGATCCTCAAAAAGCAAATGAAACTATATGAGACAAAATCCACCCACAAAGCCCTGACAGAGAGCGTGAAATTGTGGTACCTCCATTTGACACCTGAATGTTTTCCTTTGTAACATTATGATGGCAGCTTTTAAACATCAACCAAAATCCACAGGTTCTTGCTAGCCAAATTTCTTTAAAAAGTAAATTGACTACATGAACTACAGGAATAATTATTACTCTGAAGCATAGGATTGTTTAATTAGCAACAATCAAGGTGTTTTTAGGGGGGATGTTCTTTTGTCTTTTAAAATCAAGTATTGATGGCAGAAATTACTGTATGCAACCTCTTGCTTAAATATGCTGGATTTATACATTTGAGGACTATTTTGTAGTTGATGTTTATTTGTTTATTCTTGTTCTCTGATACTAAGAATCTACGAATCAAGCCAAGCCTTCATTATACAGACCATTTCATATAGTGGCCTATGAAGAAGTTTAATTTTTTTAAGTGTTTGTCATAGCTGAAAATAGCCTATCAAACCCCATATTTTTCTTTCTGCTTAGAGAGGGTGGCGTATAAAGCAAGGAAGTGAGAAAAACAGAATACTTTTTTAAAAACTATCTATATTTATGGCATAATATGAAGCAAACTGATCACAGAAAGGTACTATTTCTGCTTCATAGAAGGCTGGCTGGTCTTGAAGATCTTCCAGTGCAGACAATCTGACATTCTGTGTGAATATTTGGGTTACCAAGTGCTAACCTGGATATTTTGCTTGTTGCTTTAAGAGCTTGGGGGCAGAGGGACAGCAATAATATTCAGCTGTCCCAGTCTTTGACCCATTGCCTTTGACAGTCTTTTTTGTCAGCTGCAAAGTTGCTTGCTTGATTTAGTAATCAGAAGAATAAAGAAATAGTGCATCAGCTAAGTGGGAAATAGCAATATACTACTTTGCCATTCCTAAACATTTAAAGTAACATGCTATTTGCCTTGAAACTATTGAGGCATTTATATCAATCCAGTGTTCTTTTCACTATTTCAATAAGATTTTTCAGTGGTTTAAGTAATCTGAATGGACAACATATACAGATATTTAAAATTAAATATATAAATGATTTTCTGTATTCTAATAGTTGTAAAATATCAGGCAGAAAAATCATTGGAAACCAGAGTGTTGGACAAAGCATTGGACTTGGACCCCAAAATAGTCCAAAAAGTGTGAAGGCCCAGAGAAAAAATGGAACATACTTTTTTCCCAAATGAAAACATTTCTTGAGGAATATTTTTTCTCTTTTAGAATGATCTAAATATTTTTATGATAAGCGTTTTACTCACTCAAAATATGTAGTATGAAGCTGTTTACATGAGGCAAGCTGCAGCACTAGATGGCAATAATTCCTGTCAATACTGTGGTATTTTTTCACAAATAAATTTCTTATTAAAATGTGATTAATTTTGTCTACAATAAATATGCTATAATTCATATGATGACAACACACTGTAGAAGAGTTATTTTTAAAAATGTATTATTGGATTTATACCCCGGCCTTCCCCTCACAGGTTCAGAGTTGTAATGTTGTAAGTCAATATTCTAGACCTACTGTGTCCTACTGTAGCTAGTTCTATTGTAACTGGATGAGACTGCATTTCTGTTCAAATATACTTTCTTCTGTTCACTACAAAATTTGTGTTTTATGTTCAACATTTATTTTTCCTGCCTCTCATGATATGGGAACAAGGGTGTTGGACTCCACATTTGAAGTCAAATAACACTGTAAAATACCTACTGTGATTGAGCAAACAGTACAGCTCCTCCTAAAGTTATCTCCTATTTGCCCTTGAGAAATGTCCCATCTCCTCTCCCTCCTGTTGTCCTGGAAACTAGTCCAAAGGTGGGAAAAGGGCAAAGATCAACTTTCTAGTGCTTTAACTGTTGCTATTCATCATTCCCAAATAATCCTAAATAAACATTTATATCCTACCTCACATCTGAGTCTCTATGCGGCTTACTCAGGATAAAACAATTAAAAAACCACAATTAAACATCATACATAAAATAAATTAAACATCATAAATAAAATATAACAAAACAATAACATTAAAATCCCAACACCACTCCCCCAACCCTCCTACCACCGCAAATTATGCAGTCGAGATTCTTGAACTCTTTTAATTAATGAGATTTAGATTTCAGTTAGGTTTGATTCCATTTCTCTTCAGCCATGAGACGTTGGATAACCTTATCCAAATTGAAGTTTGTTACAGAATTGTGGAAGTTAAAAGGACAGCTTCATATTATACTACCCAGAGCTTCTTGGAGAAAGAGGATACAACTAAAGTATATAAGTATTTAACCTCTCTTTTTTTGCTTATTTCTACAGTCTTTGTATGGTGCTGAAATTTCTTCTACACCACATCTGCCACTTTTCTACACTTCCATTGATCTTGTAGATATCAGTGTAGAAATGGCCGGCCTAAAGTTTGCAAATCCTTTTGGCCTTGCTAGTGCAACTCCAACAACAAGTTCACCAATGATCCGCCGAGCTTTTGAAGCAGGATGGGGATTTGCACTGACCAAAACTTTTTCCCTAGACAAGGTAAGAAAATCTGTTCCCCACCTCCCATGTTAGATTCCTAACTTTCCTGAGACTGTTCATAGCCATTTAATATAAAGATGTTGGTAGTAGAGCCCTTCTCTCTGGTCGGGGCTTTAGAGTAAGAAGTAGTTTAAAATGTGCACGACTCATGTGTATCTCAGTGTGAACCTGATATCCTGCTTCTTTACAATTGGATGGGAGAGCTTCCAAGTAGGAAGTTGTCCAAGTAGTATTGAACCCTGACATCTCTCTGTTTAGGAATTGAGCACTGAGACCAGGGGTGTATCTGATAGAGGGACATGAGTCAATTGATCCCGGGTGCCGCCCATTAGGTTATGTGGGGGTGGGCACAAAATCATGCCCCCATGTGACCTGAAGGAGCAGATAGGCCGGGAGCCTGCCAGTCCCCTTTGCAGGCTCTCAGCCTGACTGCAGGCCTGTGGCAGGTTCCCGGCCCAGATGCTCCTTCAGGAGCAGCCAGGCCGGGTGCCTGCCACCCTGGAGGAGGAGCAGCCGGGCCGGGAGGCTGCTGCCCCTGGCCACCCTGCATCAGGCCCCTGGCCTGGCTGTGGGCCCGCGGCAGATGCCCAGCCCGGCTGCACCTGCCACACTGGAGGAGGAGCAGCCAGGCTGGGAGCCTGCCTCCTCTGGCCAAAGGGCATCCCTCAGCAGGTCCCAGCCCGGCTGGGGCATGGGGGGCATGGAGGGTGTGGGGGCAGGGGACGTGGGAGCAGGTGTTGCCCCCAGGGGCCATTTTCTCTCGGTATGCCTCTGACTGAGACCAAAGTGAAGGCTTTAATGCTATACCTATATTTTCATAGCTGATGGTGGTGTTTGTGGCTCCCAGTAGGAGTATTTGAAAAGCAGTATATGATGCTGCTAATAAAAATTGATTTACTATAGTGTTTTCAGATGTTCAAAGCATTTTACATATATTATCTCATAACCCTTCCAACAATCCTTACACATTCATTGTTACTATAATCATCCCTGGTGGTGGCTGAAGTTGGTTGAATGTGGTATGCCATCTACTAAGCTTGGATCAGAGAGTGGAGATACGTTCCCAATGGCTTTGTAGATCAGGTCTCAGTCTTGTAGTCACTGTGCTATTCAGGTTATCACTGATGATGTGTATCATTATATTTTTTAAAAAATCTTCCCCCGAGATTGTGTCCAACTAATGAGCCAAAACAAGTGCTTCATGTAAACAGTACACCAATAAAAATTTCAGAAACCACTTTGAATAATACAGGTTTTTTAATAAAAAAGGTTAGGAAGAAGCAGAGGTTGATGGTGGACACAGAGATTGAAGAGGGGAGAGGACTTTGCATCTAATTCAAAATGGCAGTTCTTGGTGGTGCAGATTTTATAGGAATACTTTCTTTCTTTAAGGGTCTCCTATGGCCAGCTGCAGGAATTCATATGAAGGGGGCCTGTTTTGTGACTGTTCCACAATATCATATATAAGTTCACTATATCTGTTTCTTACAGCATATGTAAGAGGGAAACCTTCTATATATTTTTTGAATGGACTGGCCTCTGGTGGTCAAGTGGAGCATATAGGAATTTGGTTGTATTATATTCAAGAAACATTAAATGTTTTCAGCCCTTTAAGGGACATGTGGGTGCCATTTGGTTGAGGAAACCTTTGGAAAACTACTTTTTTAATACTTTCTGATTGAGGCTTCCATTATCTTATCCTTCTTCTCAGAAAGCCAAATGTACAACCTGATTTCAGCTCCAATCAGCAATTTCACTATATCCACTCAAATCTGGCATCTGATACAGGATAGTTTAGTTTGTTTTGTTGGATAAAATGCTGCCCCTCCCTAACAGACCTCAAGATCAAAGCCAATGCTACCATTTCCTGTTACAAAGCACATTTGCAAAGCCGTTGACCTACTGACCATATTTCTGAACCATCAACCTCTCGACCCCTAACTTGCTTCAATCTCACTGCTGCTGTCTCTTTGGTTTGTACTGACATTGCTTTACAGCAGCATTTCTTCGTCCCCGCCTTCAACACCTGAAAAAAACATGAATTTACTTTCAGCTTTTTCTTCAGATTCTAGCTATTTGTATTTCTGTGTAACTATCAACTTTCTGATTATTACACTGCAAACGGTAGGCATGTTGAAGCAAAGGAAGCAGCTAAACTCTTTCTCTCTCCCTCCCCCCAAGTTCTGGACTGGAGTTGATTTTCTGCAATGACTCTGACTGAAGAAAAAGCACATTCCCATGGGATTTCACACTGCACGTTTGTCTCATTTAAACTGGGCTTCTCCCCACGCAAAGCAGCTACATGGGCCATGCATGGATAGGAGCCTAGTTTAAATGGGAAGCTGTGTGAGTGCAAAAATTTTAAGGTGAGTCTTTTGCTTCATCTACTGTCATGTCAAAATCAGACCCAAGATGGAGTTGATGGCAGGAAGCTGTTTCTTTTCATGATGTAATAAGGTCTGCTTTTATCTGTTTTTTTAATCAGAACAAACCATATAAGGCTTATGTTCTAAAATAAGCATTTTTTGCGCACTCCCTTTCTGCTATATATTTATTTATTTAGTGTATTTCTTATCCTGCTTTCTTTCATATTTAGGATTGCCAGATGCTCCCTGGTACTAGCAGGGGATGGTTGGGAAACTCCTGGTAATTTGACGGTAAAGCCTGGGGAAGACAAGGACCTCATTGGGGTACAATGCCATATAGCCCATCCTCCAAAGCATTCACTTTCTCTTGAGGATTTCTGTAGTTTAGAGATGAGGCATGTGACAAATGCCCATATTTGGGAAGTGGTTTCCAGTGAGAGACTGCCCTTAAATAATTAAGTCCTGCCCAGTCCTGATTGGCTGGAGGAAATTGCCTGGGAGAAGAAAAGGAGGCAGTTGGAGTGCTGTGGGCTTCTTTTTCTCTGGGGAGAGTTGGAGGGAGAGAGACTCCAGGAAAGGGGTCTGAGCCTGAAAACTTGTCAGGGCTACTGAAAATATAACATTAAGGGTGACCCTAGGAAGATTCTAGGCAGGGACCCACTGTTGGTCATAGAACCATTTGAGAGTTTAAACGAACTGTCTGAATGACAAATACGTACTTCAGGGGTTTTTGTTTATGTTCCTCAACCCTACAAAAGAAATGTTTGATATTACCGTTTAATTTTAAATAAAACCTTTTTGTTGTGGAGCTGTAAGGCAATACGGGTTCTGGTGCTTGTTATTAGGGAGATCCTTAAAGTCAATAAGGAATAATTCCTGAGGGAATAACTCCCTGGGGCTTGGAACTTGTGAAAGGGGAATCCTTTCCTTCCTTCCCCCCTGTTTGTGATTGTGGTACAAGGTGTAATTCTGGGAGGTCCTCAGATCCTGTCTGATAGCTGGCATCCCTATCCATAGCAAGTACGCACATTAGCTTATAAAAATGCAAATACAATTTGAAGAGTAATACAGATTTGTATTATGAACAATAAACATAAATGTACTAACTTTTATTTTTGTTTAGATAACCTGGGCGCATAAAGCAATTTGCATTTGAAGGGACTGAATCAACCTAAGTATTGTATTGACCTTTTAGACAAAGTCAACCCCTCATTATTTAAACTGTAAAAAGGAATGTCTGAGGACATGCATTGTCTGTAACAACAACATGCCTCCCACCTTTGAAAATTTCAAGCGGAAATTTCTTGTCCAGACAGGAAAAGAGAGGTGAAAAAATTACAATAGTGACCAATGGTGAGCTTACAACCTCCTTGCCCTTCACCCCTCACAACAAACACCCTGTGAGGTGGGTGGGGCTGAGAGAGCTCCGAAAAGCTGTGACTAGCCCAAGGTCACACAGCTGGTGTGTGTGGGCATGCACAGGCTAATCTGAATTCCCCAGATAAGCCTCCACAACTCAAGCTGCAGAGCTGGGAATCAAACCCGGTTCCTCCAGATCAGAGTGCACCCACTCTTAGCCACTACGCCACTGCTGCTCTCAAAAGGCTATGCTGGGGATCATTGGACCTGCATGGACATCTGTGTGGGTTGCGAACTGTGATGAGAAGGACAATTGTCACAGCAACGCATGGCCGGGCCCCGCTAGTACATATATAAAACTCAACAAAACAATAAATGAAAAACATATATGTATGAGGAGACATTTTGTTGGTAGGAAGTGTACAGCACTTGTGAACCCTTTGAATTCTGTGAGACAAAGCTAATGGAAAGCTTTTAAGAGGGGAACCGTTGAATTACAGAAGTTGTGCTATAGAAAATATAGTTAACATTTCAAATTGAGACCTTGAGTACACCCATCTATTTTCTCTCTGTGAGTGAGTACCATACATTGATATTAGAATCATGGAGGTGGAAGGCCATCTAGTCCAACCCCCAGCTCAATGCAGCATCACCCTAAAGTATCCCTGACAAATGTTTGTCCAGTGAGAGGGAAGTCGCCACCTCCCTAGGCAGCCAGTTTCACTGCTGGACTACTCTTGCAGTCCCTCCAAGGGGCTGGGCACCCCTGTACAGCACAGTAGCTGCAACCCCTCCACCCTGATCCCCAAGGGAACTTTCTGGCAGTGTGAGGAGGCCAAAAACACACAAAAAAGTATCCCCATCACTAGAACGCCCCATTGGTTTAATGGACTTACACTACCAAAAAGATGGTCTAAGTCCAAAGTCCTGGCCACCGGTGTAATGGGGTAATGGCTGGGTGGAAGCCAACTAGCCACCCACCAGCGGATGCGCTCCTCTGCTGTGGCAAGTGCCCCAAGGAGGCCAAATCCACCAGCACAACCCCACACCACTTCCAACGGCAGATTTGTCCCCACTTTGGATTTGACTGTTACAGTGCAATCCACGGGGGAATGGTGAAATGGCTGTGGACACAGTATGTCTCCAGAACTGACATAATTGCCAGCCCACGATTTGTAAATGGCAGGGGCTACTTACATCAATGCTGGAGAGCCACACAGGAGCTCGAGCTGTGCCTCTGGCCATGTAATTTTTAAATATAATTTTATTAAAACTTTTTAAAAGGCAAACAAAAAAGAGGAACAGAAACAACAAGGGGAAAAGTGAGGGCTCCTGATTTCCTCTGTACCAAATATGAACACAGTTAAAACGTAACCACTTGTTCCCTGCTTAGATTTATGAAATTATAGTTAACTTTTCTTACTTATCAAGTAAGTAGAATTCACACTTTTTTCTATTGTATCCATTTGCTTACACAGGTACATTATATCTATCTTCTATATGTCATATTATATCCATTTTCTTATTCTCCTAGTCTTCGAATCCACAATAGACTTAGTGATTCAGTAAACCTGAATCACAGAAAAACCTGGAAAAGCCATCTCAGCTTTGTTCAGGGTTTTCATTTACCAAATGAGCTCTCCCCACCTCCAGTAACGTTTAAGCCCTCTGGGACTTGGAAAGTGTCAGCAGGGGAGGTAGAGCGAGAACTCCATGATGTGCTGGGCAATCAGTGTAGCATGGAGCGCTCCCCCCCCCCGCTCATGCTTAGAAAGAGCTTGAGAAATGGGGGGGGGGGCGGGGAAGCACTGAAAAATTTCAGGGTTTTTAATCCAAATTTTCTCAGATATCAGCTTTATTCAGCTTTCCTGAAAAATTTCTGTGTTAAGAACAATCTGAAACTGGAATTTACTGATAAAAATAATCAGTACTCATGCCTAATCCACAAATCATCAGGGTTTTTTTTTTAGTCATATGTAAAATTTCTATCAGGGGCTTCCATTATCAATAAACTTAGGGCTTTTCTCCGATCAAAGAAGTAAGCTTAAGTATCTCAGCCAATTCCAACATCTTTACAAATTATTCTTCTATTCTGGATATAAATGAAGCTTTCCAGGTTGTTGGGGTTTTTTGTATATAATATTCATGCTGCTGATGTCATTTATAAAAATATAATTCCATATCTTTTTTTCAAACTTTCTATTTATAAGACCCAAAATGTAAGAGAACAAATGGGCAATATTTTTATGGCTGAAATGATATTTTTGGTCTTATGCAGAGACAAAATGTTGGTATTTAGAGGGGGGAAGATGGAGATAAATTGAACCTTTGTTACAGAGTAAGGCCATTTAAAAGAGTTTGTCCTACATAACTATTTAATTTAGCTTCACATCTGAAAAGTGTCTAAATCCCTTTAATTAATTTAAGGTCAGTATTTAATTGGAACTGTAACATAGGTACATTGTAATTTGTTGCTGAAGTTTCAATGAATAGTGCATTTTAAAGATCTTTGAATTGTTCTTTCAGTGTGAGAAGTTTTTGTGTTTTTTTCATTGTATCTCAAGAGATGTTTGGTGAATTATTGAAATATGGTGATTATTCCCATATAAATCCTGACAAAATGTGAGAATGTCTGAAAATTGAGATACCAGTAAACACTGACAGACAGATAAAGGCCAGGATTTGCCAATAAATTCCTTAGTTTATAGTAGAATGCACGTTTTTCATGCAAAAGCCGCTGGTTCAATGCACACAATCTCCTACTCAAAACTGGGCTCACAGACCTTGGAGTGTCACAGACGGACCAGTGTTCTCACTCACTGTAAGGCAGCTTCATATACTGAAGAGTAGAAGAAACTTCTGCTTAAAACCCCATAGTGGGGAATATATATATGCAGCCTGACACAAAGATACAACAGCAAAAATAAACACAAGAAGGATGGCAGGAATATTTGCTTTGATTTTAGCTGTTTCCATAGTTGGTAAAAATGAAATTCTGATTAATCAGAGACATCTGTCTTGACTCTGCTGGTGACACACATTGATTTTGATGCTGTCGCTTTCAATAACCTAGAAGCTATTGCTTTTATTAAGCAGAAATAAGCATGTGGAATGACTTCATCTGAAGTCTCCAACATTTTTTAAAACCCTCCTGCAATATTTGCCAGGGGTTTCAAAGAGCAGGCTATGATTTAAACCCAATTAAGTTTTGAAGACAAACTCTACACTGCAAGAAATCTTCCAATTCAGTTGTAGGCATGTGCTCACATTACATGCAGCAATTTATAACAGGGACAATGTGGTGTATCTGTTAGAGTTGCTTGCCAAATAGAGCTGTTGCCTATCTAAATGAGCAAACTGTGCTAAGAAATTACATTTGTTCAAAATATTACACACTCTAATCGATACCACAGGCCAGTGATGTTTCCATATAGGAGGCATACACTTCTCTTTGAAATTATAAGAACAATGACTTCTGTTGTCCCCTTCAGTATCAGTATTTAGTTGGACTGAAACCACAGTGAAGAAAAGCATATATTTTCTTTCTGATATCACAGCTCAGTCATTTAGAATATACTAGATACAATTAGAGCCGTGAGACCTCCTGCAACTCCTTCTCTCTTGTTTATATTAAAATGAAGGGCTTGGATGCTTTTAATATAACGAAGTTTGTTCTACAGAGTTTTGTTAGAATATGAAATATGAATATTTTACAATGCAAGTTGTGGTGATGAAGTGCAATTTGCCTAACTTGCATATGATAAACTAAGTATATGCTTACCGAGGGAGTTGCATGAGAATTAGAGCCCTGCTTGAACATCTGCTTGGAATTTTATTATCCTGTCCTACTGACAGTGTTTCCCTTGTTGTTTTTCCAGATTGACAGCAGAATATTGCACCAGTCTTTTTTATTATTATTATTCCTCAGCAAACACATTTAGGTGAACTTGTTTCCTTTTCTTGGAAAAAAGGAATTTAAAGCCTGCTTTTGATTTTCATCGTATAATTTTTTATATATTCTTGACATTTGTAGATGCCAGATTGAAGTCTAGAATGCTGTAGCCAAGACAGACCATTGACTTGCTGTGAAATGCCAGTTGATATCTCAGTAAACAGAAATATTCTATGCTTTATTGTGTAGACTATATGAAAGCTACATAGGCTTTCTTTGGAGAGACAAATGATCAGATTGTTAATGTCAAATGGGAAAAAGGACTGTTTGCCTTTCTACTAAATAACATCAAAGGCAATTTTTATTAACACCAATCCTGGGGAAAAAATACTCAAGCATTTTACAAGATTTCTCAGCCTCACTGAGCTTTTGCCCTGTGATTTGAATTATTTATTGTTTTGCAAATAAATGTTGTGCTGTTCCATGCAATTTGAAATGTGGATTTGAAAAGACAGAATTGCGATAAGGAGTAGGTATAATGGGCATAACATCTTTTATTTGTAAAGCTTCATATTGTTCAAGAAAGATGTGCTTGATTTTTAAAAGAAAAATGTTGTTTAATCCTTTGTTTATGAATTGTACTAAGGAGAAGGGGGGTGATTAGTTCTACTGACTTCAATTGAGCTGTGCAAGAAAAAAATAATTTATGGATCTCAATCTCTTGTTAGTATGATGATTTAAAGAAAAAAATCATAATTTGAACTAAATTTGACCCTTAAACTATTGACAGTAAATTCATATTTTAGTATTACCAAATGCTACTAGAAATCTTTGTGGGGAGGGGTTGCTGTTATTACATTTGTGTATCACTTTTAAAGAGCTCATGGTGGCATGTTTGGAATCTTTCTCTGAGTCACAGGAGGATGAGAGAATCTCACCTCATGTCAGCCTGGAGAATTTCATGACTCGGTAAGGATTTAAACTTACATCTAACCACTGCTGATCAGTCAGTCCAATGTGCCATATTCAGATTACTAAGTATTAAAGTTTAAGATGGCCTGTCTTGCTAACCAGGATTCCAAACTGGGGGCAAACCATTGTTTGTAATCCTGTTGTACACTGCAAACACAATCCATAGTTTGTCATTAGCTCACATAATGAATGTGGGAAGGAGAAGGCAAGGAGGTATTGTGTCAGTAACTCCAAAGTTTCTTCAGATCTTATTCACATAAAATCCATAATTTGTTGTTGTATTTGAACTATTATAAGCTTCATTTTTTCACATATTGGTAATCCAATTATACAGCAGTCTCTTTTGGAACTCAGAACTCCAGCATGGAGGTTCCCTAGTTATTTTAATGGAAGAAGGTAATCTACTTGTATGCTTGCCAAATAAAAAGAACTGAACTGAAAAGAACAAAGAGATAGACAAACATTTTCATACACGTCAGGCTGTCTGCTGCGCTCTTTTCAGCATCCAGATTTTTCCCATGTAACCAAGGTGCTTGCCCCCAGGCAGAGGCGTAGCTGAGCTAAAGTGTGCCCGGTGCGCATACTATATTTTCCGCCCCCCGTGGCACCCCCCCCTTCCCCACTTCCCACACTTACCTTAGTTCCTTTCCTTTTTCTAGAACTTTTTCAGGCTGCAAAAAGGCCTGTTCACAGTAAAAATGGTCTGATGGGAACTATACTTCCCAGGAGACCTTGTGAGCCCCAAGGTCTCCTGGGATCTGTAGCTCCTCAGGCCGTTTTTACTGCGAACAGGCCTTTTAGCTGGCTATGGATTCAAGAAAAAAAGGAAAGGAACAAAGGTAAGTGGAAAGAGCAAAGGCTTTCATGGGGGAGGGGGCGCTGTGGGGGTGCCGCAGGGGAAGCGGGAGGGGCCTGGGGCAATTTTCTGCACCCCCAGGCATGTGCCTGGTGCACGGCGCACCCCCCCTTCCCCTTGTAGCTCCGCCACTGCCCCCAGCAGAAGAAAGATGCTAGTCCAGCTGTCATGAACCAGTCCCTGGGAGACGAAGAATCTGAAATAGAACTAGAAGTTACTGTGGACCAGGAGTTCCAGGCAACAGAGCCAGCTCCAACCTCTGTCCTGCCAGCCAAGGCAGAGTCAGCAACAGGGCCTGATGCCATGCAGCTGGGAGAGCCATGAGCCAGCTGCATGAAGAAGGAAAGACAAAGGCAGCAGCTAAGTGTTAAAAGGAGAAGTGCTCTCACTGCTGCTGGTATGGCAGAAGGTTCTGCAAAATGGAGGCATCTGTATCTGAGAAGGACTGAGTCTTTGCAGGATCCTTGCCTCAGTAGCCAGGATCTCCTATATAAACCCTGTCTTGCACTTCGCTCTTCCTGGGTGTAATAAGTGTGTTTCACTGGAAAGCTCCACATACCAGGTTCTCTGCTCCACACATTTTACCTTTGTGCCTGCCTGTCTGCTAGAACTTCTTGACTTACTTGACTCTGGACTGTCTGACTATGCATCTGCTTGCCGCCTGCCTTGAGCTTGGACTGTCTGACTATGTTTTTGCCTGCCGCCTCATCTTGGACTTCCTGACCACATCTTTGCCTGCTACCCACCTTTGACCTCAGTCTGTTTGATGCACCATAGATGATGCCTGCCTGCAGCACATAAACAGTTCAATCCAAAGGAGGAGGCTGAATCACCCCCTAGAGCCAGTGCACCCCTGTGCCAGCGTGTGTGCCCATTCCACTAGTGCAAGGGGAAAATGTGCTGGTGGAGGGGCAGCTTATCCATGTTGTTGGGCTTTGCAGCGCCCAATGTAGAAGCTGCCTCCATTGCCCAGACCCGCTTGCACAAAATGTTGTGCTAGCATCACTGGGGGTGTTCTGGGGGACAAGGCTGACCTTAGTTGGCCTCCAGTGCCCAGTTGACTCCTGTGTGCTGGCAGAGCTGTCGGTGGAGGCACACTACGATTGGCATGTCTCTATTCTCCCCTATGGGGATTCTTTGGTGAGTTTTCTGGTTTTTGATTTGTGTTTGCTTTTTCAGACTTCTTGCATTGGGAGGGAGCTTTGTGGAGCATCCCAGCCCACCAGCCCTATCTGGATAGGGCTGTCAGACATCAATATGCTAAGTGCAAACCTGTATTCAATTTTAACTTTAGATCTGGAGAATGTAGCTGTTCTATAATACTCAACAAGAGCTAAAATAGGTTACACCTATGCTTTCAGTTGTGCAATTACATTTTTACTGTTCTATGTATAGGGCTTTTTAAAATGATCTTATCCTCAAAGAAATTTTCTAGACATAAAACATCAACAATAATTAAAAACCGCTATTAAAACAAACAAGAGTGATGTAAAAGACACACAAAGAGAAAAGAGCAAATTGGCTGTATGTCCGTGTTTGTGTATGTCCGTGCGTGTGTGTGTGGGGGGGGGATCAGTCATGCTCTCAGAAGGCACAGTGTCATTTGGTAACAGGTTATAAAACCTAAGCAGTAGGCTGTAATTGCAGAACATCTCTTCATACTGATTCAACGATCAACTGATTTGGTGTGTGCCTCTAATCACACTTGCTGCCTTGGGTGGGAAGCCAACTGTGAGGGAATGATAGCAAAGACTCCCGACACTGCCAACTGCACACTGGAAGTCAAGCTTCATACATCTCACATTATCTTATTTAAGTCTGAAGTTGAAATTTGATCCTTTCTTTTTTGCATCTTTTTTGAATAGTGCCCTTGCTGGTAGTGATTTCAAGACTTACTTCACTTAATCTTGCTTGCAGAGAAGTACCGTGTTGCCATGATTTTCACTTAAATCTACCTCATAGCAGGCTTGGCAGGTTTCCTTCAAAGTAATTATAATTAATTAAGGAGAATAAGAATTGGCCAAACCCAGTTGTGGGTCAGCAGAGTTTGAGCAGCAGTATTGAAAATAAATAAAATGTCTTTGGATATGAAACATATATTTCAAAGTGGTGTCTTTAACAAACTTTCACTACAGTAAGAAATGATGTAGGCTTTAAAAGAATCCTGGGGAATAGAAGGATGTTAACTATTTTAAGTAACACTTCCCACCAACTTTCATTCCAGAACTACAGCAATTGTTACATAAGCAACAGTTTGTAAAAAGAAAGACACAGGCTCTTTGCAACACAAGTTAAGAACTGTATACACTGTCATGTTTTAAAGATCAACTGAAATAGTAATTTACACATACCTGCAAAATATGATTAATATGTAAGAGAAGATTTAGCAACTCCAACAGACTTTTTCATCTGTGTTTTGCTGTTGTAGTAATTGCACACTGCAGACTCATTATTATAGAGCTTGTGTTGGTAAATGAGTTCTGTTTATGTAAAAATAGCCAAATTTAAAAAAACTACTGGTGTAATATTTACAGTATTATAATTAAGAAGGGTTGGATGATAGTTTTGCAATTTTTACAACATGCTTCACAAACATAGAATGTGCTATGAGTGACAGAATGGGTTATTAAAAATGCATACAGTTCAAGGCTTGGATGCATCAATATCCAGGCAGAAATAGAGTTATAAGGATGGCCCTAAAATAGTAATATAACACTGATAGTTTAAGCAGGTTTTCTGAATTCTCAGCTTTCATTTTGTTTAAAACAAACAAAAGTAAGTCTCTAACCTCTTCCCTTTTTCCTTATATCTCTTCAAGAGAGGAGATAAAGAATTTTTTAAAAATTGAACTTGCTTAAATTATTATTGAAACACTACAGTGTTATATCACTATTTTTAAGGCTTTTAAAAAATGAAATAATTATTCTGGGTGGTAGGGGTTGAATGTGTTCATGATGACAACATTACAATGATTGAAAAATGGACTGGAGGTGGGTGAGACAAAGAAAACCAATAGAAACTTTATGCACTAGGAAAAAGCCTTTTCAAAACTGACTTCTAGATAAACATTGAGGTAAAAGTGGTCTCAAAAATGCTGGGAGAAAATAAGCAGGGAGAGTTAAAATCCAAGGCACAAAAATGCATGCAGAGATCAGTGAATAAATGTAAACAGTACAGAACCAGAGCTTTAGTCAAGCCCCTGCCTTGAGCTTGGACTGTCTGACTATGTTTTTGCCTGCCGCCTCATCTTGGACTTGTTTGGAAGTATTTTTAAGCGCAAGCACGCACGCACGCACGCACACACACACACACACACCCGGGCTCCCTTCATTTATCTTCATAAGGATGTTACTTTTTCCTCCCCCTCCAATAGTCCAAATCTTTTGAAAAGGTGACTTCCAGAAGCCAAATATTTAATTGGGAGGAGGGATAAGCAAATGAATGGATGGATACAAGTTTGCCCATCTATACTGGTAACAGGCATTTTCTAATTGTGGAATATGGATTTACCTTGGGTTTGGAGTGGAGTTGTTAAATGTGGACAACAGTGACTTAAAAGAAAAAGACATTTAGGGTTTCCCCTCCCCAGCAACTGGTCTTTTTACACTGAACAATTTAAGCCAGCAAAAACTTCAATACATGGACAGACCACACACTGATTTTCCCTTCTATGTGTTTTATAATATTGTTCCCTGCTCTTTGCCCGGAATTGTGTGATGCAGGGATTTGAGAGTGCTAGAAATGGAGTGGTGGTTGCGTATTGGAATGTGCAGAGTAGAGAAGGCTGTCACAGCAGTCAATAAGATCTGAGAGGTGTTGACTAATTGCCTGCTAATTACACAGTAAATTGTCTAATTAAGCTGATGGTTAATTAGGGTGCGCTTGCACAGCAGTCTTGTGGAATTTTTGTCTGATGTCTAGGAAGCAGCTTGTGTAATTGGCAAACTGGTAAAGACTGGGAGAAAACATGAGTAGAAAGCACATTGCCAGTAGATGACAGAATAAGGATGCATTTTAAAATACAGTTTGCCATAACGATCTTGTTAGGGTCCCACAGTTCTTTATTATTGGGCAGTCTGAAATATGTAGCTTTTGGAAGCATGGAATAAATTAATACTTTGGTTTATTTATGATTGGTAGTTATTGTTGCTGTTTTTTAAACAAAATGTTTAAAGAAAAAGTCATGGAGAAGTGCATTGGCTTTTCTTTAGGGATGTATGCATTGTTTGTGCATCATGCATGTAGGTGTGAGTGTATATGCCAGCTCTCAATGTGTTTTACAGCAACCAAGAAACAGAACTGCCATCAGGGACAGGGATTTTGTCTCCCAACAATTATTTCACTGACTCCATCTCCTTCATAAGTAGCTACTGTTCATTCTTGGGGGAGGAGGAGCAAAAACCCTGCACTAAGTTCATGGGGACCAGGTCACATAGACGGAGGGAGTGTTGATACAAGAGAACCTTGAGCAGAGGAGATTGGAGAAAGTATAAGTGATTGGGGCAGGGGCAAAAGGCCAGAAGAAGTATTGGGAACCATATATTGATAGACATGAGGGGAAAAACAGAGCCTTCCGGAAAAACGGAGGGAAACTCTGTTTTGGGGGGATGGATTTTAAATTGTACAGGCACTACCCCTTTCTGACAATAAGTCATACCTGGTACTTGAAACAAAACTAAATTTTATTTACAGACTGGTTTAGCTTCCCAGATGGAACAGAGAGGTTTCAAAAGCATTTAGGTTTTATTTCTTTCTCAGATGTTACAACACAGTTTTCGGAACAGACTTATTCACCCACAGTGCCTCTTGAGGGAAAACTTTCCACTCGCAGGCAAGCACACTCCTAGTTCACCCGCCCTTTATCACCAAAAGGGAATGGTCACTGACTTTAAGAGGGCCCCCACATGAAGTTTCCCTATTCCAGAGATCCAAGCTATCTAGCCTATAACAAACACTGTTCCTCCCTGACAGTCTGAGATTAGAGGAATCTGGCCACCTAGCCTTCCTCTTCCTGTCTCTCACTGGCCTCACTGCCACTAGACACAATCTCCAGACTGAAGGAAATGTGAGCTGACACGATCTGTGTCTGACTCCTGAATCTGCGTGTCTCTCCACTCAGACTCAATTGCTCAACCAGCCCTTTTCTGACAGGCTTCTTCCTGCTTTTATAGCAGACAGCGCACCCTATCTGTGGCTACCAGCTATAACATTACAGCCCAGCCAATCAGGTTGCGCTCTGTCTGTTACTGTGGTGTTTTGCTCTGGCTAACTGCACCTTTGCAAATTAACCCCATAAGAACCTAATCCGTCACATGGGTCATATCCACTGGGCGGCTTTCTATTTATGACTACAGAATTCATTATGTTTCTGAAAAATACTCTGTTGCTCCAAGCATTATTGAAAGTATTGACATCCAAGATTATGCCAGAAAGAATGAAACTTAATAATGCGACTTAAAATGTTTTGCTTGCATTCCATATTCATGTTTACTATAAATGTCTTGATTCATTTTTTGCATGGAGAAAATATTAAGGACAACAACAAATTGCATTCATCTTATGAAAAATGTGGGATTTATAAATTGTTTTGTCATAGTGATCCAATTTGAGACACCCTCCCCTACATAGTCATTTGTTATGAATCTAGCACTGATTTTCCAATAGAACTGCAGTTGTTCCTCCCCCCACCCCCCGCATGGACTTCTGAAGCCAGGAAAGAGTATGAGATAATCTAATTTTGATAATTCATTTGTTCTAAATTTGGAAAGAAAAAAATGCCATGCTGCTATGTATGAAGAGCATTTATAGCATCTGGGAAATATATATATATATATATATATATTCTAACACACACTACTGTGTGTTAGAAACTTATTTTGCATTATTAATTTGAAGCTGTCACCGATCCTTCACACTCCTAACTATTTGTGGCAGACTCAAGCTGTCTGCTAACTATGCTGGGCAGGTTTTTCTGCCTTTTCTATGACTGAGCTGTTTTAATGGTAGCTGTATTTGATGGTAGTTGTTTTGATGATAGAGTAAATACACCAGACTGGGAATCCACTTGTGTGTATAATTCCTGTTCTAATTGGCTTAGAAATTCTTCTTCTACACCCAGAAGATATATTCCCTTCCTTTTTATTTATGGTCACCTGTGGAAAGTCTTACTAGTATTCCATCTGCAGCCTTGACCACTAAATAAAACTCCTAGTTTTCTGTCGGAGTATGTTATTCTTTCAGGACATGATAACACTCAGTGTATTTCAAAGCAGTTAAGGGACTTGATGTTAACTCACAGGAATCCGAATTTAAAAGCCCTAAAACATTTCTTCTCAGAGAGATACCACCTTCCAGAACAAGTCAGTTTACCCAATCCGGACACTTTCTCAATGTTAGGACGTTTTTCTCCACTCTGTTTTGATATCACCTTGTTCCACTGACTAACTTGCACTTTTAAGCCTATGTTTTACTCTGCAGTTCATCACAGAAGCATTTATAGGCTATTCTGCAGTTATATTGCTTTTTAAAAGAAATACATTATGATTAGATATTTATCCACTGTGGAGTTTTTTCTTCTAATCCCTAACTTTCTATATGTTAAGACAGAGTGGGAGAGAGAGAGAGAGAGCCACTGAATAGTTCATGAATGGGTCTCTTTTAACTCAGATCCTCTCATTGCTATTACCAGTGCTTAAGGGAAAACGTTTTGTTTGTTTCATGGATTTTTAGGTAGATAAGGCCTCAAACCATGATCAAAATCTTTAATAAAGATCCATGTAAAGGCAAGTATTGACTTAAAATGGTCTGAGTCTCTTGCAAGCTGTAGAAGTGCTAGATTAGCATCAATGGCTGCATTAGGTGAAACTGACATTTCCATGTTTTTTCCTACACATTAAAAAATATTTTTCCATAAGCATAGTAACCATCTACCAAAGTTTTAACCTTAATGGCACTAGGTGACAGTTTAGGGGGAAAGGCAGTCTCCAATTAATACTCTGATTGTAATCAGAATTTCTTAACAATGTGTCTCATCCATGGAACTTCCTGCCAAATGAACATGTATAGAATTGTAGAGAAGGAAAAGAACTAGTTCATACATTGAGGAAAAATAATACATTTTCTCCAAGCAGTTATACTGGGTTTTCATGGGAGAACTGCTCTGTGAGCCAAAAGTCCACAATAGGGTTATAGCCATTATTGTTAGTTTGAAAATCTGTTTTGGATTCACTGTGATCATAAAAATTGTTTGTATTTCATGTACTGTGCATGCATATTTGGTCGTGGGCATGCGCAAACTCAATGCAATCATGTGAAGGAAAAGCAATAAATAATCCCATGCTGAAAACACACAAGAGAAAGTGACAGTGGCAAGGATAATTTGTGCCTAGTGCTTTGTTTGCAATTTGGTACTCTGAAAGCAAGGAGAAAGAATCCTTTTGTTTTTGCAGTATTTATGCCTTTGATTATCATGTAACTGGAGGTGAATTCCTTCCCAGTGGGGATTTGTGTTCTTATTAATTCTTACATAAAATGGCAGCTTAAATCCTCTCTACAGAAGTGATCCATGGCATTCTTTATTTTGGCTTATAGTGGCTTTAAACCCCTAGTTTGTATTGGTATAAGATTAGAATAAGGCCTGAAGGATCTGGCACTTGGTTGCCACTAGAGTTGAGAGGATGCAGGTGGCAGCTTTTAATCTATCAAACATTGTCTTGTGTTAGCCCATTTGTTTGCTGATTTTGGCTTCTTTGATGTCATCCAAAGGTGTCACAGCCATTGACCTGGCAAGATGCTATAGACTGCCAAGGCATACTCTTAAGTTGCCTTGTTGGAGAATGATGTCTGCTGGTTTACATGGTTAGCCCAACTCTGCCTTTATCTGCCTTTATTTTTTGTTATGGGGAAAAATAATGGTGGTTAGATGTACAACCTCTTGCAAGAGTTAAACACAGAGAAGATCAAAGGTTGAGTGCACCAGAATGCACATCTGAGTACAGATTCCTGTCAATCACTAAAATGATCTCAAGGGAAAATACATGTGTTCCTTCCCACAACTAACTAGTATGTCTTCAGCAGCCTGCTGCTATGGTGTGCATCAGTTTGCTGATTTTCAAAAAAGTGTGCAAAAAACTGAATGCAGCAAAAAGGTTTGGAAAATTGATTTCCAAATAAAATCTAAATTGGTACTTTATTTCAATCTTAAACTAATATAGTGATGCTGTCTAGTACTTAATGAGCTGACTAGTACTTAGTGAGCTGAAATAGTCCATACCAAAAATGCAAAATCCTCTCTCTGATGCTCTTTAACATCTACTTGCACTCCCTGGCAAGTTTGGTTTGGAGTTTTGGGCTGCAGTGCCACCAATATGCGGATCACACCCAGTTCGTGTTCACGATGGAGGGCAGCCCATCTTCAGCCCCTGGAGCTCTCCAGCATTGTTTGGAAGCCGTTGCTGGTTGGTTGAGAGCGAGCCGGCTGAAGTTAAATCCTACAAAGATGGAGGTGCTGTTGCTGGGTCACGGGGAGTGACCGGTGGACTTCTGCCTGCCTTCGCTAGACGGCGAGGCATTGCACTTGGCCTCGTCGGTCAAAAGCCTGGGAGTCATCCTGGACCCAGCATTATCGCTCAAGGCCCAAGTTGTACAAACAGGCTGGGTTGCATTTCATCATCTGCGGCAGGCGCGGCAAGTGGCCCTGTACCTCTCCCATACGGATTTTTTCACAATTATCCATGCAACGGTCACCTCCAGGCTTGACTATTGTAACTTGCTATACGCTGGCCTGCCTTTGACTGTGATCCAGAAACTTAAACTCGTTCAACATGTGGCAGCCAGACTCCTTATGGGGACGTTTAGTTGGGACTAAATCACTCCAGTCCTGTACCATCTCCATTAGCTGCCCATCGAGTTCCGGGTCATGTTCAAGGTGCTGGTTTTGACCTTTAAGTCTATAAGCATCCTTGGGCCTGCATACTTGAGGGGCAGTGTCTCCCAATATTGCCCCGCTAGGAACCCCCGCTCCTCGGAGGAGTACCTATTAGTGCTCCTTGGCCCCAAACATGTCCAGCTGGTTTCTACTAGGGCCAGGGCCTTTATGGTCCTGGCCCCCCTCAGGTGGAACATACTCCCTAAAGAGACCAGGGTTCTGCAGGTCTTATCAAGTTTCTGCAGAGCCTGTAAAACAGACCTGTTCCACCAGGCATTTGGTCAGCCTGGTTGAATGTGGTTCCATCGTCCCAGCCCCTTGTGGAATTGGGGTGGCGGGGAGGGAATGGGAGGGTTTTTACTGTCATCTGAGTGTATTTGTAGTTTTATTCTGTATTTTATCAGTAGTTATATTGTTATTGGTTTTAAATGTTACTATTAATAGTATACAGTGTTGTGCACCACCCTGAGCCCTTCAGGGGAGGGCAGGAAATAAATTGAAAGAATAAATAAATAAGAAGAAGAAGAGTTTGGATTTATATCCCCCCTTTCTCTCCTGCAGGAGACTCAAAGGGGCTTACAATCTCCTTTCCCTTCCCCCCTCCCAACAAACACCCTGTGAGGTGGGTGGGGCTGAGAGAGCTCCAAGAAGCTGTGACTAGCCCAAGGTCACCCAGCTGGCGTGTGTGGGAGTGCACAGGCTAATCTGAATTCCCCAGATAGGCCTCCACAACTCAGGCGGCAGAGTGGAGAATCAAACCCGGTTCCTCTAGATTAGATACACGAGCTCTTAACCTCCTGCTCCACTGCTGCTTATTTATTTTATAAAAATAAATAAATAAATAAAGATGGTATAAATAACTTGTTGTGCATGTTTGCAACAGGTAGAGCTATGCTTACAGAACCTCACTTGAACAAGAATTGCTAACCCTATTAACTGTTGAGAGGTAAAGGAGATGCACCCACTTCCAAGCAGCTGACAAACACAATTACTACTTTTCTTGAAGGGCTTCTAGCATGTAGGTGGATAAAAGAGGGAAACTACATACACTGCTCCCCATGTGCTTATGTTAGGGGCTGAGCGAGGGAGAACTACGCCCGGGGCATGCCTGCATCCTGCGCCCCTGCCCAGCCTTGGAACACCTCCGGAATGCCACTGCCATGCCCCCACACCAGCACGCTCCTTGTGCATCACACCGCGCCCCGCCCCCTTGGCGCTATGCCACTGGTTTATGCAATCACAGATTATCTGTGGCTGAATTTAAGGCACATTTATTTATTTGGAAAAATTGTATGCTGCCTCTATAGGGAACCTTCCTTAGGCTGGTTAAGAAATAAAACATTATGAACACATAAACCATAATAATAGGTGCCAAATATCAAGGGGGGGGGGGATTTCACAGATGCCCTACCACCACTGAAAAAGCCCTGTCTCTGATTGGTACCTATCACACCTCTGACAGTGGGGGGTGCAGATAACAGGGTTTGTGACTTGGATCTTAATTGGTAGTCTTGGAGGAGGTGGTCCATACCATTTCTAGGGCTGCCCCACATACAGCACGATACAGTAATCTAACTTGGATTGAATTGGAGCATAGATCACAGTGCATAGATCAAGAAGGGCCATAGCTGGTATATCAGCCAAAGCTGATAAAATGCACTGTGTGCCACAGAGCTGAGTTTATGGCTGTTGTCTCGATTCCAACCAACCTCATCCCAAAGATACAAATCTGCTCTTTACAGTGTAATCCTGTACAGAAATGCTCCTGAAATCTTAGACTGAAATGTTAGTTAACAATTCAGCTATGGTGAACAATCCAGACAAGTTCTCTTGCTTTTTCTTTGAATGCTTCTTTTAAAGTCTCAGTGTGATTACACATAAATCCTGTGTGGGTGTTATTTAAGCAGTTCAAACAGATTGAAGAGGCATAAAGTAGGTTGTCCATGGGAAGCAACAATGTTAGCAAAAGCAGTTGTCTATAAATAGATTTCTATCACTGGTTCCAACTAGATTACAGAAAAATCTAAATTTTTGCTTTGTTTAAACAATTTAAACCTTCCCCCATATTTTTCTCTTAGGAGAGTTTAATGGGGCTGATTTTCTAACAGCAATCCAGAGGAAAATATTGTAATGATGGATACAATTTGAATTACAAAATAGCCTCTAGAAACAGCTCTAAATACATTGATTATATGGCTATCCTGAGAGACAACAGTAATTAAAATTATTCCACAGATTGGATCAAGACATGTTAATATTTAATTAGGCAATAAGTGAGTCTTGAACAGGTGTCCATTGTTGTTAAGGACTTTATTAGCATGTGAGTAAATCCTGCCCTAAGCAAATACTTGCCTCTTTGTTTATAGGTGTGAATTTTGATGTTTAATTACCAAGCATTATAGCCCTGATCTTTGAACATAGATAAGTGTGTGTGTTAATGCTCACTGCTTAATTTGTTACTGCAGTTCACATACTTTGCTCATAAACCGACCCAGTGTGAGCTAATCTAGGGTGGCCACTCAGAGCTGTGATCCAGATAGATTTTGTCATTCATATCTCAAACCATGAACTCACAATTAGCCCCCTCCAGGAGGGGCACTAATCCACTTCTCAGTGGCGTAGTGCCAAGGGGGTGGGGAGTGCACGATGCACTGGGTACGTCCCAATGTGGGGGTATGGTGGAGGCAGGCAAGGGCGTGGCAGGGGTATGCCCCAGGCACAGTTCACCCTTGCTCCGACCCTGCCACTGCTGGAAATGGCATGGGGCTGCACTGGTGAATTTGCCCTCCCCTCCTTGGATGTGGCTAATAGTGAGTTGATGGTTGAGATCTGAGTGACAGGTCCTGGCAGAGGTATGAATGAACTGGCAGGCGGCCACTGCGGCCTTCCACAGCAGTTGAATGTGGCACAGAGTACTACACCAGCATTCTTGTGCCCCCATCCCCATTGCCAGTGTAGTGGGGGGTGGTTTGAATCATGACAGGAGAAGAGCCAATGCTAGTCAGCTTCCACCTGGCCATTGTCTCTGCTACACTGATTCATGGGGCTTTGGACTTACGCCACCTTTTCAGGTGGGAAGCATATCCCATCTTTATCTAGGGAATATAGTTTTCCTGCCTTCCATTTTGCCCTCACACTGTGAGGTAGTAAGACTTAGAGAAAATAACTGAGCCAAAGTCACCCTGTGAAATTTACACTGAGTGAGGCTTTGAACTAAGGCCTCTTCTATACTAGCCCAGTATGCTAACCACTGTTCAGAATTATAACCAATTTATGATCAGTTGTAGAATTTTTAACCAGTGTACCATCATCAGGCATGCTTCATAGTACACTATTAAAAACATTTTAACATGGACTAATAACAGTGGTTTGTGCAAGCTTCTTCCTCTAATGCAACAGAGCATTTGCACAATGAATATTTAGTGGTAATAGAAAGGACACAGTCAGTAATTAAGACCGAGAAGTTGTCAGAGAGTTTAAAGAACAGTCATTAGTGTTATTGCACCCAGTTTTAATATGAATACTCAAGTCTATCATTTTGCTGCAGATTCTTTTTTCAACGTTTCTCTGTCTGGCATTTGCTATTAGCAATAATTGGCTTGCTGCAATTTGTAAATCTGAGTGTAAACAGCAGTAAGAAACAAAGGCCATCCACATTATCATGTTTCTTTTTTTTTTACCAAGTTAAACTTTCTGTAAGAATTATTTAACCCCTGTCAAATAAGTCAGATCTATATTTCAGATGTGGGTTTTTTCTGTTTCATTTTAGTATAAATCAAAGTAATAATGAATGCCGTATAATTAGTTTCATACAAATAGATACCGGAGCAGGGCTGTGTTTTAAAGCTACAAATAGTGCCTTTCTTGTGTAAATTCTGTGGAAATCACTGGGTTTCTATGGAATCCATAAATTATATGGAAATGCATGCCAGCACACACCAGCTGGGTGACTTTGGGCTAGTCACAGTTCTTCTGAGCTCCCTCAGCCCCACCCACCTCACAGGATGTTTGTTGTGGGGGGGAAGGGAAAGGAGATTGTAAGCCCCTTTGAGTCTCCTTACAGGAGAGAGGGGGGATATAAATCCAACTCTTCTTCTTTTCTGTGTTTTATACATGTAACATGCTTATTCAATTAATAATTTTGTCATATTTCATTTTATATTCTGTTCTGCTATTTCTTCTTATTTATGTTTTCATTTGTGGAATTATGTGGACAGAGTCAGTTTTCAATATTAATTAGATCTTTTTGATATTTAGAGCCCCCAGGGAGGCTGTAAGGTACTTACTGAAGACCCTGACAGCAGAATTCAGGCAGCTTACTTCCCAGACCTCCCCCCCGCCCACCCGTAGTTTGCCTGGGAACAGAAGTATTTATTTATTCATTCCCTACTGGGCTTCATTGGCACAATCATGAATGGCTTGAAGGTAGTATTGCTGCTACCTTCTTAGTATGGGTGAGATGGTAACTGTGGGCCACTGAGGTTCCACCTGGGCTTGTAAAGGTTTGGCCTGGCTACACATATTGCTTGCCTGGCATCGAATTGTTTAACACCTGTTTGAATCTGGATATGGTTTTGCCAAACACAGATTTAACCAGTAAGGTGAATTCACGTTTACCTCTCAAAGAAGGTGTAGTGTACTTGATTGCATTTTGGTTCCCCAAGGGCATATTGATAAGGCAAACGACTTTTGCATAGAACATAGCTCCTGGAGTGGCAGGTGTATAGTCCAATGAACTGCTATTAGGAAGACTCACTGCCTCTGCCCCATACTTCGATGTGACCTTGAAAGTTATCTCCAGCCCTACCGTGCCTAAGAAAACTGGTGATGTCTGCTCATCCCCCCCGCCCTTCCACCTTGGCTTCTCACATCGGCCTGACTAGCCAAAGACTGGGCCCTGGTTACACCTGATCCTGCTGTCTTCCAGTTGTTACTGCTCCATGGGAAGGGGAGCAAACTGCTGTTTAATGTGGAGGGCTGGTATTTGGTTGGTTCCTTACTGGCCACCTTGCTTCTTGTACTGTGGAGGAGGAAACTTGCGCTTGTATGTTCCCCTGCTCCCCTCCTCTCCCAAGCACTGCCAGCCACAAGCTGCCCCCACTTCCTTAGTCTCTGCTGCTGTGCTGGGAGCTGCCAGGCAGGCAGAAGGGAAGCCTTCTCTGGTGTTGCTGTCCTGCCCCAACCTGGGGGAAGGTGAAATAAGGCATGATTTAGGAAGGGGCCACTGGGTCAGACTGAGCCTCAGGCCCCAGGAGCTCCTCACCATTCCTGAACTAAGGAGGGGTGTGGGGACAATTTTGTGCGCCCCCCACGTGATTAAATGCATGGCGCCTGGGGATATGTGTCCCTCTGGGCAGTATACTTCTGCCTAACACCTTTGAGCAACTTAGGATTCAGATTTTTTAATTTAGTCCTTTGCAGCCTTCATAAGAAATACAAAGAAGAAAACTTTATTACAGGGAAGATGTAGCATCCCATCACTAGCCTTCATGTAAAAAGCATGGTTAATCAGTGATTTGTGACATCAGTAGGACCATTGCTCTTGCAGGGAAAGTGAAGGAATCTCCTCAAATAGAAGGCTTATGTTCAGTAAGGGAGAGGGTAGAGAGGACAGAGAGAGTTGTGAGCAGATGTGCAATAGAATGACTACAAAAATAGAAACGATGGCGGTTGCAGGAAATATGTATCAAACAAAGGATGGAACAGACTGTCATGTGAACTTTATATCCTGTTTTCCTTTTTTCAAAACAATGTCCTTTTTTGTGGGCCATCCAGGTGGGAAAAATGTATTTAAATAAAGCAAATTAATCAATATTTTGGTGTTTTCCTCAGTCTACATGCCTGTGAGAGAAACAAAATGCATTGCTCTGTGGGGAACAGTCTCAGTACAACTATTCATGTTGCTTGGATAATTTGCTCATTCTTTCAGTTGGCTTCCCTAGAGTTTGTGTCATAATTAAAAAGGAAATCCCAGTATCTGAATAAAATAACGTTTGACTTTGATTCATTTTTTGTTTTCATATTACAAAACAAATTTTAATGAAAATGCAGCTTCCCAAAGTCAGCACATCAGAGATTCTACGAGAGAGTCTTGATCTAATAGAACAAAGTCATATAAAACCAAAGTAACAACCAATTCTTTTTATCCTCTCTTGTTTGCCAGTAGCTATATACAAACATAACACTTTGTATCCATTTTGAAGATAAGGTTGAGAACATCAGTAATAATCAAGGAACATGAGTGAGCCATGGCAGTAACAAAAACAAAAGATTTGGCCAGGCCACAGCCTGTGATATATTTGTTGGCAGAACTCTTTTTCTCTTTTTAAGAGTGTATGTAAGTGTAAATGCAATACCCTTTTCAAAGAAACTGGGGTGCTGCAGCTATCTGATGAATTGTCTGAGAGTTAGAATTTTCATTTATTTAGATTTCACACTTTGGGGCAGCTGATAACAGCTTGAAGCAAACATAAAAGTATCATACCTATCAGTTTGAAATTTACCTAAGAGGTAGGCTGTGGGTGTGGGTGCATGAGAAAGAGAGTGAGTGAGTGTGTGTGTGTGTGTGTGTGTGTGTGTGTGTGAGAGAGAGAGAGAGAGAGAGAGATGCCACCAAGTCACCACTGACTTATGGAGATCCCATAGGGTTTTCAAGGCAAGAAGTCATTTGCCATTGCTGAAAAAGGAAAAAGGGTTAGGAAAAAGGAGAATGGGATCAGCCTTCTTCTCTTGAGGGTCGCAGGGTTATTTTTTGTAAATAGTCTTTCTGTGTGAGAAGACATCAACCATGTCATCTTCTTTGTTGCCCAAACCACAGATGAAAGACCTCTTGGCCAGATGTTTGAAGAAGCATGTTGTGATAATATTCATCCTTTCATTGGGATGTCGTCTTTGCAGAAATTTGGTGTGGCTGACCCCAGGAAGCAAGCATATGCACACTTCTGTGAGAACTATGTTGCTATGAAGATGACAAGACGTAGACAAGCCTTTATTGGCATTCCAAAATACAATAAAACAATTGTCCATAAAAGACAGATAGATACAGCAGCCATTCAGAGTCTTATCAATAGTTTAGTCCAAATGGACTCATCAAAAGTGCCATTCCTATACACCTCTCCACAGACCTGATTGAAAACCCACCAACAGAGCCCAGGCATCACAACAGCATACAGTATCAACACTCCACTATAAAACACAGTTTGTTAGAGTGGCACCTAACATAGAACAAGGGATAGGGGGCGAGGAAATGGGCAAACAATTTATTTGACTCCCATAGGTTGTCACAGCCTTCAGTTGTCACTCACTCCATCTAGCAATCAATAACAAAACTACGACATCCCTCAATGAATCACCCACAGGTTATTTGACTTTGGGTGACCGTGAACCCAAAGGTTGCTGGCAGAGGCAGGCACTGTATACCAGTAGCAAATAGTTAATGTAAGCAGCATTGTTGTTGTTATGATGATAGCAATCTAATGCTTAGTATCCATCTAGCGTTGCGTCTATAATCTTTAAAAGATATTTTGCTACGCTTTCGCAAAAGTAAGGATCAAGATTATCTAAGATTAAAGGAATCCTAAGAGCATCAGTTAAATGATTGTATAGGAGTGAAGCAATGATGGGTTGGGTCATTCTGATCTTGGCAAATCTTGCACAATGAAACAGAGTGTGCTCCAGTGTCTCTACTTGGCCTGAGTTGCATGGGCATAGCCTCTTTTGTTTATCTATGCGTTGGTATCTGCCTTTAAGGAGCATAGAGTATTAAATTGAAACGGGCCAAGGTTATTGCTCTTCTGTGCCTTGGATTGGTAAGCCAGAAAAGGTAGTTGGCTGTATGTCCTTGTTCAAAAGGGATAAGCAAATTTAGAGGAGAGCATGTTTTCCTCGCTTCAGCTATCATGTTGCAGAACTCATGTTCCAGCAGCCTGATTTTCAGGCAATTATAGGCCTCCGGTAGAGTGGAAGAGTAAAGTGACTCTAGTGGGAGGCCGATAGCGCTAATTTTTTCTTCCACCAACGTCGTCCATCTGGGAACTACTGAATCGGAGAGCATCGAGTGGATTAAACTAGAATGATCTTGTGAAAAATGGATATGCAGCCAATATTTGATGGTTCTCAGCCAAGCCATTGTGACATGGGATATTTGCCCAAGTTCTAAGCAGAGGGCTGCGTATGGGGCACAGTTGGGTAGTCCCATGATTTTGTAAAAAAAAAAGGGACTGAGATCTATTTAAGATTTTGTTCGCCGCTTCAATCCAGATAGGTGCTCCATAAAGGAGCTTGGTTCCGCATTTGGCATTGAAAACTTTCAACGCTGATGGTATATATTGATGGCCCGATTTGTGGAAAAAGCGCAGAATTGATGAAGCGCTGTTATTGGCTGCATCAAGCGCTAGTTTCCTGTGTACTGCCCAATTAAGATTGCTCGTAAGAGTAATGCCCAGATATTTAAACTGTTTGACTTGCTCTATAGGTTGCTATGAAGGCATTTGTGGCCATGAAGGAAGTGGGAATATTTGAAAGTGCACCTCCCAAAGAATCATAAACCAGATTCTCCAGACCCCCCTCTTTAGTAACCTGAAACTGAACATCACTGTTTCTGTAAACTAAACCCTTGGGCTACTTCAGTTCCGGTCATATTGCACTCCTGCTCATTAGATGAAGTACTTGTCTCTGAGTGGGCTGAGAGAATTCTGAGAAAACTGTGACTGATTCACAGTCACCTTGCAGAGTTCATGTGGAGAAGTGGAAAATCAAAAATCTAATAAGTAAGAATCCATTGACAGGGTGAGTGAATTTGCTTCTAGGAGTGGTGTTCCAGCTGCACCAGCAAATTTACCTTCCCCGGGGCCCTTTACAGGGGGTGATCCACCCGTATGTGCCCCAGCACTAGGATGCAACGTTGAACACAGTGCCAGTGTCCCAGCACCCCCATGGCCACTGCCATGGGGTGCAGGGGGCAAAGGAGGAGCTGACATTAGTCGGCTCCCTCCTCACCTTTGCTAGTGTTACACCAGTGGGCTACAGTCCAAACTTAAGCCAGCCTTTTGGATGGTGTAAGTCCATTGCAGTCCATTGATGTTTCTTGGTGGTGGGGAGGCTGTTGCGCTTTGTGAGCCTTCCCACACCACCAGGAAGCTTCTTTGGGGGTGATGGGACAGCGCTACATTGGAGCTGTGACCCGTGACCTCCAGTGTGGATGGGGCTGCCTGGAAGCTGTTGGCATGATGGCCCCCAGCAGCCTTTAACTCCCAAAACCAAATTCAGCATCTGAGTTTACAGTATAACTGGGTGTTCTGAAGAAAATGGGAGACATCTGGAACACTGCTGTCAGAAAAGACATATTGACTCTGACAGGCTGTTCTGTGGAGCTCATTGGAAGTCCTGTGAGGTGCAGTAATGGCAGTGAAGAAAGAACTTTGCTACTACTATTATAGCATCAATTAAATCTCAATTGCTTGAAGTTGCTCACTATTTGTTGACTCCAAAGACAGTAAAATAGAAGATTAAAAATGCAAGTCAGTCAGTGGAACAAGGTGCTATCACAATAGAGTGGGGAAAAGACTTCCCAAGAATGGGAAAGTATCCTGATTGGGTAAGGTGACTTACACTCTGATTGGTGGAGCAACCAGCTGACTAAGCAATGTCTGCCCTTGCTAATTCCCCCACTCTGAAAGGGACAGAGCCCAGCATTTTGGGTAACAGTATGTAACATCAAAGATTCCTAGTAAGTCAAATAATGCAGTCGGGCTGGAATTGTGGGCAGAGGAGAAAGCAACAACAATGCAGTATGTCCTATGCAGCAGTAGTGCAATCCTAAAGAGATTACTCCAGTCTAAACCCATTCATTTGACACAGGATTTACTGTTAGACACCAAAATTGCAAAAAAGCAGCTTCTGTTGTGCAGTTTTGTCAATATTTGTTGGCAGAGGTCTTTCCCAGTCTTGAGATCCCTGCTGGAGATACCTTTATATGCAGAGTTCTACCTTTCAGCTGCCTCTTCCCCAGGGGTTCATCCCTCATTTGGGATAGAAACAATGAATGACAATCCTTATAAACATTCAGGAAACTACTGCTGGATGGGAGGATGTTTTGGGATCCATGCCGATTCTCTTTCATCAGCTGCTTTGTTGATCAAATAAAAATCTGTAGTTATAGAAAAAAAAGTAAGAATTTATTTACCCTGTGGAGTTTCAGCCAGAAAACAACATATGATGAGTCAACAAAGGAATGTGTATATTTACATGCACATGTGTGCATACATTGTGGTGCTGTCTGTTGTTGTTTTGGCTGCAGCACTTTTTGCGACCAAAAAGCCACTTTCAAACTGAACAGTGGCTTGTCATTCTAGGAATGGGATCAGCTGCACAAATGAAACTCCAACTATACTTGCAGTTCTTCTTTGTATGTGTGTTATTTCATGTTGACATCTCCTGGCCTTGGTGTCTAATTGTTGTGGTTGGAAAGGAACCACAGCTCAGTCCAAGAGCATATGTTTTGCATGAAGAGTATCTCAGGTTTAATCCCTCCCTGACTTCCCCAGTTAAAGGGTTCTGTTTTACAATGATCTCTGTTGGGATGCTGTAGATTTACTGACAGATGGTGTAGATAATGCTGGTCTAGATGGACTAGTGGTCTGGCTCAAAATAAGGCAGCATCATATGTTTGTATGGCTGAAGCAACAGCATAATAAAAAATTCAAGAGGAGTAAGTTGAAGAAAAGGAGAATTCAATAAGAGAAATTGTTTTGTAGTGGTTGAAGTATTGTGCTAAGTGGTACTTTGAATAGAGAAGTTCTGGCAGAAGTTGAAATCTCAATAGGTTTGAAAAGTATTTACAAAAGAAGAAAAAATGAAACTGATTTTAATAAAACTAAATCTGAAAAAACAAGTTATATAATGCTCCCTCACTTCTAACGTCACTATTTGGTAGCATTTTATAGACCTTCAGAATGGAAAGCCACTTCTTCTGCAGTTACAAAACATTATTTTAAGAAAATATTATGTCCTACAGCACTTAGCCTTGACAAACAATTACTGCATATCATATTCAACAGAATACAAAAAGTAATCTTTATGACAAGGTTAAAATTAGACTTTGAACAATAGGTGCTTGCGGAGCAATTCCAAATTCTAAACTGCTTTATGCTATTTTCCATTGAGAAGAGGAAAAGGGGAGTGGGGGAGTGAAGGACATCTGAAAAACTTCTTGACAATATTTTATACAACCATATGTTTTATCATATTTGTGGCATATTTTTGAGCTGCATAAATACAATTAAAACCTTTATCCTTAAATTGATATTGAACACAAAGAGAGAGACAAATTCACGTGTAATTCTCAGTTCTGGAATATGAAGACTCTTGCATCTGGCCTTGCCGAACATGACTGTCTTGTTTAAAAAGAGCCAGCTAACCAACTAGTGGCTGATAGTGCTCAATAATGTCACATTATGCTTCGACAGGGATGTTATTTTTTGATATTTTTAAAAAAAATTAGAGGAAACCATCTATATATTCTATTCTGGAAAAAGGACTTTGCTTGGGTGCAATTGAAAGATAAGGATCAGTCAGGGGAAGGTGTATTCTAATTCTAGTATGAATATCTGGTGGCTATGTTAATGTAGTAGATCCAAGACAGAAGTCTGAAAATTGGCAATGTGAAATGTGAAGATTCAGGCTTACATTTGGCTCCCTGAAGTTTGTGCAGGCACTGTGACAGAAGTACTGTAGATGTCCTGTTATTTCTGTCCATAACTTCATCATAGGATACAGAAAAGTAGATGTTTATGTATCACTTAGTCAAGTCAAGTCAACTTTATTGCAGAGGTGTAGGGAGATTTTGATTGGCGTATAAGTGTTCTTTAGTGCATTGAAGGCTTTAATTTCCCCGCACAGGGATTTGTTAAGGGTAGTTTCAAATCTTTTATACAGGGGCTGAATATCTACATAAGCTGGCAATCAACCAATAAAACCACGGTCAGTTCACGGATATGTACAGTGTTGGTGTTGGATGTCTTTTCCCAGCTAGCACATATATGGCTCTTGAGTGCAATGCAATCTTTCTTAAAGGGATGTTTTGCTTCTGTTTTGCATTGAAGGATTTACAGTTATCACATTTGACTTAAAAGTAATGCAGTATATTAAATGTAATGTTAAAAACCTGAAGTCTATTCATGCACACTGAATGTCTATTCAAACTTTACCTACAATTATGTTATACTGAGAGGGGTGGGTTTTTGGGGGGGAAGGGGTAGCCTGGAATGTCTTCATAAGACATCTCTGTGGCATTGTTCACAGTGATTCCATTGTAACTGCCTTTATTCCAGTGCTGACATTTAGTAAGTAGCACCACTGTTACATTCTGAAAGTTGCTTCACTTAATGAATATACCACCAAAGCACGCTGGATGAAGGAAAGGTCATATAAATTAACTTCCAAAAAAAGGAGCAATGTGATCATTTTGTTTAAACCTTTATTTCATTTATAATGAAGGGAAACTGACAAAGGTCACGGAGTTTACTAAACACAACTATTTCATATGCCAAAGTTAACAAAAGCTCTAGTTTAAGCATTTTATTCTTTCTTATTATGTCCCTCACTATAGCTGCACAGTTTCCATATGAAAGCAATTATAATCACAGAGTTGCTGATGAGCTTTATATCCTCTTTTTATTAATGCAAACTTGGATATGTTTGTATCTGTTTGGGATGGATGATGGCCAGGGATGACCTTCTGAAGTTACATTTCATTTTTACTCTTAGTCATCCTTTGTTCCCATTTTTATCTTGAGTTTTTTTCTTTAGAAATAGTGCTGTGTTTTATAAATTCACAATCTGACATTTCATTTTCAATATGGTTCTATGTGAACCGAGCACTAATTTGAGGATTTACAGCATCCTCCTTTCGAGTGGCAGACAGAGGACCCGGCCTGTCTCCTGTCTAGTGTGATTTCAGGTGGTATCTAATCTGGGAGCAAGGGGTTGGCTGTTTGGGAGCATGTGCCTGCGTGGGGAGGAAGAGGAGGCCTGGGGCCGTATTCCAGTGCTGATGGGCAGAGGAAGCTATGGTGTTGGGGCCCAGAGAGATAGGTTGCAGAGAAAGAGTCCTAGATGTTTGTGTTCTATTACCTCTTCTACTCTGCCCTGCATCCTTGAGAGAGCAGTGGTGTATGTTGTCCAGTTTCTGATCTGGTGCTACTGCTTGTATATGCCAGGTTGGTCCAAAATAAATCTGTTTTCACCCAGGAATTGATCCTGAATGAGGGGGCTGACCTGGTATGCATCAAAGAAACCTGGGTGGTCAAGTTGGGAGACCTGGCACTTATCTAGCTCTGCCTCCTAGGTTATGGTGTCCTGCACCAGCTTAGGCTGGTGGGGCAGAGTGGGAGAGTGGTGTGGTCCATAGAGATTCCATCACCAGACAACCCTCCTGTCCTGTAGTTGGTATAGAGAGTTTGTTCTTGACTCTTGGCCAGTGAGGCAAAATGGGACTGCTGCTGGTGTACTGCTCACCTCACTGCCCAGCTATCTCCCTGTCTCAACTGGTGGAGGTGGTGTTGGAGTTTTCTAATACAGTGGCTCTGGGGGATTTCAATCTCCAGGCTGATGATGACTCTGGTGACCATGATGCCTTCTTAGTTTGTTTCTGGCTCAACGCAATCAGCAGGACATGCTCTTGACCTAGTCTTTGTGATGGGGTATGTTGGAAGTGATCTGTTAGTTGGAGGACTCAAGATCTGTCCCTTGTCATAAACAGATCATTACCTGGTTTGGGCTTCAGATGTAACTCCCCTTTAGGGATAAGGGATTGTTTAAGATGGTTAAGATGATTAAGACTGATTAAGGAATCCTAAGAGCCCTGGGGGATTTTCCTGGTGATATGACCAGTGCTCCATGACCCTGGTCTTTCTTCGGAATAGTAAGATCAGGAGGGTCATAAATATGATCACTCCTGAGCACCCCCACCCCTGTTTTTGAAGCCCTTTGGGCCCCATAATCTACTGGTGATCTGAGGGCAGTGAAGCGGAAGGGACAAAAGCTTGAATGCAGATGGCAGAAATCATGGTGTGGATTTGACCAAATTCTGGTGAGAGTCCATTATTGGGCTTATTAAGTGGCTGTGGTGGTGATGAAAAGGGTATATTTCTCTGCCCTCATTGCATCCATAAGTACTCATCCAGCAGAGTTATTTAGTATGGTTAATGGCTTGCTGTCCTCCACTTGACTGGGATGCTCCCTGGTATCTGCTGTAATGATTTTGCTGTGCATTTTCAAGATAAAGTCACACAAATCTGCATGAGATTGGACTCCATCATTGAACAGAGTACCATCTGGTCCAGTTTTATTGGATCAATTTCAATTCTTGGAGTCTGAGGATGTGGATAAATTGCTTGCAGAAATGTGACCTACTACTAGTCCTCTGGACCCTTGTCCATTCTGGCTGCATTGCCTTTGGGGGGAGGAGGCCTGCTGCCACCTGACTGCAGCCTGGCGCCAGCAGGCCTCTGGCCTCCCCCAAAGGCCGCGCAGTGTGGCTCTGTTGCTCCCTCTCTCAGGGAGGAGGAGTGAGGGGCTTAACAACCAGTTTGCACGAAATGACTGAATCCTACCACTGCCTGCCCTTGCTTTTCAAGCCCTCCAGTACTTTCCCCTCCACCATTTTCTAAGCCCCTAGGGCTTGGGAAATGGTATCAGGGGAGAAAACTGAAGAATTTTGGGTTCAAGTTTTTTTAACCCAAATATTATCAATAATGGTCAATCAGCGGTATGATTCATATCAGCTTTATTTGACTTTACTAAAAAATTCCAGGTTAAAAATACCTGAACCCGAAATTTACCAAAATTTTGTAACAGTACTCAAGCCTCGTCAAAAGATGGTATGAAGTTCTCAGTGAACCTTTTTTACTAATTGAACTTAATTTGTTTACTGTTCTTGATTAAACTGAGCGTATCAGCGGTATGTTTGAAATGCATCTAGTTTCTAAACAACCAAGCAGCTGCCTGTTTTAGAAAGTGATGCAGTTGATCAGGGGATTAGCTGGGATTCAAATTCTAACCTACCACAACACATCAGCAAAATAGTTGCAAAGTTGCAAAAGATAAAGGAGAAATTCTGATCCTAAGTCAGTACTTTAGTCCTCACTCCCACTCAACTAAATTGGTCACATTTCAACAATCTGGAACTTTCTGGGATGAGAGACAGAAGAATTTGGTCAGCTGGAAGTTGATCCACCCCCACAAATGTTTTGCTGAGTACAAAGCAAAAATTCTTCAGTGGGAGATCAGAATCCAAGCTGATCTCACATGATCTGAGAGCAACTGCTGATAGCTTTAAGAAGCCTGTATGCCAATCAATTAACTAACTCATGCAAAGCATACAAGTGCTACTTAAGAGGGAAGGGAGGAGGTTGAATAAGATTTCAGGGAAGACTGATAAGTCCCAGTCTTGAAGGGATGTCCAAGAGAGCTGAATTGAGGAGAAAAGTGACCAGCATTTCCTGAAGCAAAGAAGAAAGGCCCACATGCAAGATAGGGTTAGGTGCACAGATCCAGGACACACACACAGTATAAACAGCAAAAGGACCAATATATATATATATATATATATACTCACCCCTGAGAAGCTTGCAGGAAAGCCAGAGAACAACAAATTGATTTGAAAACACTGAAATTCTGAACAACTCGGACGGTTACTATGTCAGACTACACAGGGAGGCTATTGAAATCCACAAACACCAAGACAACTTCAACAAGAAGGAAGAGACTTTGAGAATTAACAAAACTTGACTACCAGCACTTAAAAACACCAGAATCAAAGGCCAAGGGCATGCTAAGTTCATGGACAATGAACTCCACCCAGACACAGGATTTGCATTCACTAATACTGTTAATACTGCAGGGAATGCAAATGCGAATACGAATGTAAATGGACTGAAAACCCCACCCACAATACAATGCAGTCAACCACATCTTTGCATAGCAAGTTCTACCTAAAATACTTACTGATTGGTTCCCCACGCTGGGACATGGACAATATATATTGCACTAAACATTCCCTTCTCACTGGTCACAGTGTGTTACACAAACTGTTTTTGCATGCTGAAATTGCCCCTCTGTTGGCACGGGGAATCAGGAGTTTCACACAGCCCTCGGTGCTGCAGCGTGGCTGCCATGTTTCTGCCCTGGAGCTGCCCTGCGGCAATGGCTTTGCTGTGCATATTTCCTGAACCACAAAGGTTGAGGTACTTTTAAAATGCTCCTTTGTTGCTCTGAAGGCATACACCAGCATGCAAAACTCCTCCATAGCATAAGCAGGGTCAGTTTTCCCACCTCGCCACTCTGGCCTGCCTCACTAATGGACAGGTACTGAGAAGCAGCTTCCTCCCCGCCCCCCTTGCAGTGAAAAAAAAACAGGGAGAAACCTTATTTTTTATAAAGGAGGGAGAAACCTTGGGCAGAAAAGCAGTGTTTCAGGCGCCGCAAATAGGAGGGTGGCAATTCGCTCGCATGCGCAAGGATTTTAGATTTACATTTTAGATGGAGGGAGTGGAGGACAGTGATCCCGTTGCACACACAAGGATTTTAGAAGGGGGGGGGGCGAGGGCACTGATTCTCAGTGCCTGATTTGTCATGTACAACTAAAATAATGACAGTGGGTGGGGGGAATGGGATGAGATTCAGCCAATCCAAACGCAGGAAATGGAGACTTCCCATACATGCAAGAAATAGAATCTGGAAGAGCTTGCGGTGCTTAAGCAGTGCTTATGGGAAAGGTTTGTGGGAAACCATTTGGGGCTTCCCTCACCAGCCCTGACTCGAGCGAAGGACAGAGCTGGTCAGCGGTGAGGAACTACAAGCAGGGTGAGAATCCAGCAGCAGGTACGCTCCCCAGCTAAGCCACGGAGCATTAGAAAGTGAAAAAACACCATACTTCTCTCTGTGATACTTCTCTGAAGACACCAGCCACAGATGCAGGCAAAACGTTAGGAATAAGGACTACTAGATCATGACCACACATCCTGGAAACCCACAACAACCAGTTGAATCGGGCCATGAAAACCTTCAACAATATAGTTAATTAATTGTTTTTCCAGGGTTCTAACAAAAACTTAGGGAAGGCTTTATGGGTTATTAGGTCCCAAGAGAATGCCTTGGAATGCTGATTGATTGGAAAGGGTAGTCATCTGCTTGGAGGCTGATTAAATCACCTTAGGGTGACACAGTGGGGATTAGCTAGCCCCACTGTTCAGCCAGGTACACCTTAGGGCCAGAGGAAAAGTTCAGCTGACAATCTACTTCCTGCCCTGACTGGACACACAAGATGGATCCCAAAATTCTTTCAGACCAAAATTCATTTCTGAGACCTTCTATTCTGCCCTATCTTAATGGCAGTCTTTGATCCTCATGCTTCCATGGCACCTTTAACAGTAGGAGAGGTCTGACTACTCACAGTGAAATGATCTTTTTGTGAGCTGCTCATGAAAGCTTGTGCCACAATACACTCATTTATAATTAAGGTGTCAAGGCCCTTGTTATAGTAATTCAGATATCATGTCCTTATGTGAGAAAATGTGAACAAAATATTTCAAGTATGTCAGATATAGAAAAAATGTGATCAGTTTTAGCTTGGCCAAAAAAGAAAGTTTTTGCTTCAATTTATACACTTTCATTTTTACCATGTTCATGTAGGAGGGGGGGGTAATATCTGAGGAGGGCCTCAGGAGTAGATTGCAATTGAAGAAATGTATAATGTGAGGAAAGTGAGTTGTAATGAAATTACAGTGCTTTGTAAAATTATCCTCATCTAAATCCTGCGTTTGTAGACATTTTTCTTGCAAAATGTCTGTTTTCCAGTATTTGAATACATGCATAATAGGTTTAAGATAATTTAATTTGTTTTATAAGTGTGCAGTGAATTCTTCTTTTGTTTGTTTAGGGTATTTGTATTATTTAAGGTAATGGCATGATTTATTTCTTCAAGGCATTTGTATGGTTTATATTTCTATTAACTATCTATCTATATCAGTGGTTCTCAACCTTCCTAATGCCGCAACCCTTTAATACAGTTTCTCATGTTGTGGTGACCCCCAACCATAAAATTGGTATATATAAAATATAAAAAGACCGTTTTCCGATGGTCTTAGGCAACCCCTGTGAAAGGGTCATTTGACCCCCCAAAGGGGTCCCGACCCCCAGGTTGAGAACCACTGATCGATCGATCGATCGATCGATCGATCGATCGATCGATCTATCTATCTATCTATCTATCTATCTATCTATCTATCTATCTATCTATCTATCTATCTATCTATCTATCTATCTATCTATCTATCTATCTATCTATCTATCTATCTATCTATGTAATGTGTGTATATAAAATTTGCAAAATGGTGCCTGAAAATAAGGAGTTTTGAGGGCAATTGTCCTAATCTCTTCTGCTTAGAAGGGTTTAAATATTTACAGAATCCTCTTCTAGAAGATGAGAAGAGCTTTGCTACAAAACAGGTTGCAGCTCTGAATATAAGAAAATCCCTGCTGGGTCAGACCAGTGGTCCATGTTGTCCAGCATCTTGTTTCACACCGAGGCCAACCATATGCTTGGAAGGTCAACAATCAGGGCATGGAGGACAAGGCCCTCCTTTGATGCTTCCTAGCACTGGATTTCAGAGGTTTCCTGTGTCTATGAAAATTCCCTTTACTTATTGTGGCTAGTAGTCCTCCATGGTTCTGTCTAACCCTCTTTTAACTCCACCTAAGACCATGGCCATCACTACACCCACTGGCAGCAAATTACACATTTTAATTTAATTACTACTTGAGAAAGAAATATTTCCTTTGGTTTGTCCTGTGCCTATTGCCCATCAATTAATTGGATGTTTCTTAGTTGTGGTATTATGACAGAGAGAGGAAAAACTCCCTCTGTCCACTTTTTCTATCCCATGTATAATTTTATAAACTTTATCATATCTCCTCTTAGCCATATTTTTTTTCTAAACAAGAAAGTCCTACATTCTTCAGCCATTCCTTGTTGGAAAGGTGTTGCAATAAAAAATATATTAAACGTATAGGACACAGGTATTTGTGAATGTACTAGTAGAGCATCTTCAGTTTGCTAGTCCAGTGTCAAAAGGGAAACACAATTCTTTCCTTTCATTCTTTTCTCAGTTCATAAGGGTGTAGCTTTATTGGGACAGAAATTGGCAACCACTTTTCATGGATAATGACAGAAACTATCATCCTTATATTGTCCATCTACTAAATTCAGAAAAATGAGATCACATGGAACCCGCTAACTAACAAGCCCTCATTTAAAGCATTGACTTCAGTTCTGGGCTCCACAGATCAAAAAGAATGCTGAGAAACAGGAAAGGATTCCTAGAAGAGCTACAAAGACCAAATGTTTACAAGGCAAATTCTGTGAGAAAAGGCTAGGGGGGAAATGGATTGTTTCATTAGAGAAAGGATTTGGGGGAGATGCTGACAGACTGACCCATCCTCTGACAGAAAGATACCAGTACTTTGAAGGCCAGCCTCAAATAAGCTGTATGGGAGATAATAGCTGAAAACTGACTACAACAGAGATATTGTGATAAAGAGCTCTGTGACACAAGGCCATTTTAATGCTTTAGGAGTGACAAATGGTTATCTGTTGGAAACAAGAACATGCCAGTAAGGACAGTACTGTGAACTCTGACCTTCACAATATACATTTATCATAATGTGCAGTCATTTCTACCAATCTTGGTCTGGAATTCTGTCTCTGAGGTTCCTCATAGTATTTCACACCAGCAGGGAGATGCTGTCAGTCTCTAATAGAAGAAGAAGGCCATTGCTTTCACATCCTGCATGTGAGCTCCCAAAGGCACCTGGTGGGCCACTGCGAGTAGCAGAATGCTGGACTAGATGGACTCTGGTCTGATCCATCAGGCTAGTTCTTATGTTTTGATAATTGAATGCTGCATTTTAAGTCTTAATTTAACTTTGTATTTTGTTTTTATGGTTTGTTGATGTTGTACACCGCCCTGAGCCCTTCGAGGGAGGGCGGTATAAAAATGAAATAATAAATAAAATAAATAAAAAATGTTCTTATATTCTTAATAGCACAATCCAGAGCTGAGGCAGACAGGGATGGCACCACTCCGCCTGTTCCACAGGGCTTTCCCACAGTGCAGGAAGCCCACTAAGGTGTTTAAAAAACACTTCTAACTCCCCCGTAGGGGAGAATAGAGATATCCCACTCTCTGCGAGCAGTTGCCTGGCATGCAAGGGCTAAGATGGGTCTGGAGGCAGACTAAGGTTGGTTCCTGTCCTGGAACACGCTTGGAAGGCTGGCATAGCTGGGGGCAGCGTGCAAGAACTGGCGTGAGACCAGGTGTCACAGCCAGGCAAGCAGCCGGGCACCAACAGATTTGCCCCTCTGCCACTGTAAGTGCCTCAGAGAGGGGACTTACACCAGCAGAAACCCACACCGCATCCAGAGGGGGATTTGGTCACCACCACTCTCTGGATTACACTGGCCATAGTTTAAAAGTATGCAAAAAGGAGAAAGCATCTTTGCAGGGGACAAAACAGGCACTGTTTTAAAGTACAGGAAAATTAGATGTGGGTTAAGTAAAGGTAAACGTAGTCCCTGTGCAGGCACCGGGTCATTGCTGACCCATGGAATATTGTCACATCATGATGTTTACTAGGGAGACTATGCTTGCAGCGAGTTTTGCCATTGCCTTCCCCAGTCATCTACACTTTACCCCAGAAAACTGCATTCTCATTTTACCAACCACAGAAGAATGGGAGGCTGAGTCAACCTTGAGCTGGCTACTTGCAACCAAATTCTGACCCTTTCTGCATGGGCCACAAAGCGGCGGCGTCAGGCCAGTAAAACACCGTTTTGGCAGGGACTGTTCACACAGCCGCCGCTGACAAATCGCTGCAGTGGCGCTCGGTTCCCACCAAAACGGTGTTTTCGAACCTCGCTCAGGGGGCGAGGTTTTTTGCAAATGCTGGCTTCCATTCGGAGTCATGTGAACGTCGCCGAGTGGAAGCCGGCGTTTCTCCCCCAGCCCTCCCAAACCCTGCTTACCTCCCGTCGTCTTCTGTCGCATTGTGCAGGCCAGGAGACACGCCCCCTGGCCTCATTCTCCAGGGTCGTCAGTCTGGCCGGGGGGGCGTGTCCCCTGGTCTCCACAATGCAACAGAAGGCAACGGGAGGTAAGCAGCATTTGGGAGCGGCGCAGCCTGTGCGAAGGCTGCACAGCCGGCACCGCTTCCAGCGGGACCGTCCATGCGAATGGTCCCGTGAGGGTGCGCCAGCATAAACTATGCCGGCGCACCCCCCCTCAGCGCCCGTGCGGAAAGGGCCTCTGTCAGGGTTGAACTCAGGTTGGGAGCAGAGCTTTGCCTACAGTACTACAGTTTGCTACTTGGCATCATGGGCCTTTTTTACACGTGGGTTAAATATTCAACAGTGAAAGAAAATATTTACAAAAGTTGTTAGAATCTTTCATTGATGGTTTTAAAAAAATGTTTTGGGCAATCATCAAAGGTTGCTTTCAGTTTTAGGCAAAAAAGCTATTTGCGAATTAATTGCAGGCAGACAAGATTCATTGCATGGTCCAGTGCCCATTCTTATTGCCCATGTCTTCAGAGGGTGCTGGATAATTAAGTGAAAAGTGTATTGGTATGCAGTATAGTTTCAAGATTAAATTGTTAAAAACCATTTATAATCATACTCGGGCAGTCCAATCCAGAGCCCTGGGTGGCGAGGGACAGTGCTGGTGCAGTGCTGCCCTGTTGCCTCCAGAGGAATATTTGGCGATGCGTGGAGGAAGGAAAAACCCCCACACTGCTGGAAAGCCCTTCATAGGGCTTAATGGACTTACACTACCCTAAAGAGTGGACTTACACTACCCTAAAGTACAACTGCCTGCAAATCCAAAGTGGAAGTCCCCTAATGTTGGTTCCACCTCCACGAGTGCCTCTGCCCTGGTCCTTCTTTCCTGATGGGGTTGGCAACAGCATGGGAGCACTGATGCAGCACTGGGTGCCACATCCAGGCATCCCAGGGGCCTGTGGCGACTGCCTTCCAGCATGTTTGCCCCTCTGCAGGGTAAGTTTCCCAGGGATGGCAAATCCCTTAGCACATGCCTGTGCCACCTGGTCAAGCTGGTTCCCCCCCACCTCCTGTATTCAGCCTAAGAGTTGTTTTATGTGTTTACATATAATCATACTTGATCTGAAACATCAAGGGGACTAAGAAGGTTTCTTCCCACACATGAATCCCTAGTGTGTGTGTGTGTGTGGGGGGGGGGGATAGGGCGTCATTCCTTGACTGTACAAAGAGTTTTATATTTTCAGAATATCAAATGGAACACAAGGCTCGTCTGTATTTGAAAGGAGTCAGGAAAATTATAACTGTTGGACAAGAATGAAGAAAGTGAAAAGTAATAGATTAATGAAAAAAAATCTGATAAAAGGTCCCTGTTTCTCTTTTTATGGCATGCATCTTATTGTCCTCAACATCAAAGGGTGCTGGATAATTATCTGAATATCTGATTGACTCTCAGTATCTTGGGACAGAAGGAGGAAAATACAATAGAAGTTTGAAGCACTATCATTTCATCTGTTATTATAGAAATGCCAATTAACTGCTACACATTAATTGGTATGTTTTCTCTACATGTGAATGTACATATTTGTGCATCAACACCATTTCTATCCATTTGGTATATAATAAATAGTCCAAATGGGAAAACAAATAAAAATTACCAAGCATTTGCATACAATATGAAGGAAGTGCCTTTATCCTTTGCAATGGTAACATTTGGCAAATTCAGGAATAAATAATCATTTGTGGTGAGGGTATGCCTTATCAAACATATGCAGATCAGCACTAATTAATGCTAATTAGGGTTTCCTGTCTATCTAGTTGGAAAAATGTCCAAATGTTATGAAATCAGTTAGTATGCCTATTACCCTAATTGTTTTATATGGGATGGATCTTAATTAAAATATGTAAATTGACCTTAATTGCTATATACTAATGAGGGTTCATGTTATCTCTCTAGAAGTGACAAGATGAGGAGTATGGGTGCTTAACCAAATAATTCTGCGAAATCCTCAACTAAATGGCCTTTAATCAAAATATTTTATTTGAAACTGGCAAAAGAATATATTTCTACACAGCATGTTCTACAAAGCATACACTATTTTTAATATAGATATGTAGACAAAGTTGAAATGGTAGGAGGGCTTTACCAAAAAAGTTTTTAAAAATTCTCTGTAACTACCATGGTGTGTGTGTGTATGTGTGGGATGAGGTTGGCTTCCTTTGTTTTAGCCATAGGATAAATAATATCCAACATAATACAACATTAGTTCTTTTCCATTATTGTGCTTTTTGTTAACATTAGACTTAGAGGTTCATTCCAAAACAAAATAGAAACTTTGGACAAAATTTATCTAAAACCTAATCTGCATGAGTACTTGTGTTGGGTGCCTGCAGATGCTCAGTGATAGTCAGTTTTTATTAATTAGCTCTTTATCACCATTGTGTGTAATTCTGAACCAGACCCTAGAGAGTAGATCAAAAAATCCACACAGTGGGACAAGAGAAGTGTAGGTTTGCAGTATAATTTGAAATCCTTTTAAAAAAAGGCATTAACATCCCTCCCCCCCTCTTAAAAAAAATGGAAGGGAATTTTTTACTTTAAGACATGAACACCCACTGAAATCTCACAAGACTCAAGCTGAGATCTCAATGGTCATTTTAGGGGTTGCTAAACAACTGCAATAATATTGCTAAGCCATTTGAACCTTGGTTTCTGTCAGTCAGACGTGAGGAGGGGGAGACTGATAAACAGAAAAACAGAAGGGAGGGAAGGATACTTGGAAGTTGAAGTGGGAAAAGGAGAATGCCAGAGAAGAAAAGGAGAGAAGTGGTTTGGGTTTGGAAGGAGGAAGAGATGAATGGGGCACATAAAAACTACGTAGGGGGAAAAGAGGTGAATGGGGCACATAAAAACTACGTAGGAGGAAAAGGAAACAGGGAAATGAAAGAGGGTATGGATTATGTCAGATGGGGGGAAAGATGCCTCCTGCAAGTCCTTGTGAATCCTTTTTTTCTATATCAATCTTTTGTAATTAAAACAGGTTTAGGAGAAGAGATCTTTTAAACCATACTTCAAATTAAACCCTGGTTTTACTTTCTAATTATGGTATCTAAGGCCCCTTCCGCACGGGCGGAATACGGCGGCCTGGGGACGGCAAAAACGCCGTCCCCAGGGAGCCATTCGCACAGGGGGCGCAGCTGCTTTGCAGCCGCACTGCCCGAGCAGCGCGAAGCCGCCGTTTTCCAACCTCGTTTGCCCAGCGAGGTTTTTGGAAAACAGCGGCTCCGCGGCGCCTTCCCTCCCCCCATGTCCAGGCGTCCTACCTGTCCTGCGGCCCTCCGGCGCATCGCTGAGGCCTGGGGACATGGCCCCTCTGCCATGCGATTCCGGAGCGGTCGCGCAGGGCAGGGGGGCGTGTCCCCTGGCCTCGGCGACGTGCCGGAGGGCCGCAGGACAGGTAGGACGCCCTGACGACAGCACAGCTCTGCACGGTCGTCTCGGGTGGTTCTGGGACCGTTCATGCAAACGGTCCCAGAGGGGGCGGGTCGGCGTCATGCTGACCCGACCCCTTCCGCCGCTGTGCGGAAGGGGCCTAAGAGTATAGCTACACTTTACACATAGTTTCATGATTACAAGACTTGTTTTTCATTCCGAGATCCAAACTGGAGCTACTAATTTGAGTGGGAGAATGGTGTAATGTGAGAGGGGTTAAACCCCTTTCCTACAGTGCCATTTGAATTATAAGGCTACATCTTTAATTCAGTTCAGTTTCAGTTCAGATTAACTTTGGGCTGGTTCATGCTTCCATATTTTGGGAAGTAGGCTACAATATGAGATGATGGGAAGGCAAGCCATGAGAAAGCTGTTCTGATACTTATAGTTCTGATGCTTTACCAGTACCATCAGATGGAAGTCTTCCCCCCACCTTGATTGCTTCCATCAAACAGTTTTTTAAACTGAAAAATATGTAGTTTTCTTGTAGAACCCATTCAACTCACCATTACCAGTTATGGTGGAAATGCTTTTGTCATTGCTATACAAACTTCAGAGACAGGGGTGCATATGCAATGAAATAAAAAAACTGACTATCTTCAAAGCATCAATAATATATATTGAAGAAAGAGTTTTAAACAACATGAATGTACACAAAATCACAAAGGAAATAAAGGAAAAATTAATCCATATTATTTTTTTAGGCATTGGCAGATGGTTTTCTTTTAACTTAAAAAAAAAAAACCTGAAAAAAATTTCTAAAATTTTCTCCTTTTTTAACAGGACATTGTAACTAATGTTTCTCCAAGAATAATACGTGGAACTACCTCGGGTCCTATTTTCGGACCAGGTCAAGGTTCTTTCCTGAACATTGAGCTCATCAGTGAAAAAACAGCAGCCTATTGGTGTAAAAGTATCACAGAGCTAAAGATGGACTTTCCTGACAAAGTAAGTTATGCTTGAATACAAGGATAGCACACAAATACTTGACACTGACAATCATTCTTTCTCAAAATTTAAGGCAGTTTAAAAGGATAACTGCTTGTGGACATTGAGCAGAGGTGGAGCTACCAGGGGAAGGGGGGGCGCATTGCACTGAGCGAGCGCCTGGGATGGCGAAAAATCACCCCCTGCCCTCCCGCGTCACCCCCCCCCCCAAACACACACACACTTACCTTATTGAAGCAGTGCAGGCTGGAGAAGCAGCCTGTAACCCTTCAGTCTGAAAACAGTGGTGGGAATTACACTTCCCAGGAAAACTTGTGGGCCCCAAAGTTTCATGGGAAGTATAGTTTTTCACCAGGCCGTTTTCAGCCTGAAGGGAACAGGCAGATTCTCCAGCCTGCACTGTTTTACTAAAGTAAGTGTGCATGGGACGGGGGGGGGGGGGCGGGTATCACCCGGGGTGTGTGTCGGAAAACACAGAATGCTCACTGGGTGCAGTATGGCCCAGCTATGCCTCTGACATTGAGGACCATCATGTCACAGTACAGGGGAGTCCCAGGTTCAAATCCATACTCATATGTAAAGCTTGATGGGTTACCTTGAACCACTCTTTTAGCCAGAACTGTGGATTGTTGGGAAAATAAAAATGAGGAAGGAAGAACCATGTGTGCCATTCTGAGCTGTCTGGTTGAATGACAGGATAAACATTTCAATGACTGATCCTTCTGTAGATCTTCACGCCACTTTAGCCTTTGGTAAATCGTTTTATATGCTCTGGTGTAGTTTCAAAAACTGCAAAACCTGCTTGACCAATGGCATGACATTGATTTTTTAAAAGTACTTATTAATGTATGTATGTATATTTATTATCCACCTTTCTTCCTTGTGGAGCTCAAGTCAGCTTACAATATTAAAAAAATACGTACAATATATTACATAAAAACATAAAACAAACATTTAAAATCACAATTCAGGGCTGTTTTGATCAACCACATTCCTAAATAAAACCATCTTCAGCTTTCTTCTGAAGATCAAAAGGAAGGCAGCCAATTCTCTTCCCTGGCCCTGCCACTGAAAAGTCCCTCTGACATGTACTCATCAAATTAGCTTCTTTGATTTCTGGAACAGTCAGAAGGGCCTCTCTATGTGATTCCTAGGCAGCAACATATGGGAGATGATGGTCCTTCAGTGACAATATGCCACTCTAAACTTTCCCGTCTCACTTAGACAGTGTGAAACAGACTTTTCTCTGTGGTACACCTCTGAAGATGCCAGCCACAGATGCAGGCGAAACGTTAGGAACAAAATCCACCAGACCACGGCAACACAGCCTGGAAAACCCACCTGAACCAGTTGAATCCGGCCATGAAAACCTTCGACAATACGGCTGCTACTTTTTCAGAGATGGCCCTTGATGCTGCTGTTACAGGACACCTTCCAGTGAAGAGAGGGAAAAGGTGGGCTCTATGTAGAGAGAAGAAACAAGCAGCAAATTCATCAAGTCAAGTTAGTCAGTTTAAACCCTTGATGGTTGTAGAGGGAAAAAATGGCAAGCAAAAAATAAGTCTGAGTGGGAAAGGGCTATTTAGTGTACAGTAATGCAGACTTGTACCTAGGCTAGACAAGAGGAAAGATTTTTAAAGCCCCATTGATGTACAAAGGAAATATGAACATTCCTTCTTCTAGCTTGTCATACGATGGGAAACCAAAACCAAATACAGCAAAACTCTAGCCCATTTACTATTCTAGGGTGCAAGAAGATTTTAAAAAAACATTTCATATACGAGGACACTTTTTCATTTTGAAGAAAAGGTTGTCTTAAAATAAATTGCTAAAAATGTTTTAAAAGTGCAAAACTAGCAGACAAAGCAATGGGAGGCAGCATTTTCAGGAAACAACAAGGCAAATGCTCACTTACATTTAGCAGACAGGCAGATTTGTCAAACAGCATTCTTTTCTCACTCACCCCAATTGGCCATAGGCAGTAGTTAGCTATGGAGTCTGCAGGGGAATGAAGGAAGAGACTGTCCCCTTCTCTATAAAGGTCTGCTTTACAAATTAGTAGAGGTATAACCTTCATTCTGCCTCCCCCAGTAGAAACACATACACGTGCACACACAAAACCCAAAGGAATCATAAAAGATTATTGACAGTAGGGAAGAAATACTATTTTTCTCACTTTAAAATGTGAGAAAGGACCACTGATTCAGAGATCTCTAAATATCTTTCTGTTCATGTGTCTTCAGCCACCTTTCCCACTTCTTTGCATGTGATAATAGCCCTGTTTGGGGTAAAAGGACAGGAGTCCTTTAGTGATGCAAAGGGAGATATATTTTTAAAAAGAAAATTAGAGGTGCAGATTGGAGGAGCTAACCCCTGAACTGTCACTGGTCTCTCTCTCTCTTTGAGGCAGAACTCTACCTCCATGTTTCCTTGTCTCCTCCAAAATCTCATACCCTTCTCAATGTGATTAGATGCTTGGAACAGGACTCCAATGGTCTCATCGGAGTGGCTGATTTTTCCTTCAGGGCAGGACTGCCTCCTGTCCACCACAATAGTGAACTAGCATAAATATAATGGGACAAGAAGAGACTGCCCCATAGCCTGACCAGGGGGCTGCAGGACAAGACATTTATCTTGACATAAATTCAAATATATGAGAAAATTTATTCATCGTAGGATATTAATTTTGCTTACTACTAGGATAGACTAATAGAGATTTCCAAGGGACTTATATACAATCATCAGCCAAGAAGGCATGTTCGTGTAAATGAGGGTGGGAACATTTCCAATTACTGTTGTCTTAGGGACTTCACAAATTTATAAAATGTTTTTCCCTTGAAATTGTGATTTGTTGCTGGTTTGAAATCAAAAGAAGCTTCTTATTAAAAACCCTCTTAGAGTGTCAAACCCCATGCAATAAGAGAGTTAACAGTTGTAAACCCTGTCAAGTCTGTGAGAAGCAGAGGAATTATCTTGTTATCTATTTAATAATGGAACATTGAAGTAAATGATGCCATCCACTGACACCAGTAACACTGTGTTCCCCTGGGAAATTCAATTCTGTAGAAACTGTCAATCTAGATGGATATGGACATATTAAACAATGTCCCTTCAGTCCATAAATCTATTATTTCCATGCTACCTTACAAGGGAAAAGATTCTGCATAGTGATAAAGACAAGTAATGCAGAATGTCTTGACATTACTGCCTTATAATCCTCTTCACTTTCCGAAGAAACTGGAAAAAAATCAGAGAGGGGGTCAGAAAGCAGTTGAACGAAACCTAGCCTTCTTTTCTTTGACTCCATAACATGCATTTAAAACTTTCTTCTTCTGGGTATGGCATCCTTAACAAAATCTTTAAGAACAGGGTAAGGGTATGATTGGTGGAATACTCATCTGCCTCTATCCCGACAGCTTGTTTTGCTGTGAAACACCTTTCTTTGTTGCACTGTCCATTGCCTGCCCAGACTGAGCTGTTTGTGTTTGGCATGGCAAATATTCCTCTGGCAGATGAATAATCCTAGAACTTCCAAATGCAAGCACGTACCTGTTTGTTCACAGTGGGGCAAAGAACAGAGAACAGGGCTGGCAAACAACAAAGGCTAAACAGAGACTTTCCCTTTGAGAGCAGGAAACGTTGAGCCTGCAATCATGCTGTACTGTGTTACATTTGAATAATGCCCACTGTGCATGCAGATCAAGTGAGGCACTGGCAGATTGTGATCTTGCTATGAAATAAGGTACTGAGCTGCTTACATGCTGTATCAAGCATTCCTTTAAACAATTACTACAAAACTGAGGGTACCTGTATTTTGCTGTTTTTCAAGATAAGAAAAATAAACCTGCTTTGATTGGGATGGCTCTGCATCTGAGAAAGTGTCATCTGGCCAAATGAACTGACAGCTTGATTTACCCAGATGCCAAACAGCCACATTTCTGCTGTCCCCTTTCTGAACAAATTGAAAGGAAAGGATGGATGGTCAGCATCTCTGTTTAAATTAATTCACAAATCAGGATTGCCAGAATCAGATGCCAGTGTGTTTTTGTTAAACTTGCAAAATGCTATTTTTAGATTTCAGCTTTAGACCTTTCAAGGTACAAATTCTATAATAAGTGAGATCATGCGTTGAAACCAACATATCAGTTACACTATCATGTCCACCAGATATGAGCTGGAATTCCAGCCCAGATGTGTTTTTGTGTGACTGACAGAAAGTCAAGGTTCACAGAAACATAGTGAACTGTAGCAAAACACAATTAAAAGCAAACTGAGGGGAGAAGGGAGAAGACAACCCAATACAGTCAACACCTCTAAACCACAAGGGGCACTTTTTAATTAACTCCTCATGACAGAACTAACAAATTTAGTGCCCTGAGAAAAATAATCAGCTATTTTTTAAAATCACTTCTTCCTGAGATCTAAATTGAAAGAAAAATAATTCTTGAGTTTTTTTAGGAGTTTAGATAGATGCACCTTAAGCAATATCAAAGGAAAATCTAGGGTCAGAAAGCTTCAGCTTAAGAGAAAAATTAAGTTGCTTACAAATTCATCTATTCTCCAAAAACACAGTAATGGGAAGTTAAGGTGTCCTACTAAGTCCGTGGTGGCGAACCTTTGGCACTCCAGATGTTATGGACTACAATTCCCATCAGCCCCTCCCAGCATGGCCAATTGGCCATGCTGGCAGGGGCTGATGGGAATTGTAGTCCATAACATCTGGAGTGCCAAAGGTTCACCACCACTGTACTAAGTTGTCATGCCCTATCACCGTGGTGGCGAACCTTTGGCACTCCAGATGTTATGGACTACAATTCCCATCAGCCCCTCACAGCATGGCCAAATGGCAGGGGCTGATGGGAATTATAGTCCATAACATCTGGAATGCCAAAGGTTCGCCACTACTGCCTATCATCTCCTATATTATGCTAAATAAACTAAGTTTCCATTTACCCACATCTATCCTTAGTTTTTCAGCCCCATACATATGATTATGCAGATTTGGAATCTAATTCTCCAGTAATGTTTGCATATACTTGTTTTTGATTGAACAGATAAATAAGCTGTACTGTTAACAGGGCTGCAGTGAGACACCACAAGCCCCTGGACAAAGGTTCCACCTGCCGTCTTCCATATTACTCTGATCCAAACCATGTATCTAAACTTGTAACTTTATATTTTTACACATATGGAGGTGTACAAAGATGGAATACATTTAATACATTTGGTGAAGTGAGCTGCAGTTAACAATTACTTAATATCACAATAAATCTTTAGTAAGTAGATCATTTAGACATCTATTTAAGTCTACTCTATCAGCAGAGTATAAAGCGGAGTCACTCTGGTAAGATGAGAAGATTTAGTCTTCTTGCACTCACTGCAACCTTCTGTCACTCTTTGAAATGAATACTCTTCAGTCAAGATGTTCTTTCCATAAAAAGGCTTTTACTTTAGCAGTTGCAAGGTTACATAAGTCTATTCTATACAAGACTATTATGCTATACAGAACTCTTCAGCAATAACAAAGTTCAATAAATAGAGAACTCAACGCAGTCTCAGCTCTATCTCAACATATACAAATGCATACATCAGGGATACTTTTCCCCGCCCATGCAACAGCCTCTCATTGGTCTAGAATCACAGTTGAATTCACCAATCATGTTAAAGGTCAATCTTTGCTACCTTTTGCCCCTACTGATTGTCTGTGTTCTTGGGTTCGCAAACCTCTCCTAACTTGAAATGACCTCTTTGTGTGAATTTTTCACTCTTTTTTATATATAATGACATACTCTTGTGTCTTTACCTAGCATAAAAGCAGGGGCAAATTGATCTCATAGTAGTGCTGGATAGGTTCTTGGATCACTGAATTGATTTAGTGACATATTTTCTTAATAAGATTATGTCATTTGTCATATAACATGAAGCTTAATGTCCACAGAAGTAAAGCAGCATTAACAAGAGATATTAGATGTTTGACAAACACAACGACCCACTGCTTGAACACTGTTTATATCTAATTTGGAGAGGGGGTTCTAATTTCTTTTCCAGGTGTGTAACTGCTAAGACATATTTACATTCTGTTAGCATGCATTTAAACAAGGTGAACACATTCTTTTACTAGTTTACAGATGTCCGGGGATCGCCACAACAGATTATAAATAAATATATATGTCATCTTATACCAGTTTTATAAATCATGGGGACATATTAGCTGCCCCCCCTCTCTGTCCACAATATTAACACTGTATTATCAAATGCTTTCATGGCCGGAATCACTAGGATGTTGTGGATTTTGCAGGTTTTGTGGGGGGGTTTTCCAGGTTTTCCTTCAGAACTTCTGAAGATGGCATCCACAGATGCAGGCAAAACGTCAGGAGAAAATACTACTGGAACATAGCCAGAAAACCCACAAGATCCTAATATTAATATTGTTTTGCTGCTTGTTCTAAATTGCCAACTAGGAACGAGGAGTTTATTGTGCCCCCCCCCCCCCCCGTCCCAGTGTCACTGTTTGTTGAAGGAAACCTTTGCAAGATATTGGCTGATAGGAATTTTAAAAATTTTAAGTATGTACCTTAAAGAAGATTGAAATTGCATTGACTCCAGCTTCAGTAAACTCTGGCCCCAAACTTGCAGAGGAAAAGGGTTGGAGCTGAAAGAACCAGGGGAGGTGTTGGTATACAGCAGCTAAATTGCAAGTGAGCCCAATGCAAGAGGCTGTAACACTTTGAATGGATCTATAACCTTTTCCACTCTGCTCTTTAAACATATTCTTGCTTTTTGATAAAGGAAATTCCCTCAATAGCCATAAACAACCTAGTTATGTTCAGAAGCAGCATATATAAAGATGATAATTGTACAGTTGTATGCATCCCAAAGACCTTGCAATTCTTAAGAATATCTGACTGAGCCATCATTGGAATGCCTTATACCCCCTCTTCAGTGCAGTTCCATTGCTCCCCTCTTGCATGTTTGCAGTCTTTACCACCCAACCCCCATTCAGCATCTCTTGTAGAAGATGGGATCTAACTGCAACTCCTCTGTAGGCATTTATAGGAGATAGGGTTTCCAGCTCTGGGGTTGGAGATTCCTGGAAAGTGGATGGGTCAAGCCTGGGAAGGGTGGGTTTTGGAGAGGGGGGGAGATCTTACTGTGGTATAATGCCATAGAGTCCAGTCTCCACAGCATTTTTTTCAGGAGAACTGTGATTCTGTTACCGCTTCTTCTTGGGTAACATTATTTCAGCTCAGGCAACGTAGTGAGCTCAGGCAACGTAGTGAGGCGCAGGAATCTGGTGTTTTCCAAAGGCAAAGTATTTTATTCGGAAGTGGTTGCTACAGCTCGGGCAGGGGAATCGCGCTCTCGAAGCCAAGCACTAGAACTTTTATACACACACATCAAAAGGGGCAAGGGGGCAGGTAAGGGGGCAGGTCCCTTACCTTGTAACAATAAAGAAACATCAACACATAAAAGAGAGGTACAATTACTCAAGGAAGTTTTGGTCCCTTGTATCCAATGACTCAGGTACAACTTTGTGAATGGGATCCTGAGATCTCGCTGTCAGGTGTCTTCCCGTGAGACTTTACGATAGCGCAGAAGGAGTTGAAGAGTGTCCATTCATAAAACTGGGTGAGGCTGTTTAATGCACCCAGGAATCTGGTTATCAGATGGGCTGCTTCCTTGAGTTATGTCCTGAGGCTCCCTTCTCAGTCCCAATAACAAAGAAAGATCAAATGGTCCAATTGGCATGTCCTTCCAACTGACTGCTGATATCTAAGGGTTACCATCAGATTCAATTTGTAATTCCAAAGGGGTCTTTGTTTTTGCTAAAGAGATCTACCGGGTGTTGGACTAAACTGAATTCCAAGGCTAGCTTCCTTGGCTCTTAATATCAGCTGCTACAAGCTATTGCTAACAGATACAAATATCAAAAATAACATTTCCTAATTTTTAACGAACTTACAATAAAAGAGCATAAGTGAAATATCCTAACCTAGCATTAATAAACCTTAAATCAACGGGGAAACCTAGCTAAGATATAAGCCTAAACATGGGACAAATAATAAATCCAACACTGAAGGGGCTTACATTAAATCTTAAAAGGGATAAAAGCAAGAAGGAAACCATGAAAACATTGGCACAATCACATATATATGTTCTTTCCAGGCCTTCTGGAGACTTCTGGACAACACTGGTCTCTTCGCTCTGATCCTTAGCAGTGTAGTTCAGCGACAGGCTCAGGAAAATATTTTTTTTATTTTCCTGTCAGTAACAATTCTAAGAAATCTCCAGGCGCCACCTGGAGGGTGAGCATGGTAACCAAGTTTGCACAAACATGGGTGGCACTCAGATAAATAATCCTTTCAAATTTTACTATTTAAGTGAAATTTACACTTACATACATTAAGTGCTACATATCAAGCTTTATTCAAAATCAAAATGTGACATGCTCTATGTGTACAGTCTGTCAATAGACCTCAACAACATTGGTCATTCTACAGTAATAATACAAATTGCCTGTAGTGTGATATTATGAACCCACAAGCTGGCCAGTTGTCAGTACGTTGCTGGCTTTGAATGTGTCTTCAGGGGCTCCTGAGGTTTTCAACAGGGAGTCTAATGTCCTCAAAGAAAATAGTTTTCAAAGGAGACTCTATTGTCCTCAAGACCATTCAGCAGTGGCAGCACTTATCTTACTCAGTCTCTTATCTAGTATGCAATGTCCTGGAGGATGACAACCCTGGTAGAAGAGAACAATTTCAAGAGATTAGAAGTGGATCCACCCCCCTAATTTTTACAAATCTTAGTAAAACCTTTTTGGAAAAACCCTTTTGATGGCCCCCCTTTCATCTCCTCTCCCCTCCCCTGCATTCCTTTTACTGTGTTCTCTACTGTTGAAAAATGTCTACATGAATTGCCTTGGTCCACTAAACTGCTATTCATCAAATCTTGTGAATTTTCACTCCCTTTGGTTCCTGCCTTGTCCATATAATATCATTGAGGTTTCAGCCTTGTTATCCTCAAAACCCTCAGATCAACTGTAATTTGTTTTGACAGCTCTTTTAAAATGTTTGCTGAATTCTGTTAAATATGTGCTAAATTCCCTCGACTTTGAGGCAAGCTGCACCATTTTTGTGTTGTGAATGGAGCCTAGAAAATAGCTCAAAGTAATTACTTGGGAAACTGGACGGTGAATTTTCTTGTGCTATTTTAGCCACAGTAGTAAAGGACTAACTGGTTTCTGGAAATAGGTACTGAAGGAGGAAACAACAGCAAAGAACAAAAGAGGCTCACTTTGAAATGCTGAAGTTTAAGGCCATTTGCAGTTGAACCATTCTTGCTCACCTGCCAATGGGAAAAATCAAAAGGCTTCCTGCAAATGTCTGCCAGCCAACTAACCCATTCTGCCAACTCTCCCAGGCAACTCTTACTTTTAAGATATTGCTATGGTATCAAGGGAGCAGGAGAGGCCAAGGCACAATCAAAAGAGCTAATGGAAAGTGGTTATATCTAGTTTTACAATATTTCAAACATATAAACTATAACCTGCAGGAAAAACTTAACAACAAGGTGCTGACACCTTATTGATTCTTACGATAGCATGTTGAAAAACAAGGTAGGCAGAAAACAAACAAATCCCAAGGGATTTTAAAGCCTCCTTAATACAGATTCTTACCTAACATTTTGTCTTCTACCACATGAAATACAAATACCCTGAGTCAACTAATCCATGCAGCCTGTGAAAGGCAGGGTGGCGGGGCAGGTAGAGAGAACAGGAATAAAAAGTATAGGTGAGCTTGCCTCAGGTGGAGAACTAAGGATCTCCTCCAGGTTCAGATCCCTCTATGCCTGCTCATGCTCGGATATCTGGAACATCATCATCTAAGCATGCATTCTTTTAGGAGTATTAGAGGGATTGTGTGTGTGTGTATAAACTGTATTTCTACCAACTATAGTCTTCAGAGTGCCTTATGCCTAATTTTAAAATGTTAGATAAAATAATAAGCAGGAACAACTCTCTGTTCACATAAGAGACGTTTGAAAATTAAGCTTATTTTGTTCACTGTTCATTGGTTGTTGAACTGAGCACCTGATATGATTTGCTCACAATTCATCAAAAGCAGCTTTTCACACAGTTTTGTTTTTGTGCAATGGTAGCATTCCAACATGGTGTGCATATATGTATGTTTAGGTTGCTTCTCTTGGCAATTTAGATCAGCATAAGCACCTAGACTGTTATTGTAAAATTGTTGTTGGTTAATTTATTATGGGTTGCATTTGGAATTTGTTTGCGAATTGCAAGAAGTGCTGTCAAACACTCAAAAACCTACTTCCTGGATGGCTTTGTCTTAAAAAATGTGGGTGGCAGTTGAAAAAAAGAGCATTTATGGATAATCTTCTGATGACTCTTGTCCTTAGGGGCATGAGGATTACAGGCTTGCTAAATTAATAGTATTCTCTTCCCTCAGAAGGTAGATTGAAAGTATTCTAACACCAAGCAATTAGAAGCCTTGTGAATATGCAAGAATTATAGCTGTCCCATATAATACATTCTGTTATCCTACAAGTCATAACCACATATATTACTTGTGCCCACTTCTGGTGTAATCTTTTCTCAGATAGCCAACATGGCTATGTCACAGAACCCCATAAACTGAGATGCATATCACCATTGATTTTTCAGGTCAAGAAATGAATGTTGTGATTTTAAAGCTAAAATAGACAGTTTACTGGATTAATGTAGCTCATAGTCAAAAAGACCAAATGAGAGCATAAGATCTTTCAGTATGTTTTAGGAGAGTATAAAAATGACAGAGAATAAAGATTCAGGACAAAACACTAGAACTGAGTGATTATTATTGTGTAAAGTGTTCCCTGTACACCACAGTACCAAAAGGGCTTTTTGCACAGGTAAATGGAACTATACTATAATGAAATGGTGAGAAAGTTGCATTGGTAAAGGGATAGGCCTACACCCGTGGTGGCGAACCTTTGGCACTCCAGATGTTATGGACTACAATTCCCATCAGCTTGTGCCCAATTGGCCATGCTGGCAGGGGCTGATAAGAATTGGTTTTGAGGTCCATCCTAGATACTCAGAACCGCCATCACCAACCTACTACCACTGTAAAGGTAGAGCAGACTCATGTCAAATACTTAAAGGGGAACTAGGGGAATAGGAAAAAATGCAGAAGTGATAGCAGCCAGCTTTTGACATGTACCCTTCCTCACCCAGCTCTGAATTCCTGGCATATTATGAACCTTATTCAAACCTCAGAAGCTTGAGGCTGGCTTGTAATGGGTTTTCTGGCAACTAGCCCTCTCCACAAACTCCTGCAAGTCATCACTATGAAGCAAATTGCAAAAGTTATTTATTTTATTCTATTTGTAAACCGCCCTTCCCCTTGCAAGCTCAAGGTAGCTTCCAACATAAGATAAATGCAATGAAATTATACACAACATCTATCAATGGAATCTGTCAAAATATGTCCAGATTGTGGTTAAAATTCTCATAAATTAAAAGACAGTAAATTTCTGTCAGCATAAACAGAAAATTAGAGGAGAGAGGGGTGAGGTAGAGGGAGACCGCTGGATGGTAAAACCATTGCTGCCTCAACCATAGGTGTGTTGGAACAGCTTTGTTTTGCAGGCCCTGCAAAATTGCAGTAAGTTCCACAGGGCCTAGGTCTTCTCTGTCAGAGCATTTTACCAGGCTGGGGCCAAGGCCCTGGTTAAGGCTAGCTCGATAGTCAATGGCTACATAAAATGCTACATTGTGGTGCATATATTTATGGGACCATTTCCGTAAAAAGTATTCAGCTAAGGAAACTCAGGTAAGTTTAAAGTAAGATGGGATATCCTTTCAGGTATGTTGATTCTGTTTATGAAAAAGCCATTAGTGTGAAGCTAAGAAAGTGGTCAACATTTCATTTCCTGTGTATATTCTGTCCTATGCCCTATGAAATCAAGAGCGTTAACCACCAACATTGTAAGTTTTGATAGAATAAAAGGGTGCAAATTCTCCTGTATTTGGATATCAAAAGCAAAGTTGCAGGGTTTTTTGGAGCAGGGGTAGAGGGTAGGGGAAAAGGTCATAAGGATTGTGGGAATGTTCATAGTTGGAACCTTTTAAACACTGGTTATTTCTTGTGCCCAATCTCCAGGATAGGGAAGGGAAACCAAGCTGAGTTAGCTATGGTATCTGTTGTTTTGTGTCCGTGTCATTCATTTTTTTAAAATGTCTCAACTACTATGAATCCAGGCATGGAACGGAATGGGATGCAAAGAAACGTGACTGGAGGTAAAACAGAACATGTAAAACAATTCCTCATACTACTACTTCAAAAAAGCTGAACAGATTGGTGGCTCCTTCAGGACGGTTGGGCCATTGGGAAGGACAACCGAGGGAGGGAGGGGAGGGACCCAGCGGATTCAAGGCTGAACAGAAGTGCCAGGTAAGAAGAGGAACATGCACCTGTTTCTCTGAACGACACCGCAGCTGGTGGTACTGCTGAAAGGGGACTGGGGGAGGGGGGAAGTGCAGGGAAAGCTGTCAAGCTGAGCCAAGTGCATGATTGCTTCCCTTCAGGCTGGTGTGGCTGGAAAGGAGGGAAGGAGATCTAGCTGAGGCTGAGCAGAAGAGCTGAGTAAGATAGGAAAGGGGAATGACAGGAAGCCATGCTCTTCTGTCTCTAAACCAGTGGTGGCGAACCTTTGGCACTCCAGATGTTATGGACCTGATCGTCCCATCCAGCCCCTACCAGCATGGCCAGTGGCCCATGCCTGGCAGGCCGATGGAACTGATAGTCCAGAACATCTGGGACAGTCCCCTCTAGATACTCAGAATACCGCTCTAGACAGTGCCATGGCCGGTGCCACTGGAATAGAAGATGTTGGGGGAAAGGACAGGGAAGGCCACCACATTTCCCCCAACCTGGCTAGACCTATTTCATTGCAATCTGAAATGGGCTTTCCTGCTAGTAATTTCATAACACTCTAAATCCGTGGTGGCGAACCTTTGGCACTCCAGATGTTATGGACTACAATTCCCATCATCCCCTGCCAGCATGGCCAATTGGCCATGCTGGCGGAAGACTAATGGGAAACCAGTCCCATAACATCTGGAGATACTGGGACCATTCACCATCCTAAACGTTCCAAAAGTAAGACTAGAAAATACCCCAAAACAGCCTGATGAGAACTGAACATGCTCCAGAAGCATGGAACGTTGGCAACAGTTGAGAGAAAGTGAGAGAAATCAAATACTATGTGTGCATAAATGTATGTTAATGGCAGCTACATAAATGAAGGATATAAGGATTTCTTTAGTTAACAATGAGAAAACCCCAGTTGAGCCTACAGTACTGAGCTGCTCCATCACTGATCAGTCTTAGAAGTGTACATGTGTGTGTCCTCTGATAATCAGCATGAAAAGCTCACCAATGAAATATTTTATTTCCGTATGTAGCCAGTTAATAAGTAGTCACCTATGTTTGATAGCCCAAGAATTTTAATAGCTTCAACCTGGCAGAAAATACAGTATACTGTTTAGGGTAAGATAAGTAATTTTTCTTAACTTGCTAGATTTTTTTTAATCTCAGAAACTGATACAAGAGCCAGCTCTTTCAACTGAATATGCTATTGTTTTGTCCAGCTTCACCACAGCTCCATCAAAGTGAAAGTTTGCATATTTAATACATTGCTATGCTCCCTTTCCAAACATTTTTGTTCCACAACATGAACAGCAATAATAACATTTAGTTGTAAAATAACACAACACCACAATATAATAGCTACATTTCATTTTCAACCAGACAAAGTGTGAGAAAAACAACTCCCGCCCCTAAAATGAAAGCAACTAACTTCATTATTGGGGAGCAAAATTGTTCTACACATGGAATATCATCACAAAAAAGTGCCAAAAAATGCATGAGAAAACAAACTCCAAAAAATATGAAAGCAACTAAATTTATTACTGGGGAGTAAAATTGTTCTACAAATGGAATACCATCACAAAAAGGTTCTTCTTGTGGAAGCCAGTTCCTCAGGAAGTCCCACACCATTTAATCTGAACCCAAAGAGGTTTATGTAGCCATTCTATAAAATATACTTTTCTTAAGCCATATAGAGTTTTGAAGATCATCTCCAGTATCTTGTGTTCAGCCTGAAATTAGCTGATCCCTTTTAGCTGAATTTTGGACCAATTGATGTTTCTAATCTTCAAGGATGGCTTCACATACCAGTAGTCAGTTTAAATGATGTTGAACAACGCTGTCTAATTACTGGGAAGGGGGGATGTTACGTGATTAATATTACTAATCATGGAACATTTTAGAATTCAGTGTCATAATGGCAGTGGGATGGCAACTGCATAACTATACATGAAGAAGGAGCTTTTACTTCTTTATCCTCCCTACATCACAGCTATAAATTTGTAATGGCACTTGTGCAGAACAATGATTTAGAATTTTCTACAGTCAACTGTTAGGATCGAAAGGCCTCCTTCCTAGGATTGCCGGCTTTGGGTTGGGAAATACCTGGAGATTTGAGGGGTGGAGCTTGAAGAGGGCAGGATTTGGGAAGGGGGGGGGGTCTTCAGTGAGGTGTAAGCCCATAAATCCCATCTTCCAAAGCAGCCATTTTCTCCAGGTGAACTGATCCCTGTCTTCTGAAGATCAGTTGTAGTCCTACAAGATCTCCAGATACCACCTAGAGGTTGGCAACCCTACAATTACAGAAGGGGGAGGAACAGCACCTTCTCTCTCCATTCTCTTTCGTCCATCACAGTTGTCGCAGTGTTAGGGAACCTCTTTTCAAAGTTGCTTCTTTGAGAACTAGTTTTTCTGTTACTCTCTTTCTCCACTCCCTGGGTCCATTATTAATGTTGTCACCTTCCTCCATTTCACTGTTTCTTGCATTTCTCCCACTTGCTTTCTTGTAATTTTC